>NC_134832.1:130409848-131689848 GCF_004210375.1 Tachypleus tridentatus | reverse complement strand
AAAGCGTATTTCCCACAATGTTTCGATGAGTATTTTGATTTTGTAATTGTTTTCTTATTGAGTAAGGAAGGTGTGCATTCTAGGAGATTAAGGAATGTTCTCAGTTTATAAAAGCAATTTGTTTTCCGAAATGTAAAAGTCCTAAATATTAATATTTTAATGAAAACTGACGTATTATCAATGGGTGTATTAGTAAATTACAGTTTACTGCTAATTGGTTTAGTAGTAATTACACGTTGCCGCTAATGGTAATAGTAATAATTACAGTTTGTTGCTAATGGTGTGGGTGTGTTTTTTTTCTTGTAGCAAAGCCACATCGGACTATCTACCGAGTCTACCGAGGGGAATCGAACCCCTGATTTTAGCGTTTAAATTCATAGCCTTACCGCTGTACCAGCAGGGGACGTTGCTAATGGTAATGGTAATAATTACACTTTGCAGTTAATGGTAGTAGTAATTAGTTTTATCATTGTGATATTAATCATTTACAATTAACTACTATCGTTGTGTTTAGTATGGCTTCTTTGTTTGTACGTAAGAATTTTGCTTCATAAAATGCGATCTGTGCTACAGCAGTCACCATTATGGAAACCCGGTTTCTAACCTTGTAAGACTGTGACACTAGGGGGCGTTTGGTATGCTTTTCTTTTTTCTTCTTCTTTTCTTATCTTGTTTGTTTATTATTTTATTACTTTTAAAATTAAAGATATTGGTATAATATTAGTTTAAGCCTTTTAAAAATTAAATTAAAAGAAACGCCAGATGAAATACTCATTTAACAGATTATTTTCTTAATATCTCTTCATATACAAGCCCGGCATGGCCAGGTGGTTAGGGAGCTATACTCGTAATCCGAGGATCACGGATTCGAATCTCCGTTACACCAAACATACTCACTCTTTCGTCCATAGAAGCATTGTAATATTTTGGTCAATCCCATTATGCGTTGGTGAAAGAGTAGCCCAAGAGTTGGCGATTGATGGTGATGACTAGCTGTCTTTCCTCTGGTCTTACACTGATAAATTAGGAACAGCAAGCCCAGATAGCCATCGTGCAGCTTTGCGAAAATCTATAAACGCCCACGTAAATTCATCAGAGTAACTTTTAAAAAATTCTAAAAGTATGATTTTTGTGGTATTTTGAACCCCCTACAATTTCTAAAATGGGAAAATCTACCAATTGTGTTCGTTAATGTGTGGGACATATAGAAAGGAACAATTATAACAAATTCTACGTAGGCTGGCGAAAATATGACCGAGTGATTGAACAAAAAACTCCAAAATTCTGCTTTTTCTCTCTGAGCTCTGACTTCCTAAAAAAGACTCGAAATAGGCAAATGTAGCAATTTTAATTGATAGTGTCTGGTGCATGGAAATTTATATTTCTACCAATTTTCATTTTGATCGCTGTAAATATAACCGCACAGGAGTCCAAAGTATACATTTTTGGGCTGTTTGACCTTTGATCCCATAAAGCATTTAAAAAGCTCCAAATTTAAAAAAAAAATGAAAAAGAGATTTTCAGGTATATTGGACGAAAATATAATCGTACCAAGTTTCAAGTCAATCGATCGAGAAATGGCAGAATGGCTGTCGATTAAAAAGTGTTTGGAAGAAGAAGCAAAGAAGAAACTGTAGAAAAACAATACGTCTCTTTGCGAAGAAACTACATACTCCACGATGAACAATGTTTTATTGAGCAACAAAGACCTGCCATGGAATATGGGGCTATGGGAATATTTTATGATAAGTAACTGTTAAATTCCACAAGTTAATTATCGTAGCCCACCGGTTAGTTATTGAGTAGCTGTCTTCACTCTCCTCTGGCCCGGCATGGCAAGGTGGTTAAGGTACTCGACTCGTAATCCGAGGGTCGCAGATTCGAATCCCTGTCACACAAAACATGCTCGCCATTTCAGCCGTTGGTGTGTTATAATGTGACGGTCAATCCCACTATTAGTTGGTAAAAGAGTATCCCAAGAGTTGGCGGTGGGTGGTGGTGACAAGCTGCCTTCCCTCTAGTCTTACACTGCTAAATTAGGGACGACTAGCGCAGATAGCCCTCGAGTAGCTTTGCGCGAAATTCAGAAAAAAAAATCTGGGAGGTAGTATTGAACTTAAAATTGGCTTCGAAGGTAAATAATTTATATCTCGTCATGTAATTTAATCTACCTTACAAATAGTGTCAAACAAACTTCTGAAAAAAATTTCAATTTCTCTAGGATATATAAAAATAAATCCTGAGTAAGTAAAGTTTTCTTTTTCAGAAGTTTATAGAAATAATCGGTTCCTCTTGTCGAATTTGTTAATTTCACAAATTATTATCTTTATGTTTCCGTTTATAGTCCAAAATTTCCTCAACACACGTAAACGGTATGATTTAGATTATTCTGCCTTCTTGGTTACCACCAGAAACCATCGTGGTTAGACTTTGATATTTAGCTATTAATTAAGTGTCCACACTGTATAAAATATACAGCATAACGCCTACTAGACTGAGTAAGTTGAAATACTTGTTCCGAAACTTCAGGGTAGCACTTGTTGCATTTCTGGACATCTGGGCACACATGGAAACAACTCGTGTATATCACTTAGCTATGATATACATATCTGTGAATGTATGTGTGCACAAATGTGCTTGTATCATTACCAGAATAGATCTGTGAAAAAACTTTATTTTACTTTTATAATTATAATTTCTTCCTCTTGAAAAATATATTTGGGGCTCACCCTTCGGAGGTTTTTTTTTGTATGAATAAATATATATATTTTTTTATAATTATAATATAATTTAAAAATCTTTGTTTGTTTGTTCAGTTCAATTGCTCTAAATTGTAAAAGCGTTCTTGTAAACTTCGAGAGTATTGAAACAACATACGTTACATATATTTCTAAATATATACTACTGAAACAAACATAGATATTAAAATAATATTAAATCCGTTACATAACTTATTTCCATCGGATGGTACTGTACTGGAACTTTTACCTGCTAATCGCCAATAATTTTACTTGACCTCAATCCCATAACAGGGAAAGAAATTAGCTACCATTTCGAATCAAGCATTTTAATGTTGTCTGAGGTCTTTAGAATATTAAAGTCGTTTGTCGTTCAGTAATTTTATTCATCAAAGGAAAACCTACAATGTTTTAGACGATTTTATTCAAAACACACATTTGCAGTTACACGTTTTCATCTAGAAATAGATTCTGAGACAATTCAGTTTTATAACTTGATGAGGATGAATTGTACAATGAAAAAAAATACAAACTCGTTTTAGGTGACAAAACCCAACTTATGACCAGCCAGGAACAAGAGATCCGAGCAACTCTTACAAACCGAGCTGTGGTTCTGTAGAGTTATTTCGTTTTATGTGTTGACGAAGGTACAGTGTAATTTCTCTTACTACATATATTTACTAAAATTACCAGTCAGGTTTTTCCCCCCTATTGGCCAAACTGTAATGTGATAACGCATAAGCTACTGTAAGCATGTTACAGTTCTTGAAGCGTAAGTGTATAACAGTGTATAACTCTTAGCCTATTGATTTGTTTTCATACTAGCTTAATTGTTAACCTGGATACACTTTGTTATTTGATTTTTGTGCGTAGTCGGGTATAGTAATCAGCTGTTGAATAATCACACAGAACAGAGAGAGTCTCAAATACGCTACCAACACTAATCCCATATCATGTGAATCATTTTTGAAACCAATCGGTTCGTATGACCAAAAATGTTTTTCGGGAGGGCACTTACCAAAAACCATCAGACAGCTCTACCTACCTAAATAAAATTCTGGATTAATCCCTTTTGTTACCCATATAACCGGAACCTCTTGGTGGTAAACGGGTTATTTCAGATCCACATAAACCGAAAACGCTTGTTTCTATAAAACCCAGATTAATCCAATAACAAGTGCAATATACTAGGAATATACAGATATAAAGACATTTATCTGGCAGATAAGAAGGGAAATAAAGGATAAGCTAATAAATGTGTAGTATACTGAAAATGTACTTTGAAAATGTACTGAAAATATATATTGCACTGATGTGACGATTTTTCCAGTTTGAGAAAGTTGACGTACGTATTCTCTGGACGATGAAAAAAATTCTGTTTTTCATGTGTATAGACACAATAGAATAACACTAATATTATTGGAATAACCTTCTCAAATTATTTTTAATTCATTAACCTGGCAATTCAGTGGCTTCTTGCCCAATAATTGTCACCATTTTCTAGCTTAGAAACAAATTGAATTCCGTTAAACGTTTAAGTTGATTCCTATGTTCACTGATTTAACTTGCAAAACATGTTAACCAACTAATAAAACACGGACGATAAAAATCTGGCTTCAACTCACAAAAGTGCTACGAGTACAACTGGAGCTTCCAAGCTGAGACAGGACGACCACAATAAATCATATTTAAATACAGTAAAAATAAATGGATAAGGTGTTAAACGCATGTAAATTAACAGATGTATATTCTTTGTGAAAACTGTGTATTTCGAATGGACTTACTGATTGTCAAATACCGACCATGAGTGCTCTACCACTAATCTAAGGAGATAACTCACAAACTATTGTTAGTAAAGCACTTTTATAAACTCTTACTATCATAAAGTAGAATGTTTTACCTATACGGCATAAGTTATTTCTGCAATCTTCTCTGTTTATATAGCATAAGATTGTGAGGCAACTTTCTCTGTTTGTATGACATAACTTAGTTCGGCAATCTTCCGTTTACATGACACAACTTAGTAAGGCAACTTCCTGAGTTTAGCTACCTTCCCTCAGTGGCACAGCGGTATGTCTGCAGACTTACAACACTAGAATCCGGGTTTCGATCCCCGTGGGAGGTAGAGCACAAAGAGCCTGTTTTGTGCTTAATTACAAACAAAAAAACTCTATTTATGTGGCACACATTAGTTGGACAATCTTATCTGTTGAAATGATTCAAAATAGTTCATCAACTGTAGCTCTTTATATGATAAACAATCGTTGGACATTCGTAGCTCTGTATATGACACACAAAAAAGTGGACAACTTTTAATCGTTTATATAACACAAAAGATTTTTACAATGTTTGTTGTCTATATGACACAAGAGAGCCATACAACTCTAGCTCTTTGTATGACACACAACAGTTATACAATTTTACTTTTTTAAATGATTATATGATTCGAGATAGTTCAACGTCTGCAGCTCATTACATGACTCAAAATAGTTGGACATCTGCAGCCTATTATAAGACACACAACAATTGGACAGTTTTACTTGTTTACTTCCGTCAAGATAGTTGGAGATGCGTAGTTATTTACGTGACACGTAATAGTTGTTTAGTTTTATTTGTTTATGTTGCCAAGACAGTTGGAAACGCGTATCTCTTTATGTGATACGTAACAATTGGTTAGTTTTATCTATTTATGTTGTCAAACGTTAGTTGAAAAAAATTAACTGTCTAAATGACACAAAATATTTCGACAACTGTAGCTCTTTATCTGACAAACAATAGTTGAACAATTTTACCTGTTTATATGAAACGAAATAATTGAATAAATTTGCATGATATTGGAACACAGATTAACGTGTTCGTTGGGCAACTTTGTTAATTTATATACGATTAATTCAGATACAATAATTAGTAAACCTTTACTAGTTTTAATAAAATATGTTTCAGAAGAGTTGAGAAAGCTATATCAATTCGATCTGCAACAGATCTGAAGAATTTAACATACCAGCTTGAATGAAGTATTTCAAAGCGGATCATTTTTTCGTCTCCATATTGAATCCGTCATTAATGTGTGTGTGTGTTTTTCTTATAACAAACCCACATCGGGCTATCTGCTCAGCTCACCGAGGGGAATCGAACCCATGATTTTAGCGTTGTAAATCCGGAGACATACTGCTGTACAAACGGGGAGCGCCGTCATTAATGCAAAAATCAACGTGGGTTATATTTGTGCAAATTTCAAACAAAAGCAGGCCAAAAAAAAACAACTTAAATCTACTAAAATCAATCGTACAATGTGGCTAATTAATGCTATTCACAAAATATTCAAATCCAGTAAAGATTTCAGAGTTATAATGTAGGTAGGCAAAGCAATCCATAAAACACTCAAGTCCAGTAAAGATGTCAAATTTATAATGTAGGTAAGCAAAGCAGTTCATAAAACATTCTAATCGAGTAGAGATTGATTGTGTTTATAATTACGTGTATGTTTATTTATGCGTTTTTTTTATTTTTCCGCAAAGCTACACGAAGGCTATCTGCGCTATCCGTCCCTAATTTAGCAGTGTCATACTAGAGGAAAGGCAGCTAGTCATCACCACCCACCGTTAACTCTTGGGTTACTCTTTTACAAATGAATAGTGGTATTGACCGTCACATTATAACGCCCCCACGGCTGAAGCGGCGAGCATGTTTGGTGAGACCGGGATTCAAATTCACGACCCTCAGATTACGAGTTAAGCGCCTTAACCACCTGGCCATGCTGGTATGAAAAGAGATATGTATAAATTTTCGTTGAATCTGTTCGAGACTTTAGTTTGTAAATCATATACGTATAACACATAACAACATTTAGACTTAAATGATATTACGTAATTTCATCTGTAGCAACAGCGTAAATCTTCTTCTCGCTAATTTATTAACATAGGCGGTTTTTAATTTGAATTCTTACTAATCAGTTATTTCAAGAGAAAATGTCGGTTTAGTCCTTAATTTGTTTTTATTTTGTTTTTAATTTCGGCAAAGCTACTCGAGGGCTATCTGCGCTAGCCGTCCCTAATTTAGCAGTGTAAGACTTGGGCTACTCTTTTACCAACGAATAGTGGGATTGACCGTCACTTTATAACGCCCCCACGGCTGAAAGGGCGAGCATGTTTGGTGCGACCGGGATTCAAACCCCCGACCCTCGGATTACGAGTCGAACGCCTTAACACACTTAACATACACTATGGATATAAGTTATTGTTTCACACCTATGAAAGTTATAAAATGGTAAGCTCGAAGTTCGCGATAGGACTGGTTTTGAAAGTATGTTAACGCTTTGTTATTGCTATTACTTAGACTTCTACTGCCATGTCAATTCGTCTTCTCTACATTATTACTGTATATGCTTGAGAATATTAGTCTCAGATTATTCTAATTTAAAGAACGAGTCATGTGTGGTTGGCAAAGTGTTATGTTTAATTCTTTTTCCAAATACTGTAGGGATATTTAAAACATGTACCCTCAAGTTGCCATTATATCCGTATAATGATTACTAGCTCATGTACCCGTTCAATGCCAAGGAAAGAAAGCGGTTTTCAGGGAAGAGACCAAACGCCCAGTGGCTCAGCAAAGAGTTTGAAGGTTTATTACGCTAAACATCGGATTTCGAACCCGTGGTGGGAATAGTACAGGTAAACAGCTTAACAAAAAACAATCACCTTTGCCCTCCACAAGAATCCCTGAGGGCACATACAAGGTTTGGTGACTAACAATCGCTCCAGCGGTTTGTCAGTTACAAGCGGACACACAGACTGTTCTTATTTTCCTATTGTTATTCGAAAAAAAGGAAAATTCTAATGATACCTTTCTCGATCTTCTAAGATATCAACTGTTTATTTGTTCGTGAATTTTGCGCAAAGCTACACGAGGGCTATCTTCGCTAACCGTCCCTAATTTAGCGGTGTAAGACTAGAGAGAAGGCAGCTAGCCATCACCACCCACCGCCAACTCTTGGGCTAATCTTTTACCAACGAATAGTGGGACTGATTGTAACTTATAGCACCCCAACGGCTGAAAGGAAGAGCATATTTGGTGTGACGGGGATTCGAACCCGCTGCTCTCAGATTACTGGTCGAGCGCCCTACCATTTGGTCATGTCGGGCCTCGAATATCAATGCTCAGATTAAATCGATCAAACTATTTTAAGTTAATAAATAATTAAACAATCAACTGAAAATTATTTGATATTTCTTCATTTTCAATTTGTACTCTGTTGTTGAGAAAAAGAGTTTAAACCATCTTCACATAAAACGATTTTAAGTTTATAAACTGATGTTAAACTCAGTGCATTTAATATTTATTATCTATTATGTCGCCACTGATCGTATATGTAACATCCCGTCAAACTTTCAAAAAGTACCGTTATTTTAGTTTGTTTGTTTGTTTTTTAATTTTGCGCAAAGCCACACGAGGGTAATCTACTCTAGCAGTCCATAATTTAGCACCACCCACTGTCAACTCTTTGGCTACTCTTTTACCAATGAACAGTAAAACCGACCGTCACATTCTAACTAACGCCCCACGGCTGAATGGGCGAGCATGTTTGGTGTAACGGTGATTCGAACCCGCGACCCTCAGATTACTGAGGGTCACCTTAACCTTAACCACCTGGCTATGCCGGGCCCGTTATTTTAGTTTACATACATTACGGAATAAAGGATAGATAAATAGCTAACTGGTTATTTCATCTCACCTTTTGTGTCACTTTTAAATCAACACAAACAATTTTCTTACATATTTCACAGATTTACTTACCTCTACCACTTCTTCCTACAAATCTTAGATCATTAAACTTGGCTATTTGGTTTTTCATGACAGCAGTGGCGTTTCGTAATTCGGCACAGAAATTTTCATCGTTTCCTGCTCGCACTGTCACAATAGTCCCATCGGAAACATCCGCTAGGGTGACAACCTTGAAAGCTTCGGGTAAAGTTTTATTGGAACGCCAATGTGACGGTAAAATGGAACAGAGCAAGTTAGGACTATCGGTACGCACGAGCTCACCTGGGTGTTCACTTAAGGCGTCATTCAAGGCAAGTTCTCCTGGTAGTACTCCTTTGTCCGTCATTTCGTAGCTGGCATTTCTTTCCGAAGTACCACGCTCTCCGGGTAAATGCATAACAGTGGGGATGTGAGTGAGCGACAATTATTTCTGTTCGTATGCGCTACGTGAGTGGTAAGCCAACCTAACATGTGGCTTACATAACACGCTGCGTAGGGTGGACGCGTTGTCAAATTTCCCTACAACTACCCACACAAAACTGAAACCATCTTATAGATTTGCGCGCCATCTTTTGGAGAAAAATACCAAGACACTGCAAAACTATTTGGCTGTTGTGATTGATACGTGGGTGGCTTGTTGCGCAAATACATATTACGTTTGCGGTTCTTTACGTCGTAATGAGTTATTTTTCTCGGACTTTTCTAAGTCATCATTTAATGGATACCGCTGTTGTTGAGAAGCACATATTTACAAGCACAATTCAACAAGGAGAAATTGTATATAAATATCATCTGTCTTTTTTAGAAAAGTTTGAAAATTCAAAGCAATCTAATAAATTCATTGGCTGTAGTAGAAAGCAGCAAACTATTTTGTTATAGCTTTATTTTTTTTCTTTTATGATAATTAAACTTATAAACAAATAAATAAACAAAGCAAAATGCAAGCACTGCATTTAGCTAAGTAAAATAACTGTTCTAGCTTTAATAATATATGAACAGTATATTCAACTAAGGGACGTACTTGTAAACAGTGTATACAGGTATGCAACGATACAGTTGCTATAGTTACTGATGTCCTGTAACATCGAAAAATCATGTTCCATTTTGAATATTTACGCGCACTTTGTTTATTAAATATCGTTTTCAAGAACACCAATCCGCTGGAAAGTCAGTTGACTCACAACACTAAAAATCGGGTTTCTAGACCCGCAGTGGGCAGAGCACAAATATTCCATTGTATAGCCTTGTGCTTTACAACAAACACGCAACCTTAGAGCAACATTTTAAGATAATTGTCTCAGATATTAAAATACGGAAACTCAAGAAAGAGTAGAAAATTAAAAATAAACAAAACAAATATATATGCTTTGGGTAAAGGAACCCACCAGCTCACAATACTTCGATAAAAATGAATTAACTGATGAATGAGCTCTCTTTTCGTGACGTTTTCCATTTCAATAAGGCCCGGCATGTCCAAGTGGTTAAGAAGCTCGACTCGTAATCTGAGGGTCGCGGGTTCGCATCCCTGTCGCGCCACACATGCTCGCCCTTTCAGCCATGAGGGCGTTATAATGTGACGGTCAATCCCACTATTCGTTAGTAAAAGAGTAGCCCAAGAGTTGGCGGTGGGTGGTAATGACTAGCTGCCTTCCCTCTAGTCTTACACTGCTAAATTAGGAACCGCTAACGCAGATAGCCTTCGTGTAGCTTTGCGCGAAATTCAAACCAAACCAAACCTAGTACAGCTTTGCGCGAAATTCGAAAACAAACAAAGAAACCAATTCAATAATATTTCGAATATTAGGCTTAAGATAACTAAAATTTATTTTATTAAGAAAAAGATTAATAACGTTTATAATTAGTCCACTTTGTGTATTAATTAGCGCTCTAATTATTTGCGAAAACTACTTATATCTACATGTAATACATCTATCAGTCTTAAATATACACATAAAACTTTTCCTCGACCACAGAGACGTCAAGAGAACTTAGTTTGGTCTGTAATGATAGCATAGCGGCAGACCTCAGGATTAGAGACACCACCAGTCTTGAACTGTTGGTCTTATTTTGCTTATATAAACAGGGTTTTAGTTTAGTTTGGTTGAAATTCACCATAAAGCTACACAATGGGCCATCTGTGCTCTGTCAACCGCTGGTATAGACATCCGAATTTTAGCGTTATAAGCGCTGAAGCTTACCGCTCAGCCACAGAGAAGGGAATGTAAACAATCGATCGTTCCTAATCGTAACTCAAAAATCAAACAAACACAAATCAACAGGTTTAGAGGATATAATGTCAATTTGCCCAGAGAAGATGAATTGACATGGCAGTAGAAGTCTAAGTAATAGCAATAACAAAGCGCAAAATAACATACTTTCAAAACCAGTCCTATCGCGAACATCGAGCTTACCATTTTATAACTTTCATAGGTATGAAACAATAACTTACATCCATAGAAATATAGTTTTTAGTTGGAGGATTTTCGTGGTGGGTGAAAAGCCTCTGTAACTAGGGCTAGGGCAGCATCTTCTAGATTGTAGGTTAGGGTTGCTGCGTACCTGTTGGTTTTATTAAGACATTTTAATTTTATAATCAGAAGCGATATATGCAGGGTTTCAACTTTTGTTGAAATATTTAAATTAACACCTTTACAAAAAGTGTCCCAACGCCACAAGGTTGGCCTAATTGAATAATCATTTCTCATTAGTAAATAATTTATTATTCTGGAGGATGAGGTATTTTGTAGTGAGTGTAATGAATAATCATTTATTACTCAACAGTTCTAATATATTTTCTTTGTGGATGTGGATTTCGAACAACAAACTTGACTCTAAGAGGGCGCTGGAATTTCGGAATATTTAAATCTAGATGCTATTGTAACATTTGAAATGGGAAATGAAAGGTTAAAACCTTTAGCAATGATATATGTGGGAAAAGAATCAAACACAACACTTTGCCAACCACACATGACTCGCTCTTTAAATTAGAATAATCTGAGACCAATATTCTCAAGCATATAGAGTAATAATGTATCACTTAGTTCTGACTTTTCTATCATTTTAAAACATTAACCAAAGTGTAGTACACACAAAAAGATTCATAAACTTTGGTCCGATTTTGTTAACGTTACTGTCTTTTTTTTGTAATTATAAATTTATAGCTAGATTAACTGCATTTTATATGAAAAAAAAAATGTTTTCAGGCCCTCTGCAAACCATTTCTTTTACCTTCAGCCGTGTTCAGTCTGGAGAATTTTATTACATATTGTTGTCCTAGATGGCTGTTTCATCAGTATCAAAGTTCTGCAGGGAATGATGAGGTTAATCTTACACCATAGGTTTCTAAAGTCTTTGAAGTGACTCTCTTAAGTGTACGTAGTTTCCCAAAATTACTTTAAAGGAGGTTAAGGGCACAAAGTCTATAGGTGTATAAAAGTTCAGGGAGGGACATATGGAATCGGTGCTCAGGTTTGAACTTTTATATCATTCCTTGAAAGTTCATACACTTCCCCCTTGCGATGACCGTGCACATCAATTTGTTGTTCTTATATCTGAGATAGTTGTCTCTAATTTTCGAGTAATAGAGCAGACAGCTACTCAACATCACCCCACGCCAACTCGTGAGATATTCCCATGAAATAGTGGATATTACTGTTACTCTTAAAACGTACCCATGGTTTCAAATTACAAGTGTGATTTGGGTGGAGGGAGCAGTAGCGGAGCAAGAATTATGGAATATTAGGGTCACTGTCCAGCACGCTAAATATTGAGCCATACTCAGCTATATTTTGTGTAGATCTATCTAGGTAGACAATCTTACATAGAATACGCGAAAAATAAATTTCCGTGACAATTCATGAAAATATAGATTTTAATGTAAATTCCCGTATTGCATATATTTTTAAATACAAAAAACGAAGTTCTAACTCTTCCCACGAGAACAATATTTCTGAATTTATTTTTAAAACAGTAAAACTTTAAAGACTAAGAGCCCGGCATGGCCAAGTGTGTTAAGGCGTTCAACTCGTAATCCGAGGGTCGGGGGTTTGAATCCCGGTCGCACCAAACATGCTCGCCCTTTCAGCCGTGGGGGCGTTATAATGTGACGGTCAATCCCACTATTCGTTGGTAAAAGAGTAGCCCAAGTCTTACACTGCTAAATTAGGGACAGCTAGCGCAGATAGCCCTCGAGTAGCTTTGCGCGAAATTAAATACAAAATAAAAACAAATTAAAGACTAAACCGACATTTTCTCTTGAAATAACTGATTAGTAAGAATTCAAATTAAAAACACTAACATAAATAAATTAGCGAGAAGAAGATTTACGCTGTTGCTACAGATGAAATTACGTAATATCATTTAAGTCTAAATGTTGTTATGTGTTATACCTATATGATTTACAAACTAAAGTCTCGAACAGATTCAACATAAATTTATGCATACCTCTTTTCATACCACCAAGACCCAGCATGGCCAGGTGGTTAAGACACTTTAATTCGTGATCTGAGGGTCGTGAATTCGAATCCCTGTCGCACCAAATATGCTCGCCCTTTCAGCCGTGGGGGCGTATAATGTGACGGTAAATCCCACTATTCTTTGGTAAAAGAGTAACCCAAAAGTTAGCGGTGGGTGGTGATGACTAGCTGCCTTTCCTCTAGTATGACACTGCTAAATTAGGGACGGCTGGCGCAGATAGCCCTCGTGTAGCTTTGCCCGAAATAAAAAACAAACAAACAAACCTATATATAGTCCATCGTGTAGCTTTGTGCTAAATAACAAAATACAATATATGTATACACACATACCCTTTATTAATTTCACGTAAACCTACATATCTCTTTCACGAGGGGCAGGATAATACTAATATCAATCAGGAAGTTGTGGCGCCTGAAGTACCCCTTGACATCTCAGTGTTTACACGTAATCGTTTTGCATCATTACTTGAATTTGTTTTACCAGAGAATGTAGTTACACATCCTTGTGGTTTCGTGTATAATAACCATAAACTCGTTTCCTTATTCTCCGGAATTACTAAGCGTTACACTTCGTTGTGTCGTTGTTTTTATTATGTTTACTGCTGCTATTATCTCGTGAGACACATCATAAATGGTGCCTTATATAGCGCGTGATTATTACATCATCAATCTGCAACTGATTCATGGGATTGTCAACTGGCAGCAATCCATTTGTAAGGAAACAGTTTTTTTATTAATTCGATCTGTTTTTAGTTTTACTGTTAAGTACATAATTGTGTATACGAAGAAGAAGTTACACCGTTTATATTTAAAGAACAACAATCAGGAATATGACCAATGCTGTCCAATAGGGTATCGACAATCAGGAATATGACCGATGCTGTCCAATAGGATAACAATAATCAGGAAGATGATTGATGCTGCCCAATAGAGTAACGATTTTTATAAAACTCGACTTTTTTTAAAACAAAACACACACAAGGGGTAAGGTTTTTGTAAAATAATACCTTTTAAAACAAAACACACTAGGGGTAAGGATTTTTATAAAACTCGACTTTCTAAAACAAAACATACACTAGGAGTGAGGTTTTTGTAAAACACGACTCTCTAGAACAACACACACACAAAGACATTTAGTCTGCTGGTTTTGTCAACAGTAAGTTTCAGGACCTAGATCGCTAAAATTCAGATTAGCTTCCCTGCGATGGACAGAGCACAGATATTATAAAATGGGTTTTCTCGTCATCACGGAGAGCACAGATATCCCATTATGAGTGTTTCGAGTTACATGTATACATTACATATGAACAATTTTTTTCTCTTGTTTTATCCCCGACCTAAAATATCAATATTTTGGCACCTTTTAGCCTGTAATTTTTATACTAGTTCTTTATCAGTGTCAGGTTATACAATATACCATTTGCATTCTATTCACCTCGTGGAATTGAACTGCATATTGTAGCGTTGCAATCAGTACACTTAATGCTGATCCACCGAAGAGTCTGTAATAATTACAATAAATATTATGATTGTTGTTACTTGTACTATTGATATTACTACTAGTGTAACTTATAATGTGTAATTTTTCTCAGTTTAGATGATTACTCGTGTAACATGTGTAATTTTACGCACTTAACGTAATTACCAGTGTAACATGAAATGCCATTTTCCCCAACTTACATTATTACCACACTAAACTGTATTATCGTACACTGTTATATGAAGAAAACACCATTTGGAACTTAAATAACAGCCCTTGACGAATTTTAACCGTAACGTATTTTCTGTTTCTGTCATGTTGGACCCGAGCCACCCTTACATAGGCAGTGCTACCGTCTGCCTGACAGTAAGTAATCCTGTTGTTACGCAAGGAACTCATTTTTAGTTTTGTCGATAGAGGGCTAAAATGCCAGTAGAGCACTGAATTGCAAGGAATTACTTGAGGTAGAACTTAAGTTAGAACTGAGTGTAATAATTCGAAGCTATAAGTGTTTTCAAACGTTTTAACAGGGATGAAAAAAAACCCTTTCATTTGTAGACAGTTGGTTGCGGAAAAAGATGAATAGACAGGAAATTCCATTTGATTTTTAAATTTCCATGTTTGATTTAATAGATTAAATACACAAAGCATTTTACTGTTAAAATTTTCAACGTTGATTTTGTCGCTCTTTTGTTAAAAAAAACTGTTAACTTTTATGATAATGACAAAGTGAAATAAAATAATTAAAAGAAATCGCTGAACCATCTGCCAAAAACGTTAGGTTGAAATAATTTAAAGAAGTCGCTGAGCAATTTGCTATAAAGGTTAGGTTGAAATAATTAAAAGAAATTGCTGAACCATCTGCCAAAAACGTTAGGTTGAAATAATTAAAAGAAATCGTTGAACCATCTGCCAAAAACGTTAGGTTGAAATAATTAAAAGAAATCATTTAACCATCTGCCAAAAACGTTAGGTTGAAATAATTAAAAGAAATCGTTGAACCATCTGCCAAAAACGTTAGGTTAAAATAATTAAAAGAAATCGTTGAACCATCTGCCAAAAACATTAGGTTGAAATAATTTAAATTAGTGTAATTTATAACGAGAAATAACAAATTATTGTATCTTGTATCCGTATAATATTAAATCATTTGCAGTGTGTTACTGATATCTACTGTGGTACCATCAGTTGATTAATGCTATTAATGGTAAAAAGTTTATTATTTTGGAAGTTTCCTAGCAAATATTATTATTTTGTAATAGATTTATTAATTCTACCAAATATTGAAGTTGTTATCCGTCGAAATAAATATTTATTTCGTTGTCTTGCCATCGGATGTGGCTGTTGACGCCATTTAATGATTGTACATCTAGTTATTTCTGTTTTTCGGGCTAAATTGTTGGTGTTATTCGAAAGGCTCATTCATTTCGTTCACTTCATTATTGTTGACATCGTTTGAAAGGTTGTTCATTTCAATGTCTTATTTTTACAATTTCAATAATTTAATAGGTTTGTTCAGCATTTTGTTATCCTGTCTTCGGGTGGATTTTTTTTTTCAACGGTTAAGTGATTTTTTCATTTCGAAAAATTTTACCCACGTCAAATTAATTATAATTCTGGCAAATGTGTATATCAATATTCTAAATCTTAGTGACAAAATTCTGTATATTATTTAGCTACACGAGTACTATCTGCGCTAGTGGTCCCTAAGTTAACAGTGTAAGACTAGAGGGAAGGCAGATAGTCATCACCACCCACCGCCATCTTGAGCTACTCTTTTATCAACCAATAGTGGGATTGATTGTAATATAATAACGCCTCTATGGCTGAAAGGGCGAGCATGTTTAGTGTGAAGAGAATTCGAACCCAAGACTCTCAGATTACGAGTCCAGTGCCCTAACCACCTGGCCATGTTAGGCCTATATACGTACAGACATTCTAGGCATTGTAAATAGGGAATCTGTTGTAAAGTGGCTAAATGAAAGAAGAAACTTGTTCTAACAGAAATACAAAGTTGGCGAAATCTTTATCAAACGCTTTATAGATTACAGTATTGTTAATGTTGACAGAAGAACAAAACAAGGGACACTACTTTGCACTGGCCAGGTACAACCCACAATTACCCTCTTTCTCTCCTATATACAATTATAAGATTACTATGACCAACAAAGTCTTCAAATTATAATTCCTTTGAGAATTGTTGGATAGAACTAAGCCAGGAAATTGCGAACTACGACCCTAAACCAATTAATGTAGCTGTGTTGCAATGCTTTCCAGCGACGAATTGCAAGAAATCATGATGGATTACATCAACAACCACATCGATAGTACGCTAAGTCGCCTTGCGGAGGTTATGCAGAATACTACGAGGGCCAACCAAGCAATTGATGTTTAATATGAACTAATTTTAGGCTACAGACGATATTTATTTTTTTAATGTTATATTTTGTCATTAAATGTGTTTTGGTTAGGGTTTATTGTAATAGGTGAAGTGCTGAGTTACATATTTTTCTACAGGTGTCTAATAAAATTGTTTGCTGTTCTCATAAGTCATTTATGATGTCCGCAGAACCTGTGACATTATATAAATTACATATGTAGATGTTTAATGCAAACACATTTCTCAGTTTTATAGCACCGTTATTATTAAACCTTAGTAATAATTATCTTATTTGTTACAAAACATATTGACCAAGACTGTACTAGTTTGTTAGAATTATATTCACAAGCAACGTATATAATTAAATGAAAATTGGAAGGATATTTTTTTTGCAATGTTAATTATTAGATTACAAAAAGGAGGATATTCTGTGTAGTTTTTAACATTATATTGCAAAGTGGATATTTTGTACAATGTTTATCATCAGATTACAGAAATGTTCAAACATTTTGGCCAAGACTGTGGTAGAGTCTACTCTTCGTTATATATTTATTGTGCGCTTGTGGCGGTCATTTTTTGCCAGCACGAATTTTAACGAACCCAAAGAAGTTATCTTAATTAAAGTTTATTTAAAATTCCACTTTTATTTTGTTCGTTGACGTGGTTCTCTCCTGTGAGTTGTTCTTGCTTGGAAGAGCAGAACGAGCTAGTCTTACTTTTTCGTTATCACAAAATCAAACACCGTATAGCATTATTACACTTGTTATGACTAAGCAAAAACTCAGATTTACATTCAGATAGCGATTGTTTCTCTCTACCTTTGACTTTTTTCTTACCTGTCAAGATAATGTTTTGAAATCCGTAAATCAGACTGATATGTAGATTAAAATGAACTAACTAACTGTTATCTGTCTTATTGTATAGACCCCTAGTGGCTCAGCGGTACGTCTGCGGACTTACAACGCTAAAAACCGAGTTTCGATACCCGTGGTGGGCAGAGCACAGATAGCCCATCGTGTAGCTTTGTGCTTAATTCAAAACAACAACAACAACTTGTTATTGTATATGGGTAACTTCAAACTAAAGTGCTGTTTTATAAACATACTGAAAGTTGATCAGTTAATAATAATTAGTGCTAACTAGCAGTAACAGGTAAACTACAAATATCCTTTACGACCATTTCATATTAGGTCATCATTTGGGCATCTTCGCTGTTAGCTTTTGGCCCTTAACTCAAAAAATACTTTATAAGTTTGGACCTGCTCAATGAATTACGTGCCAGGTTTGTTTGTTTTTAATTAGCGCAAATCTTTACAATGAACCATCTGCTCCCTATCCACTGCGAGGAGTCGAACCCCAGATTTTAGCGTTGTGAGTGCGTAAACTTGCTCTTTACCCAGTGAGAGATTAACAAATTACTAAGTACAGAAGTAGGATTGTCACATGTTAAACTTCGTGTATAACTTGCTTATTACGTTTGACCAATGTAGTTATTACTTTTGAAGGAATTTAATGCTATACGTATTAAATTAACCTAATAACTTTGAATATCTAAAATACAGAATGAATAATTAAATTTCGTACTCTAAATTATATAAACACGCACACACTTCAAAACGGTGCGGAATTTGTTTTTAATCAGTAATTTTTTTTTTTTTGTTGACACATTTTTTTAAACATGCCGATTGTCTTCCTTTGCCGTATTAGTGTATGATCTTAGCACTAACCATAGTATCCTAAGCTTGCTTAACCTTCTGAAATAACGGTTGGAATTGTCGTTAACATAAAAAATACCAACTGATCTACTTGGGAACCAATATGAAACGATATCTAATCATTAACCGCATTCTTCTGCAACTAGTAATTTGTTTAAATATTTGATTTCTAGGTGCCAGATAAACTGCATCTACAAGTTATCACAAGTAACGTTTATTGCTATTTCTCTGTAAAGTTTAAAATATTTTTACTTTATTCAAACTTCGAAGATATTTGTTCTGAGTAGTGCGAGTCTTTAGAGTATAAAATCAAAACAACAACCACAGTTTTCTACCTGTTTAAAGTGTTTCAAATGGGTAATCGATACCTACGAGTCTCCTTCTATTTTTCTTATCCTGTAAGAAATAGTTACGGAGGATATGAAATAAAAAAAATGAAAAGTGCAAATACTACACTAACGCCACCTATTTTTCGTGCGAAAATAAACTACACCCGCAGCAAGTTACGTGTTGATAATTTACACTGTGATTGGTCGTTATTCTCTCCATCAGGCATATGATTAGACTAAAACTGACTGGGAAAAATTCTTACAAATTCTTAATGAAACTTCCATACCACAGAATATCAACAGCACAGAAACCATACACAACTTCACGCGATTAATTACAACTGACATTCAAAGAGCAATAAACATAACCACACCCTTGCAGCAAAACTCACACAACTTAAAACTGTGGAAACTCACCAACATATTATCGAAATACACCCCTTGATAAGATTATTTGCCATTTCTCACAACATCCAAATTAAAATATTAATTACTCACGAAAAAAAAAGAAATCAAAAACCTAATCCAAGAACAAAGGTAAATTAACTGAGAAAACTTCTGCCATTCGTTAGGCCAATCAAAAATAGACCGGACAGATTCTGGAAAAAATTGTAGATCAATATGTCACCCCACACGACGTACATAACATCAAATATGAAAACAATCGAGAAGGAAAAGAGTAACCTCTTTGCTAAATATCTGGAGAAATCATTCACTGCACAGAATTCACCAACATTTAACAAAAGCCACGAACAACTAATAAATAACTACATTCGGGAAAACTCACGTATGTTTAACGCCAAACCTGACACCCTCCTGCGACACACAACTTCCCGACTCACACAAATTACTCATTCCTCCTATAACACTAACTGAAGTCAAATTGCGCATGAAGGGTCTAAAAAATAACCGCGCTACTGGTGAAGATAAAATTATTAAGTGTGTAATTAAAAACTACCTGACAACTTTCTAAGATATCTTGTGATCCTATGCTATTCCTCCCGGACACTACCAGGAGATTGGAAAACCGCAGTAATTACGGTAATAGCCAAATCCAACAATAACCTCCAAGGTCGTTCTAACTATCGGACAATCAGTCTTCTAAACAATTTAGGCAAACTATTAGAAAAAATGTGTTTGTGTGTGTGTTTTCTTATAGCAAAGCCACATCGGAGTATCTGCTGAGTTCACCGAGGGGAATCGAACCGTTGATTTTAGCGTTGTAAGTCCGTAGACTTTCCATTGAACCAGCGGGGAGCTAGATAAAACGATCGCAACTGCACTGTTGCTCTATATAGATGAAGAAGACAGCAAATATACAAAACGCTACTAGATGCAGCAGGCAAACAGCTGACCAACTAGTAAGACTAACCGAATCTATATTTCAAACCTACAACCGAAAACACGTTACAGTAGCGACATTTCTAGATGTTGTGTAAGCGTGCTTTCTGTCCTGTTTGGCGTGATGCTCTTCTGTATATGTTATCACAGATTAATATTCCAACAACGTTCACACATTGAATAGTTGATTTCTTCGAAACAGGGTAGCCAAAGTTAGAATTAATAATAATTCCTCGAAACAATTTCATTTGAAAGCAGGTGTACCACAAGTGTCGGCCATCAATCCGCTACTTTACATAATTTTTTGTAAATGACATACCGTTCCCCAAGTTGAATGGAACACATGCATCACAATAAGCCAAAGATGTAGCGTTACACAGCACGTCAAGCCACCCAACAGCAGCGACACGTAAACAACAGACGGTTCTTACTGCAATCACTGGCTGGTGCGACGTGTGGCATGTTGCACTCGATAAACAAAACAAAAACGAGGACCATAACATTTTATAGATGCTTCAAACAACAACAAAAAAATCCCATGTCCGATCATGTCTACGCAAAACGGAAATAATCATCACAAAACATATAAAGTTCCTAGGTGTCACCTTCAACCAGTGATGGGATTCAGGGGGTTCGCAGGGGTTCGCGCGAACCCGTTCTTAAAAATTTTTGAGCTTAGCGAACCCGTTGATGGCTTCAATTATACCGTCGAATTGTTGATGTCGTGGAAACATCTCCTTGAGAGAACCCCTTCTTAAAATTTTTGAATCCCACCACTGCCTTCAACCGAAATCTAACATGGACAACACATTCAAAATGTCAGCACTATAATAAGCCAAAGATTATGTTATCTTAGAAGAATCGGGGTTTTTGAAAAAGGTTGTTCCATAGCCACTATTCTACACATATACAAAATGTACATACGACCTATCGTGAAATATGGCAAGATGATCCTCTGTAACATGTCAGATAATTTATACAGTAAACTCCAAGTACAACAAAACACAACATTAAAAATAGCATACAGACTTCCAATATACACCCCTCTTTCAAATCTTGCCCACGATGACGACATCCCAAAGATTTAGGACAGAATAATGCAACTGGTCACACATTTCTACAAAAAACTTGTTAGTAGAAACTCACTAACTCAAGAATTCACAAGTATTTCAACCACCACACACACATGGCTAGCACATATGTCTTCCCTGAATCTAATTAACACAATAAACACTCGACCACAATAATGATACAAGTTGTGATAATTTCATAACCCCTTAGTGATTTAACCCATATATATATATATTTGTTTTCAGCTAAGGCAATATTCGAATAGAGAATTCGACGTCTAAATAGTGAAATATGTAGGCATACTAGGTGTTTTCTATCTCCTTTCTTCTATTTAATTCTATGGTTCACCTATTTTTTTCAAAACTTTCAAGTATGCAGTTATATGTAGGTTTTAATAATAGAATGTTGTCAAGAAAAATGTTTAGTTCCTTTCGCTCTAGTTATCTGTTGTTTGGGGTTATTCACTTGTTGTATTACATGCGCCTTCTCACAAGAAAGATCTCCGTAAAATTGAACATGCTATATAAAAGTAATAGCGATGTTTCCTACTGGTAGATGAAGTGAAAATGACCAACAGTAATGTTGATAGCACACGTATTTGAAAAGAATAACATTATTATTTCTTGTATATCATATTATGTGTTTGTTTTCTCAATCTAGAACAGATTTTCTTCGGAGGTTAACAGAGTGAAGGGCAGTAACTCATTTTAGTAGATCATTCTGTTTGTTTGTGGTTAAGAGCAAAACTGCTCAATGGGCTATCTGTGCTTTGCCCACCACGGGTATCGAAACCTGGGTTCTAGCGTTATAAGTCTGCAGACTTACTGCTGTGTTATGGGGGCGTAAATATATATTTTCACTCTAGTAAACGTGCTGTCCTCTATGATTTAATACATTTATTTTTGTTGTGTTCGATATTCAATAAAATTGTTTTATACTGTGTTCAGTATTTTTTTTAAGTAGACTTTTTTCAAATAATTGAATCTAAAGTCATTTTGTCTCACCCTTTCTGACTGAACTTCCTGTTTTTTTGTGGATCATTTTCTATTACTTTTAAGTAAAATCAGTGACTTGAAAATACAAGTAGAATGAACATAGTTAAAGACGTGTGCTCTTTATAGATGAATCCAAATTCATATTGTCCGTCAGCAATTAATAACAGTGTGTTTAGCAGCAGAGAGAAGAACGGTATCGTAGTAAAAGTACAACATTTATAGTGTCGCTGCATCTCAACTAACGGTGTCAGCGATTTAGACAAAATGGATGGTACTCTGACTGCTGGCAGGTACAAGCATATTTCTGATCCATCATGCCACTTTCTCAGGAACACATCTGGAAATTATTCAACTTCCAAACATGCTACAAATGTAGCGAAACGGTGTCTTGACGGTAAAAAAACGTGGATGAAATACTCACAACCATGGCTTGACCTACTCGGCTTTCTGATATGCACGTTCTTGAGACTGCATATACTTATGTAAAAAACAAGAAGGTAAACGGTAAACAAACAAACAGACTGAAATATTATGAGAAAAAGGAATGATATTATGGACAATATTCCATAATTGTATACTGTTAACACGTACGACAGCATGGAAACAAGATGTAATTTTGTGTTTAAAGCTAAATATTTTCATACAAAATACTAATTTACAACTACTTACTATGATAATGTTTTGCACCATTGCCAATTTCCTTAACCAGTTGTCACTGCGCCATTTCTGTGACTCTTGTATATGTATACCATAATTATTTCAATTAGTGTTATGTATACGGCCTGGCATGACCAGGTGGGTTAAGACGTTCGACTCGTAATCTGAGGGTAGTGGGTTCGAATCCCCGTCACACAAAACATGCTCGCCCTCTCAGTCGTGGAGGCGTTATAATGTGACGGTCAATCCCACTGTTCGTTGGTAAAAGAGGAGCCCAAGAGTTAGCTGTGGTTGGTGATGACTTGCTGCCTTCTCTCTAGTCTTACACTACTAAATTAGGGACGGCTGGCGCAGATAGCCCTCGTGTAGTTTTGAGTGAAATTCAGAAGCAAAATTGTTATGTGTGTATATATATATATATTATATAAACAAATTTGGATTACTACTTCATTACCAGTAAAAAAAAATATATAATATTAGCTGAGGTTCGTGGAATATGATCAGTTGTTTTTTAACAAAAGGTAGAAAAAACAAAACGAAAAACATAAACCACAAAACATTTTGTTTTAAAGCGCAAAGCTTTACAAAAAAGCTATCATTATTGTGCACACCACTGGTATCGAAATCCGATTTTTAACGTTATAAGCCATCAGACCTACCGCTGAGCCACTGGGAGGCTTTTAAAACAAAAGTAATAAAATGGACGCCACCGTTTGATTTTTATCAACTTTACAATTTATTCTTTGCTTTAAATATGTATAATCTCGAAGATATAATTCTAATCTTTAGAATACATATTTTGTTATTATAAACATATTACACTCAGTTCCACTCACAAAATAACGATCGTACAATAAATTCTAACAAAGGTTTTAGATTTATGCCACTGAGTGAAAACATCACAACAAATAAAAAAAAAGATCTAATACAAACGGAGGATGTGTGACAGACCCATTCACGATGAAAAGGTTTCGTATTTCTCATTAAAATCAAACAAAAATCAATGAACAAATGAATTTCTAACATTGGAAAGCTGATGTTGTCAAGACTCTTCATAGCCATGTTACTTAGATATTTGCTTGAAGATTCGTTTTTTGTTTTCCATTTCATTCTCAGGGAGCAATTGACCCCAGTGGCCCAGCAGTATGTCTGTGGACTTACGCCGCTAGAAACTGGCTTGCTTTGATATTCGTGGTGGCTAAAGCACAGATAACCCATTGTGCAGCCTTGTGCATAATGACAATAACCATGCTTTCAGCGTTTTCTTTCTTTTTATGTAACGAATCACTGAAGCGAAAATGCAATCTTGTTGGACTAAAGAGAAGGAAAAGAGACTTCGATACGAAGATAATTCGACAAGATGTAACGTTGACCTAACAAACAAAAAGTTACATTTCGTAAATTTCAAAATTCCTAACTCTCTGTACACTTGAAGGTCGTGTAATTATATCACGGATCAGGCGAAAAGATAGCATTCTCTTCAGTCCTTGACTACTTGTAGTTTGTTTGTTTTTTAATTTCGCGCAAAGCTACACGAGAGCTATCTGCGCTAGCCGTCCCTACGTTAGCAGTGTAAGACTAGAGGGAAGGCAACTAGTCATCACCACCCACCACCAACTCTTGAGCTACTCTTTTACCAAACAATAGTGGGATTGACCGTACATTATAATACCCCCACGGCTGAAAGAGCGAGCATGTTTGGTGCGACAGGAATTCGAACCCGCGACCTTTATATTACGATTGAAGGTTATTACGCTAAACACAAGAATTTTAGGTTCTGTCTTTATTTATTAAAAACAGAAATCCACATATTTTAGAAATCTGATTTGATGTAATCGAAATGGTTGTTTATCTTGTATCTCAGAGCGGCTGGTATAGGTGTTAACACTTTTACTAATAAAACAGAGAACAACGTTTCCATCTTCTTAAGGTCACCTGAAGATGACCCTTAAGTGGACTTCTCGTCATCACGAAAGGTTCTTTATCTTGATCGAATGGCCGATTAGAACAGTCGACTCGTAATCTGAGGGTCAATGAGTTCGAATCCTCGTCACACGAAACGTGCTCGCCCTGTTAGGCGTGGAGCGTATAATGTGATGGTCAATCTCACTATTTTTTGATAAAAGAATAACCTTAGAGTTGGCTGCGGGTGGTGATGGTAAACTGCTTTCCCTCTTGTCTTATACTGCTAAATTAGAGACGGTTAGCGCAGATAGCCGTCGTGTAGCATTGCGCGAAAGTCAAAACAAACAAACAAGATCTTTATCGCGATCTGGGATGAGCAGGTGCTGAGTTTTGTTTGATTGTAGGAACTTTAAATTTATGTCGACAGATTAGTATAGAATGGTTCATTGAAACGTCGAAATCGTATCCACGAATCAAAGTTGGAACAATTAAAATAATTATATCATTTGATTTGTTTTGAATTTTGCTCAAATCTACTCGAAAGCTATCTGCGTTAGCCGTCCCTAATTTGGCGGTGTAAAACTAGAGGGAAGGCAGCTAGTCAGCACCACCCACCGTCAACTCTAAGGTTACTCTTTTATCAAAAAATAGTTGGATTGACCGTCACATTATAACACCCCCACAGCTGAAAGCGCGAGCATGTTTGTTTCCATAAGGATTCGAACCCGCGACCCTTGGATTACGAGTCGAGTGCCTTAACCACGTGGCCATGCTGGGGCCTATAATTATATGAAGAATAAACTGCAGCACGAACTTATGCCTTACGCTACTATTACTGTTTGTTTTTTAATATAATGACAACATATAATATGTAGTTAAAGTACAAGAGGATCTACTGAACTTGAAACAGTTATATAACAGCTAAGACTGTTTTCGAAGTATAGCTACATATAGCATATGATCATAAACTTCGCCCATTAAAACTATCTTATTATTCGAGGATTTATGTTTCTAATTAATATTATTTATCATCTCTTCTTTTGTTTCTAAAACGTGAATGAAAATATCTGACAGTCCGGAACAAAGAAATATAAAATAATACATTAGAGAAAAGACAGAGATTTATTTCATCTTCAAATATTTATTTAGTCAGTTTTTTTTAAACACGCTTGATATATGAAGTTATGAATAAGTTTTTATACATCCATTTATATACCATCGATAATTGGGCGTACGTGACCTAGAGGTTATCATATCCGAGCTAAGAACTTGGATTAACCGTATTTATTTCTTTGTTTGATTCTATCCTGTTTATATGTATTTAATTTTAGAGGTGTTACGTGTTACAAAGTATCTCGGACTAGTCACCGATTTATTGTGTTACGTTGTTGTTGAGGACAGTCCAGATATGTTTCCTTCATGTGTTGTGACTCGAGGTAAAGGTAAGAAATTAAACTAAAAACAGGTGATAGAAACATGTTCAAAGGAAGATGTCATAGATTTGTGGCATACAATTTTTGGACCTTGTGTATAATTGTCCTACTGACAATTCATTGATGGGTGATGAACGTGAGTGATCTGGTGTATCATCTGATGGAGCTCTTTCTGTTTTAGATAAATTGATCACTGAGCAGGAAAATGATACTCAGATCTCTTCACTGTCCAAATATGCGTTCTCAAATAATTAAATGGAGAAATATCCAAATGACTACTTTATCAGAAATGGTGTACCCATGATAAAATGAAGACTACCAAATGTACGAACTTCAGAGGACTGGATTATCAAATTGTTGTTCCAAAAGTTTATCGTTCTGAAATATTGAAAACAATCCGCGAACTTTCCTTACAAAAAAAAAAAAAGATACATTTCGGTTAACCAAAAAATTAGACAGGTTGTGCCTCAATTTTGTTAAACTTGTCACACATGTCAATTGGTTGGAAAACCTAACCAAAATTTATGTTACTCCTTTAAAATCTATCTCACCTTTCGAAGAACATCTCAGTCATGTGATTATTGATCGTGTTAAGCCGAAAAGATAACATTTGTATTTAAGCACTTTCACTTGCTGTATAATTTCATGATCATAATGTTATTTGTATTGACTGTGTTATATACTGTCATGATCTCTGATATTGTATAATGTTTTGGCAATGCATTGCTATCAATGTGTGTGTGTATATATATATATTTATATATATAATATCTTTGTTCAAAATTGTCTAATTCCAATTTTTAATTTTCTAAAGAGGCACGTGTAACGGATTTAATATTTATTTTAATATATATGTTTGTTTCTATTTAACATATATTTAGAAATGTACGTAACTTATATTGTTAAATGTTTATTGTGCAAGTCCCAAATATTCTCTATATATAAATTTGTAGAAGATTCTTGAATGTAAAAACCAAGAATATATGTTTTACTTTCTTGCCTACTGAACTTTCTAGAATTTCGCCTAAAGATCATAAAACGACTCGCTAAGTGACAGTTTAATATTGTTAGTCTGCTACAGTCAGTATACTATAAAATAAACTTCGGAAACTATGATTGTGATAAACACTTATTAATCAGAAAACAGCAGATATTTGACCAGAAACGTTTATAAGTCTCGAAACATCAAGAATCGTTGAATTTCAGAAAATTAACTTCAGACTTTAGTATTTTTATAGGGACATCAGATATACATCTTCTTCTGTGGAAAGTAAGCTTGTAAAGCGTGTTAGGCCAAACGAGAATAGAGCTAGCTAGCATTTCTGTCAAGTAAAGTGTATCTGTAAATTAACATAAAATTAATTCGCTCTTTGTGGACTTGGATTGTCGATAAAATATCATAATTATAATTTATTTCCGTCTGAAAATCGAATATCCGATTTATTATACTATGTACGTTAACGTTTTGCTGTTTCAAGTCTTGGCTTGTTTTGAATTTCGCGCAAAACTACATAAGGACTATTTACGCTAGCCGTCCCTAATTTAGCAGCCTAAGGCTAGAGGGAAAGCAGCTAGTCATTACCACCCACCGCCAACTCTTGGGCTACTCTTTTAATAACGAAAAGTGGGATTGACCGTTACATTATAACGTCCTCACGGCTCACAGGGCGAGCATGTTTGGTGTGACAGGGATTCGAGTTCGCGACCCTCAGATTACGAGTGGAGTGTCTTATTCACCTAGCCATGCCGGGCTCTATTTCAAGTAACCGGAAATTTGAATTTGAATTTAGTAGTCAATTAACAATTAATGTATGTCAGATATATGTTATTTGCCAACAAGATTCATACACAAACGTCCCCTTTTTAACACAAATATATTTTAATATACAAACATAAACATAATAGAATTCAGAATAACGGTTACTACTAATAGTTACTATAAATTATGCTTTATATACAACAGTTTTTTGCAAACTTACAGACAATACTGATTCTTATATCCAGTCTACAACTGTATATTTTACCGACGATTGAGGTCCACAAAGAGCAGATTAATTCTGAGTTGACATTGTTACACCACGCTTAAGCTAACGATGTATGTCTTCTTCTTGATTGGTCTCACGTCAAAAACAAGATGACTCCTTCAAGCGAAGATATTTAATAACCTCGTATAAATAATAACATCCAAAGTCATCACTGAAGTTGAACGATTTGTAATGCTAGAAATCTATAAACGTTCCTGGTCCAGTTCTGTAGTTTCCCAATTAATAGACGTTAATGACAATTATATCTTCTTAGGCCTATATCATACTGATTGTAACTGTCCAATAATATTATCCTTCACTGTCTCTGACTGCTTTTTATAAGAATCGCGCGAGTTTGTAATAATTTCGACAAAATTATCGCACAAACAAGAATTGATGATTTTTCACTTTCAACAATTCTTTACAAGTTTTGAGAATAGGCGAGACTTGCGCAGTATACAGTTAAGAACATACACCCTTGTGCAAATTAATTGAAACAAATGGTCATTTTTACAATATTTTCAGCAGGGTGGCCGGTGTAGGCTCGCTGGACCCACTGATTTCCTTTAATAGTCATTTTTTCACACAGACGGCGTCATTAGCTGTGTTTTGCAGTATGGTCGATCTATTTTTGGGATACATGACGAAATTTTGAGGAATATTACGCCATTCAAAATTGCGTTAGAAGTCAAAAAACAACTTCTTACCAATTCAATGAAGAAAACACGGTATCAGTGGGATTTGAAATACAAGAACTGGACGCAAGAACAACGGAGGAAGATGTTATTCAGTGACGAGACTCATTTCTTCGTACAGGGTCAAAGAAGTCTGCATGTTCGCAGATCTCCAGGTGAGAAACTTCGAGAATCTCACATCAATCAGTTCGTAAAACATCCCTTGAAGAAGATGTTTTGGGGCTTTTTCAGCTACTATGGCGTCGGAGGTTTACATATTGTAGAAGGTATAATGCGAGGACCGCAGTACATCGAAGTTTAGAAGAGAAGAGTCGTTCCAGATTTGAAAAAGAGATTTCCAGATGGATCTGGCATTTTTCAGCAAGATCTGGCTCCGTGCTACACATCGAAACTTCTGAAGAATTTTATGACTACAACGCGAATAAAGGTGCTGGACTGGTCTGGAAACTCCCCGGACTTAAATCCTATTGAAAAATCTTTGGGCGATTTGTAAAGAAAGACTTCGGGGAAAAGACTGTACTACGAAAGATAAACTAACTGAGGCCATAATTGCGGTGTGGTACCGCGATCCAAAAATTAGTAAAGATTGCAGTCAACTCGTGGACTCGATGCCAAAGCGGATTAATGATCTTCTGAAAAATAAAGGCGGTCATATCATTATTAATTTGTGAGTAATTTTTGGATTCTGATAAATAAAACGCAAAAAATTGAAAAAAATCGTAATTTTCCGTCTTTTTTCAATTAATTTGCACAAGGGTGTACATCACAGGCAAAAAATAAAACTATATAGAAACAAGCGTAGGTATTTTAATAAGTGGTGGTAAATCCGTTACAACAGTGACCGCTTTGCTTACCATCTTGGTTTCGACAGCAACTTTTCCCTTAGCCAAACCATTTCTCAGTAATAATGACACACCCTAAAGTGACAGAGGGTCTTACTCCAACCACAATTGGCCCCAAAACTAGGTCTGATATTAAATAAATGTCATGAAGAGGAAAATTAACAAAGCCACCCTCAATACCCCGAGTAATAACAGACTTAACAGTGGCAGAACTCGAATCTAAGCGCCGTATACCCTCTAACAACAATAATTGAGTTGCCCCAGGGTCACATAAAATATGTATAGGCATGGTATTAGCAGTATCATTTGTCAAAGACACAGAACCAGCAGACATAAAAAGGCTAAATTCCTCCCTAACTACATCAGCCTTTTCATCAGTGGTCAGAAGAACAACAACGGATGATCTGGTGAAACTACGTCCAAATGTGGACGTGAACGCACTGAGCGTTGCCTCATTTTCTTTTCAAATTATCAAACATAACATGGCCAGGTTCATTACAGAAATAGCAGACAGGTTTTGATAGTTTTGATAAAGTTTTATGCTGACTTTCAGAAGATTTCGAGCCATAGAAGCTAGATTTTTAGAATAATTCTCCGCTTTAGTGGATTGGACAGATACTTGCTTTTGCTGAGTTGTAAGAATTTATTTTAATGAAAAGTTGTTTTAAGAGTTAAAGTGTAATCAACATAAAGAGAAGCTGCTTCCTGTGTGTTTCAACTTTCTTTTCATCAAAGTAAGTCTTGAGGTCGTTACTTGTACAGCGTTTAAATTCCTCAACTAGGCATAATTGTCTTAATTTGTCGAAACTGTTACCAATATGCATAGAATTACACCATCGATCAAAATAAACCTCTTTTTTGGGGCCCGATTTTATATACGTTTGACTATTTTTTTAGAGATAACCTCGAAACTTTTGGTGATAAGCCTCAGATACTAACTCGTATGATCTGAGAATAACTATTTTAACCTTACTATAATTGGTGGAATCTTCTAGAGACAGAGAAGCGTAAACTTCTTGTGCTCTACTAGTTAAAACACTCAATAATAATAATGACCATTTTTCGGTGGACCATCCTATAGTGTGGGTAATCTTCTCAACGTTTATCAGCTTCATTTCATTAAATGTTGGTGCTTTAATATGTCGATTGAATTCAAAATTGTTGTTTTGCTTCGGTCTATCAGAGTTGAGTCTAATTTCAATTTCTTTCAGCCTAATCTTCTCTCGGCCTTGAAACGTTCACTTTTTCTTTCCGCTTCGATACGGGGTTGTTCTTTCTCAGCTTCGGTGCGGGCTTGTTTGGTTTCCTGAAGTTTATTTTCTTTTTTAGCTTCGATACGGGTTTGTCCAAGCTCGATTTGTTTCAGTTTTAATTGTATTACTAATTTATCTTTATCACTCAATTCTGATTGGATAGTAGAGAGACACTAGAGCGACTGAAACAAACATAAATATTAAGATTATATTAAATCCATTAAAGAGGTAGTTGTCTTTGTTTCTGAATTTACCATATTGATTTCTTTCTTTGTTCGATTCTATCTTGTTTATAGTATTTGCTTTTAGTTATGATTACCTTTTTTCGTGAATTTACCATATTTATTTCTTTGCTAGATTTTAGTCTGTGTATGTATTTGCTTTTAGTTGTGATGAAATTTTCTGCACTTACCAACAATCTCGTTTAAATTTATCTGATAATTACAGAAGTACTTGCAGTAATGGAAAATATAAGTTGATCTCTTGAACACAATAATTTCATTAATATTCATTAACAAATATGACAGTTTCACATAAATATATTTTTACTAGAGCATGTCTTTTTGTGTGCACTTTATTGTTTTATTATTATATAGTTATGCACTTTCGAACACATATTTTGGGATTTTCGTACGAAGCTCTACACATGAGATATATACGGAGCCGCCTCTAATTTTAAACTGATATATTTTAAGGAAAACCCATTTTCAATTCTCCAATACTCTTATATTACAGAATAATCAGAATTATTGCCTCTGTTGTAGGACACCTGCGCCTTAAAGTATGAAGTGCATTTCTGGAGGCAGTCATTTCTAAAAGTAAGTACATAATACACAAGTTAGAATCGCATAAAGAAATATATATGGTAAATTAAAGAAAAAGTTAATCACAACTAAAATTAAATACCATATATTTTTGTTTGTTTTGAATTTCGCGCAAAGCTACTCGGGGGCTATTTGCGCTAGCCGTTCCTAATTTAGCAGTGTAAAACTAGAGGAAAGGCAGCTAGTCATTACCACCCACCGCCAACTCTAAGGTTACTCTTTTATCAAAAAATAGTGGGATTCACCGTCACATTATAACACCTTCACGGCTGAAAGGGTTCGCATGTTTGGTGCGACCGGGATTCGAACCCGCGAATTACGAATCGAACGCTTTAACTCACCTTGCCATGCCGGGCTGTGTACTCTATATTAAGAAAAACAAGGTAATCACAACTAAAATTAAATACTATAAACAGGCTAAAATCGAACAAAGAAATGAATATGGTAAATTCAGGAAATAGATTATTACAACTAAAAGTAAATACATATACACCGGTTAGAATCGAACAAAGAAAGAAATATGAAAGCCATTTCGGATGTTATAAAATTCATGAAGTACGATATTTTATTTAAAATTTATTTTTCGTACAACAAATAAAACGGTAGTTTGTAATTTAAGAACTGCGTAAGTTACAAATAAATAAAGAACAACACACTCGAGATATTTTTCCGAGCATAAAATTAAGTTCCACGTAAATGCTTCACAAAGCATGAACTTTAAACTTCAATGTACATTGAACGTTATGAAGTTTAAAACAAAATAAAAACAACTGAAGAAAAATCGTGACATAAGCTCACTTTCGGGCATTTTTTTTACATTACGAAATAAAATCACCGTTCAGTTTATCAAGTAAATTGTTTCATAAGACAGATCATCGTGAAATAGGCAAACATTCTACAGGTTTACGAACTGGCAACATTACCTGTTAGAATGAGTTTTCATAATTCGTTTCGCTCGTGTAACATAAAAATCACAACATAAAATTCACGTTGAACTGTACAGAAAATATACTGTGGTAACGAGCAATAAGCAGCGCCAGCTTGAAGCAAGGACAAAGCTCCAAGCAGAAGGATAATCTGGTCAAGCAATTCATAGGTTGCGCAATGGCGAAACGTCGGGGGATTTGCCCCCACCCACAGAGAAACTGTGTAAAATTAAAGCTCAAATTAATCTTTTAACTCCTATTTTAAAGGTTAGACATCAGCTTTTGTGCACTTTTGTGAGAGATAAAACATATTCTTATAATTTAGTATTAAAATTTAATTTAAACTTGCCAGTAGGGGCTTCCAAATAAACGAACTCTTAAGTTGACTTTTGTCTTACTCGCCCTTAAATCTGCTGCTATCAATAAGACACCGAAAGAACGAAAAGAGAGAGAGATAAAAAATCGTACTATTTCTTGATTTTCTACTTACGGTAACCTAGTTTGTTTGAAGTTAAGCATTAGCTGCACAATGGACTATCTGTGCTCTGCTCACCATTGGTAAAATAAAACAATTTCTAACCTTACAAGTCCGCAGACATGCCGCTGTGCCTGTAGGAGGCCGTTAACTTATATAAAGTAATCTACAAAAGTCTATATTTTCTGCTTTAATGGTACTTTCTGTGGTGTATGGATTAAGCTTAACAAGCCATGTTAGAGACTTCAAGCTTCGAGCACAACTATCTCTAACCTATAGCAACCAACAAAGAGAGTACGATTAACCAGATTCATCTGTCGCCTACATATCTACCTTTAAATAAACAGCCGAACTGACTGTTGTTTCTAAAGTATGTTCACAACTGGAAATGTAGAACAAGTAAAACTGTATATAACCTTTGACCTTCTGATCCTCAGTACAGAACATCAACTACTGGCTACACTTACTCTTCTTCCTTCCAAAATAAAATCTGTTAAAGTTAAACTTTTTTAATTATCATAATCAGCTTTCATTCACAATATTTATTACAAATATTTATCTTGTAAATTAAAACAACAAATTAAATTAATTATGCTGGTTATCAATGAAAAAAAGCTCTGAAAATTAAATATGCGAACATTGATATTTGCCTGATACTAATCTGTGATGACGAGAAAACCCACTAAAAGAGAAAATTATCTACCTATACAAGCCGTTTTTACATATGTAATTTGTCTGACGCTCTTATATCGCACCCATAGTTCCAAATTATGTTGTGCGATTTTCAAACAACGAGACGCAAAACACAAACCTCCAGATGCACATTCCGGTACGCTAATCTCTAAAATAAAGATAAACCTAACGAAACAGAACATAGGTATCTCAACGCATGTGAAAAAAAAAGTAGAGAATTATGTAAGAATGTCATATTGTAGCGCCATCTATTAGTGTATTTAAGAAATAGAACAAAATCTAAAAGCTGCCTTCACCGAGTATGATATGAGCATTAAAGTTGGAAAGAGCTTATTCATGGTGATATGTATAAACATTATTCAATTCATTCCTCGAATTTAATTTGAAGAACAAATTTTCTTGAGACTCCTCTACACTTCCTAATATCAATTCCATACTCAAAGATAATTCTAAGATATTACTTGCTTGAGCAAAAATGGAACTACCTTTGGCTTGATGGCGGTCTTTGTAACATAAATTCGTCTCCCTAATTTAATCAGTTACCTGAAGTCATGTCATTCGACGTAAACAATTTCGTTGTCATATGATCAACATACAAAAATTATTAGGATAAACAGTTTAACCTTATTTAGAAATAATAATTCTTTAATAGCTGAGCAGCAATTAAACATATATTTAAAAGCTAAAGACATGACAACTTCTAAGGAATTTAAGTTTCTCTTCTTTACTGTTGGGTTAACAATTTTTGGTACAGCATCAATATTTGTTTTTGCTTCTTTGTAAAGATAACGTAATATTTTACTAGGCTCACCTATATACTCTTTTGAATTTATTTATGTTTAATAATTTTGAAATTACGAGTAAAATACTTTGAATTAATTATTACTGAAATTTGACTACAACTTAATTTAAGAAGCACATATTATAAATCTCAAACTTGTTTACGAACCATATCACCATTTTTACAGTTGTTTATAATTTCGCAGTCTTGATGACATCGACTTGATGTTTAGAATACTAACGCTAGATAGCGCTGTAATACAACATACAAAAATTTTTATGAATGGAAAGTTACCCATCTCTTCCAAATAAAATACTGGAAGCTAGGTGTCGCTAAACACATACCTCAAACTTTAAAAAGTGACGGTTAATTTCTCCATTTAGTTAAGATTAGTCTTATTGGCTGTGCGTGTTACTGTGTTTTTTCTCTTTTTCTGGTCAACAGCTCTAAATTAAATATGGCTATGTCTCAACATTGTGGTCTGATCTGGTCGTCTAGCTACTGTGCCACATAAGGTGTCGTTAAACTTGAAAATATCAAATACCTATATATCATTATTACTATTATTGGTGAGAACATTTAATTTCCGTATTTCTTCATTCACAAACTACAAACACATATTTTTAATAATTTGACATTTTTAACGCAACTTACTACCTCGTTGCCATCTTATATATCCTTGGCTTTACACATGAATTTGTGCAAGACACTTTTTACCGGCTTCTATATCAGTTTTATTAATGTGGTATTTTGTTTGTTAAGACTGTTTAAGAAGAAACGTTGTTTAACTGCAGTTGCGCTGTTAATTTGATAAAAAAAAAGTAATAATTTGCCATTTTAATCCTTCTTTTGTGTAGTGTAAATCAATTATTCCACATAATAATCACAGAGATAAGTGTATAATAATATGTCAACCAATGCCGACGAGGCCATTCGTTTATAATGGATCATAAGACAGTGGCTTAATTTCTTTTTCTTTTTTTGGTTCTGTACACTTTTAATGTGAGTGACACGATACGATAGGAAATCCGGTAGATGGCGTGCACAGGATGTGCTCGTACAAGTTCAATGTTGTCGGGTTGCCTTCTTGTACGTCACCTATACTACGGAAATCTCAATCAGGAACCTCTCAGCACATTGTCATAATAGTTGACAAAAAATAGCTTGGACGTTTTAATAAAAGGAAATTAACTTCACTGAGCCTATTTCTTTCTACTTCAGCTTGAATGCAGTTCTAAATCAAGACTATATATAAATTTCGTACTTAAAGTTTAACTAATATTCACAAAAATAAAATATACCGATCCTATGAAATAATACATTTTGTTTTTCAAGTAGTGAAAGTAGTTAAGTATATTCATTTCAGAGATGTTAAAAAAATAAAAATTTTTTATGGTGTGAAAGTTTCTCCTTGTTGAAGCATTGTTATAATGCTACTATAAGGGACCGAATGAAAATGTAATGTTAAATTTCAGTAAGCCCAATACTATTGTGTTAGGACTACCATAATAATACATTCAAAAGCTTTGATATACCACGCATATCTTTTAAAATAGTGTATTTGCTGAATTACATCTAATTACAATACTCTATTGTCAGCCTGGCCGGACTTTTAATGTGTTCCCTGGGGAAACAGCCACAAGTCTACGGACTTACAACTCTAAAATTCAAGGTTTGATTCCCCGTGGTCCATACAGGAAGTATTTTAGTGTGGCTGTAGTCTCAAAAAGAAACGCTTTTGACTTTGTATGTTAGCACTATATCCACATTTACCTCTTCTTACTATAAACCTGTCGATAAAATTATTACTATTAACCTTAGGCCTACTGATGATGGTTGATATTTTATCTGTTTTTTAAAATACATTCTGTAAATTATTTATATACTACATTATTTGTACGTCTATGTCTTTGTTGGTTATAGGACCTTACGCAGTCACTCGCAAGAAAGTGCCACAGAAAGTTAAAAGTAAGATTACACTGTTATAACGCTAAAATTTGTGGTTCGATTCTACGAGTTCGACAGAACACATAACTTATTAAAAGTTTTGCTCTAAAAAGCAAACAAACAAAACATATGAACATTAGATAAAGACACCACAATACTGCAATTAATAATACAAGTTATTGTTAGATCAGTTGTTTACATTCAAAGCTGAAACAGGAACAAATACAAAACTAGCCAACGTGATCCTATACATGCATTCTACTGGCAATGAATTATATAAAAACAAGTCAGTAGTCTGAGGGTTAATAGCTTGGTCAATACTTGAATATTAATTTGTTTTTGCCTTTCAAATGCCAGAGGAACGTCTAAAAACACAGGCCTACGACGGTTTTATTGTCTTTATAATTTTACAATTTTACGTGTTTTGCAGTAATTCGTACACGTTGAATCTGAAAATAATATGCAATTTTCTGTATTGTCTACAATTTTTTTACACACGTATATTTACTTCTACATAAATGAATCATTTTCATTGAAAGCAGGTCATATTTTGTTATGCTTAAAGTGTTTACAACCATTAGTTATAGATTTCTCTAGACCAATCGCGAAGTAAGAATCTTATTGTTCTTTCTAGAACACAATCATAATAAATATAATTTATCTTGTCTATTATCGATGTTATTAGAATGTAATATCCCACCTATCATGCTTTGCCACGACACTTGATGTCTCATAAAAGACAAATATACATAACGTTCCTTGTAAGTCTTTCAATATTATAACCCAACAGGCCCGATTATCGCTGGTCTGGTAGTGGGTATAAAGTTTCATAGGCTGTAGCATAAGATAACTAATGTATGGATGAGCAGCTTGCTTTGACATACCATTCTTACCGGATTTCCTTTCAGTGGCTATCCAGATTGATATTAAAGACTTTATCACCAGCAAATAATGGTTTCTCTGTTGGTGTACTAGTGCTTAAACTTAATTAACCTGACATTAGACTGTTTTTGTTAAGTCTCAGTATATGGTGCTTTATTGTTAGCAAGTAAATCGAGTAAAAATAGTAAAAAGTCGACAAGAGAATCACAAACCAACTGTAATACGTTTCTTTTACCAGACATCAGTTATGGTATGAAGTCAAATTTTAAAAGTAATGTTTGTTCTCTCATAAGAATGCTCTTTTTCATATGCAATATTTGTTAGAACTTTAAGCTTTGATTGGCTATGAATGTTCTGTCATAAGAACAGAATTTCACGACTCAAAATATTGTTTGAAATTTAAACTTTGACGTTGAAAATGTTATGTAAGTTGGCCTTAGATCACTTCTTGAATTATATGTATAATTTAATATTTAGTTAACTTCTCTTTTTACTTGGAAACATCGAGGGCTGCTCGTGAATAAAAGTGTTAATACCCATACCAGCCGTTCTGAGATACATAACAATAACCCGTCCTCTCTTGGATGAGCCTAAGATGGCTTAATTACTTGAATTTCTTTAAAATTAACAAGGAGGAATACAAGTGCGCTAAAAGCGACAATATGGAGTTACTACAAAAAGGTGTAGTAGGGGGCGTTCTAAATATTTCCTTAATTCCTCTAAATTATTATATAATAAAAAAAAACAGTCTAAAAAGTCTTTAATAAAAGCGGCCCGACATGGCCCGGTGGGTTAAGACGTTCGACTCGCAATCTGAGGGTCGCGGATTCGTATCCCTGTCGCACCAAACATGCTTGCCCTTTCAGCCGTGGGGATTATAAAGTGACGCCCAATCCCACTATTCGTTGATAAAAGAGTAGCCTGAGTGATGACTAGTTCCCTTTCCTCTAGTCTTACACTACTAAATTAGGGACAGCTATAGCACAGATAGCCCTCGAGTAGTTTTGTGCAAAATTCAAAAACAAACAAGCTTTAATGAAAGCTATTAAACTGTGAAGTCATATTAATAGGGATATTAAATAAATCATCGCTATTGCGAAAAGATATTATGTTTAGTTTCGAATATAAATAAATTAGGGTTTGCAATCATTTTAACATTACTTCACTCTGTGTATAATAATGTTTTCCTTTATCGACCGAAAGCCGTGTTACAGTTTCTTTGTAAGGCGTGCGACTCGTAATCCGAGGGTCGCGGGTTCGCGTCCCCGTTGCGCCAAACATGCTCGCCCTTTCAGCCGTGGGGGCGTTATAATGTGACGGTCAATCCCACTATTCGTTGGTAAAAGAGTAGTCCAAGAGTTGGCGGTGGGTGGTGATGACTAGCTGCCTTCCCTCTAGTCTTACACACCTAAATTAGGGACGGCTAGCGCAGATAGCTCTCGAGTAGCTTTGCGCGAAATTAAAAAACAAACAAACAAACAAACTGACGATGTTTAGAACTTGATGTAAACTGACGATGTTTAGAACTTGATATAAGCTGACGATGTTTAGAAGCTGACGTACGCTTCTTATCCTCTTTCCTTTTTTATCAGTTACAATTTTAAACCAAAAATAAGGTACACAGAAATCGCCAGTCATTCTTTCATAAACTGATGTGACACATTCGCTACAATTATTTTAGAGTTTAATTTAAAATAACAATACTTTTTCAACATGGAGAATAATGTAATGGTTGTTCTTATTTAGTTGCTTGAAGCCCATGCAATAGGTTTTAATAAACCTAGAGAGAGCTATTGTCTCCATAATGTCTCTCTGACTTGACTGATAAACAAGTTAATAAGCACTTAATAATAGTAGCTTTTCAGAATGTGTATATAAATAAAAATTCATTTAAAGAACGGAGATCATACACAGCTGTTTTTCTTGGAACTCAGAGAATTCACAAATGAAACAATGGTTAATAAAGATTACAAAATATATATATATTTCAGAATATTAACTAGCTTCTTTATATTCCCAGCAATACCTCACAGTTTTGATAAAGTTCACCAGACGATCTAAAACGGATATTTTCACCAAATAAATTATGAAAGTTAGGCTTATTCTGAACACAAACTAATTTTGAGTGTAATTGTACTGAGCATGATATCTGAGAGGACTTTCCAGAATACCAGTTCATATACGTCATTAGATCAGTCCATTTAAAGATAGAGGGAGAATAAGTGTTATCCATGTATCCCATTTGTAAGCCAAGCAAATCGAGAGCATTTCGATAGTTTGACTAACACGGATGCCATGAGGGAGGGCGTGCGTTATTAGTTTAACAATAAACTTAACGCACCCCGTTTACGTTGGAAAAATAACGAAATACAAACTTAGGTACTGGAATTTTTATTTTTTATTTTTGTCTTAATGTAAACAAAATTACATCCATAACACGTAAATGTTAAGATTATAGTACCTAATAGTACTATTATTTAAAATCATATACACCCATGTGTTTTCCTACAGAAAAGCCACATCGGACTATCTGCTGAGCCCACCGAGGGGAATCGAACCGCTGATTTTAACGTTGTGAATCCGTAGATTTACCATTGTACTAGTGGAGGTTATTATATACACGACTAAACTGTTTTCGTTTACTTTTATTTCAGGGCCTGGCATGGCCTAGCTCGTAATCCGAGGGTCGCGGGTTCGCGCCCGCGTCGCGCGAAATATGCTCGCCCTCCAGCCGTGGGGGCGTTATAATGTGACGGTCAATCTCACTATTTGTTGGTAAAAGAGTAGCCCAAGAGTGGGCGGTGGGTGGTGATGACTAGTTGCCTTCCCTCTAGTCTTACACTGCTCAATTACGGACGGCTAGCACAGATAACCCTCGTGTAGATTTGTGCGAAATTCGAAAACAAACAAACAAACAAACAAACAAACAAACAAATATGAATATAAATTACCAAACAATGTGCCTACGACGTAAACCTCACATTACGTAGAAGTTTAAAAAACACATTGTTCGCATTATCGATTCACTTAGTTGCTACCGGAGTTATTTCACTAATATGTTAAAGGACTAACTTAAGCATGTATTAAAATCATAACAAATTTCATTAATTAGCATTGTGACTTCGATCGTTGACCATGTTAGGCTTAACAGAAAAAGTTGCTAAAAACTCAACTATAGATTTTAAGTATATAGTTTTTATCACTACTCAAACCCAAGATATTTCGGTTTGGTTGTTGTTAAGCGCCAAGCTATTAAATGTGCTCTGCCCACCACGGGTATCGAAACCTGAATTTTAAAGTAATAAGTTTTTAAACTCGATGCTAAGCCACTAATAAGAACTACCATTATTCCTAAGAACTTAGTAGGCCAGATTTATATGTCGTGTGAGAGAGATAATGTGATTTATGACCAGGGGAAAATATTTGTTAAATTGCATGCGAGAACTTAGAGTACACCTGTTGTTCTTCAAGTTGTTTTATAATTTATTAGTATAGGAAAAACTGTGACAACATGTACTAGAATATTATATTTAATATTTATAATTTAATAGGAAACACAAAACAATGGTACAAGTTAGTATCGCCTCTAAAATAACTTGTTTGTGATATAGTCCGTTGATTATTGAAGAAATCAAATTTTAAGAGAAGATACGAACTATAAACAGAAGATTTGTTTGTTTGTTTTGGAATTTCGCACAAAGCTACTCGAGGGCTATCTGTGCTAGCCGTCCCTAATTTAGCAGTGTAAGACTAGAGGGAAGGCAGCTAGTCTTCACCACCCACCGCCAACTCTTGGGCTACTCTTTTACCAACGAATAGTGGGATTGACCGTCACATTATACGCCCCCACCGCTGGGAAGGCGGGCATGTTTTGCGCGACGCGGGCGCGAACCCGCGACCCTCAGATTACGAGTCGCACGCCTTACGCGCTTGGCCATGCCAGGCCTTCTAAACAGAAGAACATTTGCCAGTTGTTACGAAACCCGCTATGTGATCACATTAAATAACTTAATCATTTTATATTGAAGATTCGTGGCCATTATTTACAGATTATCAACAATTTGTGCAACTTTGATAATATAAATATATACAAAGCCAAGATATTTTTAAAATGAAATTTAAACGAAAATTAAATCATGCCGTTTCTTGAATAAATATTTGAAACTCAGTTTTTCTTAAAATAATTTTACATTTTTCGACGTGAAATAATTTTCTTTACAGTCAGCTAAATCACGGAATATTGTTTTAAATCACGGAATATTGTTTTAAGCCAGTTGTATTATTCAATAGGATTTTAAAATTTATTTTTAAACATTCATATTTCAATAACAAATTAACAACAAACAACCATATTTTAGGTTCTGACAGTTCCCTTCCTGTAAAGTCGGGTTCGAATTCCCCTCACATCAAACATGCTCGCCCTTTCAGCCGTGGGGGCGTTATAATGTTACGGTAAATCACACTATTCGTTGGTAAAACAGTATCCCAAGAGTTGGCGGTGGGCGGTGATGACTAGTTGCCTTCCCTCTAGTCTTACACTGCTAAATTAGGGACGACTAGCGCAGATAGTCCTCGAGTAGCTTTGCGTGAAATTCAAAACAAATCAAACCAATCCTGTAAAATCACACTCTAGACTTTGGGACCAAGAGTGCATTATAAGAGTGACAGCAAGTACTATTGTTTGATCCGACAAGTGTAGTAAGAGTAGCTCGAGAACTGGCAATGGTTTATTGATTGTTTGGAATTAAGCACAAAGCTACAAAATCTGTGTTCTGTCCACCACGGGTATCGAAACCCGGTTTCTAGCGGTGAGTACGCTGACGTACTGTTGTTCCACTAGAGGGCAAATTTCAGTCAACTTAAATTTTGATCAACTTGCCACTGGAGGGCAACTGGCAGTGGGTGTCATCGACTAGTATCAGCATATCGCATCAAAATTAAGGACAGTTAGTCGAGATGTCTCTCGCGTAGCTTTGCGTATAGTTCAATAAACACCGCCCACTTTTTTTGCGATCAGTCATATAACTGGATGAGACATAAAACCATGTTTTGAAATGAATTTGATTTTTGGGGTTTATCTATATGTGCTTTTCTTATAGCAAAGCCACACTGGCTATGTGATGATCCCAGCTAGAGTAATCGAACCCCTGATTTTAACGTTTTAAATCCGTAGACTTACCGCTGTACTAGCAGGGGGCTGTGGTTTACCTCAACAACAAGTTGTTGGGTGGATTTATAACTATAACCAGAAAGCTACTCAATTTAAATTTAGAATCAACACCCACATACTCAAATGAAACTTAGATTTATAATAAACTCCCCACAAACAGAAAGCTTTGTTTGTTGTTAAACATAAAGCTAGATAATTGGTTATCTGTGCTGTGTTTACAGTAGATATTGAAACCTGATTTTTAGTATTATGAGTCATTAGACTTACGGTGTTTATTTTTCTAGTATGTAACACATTCAATAATACAGAATCACAAAATAATTTGTAACATACTCAATTGTATGGAATCATATAATAATTTGTAACACAGTCAGTTGTACGGAATCATATAATAATTTGTAACACAGTCAGTTATACTGAATCATATAATAATTTGTAACACAGCTTGTTGTACAGAATCATATAATAATTTGTAACACAGTCAGTTATGCGGAATCATATAATAATTTGTAACACAGCTTGTTGTGCAGAATCATATAATAATTTGTAACACAATCAGTTGTACGGAATCATATAATAATTTGTAACACAATCAGTTGTACGGAATTACAAGATTATTAATACGATGAAGATAAACTAACTTTTTATAGATAAATAACTCTCTTGCCTTAATCTGATTCATAACAAAACGAATGTATGGATCTAGCGCGAAAGACGCCACTTTTCCATGTTTCTTGAATATATCTGTCAGTTGTAGTTCGTTTGTTCCTGCTCTATCAAGTCCTGAAATATCGTTTGTCACGCAAAACCCTCTCTCGGAGTCATTTATTAAACCCAACTTTTCTCCAAGCAACATGCAATAACCACATTTGTAAAGAGAGACATAATATCTCCATGAAGCTTTTGGTGTGTGGGCAAGAAGGCGTGTTAGCTCGTGAATGCACGAGACGTGCTACCGTATCTCCTGCGTAGCGTTATTATAGCTGCACGTACTGGCAACACACATACACACACACACAATATAATTTAGTTCTAAATTTATGCTGTGAGTTATAAGAAACCGAATATTTTTGTTGTTGTTGATCATTTACCAATAGGCTTTCTTGCAGTCACGTAGATAACATCTAATTTTACAATTTTGCAAAGGTTTTTGTTTCTGGAAACTTTGACTTAGTATATTAATACATATGCAAAACATTTACTGAATGTACGAACAAAAATATCTGTCACATTTGTGATAAATGTTAGAATGTTTAAATATTGCTGATCTATTAATGTTTTATTATTGTCAGCCTCTGAATAAGTCGTGCTTGTAAATAAGATCTAGAAAGAGAAATGTTTAGAGTCTTAGCTATCGATAAAACACTATAAACCAAAACTCGCAATCTTTCCTAAACCTTGTATCTTTAAACTTGTGCTAAACTAGTACATATTATGTAACTACGCATACGTATATATAAGATCAGAAAGTACGTATAGTTTGTGATAGCTCCACTAACGGATGCGGATGGTGCTCAAAGAGATAGTTGAAACCTTCCTATATAATTCATAGCTTCACGTGATTTTATACAAATAAGGGCTAAAATTACTGTTAATTTTAAAGTATGGTAGTAATATAGTTATTTTCTATATATGAATAGTAAAAATGCTGTGGTACGCTCCAAAATGTTCACGTAAATTTAGATCAGTTACTTTTGATCTTGTATTTTAAGTATTCCAAATTAGGTTAAAGTTTAGCTGGTTGAGCGAGAAGACAGTAAGCTTTTTTTCATATCTTGTATGATTTGCATAGCAAAGCCACATTTGGCTATCTGTTGTGTCCACCGAGGAGAATCGGACCTCTTATTTTAGCGTCGTAAATCCGTAAATTCACAGCTGCACCAGCAGGGAACTCATTTCTTGTATTTGATTTTATGCCAATTTTGAATAGGGTGAAGTGGTGGTGGTTGGCAAAGGCGAAGTTTGATGCCACTTTATCTAAAGAGACGGTGAGTTTTTGTATTCTATTCCATGAACAAAGGATTATTTTCGGTATTTTTAAATAATTAGCATTATAAAATCAAAATTTGTTTTTTATAATCGTTTTGGGGTCCTAAATGTTTAAATCAATCCTATAACCCTCTGCCCGGATTTTCTACTTTTTTGGTTCAGATACACTCCAATAGAAAAACTCTGTAGAGAGCATCAACATGAAATGTTTAAGTCATATATTGTTGGTTATAATGATTATAATTCGGTTAAAACGAGTTTTCGTTTTTCAATAATCCATACATAAGTATCATTTTACAAACATATATGACAATCTCTAAACTAAAAACGATAGTCCATGAAGACAAGGGCTAAGCCTAAAGTTTAAACAAAATTATTCTGGGAAGGATTCAGAAACTGCAGTAAGAGACTTTTATTCAAATATCTACGGAAAAAACATGGCGTCAGTCACCTCTATGGAAAAAAGAATTTCATAAAAATGTCCAGCATTGTACTGGAATAAAACGTGATAGAATACCAGACACTAATCAGTGATGACGAAAAAACCCACTTGTAGAAAAATAAAAAGGAAAAACGGCTTGTTTGGGTTGAGAAAATTGTTTATGTAGAGGACACTATGATCAATGTTTGGTAATAAGAAAGAACACTTGACATTGACATCAATGTTGGAAAGTAACGTGATGAAATACCAGACATTAACGCAAGTCTATGGTAATATTCATCTATTGGCAGAATAATTCGTAACATAAAAATGTTATGATTATATATGACAAAACAATCAAAATTAGATGTTATAATACACAATATTTGTGTGTATTTTCTTATAGCAAAGCCACATTAAGCTCTCTGCGGAGTCCACCGAGGGGAATCGAATCCCTGATTTTAATGTTGTAAATCTGTAGACTTACCGCTGTACCAGCGGGAGACACAATGTTACTCACCATCTTCAATCTCGAAACCTTTATAGTATGATCCCACTTGTATCCAGAGATCAAACCAGTACATGCAAGTGAAGCAATACGCCATTTTTATGGTGGTATTTAGATTGTTTCGCAACCACATTTTACCAATGATTTGCTAGACGCAGCCTCTTCTGAGAAAGTAGTTCGAAATGGAGCCAGGTATTTTATAATTGTCTTAAAACCATCTTCAGCGTATTTGGTCTCGTACCAAGAAAGAGTGACTGACACTATGGATTCAGCTGCCAGAAGATAGAGAATCAAGACAGCTCATTAAATTCAATACAATAGAGCATTATTGATCGGTGCACGACTAATGGCTGTATCAAGTTAGCAAATGAATCAACATTAGTGATGGAAGCATGCGACCAATCTCAAGAGGTGCTAAGGAACCATAATATGCTAACATGTGAATAATGTTTTGTAGACAAGAAAGTAAAGAGACACTGGGTGTACTAATGCAGTGGTGAGAACCATCTAGTTTCTGAAGATCAGATGGTAGGCAAGATATCCCTGTGTGTACTAATTTATGGAACACTGAAAAATATTTCCCATAATAAAAATAAAGGTGAGTACTTAATTATGTAGAAGACCTTGAAACCACGTGCATTAAGAAATCAATACATGACTTTGTGACAGAAAACATACCAAATATTAGAAATTTGGAAAAACTAGTCAGAAAGAAGATTGATGAAGCATCTACTGTCACCACTAGAGCTCAAATAAAAGAAGAGCACGCAAGACATTAAGCCTCTTCAAGTGTCAAAAGACGACATCCCGAATGTAGGTTTGCAGAAATTGAAGGAAGTATAGAAGAAAGGCCCTTCAATCCAGAAACTTCAGGGCAGTGCCCGAGATAAAGTCAAGCACAATACAAAATGGAAATAAATTGAAAAACTGGTAATCGGAAAGGAATATTAAACCGACCATATCAAAACAGTTTTACAGATGAAGCCAAACCCCAAGCCATTCAGAAAAGCTTCTATAATAACATCAAAGGATCAAAGTTTCAAGTTCGGACAGAAGGTTTCATTTCGTCTACCTACTAACAACAATAAATTTATCCAGCAGAAGATGATTGGGCATGATATTCTTGGCTGCTTCTTCTGTGACGAGCATTTCGTTTTTGTGAAAGATGTCTCTAATGGTACTTTATCACACGACCAGTCTTTCCTCAATACGTTCTTTAACAGTGTGGATAGTTATGACGAAGTTTGTTTTCATGGCCTACTTTGTGTTAGCATTATCAAATTAAAAATTAAACAAAGTAAATAACGTTTGAATGAAATAACCCAAATAAAATAGCGATGACAAAATAAATGAACCTTTATTAGATTTAAGTATTCAGGCTAATTATATCACTTCTTCAGAAGCTTAAATGGATTTATGCTTTTGACGAAGGGCTGTAATTAGGATGAAAGCTCAAACTTAATAAAGTTTTTATTATTTCATTACATCTCCAGTTTCTCAGTAAATGGATTTATTGTACACAGAAGACAATTGCGTTCATGTCAGTCTTTTTTATCTTTATAAATTGATTCATGAAGGTATCTGTTTTCTGATTCGTAGTTGTGAAGTTGACTCCAAACTCTTAAATGCTTCTAACCGCTTCTGGACAATCAATTATCCACCAGGGGAGTGCAGTGGGGGTTTCAGTCAAATTGACCAATTGTCCTCCTGTTTAGTTTTCTCGTTCATCTTTTCATGAAATTGATCCAAGGCCGTGGTACTAAAAGCATAGACTTTCTGGGAAAAGTATTAACCTTTAATAAAGTATTCATGGGTTGAAGGGTTTCTACCAATCAGCAGGACTGTATCTTTCTTGAGACTAGAAAGCCACCTGATATAATTTGTGAGATTTAAATAACAACACTCTTGAGATTAACTGACCAATCTTCATAATTTTATAATTGAGCATATTGTATATTCTTTCTTCCATGTCTGTGGGCAATGCATTGGTCAGTTAATCTCAAGAAGTGATACTATTACGAAAACTTGCAACTCGCCAAAACAAAGTATACACGTCAAGTACCAATACCTGTTTACGTTTACGTATATATCGGATGAATTAGAGCAGATGAAGTACCACTTGACGTGTATACTTTGTTTTGGCGAGTTGCAAGTTTTCGTAATAGTATCACTTCCACCAGAAGTGATAATATCAGGATGTACTAGTCATCGGACCATCTGTTTCCGTTCAGTCAGTTTTCAAGTAATTTTATGTAATTTATTCATTGTTATAATACATTTGTCTTCTCCATATGTCTCAGGCCAGGTCCACTAGATTTGCTTTTTTGTGGTAAATAATGGCTAGTTAGAGTCATGAAAGGTATCTAATCTTTGTTTAAAAGCTAATTGGCTTTATGTATTAAATTCATAGCATGAAAAATCATAGCTTTCGGATATGCATGCTAAGGAAAGCGTGGTATGAGGCCAACAGGTGTTTCAGATCAAGTGAAAGTTGATTATCTGCTTGGACGATACGCTGACTATGAAACGTAATCCCCTTGGTCAAGTTTATTTTATTTTTTTTCAAATAGTCTTGCAGTGTGCTCATAACTCAAGTTTTTCTTCCTTCTCTGGAGACAAGAAGTGGTGTTGACTTTACTTTGACAGAACCTTTTACAGCTGGTAACAAATGTGTTGATCTAACTTTGACAGAAACTGTCACAGCTTGTAACAAATTTAGATATAGATCATAAGATCTAAAAGATCTCATAATTCTGTTTTTACGACATTAGAAACTGCTGGAACTGGCGTAATAGTGTGGGTATCATTTTTACTCCTTTAGAAGTGCACTTCACCTGATGGGTAACTTTTAAAGATTGAGTAAAAAAAGGATTTCTGTCAAATGCATCGTTATAGTTCATACGGTAAGAGAACATCAGGCTGAAATATCTCTAAAGTTCAAGTACTTTCCTTTAAAACATGTTTTATATTTTTTATTGTTGATAAAATTCTTAAAAGATCGATTTAAGTTATAGTTGTGAAAACAGATAAAACTCTATTTATTGAAAAACGAAATACTAGTATCACCATATTTTACATACATTTCCAATGCAACATCAGTCTAAAATGCCCAGTAAGATCATTACGTGAATATTAATAACCGTTTCCATCAGGGACTTTAAAATGTGACGTCATCGTTACATTATGGTTATTCGAATAGATTTAGTCTAAACATAAAAACTATCAGATGAAATATTCTGCTGCTCGATGATGCGAGTTTGATCACGAAAGTTGTAAATGTCCAAACTAAAATTCCATTTATATATATTGTTTTCTAATGTTTTATCTGCGTTGAAAAGGACACAATATAAACCATTGCTTTAGACTTGAGAGCTTCAAGCTTTGACGCCAAGTTGCCTTTCTCATTGTAAAGCCATTAAACGTGTTTTACAAGTCATTGTCACGCAAGCAGACAGCTTGAACACATAATAGAAAGAAAGCCTGTTCTTTCGGTGTGCAAGAATTTTCAAATTTGTTTTTGTTTTACCCTTCATATTCCAAGACGTTAACATTTTTAGAGATCGTTAGAATCGCAGATTGAACTTTTCGACTCTATAGGGTTATACCAGTACTTTCTATAGGGAGTCAGTCAACCATTTAAATTTACTTTAGGTCCTATATCAAATTACAATCACTAATGTCATTGAAATCTTGTCTTTGATAATTCGTCACTTATTTGAGCAAACTGTACTGTGTAGAACCTTGTTTTGTATAGAACTAAATATTCTATAACGCAGCTAGTCAGTTCTTTATTATGTACGTGTGTGTGTTGGTGTCACAAAGATGTTCCATGGATTATTAACAACATGAGTTTCAGAAAACAAAGGTTTCTTAACTCTACTCTGTTGAAACAGTTGCATATTTACAGTGCAGCTTCTTACTCCCACTTCTTTCAATACAATGGTACAATTTGGGAATTATTCCATCAATAGGAATGAACAATAATTCCTTTTCACAGATTCTTGTTTCACTACATTTATGTTGCTATAAATAAAGTGCATTCGTTGGCTTTTCTCAAAGTTTATTTATATCATTTTAACCTAATGAGGACATTTTTACTAAAACTAATATCGTTTACCCTTGAGTGTAAAATGATAACTATTGACTTTGTGGTGACTGTTTGTTTTAAATGTTAGCATTTTTCAAGTAGTTGTAAAAAACCAAAACGAGTGTGGAACTTAATCAGGAGACAAAGTTTGTATGCTAATATTTACCGCAGGTATTTTGAAAGTTAAATGCAAAGCAGTAAAAAAATCCATGTTTTTCATGTCGCGTTCAATAAAATAATAAACAAAGGCTGCGTAAGAAACAAATGAATTACATGTTAATCATTCTCTAGTCTTTCTTTTCGCAATCATTATACTTGTTCTTGTATTATGCAGATGGCTGTTAAACGTAACATACCAGGGTTTAGGTATGCCACCTGGCGCATGAGAACAAGTTGTAATGAGTTCACCAATGTGCAACATCTGGACTGACCTTGGTTCCTGATGTTATACATTTATCCACGCAATTACTTTAGGCACTTTAAATGATATGACATTTGGGTTGAAAGCACTAAGCTACAGAAGGGGCAATTTGTGCTTTGCCCATCACGAGTATCGAAACTCGGGTTTTAGCGATGTGAACCTTCAGATGTGCATTGTTTTTATCCGAATTCTAATTTGATTTTGGAAGATTGGGGAAAAAAAAACATGTATTAGGGTGTTAATTACTAAAGTAATCACGAAAAGACGATGAAACACTATGGTTTATATTATATGTTGGGTATTTTGTCCAGACAGCTGAAAACCTTCATTTCTTTTGTTGTTGTGATCTAAAATAAATCCTTTCTGTCCATGCACAAACGAAGTCACTAGAGGGCGACATAAATGCTGTGATGGGTTAGGGTAGAGCATAAATACCAAACCACAATAACTTGTAATATTTACATCCGAAGAGATTTGTGTGACTTTTATATGTTCAAAAATGAAATCTACGTTTTGTAAGAGAAATATATATTCATATACTTTAAAAAGTTTCAGTTTATGTTTGAATCTCAACATGTCAAAAAACTAAGGGAAAATATATTTAAACAAATAGTGGGGTTGATTATTACATTATAACGCCCCTAAGGCTGAAAGGAGAGCATGTTTGGCGTGATGGGAATTCGAACCCGCGACCCTCAGATTACGATTCGAGTGATTTAACGACTTGGCCATGCTGAGCCCCAACTTATTTATCTCAGCGTCCAAATATCATGATTTTATTTTGTCAAGCATCACTTCGATATGGAAAAAAATGTTTTTTTGGGTTCTGTAAATACAGTAGCTGTTTTATATAAGTGACTGATATTTCATAAGCATACTGTGATATTTTTATATACGTACTGTATCCACTTGTTTAACATTTCTTAGTCTAATATTTTGTTTGTTTGTTTTGAATTTCACGCAAAGCTATTCGTGGGCTATCTGCGCTAGCCGTTCCTAATTTAGCAGTCTAAGACTAGAGGGAAGGCAGCTAGTCATCACCACCCACCGTCAACTAGTGGGCTACTCTTTTACCAACGAATAGTGGGAATGACCGTCACATTATAACGCCCCCACGACTGAAAGGGCGAGCATGTTTGGTGCGACCGGTATTCGAATCCGTGACCCTCGGATTACGAGTCGAACGCCTTAACACGCTTGGCCATGCCGGGTCTTTTAATATTTCACACACAAAAGTGTACTTGAATCATTAGCAAAGTAGTTTATAGGTTTAATGACATGACCTTATTTCGAAATTTATACGATTGGTTAAAAAAAACAACGTGCAAGAATTCACCAATAAACATGTAACTATATATATATATACATATTATAATTTGTATATAAATGCATAATCTTCAAGTTCAGTTTCAGCTGAAAATTAGAAATTTTTAAGCCCATGACTTTTATCAGGATTCAGACAAAATGTTTTGACTTTTTCTTAAAAAAAAGCCCTCCGCTAGTACAGCGGTAGGTCTACAGACTTACAACGCTAAAATCAGTGGTTCGATTCCCATCGGTGGGCTCAGGAGGGAGCCCGATGTGGCTTTGCTGTGAGAAAAACACACACACTCTCAAAAAATTATAATGATTTCGAATTTTTTAATGTATAGTGAGAGGAAAAACTGGAATATAGAAAACAATTGATAAATTATCTTGTAATGAAACCAGATCTTCATTTAATATCACATGTTTTCAAGTAACAATATGGTTTTTTTTTTATTTGCAATCAAATATTAATATTAAATTAAAACATTTGACGATAGAATTATTACAAATAAAATAATGCACTAAATTACTTATTTATCAGGACATCATAAGGCTTGTAAAACACTTTACTTGTATTTAAAAAGTAGGCTGATATACCGATGTGTCAATTAATTTATTTGACTGACAATTCAAAGTTATCAATTATTTAAACAATGGCAAATGAAACGGGATATGTCTGTCACTATAAGAAGTTGTGTCCGTCACGTGCTGGTAACAGAAAAATTAATAAAACACTTGTAGACAATCATGTAAAGGGAAGTGTAATAAGAATGTACCATAATTCACCCATTTTTTAAAAGAAAAATCGGTGGCGGGTGGTGATAACTAGCTCCCTTCCTTCTAGTCTTTCACTGCTAAATTAGGGACGGCTGGCGCAGGTAGGTCTCGTGTAGCTTTGCGCAGAATTAAAAACAAACCGAAAATTATTTATCGTCGATATGAGTAGGTAAAAGGGGCTTGGGGTAAAACTGGAAACATTATTAGATGAACTTACAACCTGTTTAGTACTGACAGTAATGTAAAGATAGGAGGAAAACAACAACACAGATGCTTCATTTAACTTTTGTAGTTCCGAGATTGCAAACCGCTAGAGGGGGTGTAATAATGTGGGTGTTCTTTCGATTCTTTTAAAAGGGTACGTGACATTGAGAGCATATTTGAACCTTTTTGGCTGTTATATCCACCTAAAAACGCTGCAGTTTTACGTTTGTGGTAAGATCGTTTGTAATATCATAGTATAATAATCAGCTATGATTATGTATATTATTCAAAATTGATTTGAAAGTGCTGCTTCAGTTTGTTTTTCTAGGTCAGCGTAATCTTCCATCTCAGTCTGACAGAACAACTTAGGAGTAAATTTCAACATCGCATTTGCTCTTCAATCCTTTGTCAATACATGCGAACCATCTGTAAATCAAACTCTTTGATCAATGAGTTAGAACCAAGTTATATCATCTTCACACACATCTATTGGGCTTATGTGATGCCGAATACAGGTTATTATCGCATCAAGGAACGAACAAAAATTGTTCAACACGTTGTTACATGAGGTTATTATTGAAGCGGATAGTCTGTCGTTAAACAGGTTTAAGAATACTATCAAGGTTTTGTAAATATAATTTTTTAACAAACGTACAGAAGTGTTCTTGAGAAGGTCCAGTTAGACGGCACACCCAAATAAAAGGAGAAACCAAAGTCCCCCACTGGCAGAGCTAGCATCCGGCTTTCAGTACCCATGGTGGGCAGAGCACAAATAGCCCATTGTGTAACATTGTACTTAACGTTAAGCAAAGAAGTTGTTTACTTTAAATTTCGCGCAAAGCTACACGAGGACTATCGGCGCTAACCGTCTCTAATTTAACAGTGTCAAACTAAAGGGAAGGCAGCTAGTCACCACCACTCACCTTCAACTCTTGGGCTACTCCTTTACCAATGAATAGTGAGATTGACCGCACATTATAACTACACATGGCTAAAAGGGCAAGCGTGTTCGGCGTGACAGGGATTCGAACCTGGAACCCTTAGGTTACGAGTTGAGCGTCCTAACCACCTGACCTTGCTTGGTCTAAGCAAAAAAATAATGATTATGTATAAGTAATTATATGATATTAAAATATAACAAGCTTTTTTTTTGCATTAGCCAAAATTCCAAATCTGGTTCATCGAAATATCTAATTCTATGAAAAAAATATCTATGATAGTGAATGTGAGATGATAATTAGTAAACCAAACTACTTTTTGTTATTATTTATTCTTAAGGTACCATACTTAAAATTATATTGATCAAAACTCATAATTAACCATAGTTAAAATTATATTGATCAAAACTCATAATTAACCATAGTTAAAATTATATTGATCAAAGCTTATAGTTAACCATAGTTAAAATTATATTGATCAAAACTCGTAGTTAATTACCTTGGGAAAAGTAATAGATAAGTTCTCCTATAACAGTTTCTTGCGTAACTGGGCTGGGCAGGTCCTAATGTTTCTTAATTTGAATCTGAGATTGCATGGTTCACGTCCTGTTGCCTTAAAAAACACATTCCACATTATGGAGTTGTAAGGTCCATAAGCGAGTCACAGTTAAATCTCACAATTCAGCCAGACAAGAGTTGACTGTGGGGCTGTTGACTGGTTGCTTTTCCTGTAGCTTGTTAGCTCAAAACTAGGATAATTTTGACGCAGGTAGTTTTTCTTTTGTAGCCTTGCGTCTGAAAAAGACACAACTTAAGTTTTCCACATAATTTGTGATTGCGGTCTCAAATCCTGTCACTAAACATGTTCACCTTATTAGCTGCGAGGAGTCATAACGTAAAGGCAAATCCCTATACGCTGGTAAAATTAAGGGCAGGTTGAACAGAAATTCCTCAAGTGGCTTTGCTCGAAATTCAGCAAAACAATACAAACCACCAACATAACCAGATGTGAATGAAATAAATTTAAATAGATGAGAATAAAAATAATTAGTAAGCTAGTTAGATGCAAATTAAAGTTTCTATAATAGCGAATAGAAATAATTAAAGGTGAAGAAAATATTACACGATTTAAACTGTTGACTGCCAAGTATTTCAGCTGTTACAATACAGCTCTAATGCTTCTTCATTTTGTAACTTTTTTCGTGATGCCATTTTGGATCGAAAGTGAAATAATTTGTAAGTTGGTCAAATGCATGTATAGCGCTGACATCTAGCGTTGAAATTAGGTATTATTGTGAACGAATTAACTCGTCCGTGGCACTGTGTTACCGATCGGCTTGGACGAGTTATTTCACCTACGGCAGTGAACAGCCCAAAGGAAAACCAAGAATGTCAGTTTTATCTAACTGGAATTTTCGAGGCACTAATCTTTGTAATAATCAAAGAATTCTTATTGTATTTCAAATTTCGTCTAAGTAAATAATTATTCGGTTGATTGTGTTTAATAATCCAACTGTGATGAAACTCCATTAAGTATTTAGTTTACTTTCAAGGCTTGCCCTAGGTTATGGACTTTTTAATTGTTAAAATTACTTACTCTTATTTAAAATCTTTCTTACTGGTAGATTTGCACCGATAATAGGTTCAATGAAATAATTTAAGATAATTTGCTTGAGCTTAACAAGGGTCGGCCCGGCGTGGCCAAGTGTGTTAAGGCGTGCGACTCGTAATCCGAGGGTCGATGGTTCGCATCCCGGTCGCGCCAAACATGCTCGCCCTTTCAGCCGTGGGGGCGTTATAATGTGACGGTCAATCCCACTATTCGTTGGTAAAAGAGTAGCCCAAGAGTTGGCGGTGGGTGGTGATGACTAGCTGCCTTCCCTTTAGTCTTACACTACTAAATTATGGACGGCTCGGTGCAGTGGGCTAACAACCTACTCACTTAAATACCTGTTGCAGAATCCGCAAGCGATTGCGGCCCTATGTTCCTTGATGAAATCTAATGGTGATAACTAACAAGGGTTGGTTGTAGTAATACGATTTCTAAGAGTTTCTTCAGGTACTTCTCAATGAAATATGTAACAGTCGGAAAACAATGCATTAAAATCGCGAAAATTGGCTCGCACAACACGCCACTACAGTAAAATTGGCAGGTAAAAATATCACTAAAATTATTTATATATTTGTAAATATACGAATATCTGTTTAATTTTTCATGCGACTCTGTTGTTTGTTGCTCCTCTCCCAGTAACTCAGATGTAAGTCAGTATATTTATAACGTTAGAAAATCGAGTTTAGATATCTGTAGTAGCCAGAACACGTTGGTAAAAGAGTAGCTCAAGAGTTGGCGGTGGGTGGTGATGAATAGCTGCTTTCCATCTAGTATTACACTGCTAAATTAGGGACGACTAGCGCAGATAGGCCTTGAGTAGCTTTGCGCGAAATTCAAAATACAAACCAGAATACGGATAGCCCATTCTGTACCTTTGTGTTTAACAAAAAAAAACTGTTCTTTGTTCTAAGGTTTTCGTGTAGAAAAACCCGCCAAATCAGTATGAGATCCCATAATTTATAATACACACATTCAGCATTACTTAGCCTCTCCTCGAAACGAATGATAGTTGTAGATATAAATCACTTATTACAATCATAATGTCGAGATATAAGCAAAAATAAAACACTTTTGCTTTGTCACAATACGAAATATATAATATTTGTTTCTTAGATTTTTATATCCTTGACAGGCACCTATCATTATATGTTTATAAATGTTGTACATAAATAATAATGTACGAACTTGGAGACAAGATTTATGATAAAGAGAAACTATTTTTTTTTTTTTAATATCGTTAAGAAGAAGATGAAAGAATGTGGCAAAAAAGTAAGTTTGTTTCTGTCCGTGGAAATTTGTTACTCACTTAACCAGACATAGTGGTCATAGATAGTGAACCAGACTCACTTAACCAGACATAGTGGTCATAGATAGTGAACCAGACTCACTTAACCAGACATAGTGGTCATAGATAGTGAACCAGACTCACTTAACCAGACATGGTGGTCATAGATAGTGAACTAGACTCACTTAACCAGACATGGTGGTCATAGATAGTGAACCAGACTCACTTAATCAGACATGGCGGTCATAGATAGTGAACCAGACTCACTTAACCAGACATGGTGGTCATAGATAGTGAACCAGACTCACTTAACCAGACATGGTGGTCATAGATAGTGAACCAGACTCACTTAACCAGACATGGTGGTCATAGATAGTGAACCAGACTCACTTAACCAGACATAGTGGTCATAGATAGTGAACCAGCTCTCAGTATTCTTGTCTAATAAGGTGATTTCTTGCAGATCAGACACACCAGAAATACTCGCTGAATCAGTTTTCAGTATTATGTTGTAATATGTTTTTATGTAACCAGAGACACCAGAAACACTCGCTGAATCAGTTTTCAGTACTATGTTGTAATATTTTTTATGTAACTAGACACATCAGAAATAGCCACTGAATCAGTTTTCAGTATTATGTTGTAATATTTTTTATGTAACTAGACACACCAGAAATACTCGCTGAATCAGTTTTCTGTACTATGTTGTAATATGTTTTTATGTAACCAGAGACACCAGAAATACTTGCTGAATCAGTTTTCAGTACTATGTTGTAATATGTTTTTTATGTAACCAGAGACACCAGAAACACTCGCTGAATCAGTTTTTGGTACTATGTTGTAATATTTTTATGTAACTAGACACATCAGAAATAGCCACTGAATCAGTTTTCAGTATTATGTTGTAATATTTTTTATGTAACTAGAGACACCAGAAATACTTGCTGAATCAGTTTTCAGTATTATGTTGTAATATGTTTTTATGTAACCAGAGACACCAGAGACACTTGCTGAATCAGTTTTCAGTACTATGTTGTAATATGTTTTTTATGTAACCAGATACACCAGAAATTCTTGCTGAATCAGTTTTGAGTATCATGTTGTGATATTTTTTATGTAACTAGACACACCAGAAATACTCACTGAATCAGTTTTCTGTTCTATGTTGTAATATTTTTTATGTAACTAGACACACCAGAAATACTCGCTGAATCAGTTTTCTGTACTATGTTGTAATATGTTTTTTATGTAACCAGAGAGACCAGAAATACTTGCTGAATCAGTTTTCAGTACTATGTTGTAATATGTTTTTTATGTAACCAGAGACACCAGAAATTTTTGCTGAATCAGTTTTGAGTATCATGTTGTGATATTTTTTATGTAACTAGACACACCAGAAATAGCTACTGAATCAGTTTTTAATACTATGTTGTAATATGTTTTTATGTAACCAGAGACACCATAAATACTCACTGAATCAGTTTTCTGTTCTATGTTGTAATATTTTTTATGTAACTAGACACACCAGAAATACTCGCTGAATCAGTTTTCAGTACTATGTTGTAATATGTTTTTGATGTAACTAGACACACCATAAATACTCGCTGAATCAGTTTTCAGTAATATGTTGTAATATTTTTTATGCAACTGGACACACCAAAAATAGCTACTGAATCAGTTTTCAATACTATGTTGTAATATTTTGTATGTAACTAGACACACCAGAAATACTCACTGAATCAGTTTTCAGTATTATGTTGTAATATTTTTTATGCAACTGGACACACCAGAAATAGCTACTGAATCAGTTTTCAGTACTATGTTGTAATATTTTTTTATGTAACTGGAGACACCAGAAATAGCTACTGAATCAGTTTTCAGTACTATGTTGTAATATGTTTTTTATGTAACCAGAGACACCAGAAATACTTGCTGAATCAGTTTTCTGTACATGTTGTAATATTTTTTATGCAACTGGACACACCAGAAATAGCTACTGAATCAGTTTTCAGTACTATGTTGTAATATTTTTTATGTAACTGGACACACCAGAAATAGCTACTGAATCAGTTTTCAGTATTATGTTGTAATATTTTGTATGTAACTAGACACACCAGAAATACTCGCTGAATCAGTTTTCTGTACTATGTTGTAATATTTTTTTATGCAACTGGACACACCAGAAATAGCTACTGAATCAGTTTTCAATACTATGTTGTAATATGTTCTTATGTAACCATACACACCACAAATAGTCACTGAATCAGTTTTCAGTGCTATGTTGTAATATGTTTTTATGTAACCAAACACACCAGAAATTGTTGCTGAATCAGTTTTCAGTACTATGTTGTAATAGATTTTATTTGCATATTTCAGTACTATGTTATAATACGTTTTTACGTCATCAAGACATAGCATAAATGATTATTAAACAGAATTTTGTAACTTGATTCAGATTTCGGTTTTTTAAACAACACACACGAACAGACGAACGATAATTTTACAGAGTTACAGCACTATGATTGGAGGTTTGATTCTTCTGGGTCGAGAGAAGACGTACAACGTTGTTTAATGTTTGATAAAAAAACAACACACCAATAATCAGAAATTTGAGTGTTCAGCTTTTGTTATTTGTTATTAGAATACTTTTTTTTATAAGCCAAACTCACCATTAACAGTTACAGTACTGAGTGGTATTTGATTATAATATGTTGGTTATGTGAACCATACACATTTATGTATGTATGCTTATTAAATAACCGTGTTGTTCTTCGTTCAATAAAAATATTCATGTTACGAACAAGATTTAGATCTTTAAATTCTAACTTTTACATGGGTATGACATTTTAAGAGCAATATTAAACTGACATACTCTGCACTGAAAAACATGTTTTGTACACAGCTGTAAACAAGGTAAGCCCTCATCAACATGATTTACATTGACAATTTCTCACTCTTAAAAGCTGTCACATTTTATCAGTGCTGTTTTTATTGAGCTTATTATGTATATATAAGTGGCATTCATTATTAAGTAACTCAGATTTATCAATAGTAAATTATATCTTACCAATCATTCATTAAATTATATAAGAACAAAAAAGGTGCTAACGTTAACTGGGTTTAATGGAATCATATTGACAAGTTCAAGTGTTTTGTTTTTACCAGATGTTACACATATTTTCCTGTTAACCATTAACTCTTCACTTTTGCAGTTTAGTAAAGTTTTTTTTTTTTCTAATAGTTATATATAGTTTTTTTGTTTTACTCTGTTGCTTCTTTAAAAGCTGTTGAAACTAATTTCTTTGACAGAACGAATGTAAATGAATGTGTTTGTTTCACATTACGCAGTTCCGGTACCTCAGATGCTTATTTAGTAGACGTAATTGCTCAGACTGGTTTGGTTTGTTTCGAATTTCGCGCAAAGCTACACGAGGACTATCTGCGCTATCGTCTCTAATTTAGTAGTGTAAGACTAGAGGGACGGTAGTTAGACATCACCACCCACCGCCAACTCTTGGACTACTCTTTTACCAACGAATATTGGAATTGACCGTAACATTATAACGCCCACATGACTGAAAGGGCGAACATGTTTGGTGTGATGGAGATTCGAACTCGCAATCCTCACAGATTGCGAGTCAAATGCCTCAACCACTTGACCATGCTGAGCCGAACAAAAAGGACCAATTTAACTCTTTAATATATTTTTTGCCAAACCTTTTGCTAAAAAAGTTATTACTTTATCAGTGCCTTTGAGAATAATACAGTGAAAGTATTTAAAAGAAGGAAAGCCAAGGACTGCTTAGTGCATATTTCTTTCATTCTTTTCACTTTCAGGCAATATTTACACTTGACGTTATAGCATCAAACAAGTGCATCATAATTCTTGTTCATTTTTGGGGGGTATTGATATTTTTATACTTTCAAAAATATTTTTGGATCACCAAATTTAGTCTCTTACAAATATTGTCTTTGGTTACTTGTAATTATTTCGTTATCACTATTTATGAGTTCAAATTATATATTACATTATGCAGCGGTATGTTTGCGGACTTACAACGTTAGAAACTGGGATGTGATACGCGTGGTGGGCAGAACACAGATAGCCCATTGTGTGGATTAGTTCTAAATCACAAACATAGAAACAAAACAAAATTATTTTCTACCTGGTCCTCACGGTCCTTTTATTTGAGCACAAAGTTAAATAGTGGGTTGTCTGTGCTTTTCCAATTGCAGGTTTTAAAGACAAATATTTAGCGTTATTAACCCTCAGACTTGCCAACAAAAGTCACCATTAAATGTATCATTTCTCCTCGTGTCACTAACTTTAGGTCTTTTACACATGAATTATAATGGTTATAATTATATATATAAAGACTTTCTCTTTCGTTTTTGAATTTCGCGCAAAACTACTCGAGGGCTATCTGCGCTAGCCGTCCCTAATTTTGCAGTTTAAGACTAGAGGAAAAGCAGCTAGTCATCAGCACACGTCACCAACTCTTGGACTACTATTTTACTAACGAATAAGTGGATTGATCGTCACATTATAACGACCCCACGGCTGAAAGGGCAAATATGTTTGGTGCAACCGGGAGTCGAACGCCTTAACCAACCTGGCTATGCCGGGCCCTTTCTGTTTCAGATAAAAACAGTTTATAGTGGATGTCGGCATATTTTTAATGTTATTATTGTAGCAAAAATATATGATAAAACACAACATTTATCAGTTCATAGATAATTTCAGTCTCGATATTGAACAAAACCAAAACCTGACCACCAAGATGAGATCAACCTAATGGATCATAGAAATGTTTACAGTGTTTTTTTCATTAATTCTTTAAAGAAGAAATACCTCTCAACAAAAGAGGTGCTTCGTGTGCATGCTAATGTAACCTGGCTTCTCCGGTTTCCACGTGATCGCAAAACATACAAAGACTAACATGGTTGTATAAGTTTTTAACACAGTATTCCACCTCATAGTACAGGGTGTTCCGAAAGTCACTGTGCACTTATATATTTATTAACAGACATGTTTCAATATAGAATGCAGGAGGTAAATATGAATGACAATTATAAACAATGTTGAAAGTGACCCCCGTTGGCATCAGTACAGGTCTGGATCCTTCTTATTTTGTTTCTAAACACCACTATCAGTTTCTGGCTTGAAATAGACTGAATAAAATGTGATTACAAAACTGCACAGCGAACACCCTGTATGTTTCACTCTTCAAACAAAAATATATTTAGAAGGACGTGTTCTGTATCTCTTCTCCCCCTTTCTACTTATATTCTTTTCAAGTTTAAAGTGCTTAAGAAATTATTTATTATTTATCACATCTGTCTGGTGATCTATGGAAGAGTTTTTCGTTTCGTTGTTGGTGGATCTGATTAGATTCGTTGAGATACCAGAAAATACGATTCGAATGTTAAATTTGGGTGTGTTATAAGAATGATAGCCAAACTCATAGATTAAATGGTGGGTACTGTTGACTGTAAATTTAAACAGCACAAAAAAGATTGAGTGTAGATTAAAACTCCACACATACACGTAGGGAAATTTAACGTCTGCTAATGGGACAGAATTTTTAAAATTTAAGACCATGTGAGAAGAAGACAATAATGGGTTGTTTCTACAGTCTAGTGGGGTGCTGAAAAAAGAAACGTTTGAAATGGTTCCTGAGTGATACATTGAGAGATATAACAAAAGTATATTCAATAAGTAACGTCTATAAATAATTGTTATTTTTGACAAATTAAACTCTGAAAAAAACAACAAATACTCAACTTGCTTCGAAGAGATTTAAACCAATACCGTCAGTTTTGAGATGTATTTGAACTTATGTATACATTTTGCAATATGTAGTTTAGTAAAAGTTAATACTTTACAAGTGTTAAAAAGGGAGAGAAAGAATCGATAGTTTTGCAGCCTTAGAGAAAAAAAACGAAAACAAAGAAAAAAAGAGTTTTTTTTAGTATTTTCTGAAGTCCAGTGGCGGATGGCTCGTGTATCAACATTCAAAGTATACGAGTTGCTCGTTACATATGAACAAAGTAATTAATGGTAAAAATGGCACTTGTGTTGGTCTTCTTTTTTAACGTCTGTAAAACATTAAATGTAAAGTCTAAATGCTTTAGTGGCATTGTATTATTTATTGTAATACCAAACTTTTAAGTGCATTTTAAGTGCATCCAGCTCTGATCTTCATTAGCATAACTCTTCTAAAAATGTTTATTTTATTTAACCGTAGAATGCCAAAATTAAGGGACCAATTAGAAATTTATCTGTAATTCTTTGAAATGTTTATATTTTCTAATAAAAATACGATTCAATATTGAACACAAATTAGAATTATCTAAATAGCTTCCATTATTCGTTTTCTTTCCAGACACTTTTCGCGTGTATAACACATTTTTAAAGCTTTTTTGGATTTCTTTATAACCTTTCCCTTGTGAAATTAAGATTCTTCTTTGGCACATTTAATGCTAATTATTGTATTATTTTGATCAAATTTCTTTTTAGTTTTCAACTAACAATTTAAACAGCATAAAAGAGATTAAATGCAAATACAAAATGCACACACTAACTCAAATAGATACAAATGGAAGTCTAACTGGATGCTAAAGGGACAGAACTTTAGGATCTCTAACCATATAAGAAGAACGTGAGAGGGATATATGTTGTTTGTCCACCAGTTAACTTGAATGTTTCATCAGAAACAAGAGGTTCTCATCATCAGGTGGGTGGAAGTTTTTTTTGTTAATTAACGCAGATATTATTAATAGAAGATTAGGCATAATTTATGATCTGTGTGCCCGTCATTATCTATTACTTTTGGGCAAATATTGTGCTCAATATGATCTGTAGTTTTTCACGTGGCATAGGCCCGGCGTGGCCAGGTTGTTAAGACACTCGACTCGTAACCTGAGGGTCGCGGGTTCGAATTCCCGTCATATCAAACATGCTTGCTCTTTCAGCCGCGGGGGCGTTGTAATGTGACGGTCAATCTCACTATTCGTTGGTAAAATAGTAGCCTAAGAGTTGGTGGTGGGTAGTGATGACTAGCTGCCTTCCCTCTAGTCTTACGCTGCTAAATTAGGGACGACTAGTGGAGATAGCCCTAGAGCAAACCAAATCAATCAAGTGGATTACGCTATACTAAGTAAGTAGCACTGCTAAAAATGGAGATGCGACATCAAAACCTATCAGGAAGGGAGAGTGGGAAATTGAAAACAACCACCACAAACGTAATATAAGTTATGTTAGAAAACAGGATGTTTCTGCTAAACCTTTTAACGTTGTGACTAAAACGTCTAAAAAAATCGAAAGTTGAAGTGGTCGTATAATACTAAGGGATGAATTTCAGATGGTTGTGATTTGTTTTAGGTAGAGAATGTGCACGTTTCGTATGTGTTTCTATAGTCACATTTCACGTGAACGCGTGTGGTTCATTGAATAAAGTTCGGTGGAAAATACAATATAAGACATTTCGCCAGTTCTAGACATAAATGGATAGTGGCATGCCGAAACGGTTATTGGGTAACAAATTCCCAAGAAATAAAAGATTTAATGTAGAACAAAGTTGAATGATTTAAGAAACAACAAATCTTGCTACTTAAACAACAACAAAAATGATTTTTAGAGATACAAATATTAGGTGTCTTGAAAATAAGTTATCTTTAAAATTAATATATCGCTAATACGGAAAATGTGTTTTTAATTGAGTATTAAATATTACGTCATTGAGTTTGCTAACACATAAAGGGGACACGTATGCATATATACGCATATATACAGACACGCTTACTCTGAAATATTTTTAAGGATAAAAACAAAGTAATTGAAACAGAGATTTATTTTTAAACGTTAAACTTGAAACGTAAGTTCATTAGGGTTAGAATGTCACTTAAAAATACAGTTGTCAAAACAGTCTTAACGGACAACAAATTTGGGAATTATTCAGCCAAACAAACTCCATTTGGGTCGTTTTATCTGCGCGTTCATCACGTGCTCACTGCCTGTTACATTTACTTCAAACAATAGCTACTGTTAATTGTTATTCGTGCTAATAAGCTGTGTTTAATCCTATATCGTGTCACTGTGTGTCTAATAAGCTGATTTTCTCTTATTCTAATAGGAAAGTGTAAATTCCACTTAAAAATCGTTAATTTCCGTTTTAAAGGGTTCATTTAACCATTAGCAAAGGAAAACATAATTTATTACATAAAGTTGAACCTCAGTTGAATTATATACACCCTTCAAAGATACGAAAACATGAACAACAGCGAAAAGAAAATAGTAAACAATTAGCTCAATTAGTTATACAATTTTTTTAATTGGTTATAAGATTTTTATTTTCTCTAAGTATTCTTAGTTGAGTTTATTTGGGTTGTTATATTTTGAATTTTGTGCAAAGCTTCACGAGGGTTATCTGCGCTAGCAATCCCTATTTTATCAGTACAAGACTAGACGGAAGGCAGCTAGTCATCACCACCTACCGCCAACTCTGGGGCTACTCTGTTACCAACGAATAGTAGGACTGGCTGTTACTTATAACGTACATACGACCGAAAAGGCGAACATGTTTGGTGTGACGGGGATTCGAGCCGCGACCCTCATTTTACGAGTCGAGTGCATTAACCACCTAGCCATGCCGGGCCGGAGTTTGTTTGGGTTGTTATGTTTTGAATTTCGTGCAAAGCTACGTGAGGGTTATCTGCACTAGCCTTCCCTAATTTAGCAGTGTAAGGCTAGAGGGAAGGCAGTTAGTTATCATCACCCACCGCCAACTCTTGGACTACTCTTTTACCAACAAATAGTGAGATTGACCGTCACAATATAATGTCCCCACTGCTGAAAGGGAAAGCATTTTGGTGGGATGGAAGGATTCGAACCTGCGACCTTCAGATTGTATGTGAGTCGAGCGCTCTCACCATCTTAGTTGAGTAACTAAACTTCCTTTTTAATCTTATTCTCGTATCAGATTGTCATTACTTTAGTCTAGGTTAGACCGTTAGATTTTGCTGTGGATCTCGAAATGTTTTTGGTCTAGATATAAGAACAACAAAAAACACTTTTTCTTTGAAGTTTGCTGACCCTTGCTCTAAATCAGACTATTTTCGTTGCACATGCAATAATATATGGTTAAAAACTACATTTTTTAGTCTTAAATCTCGAAGGATAATGAAATAATACATTAGTTAACATATAAATGACACCTATAAACCTTACAATCTCCAGTCCCCTGGTGGAAGCGTTTGTCTTAACAACTTGATTCCCTAAATGCTTGAAATATATTTACCTTAAAATCTTTCCGTACTAAATCTTACGATTGCTGCTGAAAATAACCATATTTTTCATAAATCTGACCCATTAAATGTAACCCGTCTACTAAACTATTACAACACTATAATTTAGTAACTGAATTTATACTCGTTATATCAGTGTCTAAGATGAAAATTGTTTTGTTTATAAAACTGATTTAATAAGAAACGTCTCAACCAATTATAAAATAGAAAATTGTTTACTTGAAATCGACAGACTGAAAGAACAAAAAAGGGGTGGAAGGAAAGGAAATGGTTAATATCTTCCTATATATTATTGTGGTGTTACTGGTTGTAAGTAGTAACGTCTATATATTATTGTGGTGTTACTGGTTGAAAGTAGTAACGTCTATATATTATTGTGGTGTTACTGGTTGTAAGTAGTAACGTCTATATATTATTGTGGTGTTACAGGCTGTAAGTAGTAACGTCTATATATTATTGTGGTGTTACAGGCTGTAAGTAGTAACGTCTATATATTATTGTGGTGTTACTGGTTGAAAGTAGTAACGTCTATATATTATTGTGGTGTTACAGGTTGTAAGTAGTAACGTCTATATATTATTGTGGTGTTACAGGCTGTAAGTAGTAACGTCTATATATTATTGTGGTGTTACTGTTTGAAAGTTGTAACGTCTATATATTATTGTGGTGTTACTGGTTGTAAGTAGTAACGTCTATATATTATTGTGGTGTTACAGGCTGTAAGTAGTAACGTCTATATATTATTGTGGTGTTACAGGTTGTAAGTAGTAACGAAGTAATCTAGAAAATATTCTTTTTGTGATTGTTTGTCGATAACTGTGATCTTCAAAACTGCGTTTTGAATTATTTTTCAAGTTAATTCATTTATTGTAGGTATAATAATTGCAGCTTTTAGTGTTAAAATTAAACGTCGGAAATGTATGCGTAAATCCAGTGCAAATCATGGTTTCAGTGTGGTCCATGTAATTAATTCGTTGAGTATTAGTGGGTGTGCCACCCGCTAGTACAGCGGTATGTCTTCGGATTTACAACGCTAAAATCAGCGGTTCGATTCCCCTCGGTGGGCTTAGCAGATAGCCCGATGTGGCTTTACTATAAGAAAATACAAAAATTAGTGGGTGTACCGTTATTTTGGAAAGCACGTGAACAGATGGCGTTTTTCAAGATACAAAATCCAGTTCGTGACACTTTTATGAATAGAAATAAACCGCTTGTAAAAATTGACCACGGCACCACTTGGTTACCATATAACAGTATTAAATAAATACAAAGAGATAGCTATTAACGTCTCGAACAATGAGTTGTCATACATTTTTTTATGGATACGCTTGACTTGCTTGATGTCTCCTACATAATATATGCAGCTGGCTAGATGTACTCACACATATGGTTTAAGCCAACTCTATCATTAAATTCTATTTCCGTATTACGCACGCGCCGCCATTTCCGTCTTTTCATATTTCTCTCTTGTTGCACGCTGTTCAGCGCAATCTCTAAGAAGGTTTTTGTTTTGCTTTCAGCCACTTGCATATATTCTCAGAATATTGTAATGCACGTGTCCAAGACCATCGTAAGTAATAGCAAACGAACAAAAATGTAATGGTTTATAGTATGCTGTAAAAACCCATTTAGTTCTGTTTATATTGAACTAAGTTTTAGACTTTTGGTTCAGTAAATAAAATAACTTATCAGATTCAACTTCGAAACCAAGATCAACGAGCTGCTAAAGGCAAGTCATACTGCTTATGAGAGTAGAGATTTACTCTTTACTTCACCAAAATACATATGAGACCAAATATTACATTACAGACCACGCAATATAATGAAACACAGACCAGGTTACATTACATAGTGAAATACAAATCAATCAACAGTGAATTACAGATCAATCAACTTAGTGAAATACATATTGAAATATATATACAATCAAAATACAGAACAAGATGTATAATAAAATACAGAACAGGATACTTAGTAAAATACAGAACAGGATACCTAGTAAAATACAGAATAGGATATCTATTGATCTCTGTACTAAACCAAAGATCAGTTAAAATGATGTTGATTGCTGAAAAATTGCGTTTACAGATTAAATCTGAGATGATAAATATACGGCCACATTCTGAAAATATAATAAAAGTGGTTTCACAATAATGTTTAATGGTATTTCGTAAAAAATGCCGACCAGGAAAATTGTTCAACTGATTTATATATTTATGTTTTTAAAAAACTGCATAAACTGTGTGTAATTGTTTTTCTTCTCTGTCGAATTAACTTTTTACTGCAGTAAATACTATCGTATTGATGACAAAACACTAGTTCATGCACTCCATTGACACAGCGGTATGTCAGAGGGCCTTACAACGCTAAAAACTGGGTTTAGATACCTGTGGTGGGCGGAACATTGACAGCATTTTGTGTAGCTTTGTGCTTTACTTCAAACAAAATCTATACAAAGTGATTTGTCAGAATTAAATATATTACCTGGCATATAGGTTTACTATACTGTAGCGTTGTTTTGTATCTAACGTACATGGCCCGGCATGGCCTAGCGCGTAAGGCGTGCGACTCGTAATCCGAGGGTCGCGGTTTCGCGCCCGCGTCGCGCTAAACATGCTCGCCCTCCCAGCCGTGGGGGTGTATAATGTGACGGTCAATCCCACTATTCGTTGGTAAAGAGTAGCCCCAGAGTTGGCGGTGGGTGGTGATGACTAGTTGCCTTTCCTCTAGTCTTACACTGCTAAATTAGGGACGGCTAGCACAGATAGCCCTCGAGTAGCTTTGTGCGAAATTTCCAAACAAACAAACAAAACTAACGTACACTGTGGACATCTTTAGAATAACATGTTGAACGGAGCTAACTTTAAAAACTACCACCACTGTTCTATTGCAACATATCTCTGTTAGCCAACTAGAACAAACAACTGTCTCGAGGAACAATTCCACCCTGTTTAACTGTAAACATCTGTGGCTCATAAATCATTCTGTAACTGTGAAGCGAGTTCTATAACACAGTTCGCCGTCACTGCAGAATCCCCGTGTTCAACTAAAACGTAGCGAGCCAAAACATGGTAAAATAGCTTGGAAAATGGTTCATACTGAATAATTTTACGTTTGATACAAATTGTTTACTTTTTTTTTTTAATTCGCTAAGCCTGTTAGGTCGTGTTTGAATTAATACAACACATGTATATAATCGAAAGAAATCAGAAAACAAGTTCTAAGGCTAACAGGTGAGGAAGGTTAATCGTGGTCGCACGAGAACACTAAACTATTTTTTTATCGTACGTTCATAACAATAACTACTATCAAAAGGAAAAACCTTATGTTGCGACATATCCAATAGGTATAGACTGCTCTTTGATCAAAGTGATGGATTTAGAGCGAAAACGGAAAGATTTTTAAACCAGAAAACACAGAAATCCTGGAATATGGTAATTATTACATTCTTCTAAAGGCATTTCCTATGGATTGTACAAGGTATTTAGTGTTATTATTTTATAATCCTTAACAAATAATTCAAAAAAGAAAGCAATAATAAAACAGAACTCGTATCACAGTATCATTTGTATAAAGCTACTACAGAAATAAATCGATATTCTATTTATCCTAGTGTGTATGTTTAGAAAAACAAGTTTCCCAGTTGCACATAAATAGCGTATGTTCGCTATGAAGATAATCATTTGTGATTTGGTTATTCATGAAAACAAAACTGGAAAATGCCTTATCTCTCAGTGTTAAAAGAATCCTCCAAAATGACCAGAGGTAGAGATGATTGCCATATGGGAACACTTTATATCGTGTAACAATTTCATATTAATCGATTTATCGTTTGTTGAGATACACGAGCGGACTCACGGACCCAAATGCATACCCTCGCCTCTCCCGTAACTAATATTATTCTCTCTGTCAGCTGTTTTTATCACATAACGTACCGTAAACTTGGCATGACTAATAACATAATGAAAATAACTTGGTGTAACTTTGATTTCCAATAAACGTTCGTCATCACATAGAAGCTAAAACGTAATGAAGAACAGCATTTCATGCACGAGAAACATAATTATAGGTACGCACACACATACATATATACCAGTGTTTGTGTTCCTACATGGTTCTGTAACAAACGTATCGTACTCCATGGCGAATTTTTATATTCGCATTCAATTTTAATGTTAGTTTCGACCACACCGCGAGAGATTAAACCACGCGTGGCAAGCACGTGACATGCTATACACAGGTGGGTAGGACCAAATTATAATGAAGTTACACTGGCGAATGAAATATTTATGTGCCGCCTGAGTGGTACCAGTGTTGTCTGGAGTTTAATGACACGTATACAATGAATATATATAGATAATGTAGGCTATACTCAATATCTGTATTTTATCGTGTTCCAGTAAAACTGGGAGAAAGAAACAGCACATTTTGTTTCGTCTGCACATTTTTTCGTAGCATGGCTTAATCCTAATTGTTCTATACGTAAGACACGCCGTAACTTATATAGTTTACAAATACAACTTAACCATTGAATAAACAAGAGCTTTGGTACCATTCTCTAACACGCAATACCAAACACAAAACGTCATTTTCGTGCAACTATTTATTTATTTTTTCATTAACGACAGCAAATTTCCATCTGAGATCCACGTTATTACGTTGGTCAACATTAACTTTGTGATATAGCATATTGATGTTGCCATTTGTTAAACGAATACACGTACATTATAAGCCCATTAACGAGAAATGAAAAAAATACAAAAACAAACATAGAAATAACAAAGAATACAGCTCAGTTTCGTCGACAAACTGAAACTCAGACCTTTAGGGTTTGTTTGTTTTTCGCGGAAAGTTACACGAGGGCTATCTGATCTAGCCGTCCCTAATTTAACAGTGTAAGACTAGAGAGTGTGTGTATGTTTTCTTATAGCAAGGCCACATCAGGCTATCTGTTGAGTTCACCGAGGGGAATAGAACCACTTTTAGCGTTGTAAACGCGTAGACTTACCACTGTACCAGCTGGGGACAAGATTAGAGGGAAGGCAGGTAGTCATCACCACCTACCACCAACACTTGGACTACTCTTTAACCAACGAATAGTGGGATTGATGATACATTATAACACCCTCACGGTTGAAAGGGCGAGCATGTTTGATGCGACGGGAATTCGAGCCCTAAGATTATAAGTCGAATGCCTCGACCACCTGGTCATGACGGGTTAGGGTTTAGATGATCTTTCAGTAAGACTAAACTCCTAAATAATTCTTATTTCTGTACTTGAGTGAACTGCTTATAGGTGCGTTTCCTTCAAGTTCGAGGCCCAAATAAAACAACATAGTGATTTCCAGTCAACTTTAAGAGTTAGTATTTTGCTGAATAACCGGCGTTTTCAATTTTATAGATTACAGAGAGTTCAATGCATTGTATCAAAACAAGTTTGAATATGTAAATCAGCAAGTTATGCGATAACCACGGTCGATATAAAGTATCGGTGGAAATGCATGTATAAGAACTACCTTTTGTAATTGGTCGGTATTTTATAGATAGCTTAATGTTGCTTAAAACTGACTCATTTGTGGAAGTTATGCATTATTTCTTTCGAATATAAAATAGATCATATATATTTGTTTAGATTGGAGATTTAGAATTGATATCCCTTGTACATAACAGCATTGATAAACAGAGGAGTATGAATGATTTTGGGAAACCCAGAACATCCAGAAAAAGACTTGCAATAAGTCGTTTCCCAACCGTAGTAAGAAAAATATAGTGTCTTGTAACAGGCGTAATTCACTAACATAAAGGTCAATAGCAAGAGTCGTTCGCGTGACCCAGACAACGGTATGCAATGTGACGTGAACAAAAGCTATTTCCATGATACATCCACTGGACCTTTGCATATATAAAGCATTTAGAGACTGAAATGAATATTCATGCTTTTGATATGAAGACCTACTAGTGAAGTTGTCAGATGGAGCATCTATTGATATCTTTATGACCGGACTATTCAAACGAGTTAGGGGAAACATTTTCCTTCTACGATAAATGAACTATTGAAAACAATCATGAAGTAGTGTGTTTTTTTTTATACCTTTACGACGGGGCTTTCATGTAACGGAAACTTTGTTTCAGAGCTATTGTCGAGATTGATGGTTGTCAGATAGAAAATGACTGGAGATGGTGACATGGACTGTAACATTCTGATAAAACTCCAACTTCATTTTGACGTAACGTACTCCGTATACGATGATAACATCTTATTTTAGGCTTTATTAGTCATCTCTCTTCAGTTATGCTTCGGTTGATTAATAATAGTCATACTTTATGAGAAAATATATTCAAATAGTTACTAGTTCACTAGGGTTTGAATACCCAAACCAAAAATTTTGATATTCGAACTGTAATAGCATGGAGAGTCTCGTACTCAACTTCTGTATAAGTACAAGAGACTGGAGTGTTCAAGTCAAGAATAATTTATAACTTACCCACCAGTTGTATACATACATACATATATATATATATACACACACGAAATATTTCAGTGATTAATAAATGGGGAATATAACTTGGGAGAGGCTTATGTGTCTTACAAATTTCATTGTTTAATAAATAGGTAGTATAACTTGAGAGAGGTTGGGTGTGTCTTACAAATTTCATTGTTTAATAAATAGGTAGTATAACTTGAGAGAGGTTGGGTGTGTCTTACAAATTTCATTGTTTAATAAATAGGTAGTATAACTTGGGAGAGGCTTATGTGTCTTACAAATTTCATTGTTTAATAAATAGGTAGTATAACTTGAGAGAGGTTGAGTGTGTCTTACAAATTTCAGTGATTAATAAATTGAGAGTATTACTTGGGAAAGGCTTATATGTCTTACAAATTTCACTGTTTAATAAATAGGGAGTATATGACTTGAGACAGGTTGAGTGTGTCTTAGAAATTTTATTGTTTAATAAATGGGGAGTATACGTTGGGAAAGGTTGGGTGTGTTTTACAAATTTCATTGTTTAATAAAGGAGGAGTATAACTGGGGAAAGGTTGATGTGTATTACGAATTTCGTTGTTTATTAAATAGGGAGTATAACTTGGGAGAAATTAAGTGTGTTTTACAAATTTCATTGATTAATAAATGGGCAGTATAATTGGGGGAAGGTTGATGTGTCTTACAAATTTCATTGTAGCTTTTGATATCATGCAATGTAATTGCTCTGAGGCTAGAGTAGTGGAAATGATTAGGGAATCGTAAGATTATATGAATAAAGAAGTCACAAAAAAGAGTAATTGTAAATAATTGGTAATTCCAACAGAGTTATAACACATTATTACAGAGCACAGAAAAGAAAAGCGAATAAGTTGTAAGATGGTGTGTTTGCCTTATATTGATCGCGATACCTTACTTCTATGTTATTATCTATATCATTTAAGAACGTGACATTACTTTATGCAGATGTACACCTTGAGCCGCTTACAAAAGCACGACAGATGTCGTGCTAATTAGTGCCTCTAACATACTAGGGGCAGGAATGGTAACTTGAAGAGGTAAGTTTCATCTTACTTACCCCCAAATGGTTGTACCTTATGTTCCTTATTTTTTATTTTTCATCTCTTTATGGTTATCTTTTTCTTATTATTATTTTAACTTGGAAGAGTAGTCACCTTCCCACAACTGTCTGCAGGCAGTGAAGGGTGATACAAATGTGGGATGTTGTGGGTTTGAGCGCTCACATCTTGCTATCCTGATTTCTAATCTTCTTACGTGATACTAGCGAACTGGAGGTTAAGACTGATAGACGGTGTATGCCCACCACAATGTGGGTCCTATACTTAGTCACCTCCAAAATCTAGATAACATTTTATAAGCCTACGTTGTAGCTTGTACCTTAGGATCTTTTTTTTTTAATGTAGTGCATTTTGTTTAAATTTTAATGTATTTTGTTTTAGCTTAAAAATTTATGCTTATAAGATATGCACATAAATCTGTGTGTTTGTCTGTCCATTATCTAGCTACTTCTCGGTCGCTGGACCAATCTCAACCAAAGTGTGTTTGATGATAGTTTGGAATAAGAGGCATGCTAATTGGCTTCACCTCTATTCCAACCCCGTTTATTGTTGTTATTGAGCATTTATTATCTTTGAAATAAGTTAACCACATTCATAGATGACGTCACGTCTTTACACCAAAAACAAAACACGAAAACTATTGAATTTTCTATGAGATAACGTGCACTCAATGTGGGGGAAGGCACACAGACGTCTGAAATATCTGAGAGAGCGCACTAAAATTCTCTATGGAGGAACTCGATGAGATGAAATAGTCGCCACTATTGTAACAATACATAAATTCAGATGAACTTTCTATTTCGACAGCAACCATAACGCTGATATGAGAACCATTTCTTGGACTATGTCCACTTTCTTCTTTGACCTGTCACGTTACAACTTCGGCCGTCAGTCAATTAATAAAATGAAAGAATGTTGAAAGACACATAAGGTAGATGTTGAAAGCAGGTAACACATGTCGCCACTAGTTTGCCCGCTATCTCTTCCTCTAAGGTCACTCTGATCATCGCTCAGTGTATACCATTTTTTGAAGTATATACGCGGTGAATTCTTAACTTTTCGAAAACTTTGGGCAAAATAATAATGCATACTATAATAATATGTTATCATGAACCATAATAGCGGTTCATAATAGGGATTGCAAGAAATTACACAAAATCTCAACAGAACGTCCAGGCGGCAAAATACAACACATTAAACAGTAAAGATTCAATTTAAACAACATTTTAAAACTTTAACATTGATTGCTAAGGCTGTACACACATAAACTGCACAAACAACACGCATGTTAAACTTACAAGGAAAGCAAAATCCACTCATAACGGTTCATTCGTAATTCTTCTATTAATTATTATTTTCTTGCTATCCTATCACAAAAACGACTCAATATATTGTACTAAAGTCTCTCGTAGAACACCGAATAAGCATCTAAAAAGGTCATAGGGGTATTCAAAGGCCGATTTGTTTCTTCTGTATTTTACACAAGTCAAACATCATAATTTTGGTGAAAACGATATGGTCATTACCCCTTTAAAGCAGTTTTCTAACACATATTTGTTATTCCGAGAAAAAGCTTTAATACAGGATGAGACAGGAATTACTATTCAATAAGTGATGAACAATTAGATGGCTGTTATATGCAAAAGCCACAACGCTTTTTACACTATACAACCGATACTTATAAGGAGTTAATCAATACGTTATGTATGAAGCGAGGAATGAAAACATAAATACACATAATATTGAATTTTATTACACACACTTGTAACTATGTTAAATGGCACGAAAGTTTATTTAAGGTGATGTTTTTTACGTATATGTTTTCGTTTGAAAGGCTTTTTCTTTCTACTTCTAAAATTATACACTAGCTTATTGTGTGTTGTGTCTTAGTCCAAGTATATATTTGCTCATTACGATGCATATTATACAAACAAACTCTAGTTGCAGCTTCACATTTTACATCTTAAACTAATGCGATCAAGTAGTCAATAGCTAAAGTAAATCATCATGAACCATATCAGCTAACCACTAGTTATGTTTATTATCATTACAATGTATAAAGTTAGTTATCACAACAAGTAATCTTTTGACTGTAAATGAGCATGAAAAGCCCCCAAACAAGTTAAATAAAAATAGTGAATTTAAAATCCTCTAGATAGGGTAAAAGAAAATAAGGAACCAGGGCTGGAGATAATGTGGACATTATGTACTCAAACTAGAAACCATTTTTAATCCATCAATTGTAATTCTAGGTAACAAGGACCAAAATAAGGGCTTGTAGTTTGCGTTAATAACATCTACGATACCTACAATCCTGTTTGCTCAATTTTAACGAATCTTATTTGGATATTTTTAAATCCTCAATCTTTATTATCTATTATAAACATATTGTGTGAAAGTTCGGATTTTCGTATTATTTATCATAGCATCCACTTCCACATTTCCTTTTTAAGTTCGTGAAGTTGACAAAGAACGGACACCTCAGCCTGTGAGTTTATAAATGTGGCGTACGTTTTCCAATGATCTATAATATTTTTCACAATAATTTATACATGAAATTCGTGGTTCCATATAAATCCATACAGTCTTCATTCACACTGAAACTTTAAGTACGTTCTATTAGCCTCTTGTCACCAATGAGCGTGTCATCACTTTCGTTGTATGCTTAGGATATTGTATACATATGTATCCATTCCCAACGGATTTTGATTCTGAGAGAATGACGACCCGGAATGGCTAGGTGGTTAAGACGCTCAACTCGCAATCTAAGGATCGCAGGTTCGAATCTCCGTCACAAAAAATATGCTCGCCCTTTCGACCGTGAAGGAGGGGTTATAATGTGCGGTCAGTCCTACTATTCCTTGGTAAAATAGTAGCCCAAGAGTTGGTGATGGGTCGTGATGACTAGCTGCCTTCCCTCTAGTCTTATACTGTTAAAGTAGGGACGGCTAGCCTAGATAGTCCTCATGTAACTTTACATACGAAATTCAAAACCAACTAAACCGAGGGAATGAAATGGCAAAAAAGAATTTGATGTAACTGTCAGTGTAGAACTCTTTTTATTGTTTAATAAATGGTAAATATAAGTATAACCGAGAGGGAATTGCCTTTGTTTTAAACATTTCTTAGGTTATTGTTGCCCATGAATGTCAATTTGGATTCATCCTTAAAGACAAATTTTGCAGACTATTTTCATCTCATTGTTTGAAGTCTGATATGCCTGTATCAGATTTGTGGATTTACTGTCTCTCTAATAAGGCCGCTTCCTGCTGATTTGTATCTTACTGTTCTGAAAATAACATTCATATCATACTTACAGCTATGTTATTGGCCAGTTCTCTACTGAGCTGTCGTGTATCCCCCAAAAAGCGTATCTCCAATTATTTAACATCACTTATAATAGTTTTTTCTACCTCGACTACTTCTGTTACCAACAGTACTGGTTTCACGTATCCTTCTAAAGTTTCAATACAGCTCCTACTGAAATACGAAATTTCGTTTCAATCTTTCTCATGAAATAGCCTTCATCAGTAAAAACATTTGAACATTCGTCATGTGACACTTTGCATTTCTTTACCACTAGGAACAGTAAGACTGGCTGCGATATGTTTTTTATTGTTTTTTTTACTGATGTAGCATTGCTTTATTGGTTCGATAAGAAATAGCTTTCATGCAATGATCGCATTTTACTGTACAGTTTCTTTCTCAGCACGTTGTAGAGTGCACTGCACGTGGAATTGAAAGTTGCAAGTCGTTTTTTAACGCATCGTGATATAAAGTGAAAATGACGTATGTTACATTCTAAATATCATAGCGTTATGTGATCTACTTATCACTGTATTACTTACTCCCAGTTGAAATTATAGGCTCAGTACTGTTTTGTATTATTCCAATAAACATATGTATTCTCTGCATAGGCTCCATGAAAAGTAATTGCCTATAGCGTATTATTCTGTCCAAAGATCTAAAAAGGATCATAATATGAAATAATCATGACTTGAACGCTTTCCTAAAATATTGTATTATATCCATAGAACTATAGAAAAATATTTTCTTAAACCAAGAGAAAAAGATTTGCCCATATATTTGTTTCATTAGTTTTATATTGAGAAAACAATATTCGTAATGGCAAATTTACCATTTCACAACTGTATTTCTAAATAAATATATCCAGAAGTATGGCACCTTTTAATATGACACCTTTTGATTGCTGCCTGTTCCTGTTTTCTCTTCAACCTGCTTTGGCGTCAATGGTCAAGAAAATTATCTGTATAAGTTTGCACGTCCCAATATTCATTCATTCAGGAATACAGAACTGACTTAGGAGGATTAGTGCAAACTGACTTAGGAGGATTAGTGCAACTTGAAAGCATGATTCTGATATCTGTTTTTCTTTTCTTCCTTAATATCTAAGTTTTACGCATTTCTTTGGTATCATCCATTATCAACGTTGAGAATTTAAAAGAAATTTAAATTTCAAATTCCTTTATAATATTATGTGTATATAATTATTTGTTTTTTAAACGTGTTTAAAATTTGTTGTATTCCAATTTTTTCTAAAAACTTTATTAGAAAAAGGAAATTGGGAATTCATTAAACAAAACACTAAAGATTATTCTAATGAATATAAAAACTAAGACATCTACAGAATTTAAATAAATAGGGGAAATATAGTAGATGATTGAAGAAAATTTCTAAATATTTAAACTTGCGATTGAACTGGTCATTGGCCAAATGTTCTTTATTTGATTGACAGCCAAAATGTTGAATAAATTGTTCTTTTAAAAGTTAGTTGATAAGTATATAACCACCTTTTTTATTTTAATTTCTTTGTCAACAATTCCATCGAAAACAACAAATAGATATTCATATCTTAGAATATTTATTTTGATATGAATATCTGAAACATAAGGAACATTAATCACAGCTCATTCGTGTATTTTTAATCGATCCCATATTTCATGTTTAAACAGAATTCAATCTATAGATGGTTTGTTAACTGACAAAGCAAGTTGTTTACCAGACAGCGTTCTATACAATCATGGTGATGATGATATCGCGTGCCACGTACGAGGAGTCACACGGTGGTATTACTTCGACTAGCAAAATAGTTCATTAGAAACTCAATAAAACAACTTTTGAGTTTATACTCGACTCATACTTGTTTTTAATTTTTTATTTCCCTTATTTTATGATCTATTAGAGAATATAAACCTATATTAATCTTTTATGTTCCAGTTTTCATCCTCTAATCGATATTTATACTTAAATCGTATATGTTATTCGACTATTACTTCTTTTCGTGGTCACAATAATGCACGTGGAATAAACACGTGCTTTCCAATAGCAAAAACGAGCCATTCTACTAAATCAGTTTTAAAGTCAATGCTGCATGCGAAGTGTTTATAACTTCGTTTAGGTGTACAATGTTGATTTTAGGAAATTTTCCTCTTATTTTTATTGTATTTTTGTTCGAAGCTTTTGTATTTTTTGCCTTTACATTAAAGAAACTATTTTAAAGTTTATAGAATACTCAAAAAATTAAAGTTATACCCTGTTTAATATTTTTTTTTTAAATATAACATTTTATATTGGTATTTTTGACTAATTATTTATATTTATAATTAGAACTTCACGTATTGTTTTAACAGCTAAATGTAATACCTTGAAATTAATTAGTATGCTAAGTATAATGACCATGATTAAGCACTAGTAGTCAACATCGCTGTTTTCATGGTAACAAACTTGTGAAAAAGACGGTGAAATCTCTCCTATATCACACATCTTGGCACATTTCCAGAGACATTTCACCTTACGTCAGAAATTTATCTCACGTCAGAACCACACCGACTGGAGTTTCTTATGATTCGGTTTTGTTTTTGGTCATCTGCCTTGCAGAATATCAGGAAATCTTATTAACTTTAAATCTTGTTCGTTCTCTTTCCAATGGCACCATATAAAACTCCCGCTGGGACAGTGGTCAGTCTACGAACTTACAACGCTAAAATCAGAGGTTCTATTTCCCTCGGTATGGCCCGGCATAGCCAAGTGGTTAAGGCACTTGACTCGTAAGCCGAGGATTGCGGGTTTGAATCTCCGTCATATCAAACATGCTCGCCATTTCAGTCGTGGGGGCGTGATAATGTAACGATCAATTCGTTGTTAGAAGAATATCCCAAGGGGTGGCGGTGGGTGGTCACTACTAGCTGCCTTTTCTCTAGTCTTACACTGCTAAATTAGGGACGGTTAGCGCAGATAGCCCTCGAGCAGCTTTGCGAGAAATTCAAAACAAACCAAACCCCTCGATAGACACAGCAGATGGCCCGATGTGGCTTTGCTATAAGAAACCACAAACACACACAGCACTTAATAAATCAATAAATAAAATAAAAATGTACCGTCATCTTGTTAAAATGTTTTGGGTTGGAAAGCCCTCATATTACAGCTACAACTTTTTGCTTTTCGAATTAGGTCGTTGCTTTGAATTGGTTTCTAGAGAGAGTGAGGTGGCGATTCATCTTCCGTTGCCACTCTAAGCTTTCTGCTATGCTTACAAATTTCCACTTCCAAAAGAAATATGAAGAGTTCTCTGTTCTCCCAAAATGTTCTGTTCTTTGGTTCTGCTTCCGGACATTGCACTGGTGGAGGATTTGCTGCGAACCAAAATACAGATTCTAAACATGTCGCCCGGGATGCTACTATTCGCAGGTGTGAAGGTGGCGCCACTGTATCAAACCACACGCACGAGTTTTCTTGTGTGAGATACCTAAATTATTATAAACTATCATATTATAAAACTATAAGAACAAAATTCTAAAGCGAAGCACTAACAGTAACAGGAAAACGAATGTCACAATATTCCAATCATAATTTTCACACTCGTTCCATTCCACAAATACGTGATTTCCGGTTTCTTCACAATTCACTTAGTTTTCATTCCCTCTCCCCTTCCAAAGTAACTCATCAGCAAACCTTAAGGTTTATAAAACCGGGCAGCAAGACACAGATAATAGATAACAACCTCTCGTGTAGCTTTGTGTTTAACAACAAACAAATACGTAACTTCCAGCAAGAAAAGTACTGACTCACACAAGCAAATAAACGATTGTTATTTCCAATTTATTCTTTGTCGCATGAATATTAACTAATTAAGTTCTTATTTTTAAAATTTTGGGGGAAAAATATAATTCTTTTCTTAAGATTGTGATAACAAAATGTTATAAACTATTTTTCTTCTTTGTTTTTTTTTAATTTCAGCAAAACGTTGCACAAGTGGTTATCTGTGCATTTCCCATCTCATGTGTCGAAACCAGATTTTTATCGTTGTTCCACTGGGTGGCATATTATTCTCTCTCTTTTTAACCATAATGTGAATAACTATATTAAAATATGTACAACGTAAAAATATATATAAAATAATCCACACCATAGAAAATTCTTGATTATTTATGGTTACGAGAGCATTTTGATCAATAACAAAATATTTGTTGCAGTCCGAAATTATGGTTTGAAATGAGTCTGTACACTTCTTGGGTAGGAGAACAGGTGAAGCGGATTTTCCGAGAGATAGAACAAACCAACCAGGAAAACTTTACAAACATTTTGCAACCTTCGTGTTGAAATTCAGACTTCGAGGGTCGATATTAGAGTATAATTAGTCATTACTGGTTGATCTGTATCGAGTTGCATGTGTCGCTAATAAATCAACAACACCATATAAGTCCATTACTTTCAGGTTCAAGTCAGCAACTGTGCTTTAAAACTGCTTGAAATCAAAGTTTTGAGAAGAGTGAAAAAAGTACTGGTAGTAAAAGTACTGGTTATAAAAGTACTGGCAGTAAGATTACTGGTAGTATGAGTACTGGTAGTAAAAGTACTGGCAGTAAGATTACTGGTAGTAAAAGTACTGGTAGTAAAAGTACTGGCAGTGAGAGTACTGGTAGTAAAAGTACTGGTTATAAAAGTACTGGCAGTAAGATTACTGGTAGTAAAAGTACTGGTTATAAAAGTACTGGCAGTAAGAGTACTGGTAGTAAAAGTACTGGCAGTGAGAGTACTGGTAGTAAAAGTACTGGCAGTGAGAGTACTGGTAGTAAAAGTACTGGTAGTAAAATACTGGTTATAAAAGTACTGGCAGTAAGATTACTGGTAGTAAAAGTACTGTAAAAGCAGTTACAGTACTGGAGCAAAAGTAGTAAAAGTACTGGCAGTGAGAGTACTGGTAGTAAAGTAAAGTACTGGCGAGTGAGAGTACTGGTAGTAAAAGTACTAGTAATACGAGTACTGGTGAGTAAAAGTACTGGTAGCACAGAGCACTGGCGCAAGAGAACTGGTGAGTAAAAGCACTGGCAGCAAGAGAACTGAGTAAAGTACTGGCGGGAAAAAGTACTGGCAGGAAGAGAACTGATAGCAAAAGTACTGGCAATACGAGTACTGGTGGTAAAGTGCTGGTGGTAGCAATGAGTACTGGCAACAAGAGAACTGGTGTAAAAGTAAAAGATTACTGGCAGCAAGAGAACTGGTGAGTAAAAGCACTGGCAGGAAGAGAACTGATAGTAAAAGTACTGGTAATACAGAGTAGCACCGAGCACAGAGCACTGGCAGCAAGAGAACTGGTAGTAAAAGCACTGGCAACAAGAGAACTGGCAGTAAAAGCACTGGCAGGAAGAGAACTGATAGCAAAAGTACTGGTAATACGAGCACCGGTGGTAAAAGCGCTGGTAGCACGAGCACTGGCAACAAGAGAACTGGTAGTAAAAAAAGCACTGGCAAGCAAGATCACTGGCAGCAAAAGCACCGGCACTGGCGGTGGAGAGTACTGGTAGTAAAAGTAAAAGCACTGGTAATACTGAGCACTGGTGGTAAAATGCTGGCTGGAAGCAGAGGATTACTGGCAGCAAAGAGAACTAGGCAGTAATAAAGTACTGGCAACAAGAGAACTGGTAGTAAAAGCACTGGCAGGAAGAGAACTGATAGTAAAAGTACTGGTAAGTAAAGAGTACACGAGTACTGGTGGTAAAAGTGCTGGTAGCACGAGCACTGGCGGCAAGAGAACTAGTGAGTACCGGCAATAAGAAAAGCACTGGCAACAAAGAGAACTAGGCAGTAAAGTACTGGCAGGAAGAGAACCTGATAGCAAAAGCACTGGTAATACAGAGTACTGGTGGTAAAAGTGCTGGTAGTACGAGTACTGGCAACAAGAGAACCTGAGTAAAAGCACTGGCAGCAAGAGAACTGGTGAGTAAAAGTACTGGCAGTGAGAGCACTGGTGAGTAAAGCACTGGTAATACGAGCACTGGTGGTAAAAGCGCTGGTAGCAACGAGCACTGGCAGCAAGAGAACTGGTAGCAAAAGTACTGGCAGCAAGAGAACTGGTGAGTAAAAGCACTGGCAGTGGAGAGCACTGGTAGTAAAAGCACTGGTAATACGAGTACTGGTGGTAAAAGTGCTGGTAGTACATGAGTACTGGCAGCAAGAGAACAAAGTGAGTAAAAAGCACTGGCACTGGCAAGAGAACTGGTAGTAAAAGCACTGGTAATAATGAGCACTGGTGGTAAAAGTGCTGGTAGGTAGTACGAGCACTGGCAGCAAGAGAACTGGTGAGTAAAAGCACTGGCAGCAAGATTACTGGCAGAGTAAAGCACTGGCAGTGAGAGACTACTGTACAAAGTAAAAGCACTGGTAATACGAGTACTGGTGGTAAAAGTGCTGGTAGCAACGAGTTACTGGCAGCAAGAGAACTGGTAGTAAAAGTACTGGCAGCAAAGAGAACTGGTGAGTAAAGCAATACTGGCAGGGAAGAGAACTGATGAGTAAAAGTACTGGTAATACGAGTACTGGTGGTAAAAAGTGCTGGTAGTACGAGCACTGGCAGCAAGAGAACTGGTAGTAAAAGCACTGGCAGCAAGAGAACTGGTGAGTAAAAGTACTGGGCGGGAAGAGAACTGATAGTAAAAAGTACTGGTAATACGAGTACTGGTGGTAAAAGTGCTGGTAGTACGAGCACTGGCGCAAGAGAACTGGTGAAAAAAAAGTACTGGCAGCAAGAGAACTGGTGAGTAAAAGTAAAAGTACTGGCAGTGGGCAAGAGCACTGGTGAGTAAAGTACTGGTAATACAGTACTGGTGGTAAAAGTGCTGGTGAGTACAATTACTGGCAGCAAGAGAACTGGTAGTAAAAGTACTGGCAACAAGAGAACTGGTGAGTAAAGTACTGGCAGCAAGATTACTGGCAGTAAAAAAGTACTGGCAGTGAGAGCACCGGCAGTGCAACTGGTAAACGAGTACTGGTGGTAAAAGTAGCAACTGGTGAGTGGCAAAGAGAACTGGTGAGTACAAGTTACTGGCAACAAGAGAACTAGTGAGTAAAAGCACTGGCAGGAAGAGAACTGATAGTAAAAGTACTGGTAATACACGAGCACTGGTGGTAAAAGTGCTGGTAGTACGAGTTACTGGCAGCAAGAGAACTGGTAGTAAAGTACTGGCAGCAAGAGAACTGGTAGCAAAAGTACTGGCAGGAAGAGAACTGATAGCAAAAAAGCACTGGTAATATGAGTACTGGTGGTAAAAGTGCTGGTGGCACGAGCACTGGCAACAAGAGAACTGGTAAAAGCAAAAGTACTGGCAGCAAAGAGAACTGGCAGTAAAAGCTACTGGCAGTGAGAGAGTACTGGTAGTAAAAGTACTGGTAATACGAGTACTGGTGGTAAAAGTGCTGGTAGCAGCAAGAGCACTGGCAGCAAGAGAACTGGTGAGTAAAAGTACTGGCAGCAAGAGAACTGGTAGTAAAAGTACTGGCAGGAAGAGAACTGATAGTAAAAGTACTGGTAATACGAGTACTGGTGGTAAAAGTGCTGGTAGTACGAGTACTGGCAGCAAGAGAACTGGTAGTAAAAGTACTGGCAGCAAGAGAACTGGTAGTAAAAGTACTGGCAGTGAGAGTACTGGTAGTAAAAGTACTGGTAATACGAGTACTGGTGGTAAAAGTGCTGGTAGTACGAGTACTGGCAGCAAGAGAACTGGTAGTAAAAGTACTGGCAGCAAGAGAACTGGTAGTAAAAGTACTGGCAGGAAGAGAACTGATAGTAAAAGTACTGGTAATACGAGTACTGGTGGTAAAAGTACTGGTAGTAAGAGCACATTGAACAGAGACGTGATCAATATGTGGTTCACTAACAGCTTTTATTCGCTACTATCCAAGGTCCACGGCACCGAAATTTGTTTGTTTGTAATTAAAGCTATATAATGATCTATCTGTGCTCTGCCCATCACGGGTATCGAAACCCTGTTTCTAGCATTGAAACTCCGCAGACATATCACTATGCCTAGGGTGGCATGTACCGAAGGAAATATATTTTAAAAAGTCGTTTCCCAATACGTAAGAAGTTTGTATTTTGAAGCGGTCATGGATTCGTTTAGGTTTCAGAGTTTTGTGCAGTTTGATCGGTGTGAACAAACAATTCTCTCAAAAGTAACTTTCGTGCTAATAGTTGTCACATGTACTAATCAATATTTTCGAGATAAAATTCATCATGATATTTCATTAATGAGTTATAGCTATTGATATTTAAACCAACTGCGCCTTTAATCTGCGTGTAGAATACATTGAATTTATGTAGAATAGGGTATTGTCTGCAGACTATCACTCATGCTGATGTATAGTCTCATTACATATGCTGTATATAAAATAGCATGTTTTTAATTGTTCTAAGTTTATTTAGTTTATGTATATAAAAAAGAAAATTATATACAATTAGCACGTTAATGAGCAGTAAAATAGGAAGCTGGCAAAATAATGACCAAACCAAATGTTAATATAGACGTACAGGTCTACCAAAACGAATGTCGAAGTATTAAAATAATATTGTTCGTTACAACTTGAGTTGGAAGTAACATTGTAAAAATAGCCGGCACAAGTTTAAAAGCTTGTTAATAATTGTTACCATATCTCACACGCAACTTTAATATTCATTCGTTTACATTAGTTTCTGGTTCACTCTAGATAAAATGTAATATTTCTTATTAAAGTAAGAGATGTAATGCGAGAAAATGTTTTACTTAAACTTGTAGCAACTATAAATAAAAATATACGCCAACATTATTAGTAATATTAAAGTTAAAAATTACAATAGTAAGTATTTACCGGTTAATTAAAAATAATAGTACAAACTGGTTCAATGAAATTATTAAAGACGGAAAAGATATATACATGAAAAGGAAAGGCTTGTTTGTATGTTGTGCAAAGCTACTCAGTGGGCTATCTCTGCTTTGCCCACCACGGGTATCAAAAATCTGGTTTCCAGCGTTGAAAGTCCGCATACATACAGCTGTGCCACTAGGTGAGGCAGATCAGAACAAAAAGTAGTATATAAATTCATGAAGACAATACTGAATGCAAACCGTTATCAAAAACAATTTCTATTTAAAAGCATATGCTGCTACACTCGAATATCGTTGGTATGAAGAGCTAGTATTATGAATACTATTTATTCGTTAAATCCAAAAAGTAAATGGAATGTGAAATAGTCAAGTATTCTTAAAGTGCTCTGTCTTATAGTGCTTCTCTCTTACATTGTATTCCACAATAGTATTGTAAATTATTTTATTATTTGAAAAACAAAATTCGATGGTTTAAAGTTTTATCAGAATTTCTCAAGTTTCATTAAATTTTAAGTTTTCTTAATGTGTGTAATCTTTACTAGTTGTTCCCAACCTTAAAACTAGCGGTGGCGTTCATAATAATTGGTTTCATTTGGTTTGAATTTCGCGCAAAGCTACACGAGGGCTACCTGCGCTACCGTCCCTAATTTAGAAATGTTAGACTAGAAGGAACGCAGCTAGTCATCACCACCCACCGCCGACTTTTGGCTTACTTTTTTACTAACGAATAGTGAATTAGACCGTTACATTATAACGCCCCCACGGCTGAAAGGGCGAACATATAGTCATCTATATACTCTTTTTTTAACACTTTTAATTCTTAGTTTCAAAGTTACCCACCAGCCTTTATTTAATATCTGTTTTTCATGCTTGTATACGCTGTCTATTCTCTTTTTAATACATATTTTGGAATTGTGGTTGGTATATTAGTCTTTTCTCAAAATCAAATTTTAATTGTATTTGCTATTTTTGCGTCGTTAGAAATAAATGTGAGACTTATTTGCCACAACAAATTACGCATACAAAATTTAGTTAAAAAACATGATACATCATCAAAGAATATTATTAATAAATTATGAAGACCGGATCTTTGCCTAACGTTTATTGCGTCGGACTGCGGGTTGGGATCTCAAGTTCGAGGCGTGATGCATAGACATGAGTTCGTACTTACATGGCGAATTATAAAAGTGACATTAAATTTTATTATTTGATCTAAGAAGCAGTAAAAAGTACTAGTACTGGCTTCAGCTATTTGTATTCTCTCTGGTCAGGTAGATCAAAATTAGAGGTGACTGTGTCTGAATTTCACGTGGCTGTTCGACCCATGAGTGATTAAGACGCCTTTCATGTTTTAAATTCCAATTCCAATAAATTATCATGGGTAATATTTTGAATCTATATATGAGCCGACACTAGAATCAATAGTTGTTTGTATCATCTCGTTAAGAAGGTGAGAGAGAATTTATAAAAAGTCAGTGAAAGAACGTGTGCTGCAAAACACTATCACTACACTGAGAATCATATCACATGTACAGTAAGTACGTAACTATCTCATGTATCTACATTAATTTCCTGATCCTCAAGAAAGGTTCGAAGTTTCATAGCATGAATAGACCAAGTGGTTAGGGCCCTCAACTGGTAATCTGGAGGGTCGCGGGCTCGGATCACCGTCACACTAAACGTGACCGCCCTTTCACCTTTAGGGGCGTTATAATGTGACGACCATTCCCACTATTCGTTGGTAAAAGAGTAGCTCAAGAGATGGCGGTAAGTGGTGATGACTAGCCTACCTTCTTTCTAATTGTATACTGTTAAATTAGGGACGGCTAGCGCAGATAGTCCTTGTGTAGCTTTACGCGAAATTCTAAACAAACAAACATAGCAAGAAACGTGTTTGTAATGTTTGCTTGCGTTGAAACAAATAATATGAGGGTAAACGTATGAGAGATGCCATAAGTGTTTTTAATCAGTTTCAGTTATATATAACAATCTGATTAACATGAAATTCGAGTGACGAAAAATAATAAAAACACAAATAAAATCACAGTCTGGAAAGCACGTGCTTTATGCCCAGTATCTTGCCACGAAGTTCTAAAAATATTGAAATAATTTATATATAAAAAACAAAAAACGTCACCAAAGTAGTTCGAGAAAAAAGTACGTTTACGGCTGTAAACAGGTATGTGATATCTTTCTGGACAAGGTTTAATTTGACTTAGGTACAGCAATTTGGACTGGAATCCAAATAACATTTTTATTATTTCTACTGCTGTGCCAACCCCCCCCCCTACCCAATTTTCTCATCATACACAACCATACGAACCTTGTAAATCTCTAGTCATTATTTTAGTCAGTTGCTTTAATATAGGCTTCGTACCTTGTAATGGTTTTTATACAGTAGTTTATAGTTGTGAATAAAATTTGGAATTCTCTCACGCCCTACAATATCTTTAGTGACGCCGCACATTCACCGCCAACTAGTCGTTCTCGAGTAATTTACCACCAACTTTCCCTGCGGTATTAGCGCGCATTTTTATTTTTGTTTTTACACTTCTTTTTTGGGTGACACAGGTACAAACACGATGACTAACGTATAATTATCGTCACTCTGAAGGTTACGGTGTCAACAATTCCATTCTCAATTCAGGAGAACAAGATAGAACAAATATGTGTAACTATGACAAAGATAAAATGCTTCCAGTCATACATTTACTACTGTAACAATGACAGTGGTAAGATGTTTCAAGATATACATTTACTACTGTAATAAGAACAGTGATAAGATGTTTGCAAGCGCACATTTACTACTGTAACAATGACAGTGATAAGATGTTTGCAAGCGCACATTTACTACTGTAACAATGACAATGAGAAGATGTTTCAAGACATACATTTACTACTGTAATAAGAACAGTGATAAGATGTTTCAAGACATACGTTTACTACTGTAATAAGAACAGTGATAAGATGTTTCAAGATATACATTTACTACTGTAATAAGAACAGTGATAAGATGTTTCAAGACATACATTTACTACTGTAATAAGAACAGTGATAAGATGTTTCAAGACATACATTTACTACTGTAATAAGAACAGTGATAAGATGTTTCAAGACATACATTTACTACTGTAATAAGAACAGTGATAAGATGTTTCAAGACATACATTTATTACTGTAATAAGAGCAGTGATAAGATGTTTCAAGACATACATTTACTACTGTAATAAGAACAGTGATAAGATGTTTCAAGACATACATTTATTACTGTAATAAGAACAGTGATAAGATGTTTCAAGACATACATTTACTACTGTAATAAGAACAGTGATAAGATGTTTCAAGACATACATTTACCACTGGAATAAGAACAGTGATAAGATGTTTCAAGACATACATTTACTACTGTAATAAGAACAATGATAAGATGTTTCAAGACATACATTTACTACTGTAATAAGAACAATGATAAGATGTTTCAAGACATACATTTACTACTGTAATAAGAACAGTGAAAAGATGTTTCAAGACATACATTTACTACTATAATAAGAACAGTGAAAAGATGTTTCAAGACATACATTTACTACTGTAATAAGAACAGTGATAAGATGTTTCAAGACATACATTTATTACTATAATAAGAACAGTGATAAGATGTTTCAAGACATACATTTACTACTGTAATAAGAACAGTGAAAAGATGTTTCAAGACATACATTTACTACTGTAATAAGAACAGTGATAAGATGTTTCAAGACATACATTTATTACTATAATAAGAACAGTGATAAGATGTTTCAAGACATACATTTACTACTGTAATAAGAACAGTGAAAAGATGTTTCAAGACATACATTTACTACTGTAATAAGAACAGTGATAAGATGTTTCAAGACATACATTTACTACTGTAATAAGAACAATGATAAGATGTTTCAAGACATACATTTACTACTATAATAAGAACAGTGAAAAGATGTTTCAAGACATACATTTACTACTGTAATAAGAACAGTGATAAGATGTTTCAAGACATACATTTATTACTATAATAAGAACAGTGATAAGATGTTTCAAGACATACATTTACTACTGTAACAATGACAATGAGAAGATGTTTCAAGACATACGTTTACTACTGTAATAAGAACAGTGATAAGATGTTTCAAGATATACATTTACTACTGTAATAAGAACAGTGATAAGATGTTTCAAGACATACATTTACTACTGTAATAAGAACAGTGATAAGATGTTTCAAGACATACATTTACCACTGGAATAAGAACAGTGAAAACATGTTTCAAGACATACATTTACTACTGTAATAAGAACAGTGAAAAGATGTTTCAATACATACATTTACTACTGTAATAAGAACAATGATAAGATGTTTCAAGACATACATTTACTACTGTAATAAGAACAGTGAAAAGATGTTTCAAGACATACATTTACTACTGTAATAAGAACAGTGATAAGATGTTTCAAGACATACATTTACTACTGTAATAAGAACAATGATAAGATGTTTCAAGACATACATTTACTACTGTAATAAGAACAGTGAAAAGATGTTTCAAGACATACATTTACTACTGTAATAAGATGTTTCAAGACATACATTTATTACTATAATAAGAACAGTGATAAGATGTTTCAAGACATACATTTACTACTGTAACAATGACAATGAGAAGATGTTTCAAGACATACATTTACTACTGTAATAAGAACAGTGATAAGATGTTTCAAGACATACGTTTGCTACTGTAATAAGAACAGTGATAAGATGTTTCAAGACATACATTTACCACTGGAATAAGAACAGTGATAAGATGTTTCAAGACATACATTTATTACTGTAATAAGAACAATGATAAGATGTTTCAAGACATACATTTACTACTGTAATAAGAACAGTGAAAACATGTTTCAAGACATACATTTACTACTGTAATAAGAACAGTGATAAGATGTTTCAAGACATACATTTACTACTGTAATAAGAACAGTGAAAAGATGTTTCAAGACATACATTTACTACTGTAATAAGAACAGTGATAAGATGTTTCAAGACATACATTTACTACTGTAATAAGAACAGTGATAAGATGTTTCAAGATATACATTTACTACTGTAATAAGAACAGTGATAAGATGTTTCAAGACATACATTTACTACTGTAATAAGAACAGTGATAAGATGTTTCAAGACATACATTTACTACTGTAATAAGAACAGTGATAAGATGTTTCAAGACATACATTTACCACTGGAATAAGAACAGTGATAAGATGTTTCAAGACATACATTTATTACTGTAATAAGAACAATGATAAGATGTTTCAAGACATACATTTACTACTGTAATAAGAACAGTGAAAACATGTTTCAAGACATACATTTACTACTGTAATAAGAACAATGATAAGATGTTTCAAGACATACATTTACTACTGTAATAAGAACAATGATAAGATGTTTCAAGACATACATTTACTACTGTAATAAGAACAGTGATGAGATGTTTAAAGACATATAAATGCTGTTTTAAGAATTACAGTCATAAGATGTTTAACATTGCATTACATAATATGCAGAGACAACAAGAAGCATGTTATTCCATTTCGGCTGTTCCATCCTCTTAGCCAAACTAAAATTACTTAATAAATAAATAAAAAATAATCCAAGCTTTGTCTTTATATATTTATCAAGGTTTCTTTCAAACTCCAGGGATTCTCTTCCCCTCGGTGGGCTCAGCAGATAGCCCGATGTGGCTTTGCTATAAGAAAACACACACACACAAACACACTCTTTCAAACTCACTCAAATTTACTGTCTTCACAACATCCGAAAGCAACCTATTCCATAGCTAACCACTCTATTACAAAATGTGTAATGTTTTAACTGAAGACAGCTTATACTTTGCTGAAATCTATATTTGTGTACCCTAGTTCTGTGATTCTCGCTGCTAAATGTAAAACAATTAGATGCATCAACACTGTCAGTTCCTTTTACAATCTTAAACTCTTCAATCAGATTCACTTTAACTCTTTTAGTTTCAACAGAAAATAATTTTAAGGATTATAACCTATCCTCTTGTGGTCCCATTCATTCCACATACCATTTTAGTAACCCTCCTCTGAACACTTACCAACACTTCAGTGTCTTTCCTAAGGTAAGGAGTCCAAGACTGAAGATAATTTTCCAAATGTGGCCTAACCAGTAATGTATGCAACGAAATTGTAACTTCTTTAGAAGTCCAGAGTTTCCAAATAAATTCCATTGTTTGGTCCTATCGCACTTAAAATAGGAATGCTTAACGCCCGAACTAGTATTAACCATTGCATAATTTGTAGAATTAAAATTAAAACTCGATACTATGAATAAATAATAGTAACCTGTTGTTAACATTGTCAAGCTTGTCTTTTATACCGTATTTATTAAATAAAACAACGTATTTAATTTGTCTTACAATCGCAATGCAAGTTGGATAACAACTAAGCCTGAAGTACTGTTACTTTGTTTGTTTTGGAATTTCGCACAAAGTTACTCGAGGGCTATCTGTGCTAGCCGTCCCTAATTTTGGAGTGTAAGACTAGAGGGAAGGCAGCTAGTCATCACCACCCACTGCCAACTCTTGGGCTACTCTTTTACCAACGAATAGTGGGATTGACCGTCACATTATACGCCTTCACGGCTGGGAGGGCGAGCATGTTTAGCGCGACGCGGGCGCGAAACCGCGACCCTCGGATTACGAGTCGCACGCCTTACGCGCTTGGCCATGCCGGGCCAGTACTGTTACACGTAATAAGTCTAATCTCACGTTATACTATACCTTACACTACTGAAATGTAAATTAAAAGCTTATATCTACTATTTTAGTCCCCAGTCATACTAAATCTAGTGTTCTGTTATTCATATTTAATTTCAAAGGATAAAAATAATAAAACCAAATAACATTGAAAAATCCATAATATTATAAGATCTAAGCTTTCTAACGTCTTCTCTTTTCATGAAATACACATACTACTGTAAAAATTACATTGATAAGATATATTTCTTGAACAATAACAGTAACAAGATAGTTCGAGACGTACATTTACTATTATAAAAATGACAGCGATAAAATGGTTCAGGACATACATCTGTTATTTTAAAATTATAGTGATAAAATGGTTCCGGACATGCATCTATTATTGTAAAATTATAGTGATAAAATGGTTCAGGACATGCATCTATTATTGTAAAATCATAGTGATAAAATGGTTCAGAACATGCATCTATTATTGTAAATTCATAGTGATAAAATGGTTCAGGACATACATCGATTATTGTAAAATCATAGTGATAAAATGGTTCAGGACATACATCTGTTATTGTAAAATTATAGTGATAAAATGGTTCCGGACATGCATCTATTATTGTAAAATTATAGTGATAAAATGGTTCAGGACATGCATCTATTATTGTAAAATCATAGTGATAAAATGGTTCAGGACATACATCGATTATTGTAAAATCATAGTGATAAAATGGTTCAGGACATACATCGATTATTGTAAAATTATAGTGATAAAATGGTTCAAGACATATACCTACTATTCTAGAAATGATAGCAATGAGATATTTCGGGACATACATTTACTACTTAACATCTTTGATATGAAAGATGAAATGCTATAAGTATTAAACATACTAACTGTATCACAAACTATGACTAACATTAACTGATTGTTATAAAATACTGCGCGAAGTATCAAAAAGGGCTTTCAATCTGAGTTCGAACTGACAGACTAGGGAGTAAGGCCGTTAGTCAAGAGCACCTATTATCAATTTTTGGTATACGCTTCTAAAATAGAATACAATAGGATTGGACCTTTCAAGGCTTCAAGGTGTAGAGCACGTTTTTCTATTTGTGCGACAAGTGGATCGTGAATCGCGAACCTTCGTATTAGCAATAGGGCACACTAATCTTGTAGCGACGCCCGACCGCACAAACTTTAACTTGTTTGTTTGTTGTTAAGCGCAAACTACAAAAGGGACTATCAGTGCTGTGAACACCACATGTATCGAAACTCGGTTTTGACGTTATAAGCCTTGATACTTACCACCGATCCACCAACTTTAATAGTCTTTACCTGCTAAGAAATACTATATATAAAGATTCAAACTTATTTACTGCATTACTTAAATAAAGCAAGTATCATCTCAAATTTATTAACTGCACAACCTCAATAAAGCAGGTATCTCAAATTTATTAACTGCACAACCTCTATAAAACAGTTATCATCTCAAATTTATTAAATGCACAACCTCAATAAAACAGTTATCGTCTCAAGTTTATTAAATGCACAGCCTCAATGAAACAGGTATCGTCTCAACTGATTTAATTTACTATGACAAATTATCTTGGTTGACATGATCAATAGCTGTATGGTACAAGCGCTCTGTGTAGTTTAAGATATATTAAAACAAAGTCATAAAAAGGAAGCAATCATTTACTAGCCAAGGACTATTTCTAGTAAGGAAGTCCGTAATATTTAAATGACGGCACGCTTACCTTTTCTTATCTGTCATGTATTTCCTCTAACTTTTACTGAAAAGTTAGACTTCCTTTCGAATATAATTTCTTCCGTTGGAGGAAATGGTTAGCTTCTGGCTTAGAGACATCATTTGCCGGCAGAAGGTGGACGACTCCGGTCGATTACCATCTAACTTTTTTAGCAGGATAATAACTAGTTCCCTGAATTGTGTCAGTACAGCTCGTGACATAAGATTATCTTAATCGCTTTATGTCGTTGTGGCTTTATATCCTGAAAAAAAAAAACTTGCGTGCATATTAAAATCAGGCTTAAATCACGTTTACTTCGCCTTCATGGTGCTAAATTGAATCCAGTCTCTCGATATTATTTAAGAGTCTTTCTTCGCCTCGCTCAACATTGCTTAGCGCGTGTCAGTAAACATGAACGTACAATTTACGGTCTTTGTAAGAGGATTTAGAAAGACACTTAAGTGTAAATTAGTTAAAAGAAATAGTCAACCTACACTCTTCCATGAACAACAAAACGTAATTCCTAACGGAACCAACATGCAATTATTTATCGAGACCCCAGAGCTTCAGAGTATGTTTGTTGTTAAACACAAAAGGTTATCTTGATGTACCCATCACAAGTATCGAAACCCAGTTTTTTAGAGTTACCAGCTTACATTCTTGCCTCTGAACCACTAGAGAATTCGATACGAAATAGTTAATTAGAAACTTATTCAAGTCACGAACAAGTATAGGATCAAATATTATCATATAAACAAACATTAAAAAAAATCTGTGTCAGAAAAGATGACACAACGCCAGTTCATGATGCTAGAAAAACACGTAGGTTCAAGAAATCAATTTAACACAAATATATGAGATTTTATAACCCGAACGCTTTCGAAATGTGGAACTTTTGTCTTCAGGGGCAAACTAAGTTCTATCAAGATACGCACAACTATTCAGGTATCAAACCAACACGTAAACTTAAGAAAGAACTCCATATAAAGAAACAAAACTAATTAATTCTCAAAAAGGCGAAATACATTAAGTAAATAGATACGCCTAAGTACACTTTTAATTAAACAATCATTGAAATAGGTGAAGAATTGAATAAATGAAGGACTAAACTTTGCCTCAACAAGTAGAACAATTCATAATTAATAATCAGACTAAAGTCAAGAAGCTGCCCTTAGAAACATGAAGAAACACAACACCATGGTAATTGTGCCATCATACAAACGAAACATCACTCAAATCAAGAGTAAAAGCGAATATTCCACCAATCTCTCAACTTTAATTGAAGGTGACTATACACATATATCAAGGCTAACTCCAACGTTAATATGGAGAAATAAATTAACCACCTTCTTAAAGAAATATCTGAAAGGACTTGGAAATGAAACAGTCGAATAATTAACACTACACCTTAGCACCATCCTACACGTCCATAGCCTTTCTAAAATTCACAAGCAAGGCTATACTCTCCTTCCCATAATTAAATTTATCACCCACCCCTTAGCTAGAAGTGTGGTTGATATAACAACATTATTAACAGGTTAAATGTACTCACATAAAAGCAAACATTATAACCACACCAAAGCATAAAAACTAGCTTCGACGTATCAACGCTAAAGTCCATCTTAGATTAAACGATAGAATTTCATCTTCGATTTTTTCTTTGCATTTTAACAACTGAAAATATATACATCGTTTTTTGGTTAAGAGCAGGAGATTTTAGCATTCCTTGTTGGAATTATCCTTATTAATTGAGGGAACTGCGGAAGAAACGGGAAGAAGCGCAAACGGTACTTTAGATGGTGATCAGTAACACTATTGGTGATGCAAGTTTAAACATTCCACGGTGCTTTCATTCCACACAAGCTGTCTTCTAGTGGTTGATTGCGAGCAAGTGAAATCATATAACACTAGGGAAGGGTTAGCCTAAACTCAGTTTTAAAATCCCTCTTATGGTTTAGAGGTAAATCTTCAGCCTTACGTCGCTAAATATTGGTTTTCAATACCTGTGGTAGACAGAGTACAAATATCCTATTATGTAAAATTGTGCTTAACTATGACAAGTCAACCTATTCTAGAGAAACACTTTATCCCCTCAGTGGCACAGTCTAATAAAAACCGAGTTTCGACACCCATGATGGGCAAAGCACAAATACACTATACACCTGGTTTGTGGATATTCAAGGATTCATAATTCGCGGCTGATTTGCTGCTAAAAAAGCTCTTCACGTATTGGAGATTATATATTCGCTATAATAGAGGTAGATGGTCGAGTTCCACTGTTTGATCAGACAACAGCAGTCCATAAAATGTCGGTGGGTGTTGTTAACTACCTATTTTTCTCCCTAGTCTATCAGTTCAAAATTGGAGTTAACTATGCACATATAACCTAGCTTTGTTGAAGCATTCTGAAAAGACAAAATTTCTTCAAAAATCTTTGAACAATTTACAAGCAGGTTCACATAAACCAGTATGTATTTCATCTCCAAAACTGCTGTGGAACTACAGAAAACTCCATGACGTTGTAGTACAAATCACGTTATCTTAACCAGCTACATTAAAAAAAAAAGGAATATTTGATATAAGAGATAAAATACTAAATATAGCATACTGTATTACTGTATTTGTGAATACAGATAACATAAAAACCTGTCATAAAGAATGTCTATATCAACATTTTCTTTAGAGAAATAGATGAATTATGCTTGAACAGATAAAAAATATGAAAACTAATACAATAACCTTCCTTTAAAAATCACGACTCTATATATATATGAAACGGAGTTATCAACCTGTGTTTTGTTACAACTTGTAAGAACCCGTTTAAATCAGTTGATGAAAATTTAGAATTTTGGTGGTTCATTTATTTTACACAAAACAACAACATTGGGCTATTTTCTGTGCATTCCTGCGGAGATCCGAACCCCCAATTGTAACATTGGAAATCTAAAAACGTACCGTTGTACCACCCTCGAACAAGAGGTCAGCTGGACTTTCCAACGAAATGACCCGCGTTTGACAACCATTTCAATTATATCAGCTACATGTCGCTTCGCTGGATTGAACGGAAAGATCGATAGCAAAATACGAGACATCTTACTGGTTCGTGAAAATGACGTTTAATTCTCCACATAGCGCAGTTACATTTTCATCGGACAATGGATTATGATGGATTGTGTGATGATAGAACGGCGGTCTAGGATCCAAGTTACAGCATTACGTTTTAAGCTCAGCGTTGATGGGTGCATTTGTTAGTTAAAATATACACGTCAAAGATCTTATTTATGTGTTTTATCCACGAGTTAATCAATTCTACTTCTCGTAATAAACATTAAAAATAGTAAGTAACAATTTTAAAGATTGCTAGTAGAGAGGTGAGACAGATTTATGACAACGAACACATTATCAACGGAAATCGATTCACTCAGCATGCAGGTGTTTCGTGTCCTATGCTATTATCTATATTCTCTTTGTATGTATACTAATTAATATGGCCCGGCATGGCCAAGCGTATTAAGGCGTTCGACTCGTAATCCGAGGGTTGTGGGTTCGAATCCCCGTCACACCAAACATGCTTTCCCTTTCAGCCATGGGGGCGTTATTATGTGATGGTCAATCCCACTATTCGTTAGTAAAAGAGTAGCCCAAGAGTTGGCGGTGGGTGGTAATGACTAGCTGCCTTCCCTCTAGTCTTATACTACTAAATGGCTCGGCATGGCCAAGTGGGTTAAGGCGTTCGACTCGTAATCTGAGAGTGGCGGGTTTGAATCCCCATCGCACCAAACATGCTTGCCAAACCAAACTAATTAGCATAAAATAATCTCAAAATTAAAATAGACGTAGAGAAAACAACCACTCTACAGAGCCAATCGTGTGGGTCGTTTCTACACACTGAAAAGTAAAGGTAAAATTACGTTCGTTACGTAATATTTATTTAACTGTGGAAACTTTAAAACTGTTATGGCTATAAGACAATGAGAATAAATTGAATGTACATTGTGAAAGGTAACTAACCTTCGTTGACTAAACGTGTTCAAGAATTACAGTTTGATTTACACAGCTACAATGCATTGAAATAATATTTACGTTTCTTCATTACAGTATACATTGAGGGTTAATCGCGCTTTGCTAAGAACAGTTTGGTTTGGTTTGCACTTTGCGCAAAGCTGCACGAGGGCTATGTGCACTACCCACCCCTAATTTAGCATTGTAAGACTAGTGTGAAAACAATTAGCCATCACCACCCACTGTCAACTCTTGTGCTACTCCATTACCAACGAGTAGTGGACTTGAACGCTACATTATAACGTCCCCACGGCTAAAAGAGCGAGTATGTTTAACGTGATGGAGATTTTGAGCTTGCGACTCTCACATTGCAAGTCGAGCGTCCAAACCATCTAGCCATGCCGAACGTTAAAAGTGTTCCAGATCCCTTACTGTCCTGGGAACTATCTATTTCCTTTATTATAAGTTATGCATTATCCAGGGGTCATAATTATCCACTTTTGTCAGACAACCAGCCTAATAAGTTTTGGGAGAAAGTTTAGAATATCAGTCGTAGACCACACAGTTTGTGAAATCTTCTCATAGACCCTTCACCGTACGTGAACTTCGACTCCCAAGTCCTTTTTTTTTTTAGCAAACTTAGGGAACTAATTAGATTATTAGAGCTACTTTAGAGAAAGTACCATGCACCAAATTGAATAGAATTAAGGTAATTTCAATTTGTTCGATCACCAGTAAGAGAAAACAGCTTTAAATTTCGAGGTATATATGGAATTTTGTGGCTTTGTCAGCTTCAAATAATTTTTTATTATTATCTTAAAGGTAATAGGAGATATGCCAAGCTCCATCTTAGTGTGTTTGGTGTTGGAGATTGTTTTTTCGTAATCATAACCTGAACTTTACTGATGAGGGCCTTGTTTCACATGAGCTTTATAAAGTGATTGCGTGCATGTGTTTCTACTTATTTGGATATCTTTAAAAGTACATTTCTTTGAAATGTTGTGTTTTGTGAGTCTACATTATTTCACAATTTCTCGCTAAACACGAATCGTTCCTCTGAAAGAGTCATAACATGTTCAATATTCATAAGTTTGGTCTGAGAGGCGGTGTGCTGTGAGATGGTCTAGAATTCACCTTGAACCAAATAAGTCGCCCATAGCTTGCATTTATGGCGTCACGCCACTACTGCAGATCGTTCTTATACAGTGCAATTAACCTTCTGTGTATTATAGTTAAACGATCGTTGCTACATTGTGGTTCACTTTATGTTGGATTCCTATACATTTAGTTTATTAAGGTTTATTCCCCCAGTGGGCAGCGGCCATTTTACAGATTTGCAACACTAATTTTCGAGATTCGATTCCACGCAGTGAACAAAGCAGAAAGCCCAGTGTGGCTTTGCTTTAAAATAAATATTACAGATTAAACGCGACGATATAACTTAACGAACGCCGCCAGTGGCACAGTGGTATGTCTTCAGACTTATAGCGTTAGAAACCGGGTTTTCTTGTACCCGTGGTGAGCAGAGCATAAACATCTCATTGTGTAGCTTTGTGCATAATTAGAAATAAACACATTTAACTAAGTTTTCATTTCCCGTTTTCTTCCACAATTTTTCTACTAGTCCTCAGTAATTTAAATAACAATCAAAATATGATTTCCAAAAATATATTTTTTATTCCTTTTAAGTAGTTAATTAAGATACAGAGTCGTATGAGGACAAATTGATTTTGTTTAATTAAACAATAACGAAGTTACTGAGCTTCATAATCTGTCTAGTTTTTAAATCTAGCTACAACAACACTAATTATACTATTGAAACTTTATAGTGCCAGAAACCTGTGCTAATTTTCCAATGTATCCATAAGTGGAGTATTTATAAAATCAATAGACATCGTAAGCATTGCGTTTGGCTTCGTTAAGATCATAGAAGAGTGTTAATTATATGGTAGGACTGGAATTACGTTGTCAACCTGATATCGTAGTAAAGTTCACACTACGCCTCTAACATAAAATTAGAGAAAAATGCTAATGAATATGTTGTACATTTCATGAGTTCATAAAGCGTAAGACTCACAAGTAAACAGTTCTGAACGAAACGGAAGTTCTGGAGAATGTTACACAAAATATAATTACGAAAATCAGTCTAGTGAATGATTTTAGAACTGTTAACCAAAACGTACTGGATTGGGTGTGGTTAGTGGTTGGTGTGCCTGAACTTTGAGGACTCACAATTTATGCCCAGTTTCTGCAAAATTCCTTTATGTTTATGGACAGTGGATGCGCTACAAAAGTAGTGGTCAAATCCAACTATTTGATCACAATGGTAGCTCAAGCAACCGTTGGAAGTAAGTGCTCTGGGAGAAATTGTGAAACAAACAAACAAAAGAATAAATATACCGAGAGAAAAAAAACCAGCTAAAAATTGGCCTATCTCTTATGAATTTAAATGTGAACCCCAGTGTATACTATGAAGGTCTTATAAAGGTCAGAAAGTGCCAAATACACTCAGTTACGACAAAAATATAACTTATAGATGCTTAAAAGAAAATATTTATAGATCCACTATTGTTTTGTTTAGTGTTCGAGACATTTCATCCAACCAAAACTCTACGAATAATGTACAGAGGAAATGGCTGGCCACATAATACGCAAATATGGAAATATGTTCCAGTCACTCAAATCAGCCACTCCACAGCCTATGTGGTATTAAAACCTGTTGAGAAACGAAACTACACATCTACGATTTACTTCTTTTAACATGGATTTCAATAAGATGTTCAATCTGTCGTCCACTCCATGTCAGTGTCCACGGTTCTATACAGTATTTTCCTGAAGATTTAAAGAAAGGTAAGATTTTTTGCTGTTACTCAGTTGTATATATTTTTTCCTGAAGACATGAAGAAGGAATATCAATCTTTCTGCGCTTTCATGTAGTCTATGTACTAGCTTCTTGGAGAAGAAAGATAAAATTTTGTTCTCTTTCCTACATACCAACTGAAGACCAGAAGAACAGAAGTAACTAAGCTTCTTCGTTTTTCTAATATTCCATTAAAAACGAAATAGAAAGAAAATTTTACATTTCAGTCAACTTCCCTTGTAAACAGGGCGAAACAAATCAATTACACCATCTAGTGTGATGTGCCTTTTTTTTTGGTAGTGATATATTTTTAAATGCTTTGGCTTGATCATAATTATGCTACATTCCTGGTAACTTTTAAACCTGCAGTAACTGTAGACTGATTTTCATCCACACATATATAGAAAGATGCATTAAATCAAGTATAAAACAATGGTCAAAAAGACAATTAAAGGGACGCATAAAAACATACAGTAAGGAAGCCTTAATTCTTTATTATTTGTGTAGATTATCAAACAAAGATATTCACAAAACGTTTGTCCAATTTTCCTATATCACGAGGTATGAGCAGGAATTTCTCAAAGTAACTTCATCATATTTCATTCACTAGGTGGCGGTACTGCTGCACACGACCAAGTTTAGTAACCATATAGGTTTGTTGCTAAGTCCAAAGTTACACAATGACCTATCACTGATCTGCCCACCGTGGATATGGAAACTCGATTTTTTGCGTTATAAGTACTTAAACTTTCCACTGAACCACATCGGGGTTCCGACCGCGTTCGAAGAAAGAAACCTATATTTTTCTGTCGACCAGGTTGACATGAGTAAAGCGTATTTCAAAGAATCCACAACAAATGAATTCTCGCAGTCAGAACATTTACGTCAACAAATCAAACTGCCGCTCTGCTAGGTTTTCAAATAGTATAATAATGTATGTAACCATGTACAAGAAAAGACTTTATCTAAATAATATTCTTTAATCACAACTTCTTACCCATTAACCCATTTTCAAAATTATTATTTTTTGTTCTCCAAAATATAACAGAATGGATACAAAATTAAATATGTTTGAATGAGATGGTTGATGAGTTGTTGTTTTTTTTAAAGTCGATCGTGTGACATGAATAAATACTGAGTATGTGTGTGTTTTCTTATAGCAAAGCCATATTGGGATATCTGCTGAGTCCATCGAAGAGGGAATAAACATTGAAAAGAACTAAAATCTTCAACGTCAAAGGGACTTTATATGCACATGGAATAAATGGACAGATCATAAACCCACTAGAACTAATTGGTTTTAATTTGAAACTACTGTGTGTGTGTTTTATTTTAGCAAAGCCACATCGGTCTACCTGCTGAGCCCACCGAGAGGAATCGAACCCCTGACTTTAACGTCGTTGAAACTACTGATCAATGGGAAAGCAGCTTGTCAACAGTACTCTCTGGAATAAGATTTCTGTCCAATCTCTTGAAGGAATAATGAGATTTACTTTAAGTGTACTCATCGATATCCGATCTATCTCGAACACCAAATTCTTCGATCATCATTTTGACATGCTAGCTACTAGACCACACCACTCGATACACGTGGTGGGCAGAGCACAGATAGCCCATTGTGTAGTAGCTTTGTGCTTACTTCAATATTAAATGTTATTAAATATTTTCCTCTATATTAAAACAATGGAAAGTATCTTTCTTCTTTACCGATATATTTAAAAGTATAGAGTTAACATTTTGTGTTCGAGATCGTTTAAATAATTAATTCTCTACTCAATTTTTGCAACTTTTCTCGTGTCTCTGTGAGGACCGCGTGACAAATTAGATTGAATACACAAAAAGCTCTCACGCACCAAGTGATGCAGACGCACGCAAGAAAGTTTATAGGTCAGTTTGTTTGCTTTCTTATAGCAAAGCCATATCGGACTATCTGCTGTGTCCACCGAAGGGAATCGAACCGCTGATTTTAGCGTTATAAACCTGAAGAGTTACCCACTGGAGGTCAGCACTGCTTGGTTGTTTTTAACGCAAAGCTACACCATGGGCTAAGTACAATCTGTGAAATGTGAGGAATCGAACCATACGTTTTGCGTTGTTAATTCTAACTTACTACTGACTCGCTGGGGAGATACGGATCAGAAAAAAAAACCAGTTGTAAAATCAGAAGTCAATCACAAGGTCTATTTCGTAGAGGTAATAAACATGGAGAAAAATAGCCACATTACTTTTGCATCTCTAAACATACTTTGCTAAAAGTTGTTCCTTCAGATATTTGAAAAGTTAACTGTCTCTTTCATTGTCTTAGTGATCAATCTGCAGGCTTAAGATGTTAAAAATCTGGTTTCGATATCCATGGTGGGAAGAACACAGATAACCTATTGAGTAACTTTACTCTTAGCAACAGCCAAACCCAAATAAGTCTATTTTTCTCTATATATATACATATGTTTAACATTATATTTACCTGATCGTACGCATGTCTGTTTATCTAACTGTTTTTATATCCGAGCCAATGTCTATGGTATCCTGAAATAGTTTCTTCTTGTTTGTTTGTAGACTGTGTTCTTACATACCATAAGAAGTGAAAAATATTTAACGTTGTACGACTTGAAGTTATGCCACAAAACACAAAGGAAACATAACATATAATGACACTTTAGTCACTTATGTTAACAAAATAAACTCGATATAAGAACATAAGCAATGCCGTACTAGTTCGAAAAACCTGAGTGGCTTGTAATAACACGCATACCTTTTTACGTACACTAATATAATACAGTAAACTCTATTTCATATCTGAAGGTCACTTCGTTAGCTCCAGGCATGGTTAATGGTTAGAATGCTCTTGGCTGTGAATTGGAATGTTAATGATTCCATTCCACTTTTTTTTTGAAAAAATAAAACGTGCTCCGCATTTCGAAAACTATAAGAGTGGCTGTTAAATTCTGTCACTCGGACAGACAAGAGTATTTAAAGAGTTGGCGGTGGGTGTTGTTAAGTAGCTGTATTCTATTTCGGATATCTTTTCAAAATTATGAATGGCTATATGTATTAAGTCTAAGTGGCTAAGTAGTAAATCTGGTGGCTAATAATAGGGTTCGATACCTATGACGATGAGAGCACAGTATATAGCTTTGCAAGAAAATGCTAAGCCAAAGAAACACAATTTTTCTAATTCGCGAGGCTTCTGAAATATATGTATTTATCTTTCACGCTTGAATTCGTATTTCGGTTAATGACTGAAATAAATTAACGTTTCGCGGTTTGAACTGAATTATCAAAGTGTGCAATGAAATTTTAATTTAGTGTTTGTGCAATTTTATTTTTTCATATTGTGAAACTTAGAATACCAAATAAGAAAAGAACGAAACATGGAAAAGTGAAACAGACTGCGGTTCAGAAACTCCTTCAAGAACAGTTCGCTCAAACATAGAAGTAAAATTTGATTTTGGTTTATGATAGTTTTGACCTGCTCAAAATAATTATATTTTCGGGGAGTGAAGAAATTCTGAAATTAAAAGTAACACACAGACACATATATCTCAATAGAACTTAAAAACAATAAGTTAATGTTCATTCATAACGCTCAGTTATCGAAATTAAAGAAATAAAATAAAATTTAAGCTATTTAATTTTGACTTTAATACCTATCTTTTCACACATGTATCAAACAACTTTCAATTATGTTTTATTGTAATAATATGTTACCGAAGTTTGAAGAACTAAGTTATATTCGATCTTTTATGAATAATTGTTAATTAATGTCAGTAAAACACGAGTAGTTGCTACAAACGACACTAATATATCACTCATGTAACTAACACAGAAATACACGGCTATGAACTAACTAGTTTTTTAAGTAAGCTTTTTACTTCCATTTACTAAGAATGATATTTACTTTCAAAGATTCGTTTGATTTATCTGATTTCATCGACTCGATTGTTTATTTGTTTTTCAATTTCGCGCAAAGCTACATAAGAGCTATCTGCACTAGCCGTCCCTAAGTTATCAGTGTAAGAATAGATGGAAGGCAGCTAGTCATCACCACCCACCGCCAGCTCTTGGGCTATTCTTTTACCAACGAATAGTGGGATTGATCGTACATTACAATGCCCTCACGGCTGAAAGGGCGAGAATGTTTGGTGTGACATTATGAAGTGTCGACAACCCAATAATTTTATTGTTATATAAAAACGTTCCTGATTTGACAATATAATCACCAAAATAGTGTGTACACACGACCATAGTAAAGTTACACAAGTATACATGATTCCTTAGTACAGGAGGACACAGTAAAACTACATCTATAAAATTATCTTTAGGTATGATACCTAGTAAAGCTGAATTACTTATTTAATTACAATCTAGAATTCAAGCAATTTTTAAATGGAGTAAATTTTACACTCCGTTATATTGCAGAAAATAAACTATTTTGAAATGTTACGAATAATCAATAATTGCAGGTTAGTAATAGGATTAATTAGAAAAGGCAGTTTTCAAGGAACAGTTTTATTGGGATCACTGTATTAGTTGTTGGATTGGGATTACTGTATTAGTTGTTGGATTGGGATTACTGTATTAGTTGTTGGTACATCAGAATGACTTTCCACTTTTCTAATGAGATTAAAAAAAACTTTTATAAATTATTTAAAAGAAAGGAAAACTAAAGATAGAAAGTTACTGCTAAATAACTCTTCTAGTTTTATTAAACTAATAATAATAATAATATGTGTCTGTATATATAAATATATAATTACTGTGCTTTAGAGTAAAGCTAAATCGAGTTATCTGATCTACTCAAGACGAGGTAATCGAACCCTCAGATTTCAGCACTGCAGCTCCATAAGTTTATCGCAGACCCACCAAAGGACATTTATTAGCAAAAAGTAAAGTTTTCCTTCCTTTACTGTGGTTGGAAATATCAATAATAGAAAAACGTTTCTGAATAAAGTGAAGTAACTGCAAGATGTGTTGTGTATCTTGTAATTATTTCTATATCTGACCTGTTGTCTCGCAAAATATGGCAGCCTAATGATTCCGGCTAGCACGGCCTGGAAATATGACCATTCAACTTCTAACCTACAGGTCGCGAAATCCAATCCTGTCACCGAACATGCTCACCCTTTCAGCCATGATGGTGACATGAGATATTCTCTCTATTCGTTGGTAAAGAGCAGCCCAAGAATTGGCGGTAGCTCATGTCGACTAAATACCATCCTTCTAGTCTGTCACATCAAACTTAGGGCCAGCTAGCGCAGATAGCTCTCACGTATCTTTGCGCGAAATTCAACAATCAAACGAACAGTTTATCAGCTCTTAGTTAGGGACGACTATTGCAAATAACTTCTTATATAGCTTTGCTCAAAATCTCAAAACAAACAAATACGCAAACCCACTATACAGTTATCAACATTTGAAAGACATGAGATATAAAATCAAAAACAACAGCAAAAAGAGCAGCTTTATACGTTACAAAAATAAAATGACGCTAAATGAAATTTACTAACAAAATAGTAAAAAAAATTAAAGGTTTAGTTTATACCTACATTTTTATTAATTATTTGTGTGTCTTCTCTCACAAGTTATATTTAAACGTGCTAGTATACTATGTTATTGTATTTTGTATTCGGAAAATCTAATTTGTACAGCAGGAGTCTCACGAGTAAGTAGAGGTTAAAACAACCACCTTCAGTGTTTAATCATAAAATCCTAATGCTAAAACTGATTCTCACCAAAAGTCTCTAGTAAGGTTGGAGGGGCCTCAAGTTTTTGTTTCGGAAACACATTTTACAAATAATCAAAATATTCTGAAGAAAGTATTCAATTATGAAAGTGGTTTATAATAGTAGTTTTACACTGAATGAATTATCAATTTTTAATAGTTTTTAATATTGTACGTTATTTAACCTTAATATTTTCTTGCGTTATGTAAGTAATACAGTGTTACTGCTGTAATTTCGAAAGGAAGTGTGGTATATGAACTACATGGATCAGTAGCTCTCAAACTATTTTGTTCCTAGACCACAACGGGATCTATACGCTATGGTGCCACTTCCTTTCTGTAATTATGCAATTATTCCAAAAATTGAGAACCGTCGTCTTAGAATCAGGTGAAAACCGAACAGAAAAAAAAACGTAACATTTAAATATATTTTTAATCTATTATAAAACTGTAAAATATGTAGTGTGTAAATCAAGCTTAGGCGAGCGTATGATTTATTATTATAATTATAACAAGTTCACGATTTTAGCCGCGGCATAGTGGCTCATAAAACGACTTTGAGTTATTTTGCGTTTCTTTTTTTTTCTTTAAGTACAAACGTTTAACTCCTAGCTCCGTCATCTTTTGATCGATTTGAGAACTAATTACAGCCTTGGACTCAGGAGGTCAAATGCTTTCGGCTGGCGTACTTAACCACGTTAATTATCTCATAACAGATTAATTTACTCAAATCCTGCCTTAAATAATTTCAATTTGAAGGTAGACTGGTGGAGATCCTGATGAATAATAAAACTGAATCGGGTATAAGTACCTCCTCCCGCTTGGAATTTCTGGCGCATAAAAATTTAACTAATAGAAAGAAAAAAAGGTATTATAATAAATTGATAAACCTTAATCCTGCTCCAAGTAATTTCAAATACTGCGGCTACTGAAGACTCCTTCTTGTTTATTTTCGAATTTCATGTGTGATTCCCAAGACGTTTCATGCATATCTTATAAGTTTTAATGTAGCTAAATGCAAAGTTATGAGTTATGATTCCAAGCAAAGGTTTCTGTTCTGAGTCATGAAAAGGAAAAAAGTTTTTACTGTAAAATAAGATGTAAAAAAGGATTCATATGAAGTCAGTAAAATTTCTTTTCTTTGATAATCCCGTTTGTTGCATATGAATTGTTTATATGATACACTTCTTTAAAGTATGTCATAAAGAAAAACTTCATTGTTAGTTGTAAATGTATCAGTAACTCAACAATAAATCATCAAACACGCGTCAGTAGTGCAAGTCACGTGGTTACAATCTTGCGTTCGTTGGTCGAAACCCATAGCACTTCTGCTTGCGTCTGTTTTTCCTTGTTTTGTTTTCACTGTAATAATTATCCTCGGAGTCTTGCAAGAACGTCCCAATTGTCCCAAATCGTGTTTACCGTGGCAAGTTAATGAATTTGAGTCTGAGTAAATATGGTAATCTTGTCTGAGCAGAATACTTCTAATGAAACTCTGTCGAGTTCGGCGACTTTTAATGAGCAAATACTTTCCTTTGAAGATCCCGATAATCTGAAAAAAAAACACTCGCGGTTTTGTGAGATTTCCACTCATACCTGAGAAGAGAGTGATGCTATTTTGATAACAGAAGCCTTCTAATTTTAAGCTTGGTTGACTATACATCATAAGACCTCAATTACTTCCCTACAATTTATGAACCACTGTTATTATTTTTTGTTATATTGACTATACGTACTTTTAGGAACTTTAAGGAGTTTTTCGTGTGTTTACTTTTACATGAACGTGTCTTTGAAGTACCTTTTATAGCCGTATGTCAGTGTGTTTTTGCACCAAGGCGTTCTAGTTCGCTGGATAACAATATTTGCACCCACGATAATGACATCTTAGCTTTCAACTCAAGTGAGTCCATATTTGTAGCAGTCACGTTACGTGTAGACAACGATATCTGAAAGAAAAAACTGTTTGTTTGTTTGTTTTTTGGAATTTCGCACAAAGCTACTCGAGGGCTATCTGTGCTAGCCGTCCCTAATTTAGCAGTGTAAGACTAGAGGGAAGGCAGCTAGTTATCACCACCCACCGCCAACTCTTGGGCTACTCTTTTACCAACGAATAGTGGGATTGACCGTCACATTATACACCCCCACGGCTGGGAGGGCGAGCATGTTTAGCGCGACGCGGGCGCGAACCCACGACCCTCGGATTACGAGTCGCACGCCTAACGCGCTCGGCCATGCCAGGCCTTAGAAAAAACAAAAAAAAACAAAAAACAGAGAGAGATTATTTAGGTGCTGTTACTATGTTTATTGTAACTTATGCTGATGTTTAAATCTCAGAAGTCTGTCCATAATTGGATTTAAATGTTTCATTAAAGCACGCCCCCCAGTGGCATACTGGTACGGCTACGGACTTATACTACTAGAAACTGGGTTTCGATACCCCTGGTGGAGAGAAAACAAACAACCCTTTATATATTCTTGTGCTTAATCACAAACAACATTAGAGCACATGCAACACCGTAAACGATGTGTATTAATAATATTTTATGTAACAGTTATTCAAAAGTCGAGAATATTCTATAAATATAAGTCAAAAAATACAATTCATAATACAGCATTAAATAAATTGTAACCATACAAATAGCTTTTTTGTTAGATGTACGCTTGGATGGCTTAAACACAGATCAGTTGAAGAGATTTGTTATCGTATAAAAGACCTTCTTAGCTTGTTTGTTTGTTTGTTTTTTAATTTCGCGCAAAGCTACACGAGGGCTATCTGCGCTAGCCATCCCTAATTTAGCAGTGTAAGACTAGAGGGAAGGCAGCTAGTCATCACCACCCACCGCCAACTCTTGGGCTACTCTTTTACCAACGAAAAGTGGGATTGACCGTCACATTATAACACCCCCACGGCTGGGAGGGCGAGCATGTTTGGCGCGATTCGGGCACGAACCCGCGATCCTCAGATTACGAAGCGCACGCCTTAATGCGCTAGGCCATGCCAGGCCTAACTCAATGGGAGACGTGTAATATAAGTTTTCTATTATGTGAAAAATCTGGATAAAATAATCTAAATACAATGGTTTTTCAAAGTATGCTTTTTTGTAAGTAAAGAAATTATCCTAAGTGTGTCATTTAATCCAAATGTTTTGCATTAGTAACTGATTAAATCATGTAGCTTTGGTAGATGTCATAGAAGGAGAAAAGAATTAAAACGGACACATCTGGAGAAGAAAACGTACTTTTTATAATCTCAGACGTATTACCTTACACAAACATTTATTTCTTTTAACGGCCCGGCATCGCCAGTTGGTTAAGGCATTAAATTCGTATTCCGGAGGTCGCGGGTTCGAATCCCCATCATACCAAACGTGCTCGCCCTTTAAGCTGTGGAGGCGTTACAATGTGACGATCAATCCCACTATTCATTGGTAAAATAGTAGCCCAAGAGCTGGTGGTGGATGGTGATGACTAGCTGCCTTCTCTTTTTCCTACACTGCTAAATTAGAGATGGCTAGCGCAGATAGCCCTTGTGTAGCTTTGCGCAAAATTAAGCAGCTATTAGTTTATATTCGAACTTTATACGCTACGTCCTACCAAGACCATTTCAACCACATTAACACCTGCAGTTTTGGAAGAATCTTGATTTATCGGAGTAGAAAGGATATGAACCAAACTAGCAAGTTTTTTTGTTTTTTAAGTAGAGGTTGTTTATTTTCTTAAAAATATGCTTGAAAATATTATTATTATGGATATATATAAACCCACCAAAATTATGAATTTTAATTAAACATTGTATTTTACTAAACACGAAGACTTATTAGAATATAATATAAAAAATAAATTTTTATTTTTTAGTTACCAGATACACAGACGGTTGTGCTCATAAGTTAGTTGAAATATTTTACACTAATCTAAATAAAAATCCTACAAGGAGCAGGGTCCTAAGTAGATTTTTATTTGTTAATTACCAGATAAATAGACGATTGTGCTCATAAGTTAGTTGGAATACGTTACACTAACCCAAGTAAATATCCTACAGGGAGCATGATTCTCAGTGGATTTTAACTCGTTAGTTACCAGATAAACAGAAGATTGTGCTCATAAAGGGGAAAAAAGATAAGAATACAATAAACGTACTAAAATAAATCATCTGGGTTCTTACTGGGTTAGTCGCTAGATAAGTTTATACAAATGAAAAAGTTCTGATAGGAAGATAATTTTCCAATGTACTACTTTACTTCGTCATGTGACGAAGTATATGCCTCATTTTTGAAGACCCGCCTTGATCGACTTTGATTAGTTTAGTGGATTTAATGATATGATAGAAGTTTTCGTACGGTCTTAGATTATATCTTTTTCAATATAAGATATTAACTGACTTGAGGAATCAGATATTTCAAGGTAATATGTGCAATGTATTTTGTAAAGTTAAAACAATTAACAATTTTAGGATGGTTCGTTATTTGTAACTACCTGCGAGCAAGTTTTGAAAATCACTTGATTATTAGAAGAGCTAACAGTTTGTTTTGTTTGTTTTTTAATATCGCGCAAAGCTGCACCAGGGTTATCTGAGCTACCCGTCCCTAATTTAGCAGTGTAAGAGTAGAGAGCAGGCAACTAGTCATCACCACCCACCGCCAACTCTTGGGCTACTCTTTTACCAACGATAAGTGGGATTGACCATCACATTATAGCGTTCCCACGGCTGAAAAGGTGAGCATATTTGATGGGATGGGGATTCAAACTTACGCCCCTCAGATTACGAGGTGAGCTCTCTTGCTACCTGGCCATGCTGGGCCCACGACTACTGTAACTTTGTTTAACGAACACTATGACTTACCTTAACTTACTCCAACAAAACTGACATAACTCTCATTAGTGTCTCCAGTGTTTCAGCTTATAACACTAAAAGCTGGGTTTCAATACCAGTGGTTGCCACAGTAAAAATAATCAATATTTGTATTTTGTGCTGAACATCAACCAAACCAACTTTTATTATTCACTCTTTTAAGAGCATCTTTTGTACTCTTTTTAAATTTCCGTACGAAGTATAAAAACTGACAGACTTTAGAAGCCACCTAAGTTGATTACCGAATGTGTGAGCCACTTCACAAAACAAGCTTTATCTCCTGGTACAATACCAGTGGTTGCCACAGTAAAAATAATCAATTTTTGTATTTTGTGCTGAACATCAACCAAACCAACTTTTATTATTCACTCTTTTAAGAGCATCTTTTGTACTCTTTTTAAATTTCCGTACGAAGTATAAAAACTGACAGACTTTAGAAGCCACCTAAGTTGATTACCGAATGTGTGAGCCACTTCACAAAGCAAGCTTTCTCTCCTGGTACAGCGGAAAGTCTACGGATTTACATGCTAAAATCAGGGGTTCGATTCCCCTCGATGAACTCAGCAGATAGTCCGATGTGGCTTTGCTATAAGAAAACACATACACACATAGGGCCGTAGAAGCGTTATAATATTACGGTTAATCCCACTTTTCGTTAGTAAAAGAGTAGCCCAAGAGTTAGTGGTGAGTGGTGATGATTAGTTATTTGCCCTCTAGTCTTATGCTGCTAAATTAGGGACGACTAGCGCAGATAGCCCTCATGTAGCTTTGCGCGAAATTCAAAACAAACAAATACAATACTTGTGTCTTTCGTACTTATTTTTCCCATTACTTGATTACGTACTTACAGAAACCACAACATTAAACATTTTGTAAAGTGTTCCAGGTCAACTTAAAATATCCGAAGAACTGCAGATGAACAGATGTGTAGCGTACTATATTATTTTTCTAAGTCTGGTACGTCAAGTCTATATGTTATCGACAATGCTTTGGTTTAATACATTTGCATTTTGTTAATATACTAGTTTGATTTTGTAAAATAGGAAAATTTGTTTTTTACGCGTCTTTAGAGTGGTTGTTTCGTGATAAATGGCCGACAAGAAGAAAGTATGCAAATACAAGTCACCGTGGCAATCGTTTAAGCACTAAACAAAAATATCGAAGAAGATGAGCACTCAGCCGATGGGGGTTTTCCTAGTTTTGTCAATCTGCTCTTAATGCGAGAAGTGTTTGTCATATTGAAAGTCAACAGCTTATTGTAGATTAATCTTTACGCTTTTTTAGGTCGACAAGAATGGCGGGGGGGGGTCTCGAAAATCATCGTACCTCGTTTATTAGTGTCACCACGTGAGAGGGAAGGAGTTGATTGAAGTGTTAAGTGTTCATAGTTGCAAAAATGAGTACGTTCTGCGTGCTTCATCTGCATTTGGAACTGAACCGTGTCCTGGAAATGGATAATCTAATCTGCTTGATTACAGCGGCGACAAGGCGCCATGCTCCAGTTTCGGCTGGCATGCATAAACAGTAAGAGATTACGAAGAATGATCACGCTTCGCCGGACTCGCTATGCAAGAGGAACGAGTTGCCGGAGTTAAAACCAACAGTCTGAAATATGTCAGTAGGATCTAACGGATTGAAATATGTCTTTATTGTTGTGTGCCACGTAGTTCCATCATTGCTGTTTGAGTAATCTCAAGTCCAAGATCGTCGTTTGAGACTCGTATCAAACCATTTAAATAGATGAAGCAAGCAGTGACTAGTTTATATATAGTATTTCAAATCATACCGACCCTTGAGTGCGCTTGCATAAAACCAAAACTTTCATTCAACTGGATGTTTTGTTAACAATATTCGGTATCGTATGCGTTTCCTTTAAAAGTTAGTTTCATTAATATTACAGGGTAAATTATTTAAGACAAGTTTAAATATTGTTGTCTTTTACGCTTGCATGGAATACTTTACAGTACTAACCTAATATATGGATTTGGGATGATCCTAAGTCTTTCAAACTGATGGACATGTAGTGGCTAGTGGTTATCGTAAAGGTTACGTATTGGAAGGCCAAGGTTCGAGTCTCATTATACCACTGAAAAGGCTCCGCATTACTAACTGTAAGAACATTAAAATCAAGCCAACTGTTGGGTAAACAATGATTGTTCCTCCCTTTGAGCAGCAGGCCTTATCAAGGATCGCTTTGCTTGAAACTTGAGGTGTCTGACCTGGCCATTTTGCCAAGATGTTGTACAATGTTCATGTTAAAAACACCAAACACCTAAGTTACTGTATCACAGCTGATGGTTCGGTGCATTCTAGGCGTTATAGGTTTTAGTTTCATTGTGCATTGTTTATGTTATTATGTAGTTATTTTCAGTTTGTCACATAGAATTGGCTTCATCAACTTTTTAGTTCTGATCTACATAATTAGCTTGGTTTTGGTTAAAAGTCACTAACAATAATATTGCGTTCATACGTTTCCTTCACCTCTTGTTGCATATATTTCTTTAAACAGTACAGTAATTTAGTCACAATATTTTATACTATTTTCCACCATTTTAGGTTTTTAGTCCATTGCTTATCGAGAAAAACCAATGGAAATCATAATATGACAAAATTACTTATGTAAAAGAATATATCATTCTAACATGACTTGTATTTCATACAAAAAAGTAAATACTGCCGGAGTAGTCTGTAAGTCGCACGATTTGATAATAATTTCAAAACCACGTTTTTTGTTCTTGTTGTTGTTTTGAAATATGCACAAAGCTACACAATGGGTTATCTGTGCTCTGCCCACCACGACTATCGAAACCCGGTTTTTAGCATTGTAAGTCCGCAGACATACCGCTAGGGGGCTTTGGTTCTTAAAAACAAAAACTTCATAATTAGTTACCTGTATTGTACTTTGTTCATTGCGGCGATTGGATCTCAACTTGTAGAATTGTAATGTTGTTGCTCTCAAGCCTTTTACTGAGCCAACTAGGAGAACTGGATAAATCAGAAGAGAAGGTGGTCTGTAGTCTAAGGTGTATTTTGGTCGATTGGTATGATAATAAATGTAAGAGTAAAATCCAAAGAAAATTAGATTTACAGCTGAACTTTCGAGGCTTTGGAAACATTACAATTATTCGGTATTTATCTAATACTAACTCCATTGAGTTTTATTTTTCAAGAAAATGTTCTTAAATTGCTCTAATAAAAGCATTGTTAGATCCTCCGAGTTGAAATATTAACAAGTTACGAATTTTAAAAACGTGTTCTGTTTCGGTAAAATATCTGCTACCAATTTTGCTCATGCTTGTCAAACTTTCTGTAAACATAATTAGGTAACATCTACATTGACAAGATTGTTGGACAAAGCAGTACACAATAATTATAATGAAAACTCCTACCTATAGTAACAAACTATTGAAAATGCAATCACAATAAATATCCGGCTAATTGGATCAAACTCTCCGTGGTCCCTGATAGAAAGGGCATTAATTTATCTCTGTTTATTCACTAATTTATTTATAATGCTTTGCTCTGATCGATCATTTGGCAATCTTTCATTTCACTGTGGAAAACTTCCTTCAAAGAACAATTATGTTCATATATTCCAATGACATTGATACAAATGTTCTCTTACAACTATTATATTTTAATAAGAATTTCCTTTTCTTTTTCTACATAAGATAACTGCTGGTTTTTCTCCTAATAAAAGTTGTTATTTGATATTTTATTCTCAAATCCCTTTGTCAACTTTAATAAATAAATATTTTAAGTGTAAACTTGTTTTTAACCTGGAGTTAACGATGACAGTTTCAATGCAATATTCATATACTTACAACTGAGTGAGTAGACATTCGAATGCTCAGACTTTTAAAATATCTTACCGTGACAGGTTCACTTTAGTCTTGCCATGACATGATCACTTTAGTCTTATTGTGAAAGAATTACTTTAGTCTGAGCCTGATAGGATCGCTTTACTCTTACCCTGATAGGATCGCTATAGTCTTACCATTACTATTATAGTATCATTTTAACATAATATTTAAAACGGATAATTTCGAAAGTGTTAGTGGGGCAATGAAAGGGTGTGAGTCAAACAATTCATCGATTTGCAGCTTCCACTGTATTATGTATATCCTTATATACTGAAACTTTTTAATTTTGAAATGGTATGGTATTAGTTTCCAGGCGTTGTTGTGATGTAAGAGTTTTATCTGACCGAGAAGTATAGACATTGTTATACGTTATATATAAGTGTGGTCTACTGCGAGTGTCTCTCGGTAGTAATGCATAGGTATAAAGTAATCCTATTAAAACAATATGTATTGAACATGAGCGTAGCCAAGGGGGGGGGGTTGGGGTTAACCCCCTGGACCCAAACTTTTTTGGCAAGTTCAGTTGCCACCTGTGAAGTTTCATAAAGATCCGTGATTGCATGACAGCTAATTTCACACACAACAAATGGTCAAATGCAAATTTCTGATTGAACACTCTTTTAATACAGCAAGTTTTGTCAGAACTAGAGAAATACAATCGAATATCTATGAAAGTCTCAAACGCCTGTTTGTTTTTGCCAGGACATCTACAATACAGTTTGGTTCAAATTTAATATCACGGTGAATGTATAATGAAGCCAGACCATTCAATCGATCTTCAGTGGTGGTATTTCTCAAATACGTTTTGAGTCTTCTGAGAGTTGAAAACGAACGCTCCACTAAGCTCGTTGACACTGGCAGTGTGGCAAATACTTTCAACAGTCTAGAAATGACTGGGAACATTTCTACATTACACATTGCATATCTCTCCATGATATTTTTTGGTATGTTGTTCGCAAGTGATTTGTACCAAACCCTAAGTTTATCTACTGCAGCTAGTGAAGTGCTGTCAGTGTCAGCCTTGTATATATTGACCAACTCTTTAATTTGGTCACATTGTTGTGCTGTAGGTTTTGACCTTTTTGTGGTAGATCCTGATGGTAGTAGACACATAAAGTTTGTAAGGAGAGTTTTGTGACTGGACAGACGGTCACATATTTGAGAAAGAAAGTGATCAACAAATAGTACAAATACAACAATACGAAAGTACTCCTCAGGGCTAGTGGTTTGTGGGTTAGCACGGTACATCTGTCTTTTAGCCTGCCTTGGCATTATGATATCAATTTAAAGCTCACTAGACAGAGTTTGAACCTCACAGAAAATGTTGTTAAATTCATTCACAGTATTATTTCTGAGTGAACGGATTAAATCTTCCACTATTTCTGCGTGATGCATCGCAACACCTAAATCAATGTTCTGTTGTTGCAGTAAGTTGCACAGATGTAAACTAAAGGAAAACAATTTAGCAATGGTAAGTAGAGTGATGATGAATTCTGGCTGTGTTATAGAACACAACAATTGATTGGCTTGCGTGGCAGAATCTCTGTTTTGCCAACCTGATATGGTTTCAAGGGCATCTGCAACTGCATGGATTAATTCTAGAAAGACAATGACTCAGTCATGCCTCTCAACCCACAGGGTGGGGCAGAGACCTTTCAAACTTTTTTTAAATTTCGATTAAGGTGCTTTATTCTCCACCGAAAGAGCCAAAACGTGCTTTCGTTTGGGTGTATTGAGAAAGTTTTCAATGCTACAACTTACTTCCATGCAATTTCGCACAGGAACTTCTTTACAAGCATCAAAAATTGCCAAGTTTAGGGGATGGGCACTGCAGTGTACATAGGGTGCAAGTGGAAATTTATCAGTTATGTGTCTCTGGACACCATTGCATTCCCCACTCATAGAGGTGGCACCGTCGTACCCTTGTCCTCGCAGGTAAGCTATGTCAATACCATATTTTGTCAGATTGGTTATAATAACATCAGCCAAGTTTCTGTCTGACACATCATAAACAGGTATAAATTGCAAAAAAATCTTCTCTCATTGCAACAGAGTTGTCATTGGCATGCAAATATCTAACATACAGAGAAAACTGTTCAATGCCTGAAATATCTGTTGTTTTATCAGCTAATATTGAGAAATACTTTGCAGCATTAACCCTGTTGACCAAAGCATCAAGAACATGAGTATTACAGGCATTGATAATTTCATGTTGAATTTGAGGACTCAGATACGTAGTATTCCTCTTTGTACTCTTAAGGCTTGCTGAAAGCTTGACATCACCCTTTGCCTTGTAGCGCAAAATTGCTCGAAAATTCCCATCATTATTGATGGGCTCCTCATCAGTTTCACCAACAAACATTGGACCAGAATCATATTTTCCCCTCAAAGCTAAACCCTGTCTCCCACACAGCAATACAGTATCAATAATAGGCATTAAATATTGCCGGTTCTGTTTAATTTCTTGCTTGTAAGTTGCATCAAGCTGCAAGTGCACAGATGAACTGTAGAAAATTGTTAGATTTTTCTTTGCTGTCTTGGTGGTACTGTTTCAATTTATGTGCCTTGAAGTCTTCAACAGTCTTCTTCCAGTTTGTATAAGGAAATTTCACTAGTTGTCTCAATTTCTGGCTTCCAACACCAGCACCATCAGGAGCAAAAAGACAGCAGTACTTGCAGAAAGCACCCTTTGCATGTTGACTGTAGAGTAGCCAACTCCACTGTGAAAGCCAACGATGCTGAAAACGCAGCTTTCTTGGACCACACTTGGAGAAAACATAATCACTCCCTGGCTTCCAGGCATTCTCAAGGAGGTATTTTTTGGTTTCAGCATTTATCGAAAAGAGACAGAAAGACATAGTTCTAATTAAGTTATTTTGCACATAGGAAAGTTTGTTATGAGGGTACAATAACCTCGAAGAGAAAGGCTTAGAGCTGTACTTTACAGAGCAGGCCTAACAACCTGTGGCTGTAAGCCTACAATCACTAGTAACAATGAATATTCAGTCTAAAACTCATCAGAGTGTTTGCATGATTTTTAATACAAAATTAATATAACGAGGAGTCGATTTACCTGTTTATCAATGCTGACATCATCAGAAATTTAATTTCCAATGTCTCAGACTGGACCTGAGGTGGTAGTGGCAGCACTGGTAGAAGTCCACGATGATGACTCTGACAATTCTCATTCAACCTGATTGGCTGTAGCAGATTGATCAGGTTCAGCTTCATGAATGGGTTCAAAGAACCCATGCGAGGCCTTTAGTTTTTTAAGCTTGACGTAGTGAATGACTGTTTATCGCAACTTCTGTTTGTCAACGTCACATTCACAGTATCATTGGCGCCATTTATAGTGAATGATTCACTATAGATGGCGCCAATGGTACTAGATTAGTGCCATGGTGCTGCCAGGCTGCCACGGTGCCACCCAGTGTTTATTTGTGAAGTTAATTCTTGAAATCCAGGGAATCTGAACACACACTCTCCATGATATTTGAATACAGATTATTCTCCTGAGTGATTCTATATTTTATATGTTGATGACAGGAATGTAGGCCTACTTTGCTGGGCCTGATAACTTTAAGTTATATATTATATATATAAGCCTATATATTTACTTATGATTAAAAATAAGACAAACACCTCAGTGTGCCATTCTGAAATTTGCCAAAAAGATGGTCTTAGCATGCATAATTCAGACTTTTCTTTTATGTTTTTATTAAAAAATTTCCCGGGGGGGGCATGACCCCGGGCCTTCCTAGCATGGCTTGCATCAAGCACTGAAACTAACCATTTCTGGCTACGACCCTGGTATTGAAGGAGAGGGTAACATGGGCTTAAAATACAGATGAGCTTTAAGAGATGAGATATTAATATACACTGCTGGCCAAAATCTTAAGGCCAATGAATATAAAGAAAAAAATATGCATTTTGTGTTGTTAGACTCAACCACTTATTTGAGTAGAGCTTCGAAAAATGAAAATAAGAAAATAAGAAAAAAACTTTTTTTAACATTTAATAGGGAAAATGTGAACACTATGAAATTAGCCTAAATACTAGCTGGTCAAAAGTTTAAGACCATACTAAAACAAAGCGTTAATCAGTAAACACGTAACGAAATTTAGTCATCTGTGTTCAAGCATTAGCGTTGTCAACATCTCCCACTAACATCTGTGCTACATTGGAAAAAAAGATTGCAAAAGCTAAAAAGGTGACAGAGTTTGAACGTGGCAAAATTGTCGAGCTGCAAAAGTAAGGTCTCTCTCAACGTGCCATCACTGGTGAGATTGGATGTAGTAAAACTGCTGTTGCAAATTTCTTAAAAGACCCTGAAGGATACGGAACGAGAATTTCAAGTGGTCGGACCAAGAAAATTTCGCTGGTGTTGAGCAAGAGGATTCGACGGGTTGTCCGGCAAAACACCAGCCGATCGTCGAACCAGATTAAGGCCCTTACGGACACAGAATGCAGCTCAAGAACAATAAGACGGCATATACGAGAGAAAGGCTTTAGAAACCGTAAACTCTTTCAAAGGCCACGCCTCCTTCCACACCACGAAACAGATCGGTTAAACTTTGCTGAGAAACACCAAACATGGGACGTAGAAAAGTGTACGAAAATTTTGTTCTCTGATGAGAAAAAAAAAATATCCTGGATGGTCCAAATGGCTTCCAACGTTGCTGGCACGATAGGGATATCCAACCGTAGACATTTTCTACACGACACAGTGGAGGAGGTCCAATCATGATCTGGGGTGCTTTATCCTTCCATGGAAAATGGAGCTTCACATTATACAGGGGCGTCAAACAGCAGCTGGCTACATTGGCATGTTGCAGAGAGCATTCTTATAGACTGAAAGCCCTCGCTTGTGTGTAAATGACTGGATCTATCAGCAGGACAACGCTGCAATTCACAATGTTCGTAGGACAAAGGACTTTTTCATGGCGAATAACGTGGTTTTTTTGGACTATCCAGCGTGTTCGCCCGAACTGAACCCCATAGAAAATGTTTGGGGGTGGATGGCAAGGGAAGTCTGTAGAAATGGACGTCAATACCAAACAGTGCATGATCTTCGTGAAGCCATCTTCACCACTTGGAATAACACTCCAGTCAGCCTTCTGCAAACGTTTATATCGACCATGCCAAAGTGAAATTTTGCAGTTATTCGCAATGACAGCCGTGCAATTCACTACTGAGACCGTTTGTTGGACATTTAGTACCCTGTTTAGGACTTCTTTTTGGCATGGTCTTAAACTTTTGACTAGGTAGTATTTATGCTAATTTCATAGTGTTCACATTTTCCCTATTAAAAGCTAAAGATTTTTCATCTTTCGAAGCTCTTCTTGAATAAGTGGTTGAGCCTAACAACGCAAAATGCATATTTTTTCTTTATGTTCATTGGCCTTAAGATATTGGCCAGCAGTGTATAATTTCGTAACATACCGATTGTCCTATGGGGATCTTTGAAACTAGGCTTCACTTTTTAGTTATTTTGTAACTTTTATATATATGACGTTTTAAAATACACTGAACATTTAGTTCTGAGATTCCTCCCACTGTGTGTCAACTTTCAGTCCAAAGATTTATAAAACTAAGAATAGGTTTCGATATCAACGCTGGGCAGTGAGTAAAAATAGCCCATTGTGTATGGTTTTGGTTATCCATAAACAAATAGTTCTGAGGTAATAACTTATGTTTTGGTTGCATAGTAAGCAAAACTGCGTAGTTACAAATTAACTTTATGTTAGGTTTATAAAGGCTAACTATAATATCGTAAGACATGAGAAGCCTTGGAGATAAGAACAATAAATTATAGCTTTAACAGTAAACAAATATTAAATTAAACGTCACAGGGAGAAAGACCTTACTAAATTAAAGTATTGTATATTCACATACACATGTACAAGATATCTAAAGCAATTTTAAATACAGGTTAAGACATCTACGTAAATATAACGCTTACAGTCTAATACTGTTCACATAAATGTTCTTGGATATTCGTCAAAGCAGAATATTCAATTTCACACCTATGGTTCCTAACCACCTACGGCTATTACTTTTTCATCTTCAGTTCGTTGGTCAGCAATGCCTGGTAGATTTACTTTCTGCGGGTCACTAAGCGACAAGCACCTGTTCAAGGGACAGTTTTGTTTGTTTGTTTGTTTTTGGAATTTCGCACAAAGCTACTCGAGGGCTATCTGTGCTAGCCGTCCCTAATTTAGCAGTGTAAGTCTAGAGGAAAGGCAGCTAGTCATCACCACCCACCGCCAACTCTTGGGCTACTCTTTTACCAACGAATAGTGGGATTGACCGTCACATTATAACGCCCCCACGGCTGGGAGGGCGAGCATGTTTAGCGCGACGCGGGCGCGAACCCGCGACCCTCGGATTACGAGTCGCACGCCTTACGCACTCGGCCATGCCAGGCCCTCAAGGGACAGAGTTGTCAGGGTGATATTCTTATTTTGTATTGCTCGGATGCAATTTGAAAGGATCAACTGTACAGATAATTTTGATCTCTTTCATTCTGAAACCGTAGAAAAATACAGGATAAACTTTGGTCATCTTATTTTATTTAAATTGACGGAAAATAAATCAGTATTCTCAATGACATTGTAAACATTGGTTTATAGTTAAATTGAAATACAACCCACTGCATTTTATCAATTATATAATAAACTATTTTTTCCTTTGAAAGTTATTGTAATCTAAGTTTGAATCTTTATGGTTTTATAGCAGTTTCTCAGTTTAAGTTTCACTAGAATTGGCTTCATCACATTTCTATGAATCTAAAAAAAAATTAAGTATATAATGTATCAGCGACACATTATATCAAGAAAGATATCTGTTATACCAATTAATTAATTATAACGTTTATTATAAGTAGAACATTAAAAATATTAGGCTATTCGCGAATCCATGTATCTCTATATTTATTGTACATTTTTCTGAAGATTTAAAGAAAGTGTCTAACGGTGGACAGTGTAAAATCTTTATGTATATTTGTTTGTTTTTGAGCGCAACTCTACTGAATGGGATATTCATTTTGTGCCTACCTCAAGTATCGAACGCCAATTTTCAGCAGAATAGAACTTAGTCTGTGATTTTATTGTTGTCAACACAACCGTAAACACGGCTGTTGCTTGGTAGACTTGGAGTTTTTGGTGAATATTTTCGGTCATAACTTCAAAGTTTCAGTCTCCGTGCTAAAGTAACCCACGTATAGAAACTATAAATTTTCTATGCATATACGTTGCCAAGGGAGTCAAAATCAAAGCATCAATGCATTTCTCTGTATAGGCGGTGAGTGTTGTTTTTATTTATGATATTTGTTTATGCATCTATAACCAGTTTTTTTTTGTTTTTTTTGCTGGCGTGAGCTACTTCAAATACTATTTATAATTATTTATTTATTCACACGCCAGAGGGATGTAGCATCGGCCAAGGCTCGCGTTCTTCTACTTTCAATGCAAATACACCGATGTTTATAAGTATACTTAGATTTTTCTTATAAGTAAGCTATGTAGATCCTAGAAAAAACAGCTGATATGCACGTAAACGTGCTTGTATGAAAATGAAATGTCTTCTATTTGTTCTGGTCTCTTAAACATAGTGGAATATTTTCCAATGAAATGCATAGAGTTTTAATTATATATTTTGCTTTTAGTTTTATATAACAAATCATCGTGCATTTTTAAGCGTTGAACCTCGTAATAATTTTATAAAATTTGTACATAGAATATCTTTTCATTTTCTTGTTTATTGGTTTTTGACATTATATACTTCATTCCAATATCCTATAAGACGTCGTTACGTTATAACCTGCTTTCTATTTCTATTCATGTAATTAGTTTCCTTTTCATTGGAAGCTATAAATAAGGTACTTACCCCTAGTTCTAATAATCAAACATGATATTTTTCGTCCACACTGAAATTGTTATAGGTATTAACATTATCTTTTAATTAGCTGAAAAATATATAGAAAATTTATATATACACAGAAACGCTATGGATGTAATCTTATTTAAATTCAAAAGGTCTGAAATGTAACGTCACTATATTAAATGAAATGTAATTTTGTTATTATTCTAAAATACCTGGTAGTATTTTAATTTCAAATGCACATTGTTAATTAGATTATTTTATCGCCAACAGCTTTCTAGAATTGCATATGCTTATAATAATAGCAATCTGCCTGTACTAGCATTAAGATACTACTTCTGACAGTTATGTCTATCAGCTAGTAGCTCTTATCTGTTAACAATAATGGGTTTTACCCCAGTCGTCTATATTAATATGCTAATAATGATTTTTATTACCTGGTGTTATTAATGCTTGTTAACTGGTGATGTGAATATGCTAATAATAACGTAAATCACTCGACAATGTTGATCTACTCACAATAATATTATTATCAGGTAACGTTTATCTTCTGACAACAGTGGCCTTCAGTTGATAATGTTTATGTGCTAATAATAATGCCTGTCTGCTGATACTGTTTATCTTTCAACAATGATGATTATCACATGGTAATCTTTTTACCTGTTTATAAATACGGCTTTCTGCTGCTGATGCTTAGTCGCTAAAAATAATAGCTGTCAGCTGGTAATAATTATTTTCTAGCAGTAACGTCTGTCAAATATTAATGGTACTCAGCAAGTGGTGTTTCCCCGCTAATAATGATGGCTGTCAACTGATAGAGTTTATCTGATATCAATGATTGAAGCCATATGGCAGTTATCCAGTTAAAAAAATGTTTAACATTCACTTATAATGTTTTAATAGAAAGTGACTCATATTATACGTTGTATGTTATGTTTCTGTGCTGACAATAAAATAAGCTGTACTGAATTTACCGTTATACGTTTATTTTAATACCTACCTTGTTTTAGTATAGTTTTCTTTTTCTGCATGCGGCATATATTCTCAACTGTGTATTGCGCAAATTCCGCCTATTTTCGAAATTTGTAGAAGATTCTTGAGAGTAAGAATCAATAATATTTGTTTTACGAAAACGCGCCAGCATTTTAAAATACTGTTGAGACTACGAAAAACTCACGTGATTTGTATAAAAGCGACTAGCCAAGAGACAAAAGAGGATCATTATGGGTCAGCTACAGTTAGTGTGTTGCAATAGGGTAACGCTTATTAATCGGCAAACTACAGATATGGACCAGGAACGCTTAGAGATTTCGAAAATTAATTACCACTCAAGTTAATTACTTCGGACGTTATTATTTTTACGAGAGCATTAAATATCTTTTTTGGTAAGAAGTGAATTAGTAACCAATGTGAAGCCAGCTAAGAAAAGACAGCATTAACTTAGACGAGACGTAACAAATCAACTCAGAATTAAATTACTCGTCGTGGTCATGAATCGTCAATAAAATATTCAGTCCTAGACCGAATATAAAAATCAGTATTATCTGTAAGTTTGTAAAACTGTTGTATATAAATCATCATTTGTAACAATTATTAGTAATAATCATTATTATAAATTGCATTTTGTTTGTATATTGAAATATATTTGTGTTAAAAATAAAAATTCTGTGTATAAATCTTGTTGGTTGATATCATAAATTTGATACATGTTAACATTTAATTAACTTATAAATTAAAAGTAAAAGTAAAAGTAAAATTTCCAGTTATTTTAAATAGTAATACGTTAACGTAGATAATATAATAAGTCGAAGACTCGCCCGAAAAAAATTATGATACGTTACAAAGTTTACTAGACACAGTATTATACATCACGTATTAACAATATTTATCACTTGACCGTAGAGTTTATCAATGCAATAACGTCTTCAGTATAATCATTTCTATTTACCAAAACATTCTAGAAGTTTTAAATTATGTCCCAAATTCAATCACAGGAGCTTATAATAGCGTTAAAACCATAAGATTAATATATTCTCTTAAATTCACAATTACGGAAGTTAGCAAACTATTCTCCAGTTACGAACAGAAGTTTAACACGATATTTTCAAGTTAGAAACGTAAGTTGGGAAGAAATGTGTTTCTTTTGTAATATAATATATATGTGTGTAATATTTGCAGATATATTTTTCCACTGTTGTTTAAATACTAATAAAATTCCGGTGTTGACAGACATCTTTCATTCACGTTCACAAAACTCATTTGCGTTGCATCTAGTAAACCTTGTAAAAAGGAATTCACTTATTTTATATCTATATAAAGTGATTTTGTTTGTAATAGGACTACTTTTGGATTCACTGACGTTTGTCTGTCTGAAATCTTATTTGGGAGAAGGAATGAAATAAATGAGTCAGCAAGTACATATTTTTAAAAACCAAACTCACATACGAGAGTATTACTCAATATTTACCTCAACTATTACTTAATATTTACCTCAACTATTACTTAATATTTATCTCAACACTTCAGCCTTTTAACTTGTCGGTTGTTTGATGTGAATCGCTATACTTCCCATAAACCAATTGTGCCATTATAAGTAGTTACTGGTTGTTGAATCTTCATAATGTTTCACTTCAGTCCAACAAAAAGTGTATCAATTTAAGTAGTTAGTGGTACATAAATCAGTAAAACCTTATAATCTGGTCCAACAAGTTACTATATTAAGGAGTTACTGGTAGATGAATCATTAAAACGTTTTATCAGATCCAACAAAAAGTGTATCCCTTTAAGTGGTTAGTGGCAGATGAATCATTAAAACGTTTTATCTGATCCAACAAAAAGTGTATCCCTTTAAGTGGTTAGTGGTAGATGAATCATTAAAACGTTTTACCTGATCCAACAAAAAGTGTATCCCTTTAAGTGGTTAGTGGCAGATGAATCATTAAAACGTTTTATCAGATCCAACAAAAAGTGTATCCCTTTAAGTGGTTAGTGGCAGATGAATCATTAAAACGTTTTATTTGATCCAACAAAAAGTGTATCCCTTTAAGTGGTTAGTGGTAGATGAATCATTAAAACGTTTTACCTGATCCAACAAAAAGTGTATCCCTTTAAGTGGTTAGTGGCAGATGAATCATTAAAACGTTTTATCAGATCCAACAAAAAGTGTATCCCTTTAAGTGGTTAGTGGCAGATGAATCATTAAAACGTTTTATTTGATCCAACAAAAAGTGTATCCCTTTAAGTGGTTAGTGGCAGATGGATCATTAAAACGTTTTATCCGATCCAACAAAAAGTGTATCCCTTTAAGTGGTTAGTGGCAGATGGATCATTAAAACGTTTTATCCGATCCAACAAAAAGTGTATCCCTTTAAGTAGTTAGTGGTAGATGAATCATTAAAACGTTTTATCTGATCCAACAAAAAGTGTATCCCTTTAAGTGGTTAGTGGTAGATGAATCATTAAAACGTTTTATCGGATCCAACAAAAACTGTATCCCTTTAAGTAGTTAGTGGTAAATAAATCATTAAAACGTTTCATCTAGTCCAACAAAAAGTGTATCCCTTTAAGTAGTTAGTTGTAGATAAATCATAAAATCTTTTATCTGGTCCAACAAAAAGTGTATCCCTTTAAGTAGTTGGTGGTAAATAAATCATTAAAACGTTTCATCTGGTCCAACAAAAAGTGTATCCCTTTAAGTGGTTAGTGGTAGATGAATCATTAAAACGTTTTATCTGATCCAACAAAAAGTGTATCTCTTTAAGTGGTTAGTGGCAGATGGATCATTAAAACGTTTTATCCGATCCAACAAAAAGTGTATCCCTTTAAGTGGTTAGTGGCAGATGAATCATTAAAACGTTTTATCTGATCCAACAAAAAGTGTATCCCTTTAAGTGGTTAGTGGTAGATGAATCATTAAAACGTTTTATCAGATCCAACAAAAAGTGTATCCCTTTAAGTGGTTAGTGGCAGATGGATCATTAAAACGTTTTATCTGATCCAACAAAAAGTGTATCCCTTTCAGTGGTTAGTGGTAGATGAATCATTAAAACGTTTTATCGGATCCAACAAAAACTGTATCCCTTTAAGTAGTTAGTGGTAAATAAATCATTAAAACGTTTCATCTAGTCCAACAAAAAGTGTATCCCTTTAAGTAGTTAGTGGTAGATAAATCATAAAATCTTTTATCTGGTCCAACAAAAAGTGTATCCCTTTAAGTAGTTGGTGGTAAATAAATCATTAAAACGTTTCATCTGGTCCAACAAAAAGTGTATCCCTTTAAGTGGTTAGTGGTAGATGAATCATTAAAACGTTTTATCCCGTCCAACAACAATTTTAAGTAGTTAGTGGTGAGTCACCAAAATGTTTTAATATTGTGTAACAAGACACAGGAAGAACCAAGCTAGGTTATGTAATTAAGGTTAGGTTATACTATTTTTGACTGGCTAAACCCTTTATACTTTGTTCCAGGTTCTTAATTTTCATGAGCTGAGGGAAAAGAAACCATTTTTATGTTGATATCTAATAGTTAACAAGCGCACCGTAAGTCATTTCCAAGTAAAGAAAGATATCTATCGGCTCAGTGTAACTTAAATGTTCAAGTTTATTGATTTACATATATTAATGTCTGGTAATGACCAGACTTATTAAACAAGTTAAAACAGGGTGTTACTACCTCTGATGGTTTACAATAAACATATAAAAGTCCTTGCGATGTATGATAAGTTTTGCTTAACATTTTTATCTTTAGTTATCAAAATTTCGCACTAAGAAAAAAACAGAATGTGTAAAATGGTAGTACATAAAAACTCAGTTAAATTTAGTAAAAGTCTGTAAATGTCTTCATAAGTCTATGGTAGTACAAATACATATTTATTGTCTTCTTTACTGAATAATATTTAAGTCATAGATTACATACGCTCAACATGTGTTAATTTCTTTATACAAATACGTATTTAATGTCTACTTTATTACAATAACACAGTGTTATTCAGGACTGCATTAAATTTGTCAGACATGTTCTAATAAACTTCCATAATATTTACTCACTATATTGAAACATGCATAATTAACTCTAATATCTATTATACATTTTACCAAATATCTGATTACAGTACAGAATTATTAAGTAAATTATTTACTTTTTCTGTGAGAATTCGCAATGGCCGACTGCATATACAGCATTTTCGTGCAGGTCTATATTACTGCATATACAGCGTAATCGTGCAGGTCTATATTTCTACATATACAGCGTTATCGTGCAGGTTTGTATTACTACATATACAGCGTTATCGTGCAGGTCTATATTACTACATATACATAGTTATCATGCAGGTCTATATTACTTTTAACTTCGTGAAAACATACAAAATTTTGTAATCCCCTTATTTACTTTTAATTTATTGTTTTAATTTGCTAACAAAATCTTTTTAATTTTGTTCGAAATATTGTGGCCATCCCTTTTAATATTAAGGTATCCCTTTTCGAAAGTTGCAGCTTAGCTAAGTGTAATATGAAGTCTAAGAAAAACAATTTGTGTTTGTTATTATAAATAATATTTCCAAAATGTATGTAAAAATAGTGGTAAAAAATAATATTTATTGTTGAAGGGGTAAACCAAGCGATACCTTCAAGTTAAGATCAGCCAAGGACATTACTATAATTATCCATACTGTGAATTCCCTTAATATCAAATTAAATCTTTCGCCATGATAGAAACCTCACAACATTCCAAAAAATGTATTGTTCGACTGTAGTGTAAATCATCCAACAATAAGCACGGCTTGCATTTGATTCAAACCTGACAACGAATGCTTGTAGGGGAGAATTCGACGTTCAGCTTCTTCCCAGATATGCTCAACCTGAAGAAATGGTTATGATCGTCCTGACCAAGGAACATAGTTTAAGTCATATAATGCTCTTTGAATCAATTTCATAAAAAATATTATTATTTCTATTTTTTTTACATTTTAGTCTTAAATAAAAAACAAACTTTACCGACCAGGACAGAAATACAGAATTGTAGGATATATATGATCGCCAGCAACGTCCATTTATACTCTGGATATTATTCGCCCTTCTAAAGGGATCAAATGATCTAAATTTTTCCAAGCAAAAGTTCCCACACTGTTCCCACTTAGCTATAAGAATTTGAATTCCCAAGACAACAGATGTGGTACCAAAGGGTATTTTCAATATCTTAACTCTACCGTTAGTGAAGAACACTGAAATGTAATTTATTAAACCACACAACATGTTCTTCGCTATTCACTGTTCAAGCTGGGTTCAGTAAACATCATGTAAGCCATGCTTCCCTGTTTGAATATGAGATAGCATTTTCATACACGTTCTCAACTGCCCTATGTTAATATTTATATTGTTCTTGGCATCATGCAATTGGAGATATATAAACTGGGGCACAGTCTGCCACAGCTCACATGTTTGCGCAATCATCTTTTCCCACGACCAATCACCAGTGGTTGGAGGGTTTTTCCTATAGTGACTGATGCACCCCATTTGGGTTATTAGTGTTGGTAGACTCTGGCAAAAAATATTTTTGAGCAGTTGGTCAGACAAATAGTACCGATTTGTTAACGACAGAAGTCACATTCAGTCTGAGCTGAATTCTTTTAATCTACGCAAACGTATATTGTTTATACATATTTATTAGATAGACGAGCACCTACATACACACTATTTCAAAAGTAAGGAATATCTTTACTGTTATCCATTATATTTGTAGATTAACCATGACATCACTACTTTCATAGGGTTCAAATAGCCTTTTTACTTGTCATATGCTTACTTTTCTAACACGCTAATTAATGTAATATTCCTCCAATGTATATGGTGAGAATTTAATTAAGTGGCTAATTAGTGTATTACAAGAGACCGTACTTCAACCAATTTCACTATAATTCTAAAACAGATAATTTAAAATGAAAAGTTTCCATCTTTCAAAGTTTGACCACGTCTCTGTACATCCCTGTGTTTCAGCGGATAACAGCTTATTAACCAACTCATGTTACATATTTCAAGTTGAATGGACCAGAATCTCTCCGTAAATAATTTTGGACACGCGAATAACTGAAATAAAAATAAATTTATCACAGTACAGGAACAGGTCTTGAAAGCCTCGAATATAACAGTTAAGTTTTTGTCATCTCAATAATAAAGAAACGTCGCAAATTTACGTTTCTACACTCGTTTTATGATAAAACAGTAATCTTAACGTAAATTATATCTATATTGACTACTTGTTCCTATTCGCATTCTTCAAAGAAACTTCCAGCGAAAAGGAAGAAGGAAAGAAAACGTCTTGTGAAAAATTTGACTCTCGTGAAATTTATAATTTTTGCACATGTGCTTAGGAACAGGTTAAAAGTGTGCCCTTAGTTTATTGTGAAAGAAGTGAGCATCGCGACTTTGACTTCATACCTGCTTAAAAATGCTTCTCTGGGAACGACATTTTAGGCCTATGTACTCCTGAGAGTCCGTAACCTTTTAACACAGATTTTAGATTTTACGTTCCGCGCGGTAACTGAAGGTTGCGAACTATCGATATAAACAGCTAATGGGTAAGTATCTTATTTGTTTCCTGCAATCTAAAGAGTGATAAACAAGAAAATTTAATCTTTGAATAATGGACAAATGTTGTGTCCACACTTAATTAGATCATCATATCTCTAAAATAACATCTTTACGATTTTCTTATTAAAAAGTTTCAAACAGTTGAGAATGAAAGAATACCTTCACGTATTGATTTATGATATTCCTGTTGTATGGTATTTACATCTTACTCCTTTTGAAAAGTATCCAGAATCAAACAACAAAGTCTCCTTCATACGGTGAAAGTATCTCGCTTTCTAAGAGGGCCGAGTCACAAAACCACTTGTTTGCATCTTATAGCATAATAGTGAACACTTGTGTATATACAAAACTACTCATTAAAATAAACGAAAAGTTCATGTAATAGAATATGAACTATAATTGTCATAATACTACATCAATACATAACACACACACAAAACGTTGAAAACTGTGCCTTCTTCGGTCTGTGTCACAAAATAAAGCATTTTATTAATTTCCTAGACATGCACTTAAAATCTAGGTTTACTTCAAAACTCACTATGCGGCTAAAATATTTGAATTAATCTAATTCAAACACATGTGTTTACTCATTCACTTGCAGAAGCAGAAGCAATACTCGTCTCCATAATTAAATATGGACGTTATGCTCTTGAAACGTTCAGAGTTTCACCACTAGGTGGAGTTCATTACTCGTATTTTAGTTGTTATGGATGATGGACTTCAAATACGTATAATATCACAAAGTAATTTATGAACTAAGTTGTTTCTTCGCAGTATGTGACATCGAGTATTGAACCGGTATATCGACGCTTGGCAGCAAGACGTAAGTATTGTAAATGTTAATACGTGATTTCTAAGATAGCTATTTCAAAATGATTGTCTTAATACGGCCTCCATAACGTCTCATCTGTGTGAGCATTTGTTGTTAAACTGAAGAATCCATTAGATGTCACTGACGAGTTTGAGTGAGACGGAACTTGGTTGTTGTTTTCTTCGTTGTTAGTTTCAGTATGGTTTACTCTGCCAATAAAGTTACGACCACGAGAGGTCGTCACATTATTCCGTCGAACAATCATTTCATTTCTTTGGCGTTGCGCGGCCAAGGACGCATCCACAACAGATCTGAGCTCGTTGCCAAGGAGATGAAGTGGATAAAAGAAGGACGGTGGCACAAAAGAGCTACTTGGGTATAAGTTCGTATTATTTCCATTGAGGTTGTTACCAGCAGAAGGGAACAGCCCATAACCACCGTGATTTACAGCAAAGAAAGGAGCGACCGTACTCCCAGATAGGAGTGTCATTGTTGTGCTGGGACTCTGTTGTGGGTTTAGCATTCCCTCGCCAAACATTCCGAAACCTTGACGGAACTCTGTCAGCCGATCAGAAATGCACAATTCATTTGCTTCTGCTGCTATTGAACCGTTACCTCTCGTGGCTAAAAAGGAATCTGTTTTTAAAGCCAAAGAGTTCTGCTGCTCGTGAGGAATTCCCATTGTTGATGTTACTCCCATGCGATCACAGAGTCCTGCAAAAAAGTTAGATTCAGTCAGTTCAAGTCTAACCTGAATTATTTTAATATGCACAGACATGTGTTGTGTATACACAACCAAGTGGGCCCGGCATGGCCAAGCGTGTTAAGGCGTGCGACTCGTCAGTCTCACTATTCGTTGGTAAAAGAGTAGCCCAAGAGTTGGCGGTGGGTGGTGATGACTAGCTGCATTCCCTCTAGTCTTACACTACTAAATTAGGGACAGTTAGCACAGATAGCCCTCTAGTAGCTTTGTGCGAAATTTGAAAACAAACAAACAAACACAACCAAGCAGTCATATTACAGCAATTTAAATTACTCTGTAATAATTATATAAACTTAAAGCTTCAAAACGAAGATAAAGCCTGGCATGGCCAGGTGGTTAAGGCAATCGACTCGTCATCGAGGTTCGAATTCCCGTCACACCATACATCCTCGCCCTTTCGGCGTGGGGACGTTATAATGTGACGGTCAATCCCACTATTCGTGGCGGTGGGTGATGATGACTAACTGGCTTCCCTCTAGTCTTACACTGCTAAATTAGAGCCGGCTAGCGCAGATAGTCCTCGTCTAGCTTTGTGCGAAATTCAAAACAAACCAAACCAAACCAAATGGAAGATAAAGGCCAGCTGAAGCTCATTTCGTAAAACAAATACTAAATAAAGAAACTATGGAGATACAGTTTTTGAAATGTTTTGCAAATATTTATAAAATATTAGTTAGAAAAATCACTGAAACATTCACAGAACCTATGAGATGCTTGAAATGATCATAGGTTCCGTGAATTTTTCAGTGATATTTTAAACAAACATCACAAGGTCTTGAATCTTTTTAGTTAATTATTCTTTACAATATATCAGGTCATCCCATAATTAATGTCCGAAAATTTAATACAAAAAGTGCATCGTCATTTCTGTCTTTGTAGAAGGCTTTAATGACTAAAATATGTAGTAGGGCATGTATAAAAATGTTCAGTCAAATGAAAGAAACTAACCCAACTGCACTTTCTTCAGATCATTAATCAAATAAACCCTTATGAAGATGGATGTGTCTGAGGAGCACATTAGGCATATAATGCTTTATGAGTTTAAAAAAGACAATAGGGCAACAGAAACTACACGAAACATTCAAGGTGTTTATGGTGCGGAGTCTCTAAATAAAAGAAAATGTAAAAGGTGGCTTCAGAAGTACAGATCAGGTAATTACAGCTTAAGTGATGCGCTACGTTCAGGTTGTCCTGTTGAGTTTAATGATGACTTACTGCTGGCTGCACTTGATGAAGATTATGGTGTAACAGTTGAAGAACTAGCACAGAAGCTTAATTCAACCCATTCAACATTTCATTGTCATCTGGAACAGTTTGGAAAGATGTCAAAACTTTGAAAATGTGTCTCCCATGATTTGACAGAAGCCAACATTAGAGCAAGAGTGAACATTTGTGAATATAACAAACCTTTTTTTTGACAGGTTAGTGACTGGAGTTGAACTGGAGATGCAGGTTAACTGGCTAAAGCACAGTCCAAAATGGACTTCTACCCTAGGAAAGTCTTGTTAAACGTTTAATGGGATATTATCGGTGTGATCCATTTCGAGTTGTTGCCACTCAATGTAACGATTACATCAGACTTCTATTGTCAAGTGAAAGTGCTTGAATGTTGCACTGAAAGAAAAGAGGCCTGCTTTGATCAATCTTGAAAGTGTTGTGTTACACCAGGATAATGCACGGCCCCATACAGAAAGGATCACATCTGCGAAAATTGAAAATCTAGACTGGGAAAACTTCCACATCCTCCTCATTCTCTAGACCTTGCCCCATCTGATGATCATCTATTCCGAAGTTTGCAGAACTATCTTGATGGAAAAGAGATTGGAACACATGAAGATGTCAAACTACCCTTTCTACATTCTTTTCCTCCAAACCCCAAGAATTCTATAGAAGTGGCATTCAGAAGCTTGTGAATAGTTGGCAGGAAGTAATTAACAATAACTGAACATACATTATTGATTAAATAACATTAAAAGCGTTTGAAATCCTTTCTCTTTTTCTGAACCTAAAATCGGGCATTACTTAAGGGATGATCTGATACAATACGATCGGGCGCTCTTTGTTTGGTAATATACTTAAAAGTTTATGTCGTATTTGCGGTTTGTTAAATACCTATAACACTATGTAACAAGATTTTTAATTTTTATTGTTCCTGGGCAAAAAGTGTTATTTTCCAATTGCTTATGCCTAAAGTAAATAGAAAAAGACCTATTTTTCTCATCAAACTTTGCTTTTGTGACCTTGAAGCGTATAACGAAAACATGAGGGGAGACTACATTTGGAGGCTGATACGTGAAAATAATTTACATTACAGTCGCAAATTTCGAAAAACTACTCACTTCTAAACATTTTTGTATAAATACACGTAAATCTCGATTAATATGTTGTTTTATTCAGACCTTATGTAAATGAAAATGTGCAAATTTGCCTGTTTTTGCATAGAGAATAGGATAATTTCTAAATTTCATTATCCAGATCACAAAAGCAAAGTTTGAAGGGAATAATGGCCATTTTATGTACTTTTACAACATAAGCAATTAAGAAATAACACATACTATTCAGGAACAAAATCTTTGTTACATTGTGTAATAGACGGATAACTTTTAAAAAGTCTACTAAAACAGTATCGTGTACTAAATCACTATTCTATAATAAATTAATTAAAACAATTTAATAGAGTAGTGAGAGGTGGAACAAACATATTACTATAATTCGTTGTTTAACTTTCTAAAGTAGCTAATTGCGACCATATTATAAGTAGTAAACAGTTTACTAAAACACTGTTAAAGTTGTAATAGATTTACTTTCGGAAAACATCTAATTTCAATTATATTACGAGTAAAGAACATTTTACTACAATTGTGTTAATAATACAATAGTTTTAAATAACACGAGTTTTAACACCAGTATCATATCTTTAAATTTACGCATGAAGAGATCAAACAATGCTTAGTAATTTTGCTCTTTATGTACGCTGGTATGTGTTTTATCTATCATCTGGATATTACTGTTGTTGTTTAGGTTGTGCAAAGTTACACAAAGAAGCTAGTTGCACTCTGTCCACTGCTTCCGTAAACTGAGCGTTGACCCACCCACCTAGGAGGGACTCGAGGATTAAATATACTGTAAAAAAAAATAATATTCAGGCCGGAAATTATATCAATAGTACTTATAAACCTTTTATAACATGACTACATAACCGGTTTTACTTCTTAATCGTAATTGCACCAACATAAGATGTTTGGTAAGGTTTCATTTTTCTTTTTCTCATCACTGCTTGAACTGTTTACTTTTATGTTTCCATAGCAAGTTGCTATTATGTTTGTTTGTTTGTGTTTTGAATTTCGCGCAAAGCTACATGAGGGTTAGCCGTCCCTAATTTAGCAGTATAAAACTAGAGAAAAGCAGTTAGTTATCGTCACCCACCGACAACTCTTGGACTACTCTTCTACCAACGAATAGTAGGATTGACCTTAACATTATAAAGCTCCTACAGCTGAAAGGACGAGCACGTTTAGCGTGACTTGCTATTATGGCTATAACACTTTTACTTAATAAATAAAATGTCACACCAGTTTAAGTCGATAAATACTTCTGCCGCATCATTTTTACCAATGATATCAAACAAGATATACAATGAGTTGTGCCCACTACTGGTATCGAAACTCCATTTCTAGCGATAAGTCTCCATCTCACCCATAACCCACTGGTTTTACATGTTTCTAGAATCGAATTAGCTGCACCAACGCTTACTCAGTGGTCCGGCATGGCCAGGTGAGTTAAGGCGTTCGATTCGCAATCTGAGGGTCGCTGGATTGAATCCCCGCCTCACCAAACATATTCGCCCTTTCAGCCGTGGGGGCGATATAATGTGACGGTCAATCCCATTATTCGTTGGTAAAAGAGTAGCCCAATAGTTGGTGGTGGGTGCTGATGACTAGCTGTCTTCCCTCTAGTCTTTCACTGCTAAATTAGGGACAGCTAGCGCAGATAGCTCTTGAGTAGCTTCGCGCGAAATTCAAAAACAAACAAACACAAGTGCGTTAAATGGATAATAAATTTAATGAAGAGAAACAATGTTTTTAGTAAAGACCTCAGGATCCCAAATTTCATGAAGTGCAACAATGTTTTTGGTAAACAATACAAACAAAAACATTCTTATAAAGGTTTTTCAAAATACCTGAAGTAAGCGAGTCCTGAGAATTCCCTCCTAAAATACCATTAAGCGAGAAGGATGACGGAGAACCATTGTAACCTTGTACTGTAGAAACTGACGACAGGTTTGATGGGTGATGTGGTGCGTAAAGGTTCCAGTGCTCTCCACCAGCTAGTTGAAAACGATGAATTGGATCTGAAAGTTATTTAAAATTCGTTTCAAATTTTTTGAAACATCTTCAGATCCATTCAAGATAGTTTTTTAGTTTAATCTATAATCTATTCCATACAACAGATGCTTCCAAATTTTACCGTAATACTAAGAGAGAGCAAAAACCATCAAAATAGAAGCACTAAAATAAAACACAAACAACACTAGGTAGTATAAACAAATCAACATACTCAGTAGGATCGATACCATCAGAAATAAATGATTTTGATGATTAACGTTTTCAATTAACACACTTCAAAAGATCGTATTTTGAAACATAAATGACATGAAATAATTCATAACAAATAATAGTTTGAAATTTAAATGACTTTGGATTATTTTAAAGAGAAACTGTACATGTACTTTGTTTTAAGTTAAGCACAAAGGTTCACAATGGAGTATCTGTGCTCTGCCCACTCACTACAAGTATTGAAACTCGGTTTTTACCTTTGTAAGTACGAAGACACACTGCTGTGCCTCTAGAGGTTTGTTATATGCAGAAGATGAAGAGAAACTGTTATTGTATTTTGGTTTAAAATTAATCTCACAAACAAACAGAATGGAAACATAACAAAACTTTCCTAATAAACAATTAATAGAGGTTTCGAAACCCATTATTGATAAATATTTCATGCAATGTATGTTTTGTTTTCTCGAGACTTCAGATGTGCAGACATTCAGTCATGTTTCCTCGTAGAATATGACAAAATAGCAACAAAAAAGAGGAGTAAAAATGTGATTGGCGTAAATAAAGTTAAAGTGTCACTAAAAACTGGGAAAAATGAAGTAAAGTGTGTCTGATATAAACAAAAGTTAAAGTGTGACGAAAAACAGGGAAAAATGAAGTAAACTGTGTCTGATATAAACAAAAGTTGGCGTAAATGTGACTAAAAACAGGGAAAAATGAAGTAAAGTGTGTCTGATATAAACAAAAGTTAAAGTTAAAGTGTGACGATATAAAAAACAGTGACTAAAAAAAAATGAAGTAAAGTGTGTCTGATATAAACAAAAGTTAAAGTGTGACTAAAAACAGGGAAAAATGAAGTAAAGTGTTGACATAAACAAAAGTGACATCAACAAAAAGTGTGACGAAAACTGGGAAAAATGAAGTAAACTGTGTCTGATATAAACAAAAGTTAAAGTGTGACGAAAAACAGGGAAAAATGAAGTAAACTGTGTCTGATATAAACAAAAGTTAAAGTGTGACGAAAAACAGGGAAAAATGAAGTAAAGTGTGTCTGACATCAACAAAAGTTAAAGTGTGACGAAAAACAGGGAAAAATGAAGTAAACTGTGTCTGATATAAACAAGAGTTAAAGTGTGACGAAAAACAGGGAAAAATGAAGTAAACTGTGTCTGATATAAACAAAAGTTAAAGTGTGACGAAAAACAGGGAAAAATGAAGTAAAGTGTGTCTGATATAAACAAAAGTTAAAGTGTGACGAAAAACAGGGAAAAATGAAGTAAAGTGTGTCTGATATAAACAAAAGTTAAAGTGTGACGAGAAACAGGGAAAAATGAAGTAAAGTGTGTCTGATATAAACAAAAGTTAAAATGTGACGAAAAACAGGGAAAAATGAAGTAAAGTGTGTCTGACATAAACAAAAGTTGAAGTGTGACGAAAAACAGGGAAAAATGAAGTAAAGTGTGTCTGATATAAACAAAAGTTATAGTGTGACTAAAACAGGGAAAAAATGAAGTAAAGTGTGTCTGATATAAACAAAAGTTAAAGTGTGACGAAAAACTGGAAAATAAAGTAAACTGTGTCTGACATAAACAAAAGTTAAAGTGTGACGAAAAACAGGGAAAAATGAAGTAAAGTGTGTCTGATATAAACAAAAGTTAAAGTGTGACCAAAAACAGGGAAAAATGAAGTAAAGTGTGTCTGATATAAACAAAAGTTAAAATGTGACGAAAAACAGGGAAAAATGAAATAAAGTGTGTCTGATATAAACAAAAGTTAAAGTGTGACGAAAAACAGGGAAAAATGAAATAAAATATGGCTAACATAAATCAGAGTTAAAATGTAACGGTTTGTTGCTTTGTATTAAGCACAAAGCTACTCAATGGACTATCTATGCTTTGCCTACCACGGGTATCGAAACCAGGTTTTTAGCGTTGTAAGTCCGCAGACATACCGCTGAGCCACTGGGGGGAAAAATGTAACGGAAAACACAAAAAAGGAAATAAAGTGTGAATAAGATAAATAAGAATTAAAGTGTGACTAAAAACACACATAAAAAGAGATAAAAATATGACTAAATAATTCTGTTTGTTTTTAAGAGCAAAGCTCGAGCACGAGCTGTATGTGTTGTATCCACTACGGGTATCGACACCCAGTTTTAAAGTTATAAGTCCGCAGACTTGCCCCTTTGCCACTTGTGGGGTGACTGAACAAAAAGAAGAGATAAATTTGACTGAAACACAAAGAACAGTTGAAGTGTGACTGTCGAAAGGAAGAGTTAAAAGTGATGGTAAACATATTTAAAGCTGAAAGTCCAAGTACATACGAAAAGAAGGTGAACATATAAACACCAAGGGGTCATATGACCCATCCGATCTCTAAACACATTTTCTAAACTATTTATCTACCAAACTGTGCTTAAAGCTCCATAACTTTGTTGGTTACAGAAATATTCACCAATATTAAAGCTGTTAGAGTCACCTAGCCGTTTATATTGAAAATTTGCCGAATTTATACTGAGTTTTACAAAATGTTCTAATTATCGTGCAAGTTGTAAGCCTTGTCGGAGGTGAATGATAGAGAAACAAGATAGTGATTCGATGGTTAAATACTGCATCTTTGTACTAAATGAAAATGTGAGTTTTTTCTGAGTCCAGGTACTCAACAGATAGTAACAACAGATGTTGACAGTCTCAGAAGACTTCACGTATTATGTATATCAACAGTCTCAGAAGACTTCACGTATTATGTATATCAACAGTTCTCAGAAGACTTTACGCATTATATGTATTAACAATTTATAAAATACTTTGACTATTTTGTATACTAACAATGTACAGCAGCTTACTTATTGTGTGTATTCACACTTCACAGAAGACTAATGATTTTGTGTATTGATATTGCACGGAAGACGTTGTTACTATGTACACTAATACTTCTCAGAAGGCTTTGCATATTATATACATCAATAGTATGCAGAAGACTTTACCTATTACATATATGAATATTTCACAGAATACTTTACGGATTATGTATATGGATATTTCACAGAAGACTTTACGCATTTTGTATATGAATATTTCATAGAAGACTTTACGCACTTTGTATATAAATATTTCACAGAAGACTTTACGTATTACGTATATGAATATTTTACAGAAGACTTTACGTATTATGTTTATGAATATTTCACAGAAAATTTTACGTATCATGTTTATGAATATTCACAGAATTTAAGTATTATGCTTATGAATGTTTAAGATAAGACATTATTATGCACATTGATACTTAACGAAATGATGTTTTACATATTATGTACATAAACAATTTATAGAATGTCTTACTAACTGTCAACATAACACACAGAGTTTCGAGTTTATGTTATTACCTTACTGGATTTTATGTTTTATATTTTGATAAAATATGAAACACGTGCTAGTCAAAATTATATTACTATTAACAATCCTCATGTCTCAGAGGGAAATATTGGGGCTTATAATTCTAACGACTGGGCAGAGTACTGATAATCTACTGAGTTCAACAACAAACAACTAGTAATAGTATCGTGACAAATTGTCCCACCTATTGGCACACCTTGGAGTCTACGAGGTATTTCAATAGTCCACTGTTCGGCGGTTTTCCGTCTCAAATGTTCCCACTCCCTGAGAGACTCCAAGAAAGGTAACCTTTGTCCAAAGGCCGTAGCAAAAGCCCTTAATTGTTGTTGTTGTCCTGAAAACAAAAATAAACAAACTATACCAGTCAGAAAAGATTGGACACGTAATACGATCATATCGATAATTCTAGAAACGGTCTTCAAATACATTTTGAATATTGAGAAACAGGAGTAGATTTATTAGAAAAGTAATCAATTTTTTTAAAACACAAGCATTTACAATATGATTTCACGTCACGATGGATATCTTTCTTGACCCTCGTGAAACAGCCAGAAAACGCGGTCCTTATTCGTTCCTCGTTGACTTAGCACTAACTCTTAAAGCTTAGAATGCTAAAAAAGTTGATTTCAATAGTCGTATTGGACAGAGCACAGTTAGCCCATTGTGTAGCTTTGTGTTTAAATACAACACTCCTTGTGTTAATCGGTAATTTTCGACTGCCCAAGGAACATTGGTAGGTATAAAGTTTATGCGCTCGTTTCGAATAAGGCTTGAAATACATCGGTGCAAAATATTATACAAAGTGGACTAGAAATTAGAAATATCTACAAATATACAAACGAAACGAGAGAAAGAGAAAGCTAAACATGATTATCAAAGACAAGTTAGTACAGCTAACTAATAATTACAATCTGTTTAATACAGAAAGGAAAACACAAGAAAAAGCTTGTAATAACAAGTTAAACTTGAAAACATTTTCATGTACCGCATCATACGGCAGCCCATCTTACCTCCCAGAAATTGATTCACAATTATCTTTTAAGTCTTATATAACTGTTCTATATCAGGATTTGTACATAATATTTCATTAGTAGGTATAATAATTTTCATATATCTTACTTGGTAATTTCAAATTTTATTTATCAAAACTTATCAAATTTGGAATAATTTAAGTGTCTTAGTGTCTTAATACTTCTAAAAAAAAGCGAGAACTAATACAGGCAAACTTGACTTTTGGGCACCCTCTGGGTATGGTCACAATAGCAAAAAAAAAGGGCACATGATCTTCCCAATTAAAGTTGTGACATTACAGACTAAAATGAAGTTTTTACCTTCAACCATCGTGCCGAATTCAGCCACTTTTATTATTTTATTTGTGACAATGTTTCATGATTCATGAAACATAATTGAATGAGGTTAATTTCCAACAGCCATTTATTTTTCAGTGTTGACTTTCAACACTGAAAATCTTTACATTACGATCTTTATACAATTCGAGTTTTGGTAGTGTATTCAATCAGATTTTCAGGTATCTTTGGTACACAGTAGTAATCTATTTCTTTAATTTACCTGGTCTACGTGTAAAGTCCACCTTGTGATGTATGGTATATTTACAAAGAGCAATTCCCAATGAGTTAAAAAATAAACCACTAAAGTAATTCGAAATTTCTATAGCTTAGCTCATAACAGTGCGGCTCCGGCATGGCCAGGTGGTTAAGGCACTCGACTTGTAATCGGAGGATTGTGGGTTCGAATCCCCGTCACACCAAACATGCTCTCCCTTCCAACCTTGGGGGCGTTATCACGTTTCCACTATTCGTTGGTAAAAGAGTAGCCCAAGAGTGGGCGGTGCCTTCCCTCTAGCCTTAGCCTGCTAAATTAGGGACGGCCAATGCATAAACCCGTCGTGTAGGTAGCTTTGCGCTAAATTCAAAACAAACCAAACCAATCATAACAGTGTAAAGTCAGGTGAATAAGGTCTATGCTCTAGCGATATTAATTTATTAAAACTTTAGTGAGACGATATTCGTGCCGTTAGTATGTTTGGTAAGCATTGCTATCATAATGATACTAAGTCACACAATCAGTCACTAGCAGCATCATCTTTGTGAATACGTTCAACACAAATGAAGGAAACGTAACTGGTAATACTGGTGGTCATCAGTAAGTACGGTTGACACGTTAGTAAAACACTAGTTTTATTAATATATACGGTAAGTACACTTCAAACACTAGCAAAGTAGATATGATTATTGGGTTAACAGAAAAACGTCAATGCTAGATTATATATTTGGTAATTATAGCTCATAGGATATCAGCCTCCCAGTATGTTTAAGGGCTTGCATCGCTAGAAACCGGGTTTCGATATTCACAGTCAGCACAGATCAATGTGCATCTCCGCGCTTAACATAAAAAAATATTAAACAACAATATCATAGACTAGAAAGACAGACATGGCCACCCAATAAATACTGAAACACTTCATTAATACAGTAGATATACCTGAGATAGAGAGGGCCAGGACACGCACTTATGCTGTACAGAAGCGGCAATTGGTCAATCACCGCAAACAGCATAATCGGCATGGATTTGACTATTTTTGGCCGAACCCTGTGAAAGTGTCCAAGTAAACCCGCTTACATGGGCTTTTTAACACAGATTTTGTATTAGGAACGGGGTGCAAACTCTCAGACAAGAACTATTGATCTCGATTATACAATATGTAAGCACGTTTTTGTCCTGAATGATGCAAAAAAGCTGCACTCCAAAGTACTGACTGTAGTTATATTTTGCCAGTTTTATGTATGGTTTCAAAATAAGCTGGCGTTCTTTCAAATAAGTTTAACACTAACGAAACAAATATATGGCCAACGGGTAATAATGAGACCACCAGTGCTACTAATGTAGTGTTCTGATTATACTACGTAGCTTTACTGGATGCGTTCGCTCCGCTGATAACAGCACGTTTATTTGTTGTGTTTTTTTTTAATTTTGCGCAAAGCTACACGAGGGCTATCTGCGCTGTCCGTCCCTAATTTAGCAGTGTAAGACTAGAGGGAAGACAGCTAGTCATCACCATCCACAGCCAACTCTTAGGCTACTCTTTTACCAACGAATAATAGGATTGAACATCACATTATAAACACTGATGTCAAGAAAACCCACTTGTAGTAAAATAAATATGCAAAAACGGCTCGTTTGGGTTGAGAAAATATTTTACATAGAAGAGCGAACAACGTTTTGACCTGGTCATCTTGGTTCATCGTCAGGTTCTATGTAAAATATTTTCTCAACCCAAACGAGCCGTTTTTGCATATTTATATCACATTATAAAACCCCCACGACTGAAAGGGAGAGTACATTTGGGACGACGAGGAATCGAACCCTCGACCCTCAGATTACGAGTCGAACACCTTAACTCACCTGGCCATGCCGGGCCTCAACAGCAGGTCTAAAAGATACGATTATCGTGAAACAACGTTGAATTACTAACGTCTCAGTTTAACTTTGCACATGAAAAATAGACTGGACAATAGTATACAACTCTGCAATATTCAACGACAAGAATAATACTTGTTAACCATATGTACCTGAGAACACAGTAAGATACAGAACCAAGAATTTTTATTAAAGGTACAAAGTGCATTTGCTCATTTTCACAAGCTCGAGACAAATTCAAACATCAAGAGTTAAGTCTGAACAGTCTTGAAACAAGTTTGAAAGTAACTGTCGTCACATGACCTAACTGGTCACTTTATTTCGACTTTCCTCGACAAAATTCACCGAATGGGCAGCTAAATGACGTGGATTCTTCTCACTGACCAGAAGGATAAAAGCATCTGTTATTCATAACAGATAAATGAAGACAAAGTAAGAGAGGCGAGACGATTCTAAAAGAAACCTTAACGGTCTGCTGAGCTACAGGTTTTGTGATAAATAAACTTGTACATATTCAGAATGAAATAATAAATTTAGAGTCAACACTAATGCTACATAAATGTCACACGAATATGTTTGCTAACTACAGTTCAAAAACTAGCAAAAGAAGCAAAATTAGTTGGTAGACATAAAAAACAAATCGTTGGTACTGAACATTTCCGTAACTGTGATTGTAATACTAGCGGAACTGACACGATCGTTAAGTAAAAATGAAAATATTACTTTTAATAATATTTATCTTGATGACAGCAATTTATCCCTTTCAATGAAAACTGTAAATTCATTTTTGCTTTTGGAAGCATACCATTGAATTGGTCCTAGTGTGGCTTAATACTTAGCTTATTCCGACTATGAATCCAAGGATTCATGGCTCGAGGCCCTGTTGCCTCTCATATGAGTCTTGCAATAGGGAATGTGTGTGATTTATAACAGTAATGGCCAAATTCCACAAAAATGTAAGACAAGAGTAGCTCAAGGCTTAACGATATGTGTTGTCAACTGCTTGTTTTCGGATATGTCGGTATCCCTTTAAATAGCTTAGCTCGAAAATTCTGAAACAAAGGCAGAAGTAACATTCAGTTTTACTCTTCTTTTTTTTTTATAGAAAAGTCAAACATCGAAAGAAATATTGTTTGTTTGTTTGTTTGTTTTTCCTTCACGTACTCTTCACGGACGAAATTTGTTTTAACTTCCGCTACGTGTGAGAACATTGACTAACAACATGGATACGGTATTTCTCAGTGATTTTGAAAATGCTCAGAATTAGTTCTAGTGCTTACTTCATGAGTTTTACGTAATCTATTAACCAACATATTCTAAAACTCGATCTCAAAATATCCCTACACATTGTTCAAGTTGGCCAACAGAGCCGCTAAAATAAGAAGGATTTGAAATAACAAGATCTCGTTCCCGGCTTCTTCATGAATAAGAAATTTTCTCCTGAAATTTGACTTCTTTAAAACACAGAAAGCTACTGATTCTAAAAACCTCTTCTCTTTGTCACATTCGTACGATAAAATTAATTTAACCTTCGATGTAAGAATTGCTTTAGGTTGCCACATCTAAGCGGAAACGGAAATGGTTATGAGTTCAGCTTACTCTTACTATTATGCTTATATGATGAAACAGATGTGGTTTTAAATAGTATAATTACTTTCGTCTGCCGTATCTAAGTGATAAATAAACCATAGCCGACCCCCAATTTTATAAGTTCCTGCCTGTCTCGCCCAGATCATAAATGTTGGTCATTGATTCATATATATGTACCTGGGGGGTAAATTCAATATGCCCATCGAGTGATTTGTGTAACCACTTGTTTAACAGTTCGAATCAAAAACAGGTTAGAGTTTATTCGGGCTAATTAATCCACAATGTCTGTAAATTTATATACTTTCTTTCTTCTTAAAATTCTATTTTAAATTCAAAAACCACGTTACTAAGAAGAAAGAAATTCTGATGTGACAAAGGTTCCAGTATCGGAATGTCTGTTTCGAAGCGCAAAGCTGCACAGGAGTCTTCTTCGCTGTGCCTATTGCAGGGAGGATCGACCCCAGATTTTAACAGTTATAAGCCCTAAAACTGCCGAGTACTTCAGCATCGGAATGGTGTGAGGACTTAAGATTCAAGAAACCAACATTCGACATATGACTTGCTTCTCCTTATAGAAACTGAGTAAAAGATAAGTTAATGTTGTCTCTCAATAACTTCTGTGATTTTGAGTTCACCATTTCTTCGTTATGTAAAATATGAATATGTTGAGCAGAATTAAACAATCAATACACATTTTACAGGATGCATTTTTTAAAAAATTACTGTAAACTCAAGCCACAAGCACTTACGTATCATTTCTTATCTACACGCTGTGATCCTTGACAATCCAGTTACAACAACCTCAGGCCATATGCAAGTATACGTTTTACTCTATCTGTTTGTTGTGATCATGGGAATTCTCTCGTTTTATGGTTATTATTTAGATATTTTATAATGTATTAAAAAACACGGCGCTAACCTCTACTTATATTCCTATAAGGCGAAAACAATCACAGACCTCAAGGTTCAAGCATAATTATCTTTATAATTTAGAACTGGCCACAACCAGTTAGCAGCATCCACCTTCTACACCTCTACTCTTAACTAGATAATGGGACTGGCTGTCATATTTATAACTTCTCCACAACTGAAAATGCGGGACGTGCTGAAAGTCACACAGTGGGATCGAACCATGCACCACATTCTGATTCATATCCTGACACACCAACCTATAGACACGTCTGGCTCATCTGTTAATTATAATTGGCTCGGGTTTTTCTAGTTTGTTTGCTTTATAAACCACATTTATTATTTATATTGCTGTGTGGTATTACAGCAAAACCTTGTACAAGTTCTACAGTTACAACAAACACACACAAATTAAATCATATACCAAATCGTTTCTACGTGACAATATCTTATCTGTTTTACGTATTATATAACGCCATACATGTTACTCTTAAGTCTGACAACGCGGCTATTTTAAAATCCATTGGCACCACTGCTATGTGCAACGTGTATTTAGCCTCTAAAAAATGGTTTGGGTTTCAAAATCATGCTCATATTAGACATACAAATGTTAATGATACCGCTACTAATAAATAAAACGATTTGGGGAAATGATATGTAGTTGTTTCAACAGGACACTATGGCAAACGTGAACTTTTAATAGTAATACTATAAATGGATACTAGATGCCACTGCATTGGTATCACGGTAAAGTAAAATGTATCATGTACCCAAACAATAACCTCTTAGTGAGAACAAAAACTGAAACATTCTGTGTGTATTAAAAAATACTAAAAATCTTTTGCAATTAATATGTCATACGTTCTTACTGTTACTATTAATCTGGAAGGAGAAGATTATGAAAAAGAGTGCTAGTCTTAAAGAAGTATGAGTGCTAGTCTTATAGAAGTATGTGTTGAAAATGTGATAACCAGCAGTAACATTTCCCACAATTACTGGTTTTCTAAAAAGAAGTCAGAAAAACTCATCACCGTTACGGTTGTACTAAAAATAAGTTTTATAGAGAGATACCCACAGTTACTGATCCACAGAAATAAAAACATCGTTATTGTTCTTCTAGAAAAATAAATAAATAAAGGCCAAACAAAGAATCACCATTACCGCTATAAAAAAAAATGTTCAAAGATATCCACCATTACTAATTGTTGTGGAAAAAGTCCGAAGAACGGCCTGGCATAGCCAGATAGTTAAAACGTTCGATTCGTAATCTCAGGGTCGCGGGTTCGAATCCCCGTCGCACGAAACATGCTTGCCTTTTGAGCTGTGGGGTCGTTATAATGTTAGGATCAATCCTACTATTCGTTAGTAAAAGAGTGGCCCAGAAGATGGTGGTAAGTGGTGATGACTAGGTGCCTTCTCTTTATCTTAAACTGCTAAATTAGGGACGGTTAGCGCAGCTAACTCTCGTGTAGCTTTGTGCAAAAAATAAACTCTGAAGGAAGACAAGCACTGTTACTGTGCTAAGTAAAGAATCATCGTTACATTTTGTCGAAAAATATTATAAAGAAACATAAGTATCATTACTTTTTAAAGAGAAACAAGCACCCGTAGTAATATTCAGAAGAAAAAAAAGTCCAAAGAACTATAAACACCATTAATGTTATAGAAAAAAAACGTCCAAAGAAATAAAACCACTGTTACTATTTTTTTAGAAAAAGTTCAAAGTAAGATAAGCACTGTTACTCTGCTCAAACAAAGTTTAGAGAAATATAAGCACCCCTAATTTTCTAGAAAAAAAAAGTCCAAATACAAATGATCATTGTTATTGTGCCAGAAAAAAAGTCCAAGACAGATAAACACCGCTATTATTTTTCTAAGAAAGTGAGAGGTCCAAATAAAAATAAGCACTGTCATTGTTCTATAGAAAGGTTAAAAAATAGATAAGCACTGTCATTGTTTTATAGAAAGGTTCAAAACAAGATAAGCACTGTCATTGTTTTATAGAAAGGTTCAAAACAAGATAAGCACTGTCATTGTTCTATAGAAAGGTTCAAAACAAGATAAGCACTGTCATTGTTCTATAGAAAGGTTCAAAAATAGATAAGCACTGTCATTGTTCTATAGAAAGGTTCAAAACAAGATAAGCACTGTCATTGTTCTATAGAAAGGTTCAAAAATAGATAAGCACTGTCATTGTTCTATAGAAAGGTTAAAAAATAGATAAGCACTGTCATTGTTTTATAGAAAGGTTCAAAAATAGATAAGCACTGTCATTGTTCTATAGAAAGGTTCAAAACAAGATAAGCACTGTCATTGTTCTATAGAAAGGTTAAAAAATAGATAAGCACTGTCATTGTTCTATAGAAAGGTTAAAAAATAGATAAGCACTGTCATTGTTTTATAGAAAGGTTCAAAAATAGATAAGCACTGTCATTGTTCTATAGAAAGGTTCAAAACAAGATAAGCACTGTCATTGTTCTATAGAAAGGTTAAAAAATAGATAAGCACTGTCATTGTTCTATAGAAAGGTTCAAAAATAGATAAGCACTGTCATTGTTCTATAGAAAGGTTCAAAACAAGATAAGCACTGTCATTGTTCTATAGAAAGGTTAAAAAATAGATAAGCACTGTCATTGTTCTATAGAAAGGTTAAAAAATAGATAAGCACTGTCATTGTTTTATAGAAAGGTTCAAAACAAGATAAGCACTGTCATTGTTCTATAGAAAGGTTCAAAAATAGATAAGCACTGTCATTGTTCTATAGAAAGGTTAAAAAATAGATAAGCACTGTCATTGTTCTATAGAAAGGTTCAAAACAAGATAAGCACTGTCATTGTTCTATAGAAAGGTTAAAAACAAGATAAGCACTGTCATTGTTCTATAGAAAGGTTCAAAACAAGATAAGCACTGTCATTGTTTTATAGAAAGGTTCAAAACAAGATAAGCACTGTCATTGTTTTATAGAAAGGTTCAAAACAAGATAAGCACTGTCATTGTTTTATAGAAAGGTTCAAAACAAGATAAGCACTGTCATTGTTTTATAGAAAGGTTCAAAACAAGATAAGCACTGTCATTGTTTTATAGAAAGGTTCAAAACAAGATAAGCACTGTCATTGTTTTATAAAAGGTTCAAAAAAGATAAGCACTGTCAAGGTTCAAAACAAGATAAGCACTGTTGCTGTGCTAGAAAAAAATTCAAAAAGAGCAAGCACCGTAACTCTTTTCTAAAAATAAATATAAGAAAAGACTAAGGAAAGGTATCCACCATGACTGTTCATATGGAAGTAGGTCACAAGAGAAGTAAAACGCCTTAATAACTAACATTCGATAAAAACGTATGGCGAAACACAACAATCCAGTAGACACCAAACTTATTCAAACACAAGGTACAAAACTAAAAATGCATACTAGGTAAAAACTACACTGACAAACACAACACCAACATAATTTATAAATTACAATGCAACAACTGCCACGACTTCTACATTAGAGAAATAAGCATAAAAAACGTAAAACAGATTCAAAGAACACACAAAAACTCCACACGTTTTTGATCACTGCAAATCAAATAAACACAACATAACCGTATATAACACCCGGATACTAAGTAGGGAAACAGATATAAACAAACGCAAAATCAAAGAAGTACCGCTTATACAGCAACTAAAACCAAAATTAAACTAATATAAAGGAACACCTTTATACCTATACTAATTAATAACCTAACATCGAACTGCAACGTCCCCTACAATCCCATACCTGTTTCTACTCTTGTCCCTAAGACATGTGTCCGGCTACGGTCACTTGCAAACTCTCTTTGTAAACGTGAAGATGACCTAGAAAGGTCGAAACGTTGTTCTCTGCTTATCAATAAAAGTGTTAACACCCACACCAGCCATTCTGAGATACATTTTAATTTCAAGTGGGTTTCTCCTCATCAAGAAAACGCTTTAATGTTATTTTCCCATCGAAAGACTGACCACTATTTAATTTTTATATCATAACATTTTTTTTTCAGTTTACCGAGTATTAAGGATGCGTTATGCAAGCAAAGCCTTATGCAGGTGACAGTTTTAATGATTTAATATTGCAAAGCCTTAGTACTACGGAATTACAATACCTCAACCATTCAGCACGCGGCTTTAAGAAAGTATAAGAATATCTCAGGCAGTAAGTAGATCATGTATTTTCCCATACATGGAGTTTCAAGCATATGATTCTCCACAATTAGATATTTTAACTGTAACTCGCAGTTGGTAAAAATTAAGTAAATTCAGTTTCATATAAAATAGAAATGTGCACAAAGTCATATCATATAGAAACGTACAAAGTCAAAATTAATTAATCAGATTTTTCACATGATATATATTCAAATGTTGAATCATAAGTATAATCTAATGAATACAGTATTTGTTTAGACAAACTGTCATCCCACAACCAATATTTTTATCATCTCGTCAATACAAACATATCTAATAGTTTTGTTGTGTTGTCGCATTCTGAACATCGACTAGTTTCGCATGAAATGACTTTCTACAAAATGAGCGAAAAGGTGGTTTTACGTCACAGTGACCTCAGAATTTCTCATCTATTTTGTAAAAAAAAGAAAGATACAAACGAACGAAATACGGAGATATACGTGTATATGTGCTACAATAATCTGAGTAACTTTTTTTTTCAGGTTTAAGGGTAATAATAACAAAAATACTTGGCCCCAATAATCCATAGACGTTTTCAGTAAACTCGTCATTCTTGGCTGAATTTGAGATGTAGCACGAATAAGTGCTTGAACAAACAAACAAACAAAAAGCACGAATTTGGGGTAAAAGCTTTACTGCTCTTTAACATTTAAGTTTTTATTTTAAGAATTATACACTTTTAAATCTGTCATTTGATCTATATGTGTGTTGTAGCATTTTGTTCACCCTATTTCACACCTACAAAAAATTACTATGAATCATTCAATATGGAACCTGTGATTCTGCTTTCTTGTTGTTTTTTCAATCGTGGGTAAAGGCAGGTTTACAAAATCATTATTAGAAGAATATCAAATATTGTTGAAAAAGGATGGCTGATTGGAAGGTTAAACAACCAGGAATAATCCAATAAATAACATAAAAATGCTTGATAAACTGTTTAAAATCTGGGCTTTGTTCTAAAGAAGTAAACTACGTTTTACGTAGTTAAGCTAAATAATGTAATAAAATATTAGACTTAAGTAATAATAAGAACATCAGAGTAAAAGTAAAAAAAAAAGTATATAATAATATGTCGAACACACTATATCTGTAACATCCAGTGCTAACGAGGCCTTTTGCCAAAACCAAAGCTCTTCATGTTGAATAGGATACGAAAGGCTTAAGAGTAATATTGGTTGAGACGCTGTTTATATTAGTAGATTGGATCCCAACAATGGATATGATGTCATCCGAATTACGTTGACAAAGTGTAATTTTACATTACTTATGTCACAGCTTGTTAGAATTACGGTAAGAACACTACCTTAACATCAAATGTATATAAAACTGTTACTTTATTGAAAACGACTTTGTCCGTTATTCAGAAGAAATGACGAATCAGCATACTAATCTACTTAAGAACTAAATAATCTTTTACAAAATTGGTTTAGTGAACTTAAGTACCGCTCCCCAGTTGTATAGCGGCAATCTTACGGACTTACAACGCTAAATCTGGCGGTTCGATTCTACTCGGTGGATACAGCAGATAGCCCGATGTGACTTCGCTATAAATAAACACACTTAAGAACAGAATACAAATATCAAAATTACGTTCCAAATAATTTAAAATATAATTAATTAGAATACAAAAATAGGCTTAGTTTACTTAACAACGTAATTTCGCACTAACTTTTTAACAACAGTATACAAATAGGCTAGTCAAGCTCATTAGTTAATGTATTATATCATACATAAAATACCATCCGATTATTTTTAAACTATGCATTATGATTTATTTAAACCAAATCCTAATGCACAGTTTAAAAACAAACAGATGTTACGGTACTAAGTAGCAAGCTATTTGGTCACTCAATGCCTTTTAACTTGTAACAGATATCGTAACACTTCACGAAGTTTGGTGGTATTTTAAGCTCGTCTGTGTACTCACGTAACAAGATAAGTATTTTACTAACTAATCGATGGAATTAAACAATAATGTTTAGCCACCTTGGCAAGCTTGTTTGTTTGTAATTAAACACAAAGCTACACAAGAGGCTATCTTTGCTCTGCCCACCAAGAGTATCGAAACCCGGTTTCTGGCGTTGTAAGTCCACAGACATGCTGTTGTATGCGAGCTATAAAATTTGCTTACATATTAAATATTTCTTCCTCTATATAGATTGAACTGAAACAATGAAAAACATTTGATAAAGTAATCTATGGAAGAAAAAATTGGAATACTGTTATTGAAAATATTGTATCTGGAATAATTTTGTTTTTAAAATTGTGTCTAAAATATTACAAACACATACATGTGTATATAAATTAAATAACTTAAGTCTTTGTTTTCAAAATGTGAAAATTAGTAATTAATATAGTTTTGTAGAAACTGTTCGTTTTAAAATTTAGGAACAAAACAAAATATAACACCTTCAGTTGCCCAAAACATACATTAAAACACAACGTTTCTGAATTAAACAGTGTATCATGATTTGTAATAAGACTGGTCTATGTGTTACTAATTAATTAGTTTTTCTTAACTTGTAACTGTCTCCATCCCTGGTCGAAGCGTCACATAATTAATTAATCTTCCATCGCTGGTAGGCCGAGCATAGCCAGGTGGAATATGGCGTTCGTCTCGTAATCCGAGGGTCACAGGTTCGAATCCCCGTCGCACCAAACATGCTCGCCCTTTCAGCCATGGGGCGATATAATGTTACGGTCAATCCCAAACAAACCATTTCTAGTAACCAGTCTTTCTTAATCTGTAGTTCTATCTATCTCTTGTAACTTAACTTGTTAGTGCATACATCACTGGTCTAGGTGTTATACAATTAACCAGCCTTCCTTAACCTGTAACAGTATCCATCGGTCTAAATGTCACATAATAAACTAGTCTTCCTTAACCTGTAACAGTATTGGTAGTATTTTGTATGTATTAAACGCCTCTTGTATTTACACATTTACGAAATTTAACAATTTCTTTACAACAATTTATTTTACTAATACAAAAAAATGAAAAGCTCTTTGTTACTATAGAAATATTTTATTCAAATATAAAAAAGTGAAACAAGAAATCCAACGATAAAATCCAAAGTTAACTAATCAGTAACTTCTCTGGAGGTCAAACGTTGAATTGGTTTCTTTGTTTTTAAACACAAAGCTACACAATGGAGTATCTGTTCTTCGCCTACTAACGGTATCAAAACTCGAATTTTAGTGTCGTAAGCATGCAGACTTATCGTTAAGACATTGATATGCAGGCCAAACGTGACTTACATTCCTTCCCCCACACCTGTCAGATTTTATTCAGCAATGTATGTTATTTCTTTGCAAGTATAAACACCTCACTCTGTGTTTGATATAAATTCGCCTAGCAGTCCTGAAATGTAAGTATTTTACTTAACATGACCTTTGACATTCTTTCGCAAAAAGTAAATCAGTGAAATTCGAAGCTTAGATAAAGTTGTATTTTTGTTTCACTTACCTCAAACTTAATTCATTTCTTTTCTATCGCGCAAGGATTTATTTTACAAATCAGGGGACAAAAACAAACTCTTACTTAGATCAAATTGCTATTTCTTTTACAACAATGAACATTTCTTATTATTATGTTTGCTATGTTTGAGTTCTAGAACGACCTATAAGATTCTCACGTCACGATTGGTTTAAAGAAATCTATAGCCAGTAGTTATCAACATTTTAAGCATAAAAAATTGTGGCCTAATTTCTATAAAAATGATTCACTTACGTAAAAAATACATACCAAGTTTTGTTCAAAATCTGTACGTGATGGAGAAAAATGGATATCATTTTTTTTCGAATTCAGTTTTCAGAAATTATTGTAGAATACGTAAAATTCCAAGACAAGTAACCCATCACAGGCCTGTGTTATGTATACAAATGACTGTACTCGCTATAGGTATTATTTTTTTTTCAAATATGTTAACTATTGCGCGACAGATAATTATTTAATACTTACTGGCTGGGTTGAATTCTGATATACCAAACTTACTTCTTGGTTCTCGAGGTCCGTCTACCGTCACTTTGATGGCCTTGTTATACGTCACAACTTCAGGAGGGTCAGAACTCACAGTAATCGTTAGGGTAAAACTCTTCCCTGAAAACATAAACAAAAAAAACAAACAAAACTAAAGTGTACGATAGCACGCATGTCTGAAATTGCAAAAACTGTAAAACAAAATTAAAATATGATACTGCGTTTATAAAAGCAAGCTGGAGAAATAGAGAAATTGACGACTGTGTTGTATTAGTTTCGCTATTTATAAATGAAAAAAAAGGCTTAACAAGGATTGTGTAAAGTATTCAAAAGCACATTATTGAATGGCATATCATAGTATTATTGTTTGTTTGAAATTAAGTACAAAATTGCACAATGGACTATCTGTGTTCCGCCCACCACGGGTATCGAAATCTGGTTTCTAGCGTTGTAAGTCCGTTGACATGCCGTTGTGTTACTGGGGAGCATCTTAGTGTAACATTAGCATGTAAAACAAGTAGTAACGCTGGGGGTATTTTCACTGAGAGAGTTCTTATACTATTTAAAATAACTGACCCAGCAACCATCTGAATACACTTAAATTGTAATACGTCTAAGCTAATACAAATATATAGAAAGAAGTTTACTGCAATTTATTTTAAAAACTGTATATGCTAACACAGCCTTGTGTTGCCACTAATATATTTAGTTAACGGCTAAATACCTGCCATTCGACAGACTGGAGAACTGTGTTGCAGCACTTTCCGAGGTAGTATATTAGTGTCTGAGACTGAAGGACTGTGTCGCAGCCGTTTACGAGGTAGGATATTAGTGTCTGAGACTGAAAGATTGTGTCGCAGCCCTTTCCGAGGTAGGATATTAGTGTCTGAGACTGAAGGATTGTGTCGCAGCCCTTTACGAGGAGGATATTAGTGTCTGAGATTGAAGGATTGTGTCGTGGCCATTTCCAAGGTAAAATTATTTTGTTTTTCTTAAGTTTTGCCAAAGCTTATGAGGGCTATCTGCTTTAGCCGTCCTTAATTTAGCAGTGTAAGAATAGAGGGAAGGCAGCCAGTCATCACCATCCACCGCCATCCTTTGGAATACTCTTTTAGCAACGAATAATGGGATTGCCCGTAACATTATAACGCTCCAACGGCTGAAAGGGACGAGCAAGTTTGTTGAGACGAGGAACTCGCAACCTCAGATTGCGAGTTGAACGCTAAACGTCAGATTCTGAAGAAAAGAACTTCTGAAGAAAAGAACTTTAAATGTTCCTTGTGAAAGTAACGTTTGCACATCAAAATGTTTAAGACAACAGCCATCTCTCAAACCCCAATCCAAGCCATTCTGGACAGCCATCTCTCAAACCACAATCCAAGTCAGTCTGGAGGAACTTCTTCGTCCGAGAAGCCATTTTGATGAAATCGGATAAATCTCCTGGTATCACAAGCAAAATTATCATCAACAAAGATTTGGAGATGACGAAGGTTCGTAAGCTTCCAGCTGTACTTCAAAATTAGCAGTGTTGCCATGAAAAATGTAGCTTATGAAATTGGAATCATTGCAACACCATTCGACCACTCGCCTATTCAATTTCCGGATGCAGTTTTATTGAACGTTGATCCACGTAGTCTTCTTATAACTTGTTTTGGAAGCCAAAGTCTTTGTACAATGGGAGTTTGTGGAAAGTTTGTAAAGATGTGTGGTTTATGAGCAACCTCGTCTTATCTTGTAGAAGCTACTTACAAGAAAACTGCGGTGTTAGACGTAAAATAACCGAGGACGTAGTCCTAAGGACAGCATGGAACCTAAAACATCATTGTTTCAGCGATAATTTTCGGAAGCACTTCTTGGATACTTAATGTATTATGAACATAATTATAAATATTAGTTAAAGCATATTAAAACATTTATAGCAACAGTATATTAATGAGTCATTATCCTGCCAAAATAAAACAGATACAAAAATCAAGATCAAAGTTGATTATTTGTGTCACATGAACAGATAAAACTACGGCTGTTGATTGTTACTTCAGATCATTTTAAGGAATATCATAGAAACGCACAGTCAAGGTATTAGAAATGTGGAAACTTATTTGTTTACTATTGCTACTCAAAAGCAGTACTAGCGTATAACTATCGCACTCTCATAAATGTACACATTTATGGGCAATTACTTGATATCCTGCTCTCCCAGAACGTGAGTCATCAAACGTAATGTTGATAGTGGAGCAAAGAGTCACTACCAAACTCCCCGTTCCAATAATAGAAAAAGTTCTACTTACATGAGAAAAAATAACAAACCGCAGTCGGCTTGATGTTTGTAGTCTTAAGAACAATGCGAGTTGGATTTTAGGCGTAAAACGAAATCTTAATCCACATTTTGTACATTTTTCAAAATGTAAAGCATGACTCTCTTTTTAGGAGTTGCTAGTTCCGTTAAGACTTCAACTTATGTGTAATCCGCCTCTTTCAAATAACCAGCATATCCACTTTGCAAAGTTGTGTCATGTATACATTAATACAAAACAAGGTTTTGGTAAAATGAGTATTTTAAGGGTTGAACTTTCGTACGCCCAAAGGGGTGTAACTGCTAAACCCTTAAAACTTGAAAAATGTATTACCATTCGTAAATAGCCTTTCTCAGCCTAAAGTATTGTTATTGCCAAAAGGTATATCAACAAACTCCTTTTTTATTGTTACTTCAAACAATGTTTGAATAACGGATAGCTGAAACTGCAAGGACTAAGGTAGTTTATTGATTATTGGTAAAGGGTCCAGCATGATCCAGATTAAAAACACACTGAGCTTTCCGTTGGTTCAGGGACTACAGAGTATTCTGAGGCACATTTTTCAGTTACAGCAAGCCCACCACTCACTCTTACATGTTTTATTATTAATTTCCATAATACATGCTCAGAGACTTATTACCGAATTCGTGTTCTTTTGAAATAATTGGTTTCAACAACTGTTATCAGTTCTGGTTGCACCCTTGGCTGCAAGTGGTTTTTCTGGCTTGTTCTTCGGTGGGTTGGTCATTTAACGGTTACGCTATTATGGCATGCGTGAAATAAGGGTTTTTCTAAAAACTGAATAAAATTACGCAAGTTGGGCAAAGTTCTTGGGTTTCCGGTAAAAATATACTGCGTTAAAGCACAAACAAAGGACCTTGACAGATGTACTGGCTTTGGTCTAAATTCATAATAAAATAACTTCGCATCTCCTGTTGGTGCCTTGAAGACCGGAGAGGTTTCTACGCGTCACCTGACAACATATTTATAAGGTTTCAGTCATGCCATACAAACATGCAAAAACACATGCACTGTTGACCATAAAAAGAATTGGTTTTGTCCAATTATACATGTGACTTCCATGGGGAAAGGTGGTTACAACTTAAAAGTAGAAAAATTTACAAAGACGTGGAAAAAAGGTATGTCAAAAACAACAAACAGGGAAAAACGAAGCTTAATAGAACTACAAGAACGACACTACTTTAGGCCGTTTAATATACTGTATTATCCTTATATTCATTATTTAAGTGTATATTTCTTTGTTAAATTCCCAAATAACAAGCAGATGTGTGGGTAAATAAAACATCATTTGCTGTACTTCAAGTTTCTTGTTCGTGTTTTAACCCAAAACGCTATCTTTGTTCCTGCCACTACGGAAAAAAATCAAACCCTGGAGTTTCGCGTCATAAACTTACCATTTATCTATTGGGTGGACATAGTGTGAGCTACAATCAAACACCGAAGTTTAGCATTGTAAGTCCGTAAACTTATCACAGACTCACTGGGGCGGGGAGGTGGGGCTCTTTTTTGAGTTACAAATTCATACTAATTTTAGAAACGGGTAATCAGTGTTAAGTGTATCTGCCTTTTTTGTTTCTATTTATTGATAAAAGGACTTTATAAAGTTTCACCAGCCACAGCTGTTTATTGTCAATATATAAAAACACTATGTAACAAAATTTTTACTTTTTCTTGTTCCCGGGCAGAAAGTTTTATTTCGCAATTGCTTATGTCTAAAGTAAATAGAAAAGACCTATTTTTCTCTTCAAACTTTGCTTTTGTGTCTTGCAGCGTTTTACGAAAACATGATGGGAGACTGTATTTGGGGATTGTTACGTGAAAGTGATTTACATTACAATCGCAAATCTCGAAAAACTACTCACTTCTAAACATTTTTATATAACTTTATTGTAAATACATGTAAATCTTGATTCATATGTTGTTTTATTCACATCTTATGTAAATGAAAATGTGTAAATTTGCCCGTTTTTACATAGAAAATAGGTTAATTTCTAAATTTTAGTGACCTGGATAATGAAAGCTAAAGCTGGTTAACAACGGCTAAATAAATACTAACAAACAGACAAAACAGAGAGAGAGAGTAAATAGTGGAAGACTTGAGCGGATTTTTAAGATCGAGAGTCTAGACATTACGAAAACAGACTATGTGCTTTTAGATTCTAATGAGACATGTACAAATCTGTTTAGAATACAGATGCCTCTTCTTCAGGTGTTCATATCTCAAAATGATTTTCCCTAGTGTAACAAAACTCACCATTTAGAATCCTAACTTTTATTCTAGTAAAGTTTGACTTGAGATGTTTGTATACTTGCATTGTTTTCCTCACAAAATATCAGTATTTTTCTTTTCTTTCTCTGTCTCTCTCTCATAAAGCATTCTGATACGACTGATCTGAATAAGATACTGTGGGAATCAGTAACTATGATCCAGAACAGACAATACTTCTAGTAGCTTCGTCTTGAAATAAACTTAAGATACTGATTGAGATTAGCGGAGAGCAACTCGAATCTTCTGTGAATGTTGCGCACATAGCCTAGTTGCTTTGCGCCATAAAACACCAAACTACAAATGTTTCTTGAAACAACCTGAACAGCGTCAAAACTTATCTAAATGACACTTAGGATTAACTCTGACAAACAGTTTCTAAATATAAAATTCAAATATAAAGTTTTAGTTGTAAACACTCTATCGTTGAAGGTGGCAACTCTTAACAGTACAGAACCAAAATGTTGAGTGTTTTGACATCTGTTGATAATAAAAAGACTAAATAGGTGGAAATTCTGATGGCTTGTTACAATACAAAACCAAAATGTTGAGGGCTCATTATGATGAATTTTAAAACTACGGAGACTAAATAGTTGAAAGTTCTGGCGACATTTCACTGTTAAATCAACATTATTCGTTCACAATACAAATATCTGACTGCATTTTATCGGTTTCGTACAGAGTATGAAAAAATAGTTCGCAAAGTATTCCCACTTCTAAGTGGCACTCTAGCAGGCAATTAGATCAGTAAGATCTGGTACAGCAGCGCAATAATTGACTTACAGCTGTGTTCAGATGGATAGGAAACATGAACATGATTGCTAATGATTATATTTTTACCCAGTAACTCTCCATACGCCTCACTCAACAAAACATTTATATAATCAGTTTGTTGTTTTTTATGGTATATTAAAAACACGAGTGGGTTGTTTTTGCAGCTCTGATTTGATATTATCTTCTCATGTCAAGTGAATTTACAATCTTTTTGCCGCAAAGATTGCCTAACTCTGTCCTTATCATGGTTATTAGGTAGTTTTAAAATTTCACGAGCCACTGAAGACAAGTTGTTGTTGTTTTTGCAAGGTTGTAAGCATTTCGTCAGCCGAACATACTGGGCACACATAATCATTTCAATCACTGTTCCCGAACAGTTAAATTGATCCTTTTTGTTGGGCCCAACATGACCAGGTGGTTAAGGCACTCGACTCGTAATCCGAGGGTCGCAGGTTCAAATCCCCGACACACAAAACATGCTCGCCCTTTCAGCCGTGATGGCGTTATAAAGTTACGGTTAATCCCACTATTCGTTGGTAAAAGAGTATCCCAAGAGTTGGCGGTGGGTGGTGATGACTAGCTACCTTCCCTCTAGTCTTACACTGCTAAATTAGGGACGGCTAGTGCAGATAGCCCTCGTGTTACTTTGCGCGAAATTCAATATAAACCAAAAACCAGTTAATCGCTGTTCGAGGCTCAGGTAAATATGCTTTATTCAAGGACACACTCTCTTTCAAAATGAAGTAAGCTTGTCGTGGGCAGGCAGAAAGACAGACAGAATATCTGACCAGTACTAGAATTTTATCTTTATTCCCCATCGCCCCATCTGTATATATCATATTAAAGCCACGCGCGCATACATTCGATGTTGATGACCATAAAGATTCTGTGATATTGCAATTGTAAGTTACTGTGAAAAATGTTGATGGTTGTTAAAATATCAAAGCACTGTGTTAACGAGAACACAATAAACATGTTATCATCCGTTCACTTAAATTACCAGCTTTTCTGGTTGATTGCCAATACATACTTAAATAATAATCTTAGACCAGCTTCTCTAATCAACTGCGAACACATTCATAAAATACATTCTTGAACAATAATCTTAGATCAGATTATCAAATCAACTACAACACATTCACACAATATATTTTTGAACAATAATCTTAGACCATCTAGTCAACTAGGAATGCATTTACACAATATGTTATTCAATAATAATCCTAGACCAGCTTCTATAATCAACACATTCACACGATATATACTTGAATAATGATCTTACGTCAGCTGCTCTAGTCACCTGCAAACACATTCACACAAATTTTTGAACAATAGTCTTAGATCGGCTTCTCTAATCAACTGTGAATACATTCAAATAATATATTCTTCGACAATAATCTCAGACTAAGAGTACATTGATGCTCAATTATGGTTGTTAGCATGGAGTTGAAGTTTTAATTTTTAACCTTAGGTAATCCTTATGCAGTAATAGTTGAGATATACAGCACTTTTCCCATTAACCTTTTATGCTAGTTTTTCGTTACATGACTGCGCAGATCAGGGTGAAGTCCCCTTGTAATATTGTTGTTTACAACCACTGAGCATTATCGTCCATACTCAAAACGAACTGAAATGTTAACCTTGTGATATCTGTAGTACACTGTAGTCACTAATGTATGTAAGCGAAAAGTCATATTTTATCTAAGAATCTGAAATTCTTATGAACTGCAAATCTGAGCTAGTCTTCTCTGCCGGTGTTTTTATTATTTAAAATGTATTCATTTACATATATGTATGTTTCAGAATTTCAAGTTTGTTTGTTTGTTTTGGAATTTCGCACAAAGCTACTCGAGGGCTATCTGTGCTAGCCGTCCCTAATTTAGCAGTGTAAGACTAGAGGGAAGGCAGCTAGTCATCACCACCCACCGCCAACTCTTGGGCTACTCTTTTACCAACGAATAGTGGGATTGACCGTAACATTATAACGCCCCCACGGCTGGGAGGGCGAGCATGTTTAGCGCGATGCGGGCGCGAACCCGCGACCCTCGGATTACGAGTCGCTTACGCGCTAGGCCATGCCGAGCCTCAGAATTTCAAGAGCCAATAAAATGTACTGTGTGAGACGAAATGAAATCAAAATGGTATACGTAAAATAAATGTTTTCTGAAGCAATAGAGAGAAAGCAGACGTACAAAGAAATTAGATTCATGTCTTTGTCTGCTGAAAACAGCACTGATGATTGTTTAACGTGCTGTTTTACTCTTGTGTAAGAGTTATTGACCTACTGTTGTTGGTGTGGTGTACCTTTTCCTGTATAATACTACTAATACTCACAATACTTTGTGTTTTTACTTGAGTGTTATCGCTCGCTTCAGTGGTTTCGGGTAATATAAGTTTCGCCCACTCTATACAGTTGGCTTTTCGAGAAAATTACCATGCAGCTATGTCTATCTTACAGAAGTCTATGCATGAAATATAAATTTTACTTAAAGCACTGAAAGGTAGGCGGAAACTTGTATAATTGAGCTAGCAAGGTTGTCTTCCAATATTGCTAACGGCAGTTAACATATATATTTTTGTCAACACCCCTTCTGATTTCTAAACACTGACGTTTCTTCTGATATTCACGTTATTGTCTGATATTTTGGACCTAAAGATACAGTAATGTGTGACAGTTTATAAATACAATTCTGTACAAGGAAACTATAATAAGAAACGCCATGTGTCACATCTCTTAATATCAAACAGGAATATTTACTTCCTTCATAACACTGATAACAAGAAGGCGCATTACGTTTCGTTTAAAATAAAAATTGCCAAGTCTACCAAAAAGGTGTGTGTGTTTTCTTATAGCAAAGTCACATCGGGCTATCTGCGGAGCCCACCGAGGGAATCAAACCCCTGATTTTAATCCGTAAACATACCGCTGTACTAGCGGGGGGCTACCAAAAAGGAGAATGGTAACAATAAAGGTTTGTTCCACAAAACAACAACAAAAACAGTTGTGTGTCGTTTTACCGAAACATGGGTTTAAGTCATAACAAAAGCTTTTATTGAATACAGGGAAGATTTGGTAAAAACAACAACAACCAAAAAACATGTTTTTGTACTAACCATCAAATTATCTATCATTGCCCTTCAGTGTATCAGCAGTAAGTTTGTTTTTTTATTAAGCACAAAGTTCCACAACGACTTATCTGTGTTGTGCCCACCACGAGCATCAAAAACCACTTTTTAGCGGTGTAAGTCTCCGGACTTTCCGCTGAGCCACAAGGAGGAACAGGGTGGCAAGAAGCTTATGACACTAAAAGTTGGGTTTTCATTAATTATAAGAGGCGGGGCGTAGTCAATTCGGAGCATGCCATATTAGGAATTTATGGGTCAATCGTTCGCCACACGCTCTCAGATATGTTCTCTGTACATTTAGGCAGTGGGTGCGTTTTGAAAATGACAGTCAAATTCGACTACTGTAGCAATGGGTGCCGTAAACTAACTGCCTTCTTTCTAATGTGAGAGTTTAAAATTAGACAGTTAACACAGATGTGTAGCCTTTCGCGTACATCCCAAACTAACAAACACTAAAGGTATCTCAAGACGGCTGTTATGGGTGTTAAACTTTAACTAAAATAAAGTGCAAAACAAAGTTTCGACCTTCTTAGGTCATCTTCAGGTTATCAAAAATGACCTGACGATCACCTTAGAAAGTTTTAATACCCATATCAGTCATCTTTATAATTTATTTTCACTTCAAATGGGTTTTTGTCATCACGAAAACAAACACTAAACTACGCTTAGTTTGAACAGGTACGCTGTACTCAAGTGGACTTTCATTACTGTGTCGTGATTACTTCAGGGTCTATAGGTTGCTGTTAACACCTTCAGTTATGTTTATTCGTGTTCATGTATAGTTAAATATTAATATAGAAATAGACTTCGTTATCTTTGTGTAATACCAAAACAGCGGAACACAGTCATAAAAGAACTATTTTATTTAAGATTTTCTTTTCTGAGGGAATTTGACCATGATTGTGATTTCATCATATGTACGTGAGACACCAGTTTCAGTACACACTATCGAGTTTAAAATTTTAATGTGAAACTGGACTGAGTTTTGTTTCTTAGCTTTTAAGAGGGTGATAGCTTTATTTTGCACACTATAAAGGCGAGGGGACACTTACCATCGAATTAATCGACTAGCGACACTATAATGCAATGTGGAAATCGAATGGACTCACCCTGCCGACAAGCTCCTTCCATTACAATAAAACTGTGTGGAAGCTGGACTTTTTGGGCTTACCCTGCTGAGCAGTTTCTTCCATTACAATAACACTGTGTGAAAGTTGGATGTTTGTGGGTTTACCCTGCTGAGCAGTTTCTTCCATTACAATAACACTGTGTGGAAGTTGGATGTTTGTGGGCTTACCCTGCTGAGCAGTTTCTTCCATTACAATAACACTGTGTGGAAGTTGGACTTTTTGGGCTTACCCTGCCGGAAAGCTTCTCCCAAATTTGTTCGTATACATTTTCTTTGAAGTTCAAAGAAGGTAACACAGTTGAAGTAAACCATTTATAATTCACACACGAAAAACAAATATCATGTATTTTTAATTATAAATTAAGACGCCAGAACTCTGACGTAATACATGAAAACAAATGTTAAAGAGTACTTCTATACCACTTACAATTATACACAGCTACGAAAGTTTAACGAAATAAAGCACGAATGGTTAAAAAATGTCACAATTACAAGCAGCTATTCTATGTACATTAACAGAGAGCAGAAGAGCTTTAAGGTGACTTTTAACCATCAGAACATATTGAAATAACAAAATCACAGATGAACAAACATAAATAACTTTTCGTGCGATCATCTTAGCCGTTATTGCTATTCATCCAGAAGACAAACAAATTACAAAACATCAACCTGCTTACCGAATACGTTGAAATATACTGGAGTGTTCGAATTCCACAAATCTGGCTAAAACGATACTAAACGCTACCTGAAATTTTATAAAATCTCAAAAAATCCAATAAACGAACGAAATTACTTCTTAGCCAATCACATCAATGAACGAAACTGCTTCTTAACCAATCAACTAAATGAACGAAACTCCTTTTTAACCAATAAAATAAATGAACGAAACTATTTCTTAACCAATCAACTAAATGAACGAAACTCCTTCTTAACCAATCAAATCAATCAATGAAACTGCATCTTAACCTACTGTATTTCAAAGCCGTTTAACGAACTTCTTGAAACATTGCTATAACTTTTTGTGAAGAAAGATAATAACAGATCATATTACATATATTCATATCATCAAATTCTGCAGAGTTACTACCCGTTCTCTCACAAACCATTCAAACAAATGTATAAATCAACACTAATACAAAACTATAAAGTTCATTTGTACTACACGATATGTAAATGGGTTCGTGTCTGTTCATCCATACCAAAAGACGTTCACCTTCCCGACCTCTGATGACTATAAAACGTTCAGTAATTCTTGGATGTGATCCAATGGGATGCTATCATCTCTTAGTTTATTCAGTTTTAAATGTTTGCCTATGGCGTGTATATTTTCCACAGAAAGGTAAAAAGGTTTTGTTAAATCAGTAAGTTACGTGTAAATCACAGCAGATATAAAGTCTAAGAGAAACGGATATATCAGAACTATATTATGATATCATTCTTTAGTGTTTAAGTAGATAGTGTAATCTCACTGAAAATTAATTAGTTTTAGAAAAGATCTATAATACTCTTTCCAACGCAAAATATTCATATACGTAGATCATAAAGGTCTGTTCACATCAGGGATTTAAAATTTACAAGATGAGAATATTTCTCGAACTTAATGGCACCGTAAAAATAAAGGAATAATGATGAACTTGGGAGGCTCGGCATGGCCAGGTGGTTAAGGCACTCAACTCGTAATCTGAGGGTCGCGGGTTTGAATCCCCGTTGCACCAAAATGCTTGCCCTTTAAGCTGTGGAGGCGTTATAATGTGACGGTCAATCTCACTATTCGTTGCTAAAAGAGTAGCCAGAGAGTTGGCGCTGGGTGGTAATGACTAACTAACTGCCTTCTTTCTAGTCGTACACCGCTAAATTAGGGACGGCTAGTGTAGATAGTCCTCGAGTAACTTTTCGCGAAATTCAAAACAAACCAATCAGCTTGGGGCACCAGAGCCATCCAGAAAGAGAACTGCAGAAAGTCATACTCCAACCATGGAAAGTAAAGTGTAGCATCCTTTAACAGGTAAGAATACATCTACATGAAAGAAAGTAGAAAAATACTCCGCGTGGCCAAGGCAACTGTATGCAACATAATGAAGAAAGATTTCCTTGTGGTAAAGCAACAAAATTCGTATTTACGTAAATTGGTTCCACCACATATTTATTCAACCATGACAAAGTCAATCCATCAGAATGATAAAACGGGTATTAATGCTATTCCGTAGGATGGCGTACTTGCTATGTAACTTGTGGATTTCTATGCAATTTTGCTGTTAAAACAAACGCAAGGCAACGGTGTTCTCTTGCATTGAATGAATTGAAAAAACATACAAAAAGGAGTTATGCATTTTAAACAAAACAGTTATATGAATGAAAATTTTGCAATGGACAATATGCTGCAGGACTATTTGTTCATTAACAAAATAAATGAAAATTCTTGTTTAAAATCTCACTTTTTTATCTTTCTGATAAGCCTCATGCGCCTATTTGCCACTCATAAAAAATACGTAGTAAATGTATATAGAAATACATTGCTTCATGGAGTTCACCTTGTATTACTACATCTTGTGGTTACAACAAGAGACACAAGCCTATACCCCTCCCATTGACACAGCGGTACGTTTGCGGAGTTAAACGCAAGGAACTGAGTTTCGATACCCGTGATTGGCAGAGCACAGATAGTCCATTGTGTATCTTCTTGCTTAACGTCAAACAAACGTACAGCTGATACTGTATGCTAGATATACGATTAAGAAATAGGTATTTTGGCTTTAACTGTTTTAGACATTCAGGAAATGCTTGTTAGTTTAACAGAATAGTTTGTTAGTTTAATAGAATAATTTGTTAGTTTAATAGAATAGTTTGTTAGTTTAATAGAATAATTTGTTAGTTTAATAGAATAGTTTGTTAGTTTAATAGTGCTTAGTGCTACATTTTAATTCACCTGCAGACATATGTTTATCCACCCAATCTATACTCTATGAGCCGATAATGAAAGTTTAATCGAGTGGGCAAAAGTTGATTAATGGAACAATACTGAAAGGAGATTGGTCATTGCAATTATGAGGAAAATAATATAAGCAATCCCCTAGTTACAGCCTTGGTGTGCTGTTAAAAGATATCAAGTAACATTAGGTATAAATCGTGAAAAATGTTGCCTATAAGTATCTTATTATATCACAGAAAATTCTGTACCTAGGTAATGAATATTTGTTATTAGAACTTCCAATGTTTACGCCTCATTCCAAAAAAATTCATTAAGTAAAAAACACGTTCGTGTATACCATACAAATTTTAAATGTGTTTTTGTGTGTGTTTTTCTTATAGCAAAGCCACAGCGGGCTATCTGCTGAGCCCACCGAGGGGAATAGAACCGCTGATTTTAGCGTTGTAAATCCGTAGACTTACTGCTGTACTAGCGGGTGCACAAATTTTAAATAAAAAAAAAACATTTTTCTTGGTATTTCTTAACTGGACTACAAAGTGACAAAATTCTGTTTAATTAGTCTTGAACCGTATAATTTTTATAAACGCCTTATTTTCAACAGTTAATACGATTTCATTAAAAAAAGTAAAATCGCTGAATTATACGTTATAGTTAGTTAGTTATTTTGAATTTCGCGCAAAGCTACTCGAGGGCAATCTGCGCTAGCCGCCCCTAATTTAGCAGTGTAAGACAAGAGGGAAGGCAGCTAGTCATCACCACCCACCGCCAACTCTTGGGCTACTCTTTTACCAACGAATAGTGGGATTGACCGTCACATTATAACGCCCCCACGGTTGAAAGGGCGAGCATGTTTGGTGCGACCAGGATTCGAGCCCGCGACCCTCGGATTACGAGTCGAACACTTGAACACACTTGGCCATGCCCGGCCTGTACGTTATAAGTTATTTGTAGTGTAATTGCCACATTGAAGATATTTAACGAAAGTACTAGTTAGCGAGTTACAAAAAACTTGCCCATGAAGTTAGGAAGTCAAATATCGTTCGATGGATGAGCAGTAAGTTTACAGACTCACAACATTAATATTCGGGGTTCGATTCCATGTTTTAAACCGAGCGAAGGCAGTGAGTGTTTTGTATACCTTTACACTAAAACAACGACAAAAGCGGAGGGCTAAATACAGTTGCAGAACGTGTGTACTCTAAATATTCAAAATGGTTGGTCAAAGTTTGAGGAGCAATGTTAAGTGTTTTTCGAAATTATTCTTAGTATAAGAATTATGTTATAAATAGGCTGAAATATATCAGTTATGAAACTTCATTATCATGGAGTGTCACAAAATATTAAATTAATAAAAACATTCTGCTTTGCTCACAAAAGGCCTTAAATTGCCGTGACATTCATAATGTTTGAATTTCGTTCGAGGAAAGTGGGATAATAACACTTCCTTATACTCGTTGTTGCCTTGATTTGCTTTTTGTGGCACAAAAGGCCATGGCTGTTTGGTTGTGATAAAAATATAGCTAGTTAACACTGTTTTTGATGAGCCGTAAACAGCGTCTCATTATTTAAGGTATAATGCTGTACTAGGTTGATTGTTTTTACCACCCACGCCTCTGCGTGATCGCTCCAGGAATGAAATATTCTACCAGTTACGTCATTAATCACGTGATCAATCACATGATCGCTCAGCGGTCTTTATTCGTATTTCAATAAGATGCAGCAGGTTGTGCTCCCTCCCCGTTACAAAATTAAGTAAAAAACATAAGTCACCAAATTTTTACTGTCGCTTTTGTTCGATGTTATGGTTGTATCTGTAGCATCGGGTTTTAGATTTTGTAGATATAGGGGGGTCAGGATCAGTTTTGACCTCTTCTCCCCCCCTACCCCCATATGGTGAGTTATTCCTGTAATATTGATTTAATTACTATAAAAGAGCCAGTGCTTAGCTGCTCCACTATTTTGTCTTATCCCTTTCAGGGCAATGTTTATGTAGGTAATTATATTAATATTAATGTTAGAAAATATACTTTCTCTTTATTTGTTTATGTGAAGTTCACACTGCGTGAACAGTTCGATAATATATATCTCACGTTTTAAATTTATTCTAAGTTTATAAGTTCAGTGTTTCTTACATTTTTAGCCACTTTTAGATTTGCCACCCCAGGTAGCTACCTACTTTGCATATGCGTAAATGCGGCCCCAAGACTCGAATGTATCATAAAAGTGATTAAATTTTATCACCTGATGATGAAGCTAAGTAGGTAAATTCACTTAAGCGTAGTGTCTAATATATATATAAATACATATAAATAACTCGGGCTAGAGTCATTACACAGTGACACAAGCTGCATCAATGATAATATAATGAAGTACAATAAGAGTTATGGTTCTGGTCTGGAGCACAACATAGCTTGAATTTTCTTCGCGTATTTCAGAACGAAATTGTTTTCACATCGGATAATCGAGATTATAAGTTAATTATGTCTTCAACGTTAGTGAAACACTCTATTTAATTTTTTGTTAGTTCCGCAGGAATAGTGATTGAAATAAACTTGGATTTTACTTTTATGTATTTCTGGCCAATGACTTAGCCAGATTTTCCGCTCGGGGTAGAAAAATCTAGGGGGCATTAGATTAAAAAAGCCTAAATTGACTTAATTTTTAATACAATGATAATTAAAATGAATCAAAAGTAATTGTGTTTATAGAAGTTTTATTGTTTTATTAAATAATACAAAACGAATTTATTTTGTACAAACGATGAGAAATAATATGTTATCAACATGCCTAGATTTCTCAGGGGGCCTAGACCCCCTGACTACGCCAGAAATTCTGGCAATCTTGATTAAATTTCCAAAAGAATAGACTATACAGTTACTCGGATACCAGAGATTACGTTTATAGTATAGCATTACATTGTGATATTTAATTATACATCTGTATTTACAATACATTGTACATTCAGCTTTAACTGAATAGCTATAGCAGCTCTTTGTTATTATATAATAATAATCTCATATTGCCAACTTTAACTATATTAATACTGTACGATCAGCTTGAACTACACAGATGTGTCAACCAGGCACTATATAATCAGTTTTAACAACATAGATGTATTAACAAAACACTATACAATCAACTTGAAGTACATAGGTGTATTAACCAGACGCTGTATAATTAGTGTCAACTAAACAGATTTATTAACAAGGTGCTATGCAATAAGCTTTAACAACATACTTATAAAACAATTCCATATACAGTATAGTATTACGTCATTACCAAAATTACAGTAATTTTTGCTAATATCTTTTAACAGTCATAGTTACCATTGTTTTTATTTCCATTTCAAAGTGTCATTATAATAATAACATTTCGCTAACTTTTATTTTTTTGGGAGTCAATGATTAGAATTTAACTTGCTGCTGCCCGATCCACGTGTCGTCTAAGGTAACGTTTTTTTAAAGCAATTTCATTGTAAAAAAATGTTTAGTACATTATTTAAACTAGTGTATCACTATCCTTACTATTGCTGTACTGTAATATTGTTCAAGTACCCTTACTATTACTGTACGATAAAATTATTCAAGTATCCTTACCATTACTGTACGATAATATTGTTCAAGTATCCTTACTATTAGTGTACGATAAAATTATTCAAGTATCCTTACTATTGCTGTACGATAATATTGTTCAAGTATCCTTACTATTACTGTACGATAAAATTATTCAAGTATCCTTACTATTACTGTACGATAATATTGTTCAAGTTCCCTTACTATTAGTGTACGATAAAATTATTCAAGTATCCTTACCATTACTGTACGATAATATTGTTCAAGTATCCTTACTATTAGTGTACGATAAAATTATTCAAGTATCCTTACTATTGCTGTACGATAGTATTGTTCAAGTACCCTTACTATTAGTGTACGATAAAATTATTCAAGTATCCTTATTATTGCTGTACGATAATATTGTTCAAGTATCCTTACTATTACTGTACGATAATATTGTTCAAGTATCCTTACTATTACTGTACGATAAAATTATTCAAGTATCCTTATTATTGCTGTACAATAATATTGTTCAAGTACCCTTACTATTAGTGTACGATAAAATTATTCAAGTATCCTTATTATTGCTGTACGATAATATTGTTCAAGTACCCTTACTATTAGTGTACGATAAAATTATTCAAGTATCCTTACTATTACTGTACGATAATATTATTCAAGTATCCTTACTATTGCTGTACGATAATATTATTCAAGTATCCTTACTATTGCTGTACGATAATATTGTTCAAGTACCCTTACTATTAGTGTACGATAAAATTATTCAAGTATCCTTACTATTGCTGTACGATAATATTGTTCAAGTACCCTTACTATTACTGTACGATAATATTATTCAAGTATCCTTACTATTACTGTACGATAATATTGTTCAAGTATCCTTACTATTACTGTACGATAATATCATTCACTTAATGTTTTATTTATTATTATTTTGTATTTTCATGAATATTATTTGTTTTTTTCTCAACTATTCTGCTACTCAGCGTTATAGCTAAACCGTAACATGTATCATAGTAATGCATTTCAAATGTCAGGGTACGTCAGCGTCATACTATTGCATTACGATGCTAAAATCAGGGGTTCGATTCCCCTCGATGGGCTCAGCAGCTAGTCCCATGTGGTTCTGCTATAAGAAAACAAACAAACGTACTGTTGCAACAGTTTATTAGACTTTTATTGGCCATGAGACGTTAATAGGAGAGTACGAATTTTTTCAAGATGAAGTTTATGGCACTAATTGAGGTAAATTACAAGGGTCCATCTAGTGGGTAAGCAAGGCATGTTGTATTCTTCCTTCAGTGTTACTTTCATTAACAATATTGTTTCGAATCTTAAGAATATAGTAATACTGTCTATTGTATGTTTATGTAACTACTTCACAGAGTGTAAATACCTCTCCAGCGTTGGTCAGTAGGTTCATTAGGTCCGTTGGGAGACACACATTTCGAGGTTTTATGGGTGTTTTCTTCTTTGCCACTACTTCGCTCCCTGTAGATGAACCTTCACCAAATTTGGTATGGAGGTTTATTGGGTTCATGAGTAAATATATGCAAATTTGTGGTTTTCAAATTTTGTGTTTTATAGTTTTTCTGAGCGTTTTTTACAATTGCATATAAGGTTAGTAATTTTTCATGTTCTAAGATAACCTTTCATTAGTTATGAATTTACATAATTTCCGTCCAGAGAACGGGTACTCCAGCTAGTGTTTAATGTATCTATTTTTATTATGTTTAAATTTTTTATCTTACTTTTATTATAGATATTATTTTGCATTATAAGCTAAGTATACTGATCTGGGACTAACTCTCACTAGCTATTATTGGGATTGCGGACGAAAATATCGCTAAGATAATGCTATTAAGAACTTCATAACGGAGCTGATTTTTGGTTATCAGTATCTACATACGTAGATGCTTTGATGAAAAGTTAGTATTAATTGTTATCAAACATTCCACAACCGGAAACACCAATGTAAGCACTCCGAATATTGTGTTAAAGGGTATACGATTTAAAAGTATTCATATGTTAAATAAGAAGAGACATCCATACTATTTACAATTATTCGGATCACTTCATTAGTTTGAATTGATCTTCCGTGATTGCTGTTCAATATTACAAGCATTCTTACCTCTTCCACTTCTTCCTACAAATCTTAGATCGTTAAATTTGGCCACCTGGTCCTTCATGACGGCTGTGGCGTTTCTTAGTTCAGCAGAATAATTCTCGTCATTTCCAGCCCGAATCGTCACTAGAGTCCCATCCGAGATATCCGCTAGGGCAATCACCTTGAAAGCCACAGGTAAGGTTTTGTTGGAACGCCAGTGTGAAGGCAGCACTGAACAAATCAGGCTTGGACTGCCGGTCTGCACAAGTTCCCCCGGGTGTTCGCTGAGAACTTTGTGCAGAGAGCGCTCCCCAGAAAACATCATATCGGTCATGGTACGAACTGGTACGGCTGAGGAGCCGAAAAGATCTGTGGGCAAGCGCATGAGGTTGGAAATAGCGTCCACTTGACAATGAGTTGCCGCTAGACGAGCACACGTGAGTGGCGCGAACTGTTGATTGCGGTTGACATATGGTGTAGGTGTGCCAACCAGAGTACTCAAACCAACACGCAACTTCCCTGCCAGCCTTGGACAGCTAATAACAAGTAATAGCTCCCTCTCTCGGGTGATATCGAAATACGTATTATTGCGCGCATTGAAGGTAATTACCGTCAAAAAAAATAGTTCCAAATCATATTATTTTGGAAAACAACAGAAAAAAGGGCTAGAGTTATAACATAATGATTGTGAAAGATTTTATAACATATTTAAACAAAAATAACAGTAATATACAAAATCATGTCCATATTTTTTGTGGGGGGGGATTATTTTGACGTAGAAGACTTTCTTCACAGTGTCAGAGCAAAAAAGAAAATCACGTATGTGGTAATATATATGTCGAGAATAATAGGCCCATTTCAGAAACTTGCTCATAGCTACATAAAATGCTTTCTGTAGATAGCCGTTCCTAATATTTGAACTGACGAGTTATATGGGGAACTGATGGTCAATCCAACCACCGCCAACTCCTGAGAAACTTTTGTTTGACCAAATAATGAAATTTTATTGACACTTTTATGGCGCCTCAACAACTTCAAAATGGACAGTACATTTCTGTGACAATAATCTGCAAACCATTGGATACGTTAACCATTAGACTTCCTTCAACCCATATCCAAAACAATTTTACTTTTAGGCAAATATCTGAAACGGGCCTCTGATGCTGTTTCGTTATTCATAAATGTAATTTATTATATATAGATCCTTTAAGTATATAAATGTATTCCTATATATGTGCAGGTCCTCACTGGTTTTAGTTATTATCATTCACACACCATATACAATAGGTATATAAATGTATTCCTATATATGTGCAGGTCCTCACTGGTTTTAGTTATTATCATTCACACACCATATACAATAGGTATATAAATGTATTCCTGTATATGTGCAGGTCCTCACTGGTTTTAGTTATTATCATTCACACACCATATACAATAGGTATATAAATGTATTCCTATATATGTGCAGGTCCTCACTGGTTTTAGTTATTATCATTCACACACCATATACAATAGATATATAAATGTATTCCTATATGTGTGCAGGTCCTCACTGGTTTTAGTTATTATCATTCACACACCATATACAATAGGTATATAAATGTATTCCTATATATGTGCAGATCCTCACTGGTTTTAGTTATTATCATTCACACACCATATACAATAGGTATATAAATGTATTCCTATATATGTGCAGGTCCTCACTGGTTTTAGTTATTATCATTCACACACCATATACAATAGATATATAAATGTATTCCTATATATGTGCAGGTCCTCACTGGTTTTAGTTATTATCATTCACACACCATATACAATAGGTATATAAATGTATTCCTATATATGTGCAGGTCCTCACTGGTTTTAGTTATTATCATTCACACACCATATACAATAGGTATATAAATGTATTCCTATATATGTGCAGGTCCTCACTGGTTTTAGTTATTATCATTCACACACCATATACAAATAATTTATGTTGATGTTTTAGCGCTTCGTCTACCACCCTGGATAATCGAACCTCGGACTTTAGCGTTATAAATAAAATGTATACATTTCATAATGCTTTCTGATGGCTCAGTGGTATGTCTGAAAGAATAACAATAGGGTTTAAATTCCCCTTCGTGGACAGAACAGAGATGACCTATTGTGTAGCCTTGAGCTTAACAACAAGCAAACGCTTCAAAATTGTCAAGATATCAATAAGAAAACGAATCAGAAAATTGCTTACTTAGTTTCCCGTAAAACATTAATTTTGGAGGGTGAGTGAAATGCTAAAATCATATATTTATTCTTAATGACTTTAAGGTGTGTTAATGTAAGTTACTGGAAATGAAAAGGACAAACGAACCAAATATAATTTTATTTCAATTGGCTTAAAAAACTGTTATTGTATTAGAAACAGGTGTGTTAGTAAAAACACAACTAAAAATGAAGATTTTATAGTAAATCTAGAAGATTTTAAAGGATTTACTTCACTTGGTAAGGAATAAAATACATATTTTTTAAGGAAATTATCACGTGCTGTAATGTGGCCTAGTGATTAGTGATTTAGACACGTAATCTAAGTTACTGGAGGGTTACTGGATCGAGCTTTACCTACGACATTTTGTCGTATACTCGAGTAAGATTCTTTACCCAAATTCTTTATTGTACTCGGCTAAATAATAGGTAATTGAGGGTCAATCTACAATGAACTTGTCTTCCACCCAGTGACACTATTTTCACTCGCTTGTGTCACAGAATTAACTTCCTTGGAGAATTTTGTCACCATTTTTGTCTCTGTGTGCCACAAGAACTAACTTCTCAGGATAAAAAGTGTCACCATTCTCGTCCGTGCGTGCCACAGAATTAATTTTTCTGAAAAACTGTGTCGTTTGTGCCACAGGATTAAGTTCTCTGGCATTAGGCGAGGGGCTTTATCCGTATAATTATCCATTATTCTTTAATTTCACTGAGAAGTTACTTTTGAAACTATTGTCAAAGAAAGCCTTTATACGAAAAGCTGCTCAGTTGGTTGTCTAAAGTCTAGTGTTTTGTGTTAGTAACAACTTATCAGTTACACAGAAACCGAATGTGTCGCAACTAAACAATAAATATGGTTCGTTATTACGACGTCTAGCAAAGGTTAATGAAGTCCTACATACAGTTGTTGTTACGACCTTTATTAGTGACACAGCTTAGCCTTACCATAGGCATACTATATACACAATAGATCATATTCATAAGATCCAAGCTTAGAAGCATATTAAGTTCCAGTATTCCTGTCACACTCTTATATCCTATCTCCTACAACATGTTCACAAACATTCTAAATTTGTAGTTCCTGTATTTGTCATGGTGGGGTTAATTGTTTTCTATCTCGTTCCGTTCCTATGAAGCGAGCTTTTTCGCAGAATTTCACAGCTTCGTTGGTGTAAATGTTGTGTCCGCTCTTTAATCACACCTTTTTCAGTTTTTCTTAAATCTGTTTTTAGAGCCTTTCTTATTTTATTTCCCATTAATAGTCCAATAGTCGAATATGCAGATTTTGAGGATTTAATTCTTTTAAACTTTAAGGGCAAATCTAGTTAACTTTGTTTTCATTATTTAGTTTTAATTCGGTCATTTACAATTTAATCTTAGTATTTTTAGGGTGTTACTTTATAATGTTTTAAAACTTTGCATGCTTGTAATGTTAAGCGCTAACTAACATACGAGGTTTAAGGGATTAAACGATTTTGTCTCGTCAGTTCGTCAGTTATAGCTTTCAATTCGTTGTTGTCAATTAAATCCTCGAACATTTAATTATTTTTACTCACAATAGCTACTTATGTAAAAGAAGTAAAAGAAAGTATGGTAGTGTGATCGAGGAACATAGAAATACAAGTGACCAGTGTGAGGAAAATCAATGGGGAGAAACCAAAACCTGAATTCTGACGTGATAGGTTTGTTTGTTTTTAATCTCGCGCAGTTATGAACGGCCCGGCCTGGCCAGGTAGGCTAAGGCATGCGACTCATAATCTGAGGGTCGCGGGTTCGAATCCCTGTTGCACCAAACATGTTCCCCTTTTTAGCCGTGGGGGTGTTATAATGTGACGGTTAATCCCACTATTCGTTGGTAAAAGAGTAGCCCAAGAGTTGGTGGTGGGTGGTGATGACTAGTTGCCTTCCTTCTAGTCTTACACTACTAAATTAGGGACGGCTAGCGCAGATAGCCCTCGAGTAGCTTTGCGCGAAATTCATAAAACGAAACAAACAGTTGTGAACAGGATTAGTGAAGCATCAGCAGAGTGTTGAGATATACATCATGTAATGGCTTGGAAGAATTAACCGCATAAAAGTACTATAGGCCCTCAGTTTACTTAGAAATTACGAATTGATATAAGATTTTAGTTCAGTTATAAAATTTGACTTAATATAGGCCATAAGTTTATTTAAAAGTTTTGAGTTGGTTGTTTTGAATTTCGTGCAAAGCTACACGAGAACTATCTGCGTTAGATGTTCCTAATTTAGCAGTGTAAGACTAGAAGGAAGGAAGCTTGTCAGGACTACCCACCGCTAATTTTTGGATTGCTCTTTTACCGACGAAAATGGGATTGATCGTCACATTAAAACACTCCCACTACTGAAAGGGCGAGCATGTTTCGTGCGACAAGGATTCGAAGACGCGACCCTCAGATTACGAGTCGAACGCCTTAACCACCAGGACCATTATAAGTTGATATAAATCTTCAGTTTGCTTAGAAGTATTTAGGTTTAAGGTGTGTTTTGAATACTCAAAGTGTTAGTCCTAATATTTGTTTAAGTGTTCTACTAAATTAGCTTAATGCAACTCTTTTTAGACATTAAAACATGAACTTTAGAATCTAGGGAAAGTGTTATGTTTTTACTTGTCTTTTATCAGTAAACATCTAACAGAGACATTTGTACATATACAAGTTTGAGAAACTTAAAACAGTTTGTTTTACCCGAATTCAACGTGTAAAACCTCCAATGTAACGTGTCGTTTCCCTGTGTTATTAATCACTTAAGAGATAAGTGATGTGGTGTCATGGTAACAGTTATCGGCCTCTCTGTTTTGCTGACACGCGATTACCCTGATATGAATGTTTACAGTTTTCGGAACTTGTTAAGTATATACAATCAAACACAAGTTATGTGGTTTCAAATGCGTTATTTGATAGAAATAAAAGTGTCTATATCAAAATGGTCTAATATAAGATCTTGAATTTCTCAGTCCATGTTCAAGATGTTGTTGTTATTTTATTATAAATATATTACACATTACCAATATTTAGTTGGATTTTATATATCGCTTGATTTTTATTTAATAACCGAAACGGTGAATTAATTTTGTCATTTTCTTTTCAACCTATTTTTTTACTGTTCCTTTTTTCATTTATGCTTACCATGTTCCGCGTCATAGTTTGGTAAAATGTGTTACAGTATGTTTTACGTTTAGGTTATGTTTAGCTTTTCACATTGGTAGCTTTAGATTGTAGTAATTGTCCACGTTACTCTGTGTTGTGTCAGAATAGTTTGGCTTTTTGTGTTTGGTCTTGTATTGTGTTTCTATACTATTCTAGCTTTAGACTGTAGTAATTGTCTACGTTACTCTGTGTTGTGTCAGAATAGTTTGGTTTTCTGTGTTTGGTCTTGTATTGTGTTTCTATACTATTCTAGCTTTAGACTGTAGTAATTGTCTACGTTACTCTGTGTTGTGTCAGAATAGTTTGGCTTTTTGTGTTTGGTCTTGTATTGTGTTTCTATAGTATTCTAGATTTCTATTCCTGAGTTTGGCACAAACAGGTTAAAGACGTGTTACTACCTAAAACTATGTTTCCATCTGACCCATAGTTTCACTCCTGGCACAAGCAGGTTAAAGATATGTTACCACCTGAAACTATGTTTTCATCTGACCCATAGTTTCACACCTGGCACAAGAAGGTTAAAGATGTGTTACCACCTGAAACTATGTTTCTATCTGACCCATAGTTTCACACCTGGCACAAGAAGGTTAAAGATGTGTTACCACCTGAAACTATGTTTCTATCTGACCCATAGTTTCACACCTGGCACAAGAAGGTTAAAGATGTGTTACCACCTGAAACTATGTTTCTATCTGACCCATAGTTTCACACCTGGCACAAGAAGGTTAAAGATGTGTTACCACCTGAAACTATGTTTCTATCTGACCCATAGTTTCACTCATCGCACTTCTCATTTTCTATGAAGGCACACAATATTTTCTAAAATCTTCATTAGTGTGAATCCTATCAGAGGGTGTAGTTTCAGAGTTTGATTATTTATTTTTGTCTTTGTTCTCATACCAAAGGAGACATCTGTTTGTTATTGGCTGACTCATTTATAAAATCGAGCCAACATCGATGTTGTTCTTATTTGCAGATGTTAATTGTCCTTCATAACTTGCTTTTAATTTCTTCCTTTAGAATTTCATCACGATATGTTTCTGATGACACCCAATGTTTTTCAACATTGCTCACATAATTCAAAGAGATCAAGATAAGTGTTTTATTATATACCAGTATGTGTAGAAGTTTCTGTATTTTGTCATTTACCCATTTCAGTTCATTCTTACCAACTAAATCTTCGAATACTTGACTATTTTCTGATTCCTAATAGTTACCTGTACTGATAATTATGGCCCAGCATGGCCAGGTGGTTAGGAAACGCAACTCGTAATCTGTGGGTTGTGGGTTCAAATCCCCTTCACACCAAACATGATCGCCCTTTCGACCGTGGGAACGTTGTAATGTGACAGTCAATCCAACTATTTGTTGATAAAAGAACAGTCCAGGAGTTGGCTGTGGGTGATGATGACTAGTTGCCTTTACTTTAGTATTACACTCTTAAATTAGGGACGGCTAACGCAGAGAGCCCACGTGTAGCTTTGCGCGCAGTTCAAAAACAAACAAACAAACGAGTAATTATACTCATGAAAAGCACACATCTAATTCTTTTTATACCTATCTACAGTACAAATCAAATATTCTAGACATAATAAGCTACATCAGCAATATCAAGACTGAATCTAGTATTCTATCTCTACAAAAACTAGTGATTCGCGTATCTAGTACGTGTAACGAGAGGACACAGTGTTGAAGTCTGAGTAAAAAACATTTTATTTAGAGTAAAGTTAAATATCAATTGAGTATAATAGTAGTGATTACTGTACAGTTAAATAAGGAAAATTGAAATAAATTAAATACGTTATATTGTACACGAATATCAGGAAGAAAATGATAAAGCTGATCGAGGGTTAGATGTAAAAATAAATAATGACCAGACTTGATCAGCGAATCTCAGAAACGCGATACGAATTCCTCCATTCAGGAAGTAGAAAGAACCTCTCCTGAAAAACAGTTGAATTGCATTTGCAATATACATTCAATCTGTTATCGGCCAATAGGAAAACAATTATAAAATACAGAAAAATCTCACCTCCATGTAATAGCCACAAGGTGATTTTATACACACAAAGTGTTTGTTTGTTTGTTGTTCAATTTCGCACAAAGCTACTCGAGGGCTATCTGTGCTAGCCGTCCCTAATTTAGCAGTGTAAGACTAGAGGGAAGGCAGCAAGTCATCACCACCCACCGCCAACTCTTGGGCTACTCTTTTACCAACAAATAGTGGGATTGACCGTCACATTATAACGCCTCCACTGCTGAAAGGGCGAGCATGTTTGGCGCGACGGGGATGCGAACCCACGACCCTCAGATTACTAATCGCACGCCTTAACACGCTTGGCCATGCCGGACCCGTACAAAGTGATGAAAATTATGTGGACAAGTTATGTTTTCTCTGGTAGTACGAAGTACGTAGTATTTTCTTACCACAACTCTCTCCTATTAATTTTAAGACTTGTCCTTAAGTTAACATTTTGTTCATTTTAATCCAAATTCTTATCCACAATATCGCGTGATATCACACGAAAATCGTAACCTTTGTTTATATTGAGCGTCGACGTCATTAAAAAGCACAGAAAGTACAATATGGAATAACGCATGAAATTATTTTTGTTTCTTTGAAATTAATAACAAAGCTACACAATAGACTATCTGTGCTCTGCCCACCACGGGTATCGGAAACCGGTTTCTAGCGGTGTGAGACCGCAGACATTGCGCTATGATACTGGAGGCCCCGCACGAGATGAATCCGCATACACGAGATTCACAAACATGATGAACGTTCTCATATAACTTGCCCTGCTAACTAAGAATAACACTGAATAACATTTAATCAAACTATACAATGATAAAAATTTGTCTCTATAAGCTAATCTCATGATATCTTTTGCAGCTCTGGAGCCATCCTGTTTCTAGACCTGCCATGGCCAGGTGGTTAGGGCACTCGACTTGCAATCTGTCGCGGGTTATATTCCCCGCGTGGTATATATATACCACGTAATGTTCAGCTAATATTTGTTTTCTGATATTTATGGACCATTAAGTCAGGTACGGTGCGTACTGATGGTATAGCACTCCCTTTACACCTGTAACTGATCAAACAACTGTCTGAATTTATATGGTTTTACATATACAAGTCTGTGAAGGTTATACTTCACCTTAATGAACAGAAAGAAGCAATAAAGCTAAATCTTTAAACCACACTTCTTACAATAAAGCTAAATCTTTAAACCACACTTCTTACAATAAAGCTAAGTCTTTAAAACCACACTTCTTACAGTATCTATTTTGTTATGTTTGGTATCCAGTCATGAGAAAAAATTTTATTATTCGCATGGTGCATTGTGACAGCTGAGATTATGGGTTTTTTATGGAACCACTTTGTCTACGATTCAAACATTGTACAAATGTAAACAACGCGCTTTCCAGTAAAGACGTCTATCTGTTATTTGCCCTGTCAGTGAAATTGTACTATTTCAATGTTCTAGCCCAATGCCCAATGTATGATAATATCTTGTGGTTAAGTTTATCAACCACTTCAGTGAAACATAATCTACTTGAATGGTAAATTTAAAGCCATACAAGTAATGGAATAAGTAGTTAACAAATAATATTGAGTGGTACTTGATGTAGCATTTTTTTCTGTGTTTATTACCGCTGGTATTTATAGCCAGGATAAACAAAATGTCTTTATATATATATAAGTTAACAGTAGAGCATTTATCATAGCAAATTTAGAAACTGAACTTGTTTTACTCATTTTTATTCCATTTTAAATAGGATTCCGATTAGAATGTTGAAAGTAATCATTGAAAAATAGGATACAACATGTCTATAAAATTATACAAAGCTGATAAAGTTCCATACTTCTTTTTGTTAGTAGGTTCAGGCCAGTCTTCTACTGTTAGTAGTAGATTCAGGCCCATTTACCATTGTTAGTACGTTCAAGCCAGCTCACCAATGTTAGTAGATTCAGGCCCGTCTACCACCGTTAGTAGGTTCAGACCCATCTATCATTCTTAGTATGTTTAGGTCCGTCTACCAATGTCAGTAGGTTCAGACCTATCTACCACTGTTAGTATATTCAGGCCCGTCTACAAGGGTCTGTGGATGCTATATTCTTACTTATGACTTGTCCAGAAAACTTTATGACTCCACATAAGAAAGCTTCTTCTGGCTTCAGTGTCAGACATGCTTGACGCCCACTGTTGATTCATATTAGACAACTTTCTTATTGCAAACTACATAATAAAAGTTACATTAGACATTTGGAAGTAGCTGTTACATTCTAAATAGCATAACGTAAAATTCAAGTAAATCATCTTGAGTGTTGAGCACGGTTTTATTTTTAGCCTTTGGTTTTATCATCAGAAATATGATCTGGCAAAATGAACAGCAGAATCTTTGCAATACATTTAGACATTCATCCGAAAATAGCAAAATAAATGTTTTTTCATGGTCATCCATTGGAAGTCCACGTCAAATTTTGGTGTATCTCACTACTTCTGATTACCAGTTACAATTTGAAGGGTAAGTGATTCCATCGTTAATATCCAACCCATATCAGTACTGCATATAACGCTTTTACCCAACGAACATCTGCATAACAGTGGTAACGTTTGTTCTCCTCCACCTTCAAATGCTTTGAGAAAAATCCATCACTAACCTCCTAAAATTCCTGATAGTCTGAACTTAGAATGTCTGCACGATCCTTAATGTATTTGTTTGTAACACTGATTGAAGTGCTGAAGGCCCAGTTTCAGTGACTTTTCCTTCACACGCCATACCTGTAGCTGTTCCATCCAGAGCTTTTATAATTTAATATGCATTTACTAAATCACATATGGCTGTCCCTATAGATGTCAGACTAGCCATTGTATCTGAAGTAACAGAAACACACACACATATATACATATATATCCGTTTTCTGCTTGATAAGTGGCCAGACTTGATCTGCATCCCACTGATTTCAATCAGTAGATCTTGCACTTATTGTCCATTATTCATTTCACTCTGATGGCATTTGGGCTCGTTTTTTACCTACGTGAAAAGACCATCTATGCCAGAAATGGCCAGATTATTCACAGATATAACAGATGTTCTTTATATTGTTTCATGTATCAGGTCACACCTCTACTGTATCGACAAGTGTATGAAGTGTAAAGTTCTCAAAGGTCTGTCAAAGTGCAGGAGAGTACTCAGCATTTACTATAGGAATTTTCACAGACAATAAAATTTGACACTCTTACGATTAAAGAGGTATAGATGGATGAAGAGACTGAACTTCACCACTGGATCTTGGCATTTTACACGATTAGTAGATATAAAGGGGTATAGATAGAAAGACTGGACTTCACTATTGAGCATTGACACCCTACACGATTAGTAGACAGAAAGAGGAATAGATGAATAAAGAAACTGGACTTCACCAGTGCTTCATGACACCCTACACGATTTGTAGATATAAAGAGGTATAAATGTACATAGAACTAACTTCAACATTTAACATTGGCATCCCACACGATTAGTAGATTAAAAGAGGTGTAGACGGACAAAAACTAGACTTCACCATTAGATCTCGGCACTCTTGTATATAAAGAGAAATGCTTTCTTCGATGATTAAAAACAATTTATTCTAAAAAGAACCAAAACTACATTTACAAACTACGTTAACAAAATACATTTTACCTGTAGTTCACCAACACACACGGGAATACACAAGCACATCTTCTTCATGTGACAGCTGCAAAGTAGTCTTCGAAACAGAAACTGAGGTCAAGAACAATTCAATGAAACGTCACATAAGTTTCCTGATCAGAAAGTCTACAAAGAGTAATGAATTTACTTTATGACCTCAAACATAAAATCTAATATAAAACTTTGAAAATTTGATTTTTTTGTGTATGGGAGGCAAATGGTATAGGAGAGTGGTATGTAGCACTTGGAACTATATCATCAAGTTTAAATACGATAAATTAAAGCATGGACAAAACCTAGCGAGCAAGAACTTTAATAGCAGGAACTGTAAAATATAAAACCTTCTATTTTTGAATGAAAGTTATGTTTTATAATTTGTTGTTTGAACTATTTGGAATGATATCTCCATTTGTAAAATATTTACATATGTCATTTGGTGTTTCAACTATTTGGTACATATAACAGTCACAGGTTTTTGGTTAATATTGCTCAACTATGTCGACTGACTATGTCATTTATGACGCACACAATAATTACAAACCTTTGTGCAGTGCTGTTCAACTATTCGAGATGACATCTTTATTTGGTCTATAGAACTTCAAACAATTTTAAATGACTTTAGTGTTGGTTACACACAACAGTTATAGGTGTTTTTAGAATGTTCAATTATTCGTAATAACTCTGGTGTTGGTTACACACAACAGTTATAGGTGTTTTTAGAATGTTCAATTATTCGTAATGACTCTGGTGTTGGTTACACACAAAAACTTGGATAGAACTGTTCAGTTATTTGAACGACATCCACTGTTTCTCAGACAAAATAGTCACAGAACTGTTAAGAATATTGTTCTACTAATACACGATACCATTATTTTATGTGACACACAACAGTTACAGGCCTTTCAATAATATTTTTCAAGTATATTGCATAGTATCAATGTTTATGGCAAAATGGGTCTGAGTCTTTAGAAAGTATGTTAAACTATTAAGAATAACCCTATCTTTTGTGACACATAAGCCTTTAAAGAGTATTTTTAACTGCGTTAATAGCATTAATATTTATTACACAACATACTACATGCCTTTGAAGACAAGTATTCAAATGTTCGAATCAGTAAGCTCACAGTATTTACACTACTAACACACAACTGTTTCTGGCGAGTTAAATTTCTCACTACTGTTTGAGTGAAATCGCAGAGTTAAAAACATGCAGAACGTAGTTGTTAAAATACATTACTTCAACAACTTATCAGTACGTCTGAGGACTTACAACGCTAGAATCCGGGTTCCGATACCCGTAGTGAACAAAGTACAGATAGCCAATTGTGTAATTCTGTGCTTAATTAGAAACAAGCAATTCAACAACATAAATATTCCACCACTTTTGTGACACAAAATAGTCATGGTCTTTACAAGATATATCGCTTAAAGCTACATTCATTCTACTTTTACGAAGCCTTTTGTGAACTGCTTTCAGATAGCACAACTACTACAAGCTATTAGAATACACTTTCATCTAGTTAAAAAAAACAGATATATTTATTACACAGCACTTATTTGAAGAGAAAACAATTTGTCACACACAACAATTACGGATTTTTTAAAAGTTTATCGTTTCAACTATTCTGTGACTCGCTGATGTTTTTAACCTACAAAGCTTACGGGTCATATACATGCATCGTTTAGATGTGCAAGATGTGCCCAAGTAACACCCACCTTTTCTGATTCACAACAGTTACTGTTATTGAAACACTTGTTTTCGTTTAGAGTAACACCACAATTCCTGACACAAATTAAAATGAACAAGGTAAAAAACATTTTGAACGTAGCTATTCGTTTATTTTTGCACCGATATTTGAATTAATATAAATACATATATTTCTTCGTAAAGTATTGTTTTATTTATTTAAAGTTATAGAACAATTATATGTCTATATAATATTTCACTTGAAATCATATCACCATTTATGATCTAATTTAATGCAGGTCTTTGAAAGTACCCTTTTAAATATTTCGAACGATCCCGTTGTGGGATGTTACATTATTTTGTTTTCCCTGCTTTGGTCTAATGTACCGTTTTTAACGCATTGTTACATCTATTTGAAGTGGCACCACCTTTTATGATGCACAATGGTTAAGGATCTTTACAAGGTATTGTTACATTATTTGAAGTAACACCACCTTTTGTGACGCACAATGGTTAAGGATCTTTAGAAGGTATCGTTACACCTATCTGAAGTAGCACTACCTTTTATAACGCGCAATAGTTAAGGAGCTTTAGAAGGTATTGTGAGATCTATTTGAAGTAGCAACACCTTTTGTGATGTACAATGGTTAAGGATCTTTAGATGGTATTGTTACATCTATTTGAAGTAGCACCACCTTTTGAGACGCACAATATAGGATCTTTAGACTATATTGCGATATATATTTCGATATAAATACTTTACTGTAATGTTGAAAAGCAATAGGTAGTATACAAGAAAAGATCAATAAGCATGATTTTGAATATATTTTAGTTTCTTTAACAACTGTTACTGAGAGAGGAAAAATATAGAACTGAATGTTCTTTGGACATTTTAACCATCATCACCTATTTTTATTTTCTTTATTCTAATACTGTTAAAAAGTTTTAAACCGTCTTTTATAAACGTAGAATGTGTAAACAAAAACCGAAATCGAGGAAATGGAAGTACTAGATTTTTTTCTAAATTATTAGCTTACTACTGTGAAGGACCGTCAGTAGTCATAATATAATATACATTCATCTATACAAACGACAGTAAACTTCTAGGACATTGGTTCTTAATACACATTTACGGACCTCTTATGTACCAGACCTACACGCAATATGTGAAAAGACCTGTAAGTAATAATGAAAATAAATTTCAAGCTCATTTTCGCTATCAAAGTTACGTGTATCGACTTGTTTATCCATATATATTGTAGAGACTTTGAATGTGTAACCTTTCTATCGCCCACTCTCTACATGTTACCTTTTAAATGATATTACTTTGTTACCTTTGAGTTATATGTTTGATTTTTCCATTGGGTAGGTGATTGACAGGAATTGCGAAAATGGGAGTTTGTTCGATTTCTTAACATGAATACTTAAAAAGAGTAATTACGTTTATAATGGCGTGGAAGTGAAGCAAAGTGAATAATCCATAACTATCGTATACCAGTTAACGAAATACTGGTTCGATCCAACTCGAGTGTGGAAAGAGCGTGGGCTGTCAGGTACGGATTTCTCTGCAGTTGATTAAAGTTAGAAAAATATCAACAACTACAAACAAAAACCGAGTCTTACCTGATTATAAAACTCAGCTAGAATATTGAGATGTAGACTGTAAGTGGCGCTACTTATTGCCGTGACTATCTATGCCTAGATTCTCACTTATTTTGTAAGTGCCGCATGTCTGCGCGCAAACATTACTTTGAGTCAGTTTATTACGGAATTGCTTTAGTTTGTTGTATTTACGAAAAATATATTATTAATTAATAGATTCGGGTCGGACGAGATCCAATAGTTAGTGTGCTGAGCTGTTAACCGAGAAGTTCAAGGTCTGAGACGTCATTTAGCCCCTTAGTGGTTCAGCGACAAGTCCGAAGGCTTACAACGCAAGGAGCTACGTTTATACATCCATGGTGGACGCAGTACAAATAATCCATTGTGTAGAATTGTGATTAATTGTTAACAGGCAAACTTGAGGCGTAATTTCGCTGAACATGATCTGCAAATTTATTTGTAAATGCATTGTAAAAGGGGCTTCAGGAGTGAGACAAAACCTTTTACCCGATGAATTATGCGAAGTTGCTACCTTTCTTCTGGTCAGTAGTTCAAATTTAAAATCCCTGACCTGGTCTTTTATCCCATGTTAACATATGGTGTTGTTCATGTTGAATATTTCAATTCTTAATAAATATTTCATTACAACTTATATTAATTCTATTCATTATTTAACTACAAATTTATATTTAAATTAATTTATTTTTAACTTCCTAAGTAAGGATAGCTAAATATTGGTTTTATGCTGACATTTTTTTATACAATAAAAATTGTTTCGTGTCAAATATTGCGTTTATTTTGTTCTTTATCTAACGACAATTTTTGTGTCGAGTTTTATAATTATATTCGTCATTATGTCACTACCGTTGATTCATACTGTGTTTTGTATCAATTTACTTAATTAAAGTACATTATATTCTGTTCATTTCTAAGTCAATGACTGTCCTGAATTGTTCTCTTGTTTTAAAGGAATGTCACATTGGACTATCTGTTTGTGTCAACCGCAAGGAATTGAACCTCTGATTTTACCATTGTAAATCTATATACGTACTGCTGTCCAGCCGGTAAAATTACTGAAGTTTAATTATTTTATTGGTAATTCATTCTAACAAAGAATTTAACATTTTGAGTTAAGATGAATCTTCCAACGAGTTTTATTTCGTAGCTGGTTATTCAGTTTATCAACAGTAGTATTACAAACTACTGTACATATATATGCACTATAGAAGGATAATAGCTGTTATACTTTGCATATTTTCAAATCAAACACGTTTAATTGAACACATTACATATCTCCAAGCAGAACCCGGGAAACATTTGAATAAAATGTTAAGAGAATTGAAGGAAAATATAAATACTTTTACGAAATGAACTTTAGATCAAATGTACACAAATACAATGCCAGCCAAAATGTTAAAACCAATGAACATAAAGAAAAAAAGATGCGTTTTGCGTTGTTAGACTCAACCACTTATTTGAGCAGATCTTCGAAAGATGAAGGTCGGCCCGGCATGGCCTAGCGCGTAAGGCGTGCGACTCGTAATCCGAGGGTCGCGGGTTCGCGCCCGCGTCGCGCTAAACATGCTCGCCCTCCCAGCCGTGGGGGTGTATAATGTGACGGTCAATCCCACTATTCGTTGGTAAAAGAGTAGCCCAAGAGTTGGCGGTGGGTGGTGATGACTAGCTGCCTTCCCTCTAGTCTTACACTGCTAAATTAGGGACGGCTAGCACAGATAGCCCTCGAGTAGCTTTGTGCGAAATTCCAAAACAAACAAAATCGAAAGATGAAAATAAGAAAATGGAAAATAAAAATAAAAACTTTTTTAGCATTTAATATGGAAAATGTGAACACTATGAAATTAGCCTAAATACGAGCTGGTCAAAAGACCATACCAAAAAGAAGTCCTAAACAGGGAAGGAAATGCCCAACAAGAGTTCTCAGTAATGAGTTGCACGGCCGTCATTACGAATAACTGCAAACATTCGCATTGGCATGGTCGATATAAGCGTTTGCAGAAGGCTGGCTGGAATGTTATTCCAAGTGGTGAAAATGGCTTCACGAAGATCATGCACTATTTGGAATTGACGTCCATTTCTATAGACTTCCCTTTCCATCCACCCCTAAACATTTTCAACGAGATTCAGTTCGGCGAACACGCTGGATGGTCCAAAGAATCACGTTATTTGCCATAAAAAACTCCTTTGTCCTGCGGGCATTGTGGATTGCAGCGTTGTCCTGCTGAAAGATCCAGTTATTTACACACAAGCGAGGGCTTTCAGTCTATAAGGATGCTCTGTCCAACATGCCAATGTAGTCAGCTGCTGTTTGACGCCCCTGTATAACCTGAAGCTCCATTGTTCCATGGAAGGAGAAAGCACCCCAGATCATAATGGAACCTCCTCCACTGTGTCGTGTAGAAAATGTCTCCGGTGGGATATCCTTACCGTGCCAGTAATGTTGGAAGTCATCTGGACCATTCAGGTTAAATTTTTTCTCAGAAGAGAACAAAACTTTCGTCCACTTTTCTACGTCCCATGTTTGATGTTTCTCAGCAAAGTTTAACCGAGCTGTTTCGTGGTGTGGAAGGAGACGTGGCCTTTGAAAGAGTTTACGGTTTTTAAAGCCCTTCTCTCGTATATGCCGTCTTACCCGTCTTTCGTATTACTCTCAAATACCCCATTCCACCTTTAAAATGTCAAAATAAAAGTAAAGGAAAAAAACATGAAAATTTTAATAATTTCTTGCATGAGGGGACGAAGAGGAACTACAAAGTTCCTGAACACCCCAGTTGGAGAGAGAATTCTTCAGATTTCTCTATCTCTAAACTAAACCCCTACCACGTTCGTTTGCGTTTTGCCGTCTTATTGTTCTTGAGCTGCATTCTGCGTCCGTAATGGTGTTAATCTAGATCGACGATCGGCTAGTGTTTTGCCGAACAACCCGTCGAATTCTCCTGCTCAACGCCAGCGAAATTGTCTTAGGCCGACCACTTGAAATTTTTGTTCCGTATCCCTCATGGTCTTTTAAGAAATTTGCAACAGCAGTTTTACTACATCCAATCTCACCAGTGGTGGCACGTTGAGAGAGACCTTGCTTTTGCAGCTCGACAATTTTGCTACGTTCAAACTCTGTCACCTTTTTAGCTTTTGCCGTCTTTTTATCCAATGTAACACAGATGTCAGTGGGAGATGTTGACAACGCCGATGTTTGAACATAAATAACTAAATTTCGTTATGTGTTTACCGATTAAAGCTTTGTTTCAGTATGGATTTAAACTTTTGACCAGCTAGTATTTAGGCTAATTTCATAGTGTTCACATTTTCCCTATTAAATGTTAAAAAAGGTTTTTTCTCTTATTTTCATATTTCGAAGCTCTACTCAAATAAGTGGTTGAGTCTAACAACACAAAATGCATATTTTTTATTTGTGTTCATTGACCTTAAGATTTTGGCTAGCAGTGTATTTACAGAAGTATTTTTTTTTCGAAACATTTGATGTTAAATTACGTTAATTTTATTATGAGTTTCTGATTTCACTTTGTGATGTACATAGACTCAAGTACGTTATATTAAGGCGATTTTAGAGTCTTACGACATCGTTACATTCCGTGTCGCCACGTTTCATTATATTCTATCTGACTACCGTGCATCCTGATAATAGCTCTGTATCGTAGTTTCCATTGCAAAACGTTCCGACGTGATTCTGGGATGTTCAAAGCACGCCCCTTCTCTCAGTATCTTTCCAAAACCCACCCAGTGTCCAAGAACAAGTGGTTCACTGCTCCTTCTTCAACTAACTGATCATTCAGAAATCCATAGGTGCTACATCCAGTAATTTTACAGAATAATTCATATAGAATAGCATGAATACCCGTTTCATTATCTAAGTTCTTGAAGTATGCCACATTTTGAGTAGGCATGTCGTGAAAACAAATTGTGTGTGCATGACTTGCATCATTTTACACCTTTTCATATGTTGTAAAACGCTGCTCTTTGTTGATCACTGCTGGGATATGGCTTCTTGCAGGCGTTTTCCTGGATATTTTTTATTCCCTAAATTGATCCATGTTTCTTTGTACTTAATAGCATTGGAGAACAAAATAATATTGATGTGGCTAATTATGAACCCCTGATTTCAACGCATCCTTATGATCTGAACATAGAAATATATTGCATAGAAAAGGGCTGTTACGTACCCTTCCCAAAAGCAATAACTTTTCATTGGTCTTACACTACCTACCAATCACACCAAATAACGTCAAAATGTAGTATTGTCACTCTCTGTTTCTCAATGACTTTGCATTCGTTGTGGTTGGTAAGTGACTTGCTGAGTTACTCATTCAAAAATAGTTTTAATATAACGTACTCGACCCTCTGCATAAACTAAATTACTCGATTGCATTAGTTTCGTTGCATTCTGAACTTGGTATCATAGCCAAGAAGAAAGTATTCATCGTAATTTGAGGGCTAATCGTACTTTATAAAAATAATGTCATATTCCTTTACTTTTCCTCAGTCCATCGAGGTCACTCTAATAGCCACGATTATCTTAAACTCTTAAATTTCCATTGTAACAAGACATGGTGAGATAAGTCTTCAACCACATCTTTCACGAAAGATGGAGTAGTTAGTTTTCGACCACATATTTTTACATACGTCTCACAGATCTTCTCGCACAGCTTATGCGAAAAATGGTTAAATCAGTTTTCAACCACAGGTTTTCACAAACTTCTTACAGAATGATCGACTTAGAAAACAACATTTATACATTGTAGCTCCATCAGAAAACTTAACAAGTGTGGTCAAATGGAACTGTTATAATTCCAATTTATTCAACCACCTTCCTTTATAACGGCCAAATAAAATTGCCGTGATTATAGTTTGTTCACCATCTCCCTCTAGAACGGTCAACTGAAACTGGTGTGATTCTAGTTTATACAACCATCTCTCCTTTAGAATGTTCGAATGGAATTGTTATGATAGTTGTTTATTCACCATCTCCCTCTAGAACGGTCAACTGGAATTGGTGTGATTCTAGTTTATACAACTATCTCCCCTTTAGAATGTTCGAATGGAATTGTTGTGATAGTAGTTTATTCAACTACCTTCATTCAGAAAAACAGCTACTGGATTGTAATAGCGAACATTTGTATTGCGTTACTCCGGGTTGGGATGACATGGTCATCTCACAGCATGTTGTTGTCGTAGACGGTTTTTTTAATGTTTTTTTCTAAGAAGAGTAAATAATGTGTTCTTCAAGACATTTTATTCCTTAGTTATAATCATTTGAATATTTTGATATACGAAACGAGCAGTGACACAACCCTCAGCACTAACTAACGACATTGTACTGTGGATTGGATTGTTTGGGACGCGAACAATATAAACAAACACGTAAAGCGTGTTGTCTGCAACACCATGGCCCACATTTTAAATGACAAACCCAACACATTAATGGTTAGTAAAACTGTTTGTCATTATATTAAGAAACAAACTGAATACGCAAAAAATACGAACAACAGTTTCTCTCACGCTGAATAAATACACTGTCTAATACTTACCCATATGGTGACTTTTCACACCCTGAAGGGTAGATCTTCAATATGTGACTTACAGAATTTTCTGTTATGTTTCTTCTGGGCTAAATGTCTGGTCTACAATTTACGATTTGCAGGATTTTGTTCCTCACACGTTCAATATCTCCTCTGTACAACCTGTGATTTAAATATAATTCTTCTGTTAAGTAACACCCTTTCCACGTTGGTTCCTGCACGTAACGTAAATGTATTGATTAAAGCTTATTGATTCATATGTAAAACCATTTAGTCACGACAAAGTGCAGGCTCTCATGCTTAAAGACCTGATCTTAATGTCTAAACAGTGTGTAGGGCTTTTAAACTCATAAATGGAAATAACGACCATCAAAAGTTTCAAAAACGTTTCGAACGTTAAATTTTCAAAACAACTTTGTAACCCATTAAAATTATCTTGTTGGAGGAAAAGCGACGAACTTATCCGCTACACCTACTTTGATAAACATAACATTACTACTTCAATAATTCAACTTTATTTGTATTATTCTCCTTTAACTAACACAAACTTCTCGGACCAAGTATCACATGTGAATGAGTTAAATCAATATAAAAATGAGTCTGTTTGTTTTTGAATTTTCGCGCAAAACTACTCGAGGGCTATTTGCGCTAGCCGTTCCTAATCTAGCAGTGTAAGACTAGAAGAAAGGCAGCTAGTCATCACTACCCGCAGCCAACTCTTGGGCTACTCTTTTACCAACGAATAGAGGGATTGACTGTGACGTTATAACGTCCCCACGGCTGAAAGGGCGAGCGTGTTTGGTGCGACGGGGATTCGAACACGCGACCCTCGGAGCCGAACGTCTTAACACACTTGGCCACGCCGGGCCAAAAATGAGTCAGGTACACGTATAAATGTACACCAAAAATGGGTCATATATTAATAAATTTCCCTATGGAGTTTTCCTGACACGAAACGAGTAATAAACTGGTGATTTAAACATTCGGATGAAAACGACCATTTCTTATAAAAAGAAAAGGGAAATGTTTAGAGATGTCAAACTGATTATGACTGGGGACTTTATTTTGAATAAATACTAACTTGTTTCTTGCAGCATAAAAGGTCAGTTTTATTTAATGGAAGCAAAATGTCATTTGGAAGAATAACATGAAAGACTCATCAACATACTGAGTAGAACAACAAATAGAAACAAATACACAAATATATTAATTACTAACCTAACATCTAACTGAAACGCCCTCTGTAGTCTTGTATCCGTTCACACTCTCGTTCCAGCAACGGTAATTTGTAAACCACTTTTAACCTCCTTTATATGACCTAAGAATGTCGAAACGTTGTTCTGCGCTTTACTTTAATTAAAGCTTTAATACCCATACCAGCCGTCTTTAGAATACAATAACAAACATTACAATGTATGCGAGTATTATAATATACATTATAAATTAATATCATGAAGTATGTTTTCATTAAAACAAGGAAATTCTCAAAATGTAAAACATGTGATGTCTATTGTCGTATACAAAGTTACTTCACCCTATATGTAAGAGTGTGTTATAAAAGTACTTCAGAAGGATAAATACTTGGACAATAACGTTATTCTAAACCTGAGGAGTTAAAAAGAGTGCCGGTATTACAGCACAATATGTATAGTGACCTGTTCTTGTTTATTTGTTATTTAATACTAAATAACTTACACCTTTCCCTCTGGGTCATATAGAGGGACTTGGATTACTGTCCAGTATCGAAACACTTCCTCTAGTCTCCCCCCCCGAATACAGCGGTAAGTCTACGGATTTACAACGGTAAAATCAGGGGTTCGATTCCCCTACGTGGACTCAGCAAATAGCTCAATGTGGCTTTGCTATATAAAAACACACACACACACTCGCTTCCTCTAGGCTTAGGTTTAGACCGATGAGCAACCTAACCTTCGGCCTGAAATACACAGGATAAATTTTTGAGACTTATTTTGGGAAAAAACAGCGTCTTCGACGCCGGAAAATACAGTAATTTTCAAAAATTAGTTTTAAATTTTTTAAGCCCGTATGAAAAAATGCTTAAGTTAAAACATCATCACCAGGAGGGTAAAAAGTGCTGTAAAAACACATCTCACAGTATCCACCTCCAGCGTAAACTGTTGACTTACTATTCCAAACTTCCATCTAGAGAACGCCTGAAGACTAAATGTTACTTCAGTTTCCAAGGAAAGCTTCCAGTGTTGCCATGGTGTTAACATTGCTGAAACCCTCGTGTTTTCAGATTGCACTATTTCTTTTATTTGTTTGTTTGATTTAGAGTAAAGCCATATTAGGCAACCTGCTGTGTGTATCTTGAGATTTCGAGTCCGAAATTTTAACGTTGTAAGTCCCTATACTTACCGATGTTCCACCAGGGGTCATTTTTCTTTTCATGAGTGATTTTTTATGAGTGATTGTCAAGTTTTCGTTTGATGAACACACCACCCTTTCTGTGAAACCATCAATTGTTTGTTTGTTTGTTTGTTTTGAAATTTCGCACAAAGCTACTCGAGGGATATCTGTGCTAGCCGTCCCTAATTTAGCAGTGTAAGACTAGAGGGAAGGCAGCTAGTCATCACCACTCACCGCCAACTCTTGGGCTACTCTTTTACCAACGAATAGTGGGATTGACCGTCACATTATAACGCTCCCACGGCTGGGAGGGCGAGCATGTTTGGCGCGACGCGGATGCGAACCCGCTACCCTCAGATTACGAGTCGCACGCCTTAACGCGCTTGGTCATGCTGGGCCAAACTATCAAACTCTAAAGTTTTACCCAACTATACTTTTCTGATTTCGAGGTTTTCTTTAGTGTTAATAAAACTAACATTTTTGCGGCCTGTTGGTTCTAAAGTTTAACCCTATTCATACCTCATGATGTTTTCTTTATTTATTTGTTTTGAATGCATTTGCTACTAAATTTTCGCGAAGAAAAGATAAATATATATATATATTTATTTATTCAAGATATAGATGTTTTCGTTATTACTATTCATCATAATCTTCTCAAAGAAATAGTTACTTATCTCAGTCCTCGGGTTTTTTTTATTATTGGTATTTTATGATGCTTGGTTCTTATAAATAAATAAGATATGCCCGGCATGGTCAGATTGTTAGTGCGCTCGACTCGTAATCTGTTGTTCGCGGATTTGAAACCCCGTCACATTAAAAATGCTCGCCTTTCAGCTGTGAAGGTGTTATAACATAACGGTCAATCTCGCTATTCGTTGGTAAAAGATTAATCCAAGAGTTGGCAGTGGGTGGTGATAACTAGCTACCTACCCTCTAGTCTTATACTGCTAAATTATGGACGGCTAGCTACACGAGAGCTTTGTGCAAAATGCAGTAAACAAATAAATCTTAAGATATACGAAATGTTTGGACTTTTATTTCACGTAGTTTCTCTGTTATTAGTAAGTTTTAGAGAACAATGGAATTAGCCCCCCCCCCAGTGGCACAGCAGTATATCTGCGGTATCACACAGCTAAACCCGGGTTTCGACATCTGTGGTGGGCAGAGCACAGATAGCCCATTATGTAGCTTTGTTCTTAATTCTAAACAAACAAATACAACAATGCAACTAATATACTTGTATATTTCAAATTGAAACAGATATTATAACAAATGGAAGACCACATTATAAGAATATGCCTTTCAGTTCAACTTATTTGTATTTTACGAAAAAAACGTTTAACGCTATTTGCTGTCACGATATTAAATGCTGGACCATGGAGCTAAGTTTACGTGGGTTATAACTTCTTACAGTGAAAAGGAAAAAGAAAAGAAATGCGTTCCGCACTTAGAAGTCGTGGGTACATTCTATGCGGTTCGATAAGAATAAGACAAGAGTTGGCAGTGAGTGACATTGGCTAGCTTTCTTCCCTCTGATCTACGTTTGAAAATTAGGGAATACTAGCAGTATTTGTACTCTTACAGCTTTGCACCAAATCATACAAACAAGTAACCCCTATTATGAACTACTTCTCAGAGGGAAGCCAGCCAGCCAGTCAGCAACCTCCGACAATCTCCCGCCAATACTAATAGATTGATATTACTCTTATAGTACACTCACGGCTGAAAGTGTGATGAATATTTTGTAGTACCTCACAGATTCAAACCAGCTCCTAAATCCGGAACTATACAGCAAAGCCAAATCTGGCCTTCCAGTAAACAATTTGCCGTACAGGGCAACCTTCTGGCTCGCTTTCTGGAAAAAAAAAATCAAACCAGAAACTGTTTTGGTAATTCGTGAACTTTAGTGAAATTTTTGAAATATTTAAATAATTTGTTTTATTTTTATACACGGAAGAAAATTATGTGTGTCAGGCCTCAGTCTGAATCTGAAGTTCTTGAAAGATATTTCGCAACGTACAAAATCATTTGGGGCCTGGCATGGCCAAGCGCGTAAGGCGTGCGACTCGTAATCAAGGGTCGCGGGTTCGCGCCCACGTCGCGTTAAACATGCTTGCCCTCCCAGTCGTGGGGGCGTATAATGTGACGGTCAATCCCACTATTCGTTGGTAAAAGAGTAGCCCAAGAGTTGGTGGTGGGTGGTGATGACTAGCTGCCCTCCCTCTAGTCTTACACTGCTAAATTAGGGACGGCTAGCACAGATAGCCCTCGAGTAGCTTTGTGCGAAATTCCAGAAAACAAACAAACAAAATAATTTGTTTCCGTAAAATCTAATCATTCCCCTTTTATTCTTACAGTTTCGAGTACTAAGTCATTGTATCCTTCCATGGCTTTTGTGGTCAAGGTTGGTTGACCACTAGTTATTGGTTCCAGCACGTTCCATCGGCGTGATCTTGGACAGTTCCAGAACCGCCTTAGGTTATCGTTCCAGTGGAAAGCTTGTAACTATAAACAACATACTATCATATCCGGCGGTCAGTAACCTGTAGAAAGTACTATGTAAACTTATCGTGAAACATTTTTTTTGTGTGTGTATGAATATTAGTTTATCTTAAACTTTTCAAAATAATAGATGAAAGAGCCTCGCAAATTAGTCATGTTTAAAAAAAAATTTAGAAATATAACTATTTTTCTTAATCCTCACGTTTCGTGTTTACTGAAGCTTATAATATTAGTAAAAGAAAAACATCAAATAATTTAATTTTTGATGTCGTTATCGTTTTCAAAGTGATTTCGTTGGCCTGTTTCTTCATGTTTATGATACAAAATTGTCTTATTTCTTTCCTTCGGAAAAGCACAATATTCTCTGGGGCAGAATAGATGCTATTATTGTGGAGAACAAATATATGTAACAAATAAAACTTAACGATTTTCTGGACATGTGTTTAAACTAAAAGTGCATATAAACTAAACAAATTGTTTAAAAAATCCTTTATATCTAAAGCAGGTATAAAACGTATGACATGCCTGCATATCACAGTGTCACTAAGTTCTGATAATTGCATATTTGATCTTTTATGGTTAAGTGCAAAGCTACACAATGGGTCATCTGTGCTCTGCCCACCACGGGTATTTAAACCCGGTTCCTATCGTTGTAAGTCCGCAGACGTTCCGCTGTGCCAAAGGCTTTGGGATAATCGCATCAAGTTATTTAAGGACTACAGCGTTCGCTGTTTCTAGTGTTGAATTCAGATACTAGAGGAAGTGCAGCTAGTCGCAGTACCCATCGCTAAATCTTTATAGAACAATGGAATTTGAGCCCTACTCTTATAACGCATATTCGAAAGAAGAGATGAGAGCAATATTCGGAAGTGGAAGGTGAACTGGACACTCTAGTATTCACAATCCTGTATGCATAGCAGGAGCCAATAATTTTTGCGCCCTGGTAAAGTTTCAGTGATTCAGCTCGTCCTCCCCCGCCCCTCCTCTTTTCCTCCACAGCCCGAGCATATTGATTGGTAGGTCGGTCGGTCTGCGGAGGTTTCATATAGTGTACTGGACTTTATGTCTGCCTAACCTTTTCATGTCATACTTCCTCGAAGAGCAAATTTGTTATTCGAGGTCGTTATTCTATCAAACTCAAGTATTTTCCCAACATAAGATAGTTAATAAATATATTTGAAAAATAATTAATAGAAAATAAATGAATTATGGAACAAATCAATGTTCCGTATTTAATTACAATAAATCTCAGTGTTTTACTTTTTTCATATAGCAAAGCCACAAAGGGTTATCTGCTCAGCCCACCGAGAAGAATCGAACCCCTGATTTTAGCGTTGTAAATCCAGAGACATACCGCTGTACTAGCGGGGGGTTCAATAAATCTCACTTTTACTTTGTTTTATAGCAACAACAGATACAGTAAAAAATCCATTTACCCTGTCGAGTAGCCTAGCAAGGCCAGATGGTTAAGGTACTCGACTCGTAATCTCAGAGCGCGGGTTTGAATCCCCGTCACAACAAACATGATCGCCCTTTCAGCCGTGGGGGTGTTAGGATGTCACGGTCAATCCCACTATCCATTAGTAAAAGAGTAACCCAAAAGTTGGCGGTGAATGGTGATGACTAGCTGCCTTATTTCTAGTTTTACATTACTAAATTACGGACGGCTAACGCAGATAGCCCTCGTGTAGCTTTGCGCGAAACTTAAAACAAACCAAACCCTGGCGAGCATGTTTTCTGTAATATTTGGTAGGTAGCAGAATTTTAGAATGTCCCAGAACACTGAATATGCCATTTCTCGAGCCCTAGTTTTCCTTTTCCTGAAAAAGCATACAGATATTACGAAAGAAATATGTAGCTATCTGATATGGTAAATACCATAACATTAGAAAATATAAAAATAATTATATGTTGTAACTTAAGAACCAGACGATGAAGCCGGAGAATAAGAAGTAAAGGCGGAAACTCAAGAATCATACCTAACTAAATACAGAACAAGTTAGGCCTAACTTATGTTTCTAAACATATTAATAATATGTTAACTGAAGTTTGGAAACGATTAAATTATGAAAGAATTCTAACGAGCAAAAACAAATGAAACCACATCAGATAATATTATCAAGATATTCAAAACATTCATATGTCTAGTCATATAATACGCATGCTCAGCATGGACAAATATAGCACTTACACAGATAACTAAATTACAAGTAATACAAAACTCAATACTTGCAACAGCCTACATAGTACCACGTAGCACGTCATCCATATTCGTGTAGTATTGAGAAACCATGTAAACTATCACCGGTAAAGTCTGTACATAATTCTCTAAATCACTTTATTAAAAATGGGCATACGAACGACTTATTCAGTGACCTGAATCGCTACTACATACGCGATGTAAATAGACCTAAGCACCTCTTGACAGTTGATATATATTTTAGAAATAGAGAGTTAACAGGGCCACCTGTTGCTAGACTGAACCACCTACATTAGTTTTAAAACAAGCTGAAGCATTTAAAAATATTTTATATGTTACACATTCTCAAATTAGATTAGAACTGCTGAAATGTGTATGTTACATACCTAACTATGTGAACTACAGAATTAGGTAATATCGAACAAAAGCGACGTTGTACGAATGTAACTTCCGATACCTCCGTGGACATTGCCCTGAAAGATGTTGGAGTAAATGTGGTTTTCTCTGACCATCATCTTGTATCTACACAAACGTTCCAGCAGCTATATAACAAAGTATGGGATGGAAAAGTAGGCCAAAGAACCTGACCCCCTGGTATTTAAAGTCCTATATTCCGACGAAGAGAAAGTGAATCAAGTTATTTTGTTTAATTCGAATGATAAGATGAAATGGTAAGTTTTCTATTTTTCCCTCCGGTCTTTATAAGTTATTGAAGAACAGAGTTAGTGCTCGGACTACCTCCCGTCTCACTACTCCCTAGCTAATGATCTGCCAATACGTTAACCAGTAAGCCACAAATGTACGTTACATAAAATACAAATATAGTGTGTACATATTATATAAAGTGTAATAATAATAGCTTAAAAATCATTGTTGGAATTCGGTAATGATTTCTATTAAACGGAAATAGACATAAACTACAGGCAGTTGGAAAGATAATAGATGGAATAATCACTAAATGTCTAGCACTAACTGTGTTGACAGTACAAACGTGAAAGATAAAGACGTTAATGAGATGTGCTTCAATCCAAGCAATGTCAGACAGGTATTCAACTATATATAGTAATTATCTACAGGTATTCAACTATATCTAATAATTACCTACAGGTATTCAGTGATATCTGGCAATTAACTGTTCCGATCATTTTTTAGTTTTGAAAATGTAAGAACCTCCACTTACAAATCGCGTTTTTCATTTCGTAATTCAGTAAACTGAGATTTTTTTATCATATTTTGCTTCTTATGTCATCGAGTCGAACTTTATATTTTGAGTCTTCGGTGCTTATAAGTAGTGTCATGAAAATAAGTAATATTAGTCTTGAAATCTCCTTCAAATAGAATAGTTTGGAACATAAAAATCATGTTTCAAAATCTCGGGCAATAATGTGAAAATCATATTTTGATCATTTCTTTATTGTGAAGAAGTGAGGCATAGATTAAACTTTTATTGGCATCATCTCATTAACAGAAATGAACATTTAACAACACTTTTACTGTTAACATATAAAGAAGACTGCGATAAACTTAGGAATAATTTCCAGATAATTATGACTTGTTAAATGACGAAGAAATTGCTATCCGCGACTGTAAAAATTTCATAAATTTATTGTGTTATAGCTTCTTTCTTTTGTCATTGTGAATTCTTGCATCTATTAAATCTCGGGCAGATGCGATAAAAAGGTTGTAGTATCATAACACATGTATAAAGAGTAAAATTCTTAGATTAACCAACAGCTTCGTACTTAGGTCATTTCTACTCATATTTTACAAAACTATTAAATCCGACAAGTTTATGGTTTTCAAAGTCCACATAAAAGTTGTTTTTCTTATACATAACATTTTTCTTCAGTTTGTTCCCCTTGCTGACCACAATTTTTCGCCCCACTGAAGCATTTTACAGCAATTTATGTTTAGAAAGTGATTCGCTCCTTCAAAGATACAATGTCCAGAACAGTTTTAGTGCGTTTTGGCCTGCTCATGCTTTTTTCTGCCTTGTTGGCCACAATGTTTCGCCTCAATGAAGCGTTAAGTTCTTTGCATCCGGTGCAACTATGTAGTTTACAAACATAACTCTTGGAATTTAATAATACTAATTATAGAACTGAACCACGTGTTAACAAATGAACAACAAAGGTAGCCAACCACACCACATTTTAAATAATATTAGAGAAGGTAACTAAAAAGCTGACTATCTGATTAACTGACTCGATACAACTCTTTGCAATTTCGTATATGTTTGATTCCAAATGGTGTTCAAAAAACTTTCAACAATACCCTCATTATACAATCATTAACTAATAACCAACCTGATACTTGACTGCATCTTTCAAATAATTCATTGAAAGAGTTTAAACATTTATCAGAGACCTGCATTAAATATTTTTAAAAACAAATAGCATTCATAAGAAACAGACCTTCGAATTGTACTTATTTTGTAAGAGACCACATTCATACAACGTTTATAAGTGGTCCACTTTTAACGTCGCAACAAATTGTATTCAACGGATATCCACATTTTGACATTGTAACGATAGGTGTTCACTTGATATCTACATTTTCACACTTTAGTAACTGCTGTTCACCAGAGATCTACATTTATATACTGTTTACCAGAGACCCAGAACTGGACATAATAGCAATCGGTTTTCATCAGAGATACACATCCAGACATAGTAACGAAGTGTATTGCCCAGAAGCCCACGTTCAAACTTTGTAACGACCAGTGTTTATCAGAGATCCACATTCACATTTTGTAGCAAAATTTTTTCATCCACTTATTTATTAAGCGTTTAAAAAGTTTAGTCCAAGAATACATTATGATCAATCACTATCACAGTTGTTTTAATGTTAGCCAGACATTTTCCAAAGCAAATATAAATCTGCTTACAGATTTATAATTTATTGTATATCTATGAGAACTTACACTGAAACAGCTGAATTATATTTTAGTTCTTTTTATATTCAACGATGTAAGATTTTATTCTTTACGTTTTCGCAACTGGCAACAACAAAAACAACCATAAATTAAGCAGGGACAAAACCCAGGATTTGATAATATTAAATAGTTGTTAGGGCATCGTAATCGTTAAACTGGACAAAGGTAATCGTTTTGTGATTTAAAATTAAGTGGATTGTATGAACAAAGTAGAAATTATTACAAGCAGTTTATAGACATTAAAAGTGATTTTACAACACCCATTGGAAGTCAAACATACTTTAAAAGTTAACGAAACGGCATCATAATAAAAAAAAAATGTGTACAAAAGTAAACAACAACATAAAAAAAAACCGGGACAAACTAGCTCACAGTGTAGGATTGTATACGGACTCCCGAAGTCCACAAACAGTGATGTCCATTTAGTTCATTTCTAGTGTAAGCACCAATAACAAACCATTAGCAAGTTTTAAACCTTGTGTTCTTACAACAAAACTGTATATACATTATTTGTTTAACGGTAGAATATACGAACAAACTGATGAGGTCGATATGAGTTCTTCTCCACTCCTGATTCTTTCCTTCCTGACCTTCTTCCTACTTCCATGTAAAAGTTTGGTTTGAGTCATGTTCCGAAAATTTTGCACCCCAGTGGCACAGCGGTATATCTGCGGACTTAGAACGCTAGAAACCGGGTTTCGATACCTGTGGTAGGCAGAGCAGATAGCCCATTGTATAGCATTGTGCTTAACTTCAAACAAACAAGGAAACCCAAATGTTTTAAGCCTGTATGCCACCTGAAATATGCTGACTATTGTATTTGTTTTATTTAACAATGTTGAGTCAGTTAATGAAATTTCTCCATTTTTTAAAGCGGTAAGTCTACGGACTTGCAACACTAGAATTTGAGGTTCGATTTCCTAAGATGGACACAGCAGGCAATCCAATGCGGCTTTGCTTTAACACACACAGCTGTTTAAAGGGCAATCATCCAAATATAAAGTTTACTGTTAAAAAATCAACAAAATAACACACTATCGTTCTCAAATATCCATGTCTTAAATTACCAGGTATACTTGCTGCCCTCCAGTGGAATAGTGATATGTCTGCGGATTCACACCGCTAGATACCGGGTTTTGATATCCGTGGTGGGCAGAGCACAGATAGCCCAACGCGTAGCTTTGTGTTTAATTAAAAAACTAGCCAACTGTACTTGCTATTGAAGTGTAAACTTTCTTACAATTTTGAAAGTTTGATTCTTTCAGTCTTTAAACAAAAGGGTTAAAACACTGCTTTACAGAACGTTTAGAATACTAGGAAATTAAAACCTTTTATTAACAATAACTGAGAACATTAAACAATTGCTTAGGAAAATTTGTTTTTAGTTGTTGTTCGTAAATAGAATAATTCAAATGTAAAGTGAAAACTTAAATGTCACATGAAAGTAAAAGCATAAGGAAGAATAAACTGTGCAAATACATCTACCGCTAAAGTGAGTCTTAATATTTATAATCTAAAATAAATACATCGACCGCTAGAGTGAATCTTAATATTTATAATCTAAAATAAATACATCTTCTACAAGGAATAGGCCCGGCATGGCCAGATGGTAAGAGCGCTCGACACGTAATTCGAATCCTCGCCACACTAAATATGCTCGCCTTTTCAGCCGTATGGACGTTATAATATGACGATCAATCACAATATTCCTTGCTAAAAGTGTAGCCCAAGAGGTGGCGGTGAGTGGTGATAACTAGCAGCCTTCCCTTTAGTCTTACACTGCTAAATCAGGGTCAGATAACGCAGATAAAGCCCTCGCATAGCTTTGCGCGAAATTCAGAAACAAATAAACTATTAGGTGTAGCTATGACAACCAAACATAGGAACTTGTCTGATGCAAAGGTCAACCGGACAAGCTTGTAAACAACAACAGGTATCATGGAAAGTCGCATTTAACCAATTCTTTCAGTAATGGTTTAGAATTATTTCTAACAATATCTGTGCTCTCTAAGGAGTTCAGACTGTTGGTGGTGATGTAGCGATCAGGGAACCACCCGAGGGTGAGGTTAAATACATTGATTCCATACACGTGTAAAACATAAAATGCAGTTGAATGCTTGTGCTATCCATCTGATAATGCTGCATTTATAGTCTGTTGAATAGTAGTTCTTCCAAAACAGTAATGGAACAATATAATACATATTTGGAGAGCACAACAGTGACTTCAGTAAATTCCTGTACAGCACAATTAATAGCATTAAATTGTATTTATCAAGAAACGACATAAAATGAATCACTATATATTTTCGGTAACGTGTGAAGCCTAGTCCATGGTCTTGTGGTGGCAAAACGTTGATCAACCCGAAAGTCTTAATAAGATGGCTGTTAAGTATATTTTACTTGCATTAAACAGTATTAAATCTGATATCTAAATGAATTAGATAAAAATTGATAACAGTTATATTTCACCTACTTAATCTGGTTCGCGTCATAGCATTTGTTGTTCATGAAAATTAATAAAGATATAAGCGCCTAGACCACTACGATGTCTGTCGTATACAAGCCAATCTGATGGTACTACTCATCGGCACTAGATATGATATGATGTGTGGTTCAAAAATAATTTCCCCGAAAGGAGGCCGAAGACTGCCTAAAGGGACCACCTGTTTTAAGCCCTCGAACCTCTGTGCAATAGTGTGTTCTCTGTTGGTCAGTAAGTAGACACTAAAATGTCGTCACATAAGGGACTTTGACGTTGAAATTTAAACTGTCGTGATGACGTAGATAAAATGTGTGCATATCATGAATTACAAGAATAATTGTGCAACTCTGTAAGCTACAACACAGCATGACAACAAGAAATGAAAATAATTATTACTCCTAATTTTTTATTTATTTTCGAAAAATACTCTATGCGACACCCTGCGGAACCACATCTAATTTTTTTTTCACTTATGGTTTCGTTGATTTAGAAATGTTCAGAAAAGCTCTCGTAAATATTAACTTGCCTGTCTGTTTTGACTTTCGAGTAAGGTTACACGAGGACTATCTGGGCTAGCCATCCCTACTTTAGCAGTGTAAGATTAGAGTGAAGGCAGTTAGTCATCACCACATACCTCCAACTCTTGGGCTACTCTTTTACCAACGAATAGTGAGATTGACCGCAAGTTTATAAAGCCTCCAAGGCTGAATGGGCAAACATTTATGGTGTGATGAGAATTGGAACCCACGATCCTCAGAGTACGAATTGAGCACCCTAACCATCTGGCCATTCTGTACCAAACAGTTACAGAAGAAAGACTGTTTTCTTGCCAAGTGTATATTAGTGAGTCTGTACTTCAGAAAGTATTACTCTAGTGAGTCAAGAACCAGAGTGCAGTTATAGCACTAGGTCTGTACCAAGGGAAGAATTACACAACTGATGTAATAAAAGAAGAATCTTACTATTGACAATGGGTCTTTATCAAGAGGTTGTTGTTGTTTCGAATTACGTACAAAGCTACACAATGGGCTATCTATGCTCTGCCCACCACGGGTATTGAAACCCGGTTTTTAGCGTTGTAAGTTCGCAGACATACCGCTAAGCCACTGGTGGGCCTTTATTAAGAGAAGAATTATACTATTGATAATGGGTCTTTATCAAGAGGAGAATTATACTAATAATAGTGGGTCTTTATGAAGAAGAGGATTATATTAATGATAGTGGGTCTTTATCAAGAGGAGAATTATACTGATGATAGTGGGTCTGTATCAAGGGTAGAATTATATTAATTATAGTGGGTCTTATCAGAAGGAAAATTGTACAAATGATAGTGGGTCTTATCAAGAGGTGAAGTATCTTAATGAGAGTGGGTCTTATCAAGAGATGAAGTATCTTAATGATAGTGGGTCTTATCAGAAGGAAAATTGTACAAATGATAGTGGGTCTTATCAAGAGGTGAAGTATCTTAATGAGAGTGGGTCTTATCAAGAGGTGAAGTATCTTAATGATAGTGGGTCTTATCAAGAGGTGAAGTATCTTAATGAGAGTGGGTCTTATCAAGAGGTGAAGTATCTTAATGATAGTGGGTCTTATCAAGAGGTGAAGTATCTTAATGATAGTGGGTCTTATCAGAGGTGAAGTATCTTAATAGTGGGTCTTCAAGATGTGTGGGTCTTATCAAGAGGTGAAGTATCTTAATAGTGGGTCTTATCAAGAGGTGAAGTGGGTCTTATCAAGAGGTGAAGTATCTTAATGATAGTGGGTCTTATCAAGAGGTGAAGTATCTTAATGATAGTGGGTCTTATCAAGAGGTGAAGTATCTTAATGAGAGTGGGTCTTATCAAGAGGTGAAGTATCTTAATGAATCTGTATCTGGAGGATGATTATATTAGTTATAATAGGTTTTTGTGGAAAGGAGAATTATTCTAACGAGTCTAAATACAGTTGAAATTTGTTATGTGTATACATTTAAAAGATAAATCTTGTATCGAATTTTCCTCAAATAATGTGCTAAAATGAGCATAGGTTCAGGTACGGTTGTAGTAATAAATCTAGAATAGGAATGTATTAGCAGATTCATATCCAGGATGAGGTTACGAGTGTATAATAATAAATCAAGCTTAAATGAAGGATTGTATTAGTATATATATGCATTTATGGATCCACAGAAGATTGTAGTATTTGGTTTTGAATTTCGTGCAAAGTTACACGAGGGCTATCCGCATTAACCGTCCCTAATTTATAAGTGTAAGACTAGAAACAAGGCAGCTAGTCGTCACCACCTATCGCCAACTCTTGAACAGCTCTTTTACCGACGAATAGTGATATTAATCGTTACATTATAACGTCCATACGGCTGAAAGGGCGAGCGTGTTTGGTGTGACGGGGATTCGAATCCGCGACCCTCAGATTACGAGTCGAGTACCTAAATCACGGGCCATGTCGGGTCAGATTCTAGTAATAAATATTGTTATAGAACAAAACTATTATAGCAGGAAATAATTGCGCTGATGAATTTGGATATACCGAAAAATTATGTGAACGTATCTAAGTTTGATTAGAGTAAGATTACTGTAAGGTCCAAATCCAGGCTAGATTAATGCAGAGATTTCGAGCGCAAAGTCGTGTCCTTCTGAAGCTCAACAGTAAGACCGAAGGATTATAACGCTAAAAACTTGGTTTTGATACCCGTGGGAGGCAAAGTATATATATATTTCCGTTGAACAACTAAAGTCGTGGTTCGAGAACATGCTTCATTCTGAAATTTGGAAAGGAATATACCATTTGGTCTGGAAAGAACGTTAGTTTATAACGCTGCTAGTAAATCTAGGTTATTATTACAAAAGTGTGTTTCGATATAATTCTGGAAGTAATAATAAGTTGTGGAAAAGGAGGTGGTTATAGGTGCAAGTTGTGAACGTGCATGATATATGGTGTGAATCATAAAAGGTTGCCTAGACACGACAGTGTAATTACATACGCAAAATAGGGTTAAAATTTGAAGACCTATTTTGCTGCAGGTAATAAAACTATATGAATACAAACATCGAGATAGTTTAAGGTCTAAGAAAAACTAATTCATCAAAATATGTGGAGCGTATTTTACCAAACGCAACTGTTTGCTGTCACGCTTGCAAATAATACTCTGAAATCGAGACCCATGGTTATAAGGGTTGTTTAAGATACTAAACATACGATCGAAGTTTTAAAATATATGTAGATGCTAATATAAATAAATTCCCAAAATATTTCTAAAATACCAGCTACAACGACGCTTGAACATTAACTCCATATTTGTATTGGTTATTGTTGTTATTGTGTTTGTTTAGCTGATGTGATGCTTGAACAAACACAATGACCAACACAAATATCAAGTTTTTGTTCATCTATAGTAACTCTTGAACAAAAACTCGATATATGTGTTGGTTATTATTGCTATTGTGTTTCTTCAACTATTGTGACGCTTCCTTAAAAACTCGATATTTGTGTTGGTTATTGTTGTTATTGTGTTTCTTCAGCTATAGTGACGCTTCCTTAAAAACTCGATATTTGTGTTGGTTATTACTGCTATTGTGTTTCTTCAGCTAATGTGACGCTTCCTTAAAAACTCGATATTTGTGTTGGTTATTACTGCTATTGTGTTTCTTCAGCTAATGTGACGCTTCCTTAAAAACTCGATATTTGTGTTGGTTATTATTGTTATTGTGTTTCTTCAGCTATTGTGACGCTTTATTAGAAACTCGATATTTGTGTTGGTTATTATTGCTACTGTGTTTCTTCAGCTATTGTGACGCTTCATTAAAAACTCGATATTTGTGTTGGTTATTATTGTTATTGTGTTTCTTCAGCTATTGTGACGCTTCATTAAAAACTCGATATTTGTGTTGGTTATTATTGTTATTGTGTTTCTTCAGCTAATGTGACGCTTCCTTAAAAACTCGATATTTGTGTTGGATATTATTGTTATTGTGTTTCTTCAGCTATAGTGACACTTTATTAAAAACTCGATATTTGTGTTGGTTATTGTTGTTATTGTGTTTCTTCAGCTATTGTGACACTTTATTAAAAACTCGATATTTGTGTTGGTTATTATTGTTATTGTGTTTCTTCAGCTAATGTGACGCTTCCTTAAAAACTCGATATTTGTGTTGGTTATTGTTGTTATTGTGTTTCTTCAGCTATTGTGACGCTTCATTAAAAACTCGATATTTGTGTTGGTTATTGTTGTTATTGTGTTTCTTCAGCTATTTTGTCGCTTCATTAAAAACTCGATATTTGTGCTGGTTATCGTTATTGTTGGGTTTGTTCATATATACTGATGCTTGAACAAAAAATTGACATTTGTGTTGTGTATTATTGTTATTGTGTTTGTTTAACTCAAAGCTACTCAATACTGTCAGAAACTACATGACATGTTTATTACCTATAAATACATCGGACAGGTTGCCACTCATCTAGTATATCAGGTGATAACACTTTCCCTAAACTTAGAAAATAGTTGTCGTTTTTTCATTACTAAATTTGAAATGCATGCTAAGAGTCACGGGTTCGAAACCTCGTAACACCAAACATGTTCGCCCTTTCATCCGTGGGGGCGTTATAATGTTATGGTAAGTCCCACAATAAGTTAGTAAAAGAGTAGCCCAAGAGTTGGCAGTGGGTGGTGATGACTAGCTGCCTTCCCTCTTGTCTTACACTGCTAAATTAGGGACAGCTAGCGCAGATAGCCCCCGTGTAGCTTTGCTCGAAATTCAGAAAACAAACACAACACTAGAAAGATATATAATTGCTAGATGACTGGTAGACTTATTCTAATCAATGATTATAGCACTAATCTATTAACCCTAAAGCTTTCAGACAGTCATATTTAAGTTAAAAAATACAGGTAAGCTTATTAACTTTAAAAACTGTAATACATAATTGCGTTATAACCGCTAGAATTTTAAGATAAATGTATTAACTGTTAAAAATCAAAAGAAGCTGGCTTATAAACGTTAAAAAATTATAATATAAAGTTGTTAACTGTGAAACTAGAGGTTGCATTAATATATGTAACTTTATGGTATACAGTAAACTAACTTAGAAAATGATAGCGTAGAGCGTTATTTCAAGGTAAAATGTATTCAACCAGTTACGTTTCCAATAAATGCAAACGGAAAACAATTCATAGCCACGATGTATAAAATATTGAATTCGTCGAGAATTGATAGCTTCATAACAATAGTTTATCTGGCCACCATTTTCTATATATTAAACTATATGTTCATATTAATAACATGAATTTGAAGCTCGCTGTTTTCGGTGCTGCATTTGTTAAAAATAAAAAATATAAATAACAACTAAAACATATATTTATACAAAAAGCAACATTATTTTTAGTATTGAATACAGAAGTCTCTATAATGTTTCACTTTTAAGCTTATTTTTACGGAAATTACAAAGTTTCGGAATAATTAATGTCCATAATATTTACTTTTTTAAACTCTCAGTCATAAAATGTTTTTGCCAGAAATTCTCAAAATTCGTCAATCGCTTTTTGTTTTTGTTTGTGCGCGTTTATCTTTCCGAAGCGGATTTGCGTAGTTAGAAACTAGCTGCTCTCGATACGATGACTTAAGAAGCATGTAGCGCCATCTTTACACAAGAATAGTAAATATTAAGTGTTTTGACATCGTACAAAAGAAACACAAAGGAATCCTCAACAGCCGCGACACTTGAAATTGAATTATTTTAGGCAGGATTAATGTAAATTAATTTATGATACTTTTTATTTTTGTGCTCCACCAAATACCAAGCATAGTGCGCGCATATACTCGATCTGATTTTATTATTGGTCAGGATCTTTACCAGCCTGCCTCAAAATTGAAATTATTTTAGGCAGAATTAGAGTAAATTAGTCTATGAGACCTTGGATGTGGTCAAATACATCAATCGAAAACTGTAATTGGATCTCGAATCGGTCAAGATATAATGGAGCTATTTGTTAAAAGTTTGTACTGGAAAGAAAATCATAAATCTTCGTAGCCATTCTATGAGCCGCTATGCCGCAAAGTTAAACCAAAACAAGTAGAACTATAAGTAACAAAGTTGAGTCTTAAGATTGTTGACCTTAAAATTTACATTTTTATATGGTGATAGCTTCTCACAGTATAAACTGAAATAATTGTTTGTTTGTTTTTGAATTTCGCACAAAGCTACTCGAGGGCTATCTGTGCAACTGAAATAAATTGTACATATTTCTCTATTACACCATTTTATTTATAACTACTAACTCCGTGTTTCTTGGAATCCATTGACATTTAAGACTTTGTCCTCTAACCTACTGAACAACATTGCTGTACCTCCGGTTTATAATTCGACCTAAAAGTGTCAATCAACTAGGAATCTTATCCTATGTTATCCCTAGCAAATCAACAGAAAACTATTTTTCTTCAAAAGTTTTTCACACTTTCTGATGTGCTAATCCTTTCATTTGTGTCAGGTGCACGTGTGTTATCTTGATCTACGTCTCGTTACAAATTCTAATTTTGATTCTAAATTTAAGTTTAAAATTAGTTTCGACTAAATATAGTAATTTCAAGTGACAGCAATTTATAGTGAATCTCAATTTACTGTTAACTTAAGTATTAAATACAATAACGACTCACGCTTTAATAAATGTAACACATCTTTTCAATCATTCAAAGCCTTTTTCCATTTCGTTCTTATTAATGTATTTTTTTATTATTGCAGGTATTTCCAGTTGTCTGTGAATTAAACGGCAAGATTTGTTTGGTTTGAATTTCACGCAAAGCTACACGAAGACTATTTGCGCTAGCCGTCCGTAATTTAGCAGTGTAAGGCTAAACGGAAGGCAACTAGTAATCATCACCAACTGCCAACTCTTGGAGTACTCTTTTACCAACGATATTGGGATTGATCGTCACATTATAACATCCACATGGCTGACAAGGCGAGCATGTTTGGTGTGACGGAGATTCGAACCCGCGACCCTCTAAACGGCAAGAATGGCCAAAAGTATATGGACACCCCTTCTAATTAGTGGGTTTTACTATTTCAGCCACACCCATTGCTAACAGGTGTATAAAATCAAGCACACAGCCATACAATCTCCATAGACAAACACTGGCAGTAGAATAAATCGTACTGAAGAGCTCAGTGACTTTCAACGTGACACTGTAATAGGATGCCATCACCTTTCCAACAAGTCAGTTCGTCAAACTTCTGCCCTGCTAGAGCTGATCCAGTCAACTGTAAGTGCTGTTATTGTAAAGTGGAAACGTCTAGGAGCAACAACTCAGCGACGAAGCGGTAGGCCACACAAGCTCACAAAACGGGACCGCCGAGTACTGAAGCGCGTGGTGCTTAAAATTGTCTGTACACAGTTTCAACACTCACTACCGAGTTCCAAAGTTCCTCTGGAAGCAACGTCAGCACAAGAAATGTTCGTCGTAAGGTGCATGAAATTGGTCTCCATGGACGAGCAGCCGCATACAAGCCTAAAATCACCATGTGCAATACCAAGCGTTGGCTGGAGTGGGGTAAAGTACATCGCCATTGGACTTTAGAGCAGTGGAAACGCGTTCTCTGGAGTGATGAATCACGCTTTACTACCTGGCAGTCTGACAGACAAATATGGGTTTGGCGAATGCCAAGAGAACAATACCTGCCTGAATGCATAATGCAAACTGTAAAGTTTTCTGGAGGAGGGATAAAGGTCTGGGGCTATTTTTCATGGTTTGAGCTAAGCACTTTAGCTCTAGTGAAGGAAAACCTTAATGCTACAGCTTACAATGACATTCTAGAGAATTGTGTATTTCAAACATTGTGGCAACAGATTTGGGAAGGCTCTCTTTTCTTTCAGCATGACAATGACCCTGTGCACAAAGCGAGGTCCATAAAAACATGGTTTGCTAAGGTTGGTGTAAAAGAACTTTACTGGTCTGCATAGAACCCTGACCTCAACCCCATCAAAGTTCCACCCGTTCTCTAAATATATTTAAAGCAGAAAAAATTATTTTAATCAAAACGTAAGTTCATAAAGTTTTTCATTATTTTAATGAATGCTAAAAACAATCGTTTTTAAACAATCAGAGCATAATTAATATGACAAACTAGAAATGTGCTATTTGCATATATATATATATATAGTACAGAAATATTTATAAGTATGTACCTTAACACTGTTTGCCCCCCCAGTGGCTCAGCGGTATGTCTGCGAACTTACTATGCTAAAATCCGGGTTTCGATACCCGTGGGGGGGCAGAGCACAGATAGCCTATTGTGTAGCTTTGTGCTTAATTCGAAATAACAACACTGTTGGACAAAGCTTTTCACTACATCCCGTAAGTGTACATGTTTACTCACTGTTTTATAAAGGAAAATGTAAGTAACGCTTTGAAGTATGAAATAAATTTATCGTAGAACAGCTGCTGGTTAATAAATATAATTACATATACTTTATTAATACAGTTAATAAATTGTTAATAAAAAGTTAATAATTAATTGTAGCAGAATGAAATTATCGAATATTCAATGTAATAAAATTTATGTCTAACATAGCGCAATACACAGGTTATTATGTAATAATTACGAAATAATTAGTTAATAATAGTGGATTTACAAACATTTTCCTATTCACGGACAACTCATACGTAATTATACTTTTGAAAAAAATCGTGTAAATAAGCGAAAACGTATAAGAAATAGAAAAATTATTGAATTTTGTACTTATAAATAAAATGAACAATTGATCAAGGCCATAAATAAAGTTATTGTCATAGATGAGAATTATTCACATTATTTAAACTTTCATTAAATTAAAATACAAAATTAAATTACTTTTCTACATGAATTATATTTTAAATTGTTAAAATAAACTGGAACCGTTAGTGAAATGTGATCATTATGAGGGTAAAATAAGGGATAAAAATAATGTCATCAAAAATTGAAACATCTTTAGCAAATTAAAGAAGCGCGTGCCGAGTTATGAAGGTAAAAAATAATAGATAATGAAGTAAAATCTATAAAAATGAACTAATTAAATAATTGGAAAATACTTGGAAAGCCGTAACTATTATAACTTAACTTGTACTTTAAAAATTAGCCAGAATAAATATACAAAGAAAATTAAAGTAGACAAAGAATTATAGGTTAAAATACAGGATGTTGAAATTGAAGAGTGATCAATGATGTTTCCAAATAATGAAAGACAGGAATATATAATTTATTATTTATAAAGATTCACCTATTTCAGTAGCAGCAGCTAAGTGCCATGGGACTGTCTAGTACCTTCTTAGGCATAGTGAAACCATATTCTCTATATTAGAATATGAAAACTGATAGTTCATTCCAGTGCCCTCAAAAATGAATTGACCAACCCATTATGATAGGTTTACCTAAAAGTATCACGTGGACTTTCGATTTAGTTTCAGTTATTGGAGACAGAATTTTGTATGCAAAATGAGATAGTCTCCAAAGACTGCTATATTAGAAGAAAGTATCTGAAGCTATTACAACTTCCAGCCAATACAGAATGGTAACAAAATTACTTCGGCAACGACAGTAAGGAAGATTGATGGTTTGATCTTGAGTATCAGAAAACAGGATAACTTGTTTTACAAACCAATATCACAGTCAGAGAGTGAGTGAAGTTTGAGTAGTGAAATTAATATTTGCTATCCCTGTGAATAAATGTGATACTGGAGTCCAATGTCAAAAGTAACAAGCTTATTTAGAAAAAAAATTAAGATTAGTTAAATTAAAAACAAATTTAGTTGCAAACAGTTGTAGGTATAATAAGAAAACTTGAAATAGCCCAAATGATGCCTCTAGAGCCAAGATCAAAGCACTCAAGTTCTGGGTATTCAATAAATAAAGAAAAGTTTATACTTCCCTTTATCTTTTTGAGGTCTTGACAAGTGGCCATACAACTGTCGCAATTAACCTGAGTAGATGGAAAATTCATGTATTACTCCGCTTTTGAGTTTATATTCCAGTTTCTAAATAACACTCTCACAAAGATCCTGTCTTAGCATATCTGCATCCATGCTAAAATTTATACTTGGCACCACTCGTATTATAGATATGATTATGAGTAATTATAAATGCAATATTAAAGACTACATGGTCAGTGACAGTTCCTCAGTGCGATGGAAAAGAAACTCTATCTGAATTATTATAGTGACTATTGGCTTTGATACCTTTCTAGAAAGAATCAAATGTCAACCATACGTCACTCCATTGTCTGGAAAGATAGAGTGGTATTCGAGTAAACCTAATGTCTAACGTAACAGTATTCACAGTATAGGAAGTTCTCTAAAATTATAAATAGGTTAATTTGAATGCAGACAGCAAATTAAAAGAAAATGAAATACAAATATTCAAAAACAAACTATTTATCCAAACACAAATTTTATTGGGGCTTTACTTGTTAGTAGTCGACTTCTGTTCCAATAATTCATGAATGAAAATAAAGAATAATGAATAGTACTATTAACACCAAACTGTTTAAACCACCCCCTCAAATCTCCCCCCCCCCCCCCCACCAAACAGAAAATCACATATTTGTTCAATGTTCGTGGATTCCTTATGGAGACAAAATCGTAATCACTTTCGTGAAAATATAATTTTATTCTTTAAAAATTATACACTGTTTATTAATAAATACTTTCTGCTTTTACCGTACTGTTTTTGTTTGTCTATTTTTAAATGTTTAATATACAAATACTATTTTTGTATCTATAATGTTATAATACATATGGACCTATATAAATATATAAGCTCTTGTTCTAGTTGAGTTTGAGACCACCGAGAGTTTAATATGGTTCTGAAGTTACCAATATATATTTTTATGCACAGTAATTTAAAATCAATCAAACTTCTAAACTTTAAAAACCTTGAGAGTATATTAGTCACAGGCAAAATTAGAAAGATGCTTGATGGTTTACAACACATTTAGGATAATTATAAATCATACTAATATATCCAAAATATTCATATGTACAAAAACAATTTTCGAAGAAAATCCGATCCATTTTACAAAATGATATTAGCAAAATTAATCACTGTTTCATTATTTTGGTACTTCACAATATTCTGGAAAATCATAATCATGTGTTGTTGTTTGTGTTTCTTATCAAATATAGAAGCACTTCATTTCTTCTCGTGCATTATGAAACAGTTTCCAAGCTTTATTTAGAAAAATTGGCGTTTGTCAATCGTTAAGCGAGCAAAGACATCTTTTCCCTATCTACTGTGTTTTTAACTCTGCTAATATTAGCAACTGCTTTTCTCATTCTTATACCTTTGTCAATGAAGTGTTTGTTTTACTTTTGTGATATATCTAGTGGAAGATCTGCAGCTAACTGATGCGTGTGAGTGACTAATACTCTTACCCAAGGTCAGTCACTCACTCTTAGTCTTCTCCTACTTTTATATTGTTTTACAGCTGATCGAGAATTTCAAACCTAACCAGATTGGACTTACTGAAAAGGAGAATATGAAGCAAATATAAAAACTGCAGTCTAGCGTGATTTTCTATCATAAATAATTAGCTTACCAATTTATAATGCTTCAACTACTTTGATGTTAAAAACTGTTATTTTAAGTTTTTGTTTGCATACATTTTACATACCGTTTTAGACCAAACTTTGTCTCTTATAGTCTAAACCCAGTCTGATATTGAACGAAAGGGTTCTTAGACAATGACTTATAGGAAACAAAAGCTAGATTTAAAATGATGTTTTTACTCACTTCTGATTGATAATTTAATACCTAATTTAAGAGTAACGTAAAACAAACTAATAAAAAATTAAATATCATTTTTTTTTCTCACAAATATTAGGAAATGACTATCTTACTTAGAGGGCACTCATATCGAAGTGTAAAGTGAAATGTGTTACAAAAACACGACGGAAATATTTTTATATCATAATATAAAGACAGAATTTTGTATAAGCTGATTCGGAAATGGTGAAGTATTCTGGGTTGTGTTTTCCTTATGTTTAAGATTTTTATTAATTTTTACCTGTACCATGACTTACCTAATGCAGTTCTAAACCATGTCCCAATTGAACATGTCAACTTAAGCCTAACAGGTTAACAATAACAGTAGTACTAGTAGTGTTAGTACTGTAAGAATATCAACACTTAAAAGTTAAAGTTTTCAGTATAAATTGGAGTCGAAGTAATGAAATTATTGAACGTTTTATTTGAATTGTTTTGGCTATTTTGTTGCTAGTAAAATTATCAATATTTTTAATTTTAGTATTTAAAATTTAAATTATAGCTCATTTTACTCACTTTCGTGTTTTTCTTTTGTTGTTATAGGTAGATCGATTACGTACTTTTACAGTTCTTTCGCTTTAATTTATAATAGCACTGCTGATAGATAATAAGTTGCAAGAATTCATCTGTATAGATTTTTTTTATTCAGTTGCGTAGACAAGCAAGGCAAAGAAGAGAGTATCTCTACAGAAAATCAATTGAAGATAAAAGGAGAAGTATAGCAGAGAAAAAAGAAAAAGTAAAGAAAGCATTGGAAGGTAAATGCCATGTAACAATAACAAGATAAAATGCTAAATAAATTGATAAATTATTTAAACTAGAAACTTGGAGTATTTTCTGACTGTTATAATTAATATTGCATATTAATATAATATCTTATAGAAAACTTTATATATAAAGTGGGTTTGAAACTTGAACAAACGAAACTGAAAGGGGCAGCAACTGCCTAGTTTACTTTACAGGTGAGAAAGTTCTAGAGAACTAACTAATCCAAAAAGTTAAGTTGGTTGAAAGGGCAGTGTTGGAGGAATAATCAATAAAACAGACTTACAGGTTAGTGCCCCAAAATTGTCCTTTTACCTGAACTAATTTTCTAGATTAGTCTTCAAATACATACTCTATAAATGCCATGTTGAACTAGGCAGTTACTGCCCATTTCACATTTGTTCATAATGAAGTCTATTCCTAAATCATTTATAAGTAAATTTAAATCTTCTGACTACCAATTTAAACAAAAATGTTGGCTCACTTATAATTTGGTACAGTAAATTGTTTTGTTTTTTTTATTGTATGCCACTTCACTGTTTAAAATGGATATGAGGTATTCAGTAACATTGTTATTAGTTTTATTAATGGTAGCTGTATTTTATAATAGAAAACTACCTGTTTCTATAAAAATATTTCAATGCTTGTACCTAATCTTATTTTTCTTCTAAAATTTTCTTAATGAACACCAGAACAGTTTGAGTAATTTTAATATTTCATTAAATATGCATTTAGATTCAGATTTTCCCAAATAATGTTTCAAAATGTTAATTGGTATAAAGCATACATATAGTTAAGTTCAGAACTTTTGTTATAATCTTATGTTGTAATAAAAATTTTTGGTAGTTACTAGCAGTCTTGCCAACTGGAAAAGACAAAGCATTGGAGGTTTTGAATAAATTTAAAAAAACTTAAGAACAGGAAGTTTTTTGTGAGATCTATAAGAATTTTACTCCTAGATCAGAGGTAGACAGTAATAATATGGTAACTTGTGTGCTTTTAATGTAGATAATGTCGAAGGATAGGCACATTGGTTGTATCGGAAAGGCAGAACTACTTGCGTTAAATTTCTTCTGTAAACAGTGGGAAATTTTTCTTGTATGTTTATATATTAATCTTTTTTTTACATGTAGATGAGGAAAAATAATAGGATAATTTTGTTGTGCAAATAATTATTTTAATACTTTTATTGTTTAATTACTTTGTTATTATATAGATCAAATGTAGTTTTTTTCACTTTAAAAAATAACTTAAAAGTACAGTCATTTAAGCATAGAGGAAGGGTTGAGCTTTAGTGAGTGACATGCATGTAATTGCTAAAAGTATAAGCAATGCATGTGAGTATATACTTCTTTACAACTACTTGTAAACAGGCTGTGAAGAAATGTATTACTTGTATACCTAAATTCTTAAAGGTAAAGAGGAAGTTTGAAAATCTTTTAGAACCACTAATATTTCATCGTTATACAAAATCAAATACAAGTCATTAAATGGTAAGTAAGACTTTGAACTAGAAATTTACTTAGTTGTGAATGTTTTACTCAAAGAGTTGCTTTTTTTTGTCATAACTACACAAAGAAGTATATATATATATATATATATATATTAGTTTAGTTTTATCAGAAGAATAACATCTTTATAAGATTTACTATAACTGATCTTTTTACTTATCTAGAGAACAGGCCTATTCCACAAACTGTGAGAAATGATGCTCTCTTTCTACAGAAGGCTCTGGATTGGGATGATGGAGGTGCAGAGGGTAAGGAACAATTTGTACTTGTTTGATTATAAAAGTATATTTCATCATTAAAATTGTGCACAACCTATCTGAAAGAAATGTCTTATTGAGTTACACACCACATTCTTAATGTTTGGAAAAAGCTAATGTTTCTTACTGTGTATAAAGTTATTGGCATGTTTAAGAAATAATACTAGCTTTAGTGGTGTGAAAAAATATATTAAACTTTGCAATTAACAACTGCTTCCTTTGTGGATGTATAAAGAGAAATTTCCTCTTGTAAAACTGTATATGTATAAAAAACTGACCATTCTCTTGATGATGATAAAACAGTGAGACCAATCCATGTAAGTTCTCACATTTTAATTTTTCTCAATGCTGCCACTTTTCTGCAAATTGTTTAAGCACATAATTCAAGCAAATTCAGTGAAAACACCTAATGGTGGGGCTAGGGTTTGTGAAGAGTCAAGAAGTCTAAAATGTATGTGATGTGTATGATAGTAGTAGCTGATGTTTTCAAATTGGAAATTTATACATGGTAGCTGTATATGGTGTTACCTGATTTGATCACTTATAGAACTTCTGATCTGTTGAAGCACAGTTTGTTTTGCCAATGCATTTATGAACTTGTTTGTTTCATGAAACTCACATGGTGAATTTTTTTATTCATAAATCTCTTTTAACCCATATCTGTCACTGTGAAGGTTAAATATTTCCAATCTACAAAAGACATTGATTCTTATGTACAAAAAAGTCACTGCCAGATGTCTGTGCCCAAACAACATAGGATCCAACTTAACATTGTATTAATTTCTTTTTATCTCATTATTTTCTAGTATTCTTTGTGTGGCTGATAAGAATGATCTTGCATCAGTCAATATTTCCTTAACATGTGTGACAGAGTATTTGTAATTTCAAAGTGTTCAAGAAGTAAGTACTGCTCAGAACATAAAGTTCATCAGTGAATTACTTCTAATGTTTCAAGAAATAGCTTATAATTTGTGCTATTTTTCTTTAAAAAGCTTTGGCTTCTGAAAAGGGGAACATGCCCCTTTCAGACTCCATTTGCTCCCTTGCCACAGTTTCTTCCTGCTATCTTACCATCAGTGACATCCATGTTCATTCTGCTTTTGAAGAATGAATGATCCCATATGTTTTAAACAAGTTCTAGGTTACTTTTAGGTTCTATTAGTAAGTACATTTATGAGCTATGATTTTAAAAACTTCCAAAGTTAATAAATGGTAGGAAGTCAAATCAGTAAAAACTACAAGCAGTGAATGGAATCACCTAGATTCAAATTTCTCATTCCCCAATGAGGGAATTTCACATATGTACACTGATAATGAGTTGAGGTCAAGACAATACAGAGGAAGGAGTCACTGGTCTTCAGAGATATTTGATTATTGATTGCAGCATTGGGAATGTGTGTCTGAGATGCTTCAACTTTCCTATTGACACCCATTCCTCTGTGGTTAATATTGCTAAAGAAATACATGGCTGGATGTACCAGAATGAAGTATCATCCCTCTCAACTCAGGTTAATCACATGGATCTGATATTAAATCTTCAAATTCACCATTCAGAATTTTAATAAAGATTCATGACTGTAGACAGTAAATTGAGCTTTTGAATTTCAAGTTTATTATAAACATTGGTATAAAATATTAACACTTGTGTCTTGTGCACTAAATTAGAAAGAAAAACTGGGGAAAAACAAATTGTACTGAACAGTTAATCTTGTTGCTAAATATAAACTTCATATACACAGGTCTGGTGTTGATTACTAATAGTCTCAAGAAATGTTGAAATATATATGTAATTGTAATTTCTAGATGTAAAAAAATAGTAGAGTAGCTATATGGCATGATTCTTTTTCAGGTGTGTTGGAGCTGATTTGTTTGTATTTATTACATTGTAATATTCTGGACAAACTTACCTTGTCTGCTTTTATATGATAATGCACTACTCCATAAAAAAAAAAAACTATATCCAGCAGTGGTTTTAGACAGATAACTAGAAACTTATCCATGAATTAATATGAGTATTCTGGAACATACTAGAATGCTGTATGGTGGGCAGACCCACATAATCTGCTGTACTTGGAACTGCTTTCCAAAATACCTTGCTTTTATTAATACCTGATGTGAGTCCATTTATCATTTGAGGGCTCAGGACCTCCTCCCTTTATCAGCAAGTGTAGTTTCAGTATTTCTAGTAATAATAAATATATGTATAGTTAAATAGTTTTTCTTTAAAATTCATTGCAAGTGTAACAAAATAATAATTTTAAATAAAATTTCAATGATTTCAGGCGTAGTATCCCATGAAGATGATGAGTACAGGTGGGCTGGAGTAGAAGACCCAAAAATTGTAATCACCACCTCTAGAGATCCAAGCTCTCGTCTGAAGCAGTTTGCTAAGGTTACATTTATTTAACTTGGACTTTGTATTATTAACACTAGTTACTTGTATAATGCATGCAGACTTTAAATTAAATGCTTAGTACATATGCCCTTCATAGGCCTTTTACCAACTTTATAAGATTCACTGTACATAAAAAAAATTCATTAATTTTTTATCACTGTTCTCAGCTGTAACCATTAAGTAATTGGGTACCTTTCCATGCTATGAGTAAGCAAGAGGAAAAGTTAAAAAAAAATTATCTTTAATGTCATAACACAGAAAATGTTAAAAATGAAAACAAAGAACACTTGTACAAGTTCTGTTGATTCAGGTTCTGTTACTGTAAAGTTGCATCTTATTCTTGATATCATGAAAACTAATTATTGGGAAACCAAAAAAAATATTCCAAATTTTGTTTGGAGAAAGCTGCTCTGTGTAGTGTTCTTCCAACTAATATTTAGTCAATTCTACTACAAAGTAAATCCAATTTAATTGTCCCTTGTTTCAAGTCTTACAACCCTTGTTTTAACATTTACTTCTGCACCTGCCACCATCAAGGCAGGAGCCATACATACCAAAGACAGTAGTCGATTCTTGTAAATTGTCATCTATGTTGATGTTATGTGACTTACTCTAGTATTATAAAGCATGACCTGTGTTAATTTCTGACTTCTTGTATCCTATACTACCAAATTTTTGCAGCCAGCTAGGGGTAGCCTGGGTGTGTCTTTATCAGTATGGTGTAGCTCCTAGTGACATGTTTAGATTTGTTTGTATATTTTTCCATTTATCCACAGTTTTGAACTTAAAAGGACCAGTGTTACAGACACTCTCAGAGTGGCCAAAGGGAAGCCATTATGCACCATCTATCTCCTGTATATGCATGGCTCTCTAACATCTTGTTTGGTTCCTTGAATCAAACAACCTCCTCTCACCCACCCAGTGGGGGTCTAAATGTGCTCAAAGTTAACCAGGCACAATAGGGTTCTGGAGTAGGCTTACAAAGTCACTGAAATTGAATCCAGCATGTTATTTTGTTTAAAGCTATGTTTATGACCCCAGTCACAAGCTATCAGGTCCAAACTTGGCATATTTTTTAGGTATGACAGATTATTAATGGAGATAACGGAAGAACTGGATTGGTTCACTGGATGTCTGTAAATATTGAAGGAGACTGAACTGGAGATAATAGACAAACTAACAACTTAATTAAACTTGTACAAAAGGGAGGACCAAATAAATTCTGAAAGTTATGTTTAATTTGTCTACAAATAACCAAACATTACCATGAATCTTCTGAGAAATTACTTAATTCATGTAATTCACGGTTCTCACTTGTACTGGAGGATCATTCAGTTGCTTTCAGTTCAAATTTTGTTAAAGTAATAAATCTGAAAAGAAAAGAGTGGTACAAAAACTCCAGAAAGTCAAGAGGTCATACTTGACTATACATGACAATTGTTTATTTCAATCTTTCTCTTTGTATCTACTTAGTTTTGGAGTTTGTTACACTTCAGTTGTTGGGCTCATTTATCAGTTATTCCCCTAAGACTTGGATAGTTGGAAGAATCAAAAATAGTAATAAACAGAAACAGTAATTTTGATTAGTTGAACAAGCTTGAATTAAATGAAAATAATAATCATAATGGCAGTAATTTAATTACTTGAATAATTGGAATAATCAAAAACACTGGCTTGGGTTACTTAATTATTTTCATGACACAAGTCAATGTAATTTACTCATAACTAATTGTGTTAATTGTTGAGCTTTGCATGCCACATTTTGCTAGGTTAATTACAACTTTAATGGATGACCAGTTTTCAATTTCAAGGCATTCATTTAACTGTGTATCTTTTCAAACTTCTATTCTTATACATTTTGATATATGACACATAACCCGAACCAGGACTGGAAAGACCAACTTCAGGTAACTGACGGTGGTTCTTGAACTTACCTGTTAGTCTTCCTGGCGGGTTATGATCATTACCTTTTTGCTAGAGTAAATACCTTACAACTTCTTATACTCTGCCTTCTATCTTAACATTGTAGACTAGGTGTCAACATTGGTTTTATACTTTTTTGTTTTACTTTCATTTCCATTTATGTCTATTACTACATTTATTTATTTTTTATTTTTTTTTACATTTTTACCGAATGTCTGGCGCAGATAGCCTCGCTGCTTTGTGCCATAAAACACTAAATCAATCAATCAATCAACTTAATTATATTTAAGTTTTTTAAAATTGAAACAGTTTCTTTTAATCTTTTAGCTGTAGTAAATCAGATTTTTGTACTTTTGAGAAAGTCTACTTACATAATGTAATGTTTCCTTCACAATTATTCATTTAAGAATTTTCCTTTTTTGTAGGAGTTGAGACTTGTATTTCCCAATGCCCAGAGAATTAATCGGGGAAACTATGAAATGAAACAGTTAATATCTGCCTGTCGTTCAAATGATGTCACAGATTTCATTGTTACCCATGAAACCAGAGGAGAGCCAGGTAATAAAAACAAAATTTAAAATGAAAATTGTTATATTCTCAAGATAATCCATTTCTACTCAAGTCTGTATGTATACATGAAATTACTTAAGATTTCTTGTAAAATCTAAATTTTTTTATGTATATAAGAACTGTTATACCAAAATCATTCCTCTCCCCCCCTCCCCCCAATGGATACAGCAGTATGTCTATGGACTTACAATACTAGAAACCTAGTTTCATTACATGTGGTGGGCAAAGCACAGATAGCATTTCTGCAAAAGTAACTGATACATCTTTGATACATGGAAGTTAGCTAGAATTGAGCAAGATGTAGGAACACTATATTCCAATACAGTATGTACCTCCACTCTATAAATTAGCTGTTCTTATTCAGTACTGCCCTCCAAATGCAAACTGTTTTCTTTACACCTCTTACAAACCTTCTACTCCCATTTTAAGGAATTGGAAGATTCTAACATGTCTCCTCATGCAAATCATCATGTGTAACTTCTTAACCAATAGGAGTGTAACATCCAGTACACTTCTTTGTAGAACCTTCACTTCTTGTTTGGCAGCTTTTATGTGCAGACCTTTTCTTTTGTTCTTCACAGTTTCCAATGTGACACATTTTAAATTTCATTTGAAGTAGTTTTAAAGTTTGGATACGTGTTGCCATTTCTCTACCCATTTTATTATTGTCACATTTCTGCACTATTCTATGTTGTGCAGTTTTATAAGTTAAAAATTCCAAAGTCAATGTTACCACTTCAGGACACGCCTTCTGTTTCAGATTTCAAGGATGAGCAACTCAACAGTGAATCTTTTATTTTTTCTCAATCCTTTTTGATTTTTCCTCCCTCTAATGATATTCAGGTTTATGATGAATCACTTTCTCTCCCAGCTATATAAATGGATCAGTAGGTCTGAGGATGAACCTGTCTTGCATTGTGAATGTTCTCAAGCTTCTGGTGGTTTATTGGGCACTATCTTGTTTCCTTTCTTTCATTTGTCACTGTCTGGTGAGGATTCATTCCAGCAACTTTACCATTGTGGCTCATTTCAATCACCAAAGGAGTACCTAGTTCAGATATCTTCCCCTCAATGTGGATTTGTGTAAGAGGTGAGGGGACCTCCCAGAGAAGGTTCTGTTCTTACAGTTTACCTCCTCTGGGATCTAAACATCCACTTGCATGTTTGCCATGCGTGGTAACCCATGAAGGGGAGGAGAGAATCCTGATGGTTGAGGGATCCAACTCCAACACATCACTTTGGCCTTGAATTCCTGTAAACGGGCTTTCTTGGGGTGCCCCCCTCCCGGATCAATCGGCTAGTCCATTTGGGTCAGGGTCAACTGAGTACCAGCATAGGACATCCACAACGGGTGTTGTGGACATTGTGTCTGACACTGGTGTTCGGGTATAGTGCTCATGAAATCCTGGTATGGCTGCAGTGCCCTTATGGCACTGTAGTGCATCCCCTTGAAGGGCTCCATGGTGGGTGGGGTCAGTGGGCACCGAAAAAATTTCTATTTATTATGGATACTCTTAAAACAAAAAAAGTAACACAACTTGAAACCATCGAGTAAAACCAGACCACGCATTGATGAATCTGTACAGCAATTGGCTATAACCATTCACTTGAGAGTAAGGCATTGGTGTTCTGCTGGCATAGATGCAATATGGCTTCCTGACACTGTTAATGCAATCGCAAGGAATATTCCATCTTCTTCCTGGATAACATGCTCTCCTTTCCCTATATATGTATAAAATCACAAGAGTTTGATGTGTCACCTTACAGTCTGATATGACCTTGTTATCATACATACAATAATGTGGAGCTGATTCATCACCTTAAAGTTGGCATGGCCTCCTGTTACACATTCCATACCACCTGGAGCTGATTTGTTGCATATGCAGTTCATCTCTTTTGATTGAAATCTCTATTCCTAACTTTGCAGGGATGTCAATTTTCAAAGCATTGAGATGTTGAATTCAAGTGAATTAATCTACACAAGTTAAATCCATACTCCTGATGCTGGGTGGCCTGTCCCAGATTGCTGTATGGTGTTGATTATTGTGTTGTACCCAGTAATTAGTGTGGATCTTATCCTCAATCCTTGGGTAGGAGGTGATGGTCTATATGATCCTCATCCTATCTTTGCATAGATGTCCATACCCTGTAGAGAAGATTTTGGATGTAATTGGTGTATCAAGTGTGGTGTGACATGCCCTAACCACTCTACACATAGGCAAAGAGCATACCAGGTTCAGAAGAGGTGAGGTTCCCCTACTTTCATCCTCAGATTTTTCTCTCATGATCAGCAGAATCCTTCAAGTGCATCTATTGTTCCCTTGCATCAAACTCTCCTCCTTCTCAAGGTAATCTTGTGAGAGGAGGTAAGTACCATTTTGGAAGTTATAATTACCTTTACTAAAAATATATTTCCAATGGATACTTATCTCTTATCACATTTCCCGCTCTTTCTCCTTCCCACTTTTCCAGTACTGGTGTCTTTGCCAAGCTTTGAAATGAATGTTCAGTGGATGAGTATAGAGGAAGTTGCATGCACCATGTGAGTGTGTCATGCTCCTATTTGCTAGTAAGGGATGCATTTGCTTGAGAGATACTTTAAAATCTTCCAATTCCAACACTTGAGAGCAGAAGGCTTTGACATCAGATTTATATACTATTCATTTTACTATACATTCCTGACTTAGTGATATTTTGTGGTATAAGAAAGATACAACCTACAGAGATATTGAAACAACTGGAGATATGCATTTCAGAGGTGTTAGAAGTTATGCAAATGCAACATTTAAACCATACAGTGTAAAAAGTATTTTTAATCTTCAGATGAACATTACTTTGCAATTCATATATTCAGAGTTTGAGTTATACTTGCGTCATTAATTCAGACGTAGTTTTGTGCACAACAGACTTGGTTTTCTTAAATGGGAAAAACAGTATTTATAAAATTTCCAAAGAATCAAATATAAATCCATATGGTATAAAAGTGTCCCCAAATTCTTTGAGAAATAAGGGATTTTTTTCACTATTAGGTACAAAATGAAATGTATGTACAAACAATTGAGACAGAAAACCAACCACTGACTGGAAAAGTACAATTCTTTAAGAAGAAATAAATGTTGATTTTTTTCCTACCATTTATAAGAAAAAAAACATTTTCCTTTGGAACATATTGGATACAGTTCATACTATATGGAATATAATTACTCTCAGTTTTAGTGTAATTTAATAATGTATATATTCCAGTAATGCGATTATAGATTGATGCTTAAAAATACAGAAGGAATTTTTCAGAACAAAGTAATCACCTTTAAAAGAAATTATGAACTGAATGAACAAGATTTTTTTTATTTCTGTAGATGGAATAATAATCTCTCATCTTCCATATGGACCAACAGCATACTTTACCATATTAAACACTGTTATGAGGCATGACATCCCTGACATTGGAACTATGTCTGAAGCATACCCACACCTTATTTTTCACAATTTCAAGTCTCGCTTGGGAAAAAGAGTAAGTATATGAAAACTTACTTTATTTTTGTTAAAGATTAACCTTTATTCCATGATGGCAAATGTCTGGTAAGTGTTAAGTGCATACCTCCAAATAAATTTATAAAACATAAGAAAAATACTTTATCTTTAATATTTTGTCCTATGCTTAGTGTAAATTTGCAAAAGAATATTTTAAAAGTGCCCAAACTGCCCAGTTTTTAAAAGTCAACACACTTATATTTTTTTAACAAATTTTCTGACTATCACGTTGATATATATATAAAATTAAGAAACTGTCATTCTCTATAATATAATTAACCGTCTTGTTTTTTTTCATGAATATCCTTCTCTTTCTTAATTTATTTATTATTACAGGCTTTTATTCACATCACATAGTCATAAAAGAAAAAGAAAAAATAAAGTTTTGAAATTAACTACTCAATGGTTATACACCATTAGGTAGAGCATGTTTATAAAGTATTCTTTAATAAGTAGGGCAAATAAAATTCTTCGAGAAATAATTTATGGTTTCAAAGGAAAGTGATGTAACTCTTGCACTGAACAACAACAGAATTTAATTTAGAAGACTTGGGAACAAATCAGATTGGGGAATGTTTCATAGTTTTCTTATGTTCCTTTCATTCCTGAAGTTGTTTTTGTGTTATCATTGTTTGAAAGTTATGTTGATTTTATTTTTATTTTTTGTATAACAAGACATCTGGTAGCTCTTATTAGTTTTGGAGAAACTGGGGTGGTAATGGTAAAAATATTCCATGCCCCATATCATTGTTTATTAAATATTTAAGTTTACCATACCAAAACAATGCACACAAATTCATAATGATGAATAAAATAACTTATAATTTATTGAACACAGAGTATATTTATATTAGTTATAAATTTATTTCATATAGATACTTATGTTTATAAAGTATTATCTAAACTGATCTGACACAACCAAGATTTATATCAATAGTAAATTTTTGTCACTTTTGCATGGCTGGTTACAGTTTATAGATGCAAGTGGAAACTGCTGCAATTGGCAAAATAAAATTTGTAAAGAAATATGTTTAGGAAAATCAAGCAAGTTGAAATTGGAAAAATGAAATAGAAGTTATGAGTTTTATGTGTGGAGCTTTCTTGAAGATAACTCCACGAACTTGTTTGCTTCTTAAAATACTTTTTTAACATACTTTTACACTGCTAGAATGCTTTCATTTTGATGTTCTGTGCAAATCTCTTATGTAGTTACTGGGAAACAAATATTAGAAGATTATTATTCTGATTTTCTTTATTGCATTTGTATAGTTTGTAATTTGTTGTATCAAATATTCAAAGTGGTTATTTGATCCTGTTTCTTTTAAGCTGATGAATATACTTAAGTACCTGTTTCCAGTTCCAAAGGATGATTCAAGAAGGGTGGTCACCTTTGCAAATCAGGACGACTACATTTCATTTAGGTAACGATGCCATAACATTAATATTTTCTTTGAATTTTCCATTATTTTGATGATTTTGTTTTCATCTTGCTCTATGCTGAATTGCTTTTGCCTCCTTCTTAATTTTACAGTTACAAAGTGATTAGACTAAAGTACTTCTACTGGAGTTCTTAGTGGTTTGTACTTGTGTGTGTATGTGTCCATCTAGACCAGACTCCGTCCACTGCTGTTCATAATCAAATTTACACTTTTCTTAACTGAGTGTTTTGGCTACTTTTTCTTTTAAGCTTGTTTTTATGAGTAGAGGTTTTATCAGACAATAAAAATCTGTGGTCTGTTAGCTGGTAAGAACATTGCTTATATACAAGGTCTACATATTGGTAAAGCATGGTAGTAATTTTAAAGTGAATGACCTTAATACTCCTAAATGATAGACATTTTGTTATATAAAAGTATGTATATACCTGTAATCCAAGAGTACTTCTGAAAGTATATAATTCTTTGCTACTTTTAATTGTTTAACTTAGAAGACCGAAAAATCAATTTATAGTTTTTTTCTTTTCTCGGATGGCTAAACTGATCTAGAGTTAAGATTCCATGGCTTATGTCCTGCTACACACTTTAGGGACATAGATGTATTAAAACAGTGATGGTCAAATCCTCTTCTTTGGTCTGACGAGAGTAGCCAAATAATGAGGGTTGGAAGTTGTTGATTAGCTATTTTCACTGTCATTTCAAAATTAGGGGTGGCTAACACAGATTGCCCTCATGTAGTTTTTGGAAAATCCAACAAACAACCTTTATCACAAATTTCATATTTTTTCACCTTTGATAGATATGCATCAGATTTTATGTATATTTTTTAACTTTTGTGATCAAGGAAACCTACATGCTGCAGTATTTTAATACTATCTTTGTTATGGTACTTTCTGTAAATGAAGTGATTTCTATTTATAACTGTTGATTCTTTCACTTTGACCTGTATATATATTTTTTCACATTACTACAAATTTTCATTTACCATTACAGTTCTTCATTCAGACATTTTGAATCTGTGTTAGTAACTAGATATAAATATTTTAAACTTTTTCAGACACCATTTGTACAAGAAAGTAGAAGGAAATATAGAACTGCAAGAAATTGGACCAAGATTTGAGATGAAACGTAAATATATTTTTCTTGTGATGTTTTGCTTCAAAGATGTTGGATAATTTCTCAGATTAGCTTTAGGCTGTCGGACTATATAGCTCTAATTATCTGTAATCAGAAGAACATAAAAGATAAAAGCTTTGACTAGAAGTGCCCATTCAGCTTGATCATATGTTCTAGTAATCTACTGTAAAACAACCAATGATAAGTTTAATATACATGTATAAACTTACTGATTAATTATTTACAATTTTATTATTTTATGGAAAATGGCATCTTGCTCGTATCTAAATTTTTAATGTGTTATGATTTATGGCTGCTTGAACCTGATTAACCCTTTTGTAATGGGTCACAGATCAAATGCCATGTCATCACGTTTGTTGACTTGTATTCAAAATTTTATTAAACTACTATTTTATAAATTTATGTCAGTAAGTTTGGAATTAAATTGTAGATTATAACTCAAACTTGTAAATTATGAAATTAACTCATAATATTAAAAGTAAATATTAAAAGAACACACCCAAATATAGACTTTAGTGAGTCATGTGGTATGTTGAATGTAGCAGTTTAAAATTAGATGTTTGTAATGTAAAAATACTAAGTCTATAGTTTAGTATAAATTAGGAACTCAAATTACTAATATTAACAAGCTAGAATATGAAATAAGAACCTCGTATATTTTTATTTTGCCAAGATATGACTTACGTATTTAATCAAATACTGTGGTCCTGTTCACTTCTTTCCATTTTTGTAAAAGATCTCTTGTATACATTTACTTTGATATATGTCATGTGAATAACCAATGGAGAGCTTAAAATGTCCTCAGTGGTTTTCTCACCCATTTTAATTTGTGAAAAAGCAACCTTGCTCATTCGAATGAAAATTTCAAGAAGGTAGGTTGTGTTTTTAGTCTGCTTGAAGTTTCATATTTTTTAAAATCTAAGATCTCAGTTACTTAGCTTAATAAAATAGTATAATTTTATGGTATCAGTATAGTTAAGATTTTTTTTTTGTTATTCAAATGTATGTATGAAGCCTAAAAAAATATTGTTTGTTAACCATGTGCAAAATTTTAAAAGGCTTAACAACCTGTGTCTAGCAGCAACTGAGTTCAAAGATCATAGCGAGAAAAGATAATTGTTTGGTTTACTTAATTTATTGTTCTATATTTTAAGAAAAATAATTTATTTCTAAATAGTAATAATCTATATACATATATAATGTATAATTAAAATGTGACTGTATATTACAAAATACGATTCCACTAAAACACAGCCAAGACAGGGAAGACTAAAGGTCAGTTTTGTATTATTTGAGATGTAACATGAGTTCACATGCATCAGGTCAATGCAAGCTGTGTAACATTAGTTAGGCATGACTGGAAGGTCAATATAATAAAAATAATAAATATATAGCATTATGAGACTTAAGCTAGTTAGACTAAACATTTGTACTTTTGTGTTATAATATGTAGTCATTCTAGCATGAAAAAAACATAATTTGTATTTAATTCCTTTTTTTATGATGGTTATGAGGTTGGTTAAGCATTTGAAATGTATTTAGGAAATTTTAGAGATTACAAAAATAACATTTGGGATTTTTGGGACAAATGTTAGTTTTTTTTAATCATAACATGAAATCACTTTGTACTCAGACTAGTAACAGAACAGACTCAATTTTCATAAACAAACCTAGTAAAAATATTTCATTAAAAATCCAATTTTTTTATATACAAAATACTTGTAATCTTTACTCAAATCTACCAAATTTTGTAAAGATACACATAATGTATCAAAAGTTATAGTGCAAAAACTTAGTGTGCAAATATGCAAACTCTTGTATATTATACCAAGCCTATCACAAAAGGGTTAATGCTGTGGTTGACATTCTTCACTGCTGATGGGTTGAAAGTTTGTGTCACTTAAAACAAGAAAAAGTAGGTAATGGTAACCACTAACAGCAAAAAGTAGGTAATGGTAACCACTAACAGCAAAAGAAACTATTTCTTTTTATCTTTGTTTCTGTATTTGTGTGTTTTCTATGGTTACGTTGTGTTTATTTGACTTAACATACCATAGAAAACACTCAAATACTAAATAAAGAAACAAAGATAAATAAATGCAAAATTAAAGAAGCCTTACTTATACAACAACTTAAACCCAAAATAAACCAATATAAAGGAACACCTTTATACCTATATTAAAAAATAAAAATAATATAATTAATAATAATAAAATAAATAATATAAAGTTATATATTCAAACATCTAAGCACGCCCTCTACATTCCGACACTCAGTTACACAACCTCTTTCAAACATGTGGTCAGCTTCTCGTCAGTTACCTCTTTCTGTCTTTGTGAACCTGGCGATGACCAAAGAAGGTCGAAACATTGTTCGCTCCTCTACATAAAAAAAGTTTCTCAACTCAAATGAGCCGTTTTTACATATATAATGAATCTTCTTACTTAGAGCAATATTTTGTTAATGTAAAATAGTGCATTTTAGAAGAAACTTATAAATAGATTAGAATAGTGTGGTGTACATTAATATCACAGCTCTACCTGTACTAAATAAAATGTTTTGCTGGACAGTATATTTAGTATCACAGCTCTAATTGTGCTGAATAAAATGGTGTGGTGAACAGTAATGTATGATTACAGCTGTGTCTGTGTTGTAAATGTGGGGTTAGTTTTCTCTGTGAACAATGGGAAAAACTCCAAACTCTCTGCAATCAAGTAGCATTATGCCTAAAAAGTTCTTCACGTTCTAAATACAAGAAAGTTCTTGTATTTAGCACAATATTCACATCATGAGTTTGAGAATATTTTCTGTGTCTAATGCATGCAAGTAGAAACAAACATAATGTAACATATTCTTTAGTAATACCAATTTAAGGAAAACAAACTGTATTAGAAATCAGATTGGCTACTTAGTTTTTCTTGTCTGTAATTCAAAACTAAACATGTAATTTTCATAAAATTTTGTACCTAACCATTCAAGGTGTAAATATATTGTTTAGCATTCGGAGATATTTATATACATGTATACATTAGTTTCACTTAAATGTTTTTTGTAAAAGGGCATCTTATGCCTTTCTGAATTGTTATAATTTGTATCTGCTTAAGTATAATGAAGCCTATGCAGCATACTGTTTGTTAGTTTGTAAGTGTTTGATCATTTGAATTTAAAAGAAAGAAAACAAGTGTGTCTGCCAACACTAGAAGGAACCAGTAAAAGGCTCAAAATTAATGTACATTGTAGATTTTGCAGGTGGTATTTTGGTGATTGTCAACTGCTTTTTCTAACAACATGAATTTGTTTGAGGTATCTTACAAACTATTTGTTAGCTAATTATTGTAACATCCATTGTTCAATGAATTCTCAAAGGATTGTTCTCAACAATTTATTGAATAATAGGTACAAGGTCTGTTCAAAAAATACGCGGACTGACGTCATAAAACAAAATGTACTTTATTTAGAAGTTACAGGTCTGGGACCCCTTCAAAGTACTCTCCTCCCCAACGCACACACTTATCCCAACGGTGTTTCCACTTGTTGAAACAGTCCTGGTACGCTTCTTTTGTAATGTCCTCCAGCTCCTTCGTTGCATTTACCTTAATCTCGGGAATCGTCTCAAATCTTCTTCCTTTCAAGGGTCTTTTGAGTTTGGGGAACAAGACAAAATTGCAAGGAGCAAGGTCAGGTGAGTAAGGGGGGTGGGGAAGAACAGTGATCGAGTGTTTGGCCAAAAACTCATGAGTTCTGAGGCACAAATTTCGCAGCAACACGGTGCATCTTCAATTTTTCGGTCAAAATCTCGTAACAAGATCCAACTGATATCCCACACTCTTCAGCAAGCTCCTTGACAGTCAGACGTCGATTTGCCTGCACCAGGGTGTTGATTTTGTCGACGTGTGGGTCGTCAGTTGACGTGGAAGGACGTCCAGGATGCTCATCATCTTCAATGGACTGTCGACCATCCTTAAAACGTTCATGCCACTTGAAACATGCCGTGACGCTTCATAGCAACATCACCGTAGCGAGTTAAGCATAGCAAAAGTTTCAGTCGCAGATTTTCCAAGTTTAACACAAAATTTCACAGCAAGTCGTTGCTCCTTCAGGTCATTCATTCTGAAATTCGCCAAACGAAAAAATCGCACTTCACTTAAAACCGCGTAGCTAATACACAAATGAAGATATTTGCAATCGGGAAATGGCGTCGTAATCAGCTGATCTGTGCGAACCTAGCGACACCAAGCGGATTCCCCTGGAACCAACTGGAGCCACACAATTCAAACAGTCCGCGTATTTTTTGAACAGCCCTCGTATTCTCATGATATAATAACTGCTGTCTTTGCATTGTTAATGCAACAGATGCATTCTTGCCATTTTCACAGTTTTCAATTGTTATATTTTTGTTAACTCACATCTTTATATTATCTTATTCTCAAAAAGAATTTGAAATTGTCCAGAGTTTTATAGTTCATATTTTATATTTTAAAATTATGTAATAGGTATATTAAAAAAATAGACAGGCTCTCCTACACATGTCAAAAAACAATCTTCACTGTGTATCATTCTTTGCTAATAACCTTGCTAAAAAGGTGAGATCTGATACAGAATCACAGTAAGTAAAGCTTGAAATACCATCTGTCTTAGTAAACGTTTTTAACTTTTATTGTGGCTCATAACTTTAAGTCTTGGCTATTAGAACAACTTTAAAAAGTGTTACCAAAGAAGAATTACTTTTGGCTCAACTTTAACCTGTAAATTACCATTAGGATTCATATTTGACAGCATTCAATTTTTCAATTTTTTCTTAACTGTCTATCCATAAAAATGTTTACAGGTTCATGACTTTGTTGGTTGTGGGTTCAAAAGAAGAATTATCTTTGTCCTAAATTTAACCCTTTAATTACCATTGAGATCCATATTTGACAGCATTGAATTTTATTAAGTTTTTTTTTTTAAACTAGCTAGCTATGCATGAAAATGTTTAAGACTTTGTTAGTTTCAGATTTCTATTAACATAAGTCATAATAAAATATATAAACAAAAATATCTTCAGTGTTTCAATTCCATTTCTTCCTGTGATTTACCATAAAAAAGTGTTTTCACAAGATTTGTTTGGTAATTCTTTATGTTGAATCTTGTAAGTGGCAAAAATACTAAAGTACTCAATATTATATAATATATGGGCCTTATTAGGTTTGAAGGATGTAAAAACAAGATGTTAACTTGAAGGTTGAGATATATTTAATATTATAAAACTTAAGCCAGAAAATAACTTTTCACATCTCTACTGAAATTAAAAGCTAACTCACAGAAGTCTAATCTCATGCCACAAGTCACAGTAGCCATGCATGATTGAAACAAGGTTGTATTCAACACGGAAAAAATTAAATTGTCGACCATTTAATCATCTTGAGATCACCATTATGTAATGTAATTTATCAGTATAAAAACAACACTTCATTCAAAGAAGCTTCCTTGTTGACTCAACAGTAAACTTGAGAACCTTACACTAAAATCAGAAGTTTGGTTTCCTGAAGTGGTAATACATAGATCATTATGTAACTCTATGGTAAAACAACTGTTAAAAAGTAAATTGAAATATGACTCATTGTGTGAGGTTTTGTTTGTTTTTTCACCCACTTTGCTTGAAAAAATATTGCATGTTATAATATGTATAAATTCATTATGACTGTAATTTTTCCATATAAAAATATGTTTTCTGTTAACTTGCAAGCCACTTTTGATGAGCTGTTCATGAATATATGAGAGCAACACCCTTTTCAATGAAACGTTTGCAATAGGAGCTACTTTTCTTCTCGACTTGTGTTTTGAATTATATGTTTGGAATAGCTATTCTGATTTCATCAAATGTTATTATTTGACAAAGTTTTATTGTCCAATTTTTTACTTCATTACTCATTTGTTTTCAGTTGTAATATAATGTTGGTATTTTTTTTTATAAGACCATTGTAATTGAAGTTATTTATCAAACAGTTTGTGTATTACTTAGGCTAAACATTTATGAAAATAATGCCTGATTTGATGACAGTTGAATAATAAATAATGCACGATTTTTATATTAGATATAAAGTAGCTGTCATTTGTTTTAAATGTTGGTTCAATGCAGATATTCCTGCATATCACTGAGTTGGTTTATATAAATATAATTTTATCATTTTTTTTCTAAATTTCGTGATATTAAATATATTTTCTTGTAGGAATAAGATGTTTTTTTTTGTTAATACCTTGTATGTATAATAAATTGAATAATGTTATATTTGCAGTGTATGAGATCAAACTGTGCACCTTGGATGAGGAAGCAGCAGGAGATGTTGAGTGGACATTAAGGCCATACATGAACACTGCCAGAAAACGACAGTTTCTAAGTGACAATCCTTTCTGAAGTATCAACTATAACCTAGTTTGTAAACATATAAAACTCAAATGATATTTTAAAATTTTGTGACGTGTGTGTATTTATTTTAAGTGTCACAGAGCCACAGTTTACTTTTTTGCTAACTTTGTATGGATGTGCACTATTTGTTTCATTATAATGTAGATATTTTACCAACTTAGCTGAATATTCATTTAACCAATGATGAATGTACAGAACTCTTACCAGTGTGGTACAACCCTGTACTGGTGAAGGATTGTTTACTGTAATTCTACACAAAATGTGGCAATCTTCTATTAAAATATACACTTAAAATGAGAAGTATTACAAAAGCATTTTTATTCATTGTATGTTTGTTAATTGATGAAGTCAGTTTGACTCAGACTTTGACACTGTAAAGTGATGTTAGTGTTAAGAAGAGAAATACTTATGTCCACTGTCCAGTTTATATATAGTATTTGCATACCTTCTTCAATACCTCTGAAACGTACATCTACGGTTTTGTTGCAGATTCTTATGCATTGTATCTGGTACCTACCATGAACTATCACAAAATGAACAATATAGGGTAAAGCCAATGATTGATAATTCTGGTATTGAAATATTGAATGGCACTCTGTAAGAAGTTATGGTATACACACTTTGACCCCAACCCATGCACACTTAGACATCATGGAAGTCAGTACTGACTGATAAACTTATTAATTTTGAACTTCTATATCATATGGTCAGCTGTTCACATTACATACGAGGTATTTACTGGGGCCTCCCCAGTTGACAAAATTAATGAGGTTAATTAGAATTTTGAAGGATACCCAGAACCTGAATATAAAGAAATAAAAATGCAGTCCCCTTAAATAATGCCAAATAATATTTTGCACATCTCTGATTTGAAATCCATGACAAACAAATTCAGAGAACTTTGAAGGAAAAAACTTGAGCCTAACAGTTTTTGACATTAATATTAAGATTGTAAATGTGTGACAATATTTCTATTTTTCAGTATGTGTTATAAACATAAGTTTATGAAGGTTTTCTAAAGTTAAAAGCATCGCAGACGGTTCTTCACATATTTAACTCAAAACATTTGAATTGAGGTAAATGAAGAAAATGCCACGGCAGTGAGAGAGAAAAAGACACAGGACAAATTGTCAAAATAACTTGAAATGTTTATTAACTTGTAACAAAAATTAAGTTTTATCATCTGGAGTTGCTAGAGAGCATTTTTATCAACTTGGTGAGAGATCTCACCAGGAAGTCTCCTGTTGGATCAGCAGTAAGGCTTAGAATTTTGAAAATTGGGTTTCATTATCTGCAGTAGACCAAAGATAGCCCATTCTGTTGTTTTGTAACTTTTGTATAGTAATTACAATAGCATCATCTTTCCCAGAGCATTGTTTCTTCTAGGTCACTTGGTCATTTCTTAAGTAAAAATAGGACACAGCCTACGAGTGTTTTTAAACTTCATTACAGTTGATCTCAATAGAGATCACTAATGGAAATAAACCACACAGTTTTCCAATGACACCTTCCATGGTATGTTTCAGCAACACCAAAGAAGAATATCTCGAAACAATGCGCTATCAGGGCAGTAAGTGAACTACAGATTTTTTTTAATATACACGTTAACTGTGTGCCCTCCCGAAATCACGTAAATACCACAACTTTTAATCTAATGATTTGTATACTAGTTCACTAAACCTGTAAGTTTACAAAGCACGAATTAAGTAATGGAATCTTTTCAATCAAAATAAATCTCTTCATGTTTGGTTCTGTAAATAGGTATTGTATTTTTTAAAATATCGAGCTTTAGTGTTTTTAAATCTTAATTTTCCCATCCTTACTCCACTAGCTCAGTGGCAAGTTTGCAGGCTTATGACAGTAAAATTGGAGTTTCGATTCCTGTGTTATGCAAAGCACACGTAGCCCATTCTGTAGCTTTGTTTAACAACAATCAACCAAATTAAACTCTTGCGGTAATGAACTAAACTTTCAAGAATGTTGAGTAATTTATTGTAATTGAAAAACTGGATAGATATATATGTTTACGTAATTGAACTTTTTCGGAACAGTTCTGTCTTCAAAATTTAAATTTTTGTAAATGGCTTGAACATAAAACATTTAAAATTTTTTTGCCTTTAACAAAATTTCCTGGTTTTATAAATATGTGAGGTTTTACATTGGAAATCTTGAACCGTGGATTTCAAAATAATAGATTCACGTATTTCAATAGCTGTATGTATTTATTCTAAAAACCTTGAAAACGAAATTGAGTTGTTAAACATACCACGGATTTATTGTTCGCTCTCATCAGAAAAAAAACCATGAAAAGCGAACAGTATAGAGTATAGCCTTTGAAGTATTTCTTTTGATTTTGGTCAATTATTACGTTTATTTTGATCATCCATTTTAGAATTGAAAAAGACATTTCTCACAGCACTTACACATTTAACTGTTTTAGGACAACATGTAGCTTTGTGCGAAATTTAAAAAACAAACCAAATCATTTTGAGTAGAAAACGTTGAAGTTTTAGTCTTATGCAAACTTAGTGGTGTGTTAAAGGTTTGAACTGCTCAAATATAATACTAAATGAACTTGTTTCTCAATCATTTCTCACACGCAAACAGAGAAATATACGATGTTCATCTTTGTTTTTTTAATACAATGCTTGCCTTCAGTCACTGAATGCTTTAGTTTTATTATTAAAAAATAACCATTTTGGCCATGAACATACCAATCTCTCTCTCTCTCGGTGTTTGGGTATGATACATTCGTACCCTGGAGGGTCAGGTTCTCTGTGACCTCTTTCTCCTCCTCGTACTTATGTGGTCTTGCAGCATTTGGTAGTGATAGTTACAGCATTTTTTGGATCAGAGTGAACTGAATATTACTCCGACTCTTTTTCAAGGCAATGTCCATGTATTGTGATACATATAAGGGTATTGTTTTGCCCTATCAGCAAGATGTCAAGTTTGTTGGTGGCACTTTTTTTTTTCATTATATGTATGTATATATATATATACACACAATGTTAGTATATTTTTATTTTTTAATGTTTAAAGTATACATTGACCAAGGAGAGATGTTTTGGACTTACTTCATCATGTATGAGGTACCTATCTAGTTCGCACAGCAATTCGTTTTTCATCCAATTTTTATCGAAATACGTTATTGTACTAAGTAGGAGTCTATTGGGTATGGTTAGTATGTTCGAATATTTGTGTATGAATTGAGATGATGTAGTTCTTGGAACCCTTTATGCTGTTGTGAGGAATGTGTTTTGGATTGTTTGTAGTTTGGTTTTAATTATTTTATCGTTTACAAATATCCATGCTGGAGCTGCGTAATCTATTACTGGTCTAATATATGTTTTGTAAATTTTTGGTATATTATCTGTTGATGCTCCACTGTTCTTGCCAGTTAGACTCCTAGCATAGTTGGTTCTTCGCCTCACTTTGTTTTTAATTTCGTTAACATAGTTAATCCAAGTTAATTTTGAATCATAGGTTAGACCTACAAATTTTGCCGATGGAGCAGTCTGAAGTAGTGTGCCATTATATATATTTCTTGCTGTAGTTTTTTTCTGTTTTGTCAGTTTTGTAAAGACTACGAGTTGTGTTTTTGCTTTTTTTTTATTATTCTATATTTTTAACAGTATTCACTTATTCTACTTAGTTGTGGTTGTATGTTTGTGGTTGCTATTGTTGGTGTTGCGGCATTTTTCCAGACTGCCATATCATCAGCGAACTGTGAAGAGAATCCATGATTAGGATCCTTCAATGATATATTATTTACATACATGATGGAGAGTATAGGGCTAACCACCTCTCCCTGAGGGACACCAGCTTCTGGAGTAAAGTACTCAGAAAAGGTACCCTCAACATTCACTCTACATTTTCTATTTTACAAAAAGGTAGATAACCAGCGAATAATTCCACACAGTAGTCCCATTTCATTCATTCGGAACCTTATACCATCATCATAACGAGGTTTTTTTTTCTTGTTTTTAAATTTCGGGCAAAACTGCACGAGGATTATCTGCGCTAGCCATCCTTAATTTAGCAGTATAAAGCTAGAGGGAAGGCAGCTAGTCATCACCACCCACTGCCAACTCTTGGGCTACTCTTTTACCAACGAATAGTGGGATTGACAGTCACATTATAACACCCCCACAACTAAAAGGACGAGCATGTTTGGTGTGACAGGGATTCGAACCAGCGACCCTCAGATTACGAGTTGAGTGCCTTAATCACCTGGCCATGCTGGACCTTAGAAATGAGTAAACGCTCTGTTGATTGGACTGACCACAAGTTTTGGAAGTTTCTGCTCATGTCTCGCGATACGTCGCTAATGAACGTAATTACAGTGGACTAAATACAAAATTTTGTAAGAGGCATAAATGCTGTCAGGTACTAACAGGTGTTTCCACACGTAAAGTCATATAATCTACCTATTCTTTCGACAGGGCTGGTAATGTCAATTACAGAGGCCAGCGGTGGTTTTATTGTTTTGAATTTTTTATCTGTTTTCCGCTGAATCGAAAAATACCATTTTTTTTCCATTTTTCATTTGGTTATGCTTAAAATATTTACAACTACAGGCTATAGATTTCTCTAGAACCATCGCGACGTGAGAGTCTTATCGATCGTTTTAGAACACAAACATTGTGATAGAAAATGTTTGTTGTGGTAAACGAAATAATTTTATCTTAGTAAGAAGTTTTTTGTTTTGCAAGATTTGTAAAAAATATTTACGTGTTAGAAAAAAAAACTACTAGTTTCTAAATCTGCCTAGCTGAATCATGGAAAATCCATCATTGAAAGCAAAAGACGTTTAATGAAATTTAAATTTGCAGAACTGTGTTATAATCGGATATTGTCAGGTGTTCTCACGCGTTGTAAAGCCATAATCTTGCTATTCTGTCGTCATGAGTGATAATGTTGCTTAACATTAAGTATTGACAGGTGTTCTTACACATTGTCTAGTCATAATCTAGCTAATATTTCATAACGAATGATAGTGATAGTTTTAATTAGATATCAATAAGCGTTCTCACATATTATGAAGTCATAATCTAGCTATTCTTTTGTCACGATTGATCATGTTAGCTTGTATTAGATATTGACAAGTGTTCTTACACGATGTAAAGTCATAATCTAGCTTTTCTTTCGTCACAGGTAGTAATGTTAGCTATAGTTATGTATTGACAGGTGTTTCCACATATTGTAAAGTCATAATCCAATTACTTTTTCTTCATAGGTAATAATGTTAGCTATAGTTATATATTGACAGGTGTTTCCCACACGCTGTAAAGTCATAATCTAGCTATTTTTCGTTTCGAGTGATAATGTTAGCTATAGTTATATATTAACAGCTGTTTCCACAAGATATAAAGTCATAATATAACTACACTCTTGTCAAGGTGGCTAATGTTAGTTAATATTATTTAAATTAACAGGTGTTTCCACATTGTGATCATAATCTAGATATTCAAGTTATGGGTAGTAACGTTAGTTATAATGAGATATTACAAGTGTTTCCACACATTGCAAAGAGACAACATAGATAATATCTCTTTAGTTTCAGGTAGTAATGCTAGTTGTAATTAAATATTAACAGTAGTTTTCACATTGTCTTAGAAAAAGATACACTACTGAAGTAGATGTGAAATCAGTAAAATGCCACTCCATTTAATATCATACATTAATGCAGTTGTATATGTGATACTGTGTTCGTAAATTATGAACAAAGATCTAGTTTAATTTGAATCACAAAACCCACACTACAATAAGTCTCGTGCTACATTAGTCTGTACAGTTACGAACTAAGTATTTTATATAAAAATACCCTATCTTCAGGGCCGAACTAAGGAAAATTGGGCTCAGGGCAAACTTCAATTTTAGAAGTCTTTTTATGCTTTTCTTGTGGTATGTCACTACCCATACAAATTACTTCTCCCAAATTTCATGGAATTTTACCTCTTGCAGAGGTCTAAGTGAGGTTAAAAAATAAAACTAAGATATTATTACATTCAAAAACTAACATTTATAAACTTGAAAAGTTTCGACCTATTTATTTTTTAAATAGATCTATTTTTACTTTTATGTTTTACTATTTAACTATTTTCATTCATATTTCTTCATCAAATTTTATGTTTTTATTTTTAACTTTTGGGGGTTCTGAGCAGCTGTCCTGTTTGCATTGCCTGTCTTATACACTTTATTTCAACTCGTGCTTGTATAACTGGTTACAAATTATCATTTTATTTTATTATAACAGCAAAAGGTAAAAGTCACACCAAATCACACATTAGTCCAAAATACCTCCACAAGTTGGTATGTCACTGAAAACCCCTATGATTGAAAACGATAGGATAGACAAGAAGTTAACTTAATTACTTATACATATTAAGAATTTCGAGGGTTTGTGGAAATCTAGACTACTTTTATACATATCAAGACAAAGAAATGAACATAAGTCGTACATGTGAGATAAAACTGAAAACCGTTTTAAAATAATATGTGTTATTATTTTCAACAGCAATTTTAGTCCCCTGGTCCCATCATCATCATTCCGGGAGGCTGATAAGGACGTTGTCCAGGATGACCAATGCCAATTGGTTGTTGTCCTGTAGAATGTGGGAAGCTTGGTTGATGTGGTTTAGATGGAGAGGGAAAACTTGGTTGTGACGGATAGCTTGGTTGACGTGGTTTAGATGGAGAGGGAAAACTTGGTTGGGATGGATAGCTTGGTTGGCGTGGTTTAGATGGAGAGGGAAAACTTGGTTGGGATGGATAGCTTGGTTGGCGTGGTTTAGATGGAGAGGGAAAACTTGGTTGTGACGGATAGCTTGGTTGGCGTGGTTTAGATGGAGAGGGAAAACTTGGTTGGGATGGATAGCTTGGTTGGCGTGGTTTAGATGGAGAGGGAAAACTTGGTTGGGATGGATAGCTTGGTTGGTAAGGACGCGAATCTGGAATTTTGCCAAGTTCTTCATTTTTGTAGTAAAAGTTTGGTGCAGCTTCACAGTCTACAGTCCCCTCAAAATCACACGCCAGAATCTCTTGGTTGAAAACGGTTCCTGGTGCGCAGTACATGCTTTCCATTCTACCTTTATGACATATGTGGTAAACCTTGAATAACAAAAAAGGCAGAAACTTACAGGCGGAAGAAATAGAAACGAAATCATCATTATCAAAGCTAACAAAGTTCCTTCGGTTTCTGAACAATGGGGATAATTAATATCCAAGTACTAAATAATAAATTACAACCGATTGGATTTTTTTTCTAAGAGATTGAATGGATTTAAAATTATTTGTGAGGAACTGGTTGAATAAATTTTGATGAAATCTGGTAAGAAAAATCACATGAATTCCTAAAAGGTCAGGTTTGGCACCACTTCGAGTTTTATCACCTAAATGCCATGAACCGAGTAAAAGCAGTTTGGTAGCAATATACATGAAGCCAATGTCAAACGAATATGCTATTTTCAATGCTGCGTGTAACCAAGGTAACTTCACGTGGAATGAAATGTTTGTTTTCGCAAAATCTGTAACTGCTGGATATTTCTAATTGAAGTTGTAGTTAGTAATTGAACTGAAACAGTAAATGTTGTTCTTGAAAACCTAAACTCAGTTAAACTAGTGTTTGGTAATTTTATATGTTAACAACCTAAATTTGAGAACAACAACAAAAAACATGTAACCAATAATCGTTAAACACAGAATACAACTCAATAAATAGCGCATTTGAGTTCTAGGAAAAACAATAAACAGGTACTTCAATATTTTTGATGGTTTAAGATATTCTCCAAACTGGATAGTTATAACGTAACGAGCGTGCTACCATGTAAGACTTTTAAAATTAAACGGAAGTTAAAAATATTCTGCGATAAACTTAAACTTTAAATGTACTCTTCTATTTTTAACACAGGAATCATTTTTTGAGTAAGCAAACGCTAATAAATTACCCGGTATGATACAATATACGAGGCCACATCGGTATTGGTTTGTTTGTTTGGCTTTAGAATTTCGCGCAAAGCTGCACGAGTGCTACCTGAGCTAGCCGTCCCTAATTTAGCAGTGCGAGACTAGAGGGTTAGTCATCACCACCCACCGCCAACTCTTGGGCTACTCTTTTTACCAACGAAGAGTGGGATAGATCGTATCATTATGACGCTCCCATGGCTGAAAGGACGAGCATGTTTAGTGTGACGGGGATTTAAACCTGTGACCCTCAGATTACGAGTCGAGTGCTTTAACCACCTGGCCATGTCGGGCCATCCATCACTATTGAACGGTATAGAAAGCTCGTCGATAATTTGAAAGGAAACTAATACTTATGATAGATCAACACAGAGGTTGCCAGAAAAACAAAATGGAAAATTGTTTGTCCTATAGTGAGTCACGTGACTAATTTAAGTTTTAGTCACAGTGGAAGTTACCCACGTTATATAGCCCCCTCCTACTCACAGTGGCCGGTCCCAAGATTTGGAACACTAAAAAAATGCATTTCGATATCCGTGGTGGGCACAGCCCAGCTAATTCATTGTGTAGTTTTGTGCTTTACTACAAACATATAAACACTTCTTGTAAATCTCCTATAATTCCAACAGCTTTATTTTAAAGTTACGCTTTTGATTGTCTGTTAACAGCAAAAGCAGAAAAGGAACCTCTTCGTACCAAACATGCTCGCCCTTTCAGCCGTGGGGGCGTTATATTGTAACTGTCAATCCCACTATTCGTTGGTAAAAGAGTAGCCTAAGAGTTGGCGGTTGGTGGTGATGACTAGCTGCCTTCCCTCTAGTTTTACACTAAATTAGGGATTGCTAGCGCAGATATCCTCGTGTAGCTTTGCGCGAAATTAGAAAACATAAAAACATAACAGAAAAGGAAAGAAAAAGATAACCAAGCGATGTTCGCTATTATTTGCATTTAGTCTTCAATAACGATATAACAGTAATTCTTAATAGAAGGCTGTTAATGGGTTAATACAACCTGAGACTCAAGCTGTATTTGGCCTTTCATAATTTACAGAAAAGGCGTTCTGGAATAGATAAAAAATCCTAAAGTAATCATCAGGGAAGTATTAAACGGGACTGAAACACTATATCTTATTGTTTGACACAACTGACGAACTGCTGAACCGATGGTCTCCAAACCTTACTTGTACTCTTAGAGCCCGCAGAGAGGTGATAAGAAAGTGGGCGTTCGGATATGACCCTCCTTGTCACTCCATAAGGACCCTATGTCTTTCTTGGGCGTTATGACTGATTGCTACTAAGTATGGCACAAACTTTTATGGCCTTCCGGGGAATGATATTGAGGATTGACGTTCGAATCTGGTCCCACTATGCAAGCGTCCCCTTTATCTTCCCCCTACATTGAATGGATGTAACAGCTAATAGAGTAACAAAACAAAGATTAAAATATTTTGTAAAATCTAAAAGAGTAAAGTTACTTCACGTTAGAACTTGACGCTTTGTATAAAGGAGGGGATACTTTCAATGTGTTTTTTTTAAAACTAAAAGTGCTAAATTTTACCAGCATAATCATTTATTTATTATTATGTTTATTGTCTGTGTGGACTAACCTTGCACTGTGTTTCTACATCGGCGTAATATCCTGGGACGTAGGGTTGGTTCGAGCACTTAAAGCTTGTTTTCGGGATCGTTCTTATTTCATCTGCCAAGACTCCAGCATCATTAGTGGGGTAGTGATCGCCTCCTCCCTGCCAACTACCACCTCCACCACCGCCTTGCCAACTACCATCATCACTTTGCCAACTACCACCTCCACCACCGCCTTTCCAACTACCATCATCACCTTGCCAATTACCACCTCCGATCCCACCTTTAACCTGAAAAACGGAATATAAATAAAAGATGTAAACATCCGAATTTTTTGAAAAATTAAAAACTTAAAAATGACGTTTTTCAACAGCGTTAAAACATTTTGTTAAACTCGCTTTACAATAATAGACAAAATAATCTAGAATATACAAGTAACCATTATGTTGAACTTAAGACACGTGCTAATAACATTTGTATTTAAATAACAACTGGGGAAACCACCGACAGTGAGGTGTTTTAAGTTTTAAACAAAAAAAAAATGTGGCTGGTTATTTTAGAACATGTTTGTCTAGATAAAACAAATGTTCTTCAAAAGGATGAGGGAGTGAACTGAAATAAGATAATCGTTTTAGCTTGCTAAACATATGAAAAAGATAGATAAATTGTTTATACTACACGAAATAAACATTTCTTAAAGATTACCCTTTAAGGACATGCTCATAAAATCATAAATTGTCTTCATAATAATAATAAAATTTGCATTTGTTATGGTTTCAAAGATATAGATATCTTTAATTCAAATACATTTATTAAAGTTTTGATGTAATAAAATAAAATATAAAGAAATAGTTTGAAATGCATTATTTAACTTACTTGGGTACCACTGGAATCAGATAGTAGTCCTATTTAGAAATACAATAATACAAAAGATATAAATATCACTGGGTAATACTTATTGCTTAACAGAACATGAATATGTCATTTATTCAATAAAATAGAAAAATATGAAAATATATTTTATCAGAAAGTTTGAAAAGAACGCTTTGCTATTTGTTGGCTATAACATTAAATGGCGAGTTTGAAGAACGATATACCTCATCACTAGATGTCTAATTTAGAACCAAAGTGGAGTAAATTTTTGCAATTATAATAATATTTTTGTTAACAACAAACTGGCCACGCTCTAATGGACAAAAATATTAAATTAGAGTCTTATATAATATTGTTGTTTATCATTAGGAACAAAGGGCGATCTGTGCTGCGTACACTATGCGCATCGAAACGAGATTTCTAGCGATATAAAGTCCACAGCCTTCCCGTTACCACCGAGGAACCTTATATAATATATTTATATCAGTTGTTTTAAGCTTTAAGACGCACAACGTTTTGTACAACTTTACCTAATCGATGCTCAAATACTACTGAAATAAGCATATTTTTGAAAGAGATCTCAGTGGCTTCCTTTTTTACAAATGCCTCTAAAGGTAGTTAAATATTCTTCTATAGTAAACAAGAATAATCTTTAAAATAATGATATGAAATATGAAAACCAAACAAAGTCCATTCGTCTGATGAAAATCATAAACATTTGACTTCATCTGGGGTTTGATTAAGTAACAACTAGTTCCTTCAATAAACTTTTCGCGAAGGTTCTGAGACAGTTTTTCCACAGCTAAATTTTTGTTAAGACAATACAAAAATTACTCAGTTAAACTGAAGAAACTGAAAAGGTGTCAAACTGACTTAACTTATAAAGAAAAAAACGTAAATGAACTTTTAAGTTCAACGCACACAAGTGTATAATTACCTCAACGATAATTAAGGGGATAAGACTGTATTAAATAACTTTTATAAAATGTTAACGTATGAAGAAAACTGGTAAACATTGTTATGTATTTCATGTATATAACACAAAATTGAAACACTTTTGTTTCAAAGTATCAAGTGTTGTTACCTTAACTAATACGCTTGATGTATAAAGTACAACTATATAATTTATTCAGTGTCATTTATTCTAAATAATTCCGGCATTACCGTTCTTACACCGAAAGATAATTTTTTAATTTTAAAAATACTCGTAGAATGAACTATAGTTTTATGATGTTTCTCACTTTTTAAAACATTTGTTTGATATTGTTTTTCTTTTCTTTTACTAATCAAATTATATTGGTGTACAAACGTGTAAAATTAAAAATCTTCACTAAATAATAAAAGTATGTGTGTTTTCTTATACCAAAGCCTGGCCCGGCATGGCCAAGCGTGTTAAGGCGTGCGACTCGTAATCTGAGGGGCGCGGGTTCGCGTCCCCATCGCGCCAAACATGCTCGCCCTTTCAGCCGTGGGGGTGTTATAATGTGACGGTCAATCCCACTATTCGTTGGTGAAAGAGTAGCCCAAGAGTTGACGGTGGGTGGTGATGACTAGCTGCCTACCCTCTAGTCTTACACTGCTAAATTAGGGACGGTTAACACAGATAGCCCTCGAGTACTTTGTGCGAATTTCAGAAAACAAAACAAACAAACAATTATACCAAAGCCACATCGGGCTATCTGCTGGGTCCACCGAGGAGAATCGAGCCCCTGGTTTTAGGGTTGTAAATCGAAAGACTTACCGTTGTACAATAACAAGTAAAATTCCATAAATGACAAAGACGCGCGATTCTTAGTGTGCTTAATATTATATACATATATATGTATGTATGAAAAATACATTGATAAAGTAACTATTAACCAATCAAACATAAAGACAGATTACGAAATGACTTCAACAGACGCAACCACATTAGATGGTAAATAAATTGAATTGTCAGTGAGCAAAAATAGTTAGTATTTTTTTAAAACAAAAACATTATGGGCAATCACATAATGTTTGGAAGGGAAAGCCGACCGAACAACTTTATGGTCTGGAACACTTAGAATTTTATCAAATTATTCAAAATATTCTTTAAGTTTTGAAACATTACATCCAAAAACCAAAATCGTAAGAGTGAATGTGTTTTCCCGATTGGAATAAGTCAAAATTTATTTTCTTTTTTCTGAGATTTTACTCACCCACTACAAGTAAGATGGCAGTAATAATCCACTTCCACTGATCGTCTTGGCTCATCCTTTTATAACTGTTCAATCCAAACTACAACAATGAGGAAAAGACCGTTGGTTGTCAGTAGTTACAATACGTGCTATTTACGGACATCTAGATTGTTAAAAAAAGGTTTAACTGATATTTCTATTGTACGTGTTCACAAACACAAGCATACATAAAGTTGCTAAGAAATCACACCTGTGATTCCGCAGCGCGTTTCTTCACAATTATAAGTGTTTTTTAAAGCTTTGTTTTATTTTATTATTAGTCGTATATAATGTGATTCTTTAAATTATTTCCTTTACTACAACAGTACTGTAATACCTGACATTGGAAAATTGCCAGAAGTAGCAAAGTAACGCCTGTTTCTGTTTACCTGTCAGTGAAATTTTTTTTCTGTTCTTAACAACTGTAAAAATACTATTGTTATGTCACTGGAAAACAATTACACGTACAATAAAATATAATTCACACTAATTAAAATAAGTTTTGTAACTTCCTGTTTTTTTTTACTTAAGTTAAAAACCCTCGAACAAAATTTTTCGAATTTAAATTTCGTCAAAGTTATTAAATGTTTTCGATAAATATTTGACATGTCTAGTGAAGAATTACCAGTTTTCTTAAATATACTATACTAATATAATGGAAAATATGTTAAGAAACATATAAAATTTGGCACTTGTAGTAGATGAAACTTACTTTTCCACTGGCACATAAGTTGTTGTGGTAATAGAGGAAACTTCTTTTAGCCAGAAATAATTAATCGAAAGTGTAGTTATACCTTCATCCGATTGCTTTAAATATTCTTACATAGTGTGGGATGGGAAAAAAAAATCCTTGGGAAAGTCCATCGTAACCACAACCTTCGGCGAATGAAGCTTTATTAAGTGGCTAAATGGTTGTTGAAAATTAACACTGGCTTGTCCCCCTTTCCTCTCCAGTTCGTGCTGGCTAAGGTCAAGGTTCCCGTACACGCTGCCACGACGAAAGTGAAAGTGTTTGTTTTATAGCTACTGTAACCGTATTGGGTTTGTTCGTGATGAACGGTTGTGCACTTATCAACTTGCACGTGCGTCACAATAAACTTCCTTTTTCTGCTGTTTATATTGAACTTTAGCATGCAGCCTACGTATAAAGATGAATTATGGCTATTATTAGCAACTATCAATTACAAAACAATAATTTACATTTTGAAAATCTGATACCGGTGGGTATGGATTATTGACAAATATATAAGCTTATACGTGGACAGCTATTTCGGGGCTAATTGAAATGGGCATGGCCTACTGCTTAATATTTTCAAACAGTGAATACGAGGAAACATGGCTCACAAATCTCTCTTCCTCTAGACCAGAGATTCTCTATTTATTTTCAGTTCGAGACCATTTTTGTGAAGGTGAACATTCGAACCCAACCTGGAAACAAAGCAACAATAACAAAAACATACTTGTAGCTAGCACAATAGTACAATTTTATATTAACAGTTTAATATTAAATTATCTTAAGCTCTCCAGTGAAACAGCAGTATGTCTGCCGACTTTACCGCTAAAAACCGGATTTCGAAACTCGTGGTAGGCAGAGTACAAATAGTCCATTGTGTAGCTTTGTGTTTAATTCTAAACAAACATATATCTCAAGACGGCTGGTATGGGTATTAAAATGTTGATTAAAATAAAGTAGAGAACAACATTTCGACCTTCTCGGATCATCTTTAGGTTAACTCAGTTGCAAACTCTCTTTGTTGACCTGAAGGTAATCTGAGGTCGAAACGTTGTTCTGTACTTTATTTTAATTAAAGTCTTAATACCCACACCAGCCATCTTGTGTGTGTGTGTTTCTCTCACAGCAAAACCACATCAAGCTATCTGCTAAGCACACCGAGGGGAATTGAACCCCTGATTTTAGTGTTGTAAGTCCGTAGACTTACCGCTGTATTAGCAGAAGGCCCAGCCGTCTTCAGATACATTTTTACTTCAAGTTGGTTTTTCGTCATCACGGTTGGTTTGGTTTGTTTTGGATTTTGCGCAAAGCTACATGAGGGCTATCTGCGTTAGCTGTCTTTAATTTAACAGTGTAAAACTAGATGGAAAGCAGCTAGTCATCACCATCTACCGCCACCTCTTGGGCTATTCTTTTACCAACGAATAGTGGGATTGACCGTCACATTATAACGCCTCCACAGCTGAAAGGGCGAGCATATTTGATGTGACGGTCTTTCAAACCCGCGACCCTCGGATTACGAGTCGAATGCCTTAATCACCTGGCCATGCCGGTCATTGTTATCACGAAAGAAACAAACAGTTATCTCAAAGTTTGAAATCCTCAATCTCAAAACAAATAGACTAACCAAAAGAAGAGACTGGAGTGATTTAGAAGTTAACGTACCGGGACTATAAATCCAAAGATTCGTTTTTTCGAATCCTCTTGCCCTAACAATTCTCTCTGTATTATGGAGCATGAGTGCACTATAATAGTGACTGGCTACCAATCGGCCAATCAAAACTTACAAGTTTCAGAGAAGAAAGAAGACAACTATTAAAACACTCCCACTTTGCCAACATTTTTAGACCTAATTTAATGGTATGTGACAGTTCTTGTTATAATACACCTACTGCCCCAAAGTGAAAATTTGATTTTTAAATATTTTTAGATGGTTTTGGTTTGTTTCGAATTTTCCGCAGAGCCACTCGAGGGCTTTCTGCGCTAGCCGTCCCTTATTTAGCAGTGTAAGACTTGGGCTACTCTTTTCACCAACGAATAATGGGATTTACCGTCACATTATAACGCCCCCACGGCTGAAAGAGCGAGCATGTTTGGTGTGACAGAGATTCGAACCCGTGACCCTCCGATTACGAGTCGAGCGCCTTAACCACCTGGCCATGCCGCCTTTTTTTTAGATGAAATAGGACTCGAGCCTCGCAATCTCGAATTTATATTCTGGTGCGTTAATTACTCGGCCTTTAAACTATTCAAGAACATGAGATGATGTGTGTAAAACCAAACGATATATACATATAAAAAAAAGTAATAAATATATTACGCCTGCAAAAAACGCAAGACTCCAGTAGACCATGAACGATTAAAATTTATCAAATCAAATAAACCATTAGTAATAAACTAACGTAAAATATTTTATCATAGTATCTTAACAATATAACTTTGAGAAAGTTAGGAATATTTATTTACGAAGTATCTTAATACTTCGAAAAACTCATTTTCGTCCATTGTAAATGAACAAAATTAACGAGAAGTTCATTTCAATATTTTTAGTAACTAATTCTCTATTATTCCCCCTGTAAATACAGCAGATAACCATGTGTGGCTTCACTCTAAAATAACAAAGTTATGCTCTAATAATAATACGTTTTTATTGATATGAAATCACTGGAACTTTGTAGAACAGTTGCAAGTTGTAAGCTTAAAATTGAAATATTTATATAGGGCATCTAAAATTTGATTTTCTATAAAGCATTTCTTTCACAAAATACTGTTTGTTTGTACAGTGACTTTTTATGAGTGAAAATTTCGGCGCTTAGAAATTATTTTTCTTAACTCAACTTACAGAAAGTGGAAGTTTATTTGTATTCAATAATGCAGATAAACGTATGTAGACGCACTCTCTCTCACACACACATATATATATGTATGTATTTATGTTATTTTGTTTGCATGGCCTAGCGCGTTAAGGCGTGTGCTTCGTAATCTGAGGGTCGCGGGTTCGCGCCCGAGTCGCGCCAAACATGCTCGCCCTCCCAGCCGTGGGGGCGTTATAATGTGACGGTCAATCCCACTTTTCGTTGGTAAAAGAGTAGCCCAAGAGTTGGCGGTGGGTGGTGATGACTAGCTGCCTTACCTCTAGTCTTACACTGCTAAATTAGGAACGGCTAGCACAGATAGCCCTCGAGTAACATTGTGCGAAATTCCAAAACAAACAAACAAACATATATTTTGTTTGTTTGAAGTTAATCACAAAGCTACACAATATCAGTGTTCTGCCCACCACGGATATCGAAAATTGGTTTCTAGTATTGTAAGTTCGCAAACGTACGGCGTAGACTGGAAGATTCAACCAACTCCTCATTGTCAGCAGTGGATGCGTTATAAGAATGACAGTTAACCTCGTTAATTAGTAAAGAAAATCTTTATAAGCGGAGAGTGCTCCTAATTAGTTTGTCTTCGACTAGTAAGCAATTGTAAATTATAATTATGAATGGCTATGCATGAACTTTAGTCATTAGCAGAAATAGTTACAAATGAACCAAAAAACGGGTCAGAGACTGCACTTGAAGTCAATCGTAAGGCTCCAAGACTAATAATTTAGGCAATATTAGGGAATGAAATTTCTCAAGAAAACAGTTTATTGATAAAATTTGAATATCACATTTGTTTAATTTCTACTCTGAAGGGGTGATCACTTATTTCTTTTCTAGAAAAAATGTTTGAAAACAAAGCTTTTTTACCACCTCTGTATCTACAATGAAATATATTTTGCTTTAACTAAACCATAACGAGACTCTCTTGTAAGTTCCTGTGATTTAATAGCCATAATTAACTTAACATTATTACTCCATATAAATTTTGAAAATACCAAGCTAAATAGTTTTTAAATTTCTGTTTATGTGCTCATGTTAAAAAAAAAAACACACATTATTTATTGGATTTCAACATATACATCAGATCCCCCCCCTCCAGTGGCAAAGCGACATGTCTGCAGACTTACAACGGTAGAAATTGGGTTTCGATATCCGTAGTGGGCAGAGCATAACTTTATGCTTGACTTCAAGCACAAAACAAAACAGTATAACAGAGCAAGAGAACTTAAGCTATGATAAGAAGAACAGTCTTGGCAAATGTATTATTTATTTGAATTTACAAGTAATGTTCAAACTCCATATCTACGCAAATGTTACTTGCAGTAGGTTTATAGAAGGACTGAGCTACAAATCTTAGAAGTCTGTAACCTAATGTGTTCAACGTCTTCTTGTTTCCATAAACTTGTGAAATCACTAGATTTGTCTATTGTTCTCTTCAACTGTCATTTATCTACTTTGGAAACCTGTATTTTTCTAGACCTGTGTATTGTTTATCTTGCAGTTTTTAATGAGTGTTAAGTTGTCTAGTTTCAATATTTAGTAATGAAAAACAAAGACTTTCATAATTGTATTTAAATTGCAACTCTGTATAGATAAACCATTAACATTTTTATTTCTACAGAAATAGGACCGATATAAGAACAATTCTAACGCTACAAAAATGAAGAACTGATAACTTATATCCAGATAACTGATAACTTATATCTAGATAACTGATAACTTATATCTATTGTAGATAACTGATAACTGATAACTTATACCTATTGTAGATAACTGATAACTTATATCCAGAGCGGCATGTAAGAAATAATACACCTTTCCGGACATGTTTCTATCCGTTTTTTGTTTTTTTTTTATGCCTTCTTTCAAACATTATTTATCCCATCGTAACTTTTCCACTTCTAACACGTCCACCATAAGTCACTTGACCTTAGTACGTACCTTCTAACACGTCCACCATAAGTCACTTGACCTTAGTACGTACCCATCTTTCCTGTCTTCGAATTTCCCATTGGTTCCCAGCCAACCAGGAAATTATAGTTTCACATCGTTATTTCGACTCACGTCTTTCTTGATGAAGGCCATCAGATCGAAGGTTGTTCAAATTTGTTTGTAAAGTTCGTTATGTTCACAAAATAATTCAATATCCTTCTATAAAATATCATCGGATTGAAGGTTCTTCAAGTTTATTTGCAAAGTTCGTTATATTTACAAAATAATTCAATATCCATCTATAAAATATCATTCATCTACTCACTGAAAATATCACATATCCCCAAGAAAACATATAGCAACCAATACATTCATGTTGGACGTCACATAATTATTCCAATTTTCTTTTTTTGGAACAAAAAGAGAAGCCCAGTGGAAAAGACAATACATATATATATATATATTGAGTTTAAATAAAACAGTTTGGATAATACCGTCACTTTAAAATCTTCATCATACTAGCAGTCACTCAGTCAGTGTCCAACATAGTAAAAAGCTCTTAGAAAAGAAAATTTTTGTTTTTAATTTCGCGAAAAGATACACGAAGACTACCTGCACTAGTCATCTCTAATTTAGCAGTGTAAGACTAGAGAGAAGGCAACTAGACATCAACACCCATCGCCATCTCTTGGGCTGCTCTTATACCAACAAATAGTGGGATTGACCGTCACATATAAGGTTTCGCTGCTTAAAGGGTTAACATGTTTGGTGTGACGGAGATTCAAAGCCTCGACCCTTAACTTGCGAGTCGAGAGCTTTAACCACCTGACCAACCTGGGGCAAGAATAAAAGAATAAACAGAAAGAATTCCAACATAATTTTATTGCTTCCAGCAATAGTTAAATTTGTGTGTGTGTAACAAAATGATAATATTAAATGAACTCAAGGTTTTGGATTTACAAAATTGATTAAATAGGGCATACATTAGCGAAATTTCTTAAATTTAGTATATGACTCTAGTAAAGTTATATAATGAAATCATTTCACTTTATTAGTATAATCATATGACATTTATAAATACCCGATCACATTCAAATCTAAGCAAATATGATACCGAATTAGTTCCACCTTTACACTACATGTCTTTATATCAACGTCTAAACGTTTTTGATACAAAAAAAAAAAAAAAATCACTAAAACGACCCCTCAAAACCTAAGAAAACAAAACAAATCTGGTGTTGTTAAACCTGAGACATGTTAAACTTCATAATTTGAAATGTGGCACTGTTAACCTTAACGATGTTAAACTTGGTATTTTGAAACTTAACATTGTTAACTTTAGTGATGTAAACTTGGTGTGTTGAAACTTGATTTATTAACCTTGGTGACGTTAAACTTGGTGTTGAAACCCAACATTGTTAACTTTAGTGATGCTAAACTTGGAGTGTTGAAACTTCATTTGTTAACCTTAGTGACGTTAAACTTGATATTTTGAAACTTGATTTGTTAACCTTAGTGACGTTAAACTTGATATTTTGAAACATAATATTGTTAACTTTAGTGACGTTAAACTTGATATTTTGAAACATAATATTGTTAACTTTAGTGACGTTAAACTTGGTATTTTGAAACTTAACACTGTTAACCTTAGTGATGTTAAACATGGTGTGTTAAAACTTGATTTGTTAACCTTAGTGATGTTAAACTTGGTGTGTTGAAAATTAACACTGTTAACCTTAGTGACGTAAAACTTGGTGTGTTGAAACTTGATTTGTTAACCTTAGTGATGTTAAACTTGGTGTATTGAAACTTAATTTGTTAACCTTAGTGACGTAAAACTTAGTGTGTTGAAACTTGATTTGTTAACCTTAGTGACGTTAAACTTGGTGTGTTAAAACTTGATTTGTTAACCTTAATAACGTTAAACTTGGTGAGTTGAAACTTGATTTGTTAACCTTAATGATACTAAACTTGATAGTTTGAAACTTATCATTGTTAACCTTAATTAAGTTAAACTTGGTGTTATCATAGCATGCTGAAAAACGGCTGCAATGTTTAACGTAACGGTACGAAGAAAACATGTATAACCAGCTGTACCAAAAGTTTCTCACAAAACGTGTCTTTTTTCATGTGCTATACTGGTGGAGTAACCACTTATTTAAGAGTTGCACAAATTTGTTTTCAGCTGATTCATGTATCAAACACCGTAATTTAATCAGAAATGAGAATCAATAATGAAAAATATTGCACAGGTTCCATCGTCAGTAGCATGGTGGAACAAAACGTACACAATACTATTATAATGTGATACACAAAACAAAAACCACGAGGAAAAACTCTAGTATAAGAAGTTTTAAAAATCATTAAAACAAATTAAACGGTAAGTTTGCACAATTGTACCAATCACGGGTATCGAAATTCTATTTTCAGCGTTGAGCTACCAGAAGCTAAAGAAATAAAGAACTAACTTGTTAAGCGAAAGAAGACGTTATGCGATAAACAGAAGGTTTCTCTTATTAAAAGTTTAAAATACATTTTTTGTAATGTAAAGCAACCTTATCATTGAAAATCAGCTGCGCTATTGCCAAGTTAAAACACTATTAACATTGTTTGTACAAACACACACACAAAATACAGTTGTGTTCATCGCATTCTTTTATTGTCAGTATATGAATGAATTTTGGTCAAACGTTTGTTAAAGACTGAAGGTTTGGTTTGTAACAAAGTTACACGAGAGTTATCAGCGCTAGTCGTCCTTAATTTATCTGTTTAAAACTAGGGGGAAATGCAGCTAGTCATCACCACCCACCGCCAACTCTCGTGCTACTCTTTTACTAACTAATAGTGGGATTGACCGTAACATTATAACGCCCCCGCAACTGAAAGGGCGAGCATGTTTGGTGTGACGGGTAAAGGACAATAGGAAAAGATACAAACCATGTGTAATAGAAAATAGCAATATAAAAATTCCAAGGCTATTAATTTTTTTGTTTTGTTTTTATACATAGTAAATGATCAGATCATGTGGCGTTCCAATCATACAGTTCTCCATTAGCCTCTACTCTTACAAAAAACAAAAGGTTTAAAACGTGCCTTTTGTCTCGAATAGGCTGCTAAATCAACACGAGGGCTCTTGAAGTAAGTTAATTATTTACATTTTCGAGGGCCTAGCGCCGTAAGGCGTGCGCTTCGTACTCTGAGGGTCGCGGGTTCGCGCCCGAGTCGCGCCAAACATGCTCGCCCTCCCAGCCGTGGGGGCGTTATAATGTTACGGTCAATCCCACTATTCGTTGGTAAAAGAGTAGCCCAAGAGTTGGCGGTGGGTGGTGATGACTAGCTGCCTTCCCTCTAGTCTTACACTGCTAAATTAGGGACGGCTAGCACAGATAGCCCTCGAGTAGCTTTGTGCGAAATTCCAAAACAAACAAATACATTTTCGATTTTGTTTCTGCTATATTCTCTTCTTTTACAACATAGCATCAGATATTTCGAAAACAATAAATGCTATTTTCGGATTTCCGTTTTTGTATATAATAGCCATGGTCTTTAAAACTGGGCAAATTTACATATCGTGGAAACACCGTCAAACTCTTATTACAACCTTCTAGTTGAACACAAAACAAACGTAGGAAGTTGCAATCCCTTAATGTACACCTCCAGTCATAAATGTTGCACGCATAATAAATAAAGCAGGAATAAGTAACTACTTTGTATTTACTGTTTTAACACTATAACCTTACCTAAAGGTGATTTAAACATGTGAAAATTGGAACACGTGTTCCTCGCGAACATCCCCATAGCTTGAATTAAAAACTTCGCAACTTTTCTGTAATGTTAACGAGGTACGTACAATTAATTTTAATCAATGTCTTCTTTAGTAATAATTAGATTCATAATAAGACAAAATTTTAAAGATTTTTGAGTTAAAAAGATACTAAAGCTGTGGAAGAGTATAATATCAACAAATGTGTTAATTTTATGCTAATATTGGCTTTAATGGTTATCGTGTTAATAAATTGGTGACCCCACTGAAACCCGCGCTTTGAAAATATGGCCGTTGAGACAGAAGTGAGTCATTTATATACAAAATGAGGTTAAATTTATTATTTTAAGCTAATTTTGAAAAACGTGATTTTTGAGATATGGGGGCGCTCTTTTAGGGTCAGTGGTACCTTAAACAATAGAAAACGCTTACGAGACTTCGAAAAACTTCATAATATCAAAATGTACTAAAAAAAAGTGATTTTTATATGTTCTTTTTTCATATCTTAAAACTGGACATGTTGACTTATGTAACCATAAGTTTCGTACTTATTTTACACTCAGTGTAGCTAGGTGGTTAAGGCACTCAACTCGTAATCTGAGGGTGGCGGGTTCGAAACACCGTCACACCCAACATGCTCGCCCTTTCAGCCGTGGGGGCGTTATAATGTGACGGTCAATCCCACTATTGGTTGGTAAAAAAGTAGCTTAAGAGTTGGCGGTTGGTGGTAATGATTAGTTACCTTTCTTCTAGTCTTACCCTATTAAATTAAAGACAGCTAGTGCAGATAACCCTCGTGTAGCTTTGCGCGAAATTCATACCATTCAGTGCAGGAAAACATTGTTCATTTTTAAAATGTCATACCAGCCACTCAACACTACTGACAGCTAACTCTTAGATTATTCTTTTACCCACGAATAGTGGAATTGGCTGTCACATTAAAACACCCTCATGACTGAAAGGGCGAGCACGTTCGTTGACGCCGATTTGAATCTGCGACCCACACATTGCGACTTGTACACCCTGATAATCAGGCCATGACAGACCATAATCTGTATAGAAAGTCTGCTAATTATAACACACATAGGTCAGATTTTGACAACGTGTTCGAACAGGCTATCCAAAAATCCGAATTTAACTAAACGTTTATGTAAAAACTTTGGTAGAATAAAGTCATTAAACTTTACGGTTATTTTAATAGAACCTTTCCATCAGAAGTTGCTTTTGGTTGATACAATAGAGTAATTCCCGTCTTAAAAAATAAATACTCAATATTTCTTTTCTCGTACTTCTTGGAATCCTGGCATTTCGCCCTATTATGTATGCACTTTTCATGTCATAATGATACTACTGTTGTAATGGGTGTATGATATTTACAAAGGTCTAATTTCTTTCCGAGTCTTATGCCAGAGCAGGTTTAGCTGTTCCTTCCTTTACATTCCAATGTCTAGACGCCCTCTGTCTTCCAACGTTCATTCTTCCTTCTGAGTCTTGACAGCATAATTAGTCTTCAGTATTTTTTTCATCCCTCAAGTTCCAACATTTGAACATCTCCGTTGTATTCTTTATTCACGAAGACCGTGAGCATTAGAACAAGAGAAGGAATAAATTAACCTTTCTCTTCCCGACATAAATTTCGATTACTTTAACATTTCCCTAAATTGCGTTTTGTTTCCAAGCTAGAAATTCGTGTGATTTTGTCATTAAATTTATTATTTGGGTCCCCATTAGATCAAAATAGATCCAAACTATCGCTATACTATAAAATCTTTCTGAGGGGGCATGAATCCTACCTTGAGTCTACAGAATGAAGACGATCTTTCAAGAAGCTTCATGAAGTTTCAATCGTGCTTTCACTCCACTCATAGTTTGTTTCTTACGAATTTGTGAACTTTCCAGCTATTCAACTTTTTTTTCCTGTGCTTAAAACCTTAAAATAGTCCATTTTTAGACTATTGTAAAATAGTCCATGTAAAGTATTTCTCGAATGCAACATAAAATCTATATACGTATATATTACATGTTTAACATCAAATGGCCCGGCATGGCCAAGCGCGTTAAGGCGTGCGACTCGTAATCTGAGGGTCGCGGGTTCGCATCCCCGTCGCGCCAAACATGCTCGCTCTTTCAGCCATGGGGGCGTTATAATGTGACGGTCAATCCCACTATTCGTTGGCAAAAGAGTAGCCCAAGAGTTGGCGGTGGGTGGTGATGACTAGCTGCCTTCCCTCTGGTCTTACACTACTAAATTAGGGACGGCTAGCACAGATAGCCCTCGAGTAACTTTGTGCAAAATTCAAAAACGAACATTAACATCAAAATGAACATTTTAATGTTTAACAAACACATTTAGAGGAAACTAATTATACCAGGGCCCAGCATGACCAGGTGGTTAGGCCGTTCGACTCGTAATCCGAGGGTCGCGTGTTCGAATCCCTGTCACACCAAACATGCTCGCTCTTTCAGCTGTGGGGGCGTTATAATGTGACGGTTATTCGTCAGTAAAAGAGTAGCCCAAGAGTTGGCGATGAGTGGTGATGGCAAGCTGTCTTTCCTCTAGTCTTACACTGCTAAATTAGGGACGGCTAGCGCAGATAGCCCTCGTGTAGCTTTGAGCGAAAATTCAAAACAAACAAACCAATTACACTAAATTTAGTTCTATTGTGACAATGTTTGTTTCCAAAACTTAAGCTGCTGTTGTGACAGAATACTGCGGTTCATTTTGAAGAAACAAAAACTTACAAATACATCAGGAGAAGCTGAATTAAAATCACGGTAAGCCGATTACAAGAAAGTCAAATACAGTGATGTAATACATAGAAGACAATAAATACTGCCTGAAAATTCTGGCATTTTAAGATTTTTAGTGAAGAACATGTTTTATTGAAAAAGTTGCAATAGATCCAGGGAGTTTATTCAAAAGGAAAAATCCCAGATTTTAGTGGCTTATTTTTTATAAGTTTGGAATCGAAACCAGTACTTCCAAATAGGCCTCGTATGACAGTGTGTTTAAACCGTTTGACTTGCAATATGCGAATCTGTGATCGAATCCCCGTCGTCGAACATACATTACAGTTGTGTGGACGTTATGAAGTATATTCAATCCCATTGTTTGTTAATAGAAGAATAGCCTAAAAGCTAGTGGTGGGTGGTATTGACTATATGCACTCCCCTTAGTCTATAACTGCTAAATTAGGGACAGCTGGTACAGATAGTCTTTAAGTAACTTTACACGAAATACACTAGATCAACTATTCCTTATTCGCACATCGGTAAGCTTGAGGGCTTATAGTACAGAAAATTCGGAACCCGATTCCTGCAGTGAGAACAGTGCAAACAGCCCACTCTACAGCTATGTGTTTTAAAAAACAAACAAACTAACTACAGGGTGTTTGAAAAGTTTGGAACCACAGGCACTTCAATAAATTTCACAGAATGTGTTCCACGTGACGCCCTTCTAATTCGAAACAAGTTTGAGACGGTGTTTTCATTCTATTTAAACACTACAAGGTATGTTCGTGACACTGTCGAGTACCCCACACTCGTCGTAAATTTCTTGTTTCAGATGTTCAGTGTCCCTGATCATCTCTGTACAAGTACGTGCCTTGAGAAAGAAATCCATGAAAGCCAAGTCCGGAGGTCCTACGATTCGTTCCTGGAAACCACATCTGCTAATCCAATGTACTGGGAAGGTGTCATTCAACCATGTGCCATTCAAATTAAGAAATGTTGCAAATTACCTGTAGTTCGAAAGTTTTCGGACACCCTATGGACCTACGAGAGAGTTGAAACGGCCGTGAAGCGGCAGTATCTTTACAAAATTATGTTTTTTATGCACCACTTGAGGAAAAGCTGCATATTCCTCTTTATTATGTTGCTTAACTGGCTTTAAGTCTCCAAGTGGATCAGCAGTAAATTTATGGACTCACAACACAAATATCTGAGATTCCATTCCTCGTGGTGTGTAGTATCGCGCTAAAACAAACAAAAACAAAATGACTTTTAAAAACGTATCAAAGTGAATTAAGTATAATTTCAGGCACTTTTTAAGCACGTTTTTATCTTGTTTCACAGGTTACATTTGTCGTAACAAAGCGGTCGGCAAAAGAAGTAATATAAATAGTTTCAGCTTATAAGCGTTTCATTGTTGCCTTCTATCAGATGACCCCCCCGCTGGTACAGCGGTATGTCTATGGACTTACAAGGCTAAAATCAGGGATTCGATTCCCGGTGGTGAGCTCAGCAAATACACAAACACATTCTATCAGATGACGGTAGCAAAGAAATCATTTTTTAACTACTTCCAGCAGACAACACTTATAGATTTTGAGTGACTGCAAAGCTAAGCCAAGGGGTGAGAAATAAAAAAGAACAAACAGTTGGCGAGTGTGGACTATTGGTTAGCGTTCTAGGTTACAGATCGAAAGGTCCAAGGTTCGAGCCCGTAATATACCAAACATATGTGCCCATAGCTTATTATAAACAACCAATTAATCACGCTATTCTTTTAAAAGGTGGAGCCTTTTACTGACTGGCTGTTCTACCTCTATTAGCAGTTAAAAATTAGGAGTGCTGCGCTTGAACCTTGGAGTTTCTGTTTGTTCGTTGTGAAGCGCAAAACTACACAATAGATCATTTATATTGTGTTCACCCCGGGTATCAAAACTTTGTTGTAAATTTTAAAACTCTCATACTTACCAACTTACCGCTGAAACACCATAAGACTAGAATATCTGGCTTAGTCGTTGAGGCTTAGCCAATGAATCTTAATTAGAAACCACTGAATACACCAAATAATAACTATGAATAGTGCATGCAGTCATTCAACCAGTATGTTTTTAAAGATTGGACTCACACTCAATCCACGAATTTCCAAACTATACATTATAGCTGATAAGAAAATAATATACTTTTTATATTATAGATTAAAGTGCTCACAGTTTTATATTTTGTTGTATAATACAGTAATTTTTTTTTTTACAAATTATCTGTAAATGTACTTCATTTTGTTTGTTACATAAAATGTAGTTTATGTATTTAGAGACATAACATATAACACGTGGATAATTTTAAACAAAAAACATAAAACATATAGGAGTTCTGCGTCACTCTGAGGATATAAGATGGTACCAGAATATGTTTATATTACTTTCTCTAAGACAGCCTTTACTTATAAAAAAAAATAATTTACTGAAAACAAATTAAAATTAATTAAGTTTTAAATATATTCAAGATATCATTACTTCCATCTGTATTACTTTCCACATATGAAAGTCGTATTTTGTACTAAACAAGGAGTTACACTTGGAAGAGTTAAACAAACTGTGAAAGCATTCCTTTTTTATTATAATTGTTATTAAACCAGCAGCAAAAATATTTATATTTTTCTTTGCTTTAAACTAGTTCAGACCAGAGACTCAGACTATTCAACTCTCTAAGAATGCATTTTCCTAGTATATTCTTTGCGCAAACTTATTGATAAGTAGAGGGCGAGAAGTCCCCTCTTTTATTGCACGCACGAGTACAAGAATAGGTATTGCGGCCTGGCATGGTCAGGTGGTTAAGGCGGTCGATTCTTAATCTGTGGGTCGCGGCTTCGAATCCCCGTCACACCAAACACGCTCACCCTTTCAGCAGTAGGGGCGTTATAATGTAATGGTCGATCCCACTATTCGTTGGTAAAAGAGTAGCCCAAAATTTGGCGGTGGGTGGTAATGACTAGCTGCCTTCCCTCTAGTCTTACACTGCTAAATTAGGGACAGCTAGCGCAGATAACCCTCGCCTATCTTTGTAAGAAATTAAAAAGGAACAAACAAACAAGCTAGCGCAATTGAAGGATGCTTGCGTCTAAACGTTAGATTCTTAAGACACTATTGCTTCACCACATTATTCAATGCCTTGCGTTTCAGCTACTGAAAGCACTTCAACTGAATTAGTTTTCTACTATTCTCGATTATCATGTTTTTGTGAAGACATATTTTCACCTTCATTGAAAAAATCTTGTGTTGTTATAAAGACTAACAGCACAAATTATACAAGGAAAACAACAACATATTTACAAAAATAGAAAGTTTATTAGAAGTTTTGGTATGGTTTTTTGTTCTGAATTTCGCGCAAAGCTACACGAGGGCTATCTGTGCTAGCCGTCCCTATTTAAGCAGTGTAAGACTAGAGAGAAGGCAGCTAGTCATCACCACCCCTCGCCAACTCTTGGGTTACTCTTTTACCAACGAATAATGGAATTGACCGTTACATTATAATGCCCCCACGACTCAAAAAGCGATCATGTTTGCTGCCACTTATTTGAAGTTAAGCATAAGGCTACATAATGGGCTATCTGTGCTCTGCCAACCACAGGTATCGAAATCTGGTTTCTAGAGCTGTAAGTCCGCAGACTGTGCCAGTAGTGGTTATGTATAAAGTTAATTACCCGAGAAGTTTAGACGTACCAGTTGACTAACATTATATTTTTGCAAAGTTTTTAATCTTTATAAAATCTATAGGCAACATGAAGTACGAATAAGACTGTGATAATTCTAAATGCGCGTGCACTCAAGCAGTACTGCTGTTTGGAAAACTGCCAAATTTTTAATTTTTTGAAACAACGGTGTCAAGAAGCTCGGGGAAAGTTTTATTGGTCATTTTTATGCTAGAAACACATGTGGCCGCGTAAGAAAACAGAGTGCTCTTAACAACGTACTATGGCCCGGCATGGCCAAGCGTATTAAGGAGTGCGATTCGTAATCTGAGGGTCGCGGGTTCGCATCCCCGTCGCGCCAAACATGCTCGCCCTTTCAGCCGTGGGGGCGTTATAATTTAACGGTCAATTCCACTATTCGTAGGTAAAAGAGTAGCCCAAGAGTTGGCGGTGGGTGGTGATGACTAGCTGCCTTCCCTCTGGTCTTACACTGCTAAATTAGGGACGGCTAGCACAGATAGCCCTCAAGTAGCTTTGTACGAAATTCAAAAACAAACAATAACAAATTTCTAAATCACTCTCGTGACTAGTTTGAAAAATGAAGTAGATAAGATGTTCAAAACACAACAAAATTTTTGTATACATAATTGTATTTAAAGCACTCTGTGTTGTTTTTGTTTTCAACCCGGGTTCAAATTAGAATAACCAAAGTTGAAAGTTAAAAATATTAAATATCTCAGTTAGCACTACTTTTTTTCATTAAAAAGAACACGTGGTGTTTGTTCTTAAATTTATCCTGTTTTTTTGGCCATAACTCATGAAAAGCTTTAGAAGCTATTGTAATAATAGTCAGTTTTTTCATGTTCTGAAAATGACCGCTCATCTTAATATCTAAATATGCATGCGCGCAGTTTATTTCAACGGTTTGAACTGTACTTTCAGTTACATTTTGTACAACAACGTATTAAAAGCTTATCAAAGCTCAGGCCGTTAAATATCATTATGCTTGTTTTGAATTTCGTGCACAGCTACACGAGGACCATCTGCTCTAGCCATCCCTAATTTTGCAGTGTAAAACTAGAGGGAGAGCAAGCTAGTCATCACCATCCACCGCCAACTCTTGGACTACTCTTTTACCAACATAAGGATAGGATTGATCGTAACATTATAACGTCCCCACCGCTGAAAGGGCGAGCATGTTTGGTGTGACGGTGATTCGAATTCACGACCCTCAGATTGCGAGTCAAGCACTCTACCCACTTGGCCTTGCCGGGCCCAAATAACATTGTTTTCCATTCGTAATGGAAATGTTATCGGGCAAGTTCGATAAGGTTGATGGAAACAGATTTGATCTCTGTTTTGGTGCAAAACTAATACTTGGCTATTTGCTGTGATCGTCGCGAATGAATCCCGGTGTTTAGCGTTTAAGTCCGTAAACTCACCGCTGTACCACTGGGTAATAAACCAAATAAACCTATTTAAACTTCACTTCCTTGAAAGAAAAACTATTAAAAGGAAAACTTTAGTTCGTTAGTTGCCTTTGTGTTTCTTGACAGAATGTGTTTTCGCTTTCTTTTAATGTCAAGGCTAAGGCAGGCTGACGAGAACTTGCTTATAATAATTACCAGCGCTCAGCGAGAGTTGGCAAGTCTGGCTTTTATTAAGAATTGTTCACAGAGTTGTTAACTTGTCCTTGATTAAAACCAATGAACAGGGAACAACCGCTTTCTGAATTTTAAACACGATAATTATAATAAAAGGGGCCTTATTATTATTATATAAAAAGGGTCTTTCACTGATAAATGTAAGGTTACTCATTGCGAGGCTCTAGCAGCGTGTATGCAGAAAACTATTAGCAACCATTATCATTGGGTTTTTCCGTTTTGCAAGGGAAGTTGAAAAGAAAAGGTTAGCCTCTATATTGCTGTCTTTCAAATCAAGCTGTTAATCTATTCACAGATAAATAGGATGCTTACGTGTTTAAACATTTACATATCACTATTTGTTTTTCAACTAAAATATTATTGCAGTTTGACTCCAGTCCAAATGATGTTACGAAATTCATTATCTTTAAGAGCATACACGCATATACAAAAAAAAATAAACATTGAATTGTTCTAAAAGGTACTATGTAAACTGATAGTAACAATTATTCTGCAAAGGCTATATCAAACTTGCCTATCCAAATAGGTTAAGTTAGGTTCGTTTGTTTGTAGTTAAGAGCAAAGCTGCACAATGCCTGTCTGTGCTCTGCCCACCAGGGGTATCGAAACCCGGTTTATAACGGAACGGCAATAGGGTCACAATCTTCCCGTTTTGCCACTGGGGGCGTTAGTTTTAATATAGTGCTAGCATACACTTCAGTGGATAATAGCTACTTTAGGTTTCTTAAAAACTTATTAAACTTCTTAGAAATAAGATAAAAATACCCTAAAACTGCTTGAACTCCTTTGGTTCTTCTGGGTAGTTATTTTATCAAATCTTGGATGTAGACTGGATTCTTCTTGCATGGAGAATCCATCGTAATTATTGTTTTCTAAATTACATAATTGAACTAGTATCTGTGTGGGCCGGTTAGAGACAGTCGACTCGTACTTTGAGGGTGCGAATCCCTGTCACACCAAACATGCTCGTTCTTTCAGCCGTGGGGGCGTTATAATGTAACGATCAATCCCACTATTCGCTGACAAAAGAGCACTATTTTCGCGCGAAATTCAAAAGAGACAGACATCTGCGGAAATTGTGGCAAGCATTAATCCTCATATTCCCGACTTGTTTTATATGGATTTCAAATACTGCACCATATTGAGTAACTTTATGTTTCATCTTACAACATTCATAGCAAAAGACTGACCAAACAAATTAATTTCTGAATAAAATATATAATTGACCCCAGTAGTAGTTAGGGGAATTATTTACAATATTAATAGAGTCTTTTCTTTTTAATTTGTGGGCTGAGCAGATAGCCCTTTGTGGCTTTGCTATACGAAAAACACACACACACACTTTTTAATTTTACTCTTTGACTTCTACTAGAAACCAACAAAGTTACAGAAGTGGGTATATAAGTGATGTATGGGTCCCATTGGCGGGTGTTTGTGTTTTTTCATATAGCAAAGCCACATCGGGCTATCTGCTGAGTCCACCAAGGGGAAATGGAGCCCCTGATTTCAGCGTTGTTTGTTTGTTTGTTTTGAATTTCGCGCAAAGCTACTTGAGGGCTATCTGCGTTAGCCGTCCCTAATTTAGCAGTGTAAAACTATAGGGAAGGCAGCTAGTCATCACCACCCACCGCCAACTCTTGGGCTACTCTTTTACCAACGAATAGTGGGATTGACCGTCACATTATAACGCCCCTACGGCTAAAAAGGCAAGCATGTTTGGTGTGACGGAGATTTGGACCCGTGACCCTCAAGTTACGAGTCCGTACCAGAACTCTTAATTCTGATAATCAAATCAAATATAATTTGAAATTACAATACGTGTTCATCATAACTGAACAAATTGATTGTCGCAGGCTATTATGTACTCTCCCCCTTACTGGCTCAGCGGTAAGCAAGAAGGCTTATAATACTAAAATTCGAAGTTTGATATCTGCAATGACCACAGCGCAGATAGCTCATTATATAACTTTTCACTTGATATCAAACTTCTAAGACGCTGCAAAGTTATTTTGAAATATTAATACATTATTTGTTGTTGTTTTCAATTAAGCACAAAGCTCCACAATGGACTATCTGTGCTCTACCCGGATCGAAACCCGGATTTTAGCGTTGTAAGTCCTCAGACATTCCGCTGAGTCACTGGGGGCAATACATTAGTTAATGACCTTCAAGAGCTATTCATTTTCCTAGTCACCGTCGCACCAAACATGCTCGCTCTTTTTAGCCATGGGGGTGTTATAATGCTACGCTCAATCCCACTATTCGTTGGTAAAAGAGTAGCCACAGAGTTGGCGGTGGGTGGTGATGACTAGCTGCCTTCCCTCTAGTCTTAACCCTGCTAAATTAGGGACGGCCAGCGCAGATAGACATCGTGTAGATTTGCGCGAAATTCAAAACAAACCTTTTCCTAGAGCAGTAGGAGGAAGAGGTCGAGTGTACCTGACCCTCTTGGGTATACACATAAATATACCCAAACACCAGTGAGAGTGAGTGGTTCTTAAACTGGGTTCAATCGAACCCTAGAGGCTCGGTGAGTCACTCTCAGGAGTTCGGCGGAGATCAAGACACACATATTATGTGTGTGTCCGTTCCATTCATCCCACTCGTTTGATTCGTGACGTCATGATCCACTTGGTCATCATTGGCTGCTGCTGATTACGTCACGTCACTTGGCCTTAATATCTGTGCTGCAGGGAAATTCCTGCGCTTAGCAGTCGACTTGTGACTGTAGTAATTGTGCGTCATTTGTGATTTTTTCCCTAATCTTTCAATCCCTTCATACTAACTATGTCGAGCAAAAATAGAAAGTGGTCGGACGAATACGTACAATATGGATTCACGTGTATAACGGAACATGATGGGAGTCAGCGTCCTCAATGCATGATTTGCAATGCCAAGTTGAGCAATTCTAGTCTAGCACCGGCAAAACTAAGAGAACACTCCCTAAAGCTGCATGGAGATGGGAAATACAAGAACACAACGCTTGCTGAATTCAAGGTAAAGAGAGCCAGGTTCGATGAAAAGGCTGCTTTGCCTGTTCTCGGCTTTGTACCCATCGACAAACTGATCCTCACAGCATCGTACGAAGTTGCGTACTTTATCACAAAGCAGGGCAAACCACACACCACTGGTGAAGCACTCGTAAAACCAGCTGCGTTGAAGATGGCGAATATCATGCTGAGAAAAGCTGCTGAAAATAAGTTATCCCAAATGCCTCTTTCAAATGACACCATCAGCAGCAGAATAGATTACATGAATTTTGAATTTGAAAAAATCATATTTTATTTTTCTAATTACAAAAGGGTTCAGTGAATGCAAGTACGAAACTTTCATGGTTTAGTACTTCCAACAAGATTAATAACCACTCTCCTAGAGAATTAACTGTTACTGAAAAATAATAACATTAACATTTTTAATGAAATAGTAGTAATATGTCCAAGTGATTGTTTTTCACTCGTGATAGCAGTGTTTTGAAATGAATGTGAACCTCGACACTTGGGATTGTTCAGAAAATATAATAACTGTAATTAAATACAATATTATAAAGAATTTATAAGTAAAATCTTTGCATATTTATGCTCTAAAATATTCGAATTTGTTTCATAGTTTTTGGTGTCGTTTGATAGTTCTGGATGACGCATTCTTTAATATTGTATCTCGTGTGCGTGTCTACAGTTTAGTGATCAGTTTGGTAAAGCTGTATAATAACGGTTGGTGTTTATGAAACTATGTTTAATAAGTGATGGTTGATGGTTTCATTCTTTGTTTGAATTTAATGAAAAGCTACTCGATGGTTACCTGTGCTAGCAACCCCTAAGTTTAAGTGATAGACTAAAACGAAGACAACTAGTCATCACCACCCACCGCCAACTCTTGGGCTACTCTTTACTAACAAATAGTGAGATTGACTCTAGCATTAAACGCCTCCAAACTGTAAGGTGAGCACTTTTAAAGAATTGAAGACTTCAGTTGAGTGACTTAACCCCCAAGTCATGCCAAACCTCAGTGAGTCATGACACAAGCGTTTAGGCATCTAGTACTGATAACCAGCTGGATTAACAAAGTTGCTCCCCAGCAGCATAGCGACATGTTTGCGGACTCACACCGCTAGAAAACAGGTTTTGATACCCGTGATTAGCAGAGCACAGAGAGCCCATTGTGTGCTCTTGTGCTTAATTTCAAACAAATAAACAAACCAATGAAGTTAAAAAGTTTTATTGTGATCTATTCAACAAAAATACTCAACACAAGTTCTTAGTGTTGGTGTATTATTTGGATGTTTCCACGACAGCTAGAACTTAGATTTCGTAAAGTATTGATGTAGTGTTATTTTGTTAATGTTGTTCTGTGTAACTTACTTTACAGTTATTTCTCTTTTGTTTATTTTCTTTGTTTGTTTATTTTCTTTGTTTGTTTATTTTCTTTGTTTGTTTTCTTTGTTATTGTTTTGTTTTTCATGTGATTTTTCCTGTTTTGTTTCTTTTTTTTAACGTTTCATTTTCTTTCAAGTTTTCTAACACAATTTATCGCGCGTCCTAAACCTAACCTATTACCAACTGTAGCTTGAGCGAACAATAAACAAGTTTAAAACTACTAAATTACGTTATGTTTTGGGTAAGCCAATAAGAATTCAAAAAGAGACGGAAAATGTAAGAACGTAATATATCTGTAAAAATTTTAAAACTCCACAGAAATAATTAAACATTGAAAAAAATATGCATAACACTACGATACAAACTTTATCGATTTGCAATATTAGTTTTACAGGTAATCCTTTATTTTTACGAATATAGAAAAGCGCTTAGCGTTGTAATCCCTTCATAAAAGGTTTATCTAGTTTACTTAAAATTCGTAAGTTTGTGTTCAATTTCCCTTCTATTTATATTACTGAATAATAGTTAGTTTGAGAAAATCTTATTTCGTTCATTGCCAGCAACTTTCAGGGTACTAATTCAAAATATTTTTCTAAAACAACTGAAACTTGACATTGAAAAATGCCATATATTATATAACTTACCATGTAAAAAAAACCCAACTTCATAACAACTTAATTCGAAAATTTGAAAATCAAGTTTTTAATGATCCTTTGGTTCATATATAGTGTTTGTTCTTAATAACAAACAAATAAACCAGTTGTTCACAGCTAAAAAAACAAAACAAATACATTTAACCTAGTTAAAGGTAATATTTGGGATTTTACTGCTTTCCTCTGCCGGATTTTTTTTTCTAGTCTATTAAATACAGCTTTATTATTGTTTCGCAAATTATTTCCCCAGTTGCGTGAACAATAGCAGAAACGTTACAGAACAGCCATGACTAAGGGAATTAAAAGTCATTTAAATACTTGTTAGGTTTGCGAACAAATATATATTTATTAACACTGATTTCTTCAGAGATACATTCATTAAAACATGCTTACAATGATGTTAGGCCTCACATTAAAGAACCATTTTATTACTGTACTTTTACGATTCTTTTATCTAAACGACCTTCTTAGTAACCTTGAGTGTTAGCTAACAGTATAATCGTGCGTAAATCCTACTTAATTGCATTATCTCTTAGTGACGTAACTGATTTAAGAATCGAGATGCCCCTGGACGCCTACCGCTCGGTTTGCAAGATTATAAGGGAATTTCCCAGTCCATACAATTAATATCCTTTCTTCAGATCGTTTCTACACCTTTGTAAGATATTAACGTTTGTTGGCAAGTGAAGAGATCCGAATTAAAAAAAAAAACAGCGAGGAAAAGAAACGAAGAAGATATTTGTACTCTTTCTTTGTGAACTTAACTCATGAAAGCCTTCTCTTGGTGCAATTATTATGTTATAGCGCACAAGCTGAGCTTTAGTGGCAAGCAGACTAATTCTTTGATGGGCAGAAGATTTACAACACATAGGTCTAAAGTCTGCTGGAATCCCAAAACAAACAACGTAACAGATAATCATTAAAACTCGGCTTGTGTTAACAACGAAAAAAAGAAGGCTTACGTCATCTAGGAAGATTAGAATACTGATTTAAATTACTTATGTAGATTATTTTCTGTCGTACTTTCTGAGATTTGAAAGTTTCCTCTACGTTAATATTTTCACAACTGAATAGTTTGGTTTTATTATTATTATTATTATTATTGAAAGAAACAAAGCTTTTATTAGTGTGTTTTTTATGTTTTGTAACTATACAAAAATAAAATATTTTCTTGCAATTAAAAACTCAAATACAGTTAGGCTTAGACACTCGAACAGAAACAAAAGTTAAATATCAAGTGTGTTCCTTTGATTGGTTGGTTGATTTAGTGTTTTATGGCACAAAGTAGCTGGACTATCTGCGCCAAACATCCGGCAAAAAGTGTGTTCCTTTGACTCGTCTTGTGTTGAAATGTGATTACATGACTTACCCAATGGATCAGAAATAAGTTTATGGACGACAAACGCTAAAATTCATAATGAAATTACTTGCAGCAAACAGAGTGCAGATAACCTATTGTATAAAAAATGTAACAACAATTAATACATAGACTGTTTCAGAAGTAGGCCATAAAGTTAATAATGTCGACGTTATGTTATTACTCATAGCAGTTTAATGAACATTAGGACTAACTTTTTTAAGACAGTTTTATGTGGTTACTAGCATTATAAACAGTTGTATGTGGTTCTTAATGGGAAAGTTACACAGAATACTTTACAAAGTTGCAAAAGTGTCAAACGCATTGTAGTTTTAAAACGTTCATTTATGTCATTCGTTCAATAAATACGAATTTCAAACTTCACTTGGAATACTACATTTGTTTTGATTCATTGTTCCATAAACTGTGAACTACAGGCTTAACAAGTCAATTCAATGGCCGAGGAACACTAGTTCGGAATATGATCACATGTTGCCTTTATATTCATGTAGGTTGCCTTACAATGTAATGAATTCAATCCTGCGTTTATGAAGATTACAAGAAATAGGCCGGGTATTATTCAGTCAATTATCAAAGTGGTGCGTCTTGCGGCCAATAAATTATTGCATTGTGTATAATTAACAGGAATTATATTTTAGCAATATTATAACTTACTTAGTTCGGACTGTGCTCACCCAAACTATCACATAGTTTCAGCAGATATGCTGTACTAGATTCTTACTTCAAATTGTCAGACAATTCGTTAAAAAACTCTTTGTTCCTTTTGAATTCCGCTCAAAACTAGACGAGGACTATCTGCGTTATCCACCTCTTATTTAGCGGTGTAAGACCAGAGGAAAAGCAGCTAGTCATCACCACCCACTATTAACTTTTACCAACGAATAGTGGGACTGAGTGTAACATTATTATGCCCCTACGGCTTAAAGGGCGAACATGTTTGATGTGATGAGGATTCGAACCTGGAACCCACAGATTACCAGTCGAGTGTCTTAACAACCTGGCCATGCCGGGCCTTAATTGTGTTTCTTACACTCTTTGTTTTATTCTTTCCACTAAAGTTATAAAAATTTATTTGATTGAAAAGCAAACTTAACTTTGGCGTTTTTTTTTCTTCTCAAATTTGGAACACTGGTATATCTTTACAGTCTACAACTAGGTGTCAACTGTGGTCTACACATAAGCCATTTGTGGAAAGTTATTTGACCAAACGTTTTGCCCACACCTATACACACACACAAGAATAAAACAAACAGAAAACACGCGAGCTATCGATCTAGCTATTTTACTACTGCATCACCTAAGAGTATACGTGGATCATTTTAAGTTTTTGTCATTCGGATTAAAGACAGATAATTTAGAGTAGCAAAATTGTAAAGTGAAAGAATGCGCAAATACAGTAAGTATTGGTTAGGCCAAGAAAACCAGATTATCAGTTTCTAGCTCAGGTATTTAAAAGAATCACACCAATGAACGGTTATTATTCATATTCCTTTGTCAACTTTAAAGCACAATGAAATTTTCCTAATTAAAGAGTGTTTAGCGTCATGTAATATTAACTTAAACCAGTGAGTTTCAATGATCATGCTTGTTACGGCCGTACCGATAGCATACGAATGATGACAAGAAACTGTTCATCTGTATTCCATAGCGTTACTATAAAGGACGTTTTCAACACTTCATTTTAGAGAGGAGAAACTCGCAACATTTATTTTACAGAACCTGGTTGGTTCTGTAAAGTAAAGGTCTGTTCCGAATAATATGATTGCGATCGTAAAGCTGATATTAGTTTACTATTGAGTGTCACTTTCTTACTTGATGTAGTGATATTAGTTTACTATTGAGTGTCACTTTCTTACTTGATGTAGTGATATTAGTTTACTATTGAGTGTCACTTTCTTACTTGATGTAGTGATATTAGTTTACTATTGAGTGTCACTTTCTTACTTGATGTAGTGATATTAGTTTACTATTGAGTGTCACTTTCTTACTTGATGTAGTTTGTTGGTGTCTTTTGACAAAAAGTCATATCTAATAAAAAACACTTTAGGTGTGAAAAAAGTATAGCCAAAAAAAAAAACAAACAAGGATTCAGCTTGCGACTCAAAGAAATGACATCAAACTTGACAGCCTAACTGGTAGCTACACGTATAACATTGATTAGACGTTTACAGTAAATATTAATTTATGAGTGAACTAGGCCTTGTATTTCTTTTACTCCCCGTCAACCCCAAGTTGAACAAAAAATGAGGCTTAGCGAATTAATAATTACTGTAAAACAAATATAAATACTATAAGTGTATCAACATGTTTTGTCGTCAAGTCTGTTTTCTTATAGTAAAGCCACATAGGGCTATCTGCTGAGTTCATCGAGGAAAATCGAACCCCTGATTTTAGCGTTCTAAATCCGAAAACTTACCGCTATCTCAACGGGAGACAGCTAATAAAGGAAAAAAAATATTATACATTAATTTACTTCAATCTGCCTAACCGAACTTCAAATGCCGCGACTATTGAGGATTCCCTCTTGTTTAACAAGGAAGTGATAAATGTTCTGTAAACTTTGAAATTCTTCTGTCATTTTAGCACTGTTCAGAAACAGTTATTACACGTATAATCAAGCCGATACCCTTCCCCTCGGTGGACTCTGCAGATAGCCCGATGTGACTTTGCTACAAAGAAAACACATACACCTTTCCCTTTCGGTTCGGATGGCCAGATTGTTAAAGCACTTGACTCATAATCTGAAAGCCGCAGGTTCGAATCCCCGTCACATCAAATATACTCGCCCTTTCAGCCGTGGGGGAGTTATAATGTTATAGTCAACCCCACTATTCGTTGGTAAAAAAGTAGGCCACGAGTTAGCGGTGGGCGGTGATGACTAGCTACCTTCTCTCTAGTCTTACACTGCTAAATTAGTAACGGCTAGCGCAGATAGCCCTCGTGTAGCTTTACACGAAATTCAAAACAATCTTTCTCTTTCAAATTTTTGTCAGTAAAACTTATATGTATATCTAATAAAAACTAAAACAAAACTCCAATGATCCACAGAGGAGTTTAGGTGAATTTTTGCATACTTCCATTTATACAAATTAGTATATACCCAAAAGTCAAGCACACAAGCAAGTGGTGTAGCTACATAAAGATGTAATTGGGTTTGTATTGTTTTTGAATTTTGCGCAAAGCTACACGAGGGCTATCTGCGCTAGTCATCCCTAATTTAGCAGTGCAAAACAAGAGGGAAGGTAGCTAGTCATCACCACCCACCGCCAACTCTTGTGCTACTATTTTTCCAACGAATAGTGGGATTCACTGTAATAGTATAACACCCCCATGGCTAAAAGGAGCGAGCATGTTTGGTGTGAGGGGGATCAGAATCCGCGAGCCTCGGATTAAGAGTCGAATGCCTTATTCACCTTACCATGCCGGGCCCGAGTAATTGGGACCCCACATGTAATTTCCTATAATTGTAGTAACGATTTGGGTTCCGTTTAGGTGTGGGCACCTCTCGCAGTTGTATCACTGACTCAAACACACTTTTTCAACAATCGAAGTTTAACCATTTATTTTATATTTGAACGAAGTATACACGTTCTACTAATATGAGGCTAAGATACTTTGTGTTCGTATTAATATTTATCGCTAATATATTTTTTAAAACACTCGCCAACTGTTCAATAATATATTTACTCAGATTTTAACGTGAGACATGAATAGTGACATTGGAATAGTTTTTTCATAAAAATAAAAAAATGGCATGTTTTTAAAGTAAACTATGTATACAGATAACTAAGTATATGATACGTACATTGTAAAGTTTTGCTTACAACGGTAAGGAACAGTTCTCAGTAAGCTGATATAGTAACAGAGAACTACAGTTTTGAAAAGTCCAAAACTACAATTTTACACATAAAAACACGTATATCTATGTGATGCTAAATCACAGAGTAACCTTTTAAACGATATGCAGAATAAACTAAACTACATAATAACCTCAAACTCTTTAAACGTAACCAGTATAACTTCATTTCTACTGTTTAACAAATTACAACAATCTATGATAATACATTTAATATTTTTCATACAAACACATTCCTTCGATTACTCAAGTACATTGCCCAAGATGACTTCCCCCACATCCTCACCTGAGAAGTCTAATAACAGTATAACACCTGGAGGATCACCTGCTAATTAGTGATTAGCAGTTTCCTGTTCTGTTGTTTGAAAGCTAGATAACAAAGAGATAATTGACAAATTCGCTGATCTTCTTCAGAACCGAAAAAAGTCTTTTTGTGTGCCAAGCTGTTCCGCCATATTGATTTTCCTGAACTTTAGAATTACCGAAATTTACATATTTTCTCTGAAAGGAAAACATAATTCTAAAACTAGTGGACACGTATCCTAACAAGATTTTGTTGGTGCTTTTAGGGCAGAACGATGTTTAAGGCATAATTAGTTTAACGAAACAATTAGTAGGGAGCTAATGATAATATATTAAACTTCATGTAAGACAGTATAGAATACCTTTGCCACTTAAGCCCAGACTTAAAGGGTTTATTTTGAAATCAATGCAAAGCTTATTTTTAGAAAGAAATGAAACATTTTAAATGGTAAAAAGAACCAGCAGAGAAACCAGTGGATTCACTAGTTACTTAAAAGATTCAGGACTCGATTCGCGGGAAGTGTCGGCGTTTCAGTATGATATCGATCATGGCGTTCTGTTATGAATTTTCCATGACATCGACTGAGAATTCGAGACACTTTCAAATAAAACCGGTACAAGAATCCCGTGTGACAATGCGTAACGACTCCTAATTTCGTATAATTATTTTACAACACTCAGAAAACAGTTTCAGATTTGTTTCAGTTCTACCAGATTCAGATAAAAAGTGAATGAAATGCACTCATTACACACCAGAAAATTCTAGAGTCACGCTGTACGCCGGTATTTATGATATGAGATTACACTGCGTTCTTGATGCAACATAGTATGACGCAGGCTGCCCTCTATGTGCATTGTACTTTGGGCTCGTTTAAACCTTTAAAAATATTTCAAATCTTTATTTTAAGCAAACAAATCTATTGTGTTAATTTAAAAGTTTGATACAGCTTGGCTGACCCTGCAGTCAGCCACTTCTTAGATCTACTTTAAAGTATTAAAATCGATAACATAGCTAGAATACATATAAAAGGAAAAACATTATAATTTAACAGAGATGTTGGAACACTAAAAGCCTAACTTTTGCAAAGTGAATAGGAAAATAATTAAAGTCGTGAAAACGTGTACGTGGCTTCTCTTTAGTCTCTCCACTCCATTACGGTCTGTTGATTTTTGGGGTGCAACTAGGTCGAGATTCTGGTGTGTTATGGCATGAGCTTTCATATCTGGACTTCTACAAGGACTAATGGTCTTATAAGGCTCAGCTTCTGGATACGTTGTTAATTCCTACTTAAGGAAGAAAATCAAAAGTTTAATTTACTTTTAAAATTTTGAGTTTCTATGCTTATGATGGCTAGTCAGTGTTGATTTGGTAAGTTTTGTATACTCAAAACCTACCAAACAAAACTTTTCGAAAGTGTTACTCAATGTTAACAGGTAGTTAATGTTATCACAAACTTTAACAACGCAAAGTAAGATTACAAAATATAATAAAATATGATCATTTTCTCATAGTTGTAAATAAGTATCTTATTATTATGACTGCACTATATACAATAAAAAGATAAAGTTATTTACAATATTATCCTCTTTACCTGTTCACATTATTAAATACTTCAGTGTTATTCTGCTTGGTTCTTACTTTGTGTTATGATAGAAGTGCTAACAATAAACTGGTAACAGGAATAAAGGAAGTAATGAAACACGAAAATAACTAAGCTTCATTCAACATACTTTATTTCACCCTGACTGTTGATGGGATTTGAACCAATGTTCTGTAGGTAGAGTAGATAAGTTGTGGAAAAAGATACCACTGTTTTGTGGTATCACACTACTCTGAAATATATTAAGACGTAGTTCTGATACATGCTTATCTACCACGAGTTTATATCAGATATGATTGTCTCGTGACTTGCAATTTGCATGATCAAAATCGGTGTAATATTAGGTACTGAAACGTCTGTAGACGTGCTAATCAACATAATATTTGTGACGGAGTTACAAGCATTACCACGTAAAATTCAGCTTTGTTAGTTTCCAGATATATCGGCTGGATGCAAGTGTCAGGCCATGTAGAATAAAACTAAACGATAAAGCTGGCAAGCTCAAGAGAAGATTCCATATTGAACTTCTTTATACTAGTACGTTAATAAAGCAGCGAGGATGAAGGGCCTTTGTCAACACTGAGAAGCAAGGTAACGTACATTGTCGTTAAAAAAAAAAATGTGGAGAGCAAATGGAAATATACACCACCAGAAGGCTATTTTTAACACCAGTTGCTTTTTCCAATGATTTCTCCAGAATTTGCACCCCTTGGCCTCGGCTTGGTCGAGTTGTGTAGGAATACACCACAAGGTCAGTTGTTGGTGTGACTTTTGCAAGTGTCGCTTAGTGCTCAACTCAGTTTCTTATAGCGTCACAGGGAATTGATGACAAGCTGTCTTACCTCTCGTCTTTCATTGATAAATTAGGGGCGACTAATTCAGAGAGCCCTCGTGTAGTTTTACGTTGAATTCAAAACAATTCAAAGTTTTGCAAGTAAAGTGCTATTTTATGTACTAATTTTATAACCAAACTATAATGGAGTTAGTTCTTTTTACTTGACACGATACAAAGACAAATCTAATGCTACAATAATTCTTAAAATAAATCGTTGCTATCATAGCTTAAAATTACTCAAAATAAAAGTATTTTTTATTCTAGGAAAAGTCTGTAAGAGAAATTAGTTTAATAATATATTCATTTGCGTTTTTTGTCACTAATTTTATAAAGTCGCCTTTATAAAGTTTTTATGTTTAATATATATTATTATTATGTTTTTATTTTTGCATTGGCTCTCCTAATTGTCTAAAACAGCGGTGTCCAATTTTTCATAATCACCAGAATTTTGGAGAATGTGTTAAAATTTTCGTCACATAACAAAAAAAACTTTTTTTATAGATATAGAGGGCTAGAAAAATACATATTAATGTTTTCAATTTTTTATTAATAGACATTTTTTCCAAAAAATAGATGCTAGGAGCAAAGCACCAATTTGCCACACTTCAGTAGCCGTTTCGCCACATGTGGCGAGTGGCAACTGTGTTGGGCACCGCGAGTCTAAAATTGTAAGTTTCAAGACATTTAAAAGTTCCAGTGCACGATTGTTTTAGCAGCTCTTATCAAAATAATAGAGATGTTACTTACGACTATTAAATCTACGAATGTTAAAGGAAATACCATTAAAATCGAAAATGTTAAAATGTCCATGACAAACGTATCGAAATGAAGCATTGTATGCACTAATTTAATACACACTTTTTGCTATAGGTGTCGCTGTTTAATTAAAACATTCGAACTGTAGTTCATATACGCGAAAAGTGTCGACTTTCAATATGATATAAAATTACACTTTTCTATTCCGATTTTTCAAGACTCAAACTAAGCATTCGGGACAAGGGCCCCGTGTGCCTGTGCCTAGTAGCGTCTAGGGTTTTTGCTATTCTAAAATATATATTACATACACACATCTAATTTCTGTTCAACAAAATTTCGTCAGCACTATTTAAATTCTCAATATCACTATTGACCTGTCATTACTCAGACTTGATGTTTTATGAAAAATACACATGGAAGTTATTGAAAAATGTTAATATAACAACCCGTGCTTCATTTAGTATCGCTGAACCTTAATTCTAATGTGCGTACAATTATAAAGAAATTATACGCATATAATGTATTTATAATCTAATTTATAAAAAAAATAATACTTTTAATTAAATGCCAAAGCTGCTTGAAAAGTTTCTCATATGTATTTAGTTACCTTACCGTTTGGTATTCGTTAGATGCACCGTTGATTTCACATGTTTGTTCGTGAGGTCCATAGCGCAACGCCCCCTGGATGACAGGCATAAAAGACTTTGGCCAATCATAATCTCTAATGTATTTATAATACATTTCCTTACGAGGATAGGGTGGCGATTGAAAGCTCCGAGAATAACTAGAAGAAAAAAACAGAATTTATTGCTTTTGCTGCAGACTTATAAACATAATTTGTTCCCCGTTGGTGTCCTGGAAACACCAACATACCTATATACCATACAGTTGGTGGCATGAAAGTACATCAACGTCTAAAATTTATTGACTGTTAAGTGTAGAATACATTAAACAGACAGTGAAACAAATGTAGTTTGAAACACAAAAGGTAGTTTTTTTACAACACAGCGCTATATCACCTGAACTAGCTTGGTTTTTTTCATCTGTCTTGTATGGCTTTTAGGGTTGAGGACCACATAACAACAGGTCATTACCAAAACAAATCTAAGAGCAACAGTAAAATTAAGAAACAGCTATAGACACATACATATATAGATAGATATATAAAACTATAAAAGTTAAGTCATAAACCAAAACACATGAACATGAAATAACATACGTTGCATACTTTTAAAAAAAAAGATTCTAGGGTGCAAGCTACAACGTGGGATTATAAAATGTATCCTAGGTTTTGAAGGTGGCTGTAGAAGTAGGACCAAATTGCGGTGGGGATACATCGTCTATCAGTCTTAACCTCCAATTCGCTAGTCTCACATAAGGAAATTATAATTCAGAAGACCAAGATGTGGGTGTTCAAGCCCATAACGTCTCATATCTATATCACTTTTCACTGCCCGCAGATAGTTGTGGGAAGATGAATACTCTCCCAAGTTAAAAATAAGAAAAAGATGAAAAATAAAGAAAATAAAAGAAAATAAATAAGGCACTAACCATTTGGGAGTAAGTAAGATAAAACTTAACTCTTGAAATTAGCATTCCTGCCCCCAGTATGGTAGAGGCACTAGTTAACACAATATCAGTAAAGTAATAGTTTACTCTGACTGTCGTGTTTTTATATGTGATTTAAGGTGTACATTCGCATTAAAGTAGTGATAAGTTCTTAGATGACCTTATTTTTAACTAAAATAATTTTTGGCAATTTTAAGAAAATTTCTCTGATTTTACTTTCTTTGTATTTGTTTAATACATTTTTGTATTTATTACAGAATAATTTTATCTAATGTTTCTTTATTAAATACATTAACTGTTACTTTTTATATCAGTATATCAACATTATTAATAAAATATTGAAATTTATTACAAATTTTATGATATCTGAATAAATGTAAAATTTTAATGTTTAAAATGTGGTATGGTACATTACTACGTAAGGAGGTTTTGTTTAGGTTTGTTTAGAATTAAGCACAAAGCTACTCAATGGGCTATCTGTGCTCTGCCCACCACGGGTATCGAAACCCGGTTTTTAGCTACTCAATGGGCTATCTGTGCTCTGCCCACCACGGGTATCGAAACCCGGTTTTCAGTGTGTAAGTCCGCAGACATACCACTGTGCCACTGGGGGGCCGACGTAAGGAGGGTAAACCATAAATTGGAAAATCAAAATATTTTCTTTTATCAAAAGTATTTATATTGATATCCTTTTTATCGATTACTTTAACTTCTAAATCTAAATAATGTGTATCTGCGTTAAAAAAATTGAAGTATTTTCAATTTCTAATTCTGTTGGATAAATGGTGTTAATAACATTATATACTTCAGAATTATTTATGCTAATTAAAGTAAAAATATCCGGATTTGCATGGTTTTCAATAAATATATTTTTATAGTAATATAAATATAAATTTATTACACAAGTTGAATAGTTAGTTCCCACTGGAACTCCTATCACTTGTTTAAAAACCTGTTTATTGGAAAATTTAAATTATTATAAATACGGAAACTTAATATATCTTTTACGTTTTACGTTTTGGAACTATATTTTCTTTTTCCAGTTCCATAAAAGGATAACAATATTATTATATTAATGAATTTAAAACAAAGATTAAATCTTTTAATGATATTGTGGTATATAATGTTATAACATCAAATGTTTGAATACTATTTATCTGCTCACACTTTCTTAGACATTCTAAAACGGATTGGTTATTTTTTATTATCCAAAACACGTCTTTTGTTGTTAATACTTACATTTTGTATTTTATCAAGTAAAATATTAAATAATTTATTTAATAATATAGCCAGTTGTTTGATAATTGTTTTTATTGAATTGGAAGTAAATCTAAATTTAATTATAAAAGACAAAATATTACGTGAAATAACGAAAAAACGAACTAAATATAGAATAGCAACAAAATGTAATAAAAATAATATTCTAGAATCCCTTGAAAAAATATTGATGAGTATATTTTAAAACTGAATTATATTAAAGCTTATCCATCTAGATATTTTAGAATGGAAATTATGTATATTAAAAAAATAAAAATAAAATTATCCCACATAAATGTTTAAAAAATACCACACAGATTTGTTCCCCAGTGGCTCAGCGGTATGTCTGCGGACTTACAACACTAAAACTGGGTTTCAATACCCGTGGCGCGCAGATAGCCCATTGTGTAGCTTTGTGCTTAATTCGAAACAACAACATACAGGTTTATCATTTAATCAGCTAAAAATAAGATTAAAGAACTGCAAGAAAAATGTTATAGTTCCTATTGATAAAGTTAACCGTAATATTGGTATAATTTGCAAAAAAAAATTCTATTTATTAATTATGATAAAATAAATTAATAATACACAAACTTTCAAACCAATCCAAAAATACAGTAATTAATAATTTCGTTAAAACTTATCATAAACGTTCTTCTAAACATAATTCTTATGTAGATTTACCGTTTCTTTATGCTATTCCAAAATTACATAAATCTCCAATCACCCGGTTTTATTTGGATTAAATTAGCTTTAACAAATGTGTCCTTTGTTTTTTATACATTATTAATTTTATTTAAAATGTATGAAGTTAGGTAGCGAAAGTATTTTGATTTATTTTTGCAAAAAACCCAACAAAACACGATTAATATGGTTGATTTAATCAAAACAACTCAGAATATTTAAACCCATTTTCATTCAAGCGATGCCCGATACTCTGCTAGTATATGATAAAACACATTTCAGCAAAACAACGAAATTTGTTCGTCCAAAACTTGCACAAGTTATATACTTTTTTTCCATGGTGACACAGTTGTAAGTCTAAGGGTTTGTTATTCTAAAAATCGGGTTTCGACAGCCGCAGTGGGTACAGTAGAATTAGTCCATTGTGTGTACGCGCGCGTTCCTATAGCAAAGCTACATCGGGATATCTGCTGAGTCCACCACGGATAATCAAACCCCCTGAATTTAGCGTTGCAAATCCATATATTTACTGCTGTGCCAGTGGGGAAGTCTATTTTGTGAAGTTCTGCACTTGCGAAAAACAAGTACATCTTCAACCAATAATATAAAGTTATAGACGTTTCGCCTGATTGAATAGTCTACTATTCGTAAAGTTCGTAAAGATACAGTACACACGAACTCGAGTCTTAAGAACAAAGGTTGCATTATCTGGTTTTTACTTCTGTAAAATTATCATCAATGTGTGTTGAAGACCTTGAGACATTAAAGTAACAATATCGTAACCAGATGCACAAACGACGTAAACATTTAGAAACATATAACGTGAATATACCTTAATTAAGATATACACTACACGAGTTGTAGAATGGTAAAATTCAATACTATTTCAGTCATCACAAATGTCGTTGCGTTAATGAAAACTGTACATTCTAATTCACAGAATGTAAATATGGCATATTTCCATTTCGCTAGACTTTAAAAACTTATTGATTATACGGAATTTTAATGTTGTTACTTTGTTTCTTTGACACATTTTAATACTTTTTAATAAAAATGTTAAATTTGATTGTAAAACAAGAAATTTAGCAAAATTTAGACATTTTACCATAAGAGAGTTGCACTCGGTGCAAGATATATAATCACTTTTAACTTTTAAATATACATTAAAACAACAATACTTTATATATCACTTATTGCACCTTTGTTAATAAGTGACATTTTGAATAAAGCTTTTATTTGCTTAAAATCACTAGACATTGGTCGAAATGCGAGGTTTGGTTTAAATTTCGCACAAAGCTATACGAGGGCTATCTGCGCTGGCCGTCCCTAATTTAGTAGTGTAAGACTAGAAGGAAGGCAGCTAGTCATCACCACTCACCGCCAACTCTTGGGCTACTCCTTTACCAACGAATAGTGGGATTGACTGTCACATATAACGCCCCACCGCTGAAAGGGCGAGCATTTTTGGTGTGACGAGGATTTAAACCTGCGATCCTCGGATTACGAGTCGAGTGCCTTAATCACCGGGCCATGCCGGGCCCGAAATGCGAAGTAAAATTGGCGCTATGAACACAAAATTCGAGTAATCTAATATTAAACATTTGCAATTGCTTTGATTCCTAAACAAGTAAATACAGTTTGAATTAATTAACCAAAATAGTAGTTTGGGAAAGTCTTATTGTTCGTGTCCATTTAGTATCCTTTGAGAAATAAATCAGAAACTAAGCTGGAAAATAAAATACTAAAATACGTATATTGACATGAAAACGTAACTGAAACCTCTGATGCATACATTAGTTTAACATTAATTATTTCATATAAGCCTAAACTAACTGCATAATTGTATAACTTGGTTTTCCTTTGACATTTACATTATTTTATAATAAACAGTAAAGAAAAATGGATTAATGACAGCTGTTTTATTTTAGTTGTAACTTTGATTACTGATAGTTGTTTTCCTTCAGCTGTAATTCTAGTTAATGACAGCTGTTTTCCTTCGGTTGTAATTCTGGTTAAAGACAACTGTTTTCCTTCAGCTCAAACTTTGATTAACGACAGCTGTTTTCCTTTGGCTGTAGCAGTATCTTTGATTAACGACATCTGTTTTCCTTTAGCTGTATCTGTACATTTGATTAATGACAACTGTTTTCCTTTAGCTGTCACTTTGATTAATAGCAGCTGTTTTCCTTTAACAGTAACAATGATTAATGACAGCTGTTTTCCTCTAGCTGTAATTTATATAAGTTACAGTTGTTTCCGTTTAGTGTCATGTTGATTTTTGAAATATCTGCTAAAGCTAATATCTTAATCTTATAAATATACCTTTGATAAATTTACGAATGAAAATTTATAAATATACATAATTTCAGATCATTCTGTCATGTTAAGAACTCAAGACCAAAATTCTTACCCAGTAAGCTCTGCGATAAGATTGTTCCTCGGAGAACTGAAACACATAGACAGGTTAGTCTTGGGGTAGTAGAGAAGGAAAGCAAGACACATCTCATCTTTTGTGCTGAATCCGCCCTTAAAAAAACGGAAAATAATTCAAAGGCTCAAGTTAGAAACACTCTTACCTTGAAAAGACTACTGACAGTTTTTGTTTATTCGTAAATATTTCCCCTCGGGGGACTCGGCAGACAGCCCAATGTGGCTTTGCTATATGAAAATACACACACACACACTCATAAGTATTTCAAACAGGTCAGGCAGTGTAGCAGGGAAAAAAAAAGCTTTGAGAAAATCAAAATTATTTTTTGGAAAAACTGCTTATATTTGAGGAACGGCCATCTGGTGACTGATATGATTTGAATTTCACTTATCTGATTGTCTAAACAGACAATTTGCAGACGATTTTACATCGTGAACGGTTTTTTATACAATTTACATTAATGAGGTTTAATGATTTCCTAGTCTACATTAATAGTTACTTACGACAAAAATGTTGTATATTTAACACCTATAAACACACAAAGGAGAATAGAAAAGAGGAAATAAAAACATTTGTGCATGATTATTTGTGAGGCTATCAGTTAAGCTGGACAGACACAACCGAGACCAACTGTTCGCTCTCTCTCTTGTATGGGTATTTGGGTATTGATGTTTATCTACCCAGGAGAGTCAGGTTTCCTTATCCTCTTCCTACTAAACCAACTGTAATAGAGTGTGTTTGTTTGTTTTGAATTTCGTGCAAAGCTACTCAAGGGCTATCTGCGCTAGGCGTCCCTAATTTTGCAGTGTAAGACTAGAGGGAAGACAGCTAGTCATCACCACCCACCGCCAACGTTCGGGCAACTCTTTTACCAACAAATAGTGGGATTGACAGTTACATTATAACGTCCCCACGGCTGAAAGGGCAAGCATGTTTAGTGCGACGGAGATTCGAACCCGCGATCCTCGGATTACGAGTCCAACGTCTTAACCCACCTGGCCAGGCCGGGCCTTATAATAGAGAAGTATCAGTTATTGATACTAATTGTATACACCTCCATAGTGAAAGCTTCAGACTCGTCTTGTGAACTTCATGCATGCTAACATGTTTCACATTTCATGAAGGTAATGGACATGATGACATTTTATTGCTCAAACAACTTCTATAGATACTGTAAAAACTGTGACATTAATCACGTGAAAGAACTTCTTCAGTGTTCAAACAAATAAAAAACTATAATTTTGAACCGAATGTTATGTCTCATTATTTGCAAAATATACAGTCAGTCCCTTTGTTATCTTTTACTTCAAAAATAAACACAGTTGTTGTTATTTTCCTGATTTTCAACATCTACAACAATGTATTTCTCCGCCAATTACCAGATTAAATATATCCGCCAAAGCAAATAAAATGAAAAACTTTTATTTTAGTTCTTTGGACTTCTAATACAACTCTATTCTTCAGTTACGTTCAAAGGACAAATAATTTTATAAGTACATTCCTCGTATTTGAAGTTATTTGAATTATTAGCTTGTATATAAATTTGCATATACTTACAAACGTTGTGGTCTGACGACTGGTAGAATCGTAAACACATTCAACGGTCAAGTGATCTCCCTGGTGAAAGAAAAAGGTTTGTTTTGTCAAACAACTGTTTGTTTGTAGTTAAACACAAAGTGACACAATGGACTGTCTGTGCTCTGCCCACCACGGGTATAGAAACCCGGTTTCTATCGTTGTAAGTTCGCAGACATGCCGCTATGTCGGTGGGAGGCATTTATAAAACGACGTTTATTACAAATTTAAACACATCTGCATATTTCTGTACCTGAACTCAAAAACCAAAACAAAAATTTATAATCATATTACTTACTGGTAAAATGGTAACCTCTTCTGGTAAATATCGGTACTCCTAAAAAAAATAGAAACAAACTTATGAATAATAGAATATTTTTACGATAAAAGTGTTTGTTGAAGGTTAAACACAATGATACGCAATAGACTACCTGTGCTTTACTCAACACGGGTGTCGAAACCCGGTTTATAAGGTTGTAAATTCACAGACGTGCCACCGTCGGATTGAGAATAAAAAAACTTTCTTCCAGAAATTTAAGTGTAACAAACAAACACACACTGTGTCTTAAAACAGACCGCTACGTTTTTAAAATAAATTAAAAGTAACGTTTTGTACTTATGAGTTACGGCTATTTTTCCTTGTGTTGTAACTTTGATTAATACAAGCTGTAACACTGATTTATTTTCACAAGTAACTTATGAAAGCAAACTTCTAAATTTGTCCCTAAACAAAAAATGTTTACCTTTTGAAAATGCTCGAGTTATAGGGTTTTAATCGTTTTATATTAAGACTTCTTGGTTTGAATTAAGCACAAAGCTATACAATGGGCTATCTGTGCTTTGCCCACCACGGGTATCGAAACTCGAATGCTAGCGGGGTGAGTTCGAAAACATATCGTTGTGCCACTGAGGGGCAAGACTTCTTGAACCCACGAGTTTTTCTATGAAGAAACAACAAGTTTTGTCGACCAAATAGTCTATGTCTGTTACTGGAAACGTAATACGCTCCACAGCCCAGTTATTAAAAAAAAAAAGAGAGAGAGAGCTTTAGCAATCATGTGAAACTTAATAGAATACGTAGCTGCGCAGTATGACGAATATTTCCACCTATTTGAAATTTACTCCATGGAATGAAATAGTGATGAAAAATACCTCCATCTAGTGTTGTGTTTTGTCAACTTACCTGGTAGTTGAAATCATAATTTCTGTCCACAACTATGGGAGCAAATTCTGATCCATTTCTGAAGTGTCTGACAAACATCTCCTTTCCTGGAGATAGAAATTTAAGGATTTATTTTTATATATAGTATTGTCTGTTTATTTATCTGACTTAATTAACTGTCATTATATGTTAATGTAACTCAGAGACTGTATACAAAAGTATTACTAAGATATAAACCTGAGAAAGAAGAAAAAAATATTAATTGCTATTTCTACACCTAACACCCCATAATGTTACAGATTAAAATAAAACTTAACTAGAATCGATTTAAAGTTAGAGCACGGACAGAGTGTAACTGACAAACCAACCTTTCTGTTCACAACCCTAATTGTACAAGTACCACATTAAAAGTGTCAGGTTCGGGCATACATTTACGTATTAGCTTTAAACACATTCTATAGTAAATAAAAATTGACAAAAATCCCTTCTCCGTGTCAAGGACGATAAGCCAAATATGAAATAAAGTTTATTACACTATCGTGAATAATGTTTTAAATATAGGACATTTTTATAAATTTTTGTTGTTGTTTGTGTGCTTTCTTACAACAAAGTCACAGCGGGCTATCTGATGAGTCCACCGATGGGAATCGAACCTCAGCTTTAGCGTTGTAAATCACTAGACTTACAGCTGTACCAGCAGGAAACTCGTATTATTTGGCCTGAAAGTTTGATTTCACGTGATGGGAGTGGCTTTAAGTCTGTATTTTTCTTCAAAATGTAGGAAACTGTTTAAGCCATATATCAAAAACCAAATTAGAGTAGACTGAATTATTCGAGCTAGTTACATGGTAATCAGTGCATAATTTAATCAGTTAATTCAGTACTGTGAATATATGGTTTGGTCTTTGATGAATAATAACAAAAAACGATATAAAGTTAACAAACAAATAGCATTTTTTATCAGAGTCAGCTTATTTCTGACATTAGATCAATTAGTAAACATTGGTTACGCTAATGTGAAACTCCAAGTTCAAGAAATTGTTTGTTTGTTTTTTGAATTTCGCGCAAAGCTGTTCCTAAAACGATTTCTTCTGTAAAACCTCATCACTTAAGTCATAAAAGAGGAGTAATGTGATGTTAAAAAATGTTATTTCTTCAAGACTGCTTTCCATAGAGACCTTTGTCCCCGACATTGCTTTTCAGAGACGTCCTCGCATCCGTCTCTTATAAATATAAATTATTAAAGAAGAATTGATGCTTAGGGAATGTTTTGTTTTCCAGAACTACTCTACGCAGACAATTTCATATCTACCTCTTACTTAAGAGGAAGTTATTACGAAGTAATAATTTATGGTCCAATGGATACGGTTTTGTCAGCTAAAGATAATAGAATAAATAGTGCTTTGCCTGGGAAATGCAGTTTGTTGAACATCATTTCTTACGAGTTCAGTTGTAACATGTAACCACAAATGTTTTTTAAAGGAAAGAATATTTTGTCGCTAAGAGATAGTTTTTCTCCAAACCCTTTACAGAAGTTGTCCCACACACAAACTTTGTTAGCGTAGCTCTACAAACAGTACTCAGACAGTGAAAAACTATTAGTTAAAAAAATTCATGTCGAAAATCTTGTACCATTCTGTATTGCAAGCAGCACAACGAAAACATTACACATGACAAACAGTTATATGTGAGTTTGTAAAGTTTTCGTCTCTTACCCTGAAAAGTACTTCTGTGACTTACCCATGAGGTGAGAATGGGGAAAAACTGCGAATATTTTCACACCATCCTCAGGGATAACCTGAAAATATTATAACGATATTCTGCGTTACAGGAATGTACAGGTAAAGAAACGATGTATTTCTAAAAGGTGTCTTGTTAAAACATAAAATCATTTTTACACTACATGAGTGACATCTAGCTAACGTAACATAAATATAATATATGTTATAACTATCTGCAAACGCAAACTATTAAACAAATGATTCAAAATGGAGAATCAAATCATAAAAATATGAATAACAAACACAACTCGTCTTCAGCAAAGTTATTGGTTTGTTGGTTTGTTTTTTTATAATTTTGCGCAAAGCTACACGAGAGTTATCTGCGCTATACGTCTCTAATTTAGTTGTGAAAGACTAAAGAGAAGGTAGTTAGACATCACCACCCACTGCCAACTCTTGGGTTACTCCTTACCAACGAATAGTGGAACTTACCGTGACATTATAACTCCCCCTCGACTAAAAGTGCGAGCATGTTTTGTGGAAATGTGTTAGGAAAATGAGAAGAACGTTTTAATTTTTATTCACTGTAAGAAAAAAATATCTTCATTATCTTCAATGCTTATTAAATATAACAAGTTTGGAACAATATGTTTTATGATGTAGCTGTCAAGAGCAACGCCCCCTTCATTATCATTTTTCTGTGAAGTGAAAAAAACAACTTCTAAACTACTACACTATGGCACTTGAGTTAAAAACATTTTGGCAGTTACTTAGCTTAAAGGAGAATTCGTCAAAATCAAATCCTTGCAACTGGAATGATCATGATCAGGGTTATTTTCTCTTTCGCCTCTCTTGTAAAAAAATTGTAAATACTTTCAGTGAAAAAAAATATAGTGGTGTGTATTATGTTGACGAAAAAGGCAAAGGAAGATAAAATAATGGCATTGGATTGCGTGATAAAATAATGGTATTGGATTGCGTAGAGGATGGCGGTGATCTCTTGAACATGCTAACTTGGTTAGAAGACTAGGAAAAGGTGCTGGGAACTCGAGTCTTGGACTGTGGAGAAAGCGTGCTACCAAATACATCCATGCTGGTCTGAAAATAAAGTGTTCTGTCAAATACATTTAGGCTGGTGGTGTTTTAAAGTAAAATTTGGCCGGTTCTTGGAGCTGAAAGCTAAGAATTTGAAAAATAAATATAAACGGTACGTTGTTATGGTAGCCTGAAGCTATAACCGCTGTGCCTCATAATTTGTTGGATAGGGGGAGAGAAACGAGAGTGCCCCGAGAAAAAAAACTTGACAACTACTGTATTTTTTGCTCAGTGAAACACGAAAATGATAATTAGATCCACACAAAAATGGACTACCTTATTTAACCACTGTTGTTTTTATTCATCTGATTGTTTTGGGTATAAATGATAAGGGGGATCGCAGCTTGTAGGAAACAATGGTGACAATACGTAGAGTTGCCGTTAGAGTATCTCTTGTTTCCGTTTTCTTATGGTATTCGTGTGCTTGTTCGCAGACAAGTCTTTCTTTTAAGTGGAGGGATGTCACTTACACTTGACGTAAAGAAAGCAAAAAATTTACATTCCTTTAGAAACAAACGACTAGCGAATGTTAGGCGCCACCTGTACTCTAAGTGTATGGCAAAGCCACATCGAGCTGTCTGCTGAGTCCACCGAGGAGAATTGAACCTCTGATTTTAGAGTTGTAACTCCGTAGACTTACCACTATACCAGCGGGGGATCTTATACTCTCAGATCTGTCACAATAGAGGTAAATGTTATTTGACATACCATTCAAGTATCTTAAACTAAAGCACTTATGCGAGTAAACATTTGTTTCTGACACTTCTTCTTTCCAAACATATGTTTTGTTGTGATCCCCTCTCTATGACTTCATTGTGTGTATGTATGTGTGTTTACATTATAAATTGCAAATATTAATTATTATTACTGTATTAGTTAATAGTCGTAATATTCGCATGCTAGTTTCTAAACGTTTTTATTTGTAAATCTGTACTTTCAGCTGTGAATTATATCGTCATATGACCATATCTGCACTTCATAGTGTGAACCAAAATTTCTCGCTTTTGTTTTAGCACACACATCATACAATAAAAACCAAATCTTAAAAGGTCCGGCAAATCCTCGTGATTAGGTTTTTGTTTTTGTTTTGTTTTTAATTTCGCGCAAAGTTACTCGAGGGCTACCTGCGCTAGGCGTCCTTAATTTAGCAGTGTAAGACTAGAGAGAAGGCAGCTAGTCATCATTAGACGAGGGGGTGTTATATTGTGAAGGTGAATCTCACTCTTCAATGGTAAAAGAGTAGCCCAAGAGTTGGTGGTGGAAGGTGTTGACTAGTCGCTTTCCTTTTGTCATCACTATTAAATTAGGGACGGCTAACGAATCAACAGCCCTCGTATATGTAGTTTTGCGAGAAATCGAAAGCAACCAAGTGTATGTTAAGGATAATTATCCCACGTTTGGAGTGACTACTACCACTAACATTTCCCTAAGACCCCCCACTGTTTCAGACTGTTGTCATGGCCTCTGGAGTTTTATTTTTAAGCCATTCAACGTTTCAGCATGAAAAATTTCGTTCTTTGGATATAGTATTCATTATTCCTGCTTCTTCGCTCAACCGTGTTTCTATCGCACAATACACATGATTTAATACTTTCATGTGCTTGTTCCTGTCTTCATACAACCGTTGTAATATAATATAGAGTTTTCAGTTAATTATAAATTAACTTTTAAAATTATCTTAGTCTTGCTTAATTTTGATAAGTTACACTCAAGGTAAATACAGTAACAAACCTGATTTTAAAATCATTCTGCTCTGTAAAACGAGGGACCGGCGTGGCCAGATGATTAGGGCTCTCGGCTCGTGATCTGAGGGTCGCAGGTTCAAATCCGTGTCACACTAAACATGCTCGCCCTTTCAGTTGTGTGGGGGTTATAATATGACGGTCAATTCGTTGGTAAAAGAGTAGCCCCAGAGTTGGCGGTGGGTGGTGATGACTAGCTGCCTTCCCTCTAGTCTTACACTGCTAAATTAGGGACGCCTAGCGCAGGTAGCCCTCGAGTAGCTTTCCACGAAATTCAGAAACAAAAAAATTGTAAAGCATTTTTAAAATACCTTTTCCAAACAATGATGACCACAATGTCCAGCAACCACATATTTTTGCTGACCGGGTGGAATAATGACCGTTTTATCCACCTCTGCACCGGTCATAAGCGTGACAGCATCGTTCTTCCGTAGTTTCTTTGTGTAAAATAACCTCAAACCAGACCGGTCTACTACATCTACAAAGAAAAAAACGACCACAGTCGTTAGCGCCATCCAGGGTATTTCAGTACACAAATCGTTTTATTTTAACAAATCTTCTGGTAAACGTGAACCTCGTAAACTCATGAAGAAAAAATTAAATTACTAAAACATTGGTAACTTGTTTCTGTTTTATCTGTTAAAAATAGATCTTCCGGACAAATCAGTTTCGTGTGAATTCACAAACAAAACTGACTTTTGCTCCCGCGCGCGTTTCACGCTATATATATTTTTTTTAAATTATACATGCTATCATTTCCTAACGACATGATTTAACTTGACGTACTGCGAAGATGTGCATCTATCATTTCCTTCTAAGACTTTACGACACAAAATCATTTTGTTTTAGACGTTTTATTCTTGTCCATTACTGCAGTAACAGCATTAAAAAAGAATCATTTTTAATTATTTCTAGTCATACAATTAGTGTAGGAAAAAAGTGCTCGACAAAACGCTATCTGTACACAACCTACCGGTGATACCGTATTGAAACGTTGAATATATACAGTTTACTTATTCTTATTGTTATTAAACACTATGCTCGTATTTTAATGTACATATATATATATATTACACACATACAAAGAAATATAACACAAAATAAGAAATTATGAAATTTGAAACAAAATAAAATATTGAGTCATTTTTACAAGCTACAATCTTCCTTTATGATCGAGTTACAAAGAAAGGGTTAAGTGCGTTATATTAAAATGATTTTGGAGTCTCACCACATCGTTACAGTTCATGTAACCACGTCGGTCATACTCTATCTCGCGACCGTGCACCTTGATAATTGTCTTTCAGCAAAGTTTCTGTTTCAAAAACCATCGTCATAAGTCTGTCAAGTCTAAAGCTCGCCACTCTTCACTACATACTTCCCATAGTTCATTTAGTATCGGAGAACGATGATTCCCAATACCTGTTTCAACAGCTCGATTGTTCACAAGTCCATAAATGCTGTGTTCCGCGACTTGACCTCTATTTATTGGTATGGAATGGCGTATATAACCGTTTCATTCTCTAGCTCCTTGATTTATTTTATGATTGAACAAGAGGCGTGATTGGAAGATTTGATATATTTTATGATTGAACAAGAGGCGTGATTGGAAGATTTATTTCGATGAACTCATACCTACTGCCTCATTTCCAGAGAAAGATCATTCTTGATAATGTCACGTGCTATTGTCTGAAGCATGTGAACGATGTTTGTCACTGCCTTTTTTTTTTATTTTGCTCGTAGATTCTCACCTGTTACAAGACACTGCCCATTTCTTACCAGGATTTCGACTTGTGCAGATGTGTGGTCCTGGTGCCCCATATTTCTTTCTTTGTCAACGTCATTAAGTGCAAGGGATGTCTCCGTTTAGAAAACACCTTTACAAAAATCGTTCAATTTTTGATGGCATTACACTAATCATGTGACACCAAATAATACCAGAGTGTTGTCCTGATACATTCCCCGTTCGTATGCAGCTTTATGTTGGTTGCAATTGTCACTTGACTTGCTGATTTAAATATTCAAAATCATTTTACTATAACGTACCCAATGCTCTTTACAAATGAATTTTGAGGCAGAAAAAAACAACAGGGTTTTCTGTCGTGTTACGTACCTTTATGTAAAGCTGGATTATCATAATGGACTTCGATCATAAAATACCTGTTTTCCAAGTCACCGAAAGGTATGCCAGCATGATCAGGAAGTACCATGGTCTAAAGCAAAATATAACAATAATCTGTACTCGCATATTGAATTGGAAATGACCAAAATACCCTCCACAATTTAAAAAATATGTTGCAATGATTTCTCCCTGAAAATTTTGCAGTTCGGGTAAAACTTTTTGTTTTGTGGATTTGCATGAGAATATAAAAGTATTGTTAAACTGCACGATTGTCAGGAGCTGATTGGAACATTCTTTGGATATCATAGTACGAGATTATACTATTGTCTTCATCACTAGATATATGTGTGTGTGTGTCGAGATACGAATATTTAAAACTTTGGAACCTTTTACGTTTTTTACTTGGCACATGGTGGAATTTCTTTTGTCATATCGATTAAATCGTACATTACAATATATTGGTGCCATAAAATCTGTATTCTTAACGTTACCTACAGCGAACCTTCTGCAAAATTGCAGAAGATGGAGATTAGCAAAGCATATGTCTCATTTTATTTTCTATAACCAAGAAAGTTTACTATACGAATGTATTGATTCCTTCCTATATTGCAAAATGGTCCCTAATATACCTGTTTCAGTTACCGTAACAAATGGCGTTTCCGACTGAAAAGTCTACGTTTAATTTTGATAAATTTGAATTCAACATTACGTACACGTTGTCAACGTAACAGTAGATTCAATAGTCAAGATCTACAGTCACAAACATTTGAAATAAACTAAAACAATTTATTTTAAAAAAAGCTAATATAATTTTTTTAAAGATTTACTAACAATTCGTAAATTAAGTAAATAAAACCTAAGCAGAAACTAAACCATAGATATAATTAATTCACAAAAAACTGTCTACGTCATAAACAATTAAATGCAGGATAAAAATGTGTTCTCAGACGGCTAGTATGGGTATTAGTATGGCTGGCATGGGTATTAGTACAGCTATGGGTATAGCACGGCTGGTATGGGTATTAGTACTTTAATTAAAATAAAGTACAGATCAACAAAGAGAGTTATTTTGAATATGACCTAAGAAGGTCGAAACGTTGTCCTGTACTTTACTTTAATTAAAGTACTAATACCTATACGAGCTGTCTTGAGAATGCATTTTTACTTCAAGTGGGATTCTCATCATGACATAAGTGCAGGTTAAACAAATTATTTTGTGTCTGTGAGAAATATTTTCTAATTCCCCTGCTTCTAATAAAGACAAAACTTTCAGTTCTTAAGTATGTCCAAAATTAATTTTAAAACCTCTTACTTTAATAACTTTCCCATTTTTACTAGTTTTTACAGTTTCATTTCCCTCATCTCATGCTTCTGCCTTATTATCTACTTCTCAAATCCTGTTCGCCATAGCCCCTCGATGGTTAACATGGTAAGACTGAGGGTTTATATAGCTACAGACTGGAGTTCGATCCCGCGGTGGACAGAAAACACATAGCCTACTGTGTAACGTTGTGCTTAACAAAAGATCTCCGAGACACGTAGAGGTATCAGACAAGTCCACTAAATACGAGATTCGTATTATGAGATAATGTTAAATGTATACCTGCTGAGCTTAGATCCAGAACTAACTGTACTGAATACAAAATGTAAAAAACTAAGAACACAATTTTACTCATAAAAATTTCTAGTTTCGTAGACAAGGCGACAATCGTCACTGCTGAATGGTGTATAGGTCTTCAGTTTCCAGTTTTTCAGGACAATTTCCTGGAGACCTACGCCAGTTGAAAGCCCAAATGTAAATGTCTAGAAACGATCTTCCAGTTTGCAAGAAACTTCAGTTTCTTTGCCTTGGATTGCATCACCACGTGGTCAGTCACTCTCTCACAACATTAGTGTTTTGAGATTTACAGACATTATCCAATCAGCGAGCAGAAAACACTGCAGCATTTTCTCGTGCAGAGTGGGTGACGTCTGATACAAAAACAGAGAGGGAGACAAAGCCACAAGGTAAGCTAGTCATGAAAAACCTTAATGGTTTTCTGGACCACGCGTTTTATGCCAAACTGATACATATTCAGAACTAATAAATATTAAATTCATAGGAAGGAGAAACCTCCGGTGTATTTCTATATCACAGTTATACGGTTATTATAAATGCATTTCTGATATGTTTGTGCCTGTATTAAATATAACGCATGGCGAACAGAGTGCACGCCCACCGTCTTGCCATCCCCGGTAAGCCAACAAAACAAATACTGCGCAGGGCGAAGAGGAGTTTATTAATATATTGTAATAACCGAGTTAAAGATTCTTACAATTTAGTTATAGTACATAAACAACTATTATTGCTACAAGTCAGGAGTAATAAACAGTTATGAAACTAGTTTTAAACTTACTTCGCCACCTATGCCCCAGGCTGCCATGACCCCCTTACACTTCCTGAACACGGGAGGCATGTTGGGGTGATAGCATTCATGACCCTCATGATCCAAGTAGGTTTCCAGTTTCTCAGGTGTTTCGCCTAAGCACTGATAGAGAACAATATGGTGAACGTAACCCTCGTTTCCTGATTGGACAACTGGAACAATCTATGGAAACAAGAAATAATGCTAAAGTTTACATTCAATGCTTTTTTTTTTAAACTTGAAATTCTGTAGGAAAGCACTTGAATTACATTTATAAATGAGTAATATATGAAAAACATGAATTAATACTGATGAAACAAGGTATAGGAGAGTTGGAATTATCTACTCTATAAAGCTGATAACTTGGAATTTCCACCCAGAATACCACTTCATGAGAACTTTGATTAAATAGCTGCATCAAAAAACCCTCCCACCTCAGAGGATAAATTTCGTACTATACACAGACGTTTTTTTTTTTTGTCTGTTCAACCAATAGGAGAAAACAGAAAGAAAAAAATTATACAACCAGTGAGCAGGATTAAAGAAGAAAGTTAGAGCGACAAAAGTCGGATTTCTGTACAATTAGTTTATTTTGAAAATATTTGTATAGTCCCTTACCAAGTTTTACAGTAAACGTGATTTATTTTAGTGAGAGTTACACATGTTATGGTAAACATTGTAACTATATTGTATCTATTATTTTTGTGGTAAACGTTATATGTATATATAATATATATATATTATTTCAAAACAGTAACACAAACTGATTCACGATGGATTCCGACCCAGTAGTTTTTATGGGAGAAAATACCTAAGAAAGAGAGGAACCATACTTCCCCCTCTCGACTTTTTTAGGAGCCACAAGAAAGTCTATTTTTTATTTATTTTTATGAGATAGTAGAAATATAGGTTGTATTAGTATCATATTTTGTGAGATGCGAAATAAAAACATACCTTATATATATCATTGTGTTATTGTGTTGTGCATGTTTCATAGGTTTCATTTATACTAGTACCCTACCCCCCCCCCACCCATACACTTTTTAGCAGCAATTTGACACCTATGGTTTTGGGGCATAATGGATGTCACATATTATGTGGATTTTTTTCATATAAATTTTTCTCGATATCCTATATTATGATTCTGAGAAGAAACTGACTAAACTATGGCCAGTTAAAAAATATACTGAAATCTGGAAAAAAATGACGAAAAAACACCTTCAAGTTTCTGGTATCTGTGGCTCCTACTCCACTGCAACCACTCAGTCTTGAATGAACATGTCTCATACTATTTAACAGCATGCTTTCTTTCCACAGAGCAACTTTTCAAAGTGTTCTCCTTCCAGATTTGCCCGGCATGGCTAGGTGGTTAAGGGACTCGATTCGTAATCCAAAGGTCGAGGGTTCGAATCCATGTCACACCAAACAGGCTTGCCCTCTTAGCCGTTAAGGCGTTATAATGTGACTGTCAATCCCACTATTCGTTGGTAAAAGAGTAGCCCAAGAATTGGGGATGGGTGGTGATGACTAGCTGCCTTCCCTCTAGTCTTACACTGTATCACTCTTTACTGCCTGCAGACAGTTGAAAAGTGACTGCTCTAAGCCCAATCAGTGGGAATGTAAGTAAACCTAACATCCTGAAGTTGGCATTCCAGCCCTAATAATGGTAGTAAAGGCTCAAATTAATAACGTTGTATTAGTGGACCGGTGGGTTACTTGATTGTTTTGTTGTTGTTTTGAATTAAGTACCAAGCTACACAATGGGCTATCTGTGCTCTGCCCACCACGGGTATTAAAACCCGGTTTTTAGCATTGTAAGTCCACAAACATACCGCTGAGCCACTGGGGGCAAGACAACTGGAAGCGGACAATTGACAGTAGGACAACTGGCGGCTTTACAAGGTCAATTTTTGACTAGACAATTCATGGGTATCAAACTGGCTTTGATAAAAGAAAATAAAAACAATATTACAAATGACTTCTAAAATGTACACATATGTTATTATATAAAATTAGCTATCAACAATTTAATTAATAAATAAAAACTTGTAAACGGTTTATTGTTTTAAATTCTATAAAATCCTCCTTTTATATGTGCGTATTAGGTTTCATTTTGGTTTGTTTGTAATTAACCACAAAGCCACACAATAGGCTTTCTGCTTACCACACGTATCGATCGATACCCAGTATTAAGCACCGTAAATCCGCGGAGAAACCGCTGTGCTACCGCGGACGTTTTCTTTCGATGGGGGGCTGTTTTCGAATTTCGCGCAAAGCTACTCGAGCGCTATCTGCGTTAGCCGTCCCTAATTTAGCAGTGTAAGACTAGAGGAAGCCAGCTAGTCATCATCATTCGCCGTCAACTCTTGGACTACTATTTTACCAACGAATAGTGGGATTGATCGTCACATTATAACTTTTGGGAACTTGAATTGCTCAAATCTTTTGACTGACTGTTTTCCTATACCATCAACTGACTTACAGTTGTCCTCGCCTCAGTATTAGAAACAAAGCAGACAAATTATGTAAGAATAAGATCCCTACCAATTTATATAAACTAGTATGATACACGTCCTCCACTCGTAACTACTAAACTTTAAACACGTACCTTCGCCCTCTAGTGTTCGTTATCGAATTAACTGCGAAATAAATGGTTCTTACTTATTCACAAAGCAATGATAGAAAAATGTAACGTTCTTAGTAACGAATACTAAAACAACAAAATACAGAATGATTATAATAGAAGCATACCAGCAAATTCTGTTGCATTAATTTAATTTTTGTCTGCAGAACCAAATTTGTTTTGGAAATATCTTGAACCAAAAGAAAACTACTTGGTTTAAAACACATCACTCTACAATATAGGATTATTTCAAAAACGTAAATTATTAATTTTATTAATAATTCGAATCCTCTTATATACAAAAATAAAATAAAAATAAACGTACCTTTATAACATGATGCATAGAAGTTAGCTCTGGAGCTTTGATAATTTTACACCAATATGTAGTGTCTTTTTCATGGGAGATAGTAACCTGAAATTCAGCGCAAAAAGTTTAAAATACTACTTTACAAATATGTTAAGATTAATAAAAATAAGCAAACAAACTAAAGCTGCTCGTTATTAGTGATATACTCGCATATTTGTGATCTTTAAACGATTCAAACCTATAAATAAAAAACTGGTTTTGCTGTAGTATTAGCTACGTACTTCTATTGTTTATATTTCATGTTAGTGTCTTATTGCGACACTAGATGGCAATTCTGAGAGATGTTTTTCAGGCAATTATTACACAATTTGTGGGCTCTGTCAGATTAATTTATAGAGCTCAGGTTATCAGTCTGCATAGGTTAGAATTGATAATGCTCAAATTGCAATTAGTGATGCTTAACTCAGGCAAAAAAAAAAAGGCAAACAACAACTGTGGTTATTGATTACCTAAAGGCAAACAAGAACTGCAGTCTCGAACATTTGCAATAGGAATGTTTATAACACGAACTTCATTTGTTAGTTTAATAAAACACGTTAATAGTCAAGAAAATCTTAAATCAACTTGAAAGCTAAACAATCTCGAACATTCGTTTTTGATTGAAATAGTTTATAAATATAGGTAGAAGAGTGATTTATTAAAGTTTATAATTAAACGTATAAAAACTTAAATAACCTAGAACAAAATTAACATTTACAGAGATAAGTTGTTTAAAAAATACCACGTAATTCGAAAAAGTTTGTTTTTTATAAACTTGTCCTTTATTTCATCTGGTATTTATAAAAACATTTACACATCATTAAAAAAAAAAGAAGAAAACATTCAAAGAGGTTTGTGTGTGATGTCATCTGGTGGTTTAAATAAATATTTTTTTAAGTAACTTTTTAGATTTGTGTTGATGTACGTGCTTGCTGTACTCGACTTACAGAATACAAATTTGAACGAGTATTTGTGTGTGTTTTCCTTATAGCAAAACCACATCGGGCTATCAAAGAGGTTTGTGTGTGATGTCATCTAGTGGTTTAAATAAATATTTTTTAAGTAACTTTTTAGATTTGTGTTGATGTACGTGCTTGCTGTACTCGGCTTACAGAATGCAAATTTGAACGAGTGTTTGTGTGTGTTTTCCTTATAGCAAAACCACATCGGGCTATCTGCTGTGTCCACTCAGGGAAATCGAATCGCTGATTTTAGCGTTGTGAATCCGTAGAGTGACCGCTGTCTTCGCGGGGAACAAATTTGAACGTATATATTTTGAACTGCATCCAGACTGGGCAAAACCAATATAAAATTTAGTTAGTTTTACAAAGATCTTTACAACCAGTGTATCAGCTTCCTGTAATACTCAGCAGACATTCGTACAACCAGTATGGACAAATTCCCCTTATACTGTGTAGTGAGTTAGTATTCAAGCATCACAAACAGAGCTTTGTTAACCTGAGATGGCCAAAGAAGGTCGAAACGTTGTTCTCTACTTTATTTTAATAAAAGTTTTAAAACCCATACCAGCAGTCCTGAGATACATATTTACCTCAAGTGAGCTTATCTTTAGCACGAAGAGCTTCCAAAATAGCTTCGTCAAGAAGTACACTATCTTTGTTGTAAAACAAAATTTTTCTTCAATAAACATTTCAGATTCTCACATGTAATAAATATTTCAAACTTGTGCACCAATATAAAATAAAAAAACATTAACAAACGCAATTTTTTTTCATAAAGTTCGAACTCTGCATTTGGTTTGAGGTCAGAAATATTTAAGTTGCATACGTATCAATTGAAATCATAACATTGAGTTTTCATTATGAGAAAACATTTTCGTAGTGAGATAATTTTCGTTTTCTGTCATCGCTAATGTATTATCTTCAGTTTATTCGAGCTGATATCAATGACTTTGGAATTTAAGTTTTAACATCGTTTGTAGTAAGTTTCATTTTCATACGAAACATTGTTCTTTATTTACCACCACTAATTTTCGTGGCGACATCTGTTAATGTTGATATTAAATTATTATCGTATGATGACTTCTTCACAGGAATTATCGCTACGAATACGAAAACTTTGGTTTTTTTAGTCAGTTATAAAGTAAATGTTACATGAAATGTTAAGTAATACCTTATTATAATTCAATTGATAAGCACTAACTAACAGTGTTTGTAGGTAACGCTCTCTTCGTTTTCATAATAAATTTCACTGAATATTGTTTAAAATAAAGTTTAAATATTTTTATTTGTTTGTTTTTGAACTTCGTGCAAAGCTACTCAAGGGCTATCTGCACTAGCCGTCCCTAATTTAGCAGTGCAAGACTAAGAGGGAAGGCAGCTAGTCATCACCACCCACCGCCAACTCTTGGACAACTCTTTTACTAACGAATAGTGGGATTGACCGTCACATTATAACACCACCACTGCTGGAAGGGCGAAAATGTTTGATGCTACGGTGATTCGAACCCGCATACTTCATATTACGAGTCGAATGTCTTAACACACCTGGCGATGCCGGTCCAAATATTTTTTAGAAGTATATGTAATTACATGCATTATAATTATGCGTAGTTAGGGTTATCTTGAATCTTTTAGACAGGTCAGAACTTGTAAAATTATATTCAGATATCGTCTGCAGGGAATGTATCCAATGATGTACAATATATTTATTAGGTGTTTGTGTGTGTGTGTGTTGATTTATAATATGACGTATTTTGATCTCTATGTTTGTTTGCTTTCATTAATGAACATAAAACTTTCAAGTTTTAATTTTCTGATGCGTTGACTGAAAGTATTTTAGTTCTAATTTACTTACCTTGTCTATTTTCCATCAGAAACTTTAATACCTTACCAGTAATGTTGCCCGTTTCATACAAGTATATAAATAAATAATCTTTCAAAGACATTTTTAGATACAAACATACTTATGCAGTTCTATAGTAACGTAACATTTATTCTTCTGGTGTTTTAAGTAGGCCTTTGTTCAAACGAAAGTGATTAATTCTACATTTGTTTGTTACATAAACTACAAATAACAAAATGTAATCTTATAATTTGCTAATTGGGCATTGAAAATGCTTTTCAAGCATTTATGTAGTCTGGCAAGGTCTGGAGTTAAGTTTGTTTGTTTGTTTTTGGAATTTCGCACAAAGCTACTCGAGGGCTATCTGTGCTAGCCGTCCCTAATTTTGCAGTGTAAGACTAGAGGGAAGGTGGCTAGTCATCACCACCCACCGTCAACTCTTGGGCTACTCTTTTACCAACGAATAGTGAGATTGACCGTCACATTATACGCCCCCACGGCTGGGAGGGCGAGCATGTTTAGCGCGACGCGGGCGCGAAACCGCGACCCTCGGATTACGAGTCGCACGCCTTACGCGCTTGGCCATGCCAGGCCCCTGGAGTTAAGACGCTCAACTTATAACCAGTTCGAATACTCTTCACAGAACATGCTCGCCCTTTATGTAATGAGGAAGGTATAATGTGAAGGTCAACCTAACCCTATCTGTTGGTGAAAAGAATAGGTCTAAAACTTGAACAACCAAATAAATCTACTCACGTTCGGAGAAAGAGCGTCCCAGTGGAGAACTCCCTCTGTTGGCAACTCTCGCTTCACCTTCGGCTGTACCAAAATAATACTGCGGGATCCCCGATGTTCATTCCCATGGTAACTGAGAGTGTTTAAATTATCTGGATCTTTCTCATGGAAAGCATACATTACTCGCATTGTGTTATTCTGAAACAAGAAAATTGTGTTATACATATGCAGTAATTCTTAATGTGTTGATTAGGCCACAACAATTATATTATACACACGCACGCTTTCGAATTTCGTGATTAAGGGCTAGCTTGAATACAGTCTAAACTCATTTATCTCTGGAAATTCTTAATGCATATTTAAAGATTAACAGTAGTAGAGTTAAGTAAACAAAATCAAAAGGAAGAATTGCGTTAAAAACAGCAAACCCAAACCTCTGACTAATTACATTAGTTTGCTATAACCACAAACAAGCCGAAACAAAAGCAAATACAAATAAAATAAATAACCTCTGCACTAATTGATAGAATTTCAGGGTACAAGCTATAATGTGGGATATAAAATGAGGTTTTGGAGGTGACTGAGGAGGTAAGATCCACGTTGCGGTAGAGGTACATCATATATTAGTCTTAACCTTCATTCGCCAGTCTCACATAAAGAAAAATAAAGGAACAGTAATAGAAATAAGAGATATAGAAATTAGGAAAGAGAGATGTGGGTGCTCAAGCCCACAACGTCCCACATCTATATCACCCTTCACTGTCTGCAGACAGTTGTGGGAAGGTGACTGCTCTCCAAATGATATATCAAGAAATATATTATAAATAAAAAACGAAAATAGGGTACTACCTTTGGGGGTAAGTAGGTTAAATAAACTTATCTTTGAAGTTAGCATTCCAGCCTCCATTATGGTAGAAAGGCAGTAAGTGGTGGCCCAGTAAACGAATTATACTGGTATGAAGAGTTCCATCCAATTATCTAAATTAACTAGTATAACTCCTTACCATCACACATTAAGTCTACTGTAACGATTGTGCTCTAAACAAGCTTTTATATGCAGTAAGGTGCACATCCGCATAAAGTAGTGCCAAGTTGTTAAATGACCTTATTCATAACTAAAAATAATTTTAATACACTACGGCTTTTCGTTTAAATATAAGAAACTATTTGAACAATGGCCTTTTAAAAAGAAACAACTGGACTTTCGTATTTTGTAATTTAACTTAAGTTTACACGTAATCTTGTATTGGCGACTGAAATGCATTTCATTCTGATTTGTTTTAGTTGTTATTGTGTTGTCAGGTTTGATCGTGATACACTTTGTTTATAGCTACTTAAACCAAATATACTTAAGAATAGTTATAATGATTTGATTATAATTATTAGTTCTTAACAATTAAACAATTAAAGAAAACGTAAAAAAAAAGAGGAACAAACAGTATATCAATTCTAAGTCGTCAAAACTTAAGTTAATTCATACACATTTACTAAAACGAAGCAGCGCGAAATGATGAGGCGCCATCTATGTCTTTAGTTTTATCATTAATAATTCACAAAAAGTTTCAAGTTTTGTTTCATATTTTTGTATCAGTAAAGTAAACACTTCATCCCTTTATGTTAACTCAAGTTTATCCGTTACAGAAATACAAGTTGGAAGGAAATATATATTTTCTTATATTTACATTTAATGATAAAGGAGCTCGCATTTTGGTACTTATTAACGTTTATATTCAGCGAAATACACCATAAATTTGATTTTAATAAATAGTTGCATATATTTTTTATTCGTCTTAACTTTAAATGAAAATTAAGATTAACTAGTATGCAAAACCAAAACAGGGTTCAAACCGGGCTCATAGTATTATACATTTCCTTCCCTTTACTTTGATAAAGAAAAAGTACACATTCAATGGTCTTTATTGTAATGCAAAACCAGAAAATATTCTCATCTTATTTATTTCTTTTTTAATGAAAATAACGTTTGCCAGTTTTCAGATTTACTAAAAAAAACAGTTTTGGTTTATAGTCTTCCTTCCTTCAAATAAAACCCACAAAAGTCTTGTTCTTGTCCCAATTAGAATCCAATTGAAAGTTTTGATGTTCTTGTTTTGACAGCATCTTAGCACAAAGCTACACAATGGACTATCTGTACTCTGCCCACCACGGGTATCGAAACCCGGTTTTTAGCGTTATAACTCGCAGACATACCGCTGTGCCACTAGGGGGCGAATGTATTAAGTTTTCTTCTGTTTTGTTTTTTTGAATTTCGCGAAAGGCTACTCGATGGCTATCTGCGCTAGCCGTCCCTAAGTTAGCAGTGGAAGACAAGAGAGAGGGCAGCTGGTCATCACCACCCATCGCCAATTCTTGGGCTACCCTTTTACCAACGGCTGAAAGGGCGAGAATGTTTGGTGCGACAGGGATTCGAACCCGCAACCTTCAGATTACGAGTCCCTTAACCCTTCTGGCTGTGCCGGGCCTTTTTTCTGTTATGCATCACATTTATTCATAGAGTTTACAAATAAATAAAACGAAACAAAGACTATAACTGATATACGTTATATTTAAGGTATTAAAATTTGTCAGTCGGAGTCAGATGGCATGAAAGTTGCTACCCCTGAAGCCAATCTGAAGCCATATGACATTTAAATGATTGATTGATTTTGAATCCCCTTTTTTGTATAATAAAGTAAGAAGCTCGGTGTACAATGGGCGCATTACGTTTTCATTCATGCATCACTTATATCTTTCCCCCAACAGCAAAGCGGTATATCTGCGGACATACCCGTGTTTCGGTACCCGTGATGGGCAGAGCACAGGTGGCGCATTGTGTGGCTTTGTGCTTGAATTTCGCGCAAAGCTACTCGAGGGCTATCTGCGCTAGCCGTCCCTAATTTAGCAGTGTAAGACTAGAGAGAAAACAGCTGGTCATCACACCACCCACCGCCAACTCTTGGGCTACTCTTTTACCAACGAATTGTGGGATTGGCCGAATATTATAACGCCCCCACAGCTGAAAGGACGATCCTATTTAGTGTGACGAAGAATCGAACCCGCGACCCTCGGAGTAGGAGTCGAGCACCTTAACCACCTCGCCATGCCGAACTAACTCCAAAGAAAACCGTTAACAAGTCATAAATGGCTTAGATTTATCGCATTATTAAAAAAAATTAACTAATCTGACGCTTCTTGTCTCAACATCTTACATATCAAACAATAGAAAAAAAAAATGTTAGTTATCGTTTCACAGCAGCGGCTGGTAGAATTTGTATATCTAATTAATGTCGTTCCGTAAGCTTTTTTGTGTTGTTTTTTTTTCAAATTGACAGCGCTCCCAGTGGCCAGAGACGCCAAAACTGTTGCCTCATTTAAATTTCAGAAATTAATATGTATTTGATTGATGACAAGAGAAATATTTTAATTAGTTTGCGACTGAAATTCCCTAAATTGATAAGATGAAAGATCGTACTGAACAAAATAAACCAACGTCAAGTGAAGTATTAGTACGAATTTTAAATACAAATTAAGAATACGAATATTCTGCTGATAACTGGTTGTATTCTTCAAGACAAAACTGAACGAAATTCTATTTTATTTAGAAAAACTGTAAAATCTATTGTCGTTTTTAGTACAGTATCTTAAAATATTTAATAAATAAATAAATAATAGAAATTTTTAAAAAAGTTTATATAATAAATACTTCTGTCCTTGCCAGTCTCTGACTTGTATTTTAAATGACAAAACTTAAAGGTTAACACTCCTACGAAAAGTGGGGCCTAATAGGCCCCAGAGCAACTTGAAAGGTTTTTAATATTAGGCTAATAATTTTGTATTTAAATGAAATTGCCATTTAAATCCATTAATGAATGGATTAACGAGATTCCCACTGTTCCTATCTACTATCTAGCGAAACCACAGCCAGGGGAACGGGCTTGGAGAAATCGGGACTAGAAACGTCTTTTCGTAGGAGTATTAAAGTGGTTTTGATTTGGCTTCCCCTTTATACAATAGGAGTTGACTTATGTCTTTGTTCCTGCTAAAGCAAGCGCATGAATTATTTCAGGGTGGTTAGACATGTTTCTATGACATAACTGGAATACAAAATAGGCAACAGCGACTGTCAAATGCCACAGAGCGCAACACCATGATAAACCCTCCTACGTTAAAGACAAACACATCCTATTCCAAGAATCTAACCGATTTCCTGTTCTTAGGGCTGGAAGCTAAGTGTTGCTCAAGTGAACATTGCGCACCACTCCCAATTGACAGATCATGTTATCACACAAAAACATGATTTTAGTACCTGCATTTAACTTACAAAACGACATTAGATTTCAAAAGTTTTTACTTAAGATGGATTAGTCATTAGATATTTACATCTACTTGTCACCAAATTCGTTAATAACTGATTTACATAACATAATTTTTTACTCAGTTAGAAATTAGTAGTAATAATTAAATTATAAGTAAGTCTGTAAAACTTTAAAATGTTGTACGACCAATTAAACAGCAACAGAAACTCAAATAAATGTGGATATTTTAATGCTAAAGACTTGATCTAATTTAATAAATAAATAAATAAGTTTTAATTATTCGTTATTGTTGTCTAGAATTCTCGAGATAAGTTGTACAAGAGCTATTCACACAATTCTGTGCCAAATTTCTGACTGATAGCTTAAAAAAAAAAACGCACTTTGACAACAACTGCACTTGCCATCAATTTTTGGAGCAATTGGTAAAAGTCAGAGATGGCCGGAGGTAGATTTCAGAAGAATTTAACACCTCAGGGAGCTTAAACTCGACCCATGGGACAGTTTAAAAAAAACATTTGCTGAAAATACTTGCGCTGCTACGTGGAGAATCCGTAGGTGCATGAAAGAGATATTCCATTTGTGTGAAACTATTTTCAAAACTTCCTCCAGATATCTGCACGAAAGAGATATTCCATTTGTGTGAAACCATTTTCAAAACTACCTCCAGATATCTGCACGAAAGAAATATTCCATTTGTGTGAAACCATTTTCAAAACTACCTCCAGATATCTGCACGAAAGAAATATTCCATTTGTGTGAAACCATTTTCAAAACTACCTCCAGATATCTGCACGAAAGAGATATTCCATTTGTGTGAAACTATTTTCAAAACTACCTCCAGATATCTGCACGAAAGAAATATTCCATTTGTGTGAAACCATTTTCAAAACTACCTCCAGATATCTGCACGAAAGAGATATTCCATTTGTGTGAAACTATTTTCAAAACTACCTCCAGATATCTGCACGAAAGAAATATTCCATTTGTGTGAAACCATTTTCAAAACTACCTCCAGATATCTGCACGAAAGAAATATTCCATTTGTGTGAAAACATTTTCAAAACTACCTCCAGATATCTGCACGAAAGAGATATTCCATTTGTGTGAAACCATTTTCAAAACTACCTCCAGATATCTGCACGAAAGAGATATTCCATTTGTGTGAAACCAATTTCAAAACTACCTCCAGATATCTGCATGAAAGAGATATTTTATTTGTGTGAAACCATTTTTAAAGCTACCTCCAGATATCTCTAACTTCTCGGAAGGCTAAAACTCGACCCAAGGGACAATTTTCGACATTCATTTGCTGAAAATACGAGCCGCTGTGCAGAGAACCGGTAGATACATGAACGAGGTACTTCATTTGTCTGAAACCATTTTAAAGCTGCCTCGGATTTTTACCCACACCCTGTTTTGGGCTGCTCTTGTCTGAACGAGTAGTGGATTTACCATCATTCTTAGAACGCATCTACGATTACAAGATACAAAATCATTTTTGTACGGCAAACGAACCAAGAAACCTCAATTTCACAGTCCAGGCACACTAACCACTAGACTTTCTCGGGTCCATTTATTTTAACACTTTTATTACTAACTGTTGTTTAAATTTCACCTAAATTCTTTTATGTGGCTGGAAATAATATCAATTAGATGAACGTGTTACCACCACGTTACCCTAATTATAATTACAATGGTTTGAATTTCGCGCAAAGCTACACGAGGGCTATTTGCTCTAGCCGTCCCTAGTTTAGCAATGCAAAACTAGAGGGAAGACAGCTAGTAATCACCATTCTTGGGTTACTTCTTTTCCAACGAATAGTTGGGTTGACTATAATATTATAACGGTCCAATGGCTGAAAGAGTGAGCATGTATGGTATGACGGAGATTCGAACCTGTGACCCTCAGAATAGAAGTCGATCGTCTTAACCACCTGGCCATGCCGGACCTCTTGTTGTTGTTTTTTCTTTTTTTTTATTACATATGTATAAACGTATACCATTTCTGGGACCATGTTGTTGATTTTAAAGACTGTTACGGAGTGAATTTTACTTTGTAAAACCAGCACAGTTTGGATTTACCTCAGTTATTTTATATTCTTAATCTATGCATAAACGATAGTATAAGGTTAAAAAAATCAATACATGTAAATACAAAGTGTGCTTTATTATATTATTCAGGTGAAGTATTATTTTGTCGTACCAGAAGTGAGTCACATACAAACAAAGAGATGTGAGATTTAAGATTATTTTGTATTTCAATAGGTAACGCTTAACTTATTTAATGTACTTCATTTTTCTTATTCAATTTCTTAATTTTTTTCGACACTTTCTCTTTACGGTTAGCGCCCTCTGCACTGAGTTCTGTAAAACGTTTATTTGCATTTTCTCATTTATATTATTAGTTTTCACAACAATTATATTCCACTTAGTGCAAATCTACACTTTGTCCACTGTGGAGAATCGAACCTCAGACTTTAGCGTTGTAAGTCTATAAGCTTGCTAGTGACTCATTTTGAGACTATTATTGTGTATGTCCCCACTTTTTTCTCTCTATTAAATATTTTAAAATATCGTTTCTTCCTACGTCTTTAAACCGTCTATTATAACTCAAAAATATAAAAGGTAAACTTTTAAGGTAATCGCCTAAAATATCAGTTGTTTTTTTTTTTCAATATGTTTGTTGTAAATTTTTATTTATCCTTAGAATGGTTTAACCGGATTCATTTGAGGAGTAAGTCTTCACGTGCGAAACAGGTGTCTGATAAAGCCTGGAACTACACGTGATCTGCAGATTTTCTTAATTTCAGATACGTGAAGGATCATGGCACTTTCAGAGCAGGAGAAGGTAAATTCTGTTGTGTGGCAGAGGAGGATGGTACCAGCGAAGGTGGACTGTCCAATTTAATACACTCTATCCAGAAAAATAACGAGAGAGAAGAAAAAATATACCATTCACAGTGCTATTGGGAAACTGCTAGCTAAAGTTAAGGTAACTAGTAGTGTAAAACTATTGGCAGGATTTGGACATGGTTCTCAGTGTTCAAAGAGAATGTAAATGTCGTCTTCAAACTAGTTTTGAATAAAAAAAGACAGCACGTGGAACATATTCTGTAAAATTCGTTGAAGTACTTATGGTTCCAGACTTTTCGGACACCGTGGATCCACTACATAGACGTGTTAATGTATAAAAACCAGTTTTTATTGTACGAAATATTAAGCGCATCAAATGGTGTTACGGATCGCTCGTGAATGAGTTTCTAAAGTATACGATGACAGATTTGTTTCTATTAAATCAGTTGTACAGCAACCTAATAACCTACGGTATGCTTGAACTAGCTGCTAGTTGTTAAGGTAAAATGAAATGATGAAACAATAGCAGGAATGTTGAAATTGGGCGCACCTGTTGGATGTGACTTACAGCATGAAAATACAACATTATATCTACATCTGTACTTCGACAGTCTCATTCTGGGTGGTAAGCCTCCTTTTCATCGCCAACAACTTATTTAAGATGGTTTAATTTCATCATTTTCCCCAGAACTAACACTCCCCCTATATTTAATACCCAAAATATTCCCTATTAGTTCGTCTCATTTACAATACTTACATTTCATTATTATTTCTCAAGTAACTCTCTTCCTTATTCCGAATTCTCCAAAATATTCTTTATTAGCGTACCTAATTTACAATGATTTCATTATTATTCAAACTTTATAAAATATTCCCTAAGCATACTTCAACTCTACACTGCCAACAGACATTATCTACAACATAGAGACGAAAAACCGTTCGTATGTCCGTTTATTAGATCGATCCTTCGGCCGTAACGGTACCAATCTACCAGCAACTTGCAAGAAACGATGGCTCTTTCTACCGTGACAAATACGTTCGTGTTTTTAAAACTTTTCAGCTTCTTTAAGTACACATTGAAATATGAGGTTAGGTTGGATCGTGATGAGTAATACAGTCGAATCGGGTATACTTATTTGTTTGTTTTGAATTTCGCGCAAAGCTACTCGAGGGCTATCTGCGCCAGTCGTTCCTAATTTAGCAGTGTAAGACTAGAGGGAAGGCAGCTAGTCATCACCACCTACCGCCAACTCTTGGGTTACTCTTTTACCAACGAATAGTGGGATTGACCGTCACAATTATAACGCCCCCACGGCTGGGAGGGCGAGCATGTTTGGCGCGACCCTCAGATTACGAGGCGCACGCCTTAACACGCTTGGCCATGCTGGGCCTATTTCATATGAAAAACATCCAACTTGTTCTAAATGAGAATATTCGTGTATTTCACCAGAATAGTACTTACTTGTCCAGTATACATTGAAATTTGTTTTTATGTTCCTGTTAAAGGTGGTTCTACTGTTTTCCAAGTCATTTTATCATGGTCTTACAGTAATAACTGATAAAATTAGTTCACCGGTGTAAACTCAATTTATAATGGAGAAATAAAAAATAGATGACGAAGTTCTGGTGCTTAGACGCGGCCCACAGAATAACTCGTAGTTCGTTTTTGTTGTTCTTTTTTCATGTAAAACTTTTAGTTCATAGCTACATCTTCTGACCGATTTGTGATCTACTTACAGCCGCGGTTGATGAGGATTCTCTGCTACACATGCTAATTTATATTGCCCAAAATAATAACTCGTATATAATTTTTAAAAAATAAAGAGTTAAAAGAAATTGTTTATCATTATTCGCATTATCAATTAGAATATAATCTGACTAATCGATATTTTTGAAAGATATATAACTTCCCCAAAGGAAAGCCTAGTTGTTTTACTTCATAAAACACCAAACAAACCAACCTAAAAGGAAAAAATCGAACTTAAAGTACATTCAATAGATTATATTTAATTTCCTTTGAAATGTAAATTCATGATGCCTTACAGTTATATGTAAAAGTTATCACATATTTAGCTTTATACAAATCCATTACTTAAAAAAGAAGATAAAAGCTAAATATGCCTCAACATTTAAATCCATTAGAAGGAAGAGAAAAAATGATACATATACCTCAATTTAATATGATCCATCAGGTGCAAGGAGAGAAATCTACGTATACTTCTATACAGAAGTTCATTACGTGAACAGAAAACTGTGTATATCTCATTGTAAGAAATGACTAGATGGAGAGTACAGAAAACTGTACATATCTCAATATTAAAGTCCATTAATGGAAAAAGAGAAAAGGTAAGTTATATGTCTTTTTCTACCTATAACTCATAATTGAAGTCCATTAGTGGAGATAAAGAAAATTACATATACCTTAGTTTAGGTCCATTAGCGGAAAGGAAAGAAGCTTCGTATATCTCAATATATGAGTTTATTGGCTGAATGGAAAGAACATTTTACGCATATCTCAACAAACAACTCCATTAGATGGCGTAAGCTAAGCTATGTTTATCTCAACAAACAAGTTCGGATTACGTTATAAACTACATATAGAAAAGCATACATTGTCATTAGGATGAGAGAGAGAAACAAAGTTCAACATATCAGCCCATTAGGTCAGTGCTTCCCAAACTGTGTGACCAGAATTTTTGAAATCATTGAGTAATTTTTTTTATTTATAATGTAACTATCATCAATTTGTTTTACAAATCCAAACTTGTTTTGTTTTCTCCTGGATACACAGTATAAAAGCAACTTCTGGCTTTCTCTTAGTCAGAGGGGCTGGGTCCCAATAGGCCGGCCATACAGACTTATTCACATGTGCTCAAAAAGTTTGGGACATTAAAAATATGCTACGAGCTGAAAGAGTTTAGAAAACACTTAATAAGATTGTGTTGCAAAAACACTGCGTATATGAAATATTACGAGGTGTTATACAAGAAAAGTAGAACATAAAATACTATTAGACGTTACACAAGAAGGGTAATGCATAAAATACTACTTGGTGTTATACAAGAAAATTAGAATATAAAATACTAGTAGGCGTTATACAAGAAAGGTAAATACATGAAATACTATAGGTGTTATAAAGAAAGGTAAAACATAAAATAGTACTAGATGTTATACAAGAAAGGTAGAATATAAAATACGACTAGGTGTTATACAAGAAAGGTAGAACATAAAATTCTACTAGGTGTTATACAAATAAAAGTAGAACGTAAAATACTACTCGGTGTTATACAAGAAAGGTAGTACATAAAATACTACTCGGTGTTATACAAGAAAATTAGAATATAAAATACTAGTAGGCGTTATACAAGAAAGGTAAGTACATGAAATACTATAGGTGTTATAAAGAAAGGTAAAACATAAAATAGTACTAGATGTTATACAAGAAAGGTAGAATATAAAATACGACTAGGTGTTATACAAGAAAGGTAGAACATAAAATTCTACTAAGTGTTATACAAATAAAAGTAGAACGTAAAATACTACTCGGTGTTATACAAGAAAGGTAGTACATAAAATACTACTCGGTGTTATACAAGAAAATTAGAATATAAAATACTAGTAGGCGTTATACAAGAAAGGTAAGTACATGAAATACTATAGGTGTTATAAAGAAAGGTAAAACATAAAATAGTACTAGATGTTATACAAGAAAGGTAAGTACATGAAATACTATAGGTGTTATAAAGAAAGGTAAAACATAAAATAGTACTAGATGTTATACAAGAAAGGTAGAATATAAAATACGACTAGGTGTTATACAAGAAAGGTAGAACATAAAATTCTACTAGGTGTTATACAAATAAAAGTAGAACGTAAAATACTACTCGGTGTTATACAAGAAAGGTAGTACATAAAATACTACTCGGTGTTATACAAGAAAGGTAGTACATAAAATACTACTCGGTGTTATACAAGAAAGGTAGTGCATAAAATACTACTCGGTGTTATACAAGAAAGGTAGTGCATAAAATACTACTCGGTGTTATACAATATAGTTAAGAATTGAAATAGCCAACAAGAAATATTTAATTTTTATCAATAGTTTTACTAAAGACATTTCTAGCAGTTTCAATATAACTATTTTTAGCACTTTCAATATCACTCATTTTAGCTTAAAACTTTATCAACTATCCTTACCATAAACATTGATTTATGACATTACTGAAAAGGGAAAATGAATGTGAAAATGTACAAGACACGTTTATTTCTTGTACAAGCTACGCTGTATTGTTTGGAGCCTATGATTAATCAGATGCTAAATTAGTTTATCGATATAGTAAGTAGTTAGCAATATACAAGTAAAACAAATTTTCCTAGAAATAGATTTATATCAATTCTTCTATAGAGCGTAGGATATCTGAACTATCCAACAACTTAGCTATTGCAAATAACATATAACTGTTATTTCTATAAGAATCTCATAACAAAGTTCCAGTCGTTCGACAAATACCTGATCTATACACCAACACATAGCATTACCGTAATGGGAAAATCCTGTTCATCGCACGTGTAGTAAGATCGACGAAACCGAAAAACAGTGTGAGTATCGTTTTCCAAACCTTTTAGAAATATCCAGTCTTGATGTCCATCAATAGAAGGTCGAGTCTCTCCTGTGGCATAACAATCCTTAAAACAAAACAAAAACAGATCAACTAAATATGTTCATAATATACTTTAACATTTTTTTTATTGTAGTGGTAAAGTAGCCAACCTTTATACCAAAATTCTTATAGCATTTTCAGTTCCTAGTTTCTGTGATAAAACTTTGCTTTCTATAATAACCATTTCTGTTTATAACAAGCACCGCTTGACTTGTTTACATACCTGATTTTACGTTATGTCTATACGAGTTTGGAGAAACTTTTTAAATGTTTTCTAATCAAGTTTATATTAAAAATAAACTGGTTTGAAAGACTGAATTTCATATCAGCTTGGAATAAGAAAGACGAACAAAAATTTTAACTCAGGGACGGAGACTTCTATGAAAATAGGGGTCTTGCTGTAGTTTATTTTAAGGCAATGTTGCACAAAGGATTGTCTACGTTGTGAAGATCAAACCCCAAATTCTAGCATTATAAACTCTCTAGCTAATCGTTGAATCACCAAGGGACAACTACAGTTTTAAAACATTAGTGCAATTATTAAAAATAAGCAAAAGTCCCAGAAATTGTGAGTTGAAAAATATAAAGAACGAATATCTGTGTTTTTTAATTGCAGAATATTTTTTACTAAATCTTGTTTGTTTTTTGTTTGTTTGAATTTCACACAAAGCTACTCGAGGGCTATGTGTACTCGCCGTCCCTAATTTAGCTGTGTAAAACCAGAGGGAAGGCAGCTAGTCATTACCACCCACTGCCAACTCTTGGGCTACTCTTTTACCAATGAATAGTGGGATTGGCCGTCACATTATAACGCCCCCACGGCTGAAAAGGCGAACATGTTTTGCACAATGGATATTCGAACTCGCGGTCTTCAGATTACGAGTCCAACGCCTTAACACGCTTGGCCATTAAATTTATTAAATCAACATATTGTGGTAATAATAACTCTTGTGAAAAAAAAAGTTTTAGTTTTAACTGAAAGAGGTTTAGAACTGCCATTTTTTTTCGTTAAGTCTTGAAACAACAAGAGAATTAATAAAGTGTTTTGATTTGTGTTTGACATTATCCACCCCCTTCTCGATGGCTCAGCTGTAAGTTACAAGATTTGTAACGTTGAAAATAAAGTTTCGATGCCGGTGGTTCGAGAGTACAGAAGCCCGTTTTGTAGCTTTGTGCTTAATTAACAACAAACAAACAAGGTTTGGGAGTAGTGACAATTAATAGGCTGTGGCTTTTAACTGTGGTTGACAGGAGTAAACTGATGAACATGATAGTTCAGTAATCTATGACGTTACAAGTAAACCCATAACCATTTAGCTGAGAACTAACATTTTTTTCTAAGTGTTTTTGACTGACGTCATTTTAAAACTGCCAAACAATGTTTTTATGTTTAGTTTGAAATTGATTAGTATCATTAACTGTGGTTGACATTAATTGTGTGTGTGTTTTTCTTACAGCAAAGCCACTCGGGCTATCTGCTGAGCATACCGAGGGGAATCGAACACCTGATTTTAGCGTTGTAAATCCGTAGACTTATCGCTGTACTAGCGGAGGGCGAACATTAATTGTAAAATGATAATTGTATTTTATGATTGTTTGATGTTATCGATGAAATGACAAAAGCCTTTTAACTATGGCGTAATTTTTCTTAAACAACATATATATATATACACACACACAAAGAGAGAGAGAGAGACACTTATGTGTTTTAAGAAGCCTGATTATAATAAAAAATGATGATACATGTAAATAAAATAAAACAATCATTAGGCTAAACGTAAATTGAAACATAATTTGAATATTTAATTTGTATATACAATTCGCAGATCTAAGCCGAGATTGTACGTCACATTTTGGTCTGATTGTGTGTCACATAAAAACAAGATGCAAAATTTGACAAATACAAACAGAAAAGTGTCTAAATTAGAGGCTCCCTTTGAGCTCGAGACCCGGGGTTAATGGTCCTCTTGTCCCTAACTGACCATATATATATATATAGAGAGAGAAAGAACTAATAAACAGTGCTTTTCGACTATCTTACACTAATGGAGAACTGTTAAACGATATTCGACAAGCTGAGAACTGATAAATCGTGTTTTACATTCACGAATCATTGATAAACAGTGTTTAACGTTAAATAAAAACTGATAAAACAGTGCTTTATCAGTTGCAAAACTGATTAACTGTTTTTCAGCCATATTGATGGAGAACTGATAAGCAGTGCACTTCAACTTTGTTTTTTGCCTGGTATTTGCGTGACATTCGCGACACCTAAAACATCATCCTTAAATTTTGCCGACGTTCAGAGAAACAGTATCCGGTTCAGTGATTTACCCGGTGTGTTTCTAAGTGAACAAAGCCCATTAAACCTGCGTAAAGCATGAGTAAGTGTGACCTTCGCTGCATCCTAAATCTATTTATCGGGTTCTAGTAGCGCTTTCATTGTCTGTAGTAATGTACCATGGTCAGAACGAATTGGATAAATAACTATAACAACTTGTTATTGGCTGCATTATAGTTATTAGCATTTTGGAACTCGTAGAACGTTCTATCTCCAAACGTTAAAACGAAAAATTCATACTGTGCGATCAACAGAAGTGTTTTGTTTTACAATATGTAGTCCCACTGGTTTATGCTGATCTTTTCAGTCTCGCATATTCCTTAAATCAATGGCTTTCAAACTTTTGTGTTTGCAAACCACAATGGGACTTGTGGACGTACTGTGCTACCACTTCCTTTCTGAAATAATGCAGCCTTTCAGGGCTACCTAGAGGAAGCCCGCAGACCACAAATTAAAAACTGCTACGCGTTAAATTCAAATCTCACTTTCGATCCACCTTTTGCATGGATTATACATGAATAGGGTTCTCATTAATTCAGCAAATCTATTATAAATATCTGACAGAATACTCTATTTTACATTTGGCGTTACGGCGTAATTAAATACGACTTTAAAAACAACATTGCTCCAAATATGGAGATTTGAACGACATTGTTCAACACTGTATTGTACCGGTTTAAAATTATTGGAAATATTTTTAATAATTCAATAGAATATAAAACTCACGTACAACTAATTAAAATTAAAAATATAAGGTTGCTTTCTTACAATACTTATGCATATTAAACACTGAGTTCGAAAATACTAAGAGGATTTCTATACTTCTAAAAGTCCATGAGTGAAAGCAAAGAAGAATGTATTAAATATGTCAGCCACACTACAACTCTTGAATGTAGTGCCGACGAGGGCCTTCGCACATTACCATGGTTCCTCTGGCTAGCTGGGATGCGTATGAGGTTTTTGTTATAGCAAAGCTACATCAGGCTAAATGTTTTCTCCACCGAGGAGAATCGAACCCCTGATTTTAGCGTTGTAAATCCGAAGACTTACTATTGTCCCACCAGTGGGCGTTTGGGATATGACAGACAGAAGCAACACATATACTTATAAACACATCATTGTTACGAACAACGACTGTTATATTGAGAACCAGATTTAGCAAGTGAATTGTAAAGTGTTGAACAGATCAAGCTAATTACTCGCTTCTGTTTAATTTAAGATTGTATAACCTTAAACATAAGGTAAACTGACACAAAAACCCATCAAAACTGAGTTTCTACAGTATAAAAAATGAAGAAAGCATTTATTTGCTTGTACAGAAAGTACGTGTGAACCACCATAATTAACCATTAGTTTTTATCTTCCATATAATTCTAAAGATTATCAGGTTACGATTGTTTTGTTTTTGAATTTCGCACAAAGCTACACGAGGGTTATCTACCCAATTTAGCAGTGTGAAACTAGAGGGAAGGCAACTAGTCATCATCACCTCCCGCCAACTCTTGGGCTACTCTTTTACCAACGAATAATGAGATTGACCGTCACATTATAACGCCCCTACGGCTGAAAGGGTGAGCATGTTTGTTGCGACGGAGATTCGAACCCGCGGCCTTCAGATTACGAGTGGAACGCCTTAACCCACCTGGCCATGCCAGGCCCGTCACGTTACGAAATAGCAAACTAAGGAATAAATTGCTCTTATCGTGCTTATAATTTCATTTGGTTTAAACTAAACATTCTGGTAAATAAAAATTACTGAAAAACAAACACTGTTTACATAAATAGAAATAACTGGTTTTCATAAGGCGCGTAGAAAGAAATTGTGTAATAACATCTAGATTTTGTGTATCTTACGCAAGTGTCCGATGAGCAACACATGGAATCTTTTGAAGGTGGTCAATGATATAAATTACAAACAACAAAGTGACATTTATAAACAGAAGTACAGCCCAATCTGTAGTAGAAGCCTACCTAAAAATGAATATCTGTTTGTTTCTAAACGTTTCATTAGCATTTTAGTCTTTCCAAAAAGTAATTTATACAAGACTTTTGTTTTTACATAATCTTATTAAAGGAAATAAATACACAGTTACTCACGTGAAAGAAGTGACTCCCGTCCTTCATCCATCCAATTACCATGTCACTTCCTTTCATTCCTCCATTAGGAGACAACCCAAAACCAAAATAGCCGTGTGTGGCAACTTCCACCTGGAAGGTTATGTCTTTTTCTCCAGGTTTCCATTTCAGATGAAAATTGTTTTCTCCGTCTAGTACCGTGTGGTGAGTCCATTCGAATAACTCACTATGAGTAGTACACAAACATTTCACCAAATAAACTACAGTAACTAAAATTCGCGCCGAAATTCGAAACATTTCTTTCTCGTCTAAAGTGCAATGATAGAATACTCTCTTAAAAGTGAGTTCCCGAGTGAGGTAGCGTTGCGCCACCTAGAGCAAATAAATCTTAACATAACATAAGCGACATAATAGGCTGTGTACCACGTGACCTTTTTACAGTTGAGCAGTCAAGGGAATCCCCGAACAGACGGGCAGTACTGCCCTTTTCCCTTTCAAACATAATTGCCAACAACATACAATGCTTACTATTTTGATATTCTAGGTAACTTTGGACAAAATGATTTATTCACCTCTCTCTGTTTGCAGTATTAAATACTTGATGTCCGAGCTATATTACTTTAATTTAGTTGTGTTAAAAATAATATAACTATTTTTTAAAACTTATGCAGATGAATTAAATTGCTTCGAATAGATACCTTTAAAAACTTATTCTCCTGAAACAGAGAAAGAAAATGCTAAAACTTGATACATAATAACGTATTCGTTAAGAACATTAGTAAGTTTAACACGAAACATTACCTTGTACTATTCTCGACTAATCTTTGTTAACTAATTTAGTTAAAATGCAGTGACCTTTGTTTACACAGCTGCAAGTGAAGAGTGTTTCAGTTGTACTGCCATTAGGAAACAAATATTAGCACAGAAGACGGTTCGTTTGTTTGTGGCCCAGCATAGTCAGGTGGTTAAGGCACTCGACTCCTAATTCGCGGTTCGAATCCCCGTCACACCAAACATAATCGCCTTTTCAGCCGTGGGTACGTTACAATGGGAGGGTCAATCCCACTACTCGTTGGTTAAAGACTAGCCCAAGAATTGGCGGTTGGTGGTGATGACTAGCTATATTCCCTCTAGTCTTACACTGCTAAATTAGGGACGGCTAGCGCAGATAGCCCTTGTGTGACTTTGCGCGAAATTCAAAACCAAACGAACAAATAGTTTGTTGAATTTTGAGAAAGTTATTTGCACTACTCGTCCTTAACTAGAGAGAAGGCAGCTAGTCAACAACACCCACCGCCAATTTGATCATTACTCTCATTTTTCTTTCTGTTTTTTTTTTGGGGTGATGGTGGTTACAGATCAAGAATTACGGAACCTCAGATCCACATTTTTAAATATTCCACGTGGGAAGTATTGAAACATGGCTATGGAAGGTGTTTAAAATAGGAAGAATATTTGTGTTTTATCACAAATCTATAAAACTGATTGCCTGTGCTTTGCCCACTGCGGATATAGAAACCTGGTTTTTAGCATTAAAAGCCCTGAAATTTACTGCTGATACCATTGGGGGATAGGTGGGTAAGCGAAACAAATGTATTGTTCCTTATTAACTATTAAAATGCAGTCATGAAAAACGCCTTAAATTACAGATATTTATTTGTTTGTTTAAAAGCAAAGCCACATCAGACAACATGTTGTGTCCACCGCGGAGAATCGATATCCAAAATTTAGTATTGTAAGTCTGTAAACTTACTGCTTTCTCACCGAGCAGACGCCGTGGCATTTTGCAAGCGATTACCTCGTTTTTGTTTTTTTTCAGATGTTGCTGATTGTAGACAATATCTGAAAATCTGCGACAGCAGATTATGTTTTAAGGTAACACGATCAGCTACGATTTAATGAAACCCAATTGATATAGAACCTCTAAAAGGTCTCGATGTGTATAACAGACCACAAATATATACGTAAACGTAAGCTAAAGCAGAATTATTGTGCGACTTCTTGCACCTAGAAATTAATTGTTGCACGAGCAGCTACGTCACAGATTTTTCTTCTGAAGTGATGCGTCATATCCTTGTGAGACATAGGTTTAGTTATAGTTAGGATATGATGTCGTTTTCAATAAGATAAATTTTGTACAAACTAAAAAAAAAGCGTCGTTTTTTTCTCAGAATGTCCAGGTTTTATTGTCATTTTTATCGACTTTACAATATTTTAGTATACTCCCTAAAACTACATGAAATTCCACTATTTTATAAGAGTCTAAATTTGGTTTTTGTTGTAGTGATCCGTGGAAAGGTTGCACAAATACAGAAACGAGGTGGCAACATAATGTATAGATTTCATTAAGATAAGCTGAAAGAAAAAATATCGTGTGGTTCGCGAATAAAAACATTTGAGAAACATTGGTTTAAAATAAAGTAGTCTTTTGAAAACTGAGATTCTTATTCGGTATCGTTTATAAAACATGAATATATAATTCTCTGCAGGTGTTTTCAGTTTTCGTTTTTCCTTAAAGTCATCATTGTAGATTGTTGGTTTATTTGTTTATGATTTAGGGTTTTTTATTCCATTTATAGTTTTCTTTGTTTCCATTTTAGTAATAATTAGGACGCGATATATTGTATTTCGTGAAAGCTATACATTGGCAATTAGTATTTAGGTAGATATATTGATTCCTAACGTAGTGTCACAGTGGTATGTCTGCGGACCTACAATGCTAGAAACCGGTAGTGAGCAGAGCACAGATAGCCCACAATAACAAAGGAATATAAAATGAACTAAAACAAATGAATAAAAATAAATTAGTGTACTGGTATTAAAATGTATTAAAAAGTTGATAAATTCTCTGTTACTGGTTCGTTGGATGTTATTTGGACTTCTTTATTCTTTAAAATTATACCTCAGAATGTAATTGGAAATGGAATTACTTTTATAAGATGAAGAATTGCTTTAAAATAAAAGTAATAGTTGTTGGTTTCATAAAATATACTAATTAATATATATTGGTTACTTCTCTAACTGAGTGTCACACTGGTTACTTTTCTAACTGAGTGTCGCACTTAGCCTGTTTCATAGAAAATCTAATTAGTTGTTGATTTTTTGCCTTTTTAGAAATCAAACCTCATCGCGATTGCAATTCAGAGCTAAAACATTTTTGTGTCTATTAGCTATGCGTATCTTTATTTCTCTATTTGCACAAAAAGCAACAAAAAACAGCTTAGTTCAAGGTTATTGGTGAAAGAGAAACGTTTATTATTTTCTTATTTTGCAAATAGTGATCCACATTTTGCAAACATGCTCCAAAAGTTACAAAATAACTGTAATAATAAACGTTTGGTTTAAAGGATGGCCATGTTTGGTTACAAAAGACGGTATTGAAACATCGACTTACTTGAAGGGATGTAAGGATAAAAACTTAACAGGTTTTGCTTCAGTCTAAGCCGTGTGTTGAATAAAATAGGTTACTACGAAACTACCTTAATACGAATGTCAATATGAACTCACAGATGATGAAGATTTCTCAAAAACATCACAGAAATTAAGTTTAACATCAAATTTTATGGTCCGAGATGAACCATCTGCATAACATCAGGCAAGCTAGTTCCCGTAGAAAAACGCACTAGTGCTTTAATAACAACTGACGCTTCTCACCTGTAAAAAATAACTTATTAACACTTACATCACAGTACTGGAAATAGATTCACTTCAAAACACGCAGATTTGAATATCGTCAACTTAACATTATTTAATTACTTAAAAATCTTCTAAACGAGACCGAAATGAAGAAACTGTAGATTTTTAAAGGAGGATAAGTGATTAATATGACCTCACTAAAGTCCACAAGGAAGAACTTGTGAGGAATACTTCCTCTAGAAGTATTATAACTAAACACTAAAGTCCACAAGGAAGAATTTGTGAGGAATACTTCCTCTAGAAGTATTATAACTAAACACTAAAGTCCACAAGGAAGAACTTGTGAGGAATACTTCCTCTAGAAGTATTATAACTAAACACTAAAGTCCACAAGGAAGAACTTGTGAGGAATACTTCCTCTAGAAGTATTATAACTAAACATTAAAGTCCACAAGGAAGAACTTGTGAGGAATACTTCCTCTAGAAGTATTATAACTAAACATTAAAGTCCACAAGGAAGAACTTGTGAGGAATACTTCCTCAAGAAGTATTATAACTAAACACTAAAGTCCACAAGGAAGAACTTGTGAGGAATACTTCCTCAAGAAGTATTATAACTAAACACTAAAGTCCACAAGGAAGAACTTGTGAGGAATACTTCCTCTAGAAGTATTATAACTAAACACTAAAGTCCACAAGGAAGAACTTGTGAGGAATACTTCCTCAAGAAGTATTATAACTAAACATTAAAGTCCACAAGGAAGAACTTGTGAGGAATACTTCCTCAAGAAGTATTATAACTAAACATTAAAGTCCACAAGGAAGAACTTGTGAGGAATACTTCCTCAAGAAGTATTATAACTAATCTCAGAACTGGTTTATCGCTTCATTTGCTTTCAACCTTCTTGAGGTTCAAGAAGCTGAATGTGAACAAGGTCTCTCATTCAGCCTAAAATGCATTTCTGAACAACTTGTTTGTTTGTTTTAGACTTTTGCGTAAAGCATCACAATGGCTATCCGCGCTAGCCGTCCCTAACTTAGCAGTGAAAGACGAGAGGGAGGACAGTTAGTCATCACTGCCCACCGCCAGTTCTTGGGCTACTCTTTTACCAACGAATAGCAGGATTGACCGTCACATTATAGTGAGAGCATATTTGGTGTGATGGGAATTCAAACCTAGGATCTTCAGATTACGAGTCTAGCGCCCTATCATAGCTTATATAGCCAGTATTTGTAAAAACGCTAGTATCCGCTGGAATAGTTTAATCGTGAACAGTGAGGTTGTTTATACTGTGTTTTCTAAAGGGAAGTAGTTTCCGCTGAAACGTAAGATTTAAGTATTTACTCGTAGTATTTTCTGTAATAATTGTTTTCATACGTTCCAAACTTATAATGCACATTGTTCCTAATTTCTGGACTCGAGGAAACTGTTAACAAAACTACTCAATTAGCTATCTATGTTCTGCCCACCACGGGTATCGAAACCCTATTTCAATGTTGCTAGTCCAGAGACCATATGAAGAACAAGCTTTTCCACTAAGACAAAAATTTAAAGCAAAATATTACTATGGGAAATTCACTTCCATACTATTTCAATATTTTCTGCAATCTGTCTCCTGGTGGGACAGCGGTAAGTTTTGGAATTTATAACGCTAAAATCAGAGACTCGATTTTCCTCAGTAGACACAGCAGATAGCGCAAAAGTAGCTTTGCTATAACAAAATACACAAATGTATTTTTCATGTAATTCTTATCGGCGGATGGTGCTCAAATAGCCATTGTGTAGCTGTACACAAAAATCTATACAGTCATAATCCCTTCTATACATTAGTCATTTATCACATATGAATTAATAAACAATATTAGTTATTCAAACTATTATTTAATTCGCCAGACATTACCCCAACTTTCCAACGGTCTTAAAACAAGCTGTTACAAAAGGAAGTTAGTTATTAATTTGGAAACAATTATGTTAAAATGTCAACAGGTTACGTTTGGTAACGACTGAGATAATGATATTACAAAGTACTTTTGTAGACTTGACACAAGATGAAAAGTTTGTTTCTTCCTTTGTCATAGCCGGACGTAGTGACCTTGGTCATAGTCAATCACCAAAAAACTGTTAGCTTAATCTGTGTTGACAGTGGACCTGTACTGGGTTCTCACGGTAACCTCAGCTATCCTATGTTGTACTCTGTACCCTGTTGTAACTGACGACTTGAGGGAAGTTTCCTACACTCACGTAATTCTGTAGAATAAACGAACCCTCCCGTCACATCTGGTTCACAACAGCCTTGGTGTTTTCTGGGTAACTGGATAATAATATACATTTACTTCAAATATATTTACAGTTGATGACACTTTAGCGTGGTAGATACATACAATTTGTATCGTGTTAGCGTCGTAGATGTTGACAATTAATGTCATGTTAGCGTGGAGGCTGTTAACAACTTATATCATTTTAGCATGGTAGATATTGACAATTTATGGTACTTTAGCGCGGAAGATATTACAAGCTATGCTATCTTAGCGTCTCGTGACTATTAAGAATCTATGTTAACATGGTGAGTGATTTTAGTGACAAATTATACCTTAGCTCAGCTATAATAGACCACTGTCAAGTCACACATTTAAGAATTCTTAAAACCTTTTTCCTTAACTACAAACTAGATGGCAGAAAACATTTCAAAGGAAACACTTATAATAAAAATATTCACAACTTTAATTAGATATTTTATTGTTTGAAAGTGGAACTTAGGCTTAAATGTTTGTTTATTTTTATGGTGATGATAACGTTTTTGAAAGGAACAATAGATTTTTATATAAAATTGTAAAGTTTATACATATATATGTTAAAATCTAAATTAAAAATAACAAAACTAGTAACCAAATAATAAAATATTACAACCCACAATCCGGTAAATTATGTATCGAATTTTATCGTAATGTTATAAACTATCACTTTTCTTTAGAATTCAATCCCACTGTTCGTTGGTAAAAACGTAGCCCAAGAGTTGGCGGTGGGTGGTGTTGACTAGCTGCCTTCCCTCTACTCTTACACTGCTAAATTAGGGACGACTAGCGCAGATAGCCATCGAGTAGTTTGCGCGAAATTCAAAACAAACAAACAAACAAATCCTTTAGAATATTGGAACACGTGGTCTGGTAAATTACGTATCAATATTTTATTCTAAAACTACAATATTTCACTCTTCCTTTAGAATATTAGAACGCGTGGTCTGATGAGTTATGTTTCAGTATTTTTTTCTAATGTTATAAACTATCACTCTTCCAAATCATAATTTCTCACAGCTGAGAAGATACGACTTTTGCACGATAAATAAACTGAATTCATAGTAAAGAATGCAAGGTTGTTTTTAAATAAATATCTTGATAAATGGAACAATCGCACATTGTCTTGCCTGTTTTTGAATAGATGACTATAATTATGTGCGCAGCTATCTGCACTAACACGCCCTACTTTAAACTTATTTTTTTATCCAGAGATACGGTTGTATCACAATATATCAGCTATTTTTGGAGTTGTCGCTTTACAGAGAAGCAGATCTTAAAACTAAACAGACAGCGACAATTAATTTGTTAATTAAATTTATTGAAAAAAAAACGAATCTTCAACAAGCAGAGCAACAGATGCACATCTGTAGACTCCGATTCACTTCATTCATTCATCGTAAACGGGCCCGGCATGGCCAAGCGTGTTAAGGCGTTCGACTCGTAATCCGAGGGTCGCGGGTTCGAATCCCGGTCGCACCAAACATGCTCGCCCTTTCAGCCGTAGGGACGTTATAATGTGACGGTCAATCCCACTATTCGTTGGTAAAAGAGTAGCCCAAGAGTTGGCGGTGGGTGGTGATGACTAGCTGCCTTCCCTCTAGTCTTCGAATAGCTTTGTGCGAAATTCAAAAACAAACAAAAAACAAACAAACATTAGTTGGTGGCGTCGCCTTTTGGAAGATTCCAGAATATCAGTTTGTAGTTGTGTTCATAATGAGTACAATTTGTCTCCGTAGTTTTAAGTCTGAATCTTAAAAAAACAAACAAAAACAATATGTTCTCTACTTTTCAAAGCCTTTTTCTCCCTACTTTTCTTACATATTTTTGTTTCTTTATAATTAATTTGACATTTAATTACCATCACGATCATAGAATATTTTATACATTTTCATCAAACTCTAAAAAAATAAAACTAAAATCTGGTGAAAGCTAACAATATTATATGAAGAACTTTGAACTTATCTCAGTGGTTTACCCTGATTCCTTCCCAACATGTACTTGTGCAGGAATCATGTATAAGAATCTCTCATGTGTAATACGCAGCTACTCGCTGTAAAACTTTGTAGATTCATGCATGGTCTTTATGCCGAAAGCAACACGCACGAGGCTTAAGTTGCATAAGACAAACAAAAGTATTTATTGGTCACTTGAACATGGAAACACATTATGTTAGAGTAATATTACATTGACAAATAAAATATTACAATGTACACAGTGACTCTTCCGAACCGAGTTATGCTTTATATTTTTTCATACTATTTTACTTTTACTGAAGGAAATTATTAGTTGTTTTCTAAGTTACAATTATGAAACATGTCAAGTCATCAGGTAGTGTTTCGGTATAATTGCTATATAATCAACCACTTAGTAAAAGCAGAGACTCTTCTTCCGTCACGTTCACGTGGTGCTTGTTCAACGCTATATCTGTGAACTGTTATCTGATTTCCAGAAAAACAAGGGATACGAGAATCTAAAATACAGATGTGCCAGTTTTTGTTGCAGGTGAAAGAAAGGAGGTAAAAGACAATGTTGAAGACAGAATAAAATAAGATGAAAACACTTCATTTGTCAAGATACAAATACAAGTAATACAAAACTACAAGAAAAAATGATCATTTAGTTGAAAAACAATTGCAGGATACAGGAATTTATATGTAGAATGACGTACGAAAGGAAACGAGACACACGAAGGTCTCGAGAAAGTAGTGACAATAAGTCTACAGCAAGTCTTAACTCATTCGGCCCGGGATGGCCAAGCGTGTTAAGGCGTTCGACTTGTAATCCGAGGGTCGTGGGTTGGAATCCTGGTCGCACCAAACATGCTCGGCCTTCCAGCCCTGGGGGCGTTATAATGTTACGGTCAATCCCACTATTCGCTAGTAGAAGAATAGCCCAAGAGTTGACGGTGGTGATGACTAGCTGCCTTTCCTCTAGTCTTACACTGCTAAATTAGGGACGGCTAGCACAGATAGCTCTCGAGTAGCTTTGCGCGAAATTCAAAAAACAAAACAAACTTAACTCATTCGGGAATTTTCTTCAATGCACCGTCACTGCACTTGCAATGCACATTCTGACCAATCATAAGAGAGGCATTAAAATGCAGAAATATCTGTTTCATATGACAGTAGCAGGGTACTCACAACATCAAGAGAGACACGATTCAACAATCCCATGGAACATTAATTTATAGACTGGTCAAAATAGAATAAACAACAATAACACTATGAGAAGTATTTTGTACACACTCTAAATCAGATATAGCAATAATAATAATAGTAGGCATCTGTAAGTTTCTCGATACTATGAATTAGGCATAAAAATGGTATACTTGTTTGGACACCTTTTCGAATATCTGTAGGTTCTATTTGGGACAAACCTACTAAGATTGTTGTTTTTGGGCATCAAGGCTGTTGCGCAGAATTTTTTATGATAGTCCTTCGTTTCTTCTGCTCGATAAAGCTCTTTTCTTGATAACCCCTTATATTATTTTTTAGGGGTGAAACAAAGACTTGTGTAAATTCATATGAGTTGGTGCTCATCTCTCTTGAATATACATAAATGTAATAAACATTTACTCAGATAATTTAAAGATTTTGACATATCACACAAGTATATTGTGATATCATTATTATTTTTCTTTTGTCTTCAACTTGTGCAAATGAAAGGCACTAATCCTGTCTGCATTAAAGACTAGGAAGCTCGCCAATAATAAAGATCTGGTATATTATACTATGTTACATGAATAGAATTTGTTTTCCTTGAACACATTACGTTTGCGTAGATCGACATTCATGTTGTTATTTTTGCATGATATTTCCAGAAGCTGCTGTAATGAATATACTTACTACTTTTCTATTGGATATCAGTGGATATCTGACTACTACAATTAGAGTTACTCAAAATGTATAATAAAGATGTTCCAGGTTTTGCCATCCATTGAAATTGAATCAAGTACTTGAAAAGAATGTGGTCGAATGTTATCGCTGTAAATCTAGTGTTGTATTCTTTTTCTTGGCTATCTTTCTAACGTAAACAATTGTTGGTTTCGGGGTGTAACTGGAAACGTTTGAATCGTTTGAGTTGTGAGCCTTTGTCAACTTTAAATTCTTGTTTATTATCTTGTTACAGATATTAGGAGATAAGCCAAGTTTCATTGTAACTTGGGTCGAAAGTTACTCTGCTGTAATCACAGTGGTAACCTTCTATTTTCGGATGAGGACGTTACTTCCGATTGGCTTGGGATGCGATTTCAGAGTCCACTGCTGCCCTACATTCTCTATTGCGTAAGTTTTTCCGCTTGGATGAAAAACATTGGAGGCTCCCTTCTTTTAATTAAAATGCATCTTGGCTCTACTTCGTTTAAAAAATTCGCTGTACAGATATTCTTCTGTGATAAATCGCATCAGATGCAAGCGTACTGCAACTGCATTGCACTTTAAATAGTCTAAAGCCTACTATCAACAAAATATACATCATAGCTCACTTCTGTGGCAAAACGCCACTTCGTTAGCAATATACGAGTTCTTGTATTACAGTCTTCTGTACTGGTATCTTAAGGCTATTTGTAAAATAACTTTAGTAGTGTTTTTTTCTTTCTATGTTGGTGACATCTGTGTGACCTCCAGGAGCTTTTTTTTTTTTCCTTTCTTCACTAAGTGTTTGCTGTGTGAGCGTCACTTAAGAATAGCGTTTCCAAACAAAAAAGGCGCAGTGCATGTTCTGATATAATTAAAGCAAATTCAGTTTTGCAGGAACATTACTGAAGGAAAACAAATTTTATTACGTTCCTCATCCGTTCTTTAAAAGCTATATATTTATATGGACTATGTATGCACGAGGAAACAGTAACCCTGATTTTAGTTTTGTACGTTTATAAAATTATCGTTATCACACTAGATTATATTAATTAAAAACTCTACGTCTTACGAAATATGCTAGGAATTACAAGTATAATTTAATATATTCACCAAGAACAAAACACGAAATTCCAATTCTTTGTTTCACGGAAACTTAATAAACTGAATGAGAACTATTATAACCTATGGTTCCGTGGAAGAATATTTGTCCGCCATGAGATTGGTTTTGATTTGGTTCCCGGAGGATATAGCTTTATTTTGAACACACCCTTTGTGCTTAACATCAAACAACCAAATGATAATGAAATGCTCTACTTCTTTCTTTCGACCTATCTAGGTATCGCTCCAAATTTTGAAATATTATGTCTCAGAAGGTGCTGATTGATAGAAATAAATTACTGGACTCTACTAATCAGAATTTTTTTTCAGATTTTAAATCTATGAAATATGAATAAAGATACAGTTGTATATAGAAGTAATGGTTTTAGAGGTTTCAGTGTTTCCATCTTGTCCAGAATCAATATCATAACGTTGCTTTCTCCTAATCTAACTTAAGTTTGACCTCTCAGGTCACTTTTCCTTTTCATTACTCTTCTTACTTCACTTATTTACTTTCAGTTAATATGAGTTACTTTATTCGAGCATAAAGCCAAAGGTAAGCAACATCTACCTACGTCACAGGCGAAGCAGTCTCTCATCTTTCTAATGTTAATGTTCCTAGTTCTGATTGGTTTTTTTCCTTGCGACCAGGAATCTTAAAAAGATCTTAACTTGAGACTGCATTTAACTATTTTAACTATGCGTGAGAAAAGAGTTAATTTTAGTTCCTTTTACAGTTCAAAAGGTCGTGGTTAATCATTTCAGTTAATGGTCGATAACAGTTTTTGTTCCTTTTGTATCTAGTCAACTTTAATAAGCTGCAAACATTTTTTTAATAGCTTATTCTATTGCTGTTTTGTAATATCCAAGTACTCTAACATATAATTATAATTACTGGCATTAAAACCAAGTTTTAGAAACTTTAATGTTCTATGGAGAAAAACAAATTTACACGGACTACAAATGAAATACAAAGGAACGAATAAACACAACATTTATTCAATAATAGAAGTATGTTAAAGTATTTAATTATATTGTCCAATCTTTATCTTTGGTATTAAGCTAGTTGGCTGCTAGAACAGAGGGAGAGGATTTATACACAGAATAAGCACAAAAGTCAGAATAATTATGCTGCCACAAGGTTATGTCAAATCACGATCCTAATGTGATATCCCACATTCACTGGTATCAACTATAATTCCCAAGATACATATTTAAAGGAGATAAACTCCAACCTATACTTTCTGGTACAAGTATCCGTACACCCTTCGAAGGTACTATAGCTTCATCCTAGAAGAGCATGACACTGAAATAATACTAGGTATAAGTCTCTTAAAACAATCATTGTGGAATGTAACCTCTGTCTAATATATAGGAATAGCACAAGTACAGGACTTTCCAAATTGGATTTTACGATATGTAATTAACTAAATGCTGTAAAACACCTACACAAGCATTTAAGACAAAGTTACCTGTCTGTTTTTAAATGTAGATACGTTTACCGCCAGTTATGAAGCGTGAGATTTAAGTTGTTTTACATTTTGGAGACGCAGATCCGATATTCTTAATTGTTTTGAAATCCGATATTGAGATTAGAATTTGGGTGAAAAAACTACGAGGCGATTGTTCATTGATTATCACAATTTAAAGTGTGTCAATTATTTGTTTAAAATGTTTTATCTTTAGAACTCAATACCCAAAATATGTTCATAATACAATTTATCATGCATACCTCACACTGAAGGTATTTTGACAATAACTACCTGTGCAATCTCACATTCAAGGTATGTTAATAATATTTCACCATGTATATAATGCTCAAAGTATTTGTTTGTCTGAAGTTGAAAACAAACTATACATTTGGCTATCTGTACTCTGTCCACCACAGGTATTGAAACCCGGCATCTAGCGCTGTAAGCGCACAGGCATGCTGCTGTGACACTGGGGAAGGGCTACTCAAATGAAGGTCAAATGTATAGTAATCGAGGCATGACGTCACCTGGCAATTAAGATTGTCGACTCGTGTCTACGTGTCGCGAATTCGAAACCCATCGCCGAACACACTTACCCTTACAGTCGTGGGGTTGTTGCAGCATTATGTTAAATTACACTTTTCATTGAAAAAAGAGCATCACGAAAGTTGGTGGTTGGTAGTTAGAGCGCTCGACTCGCAATCTGAGGGTCGCGGGTTCGAATCGTCGTTCCACCAATCATGCTCGCCCTTTTAGTCGTGAGGGTGTCATAATGCAAGTGACAAACCCACTATTCGTTGATAAAACGGTGGCCCAGAAGTTGACTGTGGATGGTGATGATTAGTTGCTTTCCCTCTATTCTTTCGCTGCTACATTATGGATGGCTAGCACAGACAGCCTTTGTGCAGCTTTATGCTAATTACATAACAAACAAACCAAATTAGATATTTGATTGAGATCAACTTTATGTTAACTCTAAATTTTATCTGTGGGGTTCATAATTCCTATGGTGTTGTAAACTATTTATGACATACGATATGACTGCATATCTTACTCTTTCTTGGCTCTTTGAAAAAAAAGGTCATATTTGTCCTTCCTCTATTAATAAACGTGTTTAGCTTTGTTTCAGTCACTTAAATAAATGCTAAATGTTAGGCACTTTTGTTATATAAAAATAATTGTCATTTTTATTTGTCACCTCCCTAAAAATAGCGAATATTTTAAATAGCTTCTCTCATCCAGGCAGAACGACATTATCACGTTGTAGTTAAAACAAAGAAAAACTCGTTTTCCCCGGTACATAATTCCTATTTAAAACAAAAAAAAAAGCTTTTAACCGTATTTCCTAAGACAGGAAATGTGCAAGTTGTTATATTTATTCCACACGTTTTGACCAAACGAAACTTGTGTATGTTTCTTCAGTTGATTTTCCGGGATGTGCTGACAATTCTGGTTTCAGTTCTAAAAGTCATGCAAAAAATAAATTGCTTCTATTATTAATGTTGCACAATACTGCTGCACCGTATCTCCATAACGTCTGAAATACATACAGCACAGGATTTCATATTCATATTTCATTAAGTGCAAAGATGCACGTTTGTACTGTAATTGTCACAAGGTCGAGCCTCAAATTTTAGAGTTATAATCCCTCAGTCTCACCGCTGAGCCATCGGAAAACCTGTATTAAAAGGAATTGTAATATTATATTCTACATTTATGGTTATTTAAACATTGTATTTGTTTATGTGATTTTATATTTCACTAGATAAACAAATCAGCAAACTAAAAACTTAACGTAACTTCAAAGAAACAAATTGTAACCCTTATCAAGAAACAGACAATTATTTTTGTTCCATTTATTTTTTCTCAAATAACGAAAAAGTAACTAAGTGTGATCAACTTCCCAACTTATTATTTAATTGATTTCTTAGAATGGTTTTCGCGAAACCACAAAAAAGCTAACTGCGTTTAGCCATTACTAATTTTAAACTGATAAACTAGAGGGAATGCAGTTACTTGCAGTACCGACAACTAACACTTGGGTTAATATTGTATGAATAACATAAAAGAACATCTTTATACCTATACTAATAAGTAACCTTACTTCCAACGTCCCCTACAATCTTGTACCTCTTTATACTCTTGTACCTAAAACGTGCTCGGCAACGGTCAGTTGCAAACCCTCAATTTGTTAACCTGAAGATGTCTTAGGAAGGTCGAAACATTGTTCTCTGCTTTATTTGTAAAAGTGTTAATACTCTTACCAGTCGTTCTAAGATACGTTTTTACAAGGATGAAGTTTGTCCAATATTCTTATAGTACATCCACTGCCTTAAAATGCGGACATATGTTACTCTTATAGGGGCCTGGCATGGCCTAGCGCGTTAAGGTGTGCGCTTCGTAATCTGAGGGTCGCGGGTTCGCGCCCAAGTCGCGTCAAACATGCTCGCCCTCCCAGCTGTGGGGGCGTTATAATGTGACTGTCAATCCCACTTTTCGTTGGTAAAAGAGTAGCCCAAGAGTTGGCGGTGGTGGTGATGACTAGACTAGCTGCCTTCCCTTTAGTCTTACTCTGCTAAATTAGGGACGGCTAGCACAGATAGCCCTCGAGTAGCTTTGTGCGAAATTCCAAAAAAAAAAAAAACAAGTTACTTTTGTATGATTTAAAGGTGAGGTTTGTCCATAATTATTATACTGTATTCATTACCTCAAAGTGCGAAGCACAATTTGGGGGTGGGATACAGGTCACGATTCTTGAATATTCGTTTGGCTTATTGTCCCATTTAAATTTAATCTTTTTTGTTATTAGAACGTTATGTAAGTTAGCTAAAGTAAAACATCTGTCAAAATCATCAAACGTAGCCAGGAAATTTTAAAATAAAACAACATGTACGAAGACGAAATTTCCAAATGTAACCGTCAGAGTTAATTTTGTGCGCGTAAACGCAATGGTACACGTGGTACTTTAAAAATTACATTTGCTATTCCATCCGATTATTCCTTAGGCGTCTGTTTGTAAAGTAACCTAGAAAAAATGTAAATAGAAACTGCACTACATCCCTGGGACGCCCTTAGGCACTCAGTATTGAACTAATTACGAAATATAAGTTTAAGAATATCTTGTATTTTGATTGTTGTTTTTTTAATTATTACAACGCGGATTCCCTGCCATCTAGTATGATTCTCTGTCATTACTGTGAAGGAATTGGTTTAAAGGATAATTCATGGGTTGAGACAACTGCAAAAAAAGAAAAACAAAACATTAATGGGTACTAAAAATTCCCGACTATGCAGTAACGGTGTATTAGAGGTAGATTTCTTTTTTAATACATATTTTTTATGTTTTCATAACTTGCTTGTTTGTTCTTTAGCGCAAAGCTACACAATTGGCTATCTGTGATCTGCACACCGGCCCCCAGTAGTACAGCAGAATGTCTGCAGACTAACAACGCTGGAAACCAAATTTCAATACCAGTGGTGGCCAGAACACAAGTATTCCACTGTGTAGCCTTGTGCTTAATTTCAAACAAACGAAATTAAATATGCACACTATAGGCATCAAAACCCGATTTTTAACGTGAAAATTTCCTCACACTTGCACTTAGTAATCTGGAATCATGAATTCACAAAACTCTCAAATACTTATTTTTCGTAGCAACGTTGTATTCTGTGGTAAGCCTTGGATTTAAGAACATTTAACTTACCTGGACAACAACAAAAACATTTTTCTCCGCTGCTAGAAAAAATGCAAGCATTTCTGAGTAACTTGATGATAGTGATTCTGAAACTCATCACTTCTTGTTTCAACTTATGATAGATTTATTCAAAATATTCTTATATATCGTGAAAATAACTTTTTCTCTAATAACTTTATTTATTCAATAAAAAGTGCAGGAGCGTAATACCTTGTTAATCACCACACCTGTTCTATCTACGATGATCGATGATTTAATATTATTGATTCGATAGACTGGAATACAACTTGCATGCTTTGATGAGTTTTTTTCATATTCACAGCATGAGCAACAAGTATCGATAGTTAGAGTTACCAGTGTGTGTGTGTGTTTGTATAGCAAAGCCACATCGGGCTATCTGCTGAGCCCACCGAGGGGAATCAAACCCATGATTTAGGCGTTGTAAATCCGTTGACTTATCGCTGTACTATCTGGGGCATTACCAGTGTGTAAAAGTACAGTTTTCACGCTAACGCTAGATGAGTTAATAAAAATTCTCCATTCTTGAAGATAATGTTCAGTATCTAATTCTTCCATTTGTACAGAAACACAAGGTATTTTACATACTGTAATAAAGACGCAATAATTTCATGGCTACTTCGATATATTGAGACCCTTATTTCTGGATTTAATATATTTCATTGCTGTAGACGAGAGTCAAGATGTTTCCCACGTTGCTTTGATAGAGACAAGTCACGATCATTTAGCTCTTGTTGTGTCATAAGATGAGGCAGTTTATGTTGAGGTGTGATAGGAATAGAATACTAAATGAAAATAATTCATTGTCTTCTTCGCAGGATAACCCTTCTGTTTACCAATTCGCTGGTGAATGTGGTACTGGAACACCATCTGGATATTTAATGTATTGTGTAGTTTTGCTTGAATATCCAGAAACATTATAATTATACAAAAATAACAGATAATATTTGGGTTAGCATCATATCATGGGAACTGCAAATGGCATACTTGCTCTCTTCTCATTCAGCCACTGTGTCAAGCTAGATGTTCAAACTGTACAACACACATGTGGAACTCAATGTTTTTTATCAGCAGTTTTACACCCAAAATACTGGTAGTAAACTACTTTTACTACTATAACATATTTTCCACAAATGTAGCAGAAACTGCCTAGGTGATTTATGTACTTTTCGACAATTAAATAATTTGTGCTTACTAAATTAATTAAAGTTTAAAATATTTAAAAACAACAACAATGTTTTGTATAAGTTGATTGCATCGCAGGTATGATGCGAGGGAGAAGATCAGACTGTTTACAGAGCGAGAAGAAATAGCCAACTGAGTCAGTGAGTAGAAAGTGCAAGAGAGAAGGTTAACCCCACTCCTCTTACGTTCAGTTGAGAGACTCCTCGAATGTTCGAATAAACTGAGTACCTGAGGGTGATTCTCGGACGGAGGAAGTGAGCATGGGAATGAAGACAGACATGTTTTTCACTGGAACTTCGAGGAAGCCAAACCTGACACTGGAGAAACTGTATTTCAGTTTGTAAAACATCTGTTGTAATATTTCATAAGTGAATCGAGAATGCCAAGTGTGAAAATACGTGCATAATTCATGATCGTGTACTCCACTGATATGTCAGTTTTTAAAGGCAAGGGAATCAAAAGACGTGGACGAGATGATCAATCTAATATAACAATATATGGAAGAAATATCTGGCAAGACCAAAAATAACCAGTTACAATCGAAACCAGGGGTGGTTAATCAGAAGTAGGATGCCACCAAATGTACAAGAGATTGAGAAATAAAAGAGAGAAGAGACGTCATAACTGTTGTAAAATAGGTCACACTGCAAGCGAGTGCAAGTCTGTCACCCACAAACAGCCACTTAACTTTTAATTTAAAGTAATTGGGGTTATCCACAAAGATGGTGCTTTAAATAAACAAGAAAAAATAACTGTCACCATGGATGATGCTGCCAGAAGAAACAGAACCGAGGCAACTCATCAAATTTGTCACAAGGGAATGCTATCACCATGATTAATCAAAGATTGATGGTCAGCTAAATTTAGCAAATAGATCAACAGCATCAGTGTTGATTTGAGCACGTGACAAACATTGTGAGGTTCCATTAAACAACAACATGCCAGTCTGTGAAAGATATTGTGGAGATAAAAAAGTGAAATCCCTACGAGAGACTGGGTAAAGCAATGTAGCAGCAAGAACCAGTTTAGTTTCTGATGGCCAAATGATGGGAAAGGTACACCTATTTGTGCTGATTAATTGAACAGTGAAGTTTTCCATAGCAAGAATAAAAATGTGCACTCCATTTTACGTGGGAGATCTGTAAGTCATATGTATAAAGGCACTCATTTACAACTTGGTGATTGACAATATTCTAAGCAGTTGAATTATGGGCGAACCAGAGTGAAAGAAGACTGATGAGGTATCTGTAGTCATCACAAGAGCTCAAAGAAAGAATAGTAAATTGTACATCAAGCCCCTTCTAGCTTTGCTCGAAAAGTGACATCCAAATGCAGATCTACAGGAACTGAAGAAAGCACAGAAGAAAGGTTCTTCACTGCAGAAACTTCGAGACAAAGCCAAATAAAACGTCAAGCATAAGGAAAAGAATAAAGTTATTTACAGAATCAAGAACTGCAAGGAAGTGCTTTACCAAATCTTTCAAGGCAGTTTTAATGGTGAGATTAAACAGATCATAGTACCAACAAAATACCGGATTCAAGTTATGAAGTTGGTTCATAAGTCAATTGTAGGAGGACACCTAGCAACAATAATGATGACAGAAAGAGCCACCAGCAATCAGAGGTCATCAGAGATGTGACCAGATTCTACAGATTATGTGTTATCTGCCAAATGGCAATACCTAGAAGGAAAGTAATCAAGGTATCACTGGGTGAATTGCATGTCTCTCATGGAAGAACTATTCAGCAAAATAGCTGTAGACTACATTGGATCACTGACACTTGTATCTGATAAGAAAAAGAGGTATGTACTGACAGTAATTGTCTATATGACATATTACCCAGAAGCCATAACATTGCCAAAAATAAAGATATAGCAAGTAGCAGAAACCCTCCTGGAAATTTTCTGCAGAGTAGGCTTAAGAACTGATGTAATAAGTGTGCAGACTCATCATCACTAGGAAGGTCTTTACCACTCCTTAAAACCCCAGATATAATGGACTTTGTGAGAGAGTCAGTGGAGTCTTAAATGGCATGCTGAAGCACGTGTGCCAGAGGAGACCGCGTGATTGAGAGAGATACCTATAGGCAGTATTACTTGCTCACTAAGAAGTCCCACAAGTGAGTGTTGTATTTTCACCCTTTGACTTACTGTGTGAAAAACAGTACTAGGGTTGACACAGATATTGAAAAAACTATAGACAGGAGAAGAAAAGTCAGAAGTAAGAAATACATACTAGTATGTACTGAACGTAAAAAACCAATTGGATTACATATATAAACTCAATTCAGGAAGTGCAGGAAGAGCTCAACAAAACGTACTATAAGGTGAAAATGGATGAAACGACCAAGATATACCATGCCAATCTGTTGAGGAAGTATTTTGAGAGAAGAAGAGACCTAAAATGTGCAGCTATTTAGGCACATGAGATGAAATGTATAAAAACATAACATTAATTGAGAACTGATTGCCAAGCAGAAGAAAGAGGTGCAAGATCTACTGTGAAAATATGTAGATTCCTATACAGACAGGCCAGGCAAGACAGACCATGTGCTACACAACATCGAGATCATGACCAGGGATCCAATCAAGGTAAGACATTACCAGATGCCTAAGGTTATGAGAGACCAATTAAAACACCAAGTAGAGGCAATATTAGAGGCCAGATTCACTGATTTCTCAAATTTAACCTACTGTTCACTAATGGTAATTGTGAAGAAAAAGAATGACTCAAACTTCTTCTGAATAGATTTTTGAAAGCTGAACCTCGTGACGAAGTTCAACTCTGAACCTATGAGCAACCCAGAGACTATCAGAATGAAATTAGATGGGGCCAATTCCTTTACCAAGATGAATCTCAATAAAGGTTATTGGCAAATCACAATAGAAACAGAATCTAAATACAAGATGTATGCTACCAGTTCATAAAGATATTGTTTAGGTTAGTCAGCAATAATATTCAACTACATTACGAGGAAGATGTTGAATAAAACCACAAACATCAAGCGTTATGTGGACAACATTCTAATCTACACAGTCAGATGGGAATACCTCCTGAAGAAACTTAAAGAGTTGTTTGAGTCAGTGAAGGCAGCAGGTCTGACTATTTGATCCTCTAAGTGCTATATTGACTATTTTGTGTTAGACTTTGTTAGACACCAGATGAGCGACTGACAGATAGCCGTGGAAGAGGAGAAGCTGGCCTGCATACAAGATGCACAAGCTCCAATGACAAAGCAGCAAGTCAGATCCTTTCTAGAGTGAACAGGGTACTATAGGAAGCTAATTCCAAACTATGCTAAAGTCACTACACCTAGGCCTGACCATGAAAGGCTAAATCAACAAGGTAAAGTAGGAAAAACAACAGAAGATGGCATTCCAGAAAGTTGCAAGTCATGTTAGAAAGTTTGCCAATTGTCAGAATGCCAGACTTTAACAAACCGTTTATCATTCAGGCCTATGCATCATACTTCGAAATTGGAGCAGTACTTACACAAAAACATGAAGACAGTTTGTTTTCCATCATATAAATCAGTAAAAAACTGTTGAACAGTGAGAATAACTAATCTGTGATTGAATGAAAATATCTGATCATCACAGTTACCACCTAAAAATTCCAGAAATATCTTTATAGTAATTAGTTCACCATCCAAACAGACCATCATCGACTTCCGTACATCCAGAGGTGTACAATCGACAGTGTGAGAATCACTGTACCACAGGACTACTCCTTTCACATTGAAGCCATCAAGGAACTGCAATTGTTGCTGCATGCTACATAATTAGACTTTCTGCATGAACTGAAAATAAACTTTGTATATAGTACAAAAAATACTGTAAATATTTGTTCTTGAAGAGGAGCTTACTGCTGTATATACATGATTGTTTCAATTTAAGTTCAATACGAGTGTTAAGTTTAGTTATTTTTAGGAGTGACAGTTTACTGCAAATTTGTTTACAAAACTGTGAACAAATTATACATTGTATAGTGTCAACTGTTGAGAATTGGCATTTGTTGTATTATTGTATCATGTTACTAGAATCTTCTAAATTTTTCTCTTTGTTGTTATTGAGTATTATTGTATCACAATATTTTGCAGTGTATAGAACATTTTAGGCTTCTGTCAGATTATAAATACGCATACAAAATATAGTTCGAGTTAGTTAGGTAGAGATATATTTAAATTGTGTGATTGTGAGTTTAGTGATAAAGGGCATATACGGGGTGTTTTTATAGTGAAATTATCAAAGACTGTATTGTAATAAAAGAGCAATTGAACCAATCAGCGTGAACTTTGACAAAAAAGAGACAGTTATTTAAAGCTATGGATACATTTGTGATAACCAACACCGTAACAAATATTTGTGTATACGTTTAACTTGTCTTAATACATCACTTTAAAACAAGTAGGCTATACTGCTGTTTAATTCTTGTTGAAATATATCAACAACAAGTCACAGACACTTACTACGAAGAATCGAGTCAAGACATACATCAAAACCTGTCATCCGCTTTACTTACCATTCCAATTACCATTCAAAAGGGAAGCTGGATTATCCATAATCACAGAGCATCACCGGAACTTCATTCCACAATGGACACATAATTACCTGCGTTTCTTTTGCTTAATTTTCAGGCAAAAAACAGTGTTGTGCATGTTGATTCGACATCCACATTACATAGTATCAACACAATCACCCTCGTTCTAATTAACGTATGACACACCACTTGTATACAGAAAGAATATATTACTGCCTCTGTTAGTTAAGTACGATTGTTCACCTGTTCCTTGGTCACATTTTACTGTCAGTGAGAGAATTTCACACCAAAATTCAGTTCACATGTTACACATACAAAGTCGCCGGACAGCTTCTGCAGTATGTCCAACACCAAAATGCTAATGCCAGAACCGAAGTCTGAAATAACAACCTTCATCCTATAGTTCACCTGGTCTCTCTCTTCACATCTATCATGTCACTGTTCCGCGGAACAAAGTGAGTATTCACTAGCTTAGGTGGTAACATAATTCAAAGTGTTTCCTGTCAGCTTTTGTATCAACCAAAAATGTCACTGTCTTACTAATATGTCTTTACAGCTAGTACCAGCGGTACTAATACTGGTACTATAGTTATAGTATATCATATGTCAAGAATAATATGTTATGACACGTCCCATCTTTGGAGTTTTGACTAAACATCTCCTGTGGCATTTCAGTTTTTCGTTTCATGGAATTATAAATGTTTGATGTTGTAGTTTTGAGTTCATACTTCAGTCGATAAGTGAATCTCATCGTGAAAATTGGAAATAACATGAAATATGGGAAGCTGGTGACTGCCACGCTCTGGAAGAGAACGTGAACGTGCCTACGTGGCTGACTGCACGTTATCTAGATATGTGCGTAATTAATCCTTGGCGTGTAGGCATGTCAAACTGCGCAAGTCACGTTTTAGTGAGTTACATTCATAGTTTAATTAAATACTTAAATGTCATGATATATGAATAAAATTGACGTCATACCATAGATAAAAAGTTAAATTGCAATATTACATAAGTTTTAAGTTCTTAATTGTATAATTAAATATTTAAGGGCAGCCTCAAATTCCCCAAATGTGAGAATTTGGATATTTGTTTTAGAGACATCAGTTTTGTCCACTACCCCTAAAAAACTACGAAGTGTAACGTAAAATATTATCTTTAATTTCGTCATTGATAATATGAAGCTATATTTTTATATTATTCGATCTCACAGCACTAAAGAAGAATCAATAAAAATTCAAAAAACACTTTCTACGCTTACCTCTCACATACTCCAATTTAAATTTCCTCTCCGTTTTTTCTAGATGTTTCATCTTGCCAATATTATATTGATATCTATTTATGCTACCATTTCTACTTTACTAATGTACTTCTGTATATACTTATCCTATGGCTTTCTAAATCTCTCGTCGATGAAGGTTTTTTTCACATTCCTCGTTTTTGTAATTCCTCCTTTCAATTCCTGTATATTTTTCTTGTTTTTCCCAGGTCTTATCATTATAAATATTTTTTTATTTTGTTTCATTCATGTGTCATAAATGTGAAGTTTCAAATCATGCAATTCTACTTCTGACATTCTATGTTATAATGATTTATACTTTTCGATTGTTTGTTTTGAATTTCGCACAAAACTACACGAGGGCTATCTGTGTCAGCCGTTCCTAATTTATCAGTGGAAGACTAGAAGGAAGGCAGCTAGTCACCACCAAACTCTTTTGCCAACGAATAGTGGAATTGATCGTCACATAATAACACCCCCACAGCTGAAAAGCGAGCATGTTTGGCGTGAAAAGGATTCGAAGCCGCGACCCTCAGATTACGAGTCGAGCGCATTGTTCGATAGATTCTTTTAGAATACTAGGAAAATAGAATAATACGAAGTTCAGTATACTTACGGCAATTACATGTTTCCTTCCTGAACAAGTTCTACGTTTAGCGCAACGATCACCGACAGGGTAAACATAAGAAATAAACTAGTTTTAAACAGAAATTTCATCTACTTGTGAATTTAGTATTTCTATTCTACATTCAAACACAAACCCAAAATTCACAGCAAAAACTATGTGGCTGATATAACAGAGAAGTGACTAAATTATGCATTGATTACACAATAAATAACAACCTTACTAATTACTTCAGCCATGTGTATACAAAGCGAGTTAGACTGCAGTGATCTGCATTTCTCTGTTATCATCAGCCACATAGTTTTTGCTGTGAATTTTGGGTTTGTGTTTGAATGTAGAATAGAAATACTAAATTCACAAGAAGATGAAATTTCTGTTTAAAACTAGTTTATTTATTATGTTTACCCTGTCGGTGATCGTTGAACTTTCTTCCGATGAAACAAAAATTTTAATTTCTAGAAATGTCGAAATAAAAGTTATAGGTGTATAGTATACGACAACAACAGCACGTGCAAGTTATATCAAGTTGATCAAAACTGAAGTTGACTAAGATTTGCCCCCTAGCGGCACAGCGGAATGTCTGCGGACTCACGCCAGTAGAAACTGGATTTCGATATCCGTGGTGGGCAGAGCACAGATAGCCCATTGTGTAGTTTTGTGCTTAATTCCAAACAAACAAACTGAGATTTAAGTAATATCTAAAGCGAAGCAAAATTTGAGAAATCATGGGCTGTTACACTTGAACCCTGGAGGATACTGACCTGGCAGTTTATCCCTCGTGTGCCTAGGGCACCATTCAAATCATAGATTATATTATATTATTAGTCATAACTTCCTAAGATTTGACGAGTATCTGTAGGAAATATTAGAGTAAAGGCGGAATGACGTCACTTTCTTCAGAAAGAAATGTAAAAAATGTTGGAAGACAAGTACCTCGTACTCAGTGAGGTTAATAAATAAATGTACGAAATAAAGTTACTTTCTTTAGAGAATGTCTGGCATAGCCAGGTAGTTAGGGCACTCAATTTTTAACCGAATGGTTGCAGATTCGAATCCCAGTCTCAACAAACATGCTCGCCCTTTCAACCGTGGGAACCTTTTAATGTGACGGACAATCTCACTATTTGTTGATAAAAGTGTAGTCCAAGAATTGGCGGTGTGTGGTGATGACCAGCTATCTTTCCTTAGTCTTACACAACTAAATTAGGGACGTTTTTGTGTAACTTTGTGCAAAAATTCAGAACAAACCTTTAGCGAAATTTTTAAAATGTGGAAAGACGATTAGTCAGGTTAATAAGCGTTTCACCAAAGTAATGTAACTGTGCTAATTCTGGCCCATGTTAACGAAGTAACCCCAAACTGACATGTTACAAATATACACGTAATTTATTTATTAATACAAAAATATCACTCTGAAATGGTGATCAACTGTCGTAGAAAATTAACTATGGATGCCAGGAAACAAAATACATTAAATGTTACATAGTGTACATATGAATAAGCTAGTTACACAGATATGAATAATGTGTTAACATAATATTGTTGACAAATAAAGTCGCCACAGTTATGTACAATTCGGTTGCACATAACAGCAACAGTTACAATAAACTGTACAGATATACAAAGTCAAGCCGTCTCACACATATGATTCCTTGCACTTCGTGTTACTTATGTTATTGAAGTCCGAATCAATTCTTTTCCGTACAGTTATCACTGAATCTGATCTACCGTGACAGCCTACTCTCACCAAAGTTACGCAGTCTTCATTAGTACGCGTTGATGACCGAGGGACGGGTGTAACAAAGGATTCCTGGCTATGTTTACGGCACTGGGGCATATCTTTTACATTATTTGATGTCCCTGAATCGAAATACTCCCTTAGTTTGGCGACGCTCCAACTTATCTCGTTTCGCCAGTCTTCTAAGGGTCTCTTTACAAATGAGGCGCCATAGCTATCAGTTACTTTGGAGTTAACAGCCTCGTGAGACGGTTGTGAGCTTTGCGTAGAATTTGTGTCACAAAATACTTTTTTTAAAGGTTTGGGTGGAGTTGGAGGTGGTGTGAACAACTTGTTTACAGGCAAGGAAAAACTTTGTACCTCTTCGTCGTAAAATTGAAGAGAATCTTCAATGACATAGTGTGGTTCATAACCCTGAGTTGACCGATCAATGAACTTTTCCTGATTGAAAACACTAGCAGCACTAGTGTCTTCGTCCGAAGCTTCATGGTAACTAGAGAACCGTTTTAAAGATCTTACTGAAACATCATCTGAACTATGTAACTGCGAAGCTCTGTCTGACATCATAGATGGCTGGGATATAAAAGAATCTCCGGACCCGCTAGATCTGTTGGAATTAGATGATTTAGAAATGACTAAGTTTTCCTTTGCTTCTGATGGAATTGGGCTTGTACTTGATTCAGTACCACAGATGCTTTTGACATTGAAATGATCGCGAAGAATTGCATTCAATTCGCTAACCGAGAGTAAATTCATTTCTTCGAGATTTTCCGTCGAAGAATCTACATTTTTGCTCTGATATTCAGAGGCAGAATATTTGATATTTCGTGAGTAGTTAGACTTTTGAAGTACTTGAGGTGAGGAAGATTTAGGACACAGTAACGTGTCATAAGTAGATTCATTTTGATCCTCATCTTTGGTCTCCTCAGTTACACACACTTCAGGCAAAACGATTCGGTTTGAGCAGAAGTATTTGTCTTCGTTCTGTTTAAAAGCAAGTTCGTGCTCCTTCTCTTGTTCATTTTTGTGAACAGAATAAATTCCCTGGTTGATAACATCGTGTGCAGAAGATGTAAGAGCTCCAAGTTCATGAGAGTGGCTATGAGCTAAACTATCTTCAGAAGCAGTTCGTCTCAACGAATGTGCACATCTCATATCATTCATTTTTGTGGATGATAAAACAGACCCTATCGACTGAACACGTCTTTTAGCTTCTGTTGGACTAGCATCGAGTGCTGGATGAAGCAAGCAGTACAAAAGCGTATTTTCTATTCCGTAACTGCAAGGTGGAGAATACTGGAGCGGGTGAACGTGGTAATAGTCAGATCTAGTCTGGATGTTATTAGCCCTAAAATGACTTCGCAGTGGTGAAGAGTTAGCACTTCCCGATCCTCTCGAGCGATAGTTTTCTTGTTCTTGTTTCCGCTTTCTCATAACCTTATAGCATGATCCATCGATGCTGGCCCCAGTGTCCTTAGAAGAGTGGATCACAGCTTCCAAGCCTACTAAATCCAAGTTGGGTGCACTCTTAACTGTCTGTTTACTGTTATGAGTAGAACCTCTAGAATCTGTATTTTCATCACCACCTTCCGGTGTGTACAACTGTGTGTCACTAAGTGTCAGACCCGAATCTCGACTGAGGTTTGTTAACGAGATGTGAACCTTGTTCGGTAGTTTCGCTATGACTTTCTTTCCTTCAAGTAGTTCTCTCTCCAAACTGTCAATGGAGGAATTATCTTGACGACATCCTAGAGAAGATGAAAAACATTAGGAAAAAAAATGGTTTTCTCAATTTTTTTTTCTCATTCCTTAACTCTACTCAGGTTATAGTTATAAAAAAAGTTTACAGCTGATGTTTGATCGATAATTCTTATAAATAACCTATTACAACATAAGTACATATCAAAAAGGTAAAATGTGTTTCAGTAAAAAAAAAAACTATTTTTTAAGCACTTAAGCCTAACTATGGAAACTACATCATCAAAATATTTAAATGTGAGAAGTGTATACAATAAGCCTAGTAAAAAGACAGAAATCTTAAATATCACATTTATCAGATTTCTATAAATTGAAGCGAAGTTTTTTTACGTCATCAAAATTGAATTTCGGTTTTGGTGTTTGTTATTTCAGCGAGAATCTGGGTACTTGTAATCTATACTTCTGAAAACTTAGGAAAGCTACTATTTTTGGCACTTGTTTCCAAACCTACGAATAAAATAATCAAAACACAAGATCATTTACTGTTACGTATTAATAAGCTGTCAATGACTTGTGTGCTCGTAACTGATTTAGGCCTAACAGAAATCTGTTAAAAGGGCTGAACCCCGCAAGGTGCTATTGGGTTTATCGCTGAAAACTCCACTGTTATGAGAGAGAATACTTAACTAACAAGTGGATGCAAATGTTATTAGATAAATTTTTATGTAGATTGTATACATATGTGTAGTCTGGGCATATATGGTATAGGTGGCATATGCATGTAAATAAAAGTGATATGAATGAATAAAAAGTATTACTTGTTCAAACTGTAGTAAAATGTTTATATATTTATACAAATGTGTAGCTCCAACCTAACCTGTTTGTCTAGTTTATTTATGTTCAGTGATATTTCAACAAAAGGAAGATGGCATTTCATTGTAACGCCAATACGTCTTACAAAGCGTAAAGAACGTTATTTTTTTTGCATCTCAACACTTCATTTAGTGAAGCAGATCTAAACATTAGACTCTATGTCACGTTTCATAACTGTTATATTCATTTGTTTAATAGATTGCTTGAATAAGTTTACATCTTGAATGAAACGTAAAAAAACCAAAAAAATGAGCCGTTTTCTTTATATTATGTTGAACATAAACTCTTACAGCGATATTTACAAACAAACTACCCAAACCTAACGTAACTAACTTTCAAACACTTGTCGAACGTAAATCTTACAGGGATATTTACAAACAAACTACCCTAACCTAACGTAACTAACCTTCAAATTCTTGTTGACTGTGAAGACTGTCAGACTCTTCTGCTCCTGAATCATTCCGGAGAACGTCCTTGTCCAAAACACCAAACAGCTGCACGCACTCTTTACCAAACAGTTCTGGAAACTTACTTATCAGATAAGCTACAATTTTTGGCACTTGTTTCGAAACCTGTGAATAAAGCAATCAAGACACAAGGTCACTTACTACGTTATGTATTAATAAAAATGTTACGTACAGAAACAGCGTTACAACATGAAAAAAACATACACAATTTAATCTACATCAAAAAGTCACGCACAACAAATTTTAATTTACTGGATAAGTTTGTCGTTTTGTTTTTTGTTTTTGAATTTCGCGCAAAACTACTCGAGGGCTATTTGCGCTAGCCGTTCCTAATTTAGTAGCGTAAGACTAAAGGGTGTGCCCGGCATGGCCGAGCGCGTTAGGCGTGCGACTCGTAATCCGAGGGTCGTGGGTTCGCATCCCGGTCGCGCTAAACATGCTTTCAGCCGTGGGGGCATTATAATGTGACAGTCAATCCTACTATTCGTTGGTAAAAGAGTAGCCCAAGAGTTGGCGGTGGGTGGTGATGACTAGCTGCCTTCCCTCTAGTCTTACACTGCAAAAGTAGAGACGGCTAAGGTTTCTCCTCCTGGTTGGGGGTTGTGCGGTGGGCTAACAATCTACTCACTTAAAAAACCAGCCTGTTGATGAATCCGCAAGAGATTGCGGCCCTATGTTCCTTCATGGAATCGAGTGGCATAAATAAAAAATAAAAATAAAGACTAAAGGGAAGGCAACTCGTCAACTCTTCGGCTACTCTTTAACCAACGAATACATGGGATTGACCGTAACATTATAATGCCCCCACCGCTGGGAGGGCGAGCATCTTTGGTGCGACCGGGATTCAAACCCGTGACCCTCGGATTACGAGTCGAACGTGTAACATACTGGATAAGTTAATCTAGTTGTTTGGGTTAATTGGAATTTCGCGCACGAGGGTTACCTGTGCTTGCCGTCCTTAATTTATCAGTGAAACTAGAAAGGATGCAGCTTTTCATCATCACCCACCGCCAACTCTTTGGCTACTCTTTCCAACGAATATTGGGATTGAACATCACATATAACGCCTCGTTGCTTGAAAGGGCAAACGTGTTTGGTGGGATAGGGATTGGTTAATCTAAGTCACGTGGAGAGACCATATTTCATAAACGTGTTATCGGGTTCATAAGTATACGTTTTAACCTAATGTATATGACGTCACTTAATGTAGCCTTTCAAACAGATGTAAAAGTTGGACAATAAATAACGAAACTATTTATAAAATAATGGTTACCAACTGGTTTGTACATATTTTATTAAAAACGGGTTTTGGCTTATTTTACTTTACATTTAAACTCTAGAACGCGCTCTTCTTTATGTATCTGGAATCAACGCTAAAACATATAACTGTGAACACAAAAGTACATTCTCAATAACTTTATGGAGCCTTTGTTTCCCTTTTTTATTAGCTGTAGTTCTGTGCGCGAGCAATACCAAACGTGGGGCGCGCGTTTACCAGATTCGATCTAATTATTCATCAGGATCTCTATCAGTCTACCATCAAATTGAAATTCTTTAAGGCAGGATTAGAATAAATTAATCTGTGAGACCTTGAACGTAGTCAAATACATCAGTCGAAAAGAATCCAAAACTGTAATTATACCTCACACCGGTCAAGAGGTGACGGAGTTGTAAGCTAAGAGTTTGTACTTGGGAAAAAAAGAAAAGAAAAAACACACCCCAGAGCCGTTCAGCTGCAACTGATGACCTTTACTTGAATTATTGTTTGAATAATTTCGGTAGGAACCTATATATAGGGTCAAAATTAAACTCTTTCGATACCCGTGGTGGGCAGAGCACAGATAGCCCATTGTGTAGCGATATGCTTAATTCAAAAGAATCAATCAATCGATAAATTAAAAAAAAACTTAATTCAGAGATCATTTACACATATTTCAAGTGAGAAAAAAAGTAAGTTTACGATACTTACCTCAGGCTGGAGCGCTAGCTGTTTCCTTCTGGACACGGAAGGAAACAGCATACTTGAGCCCACACATACAGCTAAGTTTTCAGCTGACATCTTGTTTATGGCGGAATGTTGAGAAATGTGCCACAAAACACACACAAAATGTTGTAAAAGTTTCGTGTTTGCTGGAGAAATACGACCTAGAAGCCTGAAAAGGGGGAAAAAATAGTAATATAAACATTTATATACATTAGCTTGTATTCACTGAATCAAGAAAACTCAAGTTGAACTACTGTAAAACACAAAAAACAGTTCTCTGGAATTACTTTCACTCGCGTGTATGACAGTATTCTTTTAATACAATGCAGCCACTAAAATAATGCAACTAATTCAATGAAATCACTTTCAAAAATATTTCTAAACTTCAAGAAGGCAAGAAATCTTATTTTTGAATTCAACAATCGTAGATATAAACTGGCAAAATATCCACACTGAATTACTGACGTTCAATCTTCATCAACAGCCTTATTTGTGGAACTTTTTTGTTTTATGATTCAAGATAAATATTAGCATCGCTCGATCAGTCCAGTTCTCCGGTCTTGTAACGCTAAATGTGGGGTTCAATTCCCCACGGTGAGCACAGTAGATAGCTAAATGTGACTTTGCTCTAAAATAAATAACAAACATTTTGAAGATGATTACAAGTTTTACAGTTACTTGTTTGTCTTTACCAGTTATTATAAGATACAGTTTTACAGTTATTTGTTTATGTCTTTACCAGTTAGTATAAGATATAGATTTACAGTACTTGTTTACATCATTACTAGTTAATATAAGATATAGTTTTACAGTTATTTGTTTATGTCTTTACCAGTTAGTATAAGATATAGATTTACAGTACTTGTTTACATCATTACTAGTTAATATGAGATATAGTTTTACAGTTATTTGTTTACATCATTACCAGTTATTATAAGATATAGTTTTACAGTTATTTGTTTGTCTTTACCAGTTAGTATAAGATATAGATTTACAGTACTTGTTTACATCATTACTAGTTAATATGAGATATAGTTTTACAGTTACTTGTTTACATCATTACGAGTTATTATAAGATATAGTTTTAGTTATTTGTTTGTCTTTACCAGTTAGTATAAGATATAGATTTACAGTACTTGTTTACATCATTACTAGTTAATATGAGATATAGTTTTACAGTTACTTGTTTACATCATTACCAGTTATTATAAGATATAGTTTTACAGTTACTTGTTTACATCATTATGAGTTATTATAAGATATAGTTTTACAGTTATTTGTTTGTCTTTACCAGTTAGTATAAGATATAGATTTACAGTACTTGTTTACATCATTACTAGTTAATATGAGATATAGTTTTACAGTTACTTGTTTACATCATTACTAGTTATTATAAGATATAGTTTTACAGTTGCTTGTTTATGTCTTTACCAGTTAGTATAAGATATAGATTTACAGTTACTTGTTTACATCATTACCAGTTATTATAAGATACAGTTTTACAGTTATTTGTTTATGTCTTTACCAGTTATTATAAGATATAGATTTACAGTTATTTGTTTATGTCTTTACCAGTTAGTATAAGATATAGATTTACAGTACTTGTTTACATCATTACCAGTTATTATAAGATACAGTTTTACAGTTATTTGTTTATGTCTTTACCAGTTATTATAAGATACAGTTTTACAGTTATTTAGTTACCAGTTAGTATAAGATATAGATTTACAGTTACTTGTTTACATCATTATGAGTTATTATAAGATATAGTTTTACAGTTATTTGTTTATGTCTTTACCAGTTATTATAAGATACAGTTTTACAGTTATTTGTTTATGTCTTTACCAGTTAGTATAAGATATAGATTTACAGTACTTGTTTACATCATTACTAGTTAATATGAGATATAGTTTTACAGTTACTTGTTTACATCATTACCAGTTATTATAAGATATAGTTTTACAGTTGCTTGTTTATGTCTTTACCAGTAACATATTTTATGGTTAAAGAAAACTATCCATTTTAAAAAATTGGTTTTAATATGCTTTGAATTTCACGTAGAGCGACACAAGAGTTATCTTTGTTAACCGTTCTGAATCTAGCAGTCAAAGACTATAGGAAAGGTAGTCATCACAATATTTGGACTTCTTTCTTACCAATGAATAGCGCAATTGAATGTAAGATAATAATGTTCCCATGGCTGATAGGGCGAGCATGTTTGGTGGAAAGGGGATCCAAACAAGCGGCCCTCAGGTTACAAGTTGAACGACTTAACCCACCTGGCCATGCTGGGCCATCCAAACATATGACACTTTATTAACATCCATTTCACTTCTGCAGTAAAACTCATATAAAAAAGACCTACGCTGACATGTCAGGTTAAAATAAGTTATTGCATGATATGAATTTGTACGTCATTTTTACACATGATTTCAGTCTTCCAATCTGCTCTGCAAGCTTCAAAAACTGACAAACAAGACAAGTACATACCTTATAATTTCTTTTCTTTTCTCCCATTCATCAGTGATGTTTGCTGTTTCTAACCAGTCTTTATATGCACTGGATCCAAGAACACAGTCAGGAAGACTTCTTAGAAATTCCTAACAATAAATATATTCATGCTTATTGCAGTAATCACTGCATGAGAAAAATGGGGAATATATATAAAGTATCTAAAAAGTTACAAAAACTTGAAGTCTTATTTGCTTAGGAGTAAGTATGATATATGATATCCTTTAAGTTCAACAGGGTCATTCAGATTTTAGCACGCCTGTGAAAAAAGAACAGAAACTACAAGAAATGAATAAATATCTATACAAACCATCACACTCATGTGTAGTTTTAGTTTAACAGACCCAACTTCAGTTGTTTAACTTACCAATTTGCTAAAGAGTTTGAATCATAGTTTGGAGATTCTCTCTTACCTTTCTCCAACAACAGCCCATGTCAGTAAGTAAAAATTTGTAAGCAGGTAACTACAGTTCACTGACAGTCTTACATGACTTTAAAACACTTTCTATAACTTTTTGTCACAAGTTTCCATTGGGAGAATAAAATCCTACAGAAACTAGTAAAACCTAATGTTTTTTATGATATATGAGTTTACATAAAAATAAAACCATTATTTTGAATGTTTAGTTCATTAAATTATTATAAATACTTAAATTATTAACTTGTTACACATTATATAGCCTTCAATTCTATATACAGCAATTTACTATAAAGACTTCAATTATTGATGTCTTACAGATTATATAAACTTCAATAGTATGGACGTTAATTCATTATAATTTTCAATTATCAGCTTGTTACACATTAAACAAAGTTGATTCTACACAGTATAAAATCTTCAATTATTAGCTTGTTACACATTAAACAAAGTTGATTCTACACAGTATAAAATCTTCAATTATTAGCTTGTTACACATTAAACAAAGTTGATTCTACACAGTATAAAATCTTCAATTATTAGCTTGTTACACATTAAACAAAGTTGATTCTACACAGTATAAAATCTTCAATTATTAGCTTGTTACACATTAAACAAAGTTGATTCTATACATTAAACAAAGTTGATTCTATACAGTATAAAATCTTCAATTATTAGCTTGTTACACATTAAACAAAGTTGATTCTACACAGTATAAAATCTTCAATTATTAGCTTGTTACATCCGTGTGAAACTTCAGAGAATAAATTATTACATCATTATGTATGTACTTCAAACACCAGCATGTTAAATTACTGCACAAACCTCAAGCAACTACAATGACTTCAATAACTTACCCTGTTGCCTCAAGACATAATTTCAATTTTTAGTCCCTTATATCTCTAAATGTTTTATTAAATTAATGCTTTACTACTTTACAATGGCCACAATTTCTAAGCTTCTTATGTTAATAAAAAACATTTAATTATTAGATTGTTACACTCAACTCATGAAAAGAATAAAATCGTTAGTTTGTTACATCACAATAAAAACTTCAAATGACAGTTTAAGTAATTTTAAAGAGTTGAGATATGTTAGTCTGTTGACTCACTTTAAAGAGAGCTGCTAGAACAGAAACTGGCACGTCTTTAAAGTCAAAGTTTGGGTTGGCTTCCAGTTTTTCCTTCAATTCTCTACACATTCTAGTATTAGCAGACTTGCGGAAGATGCCAACAGTAAATGGTCCTCTCTGAAAGAGCTGGTTTAAAATTGCCTAAAAAATAATCGGAAGAGAACAAATACACTGAGAATGTACAAAATGATTAAACAAAAGGTGAACTGGTGCAAAAGACTAAACATGAATTCACAAACACACAAGAATGTTTGCTCACTTAAACACTTGACGAATACCAAAATTAGATTGAAAATATGCTTTTTATTGTAATAAGTCTTAAAAATGATTCACGTTTACTCAAACACATAGGAATTCAAGACTATGAAATTCCAAAGATAGGTTACGTCGCGATGCGATGTCACATTTGGTTAAAGCATTACCCAACATACCAGCACAGGTCTTGGTAGACTTTCATCGCTCCATAGTTTGGAGAAAGACTTAACAAACGTGGACGAGATAGGAGAAGACGTCACATCTCCATTGTTATTTTCCTGTTTATTGAAATGACGTTTGAAAGGCCATCCTATTAAAGTAGGCCTTCTTGTCCTTTTCTTGTGATTTGTAGCATCTGCAAGATAAAACCAGTAATAGGAATTATAGTTGTTGTTTTTTAATAGTTCACTTCCTTTAACAACAGGCCCAGCATGGCCAGATGATTAGTATGCTTGACTCATAATCTGAGGGTCGCGGGTTCAAATCCCCATCACACAAAACATGCTCGCCCTTTCAGCCGTGGAGGCAATATATGTTACAATCAATCCCACTATTCGTTAGTAAAAGAGTAGCCCAAAAGTTGATGGTGAATGGTGATGACTAGCTGCCTTCTCTCTAGTCTTACACTTCTAAATTAAGGGCGGCCAGTGCAGATAGCCTTCATGTAGCTTTGCACAAAATTCTAAAACAAACGAACATTTTTTTAACAGTTCGAAATGAAAACAACGTTATTCTTTGAACCTGCTCTGGCTCATTTCACGAATATCTACATACCTACAGCTCTGAGGGGCTTATCTAACTACAGTATTATTAGACACTCATTTTAGAGTGCTTGAAACATATAGAATGTTACTTACAGTTTTGACAGTCACGTGTCTAGCCCAGATGAAGAATTTTGATAATGAACATACATTTAATGAAGTTCCACCAGGCCACCCATTTCCAGTGGTTCAACAATAAGTCTGGAAGCTTATGGTACTACAAACTAGATTTTGACACCCCTGGTGGACAAAGTCCAGGTAGCCTATTGTGTAGTTTGTTCTTGATAACATACAATCAAACTTGTGGCAGAGATTTTAAACATAAATGTTATATATATGTTGAATTCAATATGTGTGAAGCATATTATATGTATCTTTGATTCAAAATAGGTGAAGCATGTTATATATATCTTTGATTCAATATAGGTGAAGCATGTTATATATATATATATATTTGATTCAATCTACATAAAGCATGTTCTATATATCTTTGATTCAATACGTAAAGCATGTTATATATATATCTGATGACGAGAAACCCACTTGAAATAAAAATGTATCTCAGAACGGCTGGTATGGGTAGTAACACTTTTACTTATAGGGAGAGAACAACGTTTCGACCATCCTAGGTCATCTTCAGATTGACAAAGAAAGAGTGTTTGAATGTGACTGTTTACGGACTAATGTCTTAGGGACGAAAGTATAAACGGGTACTCATTTATATTAGTTAACTTTCGTTTTAGTTGCTGTATAAGCCATTAGTTTAAGTATAAAGGAACAACTTTATACCCATACTAATCAATAACCTAACATCCACCTGCAACGCCCCATACAATTCGATACCCGTTTATACTCTCGTCCTCAAGACATGAGTCCGTCAACAGTCACATTCAAGCACTCTCTCTTTCATAACCTGATGATGAACTAGGAAGGTTGAAACGTTGTTCCCTCCTTATCAGTAAAAGTGTTAATACCCATACCATCCGTTTTAAGATACATGTTATATATATCTTTGATTCAATGTGTGTGAATGGTGTTATCTTTTATTCAACATGTGTAATGCATTAGTCAAGCGATGATAAGTTACAGAAACAGTCAAACACGACTTGTTGCTTAAATAACCGATAGCTAAATAAACTCAGACACATCAAGAGAACAAGAAATCGAATGTTGGTAAAGATGATTAACACGTTAAAAAACATAATCGTTGCTAACAATTAAAACACAATTCACATATTTACCTGTCAGGGCAGACGCCTCATCTGTGGGAGATTGCCGTAGGATGAAAATACACTTCGTTTCAGACGTAACACTAAACTTTTGTAAATCGAAGTTCGTGTGCTGCAGTAGTCTACGGACAAAATTCATCTTAATGTAGAAAGGAAATTCATGACCTATTTCCGGAAGGTAAAAAACATATTTATTACAAAATAAAAAATATTAAAATATGAGTTGTTTGTTAAGAAAGAAAAACCATAGAGTCCATAACTTATTGTTTTTTTTTTAAATTAAGAATGTACATATATATGAAAATGTCCCCCGTTAGCACAGCGGTATGTCTACGGATTTACAACGCTAAAATCAGGGGTTCGATTCGCCTCGGTGGGCTCAGCAAATAGCCCGATGTGGCTTTGCAATAAGAAAAAACACATATATGAAAGTGAATTTTATACATGAGCTTTGTTTGAAATTTATTTTATAGATTGAACAATGAACCACTTCTGAGCCTTTGAGAAATTTTAATTTTCAAGTTCGTATCGTCACGTAAATTATTATATGGTTTTTAAAGAGGAAAGAAAAATAACTTATGTTTAACTCCCGGCCCATTTGTTGACTCTATGGTTGTCCTCATGTGAAACAAGTGTTTCATATAGGTATATATGGCCACATAAATATGTAATGGAATCATAAATACTTTTTTCTCAAGTTCACATAAAAAGAAATTCTTCATTTTGAAAAACTTCGGATGTAAAATAAATAAAGTTGTGAAACTAATATGTAAATATTTCTAATTTTTAGATATATTAATAATTCTCGATAAGAGATGGCACTTATACTTGTACTAACTTAGCATACATTTTTAATTAGGCTGATATTAAAATACATGTAAATAATTCGAAATGAATCAGGAGAATAAAGTTCTAAGCAGTACAGGCTACATTGTTTTCAAGATGTGTTTTAAAACGGAGATCTTATAATGTTACTTCCTTGAAAACACAAAAATTGCTTGTGACCTAATAATAATAAAACACCACAAAAACACTAACGAATTTCATGAAATTTTTGTTTTATACACATACCTATTAGGGGATAAGGGGTTTCGTCTTTCCCGGTCTTGACCCACAGTTGGAAATCTTCTGTACCCAAAGACTGAAATAATCCGTATTTTATTAATATTTTGATCATTGAATACAAATGACTTTGATCATCGATTTTTTTGTAAAAAAATGGGAGATAACCACATCTATTGCTCAAACAGATTAACTAAAAGATATCATACATGATATGCTAGTGTTGCTGTTAAAAAACAAGTAAATTCCATATGATATCCTAATCTTGTTGTTAAAAAATCAACCAATTCTATATAAGATCGAAGTCTTGCTGTTGACAAATAAACAAGCATTGTGTAGCATCGTGAGCTTGTTGTTTATATATTATAAGGCCCAGCATAGCCAGGTAATTAGGGCGCTCGACTCGTAATATGAGGGTCGAGGGTCGAATCCCTGTCACACAAGACTATGCTTGCTCTGTGAACCGTGAGAAGATATTAACGTAACGGTCAATCCTGTTATTCGTTGGTAAAATAGTAGCCCAAGATTTGGTGGTGGGTAGTGATGGGTAGCAGCTACCTTCCCTCTAGTCTTACACTGCTAAATTAGGGACGGCTAGCGCAGATAGCTCTCACGAAGCTTTGTGCAAAATTCTAAATAAACAAACCACATCATCACGTTTTGTAAAAGGCCCGGCATGGCCAGATGGGTTAAGGCGTTCGACTCGTAATCTGAGGGTCGTGCGTTCGCATCCCCGTCGCGCCAAACATGCTCGCCCTCCCAGCCGTGGGGGGCGTTATAATGTTACGATCAATCCCACTATTCGTTGGTAAAAGAGTAGCCCAAGAGTTGGGGGTGGGTGGTGATGACTAGCTACCTTCCCTCTAGTCTTACACTGCTAAATTAGGGACGGATAGCGCAAATAGCCCTCGAGTAGCTTTGCGCGAAATTCTAAAAAACAAACAAAACAAACGTTTTGTAAAATAGCTTTGTCTGCTTGTAAACAAATGAATGACACTGATATTATACTGTTACACAGTTTAGAATTATATGTAATATTCTTATCTTGCTAATGACAAATTTATGAACACTGCATGGTATCTTTGTCATACTATTAAATATTTTTGAATCCTACACAATAAGTTATTACTATTATAAAGTCAACAAACACTCTGATATGTACTTGTCGAACTATTAACATATTAACGAGCACTCTGTGATGTTCTTATCGTACTATTAGATATTATAAAATCATATGTAATAAGTTCTTACTGTTAACTGTCCTTATCGTAATATTAGATAATGTCGAATAATATGTAATAACTGTTAACAACCTAAAAACACTGTGTGGCGTTCTTATCTTACTGATAAACACTTGGATTATGAAGTATAACAAGTACCACGTTGCTAACACCAATCTCAAACTAATACTGATGTGAATATCATGCTAACTTTGATTTAAAATTACTAAGTTACATTAACTGCAAAACATTTGTGTTTATTGTGTTTTAGTACGATTCAAATATACTGTTTATGTTAAAAGTTTGTTTGTTTTGTTTGATTTTTGAATTTCACACAAAGCTACTCGAGAGCTATCTGTGCTAGCCGTCCCTAATTTAGCAGTGTAAGACTAGAGTAAAGGCAGCTAGTCATCGCCACCCACCGCCAACTCTTGGGCTACTCTTTTACCAACGAATAGTGGGATTGACCGTAACATTATAATGCCCCCACGGCTGAAAGGGCGAGCATGTTTGGCGCGACGGGGATGCGAACCCGCGACTCTCAGATTACGAGTCGCACGCCTTAACACGCTTGGCCATGCCGGGCCGTTTTATGTTAAAAATAACGCTGCCTATGTAGCTGTAGTAGTCGTTTCTTATGTGCTATACTTTTTTAAAATATAAATATATATAATTCGTGTAGAACATTCCTTTCAAATTGATTATAAATATTTCAAATAAAATTAATATTTAATAAAAACCTTTTAGAAGCTGCTCTTACTGCTTTTCTTCCATCCTACCATGTCAGAGTAAAATCGAAAATAAATGTCTTATTTCGGGCATTGATTCCATTAGCAAATATTTTATTTATTAGTTATTTAAATGTCTGACATATTAACAAACAGGATACAAACAGGTGGCTTGATTTACGTCTATATGTCTCATAATAAACTCCAGCCTGCCTTAAACAAAGTTAAGAATAATTATTTACATTTATGGACATTGACTGCAACTCACCTGCTGTCCAATGTCATCCAGTATGAGGCGGATGCAGTCGTTTGTTGAGTGCGTGTTGCGAACTTTCACAGTTTTGAACTAAAATAAGAAGAAAAAAAGAACATGCTTTAAAAAGTTATAAATATTCAATATGTTTCAAGTTAAAAATTCGATAAAAGCTGAGAATGAGTCATAAAGTTATATAGTTATAACAGTTATACAGGAGGAATTGACTTACAAATTCTTCGTTCACTTCGTGGTCCCAGTAGCACACTTGGAGAGTAGTCACAGAACGGTCTTCTTTCTTCTTGGCTTCTGGAATCAACCTATTGAGAATTAATTAATAAAAGAAACAAATAAATCAACTCATACTTATTTGTTTAAAGTTAATGACAGACTTATATTAAAACTTTGTTTGTTGTTAAGCACAAAGCTAAAGGACATTGTGTTACTGTGTACAACCTAAGGTTTATCAAAACTATTTACAGACATTTTGTCACTGTGTATAATTGATATAAGGTTCATTTAAACTATCTTAATGACATTGTGTCTAACGTCTATAAGGTTTATTAAAGCTACCTTGCACACAATGTGTCTTTGTGGGCCATAGTGTCAGCGTACAACTTTCATGAGGTTTAAGTAATGAAACTTCTAAATTAGATATAATATTTCCATACCAACATGAAGACTTACAGCCATGATTTACACATTTGTCAGCTGTATATTTCACGTCTAAGTATCGGTATATTTCACATCTAAGATGGGACAGGGGTGATTCTGCGGATTTACAACGCTAAAATCAGGGGTTCTATTCCCCTCCGTGGACAGCAAATAGCGTCAGGTGGCTTTGATATAACAAGACACACAAACAAACATTTCTGAAGGCCACATTGTGACAATAAGTTAAGTGAGATTACTATGGATATCGGAAGCTCATATATTTTTATATATGCGTGTTTTAACTTATTAGTATATTATTCAAATTACGATGACCTTTGACATAAGTATATACTCTGCACCAGGTACTTGCTAAAAATCAACTTACAACGATTTAACTTGAAACCTTCAAACAAACGATTAACAAACTAAAAGCATTTTTAATCCACGGTAAAAGAAATACAAATGTTGTTGGAAACTTATAATTTGAATTAACGAATATTTAATGAGATTTTCGTGACAGTAACAACTTTTTTTACTGTAACCTTTTGATCATTATGCCGAAGAAGTCCGACAAAGACTCCCTGTAGGGGGCGATAACTCATACTAAATATACATATTAATCACTGTTAGGAAGGCTTGAACTCGCGCAGATGTTATCAATAGTCCTTGCACTGCCCGAATACAAAAATAAAAGGTATTGTGAAAACTTATCAAAAACATTACTGAATACTGCGTTAATCTTGTCTTGAAATTGCAAACAGTTACATATAAATGAATCTACTGTAATTACCTTGCTTTGCTTTTGTTTGTATTAATCATGATGAACGTACACGTCAATGTTAAGTGAAACAAGTTCTTTAACTTAACGAAACGTTCCTGCCACACCAGTGATATAAGACTTGTAGGTTGAAGCTACATTAACCAGCTGGTCTTGTTATGAGTTAATTTTACAGTTTATCACTGTTGAATGGCATTATTAAACTTAAGAATAAAACAAAAACTGTTCCTCCATTTATTCACGATAATGTGTTTATGTGTTTTCTTATAGCAAAGCCACATCGGGCTACCTGCTGATCCAACCCAGGGGAATCGAACCCCTAATTTTAGCGTTGTAAATCTGTAGACTTACCGCTGTACTAGCGGGGGCTATTCAAGCGAATATTTCTAGATTAATAATTCAAATATGAGGAAAAGTTGGACATTAGGCTGTTCAAAACTTAAAAATACTAGTTGAGACTTTCTATGTACTTACTGCATCAGTTTACTCTGCCACAGTTGCATGATCTGTGGAGAACTAGAGAAAAGAAAAAAACACTTTAAAACATGAAAAACACGAACTAACCACATGCGCATGTTCGAAAGACAATATAATAAAACCTAAGAATTTAAACCCATATTAAATTTTAAGTTTTTTCTGATTGTTAAGATAGGAATGATAAGTTTTCTCCTCCAAATCTGGTCCGGGCGTGGTCTAAAAGTTTGCGTGCAAGAGAAAATCTCACAATCATGCCAGGGTGTCGCACTTTCTTCTGTGAATGCGTTATAAAATTGACAGTTCATCCTGTTATTCGATTCAAAACTGAAAATAAAGGCTCTTGTGACGGCGAGTGCTTCTTCTGGACTGCTTCTCTTCTGCTAAATAGTTGAACACTTTGAAATGGCTGTACATGAACACTAAGAGAAACTAATCTGATCATTAGATGAGTTCAGGTCCAAAATACCAAACACTATTTTATATTTTGCAAATTACCTCAAACGATCATTCAGTTTTTAAACATCAATTTAAAATACTCAATCAACAAATGAAAACAGACTTTAAAACCTTCTTCTACTGTGAAACAAACAGTTCAGTAATAAAAAACAACAAAAATTAAAACTAGTTGATGCTACACACCACTAGAGGGCAGGAGTTGCACTTTCATACCTATGTTAGTTTAAAGCAATGGGGTGGAGAAGGTACATAAACACTTTTTAAGCAAGCATATTAAATAAAAGTACATACGGGCAAACGTACACAGTTTATTATGTTACTATGTTGTAGGCAAGCTTCCTTTATCCTATGTAACAATAACTTGGTGTTACCTTACACTCATATGTAACAATAACTTGGTGTTACCTCACACTCATATGTAACAATAACTTGGTGTTACATTACACTCGTATTGTACATTCGTAAAAATACTATTGCCTTTCGATCGTGACTAAAATTAAATAAACCGTACTCATAACGTACTAATCCTACCTGAAAGAGACTACAACGTTTGTAGTTGGCCAGCCAAGAACAAAAGAGACCTCTGGTGAGCTGCTGAACTCACAAACCTCAGACAGACAGGAGGAGAGCCACAGCTCGCTGATTGAAAGCCGTTCTTTCTGCTTGTACGTACCCGAGGACCTGTGAACATGTTACGTTAAAAACTATATTATACAACAACTCTCTAAGATCTGTACAAAACTATCTGTTGAATAATAGGAAAAGCACACTAGTAGGAAGTTTGAGCTCTCCCCCCACTGACACAGCGGTATGTCTGCGGAGTTAAACGCCAGAAATTAGGTTTCGATACTCATGTTGCTTAATTGCAAATGAAATCTGAAGATATTAACTGAATGAATATATTTGACAATTTTACCTCTATCAATTTTTTCCTGATTTCAACCAAATCCTCGAAATGTTGAGAATGTTTTACTATTGTTTTATTTAGAATATGCTTTTTTTTTATCAATGATTTTCTATCATTGAATATTGTTAATACCTTGAGAACTTGGTAAAAATGAGTTTTAATTCAAACCGAAACAATCGCGTTATTGTTTCTGAAACAAACCTTACATTACTGAACATAAACAGCACATAAAAATGTGTACAGTTTTGCAAATTCATAACGTGTATTAATTTCAGTGTAAATATTTGAAAACTTCTAACACATGTTCCATTTCACCTCCACACTCCAGATGCAAAGCGACATTCTGAGGACTTCCAGTGCTAGAGACCGGCGATGGCCAGACAACAGATAGCTCATTGTATAGCTGTGCACTTAAGAACAAACATACTATTTTATCCTCTCTGTCTCTCTGAACGTTTGAAATCCACACACTTTAGTCACATTACGAATATTTGTATTGGTGGATCATCAGATTCGTAAGGATATTCAAAATATGTTACTTCTATGAATTTTTAATAATTTTATTAAACTTCTATTAAAATTCTTTACCTAGGTTTTCCTACAATCAGGATGTCACTGAAAAGGAAGAGGTGTCGCTCTTGTCGTTGCACACCCTATCGGAAAGACAAGTATATTTAACTAATAAAACAATAGCTGTTTGTTTTTTCACATCAAATCAAAAATCCAGATATAAAATTAATAACTCTCACATAATAAAATTGTCGCTTATTATTCAGATTTATGAATGTAAAAATAACGTTTAATTTGCAAATGAAATGTTATCAAAATGATTAATCATCTGATATTACTTTTAGTAAACACACAAGGATCCGTTAATGAGTTACACACTGAGACAACGATCTTCCTTTTCAGAATCTTCAGATAACATCATGGTTGCGTCGCTTCACTAACAACATATATAAAAAATAAGAATACGATTTGCAGCGAAATATTATTTACTTCATAAAATTTAGCTCAGGTGGAAAAAGAAAATACAACCGCATTAGTCTTTAGTGTAAATAAAAGGTTCAACAAACAAGGAAGGAAAATATAACTAACCATTAAGAACTGCACTGAACCCTCCATAATGAAGGAACGAGGGGACGTTGAGATGGTTGACGTCCTTGGTGAGGAAACTTTACTGAAATCAAATGATGAAATAACATGTTTATACTTCTAGAAACTGGTATCTTTAAAATTACGTGTGATTGTAACGAACCAGAAGTTTTTTCAAATGTTATTCTGTTGACAAAAGCCAACAGCTGAGTTGTATCGATAATTGTATATGTACAATAAGGTTTAAATATTTTTTATAACATAAAACAAGCTCTGAAAACAAAAAGAAGCTTTGGAAATGTCGAAACTAAAGCTAAGCATTCAATTAGGGTTCGCATTTCTGGTTATCAGTACACGGACCATTAAATTGAAAAGAAGAACCGAAACTTACGAGTCCGTCGATACCACTTTTGGTCCCTTTGTCGAGAAAGCTCGTTGGATTTTATTGGCTGTCACTGACTTTGCTCGAAATAATGTCTTGCGCTGTGGAAACAATCACCAAACATCATATATACAACAAGAACTAGGAAATCGGTTATAACGAACTAGCTTTCATGATTTAGGTAGTTATATTCTACTTTTTTGCAATGATTAAAATATCTCATATATATATATTTAGATTTATTTATTGTTATTATTATTTACATTTTTAATTACATATATATTATTTATTGACTTTTAATATATATATATATACATATATATCATTTATTATTACTATGATTCTTTTTGCATTGTTGATTTCATATTTCGCTTTGGAACGAAACCATTTCTCCTGAGCAAAAATCGCGGATTATAGATTGAAAACATTATTGATTTTTTTCATTCTGCAACTTTGCAAACACCGTTTAAGTATAGTATATTGAACTACTTATACGATGAAACAAAATTTTTACTTTTTCTTGTTCCATGCCAGGAAGTGTTATTTCCCAATTGCTTATGCCTAAAGTAAATGGAAAAGACCTATTTTTCTCTTCAAACTTTACTTTTGTGACCTGGGTAATGAAAGTTTTCAAATTTAGCCATTTTCCAGAACATTCCAGGTAGATTCAGTGCCGGGTAGCTGATAGGAAATTTTCTCCAACTTACAAGAATTTTCAAGAACCTTTTAGAATTTTCTAGAACTTTCCATAGTAATATATATACAGGGGCTCATCACTCACCACTTCAGTTTAATTTCAGCTACCTAAGTGAGCACATAGACCTATCTGATTTTATCAGAGATGGCGTCAAGAAGCTGCAAGCATTCTCCAGACGTATTCTGCTATGTGTGTGGCCAATTTATCAAGACAAGAGCGAAAAAGCACTTTATGACAGCAACTGCTAAAATATGTGAAGCCTACAAGACATATTTCGGCATGTCTGTCAGGGATCAAGACAAACCCTGGGCACCTCGTTTTACCTGAGAGCACTGCAAAAAAACTCTTAGAAGGTAAGACTAGCAATTTTTGCTTGCTTGAATAGTAAGATTTTATATTATACAAATTTCAGACTTTTTAAAATTTAAATATCTTTTAATTTTTTAAATTTCCAATTGTACAGAAAAATATCAGATATAAAATATTTTCCATGAATCTCTTACACATTAGTTGTGAATGAAATAAATTTATTCTTCATAATAACAATTTATTTTGCTCTTTCGCAGGATTATACAAAGGGGAAAAGAGAGCCATGAAGTTCGCTATTTCAAGAATTTGGCATGAACCCACTGACCACTCAAGCAATTGCTACTTCTGCATGGTGGACCTTTCTAGACGTCGGACTGGCAAAAATGCATCTGCTATCATGTATCCAAACCTTCCATCATCCATCGCCCCAGTGCCACACTGTTCTGAGCTCCCTGTACCCGCTCCACCAGAGAGAAAGCAGCCATCCTCAGAAGAGAACAGCAAACCAGAAGAGGAGGTAGGAAAATCCAGATTACAATTTCAGAGATGCAGCTGATGAGAGAAATTCATACTACTCCAACCAGAGAGACCTCAATGACTTGATCAGAGATCTTGGTCTAACAAAGTTGAATGCCAAGACTGTATTTGGGGGCTGATACATGAAAGTGATTTATATTACAGTTGCAAATCTTAAAAAGCTACTCACTTCTAAACATTTTTGTATAACTTTAGTATAAATGCATCTAAATCTTGATTCATATGTTGTTTTATTCAGACCTTATGTAAATGAAAATGTGCAAATTTGCCCTTTTTACATAGAAAATAGGTTAAATCTAAATTTTATTATTCAGGCCACAAAAGCAAAGTTTGAAGGGAATAATGGCCATTTTCTGTACTTCTACAACATAAGCAATTAAGAAATAGCACATACTATTCAGGAACAAAATCTGTGTTACATAGTGTTATTGATATGAACGAGTTATTTCTATAAAGCATAGCTCCATAATCCTACGGTTTCTAGGTCAATGAGGATGTTTACCACTTTATCAAGCACTTTTAAGCTTTATTAATAAACAATGGCAACTGTCGTTGTTTTTTATAAAGTCAGATAAAACGTCAGGTAAATGGATAAAACAGCGTGTATGTTAGCACAAAAAGGTCACGTCTTAATAATAAAGACTGTTATGTTTTGTATTCCCGTTAAGGCTACGAATCCCGGAAGCAGGGGGTGGTATTAAAACAACAGTGTATTGTGAAACGTCTACTGATACTATCACGTATAGTTCCGTTTAACATTGGGTAAGGTTAAACGGGAAAGTGATTATTACAGCTCTGTAGTCCCAAGAACCAATGGTTGTTTAAAAAAAACAACAACATACACATTGGATAAGGCATTTGTAAACACTTGCGTTCGAAAACAGTTATAGCTAGCTCTACAGATATTTAACAGCCCTCAAACACATGCTACATCATGCACGTTGTTACAGAAACTACATAAAATTGTCTAAGACTCGATCTTAAATAAATGTAGCCTAAAAGCATACAGATTCTGAAATTTATTAAATGTAAACTTAGGTTTTCATAAGCAAGTGTTTTCAGAAACTGGGTTAGTGTTGAATCTCCACAGTGGTGAATGAAATAAGGTGGAATTAAACATGTTTAAATAATGAGAGCTTTGAAAGAATAACCAACTGATAACTGGTGAGTTCGACGAATCAATTCCAAACACTATGCTATTAACAGAGAAAACACAACACTCAGAATGACACTTAAAATGGATTTTTAACAAAACAAAATTTCCAGAGGCTACAGTCATTGTTCTGTGTTTGTGTTTTTCTTATAGCAAAGCCACATCAGGTTATCTGCTCAGCCCACCGAGGGGAATCGAACCCCTGATTTTAGCGTTGTAAATCCGGAGACATACCGCTGTACTAGCGGGGGGGCAGAGTCATTGTTGTCTCTTGTTGGTAAAATCGACAAAACACTTAGAATAACACTTAAGTAACGGATTTAATGGTTTAAACTTCGCGCAAAGCTACGTGAGAACTATCTGCGCTAACCATCCCTAATTTAGCAGTGGAAGGCTAAAGGGATGGCAGCCAGTCAGCATCGCCCACCGCCAACTCCTGGGCTACTCTTTTACAAATGAACAGTGGGATTGACTGTCACGTTATAACGCCCCCACGGCCGAAAGGGCAAGCATGTTTAGTGAGATGAAGATTCAAACCTGCAACCCTCAGAGTGCGAGTCAAGCGCCCTAGCCATCTGGCTAATGACAATTAAAAGTAGCACTTAAGTAAACTTTAAGAACTACCCCTATATTGGTGAAGGCGACAAACAATGTTTAGAATGATACTTATGATCGTCTGTATAATAAAGCAGACTAATGATTAGCAAACGTTTAGTTTCACATATTTACAAGCTTCAAACGTTATCCCGTGTTGACAGCAAGACAAGGTAACACTTTATTTGAAATGTTAACATATATATACTTTATAAAGTGTAAGAGTACTATTGGTATCCAACAGTAGATCAGTGGTGTTTTTGCAGACTACTAAATTCCAGGGTTCGATTCCACGCGGTGTACAGAATCCAGATAACCCATTGTGTAGCTTTGTGCTAAGAACACAACATGAGTATCATTACCAATCTTTAAAGTTACACAAATAATAAAAAAGGTAAGTCCAAATAAAGATACAGTCATTATAAAACCCTATAAAGGAAATATTGTTTACATTTAAAATAAAATTGATTAATGAAATCTTAAATATTAAAACTAAGCTTGTGAAATTAGGTATAGATTCACCTAAAACTAAGGAAGGTATTCTAAAGATAATAGCTCAAATTTAAATAAATAAACATATATGTATACTTGTGTTTGGAATTTCGCATAAAGCTGCTGGAGGGCTGTCTGCGCTTGCCGTCCCTAATTTAGCAATATAAGACCAGAAGGAAGGCAGCTAGTCATCATCACCCCCGCCCTCTCTTGAGCTACTCTTTTACCAACGAATAGTGGGATTGACCGTAAAATTATAACGCCCCCACGGCTGAAAGGGCGAACATGTTTGGTGTGACGAGGATTCGAACCTCCGATCCTCAGATTACGAGTAGTGCCTTAACCACCTGGCCATACCGGGCCATATATATTAACTGACATGAATTACTACATAATAAAACAGACTAGTTTTATCTTTGATGTCGGAAATGTTCTTAGGTCCCATAAAGAGGTTCCGTTAAACCAATAGTGTCTGGCATGATCACAATCATAAGCTAAAGGCATTTCTAGTTCATTATAAATGGTTACACTATTAAGGATAGTCTTGCGTTTATTAACGATATAAAAATAAATTAAGTTTAGTAAAGGACCATGTTGTGCTAATTTTGATATAGAATTTTTTACACTAACACACAGTTGCACGATAACAATAAACCTATGTCGTACACGTTTGTATTAAAGTGATACTAATGAAATGAGTTTTATTAGCATATATTTCAGAAACTCATAAATTCTGTCAACCAGTGACATATATGACCTAGTTACCGGTGTTGCTGTGGGTCAAAACCAGTATATTATAGAAGACACACAGACATTATTTTTTATTATGGCCTCCCAGTAGCACAACAGTATGTCAGTGGACGCACATCGCTAGAATATGGATTTCGATATCCGTGGTGGATGCATCATAGATAGCCTATTGTGTAGCTTTGTGCTTAGTTCCAAAAAAAACAAAACTTTATTACGTCCAGCGTAACCGAAAATGTAGCGAATTTTTTGTTTAACACTCCTACGAAAAGACGTTTCTAGTCCTGATTTCACCAAGCCCGTTCCCCTGGCTGTGGTTTCGCTAGATAGTAGATAGGGACAGTGGGAATTTCGTTAATCCATTCATTAATGGATTTAAATGGCAATTTCATTTAAATACAAAATTATTAGCCTAATATTAATAACCTTTCAAGTTGCTCTGGGGCCTATTAGGCCCCACTTTTCGTAGGAGTGTTAATATCTTTATATTATGTATCCTAATATTAAATTCACTGTAAATTCGTCTTTGTTCATAACAAAGACAGTAAATTTGAATGTTAAAATTTGAATTTAAAAAACAAGACTTTTACTAGTTAGTATTTTATCTTTGAGGGTTATATACCTTTGTCTTCTTAGGAAACATCTGATTACAATATTGACTAATTGGACATAAAAATCAACCAATAAGTTTTTTCTTTCCACAAAGAGACGGAAAATACTAAGAAACGCTTACTGAAAAACCGCTCTTTAAATACGCATTGCAAATCATGTCGTTCAAAATCTATTTAAATATTTAAATGCTATTCTAATTAGCATGTTGTTGAATAAAAAGATATTTAATTCTACAATAAACAGGCTATTCTGATTAGAAACCTGTTACACAAGGTATGTGATCATGAATAATCTCATTTTGAATTGAGACATGTTTTTAAGCCTGAATACAGATTACATTATTTCTTTAGTTGTAAGGACCTCATGCCAACTTTCAAACCTTTTAATGTGATGTATGAATAAAAATAACCTAAATGTTATACTGGATCCACCACCAGGTGGTTAACAGTTTCCATACAAGAACGTGCTAATCTAAGTTCCACATCATTTTCAAGTACCAAAAAACATGTGCTGTATGAGTGTAATGAACGTATATAATTTAGAATAACATAAAATCCTTGCAAATGTAACTGGGGAATAAGAACTGAATACAGAGGAACGTCTATTGATCAAAAGGCTTAAGCTAAGATTTAATAAAAACTGAATGCAGAGGAAAGTCTATTGATCAACAGGCTTAAGCTAAGACTGAATAAGAACTGAATACAGAGGAAAGTCTATTGATCAACAGGCTTAAGTTAAGATTGAATAAGAACTGAACACAGAGGAAAGTCTATTGATCAACAGGCTTAAGCTAAGATTGAATAAGAATTGAATACAGAGGAAAGTCTATTGACCAACAGGCTTAAGCTAAGATTGAATAAGAATTGAATACAGAGGAAAGTCTATTGACCAACAGGCTTAATCTAAGATTGAATAAGAACTGAATACAGAGGAAAGTCTATTGACCAACAGGCTTAAGCTAAGATTGAATAAGAATTGAATACAGAGGAAAGTATATTGACCAACAGGCTTAAGCTAAGATTGAATAAGAATTGAATACAGAGGAAAGTCTATTGACCAACAGGCTTAAGCTAAGATTGAATAAGAATTGAATACAGAGGAAAGTCTATTGACCAACAGGCTTAAGCTAAGACTGAATAAGAACTAAATACAGAGGAAAGTCTATTGATCAACAAGCTTAAGCTAAGATTGAATGAGCAAAACTGCGATTCATTTATTGTTGAATCCCTGAGCGCAAGCACTGTGTTAACTAACCAAGAAAAATTTAAAACTGTTGAACTTTTTTTAAATACCTCGCCACTTGTGTTATGCTCAATGTGAAAACAAAAACTGAAAGAAAATAAAAACCAGATCTTAGAAATAATGGATGTGATTAAGTTGGTAGAACGGCCCGGCATGGCCAAGTGGGTTAAGGCGTTCGACCCGTAATCTGAGGGTCGCGGGTTCGAATCCCCGTCACACCTAGTATGCTCATCCTTTCAGCAGTGGAGGCGTTATAATGTTACGGTCAATCCCACTATTCGTTATTAAAAAAGAGTAGCCCAAGAGTTGGCGGTGGGTGGTTATGACTAGCTGCCTTCCCTCTAGTCTTACACTGCTAAATTAGAGACGGCTAGCGCAGATAACCCTCGTGTAGCTTTGCGCGAAATTCAAAACAAACAAACAAACTTAGTAGAAGTATGTGTTAGAAACATTTCTTTACAAATTAATAACAATGTTTATAAACAGACCGAAGGTTTAGCTATAGGTCTTCCTTTATCTCCGTTATTATGTGATTCATTTAGGGGCAGTTTTGAAAGCGAAGCACTGGAATAAGTGAATGAAAAACCCAAAGTATTGTTAAGGTATGTCGATGACATATTTTTGATTTGGCATCACGATATAGACGAAGTAGTTAATTTTGCTAATTACCTTAATAGCATTCATAATTCTACAAGATTTAATTATGAAATAGAGATAAATGGTTATTTATCTTTTTTGAATGTTTTATTGAGTAAAAAATTAAGATAAACTAGAAACTACCATTTATCGCAAACGTTTTCTGTAATCATACCGCCACATCAGAAAACTTCTCAAACTAAATCTAGAAAACTACTGGATAGGATACTAAAATTATGTTGTAAGCAGGATGATATTAAAAATGAGTTATTATTAATTAAGCAAATAGCTGTAGAAATAGGTTTTAATCCTTCTCTTGTTAACAGAATTGTTAAAATACTAAAAAAACGGATAAAGATATTCAGTTAAATCCATATGATGAGAAAAAAATAAAAAAGAATGTTTGGTGCTATCATTTATATTACGCTTATCGTGTGAAATAATGAAAAAAATAAACAAATGTTTCCAATGTACAAACCAAGGTTAGTCAAATTCTTAATACATTTAAAGATAAAATTGATTTAATGGGACATTTTGATATGTGTAAAATATCAAATGTACGTAAAATAGCTTACACAGAACAAATTTCAAATTCAAAATGAATGAACACAAAACAAATGTTGAAAACAATAATATTATTTCACCATTAGCAGAACATATCAGTGAAATTAATTAAACATACAATTCAGTGGGGATAAAAACTTATTTTAACACAACCTGGATATTTAATTAGTATGAATATACGTGAATCTATTCAGATAATTAAATGTAAAAAAAAGTAAATTTAAATTATTAAATAAAAATGTGTTTGCGTTTATAGCAAAGCCACATCGGGCTATCTGCTGAGCCCACCGAAGGGAATCGAGCCCCTAAATTTTGCGTTGTAAATCCGTAGACTTACCGCTGTACTAGTGGGGGGTAAATAAAAATGATGGGCCTGATGAAAATGTTGTAAGAAGATGGCGTGAAATTCTTTATTATCCAAATTGGTCATCTGGTATAAATGATGGTTATTTTGCAAAACGTCGTAGTACTGAAGATGAAATATGTACAGTGCACGAGTTTGTTGTTGTTTTTTTACTGATTTTGAGCTTGTATAGTACGTTATTGGTATTTTATTGTACTTTTGAGACTAGAACCTGTCTGATTTTTAGAAAAATATCGTTGTTTTTCAAAATAACTGGAATTTTTTTTAACGTTGAACTTATCCTTCATATAAAACTTACGAGAACTTTCAAAACATTCATTTAATTTGTTTTATCTATTCTTCGTCAAGCCCCTTCACTGGTACAGCGGTATGTCTGCGGCTTACAAAGTAAGAAACTGGGTTTCGATACTCGTCGTGAGCACAACGCAGATAGCCTATTGCACAGTAGTGTGCTTAACTACAAACAAACAAATTATTCATTGTACTTTCAACGCTTTTGAAAGTCTGTTTTAAAACACACAAGAGCTCAGTCACATATTTTGTTATATCGATCAAACGTGAACAATGTAGACAAACACAATTTTACTTATCTATACTTAAAAAACACAATGAAACGTAAGATATACTGTACACTGGTAACAAGTGTAGTTCCTGGTAAATAGAAACTATTCAAAACTAATCAGAGGAATAATACAATACGAGGCTTACTTTTACCCACTTCAAAAAACTATCTCCCATCTAGACACAAGTTTACCATGTAGAGTTTAACAACGCCTGAAGAGAGGGTGTTCAGACAGTGGAGGAACACTTACGAACACTTCACGTCATACTTGGTAAGTAGTTTCAGGGAACACAAAAACACAATTCCAGTTATACAAACATTTCAAGCATTTCCCTCCAACAAAAGGGATTGAAAACTACACGTTCAGCGGTTGTCTTTCCTAAGAATGGTAGTGATGTGTCGCAGTGAGTATATATGCGTAAGTGTTTTACTTATTGGTAGTAATGCCAATGCAGTTCAAAGTGCACAATCACGACCCAACACTGATAAGATCTACCTGCGTGTTTTGTCGTAACTCTTACATCAGAGATCAACTGCACTTGTGTTATCTATTTAAAAAACAAGGCCTTAAAGTATGTGAAAAAATAAAAAAGTTTGTTGGTCGTTAAGCGCAAGTTACAAAACTATACAACGGGCTATCTATACTCTGCCCGCCATGGGTATCGATACCCGGTTTATAGCGTTATGAGCCAACTAAAACTTACCACTGAAACAATGGAGGAAAGACAGAAATATACAATCCGAATGAACAAACCTTATACTATATTTCACTTTAATACATCTCATGAACAGAAATAAGAGAGATATAAAACATTACATGAACGGAATCGCTTTCTTCTGTTTACGTTGGCTAAATTCGGATACATTTTTTTTCCAATGCGAAACTAAACCCTAAACGTCGTTTAGACTTATTAAGGGTAAAGAACAAAAACATCATTTTTTTGTTATTGTTGGTTTTTGGTTCGGTGAAAGATAAAATGTTTATTAAAAATTCCAGCAGACTAATTTTGGTAACACAGTTACTAGTCCTAATTACGGTACCCATGTTACTAGCCCTGATGATGGTTGTTGGTGTTGTTTTGAATTAAGCACAAAGCTACACAATAGGCTATCTGTGCTCTGCACACCATGGGTATCAAAACCCGATTTTTTAGCGTTGGAAGTCCGGAGACATACCACTGAGCCATTAGGGGGCCTGATGATGGTAACCATGTTACTGAAACTAGTCAATTGAAATTGTTAATAAGGATTTTATTTTTCACTGCGCCAAAAAATGCCAATTTATTTTTTAATATTAATATATAGTAGTATAATGTGCCTGAATAGAAAACTATGTCAACGAAACAAAATTCAGAAATTATTATCCATCTTGAAAATAACTAACAGGGCATAATAGCCAAGATTCAACTGAAAACTCTTTAATACCCTTTGCAATGAACGTTGCAAAAGGTGAAACTACTAACACCGTAGGCTCGGCATGGCCACATTGGTTAAGGCGTGCGACTCGTAATCTGAGGGTCGCGGGTTCGCATCCCTGGTCGCGCCAAACATGCTCGCCCTTTCAGCCGTGGGGGCGTTATAATGTGACGGTCAATCCCACTATTCGTTGGTAAAAAGAGTAGCCCAAGAGTTGGCGGTGGGTGGTGATGACTAGTTGCCTTCCCTCTAGTCTTACACTGTTAAATTACAGACGGCTAGCACAGATAGCCCTCGTATAGCTTTGTGCGAAATTCAAATACAAACAAACTAACACCGTAAGTCATTTTAACTTTCCTCCATTGTAAGATTATTTGAAGATAAACACTATATTAAAAGTAGATTAATACCACGTGTAGTTATCAACATTAATGTATTCAAGTCTTGTGTCTTCTGACACTGCAGTGGTGCAGGTGAGACCAGAAGTGGTTTTTTCTATTCAGCACCCCTCTTAAATACGAACACTTCTCCCCCCTCCTGTTCTATAACAAAAATGATTCAAATTCCAACAACACCCACAACACAGAGTTGCTTATCTGTTAAATGTTCTTAAAAAGGTAACTCTACTCATAAAGGTTTTTCAATTCATAAATTTCACAGAGGACGTTGAGCTTGCTTTATCCAAATGACATTTTCTATGTGTTACTCACCCGTTTAGCACTCCCGTTATCAGTCATACGACGACTGGTTTTCGTGAAGGTTGTGATATTCAGCACACCCGCTTCTTTCAGCGATACCGCCCTTCCCCTCGGGAGATGGGCCGCACAGGTCGGAAATAATTCAAACGAGGCTTTCCATATAGTTTAACGGGGTTATTTATAATATACATAAACACATACAATAACTGCATTATACGTTCATTATCAATATACATACAGTGCGTTGAAAAGGCATTCGCTCCCACCCCTGCAAAGTTTCCACATTTTGTTGCCTTCTAAGATTGCAATCATGAAACTTTCAAATGGAATTTTACATTTAGAATCTACACAAACTACTACAAACTGAGAAGACTACAAACATGCTAATACGATGTACGTAAGTCAGATTTACAAAGAAAATTAGAATATTCTCAATTTCATAGGTATTGATTGGTTTGTTTATGAATTTCGTGCAAAACTACACAAGGGCTATCTGCGCCAGCCGTCCCTAATTTAGCAGTGTAGGACTAGAGGGATGGCAGCTAGTCATCACCACCCACCGCCAACTCTTGGGTTACTCTTTTACCAATGAACAGTGGGGTTGACCGTCACATTATAACTCCCCACGGCTGAAAGGGCAGGTATGTTTGGTGTGACAGGAATTCGAACCCGCGACCCTCTGATTACGAGACGAGCGATATAACCACCTGGCCATGCTCGCCCGGCATTAGTGGTAGAATGAATATTTTTTGCAAGGCACTGTATATCCATATTATATTATCATTGCGTTTTCAGCTATACATTAATGTCTGCTCAACTTCCTGGCAAGGCTTTCGATGAGACTCTGTTTCATGAGGATCGGATATTGCATGAGGAACTTGAACTTCCTAATTAATTCCAGCAACAGCGGAAATCTAGGTCAAGCCTGTACTCAAATTAATTTTATCAACTAACACACCAAGCAATTACACAACTTCTAGTTGATACTAGGGCACACATTTGGCATGTTATCTAGATCAGCCATATTAAATAAAGCAAGTCCGCGCTTCCAAATAGTTGGTTCTGACCGTACGCACACTCCAAGGATTTATAAACTATCACTATAAATGAACAAACACCCAATATGGCGTATGCGAGGTTTTCGCTTTCACTGTGTGTGTGTATTTGGTGAGGGTATGTGATACGAAGCTTTGGTTTGTTTTGAATTTCACGCAAAGTTACTCGGCGGCTATCTGCGCTAGCCGTCCATAATTTAGCAGTGTAAAATTAGAGGGTTGCAGCTAGTCATTACCACCCACCGCCAACGTTTGGGCTACTCTTTTACCAACGAATAGTAGGATTGACCGTAACTTTATAACGCCCCCACGGCTGAAAGGGCGAGCATGTTTGGTGTGACGGGGATTCGAACCCGCAACCGTCAGATTACGAGTCGAGTCCCTTGACCACCTGGCCATGCCGGACTGATACAAACGTGTTTCATGAAAGTTTTAAACACAATCTATCCATTATATTATCACGAAATGTGTCATCATTACTGGATCATTTGGTTATATATATTTTAGCATGGTAATTTAGTGAAGTTATGAATACTTTCACAAAACTAGAGAAGTTAAGCCTATTTTTCCTTTCAAAGTTCAGAAATCCCATAATAATTTGCAAAAAAAATATAAGGGCGGGAACGATTTTGAACTTGGGTGCTGAACGTCTTGTGTAGTGTGCCCATTATACCCACAACGACTGGGTTGAAAATCACCAAACAACCCCCGACGCTGGAAACAACGATTAATGATAAGTTTTCCAATGCATTATGAGTGTCGGTGCGGTCATATAAGTGCTGCTATCAATGACAAGGTAAAGATAATTATTTGTTGGCAAATGCGAGATTGTGATATTAGAATGACACATAAATATATATCAATTAGTGAAAAAGATAACACCAACAAGTTGCACATTCTATTTCGGATGAGATAAGATGGACTTATTTATCGTGTAGAATTAGCTCTGCAGTTAAAGTTCTGAAAACAACCATCGAGTCAAATTTTCCTATGAAAGATATAATCACATATATCACACCTGATCAAACACTAAAGCAAACATTGGCATATTATGAATGTTTGCTTTGCGTGAGACAACTAATAGGCAGAAGTAAATACACATATAATTACAGATATAAAAACAATAAAAAGGGGTGCCACACAACTCAAATTATCCAGTTTACTATTCATTTAATTGCCAAAAGAAATAAAGGCAAGTAATATTTGATAATGTCTGTCTTAGCCTACATTACGGTTGAAAGCTGCCTAACCTTTGATGGAGAAAAATTAAAAGAAGGAAAAGACCTACATACAGCAAAATAATTAGAGAGTGAAAAAACACTTCGATTTTGGCCCATTTTTAGCAGTTATTTTTGTTTAGCGAAACAACGGAAATTATGTGATCTAATGCACGAACAGTTATAAAAAACAAGACGTTGCATGGGAAGAAATTAGTAAATATATGACCAATAAACCAATTTATATGAACAATGTTACTTTCTTTGTCGTGCCTTCCATTAACGCATTTCAGAATATAGTTCTTTAGATCTGCAATAGTAAAGGAATGAATAAGTGCCCTCTATCAGTAAAACACAAAAAAAAAAGTACAATGACTGTAGAGATTTGTAAGAGTTACCTAAACTACGGGATACTAAACAATATGTGTGTGTTTCCTTATAGCAAAGCCACATCGGGCTATCTGCTTAGCCCACTGAGAGGAATCGGGCCCATGATTTTAGCGTTGTAACTAAACAACATGAGACTAGTTACATTCTTGGTTTACACTGTTTACAGCTTCAAATTCAACTATATACGTTTAAAGTTAAAACATTATTGTTAGTTATGAGATAATTTTTAATTAGTCCTCTAAAAGACATGGCATGGCCAAGTGGTTACGGCGATGGATTCGTAATCTGCGGGTCGAGGGTTCGAATCCCCGTTACATCAAACATGCAGACCCTCTTAGCCGTGGGAATGTTATAATGTTTTATCAATCCCACTATACGTCGTAAAGTACTAGTCCAAGACATGGTGGGTGATGGTGACTAGCTGCATTCTCTGTTGTTGTTTTTTTCATTGTCAAATTACGGACGGCTAGCGCTGATAGCCCTCGTGTAACTTAGTGCGAAATTTCAAATAAACAAACAAATAGTGCTTTAGAAGATACCGCCACTCACTCAAACAAAAAAGAGCACTTATACACATAAAATGATTTTGGTTAATTTTTAAGGGTGTGTTTGTACTAGCACAAAGGTACACACACAATGACTATCTACTATCTATTCGCCACGGGGAATCGAACTCCATACTTCAGAGTTGTAAGTTCGTAAACTTACCGCTGACCAACTGGGAACTTTTTGTAAAGAAAATAATGAATTAGCATTTTAAACACATGACTTACAATAATTTGTTTTAACACTTTAATATAAAACGTGTACGAAATTTAGTCACGTTTTAATCAACATTCCTATTGAAATATATAAAAAGTAGTAATTTCTTTAAAAGGTGGTGATAGGTCAAATTATGCAAAAAATTATGGTTTCTTTTATCATATGTTTTTATTTTTTTTACAAACGGACACAAAGCTTACCCGCTTATACCATCATCCAAATTATAAACTGACAGACTAAAGGGAAAGTACCTAACCAATAGCACCCACCGTCAAAACTTGAGCCACTCTACATATCGACTTAATTTCTCATTTTCCAACAGTCAACCGGTAATCTACGATTTGTTGATGGGGTTTGTTGATTAACTGGCTTCCCTCTTGTCTATCAGTGCTAAACGGGAACAGCTAGCGAATATAATCCCTGTGTAGTTCGTGATGACAAGAAACCCACTTGAGAATACACAGTCCTCGTGTAGCTTAGCGTGAAGTTTCAAAACAACCACTCATATGACGCACTAATGGGAATGGGAATCCTTGGATTCATAGTCTGGGGACGCTAATCCTAAGTAATTTCCGGACCATAAATTACGGACTATTATAAATTGTAACAAAGTGACATTTTTTAATTATGAAATTTATGTGCTTATGGCTAATTGTAAAACGTTCTTCAAAATCAGATCAAGCTAGTAAATAGGATTATATATTACATTTCTTAGACTGGGTAAATACTGTATAAGTTGTAGTTGAATGAACAATAAATTCATATAAGAACATTTTTTATAAGTCTCTTAAACAATTAAGCACTTTTCAGTTTATTTTACGCTAAAACGGTGTCATTTTACTAACAGCATTTGTGTCCGATTGAAGTTATTTTGGAGCAGAATTGTATTTTATATTAAAGCACAAATTATAAAATTTAAAACGTGTTTTTTTTTCTTAATTTTGTGCAAAGCTACATGGGTTCTATCTGCGTTAGCCATCCCTAACTTAGCAATGAAAAACCAGAGGGAAGGCAGCTAGGTCACCACCACCTACTACCATCTCTTGGGTTACTTTTTTCTTTTCTTTTTTTTTTTACAAACGAATAACATGGGATTGACTATCACATTATAATTCCCCCACGGCTGAAAGAGTGAACATGTTTGATGGAAAGGGGACACGAACCCGTGAATCTAACCACCTGACCATTCTGGGCCCACTTAAAATATAGTACCTCTGAGAATTTTTTTTTTTATTAGACTTTGTGTAAGACAACGTTTAGGCTCAACTGAAAGAGTTAAAATCAACTATAATTTTATTTTCAATAAGTTTCATACTCACTGAGAAAAAGGGATCTTGTTCATACAGGTTCAAGTTATCATGAGGAAAGAGATCTTGAACCCTATCCAAATCAGTTTCTTCCATTGCGGATTCTCCTCTTCGCACCATCTGTAAAATAAGTAAAGCATATCAGAAAAAAAAAATAGTTTTGAGCATGCAGATAAGTGTTTAATTTTTACAGTATATTTTATTAGATACTGAAATAGATTTATCTTTGTAACTTTGCGCAAAAACACATTTTTTGTTCGCGTTGTTACTGAAAATATCATACAATTTGCATGTTTTTCACTTGGAGCTTGTTACATGTTTATCATTATTATTTGTTGGGTATATAAAAAGAAAACATTTATTTTTATTCAAAGTGCTACAGAATAGCCCCTAGTGGCACAGCGGCATGACTGCAGACTTACAACACTAGAAACCAGGTTTTGGTGCCCGTGATGGGCAGAGCATGCAGGTATGTTTGTGTGTGTTTTATTATAGCAGAGCCATATCGGGCTATTTGCTGTGTCCACTGAGGATAATCGAACCACTGATTTTACAGTTGTGAATCCGTAGACTTACTGCTGTCCCAGCGGGAGACCAGAGCATAGATAGCCCATTGTGTACCTTTGTACTCAACTTAAAAACAAACATTTAATTTCAAGAATAAATTTGTGAACACAGCCAAATAGTAAAATCCTTTTATTATTTATGCGCTAACGCAAAACAAGGTCAGAAGACCAATAAAAGATTAATTCAATGTTCATACGTTCGTTAATTACATCTAGTTGGCAGACATCGGTCCAAATACTCCAATGCTGAAATATATAAAACAATTATTTTTATTCGTGTAATGTTAAATATTAACCTATAGTTTTAGTTATCCAATTATCTAATATTTTACTAAACAGACATGCAACACAAAAAGTACATTAAACGTAATTAGTTATTTAGATTCTTACATTCATTGCTTTTGATGTTGCCCGCCAACGATCGCTAAAGTCCGGATGTTCTTCAGACGTTTGTGCTGCCACCTGGGAGAGAATACTTTCATACTGGGCTAACCGTTCAAGCTGTAATAATAAAATGCCATTTATCATGTTCCCATATTTCCATTACAAATCAAAACTGGAAATGATATATTATTTACGTACTTCATATAATATATTTGTATAAATGTCTCATATATATATCTGTGTGTGTGTGTGTGTGTGTGTATACATACTCATCTACCATATTCGTAAAGCCTTAACATTCCTGAAGGAAAGCAAACCAAGGAAAACGCACGTTATCTCATAGGTGCGAAGTCCAACCATTCCTATGAATACGTCATGAATTCATACTTTACACAGTCCTATTTAAAGGCCTAAATGTAATTGTCTTCACCATAGTGTTGTTGTTTGTTTTTAAAATTTTATTCACGCATTTTCTCCGCTTAATTTCTGATAACCAATTCTTCTGACGATCAATTCTTTCAAACCAAAATTTATTTCACTATCACGACTTCAGAAACGTTATGATTGGATTACTAATAACGTTGAGGATAACAAGTCCAACCCTACAGTATTGAACTGGACAGTGTGCTCGACTCTTTGGCCTTATAACAGACGGGTGGATTTTTTTTTAGCAGAAGGAAGTGTCACAGTTCGAACACTATTAAAAATTTCTAGCCATTTAAACGGTTTATTAGAAGAATGTTTAATGACAATTCACAGCAATGGCCCTAAAACACAACAGTAGAATTGTTTATATTTCACTTAAGATTCCGATGCATAAACAAGTAAAACAGTATATTAATTACACATTATACTAACTTGATCTGGTATGTTCACAAAACATTGTGCACATGTTGCATTCTTTAAACATAACAGCAATAATACATCGAACAACACCCAAAGAACTAAAACAATACGATTGTTTATACGTTAAAAAGTAGGAAACTGAAACCTTGCTCAGATTACAAATATATGTCATCTGATTTTATTTTCACCTGTAAAAAGAACATTTCCGAGTATTTGCGTAATAATTTTCATATTTTCCATCTGAAACATTCAAACGTTTGAGCGAGCACTCACTGGTCAACGCCGTTTTGCTGGTATAGTTTACAACTTACTCCATACGCATGCGTCCCTTGTTTCGTTTATTCCTGAAGACAGATTGGCTTCGTGCAAACATCAAAATATATTCATACGTTAAATGTACACTATAAAATGTTAATTCTCAATACAATCAATGGCTGGTCAGTTTCTAGTTTTGATTACTTTTGCGGGACGTGTTCAAATTCCAGACTTTTTATTACGAGAAAACAGTTCAGTTAATACGAAGAAGAAAAAATAGACGGCACTGCTGTCGTCGTTATTGAGGTCGAACGGACAAACTAATATATTCTTTCATTGTCTACTTGCAAACTAATTAGGTTCAGATTCAAGCTACAAAATATAAGCACGCAAGCTAATTTACATTTTGTGATCAACAACCATGTTTGAAACTGTTTAGAAAAAAAAACTTAAATAATAAACACGCTTGATAGATATTCAAGTTTAATAAACATAGTACAAAACAAATTCATCAAACACAAAAATGAATAAAATTCGTGGCTTCGAAATACCACGGCCCGGCATAGCCAAATGTGTTAAGGCGTTCGACTCGTAATCCAAGGGTCGCGGGTTCGAATCCCGGTTGCACAAAACATGCTCACCCTTTCAGCCGTGGGGGCGTTATAGTGTGACAGTCAATCCCACTATTCGTTAGTAAAAGAGTAGCCCAAGAGTTGGCGGTGGGTGGTAATAACTAGCTGCCTTCCACTACTTACACTGCTAAATTCGGAACGGCTAGCGCAGATAGCCCTCAAATAGCTTTGCGCGAAATTACAAAAAACAAAGCTTCGAAATACCAGTTTTTCTATATACAACTCTATATTAATCGCATTATCTACAATATCAGCCTCCAGCCGCTATTATTATTGAATAAAAGTAAAATCCTTGAAGCACAAAGGTCGAGTGTTTTTTGGTCAGTTCGATCTCTGTTTAAGCACGGCATGGCCATGTGGTTAGGGCGCTTGTCTCGTAATCTGAGAGACGCGAATTCGAATCCTCATCACACCAAATATTTTTGCCCTTTCAGCCGTGTGAGCGTTATAACGTTACAGTCAATCCCACTCTTCTTTGGTAAAAGAGTAGCCCAAGAGTTGGCGGTAGGAAGTGATGACTAGATGCCTTCCCTCTAGCGTTACACTGCTAAATTAGGGACAGCTAGCGCAGACAGCCCTCATGTAGCTTTGCATGAAATTAAAAAAACAAACGATTCACGAACCATGGACTTTGGGACACACAATCCGGCAACGCTAACAGCCAGGTATACTGTGTTCAAGTTACCCAATTCCTCCGTCGGTTAAGGTGATTCCGTTAATAAGAAACAGGTAACACAGACGTCGTCATGTCTATGTCATATAGATGACGCAGGAATGCGAAATTAAGCTTCATAAAATTGTTTTGGTTTTAATAACGGATTATCCATAAACTAGTTACAAAGATTTCGAAAATAATTATCTTTTTTTCTATCACGTAAGAATTTTTGTAAACTGAATAGGAAAAGAACACTCTTATTCTGTTCAAACTATTATTTCATATATCACAATAAATATTTTATATAATTATATCTGTTACGGTCGTGTTCTAGAAAGTTCGATAACACTCTCACGTCGCGATTGGTCTAGAGATATCTGTAGCTAGCGGTTGTCAACACTTTAAGCACAAAGAAATTTGACCCAATTTCAATGAGAAAGATTTACTTACGTAAACAAAATATATGATATTCTGCCAAAAATCTATACGTGATGGAGAAAAATGGATATCGTTTTCGGAGTCAGCGTACAAAAATTACTGTAAAAACATGTAAAACTTAAGACAACAAAACCATCGCAGGCCCTTGTAGTCTAATCTATTTTTTCATGTTCATTCATTTTACTGAAATGTTCACAATCATGCTTCAAACCATAGGCAAACAAACTAATTTAAGATAAAGTTCCTCTTTATAACTTAGGTTCTATTTCACTGACTTATAAGAGTTGAAGCAGCTTGTAACTAGAAACCAAAGCTAGATATGGAAAGGAATACGATATTAAATAAGAACAAATATGTCTTATTAAAAATCCCAAATTATAATTATTATCTTTCCTTGCAAATCTACTATCGATTTGTCAGACAAATTGAAAAATTAAACTACAAACCAGCGTAAATGATATGTTAATTACCTTTATGTATTCTATAAATGTTTCGTTACACATCACTGAAAATGCTTAGCATAATCCTGACGTACATGTGCCGCTTCAAATACTTCCAGGGCACACACAATCCATGGAGGTCAATCGACTTCTCTCCAATAAACCTCACTCGTTCCTCCTACACCTCACAGGTGAATATAAAAATTGTTTCTCTTTTGGGGTGGAACGTAACTCAAACTATAGAAATTAGGGTTTATATAGTCTGGCCTTGTTCCAGAGATTATAAATATAATTTTAATTAATATAATTAAGAAAGCGTTACTGGTGCTAAGGGCATTTTACTCGCATATGAAGGTCTCGAGTTCGAATCCGCGACACCGAACAAGCAGACTGTGCCAGTCACCCGTGTGTAAAAACAAAACAAAAAAATCCTGACTTACAAAGTACAGACCAACCGCTCCCCATCTCTTAAAAAAAACTAGGTCGTAAGAAAACAAAGAACTGTATTATCATTATTATTATGTAAGAATAAGCGTGACTTCATCTTCTAAGTTTCCTTTACTATTGGCCCGGCATGGCCAAGCGTGTTAAGGCGTGCGACTCGTAATCTGAGGGTCGCGGGTTCGCATCCCTGGTCGCGCCAAACATGCTCGCCCTTTCAGCCGTGGGGGCGTTATAATGTGACGGTCAATCCCACTATTCGTTGCTAAAAGAGTAGCCCAAGAGTTGGCGGTGGGTGATGATGACTAGCTGCCTTCCCTCTAGTCTTACACTGCTAAATTAGGGACGGCTAGCACAGATAGCCCTCGAGTAGCTTTGTGCGAAATTCAAAAACAAACAAACAAATTCTTTACTATTTCATTTTTAAAAATCGAAAAATTTAAACTATATACGTTACTAAGAATTTCTTTGTTTGTTGTGGAATTTCGCACAAAGCTACTCGAGGGCTATCTGTGCTAGCCGTCCCTAATTTAGCAGTGTAAGACTAGAGGGAAAGCAGCTAGTCATCACCACCCACCGCCAACTCTTGGGCTACTCTTTTAGCAACGAATAGTGGGATTGACCGTCACATTATACACCCCCACGGCTGGGAGGGCGAGCATGTTTAGCGCAACGCGGGCGCGAACCCGCGACCCTGGGATTACGAGTCGCACGCCTTACGCGCTTGGCCATGCCAGACCTGTTACTAAGAAAGTGTGTTAAATATTATACATCGAATATCGTAATGTGGAAAATTCCCAATTCATTTATTACATAATACACATAAGACCATCTCATTTCACTCGGTTTAACTGACCTTGTATACAGTTGTTACTGGTTTAAGTATTATGATGCCTCTTTAAAAACAAAACAAGAAACAAACTTTCTCGCTTCTAGTATTGAAAACCTTTTATATATATGTATATATATAGTATGTTTGTCAGTAGTTAAACACAATGCTACACAAAGGGCTATCTGTGCTTTGCCCACCATGGTTATTAAAAGCCTGGTTTATAGCGATGTAAGTTCACAGACATACCGCTAGGCCATTCATATATTGTAAGCTCGTGATGTTCACATTATTATTACAGCATCATATTACCTGCAATAGTTTATTTATAGAAGCAGCTACCTGATAATTTCTCGAATCCTATGATACAAGTCGTTAGTCACGTTGAAGATGATAGCACTGGTTCATGATACTTAAATACTAAATTAGGCTTTAAGAAAGTAGAGACGCGGCCCTCCAATGAAAAATGTTGACTTAATTGAAGAAGGATGTTTGTTTGTTGTTTTCTTTTGCTATATCGCTGTTTTTCAATCACCATGCTAAAGTTACAGGTAGGGGGTCCTCAATCTTTTTCATTCTCACCAAGAGAGCCTCAGACTAAAACAGTTTGGGAACCGTTATGCTAAACAATGAATTATTGAACTGGGAAAATCACTTCAAAAAGCCATTTATGCACTAATAACTCTTTTTATTGTTTTCAAAAAGGTTTATGGGTTTGCATATGTACCCATGTGAATCGGAAAAGCTTAATAATGATTGAGAGAAACTACGGACATTCTCCTTGAACGAGTTAGTAAGGGTCTATGGAACTAATAACGGCAAATTTTCCAGAAACACTTGATGCAAGTGCTAATCGTTTCATTCACTTCTGAGAGAGCTTTTGTAGAATCTCACTTTTAATACATATTAACAATATGATAAAAAATGTGAAAATTTATCACATAAGATATTAAATATCAACTGACAAAAAATGGTTAATGTCATTTCATTCCAGTCCCAGTATAGAAATTGATGGTGCAGCAGAGGGCAGAGTCCTCTTTTCAGCCAGGAGATGTATCCAAAATTAAGAAACAGTGTGAGGATGAACGGGTACAAAAAATGCGATCTGTATAGAACAGACGAGACTGAAGAAACCGTAAGAACGGCAGGAGTGGATAGTAATGAAAGTATCACAGAAATGATATTAAACTTATCATGATATTCAAGGTGATACTTCTCTCACATAAATGATATCCTTAGCAGAAGTGGACAGTAATGATAGCATCACAGAACTGATATTAAACTTCTTATTATGATATTCAAGGTGATACTTCTCTCACATAAATGATATCCTTAGCAGAAGTGGACAGTAATAATAGCATCACAGAACTGATATTAAACTTCTTATTATGATATTCAAGGTGATACTTCTCTCACATAAATGATATCCTTAGCAGAAGTGGACAGTAATAATAGGATCACAGAACTGATATTAAACTTCTTATTATGATATTCAAGGGGATACTTCTCTCACAGAAATGATATCCTTAGCAGAAGCAGCAAGTAATGAAGCATCACAAAAATATTAAATTTCTTATTATGATATTCAAAGGGATACTTCTCTCACATAAATGATATCCTTAGCAGAAGTGGACAGTAATGATAGCATCACAGAACTAATATTAAATTTCTTATTATGATATTCAAGGTGATACTTCTCTCACAGAAATGATATCCTTAGCAGAAGTGTACAGTAATGATAGCATCACAGAACTGATATTAAACTTCTTATTATGATATTCAAGAGGATACTTCTCTCACAGAAATGATATCCTTAGCAGAAGTGGACAGTAATGATAGCATCATAGAACTGATATTAAACTTCTTATTATGATATTCAAGGGGATACTTCTCTCACAGAAATGATATCCTTAGCAGAAGTGTACAGTAATGATAGCATCACAGAACTGATATTAAACTTCTAATACATTCTGATATTGGAGAGAATAAGAGAAATGATGGCGTCCCTATAATTTTTTTCTATAATTGTGGTGGAAAAGCAGTCTTTTACCCTGGAAGTATTTTGTATAGCACGTTGTTGCGTTTTATTTTATTTAGTTTTAATATGTAACAATAATGTATTTTCAAGAAATAAAACATTATATTATCGCAAAAGTTTCATTCACTAATTAACTTCACTGATTCTCCTTTGGTGTCTACATGTTAACTAACTATAATATATATCATTTATATTTATGCAACTATGATTAAAGAAATATCATTCTCGATCTGCCATCGAGTGAAAAATACAAATAATATCAGAGTATTTTATATATATTGGGTACGTTGTTCAATACATAGTATTTATGATAAGTTAACGCGTAGCCCTAACAAAATACACAAGCTTAACAGTTGAAAAGAGTCAAAATTATTTTTGCTTGAAAGTATGGATAACAATCGAATTTTTAATATAGTAACTTTTAAATCCTAACACCACTATACTTAGTTTTATACCAGCCTAATTTTTAACTAAACAATGATGAATTTATTTATAAAATTTACACCAATGACTCACTCTTTGAACCTGAAAACATTCGATTTTAATTCGAGTTTCAAATCAACATTATAACATTTAATGAACAGGCTTATTAAATATTGCAGCAATAAAGATAGGACGTGTAATGTATGAAGTAATATTTAATGTATTTTGGCGATTTTCCATTTCGCGAGTTCTTTGAGACATCAAAGTAATGTCATTATCGTGTTTTCTCTTAATTTTTCAGCATTCAGAAAGTAATTTTTATAATACTAAACCGTTATTTTCTTACCTTTATACTGGTCTAACGCATATGTTACTATAACATAAGTAACCCGTTAGGTCAGTGATAAATGTGAACGGTTATAATGATAGAATTCGTAGTACGATACTCACAGCGCAGAATGCCGATTGTGCATATTTGTGTATGTTTATTTGAACGTAAGCACAGAGCTATACGATTGGCTATCTGTTCTCTGCCCACCCAGTTATCGAAACCCGGTTTTTAGCGTTATGTGATACTGGAGGGCGTATCTATGCGTTAAAACTAAACAAAGTAACAAAATATTCACAGACTGTTCTCTACGTTAAACACACTTTAACTTCAAGCCTTTATCAGGCAATGGCGTACTAAACAATACAAAAACAAAGCTCGTAATTAAAGTTTTTTTCGGCGTAAAGAAACACGGAATAGGTCACATGGACGTTGTCCGTCGCGAGGAATTAAAAACCGAACTTCAGCATTACAGGTCCAAAAACGTACCGCTGACCCACGAAGAAGCTGTTTTTAAAAAAAAGTTAATGTATTAATATTTTAAAACAGTGAGTTACAAGAATTTTATTTAAAAGTTTAATATAAAATCGTTTCGTTTGGCTGAAGTTAAGCATAAAGTTACATAATGGGTTATGTTTCTGTCCACCACTTAATGTGAAATCGTGTGTGTAATTCATTGACGTTTTAATGAAAGGAGCTACGTCATAATCTCAAGTAATTTTACAAAAAACAATTCGAGGAGACTCTGACATTATTCGAAATGATATATTGGAAGTATCTTTGACGTCACGTTCTGTTAAAGTTTGAAAGATACGCTTCAATTTATGTATTCTTTAAATAGCTTGTATTGTCCCTTTTGTAATACGGAATAGCCTGTGGAGTTATTACTATTCTAAGATATATTGTTAAATTTTTAATATATTATTTAACTTTAAGTGTTGAGTCTCAATGATTTATGAACTTTAAATGCGAGTTATATTCAACACGCTTGTGTTGCCATTGAAAGATGTCATTTCCTGTGACGTCAGCTCATTTTACAATTAAGTGATATCAGTTTCTTGAATTTTAATTCGTTGGTAATAACACACTACCCATGACGTCATAATAAGAGTCATAATTTAGAAATTGGCATGAATATTACCTAGGTAAATGTAACACAGATTCCCACGAGAAGATATCGTAAAATTTTGTTTTAGGGAATCAACCTTACGTGGTACTAACTACTAAAAATACATGACGCTAAAAAAAACACAACTTTAGAAATCATGAGTAATTTATCAGTCCTTGACTCACAATTAACCTGACGCACGTACACCTTATAAGAACCGCTTCTTTCAGAAAATAATTTGTAAAATAAATGGACAAAAACAAAGTGTTGTGAATGGTTGGTCTCTCAAGCATTTCATGAAATTTATTAACTAAATTACTACAATAACTTTAGAACTGGTAACTTATCGATCAGAATAAACAAAGTTGTAAATCAACACAACTGATTAATTGTAACGAACAATGTTAGCCATTCTGTATTGACACAATGATTAATTATAATGAATATATTTTTAAATATAATTTAGCGTCACACATTAATTTCTCACATAACATTTGATTTTCTCGAACTCGTAAAGTTGCATCTAAAACATTGTTGTGATGATATGCCGCTATTCTGATAAGAAAATATTTTTCACCTATTACAGTCCACTCAGACTTCTCTCATTGCTACAATATGAAATAATAAGACAATTGAAATTGAATAATGTCACTCAGTTAAAAACAAAAAACAAAACCGGAAGAGTATTTACAATAAATTACAGAAAGACAAAATAAGGAGGTGAGCAGATGAAGCAAAATCAGCTTTCAGAGATGGGAAAGAAAATCAAAAGGGATTTCGACCAGACGAGTACAAAAGAAATAGAATTAGAAGATAAAATATACAAACTTCCCAACAGAGAAAAAGAGCAAGAGTTAACTTAGTAACAAGAGGAAGTTAACTGGACAGGAAGAAAGATGTCAAAGGATAGGAAGGAGCATCGAAAAATGGTTCAACTAAATAAAAACAACGAGGAAGTTAATAAGTCAACAGCAGAAGTTCTGTAGGAGAATAGAGAATGAATTCAACGAGACAAAAGCAGCAAGAAAATTCATAGGTCTAAAATAGAGTTGTTGAAGGATAAGAAAAAACAGAACATCAAGAATAGAATCAAATAGAAGAAAGCAACTAAAGTTAATAAGTCCAGAACAGAGGTTTTGAAGGATAAGAAAAAACAGAACATCAAGAATAGAATCAAATAGAAGAAAGAAACTAAAGTTACTAAGCCCAGAACAGAAGTTTCGAAGGATAAGAACAAAGCATCAACAATGGAATCAAATAGAAGAAAGCAACTAAAGTTAATAAGTCCAGAACAGAAATTTTGAAGGATAAGAACAAAGCATCAACAATAGAATCAAATAGAAAAAAGCAACTAAAGTTGATAGGAAGTTGACAGGCCCAGAACAGAAGTTTCGAAGGATAAGAACAAAGCATCAACAATGGAATCAAATAGAAGAAAGCAACTAAAGTTAATAAGTCCAGAACAGAAATTTCAAAGGATAAGAACAAAGCATCAACAATGGAATCAACTAGAAGAAAGCAACTAAAGTTAATACGTCCAGAACAGAAGTTTTGAAGGATAAGAACAAAGCATCAAGAATAGAATCAAATAGAAAAAAGCAACTAAAGTTAATACGTCCAGAACAGAAGTTTTGAAGGATAAGAACAAAGCATCAAGAATAGAATCAAATAGAAAAAAGCAACTAAAGTTGATAGGAAGTTGACAGGCCAAGAACAGGAGTTTTGAAGGATAAGATAAAGCATCAAAGATGGATTCAACCACACAAAAACAGCGAAGAAGTTAATAAACCAAAAACAGAAGTTTCAAAAAATAAAAAACAGCTTCAAGAGTGGGGTTTGAAACACGTTAAAGAACAGTGAAAATATCACATTCGTTGGTGACAGTTAAAGCTGGCTGCTATGATCCAAAAAGAAATTAATATGAAAATTTCTATCTACAGTCATGTGAAAAAGTTAGGACACCCTATGAAAGCCTGTGTATTTTTGTAACATTTTTAGATATATAGATATACTCTTCAAAACAAGAAACGCAAAAGGGATATGTTTTTTATTTTAAAGAGAAATATATGTAATAACGTTACAAGCTCAGAGTATGTGATGTTACAAGTGTTAAGGCACTGACTGTCAAACCAAAATGACAATAAAAGTTGTGCACTTTGAAAACGGAGGAAAACATCGGATTTTTCGCCAAAACGTATGCGTGTCCAATAAATTTGTTTGAGAGATCTGCATGTTCTGCAGTGCAACATGTGCAAAATCACTATAAAAGTGACGGGTTCTCGGTTTCCATAGCTCAGTGTTAAGCCACCGACACGCAATACAGTTACGCCAAGACTGAAGCACAACGCAACAACGTCATTGGTCGCTTGAAAGCAGGCGAATATCGATCAGATGTTGCCAGAGCTGTGAATGTCCACCCAAGCACCATCACAAGGCTATGGAATCGTCACCAACAACATGGATCAACTCGTGACCGTCCACGATCTGGCAGACCTCGTGTGACCACGCCCGCACAAGATCGCTACATTCAGTTACGTCACCTTCGGGATAGGATCACCACTGCGACGTCTACTGCCTCAACCATACTAGGGCTGCGTAGGATTTCCGATCAGACCGTACGCAACCGTCTACGAGATGCAAGAATCCGACCTCGACGTCCAGTCAGAGGCGTCATCCTCACCCAGCAACATCGTCAAGCACGGCCGCAGTGGACTCGGGCACATCGGGTATAGCTTCATCGACGATGGAGGCATGTTTGGTTTAGCGATGAATCACGTTTTATGCTTCGTAGACAGGATGGAAGGACCCGTGTTTACCGTCGCCGAGGTAAACGTTTTGCAGCAAACTGTGTGCAGGATGTTGACAGATTTGGTGGTGGCAGCGTCATGATGTGGGCTGCCATCGCCTATAATGCCAGAACAAACCTTCTGCACATTCGAGGGAATCTTACGGCTCAACGATACGTCGACGAGATTCTTAGGCCCCATGTGCAACCCATCATGGTGAACGTCAACGACCTTTTTCAACATGACAATGCCCGTCTTCACACATCCCGACTCACCACTGTCTTCTTGAGACACCACAGCATCAATGTTCTTCCCTGGCCCTCCAGATCACCAGATTTAAACCCCATCGAACGCCTTTGGGACGAGTTGGACCGATGTCTGCAACGGCGACAACCTCAACCGCAGACTCTACCTCAGCTTGCAGCAGCTTTGCAGGCTGAGTGGACAGCCATTCTACAGGATGTGATTCGTCATCTTATCTCTTCCATGAGCAGGAGATGCTAAGCAGTTATTGATGCTCACGGGGGGCATACTCGTTATTGACGTTGAGTGACGTTAAACTTCACCTAGTGAGCGTGGACTTCGCCTTTGCAGACTTTGAATGTTCAGCAGTGAATGTGCAAAGTTTCACACATGTCATACAGAACTACCCGGAATAAACTTGTTAACAATTTCTCATATTTTGCCTTTTGCGTTTCTTTTTTTGAAGAGTATATTTAATCTCAATTTTAACAATACTGAGAGATTGTAGGAATATAACTAGACAATTAAAATTGAAAAAAAAAGACTTTTCAAGATCTTCTGTAAATGTATTTCTACAAAAATGCATATTCTAACTGAGGAAAAAGTTAGGACACCCCCACATTTATTCCCACTTAAAATGGCTCAACTCACACATAGGTGTATTACACCAGGTGCATATGATTAGAAGATCGTTACTCAGCATTTTGAATGAGGCTTGCCCTATTTAAACCTCAGACATTTAGTTTGGTGTGCTCCTGAATGTTGAAGTGAGAGTGCGCACCAAAAGAGCTGTCTGAGGCCTTCAGAAAGAAAATTGTAGCTTATGAGTCTGGTAAGGGATTTGAAAGGATCCCAAAAGATTTTGAAATCAGCCATCCCACTGTCCGGAAAATAGTCAACAAGTGGAGGACTTTCAAAACAACTGCCAACATGCCCAGGTCTGGTCGTGTTGATAACGATAACCCCAAGAGCAGACCGCAAGATGCTAAAAGAGGTCTCCAAACACCCTAACATGTCATCACGGGACCTACAGCAGGCTCTGGCTACTGTTGATGTGAAAGTGCATCCCTCTACAATCAGAAAGAGACTGCACAAGTTTAACTTGCGTGGGAGGTGTGCAAAGAGGAAACCTTTGCTCTCTAAGAGAAACATCAAGGCCAGACTGAAGTTTGCCAGAGAGAATGTAGACAAAGACCAGGACTTCTGGAATAATGTTCTTTGGACAGATGAATCCAAAATTGAATTATTTGGACACGAGAACAGAGGACATGTTTGGCGTAAACCAAATACAGCATTCCAGGAAAAGAACCTCATACCAACTGTGAAGCATGGAGGTGGAAGTGTCATGGTTTGGGGCTGCTTTGCTGCAGCAGGACCTGAACAGCTCACAATCATAGAATCCACCATGTATTCTACTGTGTATCAGAGGGTGCTTGAGGATCATGTGAGATTATCTGTACGAAAATTAAAGCTGAAGCGGAAATGGACCCTGCAACACGACAATGACCCAAAACATACCAGTAAATCCACCAAGGAATGGCTGAAAACTAAGAAATGGAGAGTCCTGGAATGGCCGAGTCAAAGCCCAGATCTTAATCCCACTGAGATGCTGTGGGGTGACTTGAAACGGGCTGTATATGAAAGAAACCTCTCAAACATCTCACAGCTGAAAGAATTCTGCATTGAGGAATGGGGCAAACTTTCTTCAGACCGATGTCAGAGACTGGTAGATGGCTACAAGAAGCGTCTCACTGCAGTTATTTCAGACAAAGGGGTAACACTAGCTATTAGAGAGTAGGGTGTCCTAACTTTTTCCTCAGTTAGAATATGCATATTTGTAAAATTACATTTACAGAATATCTTGAAAAGTTTTTCTTCAGTTTCAATTGTTTAGTTATATTCCTATAATCCTATAATTGTTAAAATTGAGATTAAATATCTATATATCCAAAAATGTTACAAAAATACACAGGCTTTCATAGGGTGTCCTAACTTTTTCACATGACTGTATGTAGTTGTCTGTCTGCGTTTTTGTTTCACTACTTATCTACCTACACATACGAGGGCTGTTCAAAAAATACGCTGACTGACGGACTGACGTCATTTAGAAAACACTTCAAAGTGTTGAAACATCCCAACGGTGTTTCCACTTGTTGTACGCTGGTCTTTTTGTAATGTCCTCCAGCTCCTTCGTCGCATTTGCCTTAATCTCGGGAATCGTCTCAAATCTTCTTCCTTTCAAGGGTCTTTTGAGTTTGGAGAACAAGAAACAATCGCAAGGAGCAAAGTCAGGTGAGTAGGGAGGGTGGGGAAGAACAGTGATCGAGTGTTTGGCCAAAAACTCACGAGTTCCGAGGGCTGAATTTCGCAGCAACGCGGTGCATCTTCAATTTTTTCGGTCAAAATCTCGTAACAAGATCCAACTGATATCCCACACTCTTCAGCAAGCTCCCTGACAGTCAGACGTCGATTTGTCCGCACCAGGGTGTTGATTTTGTCGACGTGGAAGGACGTCCAGGACGCTCATCATCTTCAATGGACTGTCGACCATCCTTAAAACGTTCATGTCACTTGAAACATGCCGTACGCTTCATAGCAACATCACCGCAAGCCGTGTTAAGCATAGCAAAAGTTTCAGTCGCAGATTTTCCAAGTTTAACACAAAATTTCACAGCAAGTCGTTGCTCTTTCAGGTCATTCATTCTGAAACCGCCAAACGAAAAAATTGCACTTCACTTAAAACCGCGTAGCTAATACACAAATGACGATATCTGCAATCGGGAAATGGCGTCGTAATCAGCTGATCTGTGCAAACCTAGCGACACCAAGCGGATTCCCCTGGAACCATCTGGAGCCGCGTAATTCAAACAGTTCGCGTATTTTTTGAACAGACCTCGTGTTTATGAAAAATTGAAAAAAATTCAACCAGATTTAGTTATTTATCACTCTTAGACCATAATATTAAAATTTTATTTCATAGAAGAATATTATTATGATCTAACAGTATTTAAATCAAATACCTTAACCAAATCTAATATAAAATGAATAAATTAATAAACTGTCAGCCCGGCATGGCCATGTGGTTAAGGCACTCGAGTAGTATTCTGAGGGTCGCAGGTTAGAATCCCCATCACACCAAACATGCTCGCCTTTTCAGCCGTGAGGGCGTTTTAATGTGACGATCAATCCCACTATTCGTTAGTAAAGGAGTAGCCCAAGAGTTGGCGGTGAGTGGTGCTAACTAGATGCCTTCCCTCTGGTCTTACGCTAACAAATTAGGTATGGCTAGCGCAGATAGCCCTCGTGTAGTTTTGCGCGAAATTCAAGACAAACAATAAACTCAATGCGTATTAAAACTTCTGATAAGAATACACGTATCAAATAGATCAGAAAAACATAATACATTGGCTAGCTCTCGAGAATTTATACTAAGGATATTATCGAGCTAAAACTTAGAAAAATTATTTTTTATTCCATTGTGTTTTGGATCTTCACAAGTCACAAGATAGTGAAAACCCCGGCCTCTGGTTAATTGAACTCAATACACTAGTTTTTGTTTTGTATTTTTAAGTCCATTCTGGCAAGTTGTGAGTGAAATCACTGAAAGAATTAACTTCTGATTAATCCAAAGGAAAACACAACTTATTGTTATTTTCTGCAGTATAAATACTTGTTCGTTAGTTTTTAGCACAGAGCTACACGATACGTTGCGTACATTTTCTCTGCCTCGAGGAATCAAACCCAGGATTTTAGCGTTGCAAATCCGTATATTTAACGCTGACATACTAGATATACTTGCGCAGTCCCTGAAAGTGCTCTGTTTCAAAAGCGTATAAAACCTAGATTAAGAGTAACACATTTTTATTTCTTGCTTTTGAAGTTCATGTGTCATGGTGTGTTGTAGCCTACAGAGTATGTTATCCTTCTCGTAATTTAATGTTATGTGCACGTTTTACTGACGTCACTACAATATAAATTGTAGCGTTAAGCATTTCTTATATGTCGTCATTTTAGGGTTAGCTGACTGACAGACAACACACCACTGTAAATTAGTGCGAATGCCTTCGGTCCCTTTTTTGGGGGAAACTAGGAGACCAGTAATAAAGCTTTAAGTAACAACACATAGTTTTATCATTTCAGCGCACCTTACAAAATTCAACTCTAAATTATATTTCACGAACTATAAAACAACAGCTTCATTGTTGGAGTTTCAACCCTTCCTTCTGTTCTTTTCTATGACAAATTATATGAAATGTGTTATGTATTACTTATATGGTTTTACTACATTAATATGGATTATTCTATTTCAATTTATAGTCATTTCCTGGAGCAGTTAGAAGAAGCATTAGGCTTAATAAAGTCTTTGTAAAAAAGGTTCGGGTTCGTTTGGTTTGTTTTTCAATTTCGCACAAAGCTACACGAGGGTTATCTACCCAATTTAGCAGTATAAGACTAGAGGGATGGCTGCTAGTCATCACCACCCACCACCAACTCTTGGGCTACTCTTTTACCAATGACTAGTGGGATTGACCGTGACATTATAACGCACCTACGGCTGAAAAGGCAGGCATGTTTGATGTAACGAGGATTCGAACCGGCGACCCTCAGAAAGAGATTCAGAAAAATGACAGTTGCTTTACAAGTGTGTGCATACTGGCATTGGCTGGTCTTAGATCTGCAGTTTAACAATTGTTAGAAGGCAAACAGGAAAGTCAAGTTAAAGAGTCAATGTCTTTCGTCTTATAAAATATTTTGTTTCCTCAAATCAAAATCACTATCTAAATTTAAGTCTATCTAAATGCCATCCTCACATCCTACCGCTAACTAAATTAGACTGTTCTCATTCAAATGTATACATTAACCTTACAATTAAGCTGGTTTTATTCTGGCAGTGTTAAGTAAACTGATGTCCAAGGCTTAACAACCGGTGAGAAGAGAATTATATATGACATTGCCTAAACGTCACGACTGTTCAGATTAGTAACCACGATTCATAAACTCATCCTTCTTTACAGATTGACCTGTTTGGACTGGTAGCTAACGGCCACGTTTTTTTTTTTTTCCATCTTGAGACACAATGGCGAATAAAAGAAAATACCAAGTTAACTTAATGAATGAATGTTTACTGTAAATTCTTATCAATGCTATAAATGTAGCTACCTTACTGGCTGCCAAGTTTAATTTCATTTCTTTAAGTCACACGCTCAATTATTTGTGGCCGCAATTTTTTTTTCACATCAAGGTGTTTTTGTCAATACACACCAACAAACTACACCAAAGTAAAAAGTGACACTCGATAGTAACCAACATTAGCTTTTGGATCGAAATCCTATTATTCAGGACAGAGCTTTACTTTGCAGAACCAACCAGATTCTTTAAAATATATGGGTTTTTTAAACTCTAAAACAGTGTTAATAGCTTCTTCTATAGTATTGCCATGCAAACTAGATTAACAGTTTTTGTTATCACCTCATGCAATGAGTACAGCCGTATCAAACATCATTATTTACGCTAATTGCTTAAGCTAACATCCTGTGATGCTAAACTCTATTTAGTTTGAATAATTTCATAAACTTTAGTAAATTTGTACTGAAAAGTTAGCAATGAATAATCAACAATAACCATCCGCCCGTACGATTCTTTTTATAACTAAAGCTAAAAACTGATAATATAGTTTGCTTGGCCTAACAAACATTTATGTGTAGACTTGTCCATTCACTTTACAGTTTTGCTACTCTAAATCAGCCGTCTTTAGTCCGAATGACAAAAAAATTAAAACAATCCACAATTACTCTTAAGTGAAGCTGTAATACAAAATATTAGACCACTAGATCACGTAACTTTTTTCGTAGGCGTGCGATAAAATATTCGTTAAATTCGAGATTGTCCTTCATCAGGTTGTTTGGACCGCACGGCACACTAGTCGAGTCTTGTGTGATTAGAAAGTTCGTGGTTAAAATTAAGTATTAAAACTAAATCAAATAGCTGGATAAACAAAACTGGTTGTGGTTTGTTGTGTTAGTGTTCAGTTAGTTTCATGTTTATTATAACAAAATGTTACTACAAAATCCATTAATTTTGGTATTTGATGCACTTCATGAAATCCCGCAGTGGGACAGCGGTAATGCAAGTCTACGAATTTACAACGTTAAAATCAGGGGTTCGATTCCCTGCAGTGGACACGATGTGGCTTTGATCTAACGTAAATAGATAAAGAAACCAACATTTCACGAAATACGATTTTACTTGAAAGCATTTTCTGTCTAACGTTATCAAAAGTATCGGCAGTGAAACAGAATGGTTTTTCCTTGGAAAAACATCTACAGTAACCTATTAATGGATATATACCCCCGCTTCCTTCTGTCCTTATAAAAACAACTAATTGCGGTGCCGAAAAGACCAATAGAATACTGCCCTGCCTGACTGACCACAGACGATCAAAGTCGTAAATACAAAACCCTACAAGTTAAAATAAAGAAAGAAGTAGCATGTCGGCCACACTATATGTGTCATATTCAATGAAGACGAAACCTTCCGTTCAAGGTAGAGTTATCAGGCCGGCTAGGATGCAAGTGAAATACCAGTAGTCGAGACACGAAGACCAGACTACCTACTTATTAACCCCCAGGTCAGAATATTTTCCCGTAGGGTACTGACAACTGAAGGTCAATATATTAAGACAGTCACTGTTTAACTTTAAATCCTGTATCAGGGTTGCTTGGGTACTGATGTCGTTCTTTGATATTTTAAACATAGAAAATTTAAAGTTGTTGTTTTAAAAAAAATACCTTGAAACAAAACTCAGAGGCATCTACAATGACAATAACCTACTTACTAAAACAAATGTTCAAGCCACCAATGTTTATCAAACTTTGTGGGCTATCTGTGCTCTTCTCAATGTTGGTATCGAACGAACCCATCTTTTTTCAGCTTAATAAGTCCGCACACTTTTATCTGAGCTATTATCACACGTTAACAATATAAAACACAACTTAATAACTTTTTGAAATATTTAGCGTGGAGTGCTATATACGCTTATCCAATCAGAACTATCAATAGCAGTTCCAAGCTGTATTTAACAATACAATTGTGAACAAACTACGTCCGCAGGCTAAACACAACCGGACCAACCCCATCGGCTGTGATCTTTTCCTTGACAGGAAACAGGTGGTGTTTAGGACAGTCTTACTCTAAAAGTATGTAAAGCTTTAGGGTATATAATATATCACTGTTTATTAAAGCTGCCACAATAAATTGGAAACTATACAATTGAGAAAAGTGTTTTAATTTTTTTTTTTATTCGCAGGAGTAAAACACGAGTTTGACATTCAATAGAAGCCTTATTAATTTATTACATTTAGTATTTACAAATAGTTACTCAAACAGGAGTTCGGTTTAGGTTTCGATTTTTTAGATAAATAGTGGTATCTACAGCTTTCCAGAATTCCGCAGTATTGTTTATTTTTAAAAATGTAGCTTGGAATGAGACACACGTGAATAGAACATGCCACATCCTACTTCTCCAGTCTCAAACGAGGCACATGCTACTTCTAGTGACTAAAACATAAAACATCCTACTTCTCCAGTCTCAAAACGAGGCACATGCTACTTCTAGTGACTAAAACATAAAACATCCTACTTCTTCAGTCTCAAAACGAGGCACATGCTACTTCTAGTGACTAAAACATAAAACATCCTACTTCTCCAGTCTCAAAACGAGGCACATGCTATTCTAGTGACTAAAACATAAAACATCCTACTTCTCCAGTCTCAAAACGAGGCACATGCTATTCTAGTGACTAAAACATAAAACATCCTACTTCTCCAGTCTCAAAACGAGGCACATGCTACTTCTAGTGACTAAAACATAAAACATCCTACTTCTCCAGTCTCAAAACAGTGGGCACATGCTACTTCTAGTCTCAAAACGAGGACTAGAACATAAAACATCCTACTTCTCCAGTCTCAGAACGAGGCACATGCTACTTCTAGCGACTAGAACATAAAACATCCTACTTCTCCAGTCTCAGAACGAGGCACATGCTACTTCTAGTGACTAGAACATAAAACATCCTACTTCTCCAGTCTCAGAACGAGGCACATGCTACTTCTAGTGACTAGAACATAAAACATCCTACTTCTCCAGTCTCAGACAGAGACACATGCTACTTCTAGTGACTAGAACATAAAACATCCTACTTCTCCAGTCTCAGAACGAGGCACATGCTACTTCTAGCGACTAGAACATAAAACATCCTACTTCTCCAGTCTCAAAACGAGGCACATGCTACTTCTAGTGACTAGAACATAAAACATCCTACTTCTCCAGTCTCAGAACGAGGCACATGCTACTTCTAGTGACTAGAACATAAAACATCCTACTTCTCCAGTCTCAGAACGAGGCACATGCTACTTCTAGCGACTAGAACATAAAACATCCTACTTCTCCAGTCTCAGAACACAGGCACATGCTACTTCTAGCGACTAGAACATAAAACATCCTACTTCTCCAGTCTCAGAACGAGGCACATGCTACTTCTAGTGACTAGAACATAAAACATCCTACTTCTCCAGTCTCAGAACGAGGCACATGCTACTTCTAGCGACTAGAACATAAAACATCCTACTTCTCCAGTCTCAGAACGAGGCACATGCTACTTTAGTGACTAGAGCATAAAACATCCTACTTCTCCAGTCTCAAAACGAGGCACATGCTACCTCTCGTGATTAGAACATAAAACATCATATTTCTCCAGTCTGGTGAGCTTAATCAGTAGCTTTAGAATTTTAAAACTCAGTATTTTTGGAACACACAAAAAAGTCTCATAAGATCTAAAAAGTGTCTGTTAAAATCTAATTTAAAAAAAAGTTTTGTTCCACATTTGTATTTAATAGTAACTTTAAAATGTTTTTTTACCATGGTCTCTGAAGTCACACGTAGTGCCTCTGTAACTTACTGAGTGCTCAAACAATAAAAATGTTTCAATCGTCTTGTATTTTAAAAAAGCGAGCTATTTAAATTAATGTTCGTTAACAGAGTAGAGTTTCTCCACAAATGCAGTGATCTACCAAACAATATGAACACAAGCTGTATTTATGAGAACTAGAGCATTGTAATCACATAACAATGTAAATAATTTAACAACTCAACATCTAAACGATGCATGGCCAGTTTACTTAAACTACGTAAATTCAAATAGAAGAACGTGTAAATAAATTAGTTACCAGATATGTTTTTTTATTCTACTCTCTAACGAAAACCGTCCAAGACTGTTCTTTTTCTCTTACAAAAAAAAAAGGTAAAAATACATGAGTATTTTGTTTGGTTCTGAATTTCGCGCAAAACTACTCAAAGAGAATTTGCGCTAGTCAACCTTAATTTTGAAGTAGTAAACTAAAGAAAAATGCAGTTACCCACCACCAACTCTACTACTTAATAACGAACAGTGGGGCTATTAATAAATTGACGTATACCTGAATTAGAAGGATCGTTATTTTGTCGAAACGTAACATTTTCCAAAATAAAACCACTTCATTTTACCGTCAGACTGGAGTAATGTGCTTCTATACATGAGAAGAGTGAGACTGATATTGTTGTTTTGAATTAAGCTCAAAGCAACGTAATGGGCTATTTGTGCTCTGCCCAACACGGTTATCGAAAATTGGATTTTAGCGTTGTATGTCTTTAGACATAACGCCGGACCACTGGGAGCCAGTAGGATTAACCATCATATAATAATGCCTCATACACAAGGACAGCAGGATTGACCATCACATAATAATGCCCTATGGTTTGAAATAACGAGTGTGTTCGGGGAAGGATTTCGAACCCGCAACCCTCAGATTTGGAGTCGAGCGTCTTAACCACCAGGTCAATATGTTTGTTTTGTTTTTTTGGAATTTCGCGCAAAACTACTTGAGGGCTATCTGCGCTAGCTGTTCCTAATTTAGCAGTGTCATGCTAGAAGGAAGGCAACTAGTCATTACTACCTACCGCCAACTCTTGGGCTACTCTTTTACCAACGAATAGTGGGATTCATCGTAACATTATAACACCCCCACGGCTGAAAGGGCGAGCATATTTGGTGTGACGAGAATTCGCACCTGCGACTCTCAGATTATGAGTCAAGTGCCTTAACCCACCTGGCCATGCCGGGCCAGGTCAATATGAGTACATTGAACTTTAAAATTATCAACCTTTACTTTGAACGTTTAATACTTTTTTATTGATAGCGTGTTTTTCAGTTGTCTAAAATTCGAGGTCAAAATAACTTGTCATAAAAAAAACACAAACGATAAGATGGTTTGAAAAATAAAACCCAAAAGTGTTTCGCCAATTAATTTTTTTTTGGGGGGGGGTAAAGAAATTAGTGGATGTGGTCGGCTTACAACGTTTCACAGAGTTTATGGTGAAAAATCGAGCAGTTTGGCTAAATAATTACGAAATACAATATCATACGCAGGAAGAAGCTTTCTAGTTACTTCCCTTTCAACACATGAGTCTTATGAATTTCTAAGAACTGATGATTGAAAGAAAAAAAATGTAATAACATCAACCATACTATGTTTGCCATATCCAGTGCTAACTAGGCCTTTCGCAAAATACTGTAAGTAAATAAAGATATGCGAACTCGTAAAACGAAACTCAAATCTTCAAATACCATGTCATCTTAACTGTTGGACTACTGAATATTAGTTTACACTACACATACTAGGTTATGTAGTTTATTTCAATGGCTGGCTTCACGAGGATGGCGGGACGGTATGTCTGTGCTTCATTCGCCAGGCAAGTCTTCTGAATATTGGCATAAATTTGTATAGAAATTCTCCCCTACTGGCCAGTTTTTTTTCTGTTATTGTAATCGTTTTCAATGAATTATCTGACTTGTATTCCTGGAAAATTGGCCATACACAACAACCTTTTTAAATGTCATGAGGATAAGAATTTGGTAAATCTCTACTGAATGAGTAACAAAGGAGAAAACTGAAATGTTTGCGAAACTTGTGAAACATGAATAAAGGGTTTGAAAACACCTTCAGGGCATACTTAGAAACACCTAAACGTTTCGTGGTGGTCACAGATTGGAAAGTTGGAAAATTACCTTATAATACAAACAAGTAGAAGCCGATTTATAGTGTAGCATCGTATTTACATGGACATACAATATACAGTACTATTATATTTATATAGATGGCGTCACAGTGTTAGATTTGATTATAACCTATTTATGAAGTCATATCTGCACCTTAATAAATGAGAAAAATAAAGTTCTCCCTGGCGGGAAACAGAGACAAAACGGGAATATCGTGACTCTATTGCAAATCTAAATGCACATGGAATAAAATTTTCTAAAGGTGGGGTTGCAAATCGCGTAATAAAAAAGTTTTTCCAGTATCATATAAGCAAAAGTTCCATCATAGTTTGATTAGTACATAATAAGTAGTGATAACTAGTTAATATTAGTACATGATGAGCAGTAGTATTTAGTTAATATTAGTACACAAAAAGTAACAGTATTTAGGTAATAACTGTACATAAAGATTGATGGAATTTAGAATTATTGCGCAAAGCTATACAAGAATATTCGCGAATAGCAGTAATCATTTTTGTATTTATAGACTAGAAAGAAGGCAGCTAACAGCACTTACCACCAACACTTGTCTGAGTGAATATTGGGAGTTGATGGCCACTCTTACAGCTCACCCAAAGTGCAAAGCATGTTTTTAGCAGAACGAGATGTGAACCACGAATCCCAGAATTCACATTACAGGCACGCTTACTGACAGAGCACGTCCATTCCAGTATATGAAACGCAAATATATATATATGCGTGTGTGTGTGAACATGTCTAACACAAAGCATATGATAATAGGCCCACAAAAATTCTAAAGTGAAAAATCGAAACCTAAAGACATAACATTCGCAAAGTTATTTATTTTATTGCTTTTTAACACGTGGAAGCAAAATACTATTTATGTCATATGGTTGATATCAATAAACCAGTGTGTGTGTTTGTGTGTTTTTCGTATAGCAAAGCCACAAAGGGCTATCTGCTCAGCCCACCGAGGGGAATCGAACCCCTGATTTTAGCGTTGTAAATCCGGAGACATACCGCTGTACTAGCGGGGGGCAAACCAGTGTGTTTTTTATTTATTATTTTACATGAAACACAACTAGAAATAAACGTTGAGTGCCGAAATAATGTTACTGAGAAAAGTGTTAGTAATAACACGTTTGTTTAATGTCAAAAGATAACACGCCGTGCAATAAACGTATATAAATCAAAATTTTTCTACATACCCACAAAAAAATCGTCGATTTTCAATTTTGTTTTCACATAGCGAGTGCTCTTGGTACTTTCACTTGGTAACTTCACGAAATAAAACAACTATTTCTTTAATACTGGATTGTTTTGTTCACGCTTCGTTCTATTTGTTGAGAAATAGACCTGGAATGCACAACCAACATACGTTTGACACACAGCTAAGGCCTCCGAACATGACCACCGATATATATAAGAATCAGCACGGTTATCTTTATTCTCCTGTCGCAGCTACTGCCTCCGTTTAATGAGCTGCGCGATTAACGCTTGCCTCTAAGTAGGCCTAGTAGATGTAATACCAACCCTATCCTGTACCCACTTCCTCTCAACCAAACAAGCCGACCAAATCGAGGCTCCGGATCCTTGTTGAGCCGTGATTCCCCTACTTTTCTACCTTCACTCGTTGGCGTCAATTAGAGGTAACCACGTGACTATATACGCTTGAACAACCGCTGCTTATTACCCGAAACAAAAGGAGATATGCGGTTTCTTCGAACTCCATGTCTTTAGACCCTGTTATAATATTTGGAATTCGAGTAAGCACTGAATGACTTTAAATCTTTCACCCATCTACATTTATTACAGCTACATACGTGTTAAACATCACCTTCCGGGTACTAACGGTATATTCACATGCCTTGACTTATTTCCTAACTTTCCACGAATATACATATATATATATATATGTACAGGAAGTCAACTACCAATGTACACAAACAATACGTATATCTCAAATAATGAGAAAATGTAGAAAGCATATAATAATATGTTAGTCACACACTCTATTTGCTATATCCAGTGCCAATGACATCTTTTGTCAGTCACTATGGCCTATTAGGCCGAAAGAATTACAATAAACAAGGTGAACATTTGTTTACTTATCGTTTCCCTATTTGTAAGTGTACATTCAAGAATAAGGCCTAGACAAGATCAGGAAATTCTAGTAAACTGTTGGTCAGTTCATTATTAAGGAAAACATAACACGTAATCGGGTTTACAAAGAAGTTAAATTGTAATTACCAACAACTAATTTGCAAAGAAACAAAATCTGATATCCAGTGCCAACAAAACGGAAGTCCAAGAAAGTGCTGATTTAACACATTATAAAAACACGTGAACATAGCAACCTACCTAATACTTACGAAATAGTGTGTTAAATTTACATACAAATATTAAATGACAGTGAAATGAAATAAAGTCATATTTTATTTAAATACCGTAAATAATTAAAGTAATAAAACAAAAAATATATTTAAATTAGTTAGTAACTGACAAGACACTATTTCTAAACATTGACAACACAAATTCCGTGTGATGACGTCACACATATATTAGTGTGCAAAAAATGGAACATTTTAAAAAACGCACTTTTAATAATAAATAATGAAGATAATGAAACAAAAACATTTAATTCAGCCATTTACTGACAATATATGACATGTAAAGATTGAAAACACCTTATATAATATTGTGGCGTTACATGGATATTCAGCGTTTTTGATGTTAATTAAGACGAATATTCCACTTGACATAACGAAGCAAGTCTGCCACAGTCTGGCGGTTCTCTCGTCTAACAAAACGTAGTTGAGGTGTTCTCGCAGCTGCACGTAGCGTCTGCGAACTCTTCTTTGAGGTGGATTGCCAATAGCAACCTGCTGTATAATGGTGTGTAACTGATTTAAAATATTTTTTGTTTTATTACTTTAATTATTGACGGTATTTAAATAAAGTGTGACATATTCCTTGTCAAAACTGTGACTAATTTCTGTAATTTTTTTCTCTGACTCTTTGATCTTGATTCTATATGACAAAATAACAACACTCGCACCATCACCACGTGTGATTTCTATTGTAAGCCACATGTGTGGGAACGTTTGTACCAGTTTAGAAACGTTCTCACGTATGTCACTAAGGCATATTCATCAATAACGTATCCTAAGAGTTCACGGTATTGAAGTGTAATTCGTATATATAATGTTATATGTGTATTCTTCCGCTACTCATTAACTTGAGCGTGATAGCTGTAACAGAATGTGGTCAAACAATGATTTAAACGTACACGACGAAGATTTACACAAAACAGAGTTCAAGTGAAAATCTATCAAATTTACAATGTTTTCGGTTTCAACACAGTACAGTTATGTTATTATTCTTAAACAAAAGTGTTACAGCCAGCCTCAGACAACGCCAAAATAAAGGTATTGAAACATTGGTACCTTACAGCTAGTCTCAATAACCGCTGAAGTATAGGATTAAAACAATAGCACCTTAAAGCTAGCCTCAGTCAACGCTGATGTACACGGTTAAGATAATAACACCTTAAAGCTAGCCTCAGTCAACGCTGAAGTACAGACTTAAAACAATAGCACTTTATAATTAGCCTTAGCTAACGCTGGAGCATAACATTAAAAACATTAGAATTGTACAACTAGCCTCAGCTAAAGCTACTGTATAAGGTTAAAATAATAGTACCTAACAGCTAGCCCCAGATAACTTCGAGTACCTATATACTTTAAACAATAATATCTTACAACTAGCTTCAGCCAACACTGAAGTATACGGTTAAAATAATGACACTTTACAACTAGCCTCAACCAATATTGAAGTATGTGATTAAAATAATGGCACTTTACAACTAGCCTCAGAAAATGTTGGAGTATATGGTTAAAACAATGAAACTTTACAACTAACCCCAGCCAATACTGAAGTATATGGTTAAAACAATGACACTTTATAAATAGCCTCAGCCAATGCTGGAGTATAGGAGCACAAGGAATAAAAAAATAATTAAAAAAAAATGCCTATCTATAGCTGTTTTGTATACAAAGCAAGCTTTCAGACAAAGATCCGCAAAGAGCTTTCTAAGAGCTCTTTTAGAATAGTTTTATATATATTATATAAAGAAATTATACATATGTATTCAAACGGCTGGGTTGTTAGTGCTCTTTACATGTTCTAAAAACAAGAAATGTTAAACAATGTTTTAATAGTTAAAAAAAACGAACTTCAGTCTAGGTCCTTAGGCAAAAGGATAATTGGGAATGGATCCGCGAGGGCTTCACTTATGTCAGAAGAGTCCACAGAAGTTAGTGATTTACAAATCACTTAATTAAACAAGAAACCGACAGGTGGCTCAGCGGTAAGACTGGAGGCTTATAACACTAAAAAATCAGGTTTCGATAACCTTCGTGGGCAGAACACAGTTATCCCATTGTGTAGTTTTACGAATTACGACAAACAAACCTAAATGAAAAATAAATGCTTAGAAGTTAGCTTTACAATAAAAAAAATCATTTAATAACATGGCAAGCAGCTTTGTGTTTTTGTTTTGTTTTCTTAACGAGCCAACCGGGAAATAAAACCGCATATAATACAATATTCTTCTGTAAAGAACGTACATATAACAGACTAACTTTCTTATAACTAATTCAAACAAAGAATAAAATCACATATTTATTATCATAATACTCACTTTCTTGTCTGTCCTAAAATTGTGCTTGCGTGTGCAATTCATTTCAACATATGTAAACAAATGGTGGATGTAAATATACTTTAGCAGACATTTATATACCAGTCTCTTAGAAGCTTAGTTTTTTTTTAAAGGTCTAACGCTGGGTCGTATAACAACATTATAAATTCATTTACTGATAGTATTAAGTACGGTAAAATTTATCCTCAAGTGAGCTAAAGCAAAAAACGTACACAAGTTACAGTGTAAATTTATGTCATTGTCGGATAGAGGCCATAGTTTATAAACACATAAACTAATGTTAGGCTTAAGACAAATGGACATGTAGATTTCGGTGTTTGCGATTAGAATATTTTTCTATTATTTTAGAAGTCCTATAATTAAAGTAGTACTGTTTCAATAAATATACTAATTTAACCGCAAATGTTTTGAGGTCTCTGCTTGTAATTCAAAAATTCACCTGTGGATCGACTCAAAAAGGATAACAACGTACATAAAATATCCTACTTTTCTACTTACTGAGTCAACCGGAAAATAAAATTACACATAATTCAAATATTCCCTTACAAACAGAGCCGACCTTAACGAACAAGTAAATCAGGCATTTGCCTTGGGCGGTATAATGGTAAGAACAGCGAGAAAAGAAGTAGTGAGGGAGGATTTAATGAAAACAAAACAAAAACCACCTTCAGAACTTCTAGACGTACACAAGAGCGGCAATTTTCTGAATTTCTTCATAATTTTTGTTAAGATTGATGTTGTAATGATACACAAATTGAACAAGTTGAGAAAACCGAAACATAAGGTCTATTATATTAGGTAATTCAAAATGAACACGTAAAACTGCTAGCTAGTAAAATAATTAACAATTTCGTAAACTTGTCAAAAATATAAAATGCTATTATATCATACAGTACTACAGACACCAGTTACAAAGAAGAGTTGACAATGATCATTCGGTTCGCTAAAGTAGATTGTTATGAAATTTACATTAGAAAACATTTTAAAACAAAAGAACCAACGATTATTTATGATTATTACTGTTACAGAGCTACTGCTGCAAAAACGTCAGTAATTAGGGCGCAGTCGTGAAGACGTGAGGAAACAAAAATACATGTATACGACAACGGAAAAAATATAAAAACGAGAACAGCGGATTTCAGTCTCGAACACATGTTTTCAAGCATGGTAAACACTCCTAAAACGTTGAAACCAAAAACAGCTGCTCCTTCCTATTGTTTACGGTGTAAGACGTTGTTTGGGAAGATCTATACGAAGTGTCATAGAGTGCTACCTGACAAGATAAACAAGTTATTCCCAACATTTTGTATTTTCTTTGAGTTATGTTTTGTGAGAAATGTTATTTCAAAACACAAAAAACATTCTTAAATTAAAAACACGACTTACACAGAACAGAAGCACTTCTAGATATACTCAGGGAGAAACGCCCCATAGCTTAAGATTCGTTGGTCTAGAGTTCTGGCATTAAATCCAAGAGTAACTTTTATTCTATATTGTGCTTACTTTACTTGAATGTCCTTTCTTGAAGCTGTAGTTTATTTCCTTAGCGATTTAATGTGGTTCTTTTCTGGACTTAAGAGTAAATGAGATGTTTTCAAGAAGTTTGTGGTTACACTAATTGTGTGACTAGTCTCAAACTGTCTTTAGAAAAGGAGACCAGAAGTTGTGCATGCTATTTGATACCAAGTTATATGACGTTTCAGTAGCCTCCCTCTCCCCAGCAAAACAAAGGACTCGACAAATACCGAAATTCGTGGAATATTAGCTCTGAAGTTTTGAATTGCTGAGTTTTGTGGGTTTTTTTTTTTTTTTTGTGATTGGGTATGGTGTGATTTTTCGACAGATCAGCTGTTCAAAATCATTCGTATACAATTTTGAAAACCACCATTCAGCCTCTGCAAGGAATATTCGTTCAAATATAATAGCGCTCTTACTTTTTCTTCTCTTAAACGATACATCAAAATTTAGAATGAGGATTCAGATGCTATCAGAAAACCATGGCATTGTGAGGATTCAGAAGACACCAGAAAACCATGACATTGTGAGGATTCAGAAGACACAAGAAAACCATGGCATTGTGAGGATTTAGAAGACACCATAAAACCGTGACATTGTGAGGATTTAGAAGACACCAGTAAAACCATGACATTGTGAGAATTCAGATAACACAAGAAAACCATGATATTGTAAGGATTCAGATAACACCAGAAAACCATGACATTGTGGTAATTCATATAACATCAGAAAACCATGACGTTGTGAGAATTCGGATGACACCAGAAAACCATGACATTGTGATTAATTCAGAAGACACCAGAAAACCATGACATTGCGATTAATTCAGAAGACACCAAAAAACAATGACATTGCTCCTACAAATCAACGACACTGCTGCGCTGTGGTGAACTCAAAAATTGTCGCCTAACACAACCTTCCCCAACCCACCCTCAGTTTATGCAATGGTGTAGAAAGTAACAAATAAAATCATTTCTGTGTTTTCGGATATATATACACTGCATTGAGGGTGATTCTGGCGCTGCTAGGCAAGGTTGCTAGCGGGAAACGTAGGTTGAAACTAAAATCAAACATTAACTGAGATCTATGATGACATATTGACTAAAATCAAACATTAACTGAGATCTATATTGACATATTGGCGTTTCCAATATACTAGTTGAATATAAAACCGCTGAATCAGTGGACTTGAAAGAATAGTTTGTTGAAGAGTTTGCTTCTTTAGAAACTCGTAAGATGAATTTTAACGAAGCATTTTATAATTTTGTTTAGATACGAAAATTTTGCACTTTTAATCCTACATTTTGAAATCCAATGAAAATATCAAAGTTATATCCCCCAAAAATAATTCTCTGTTGCATGTAATAACAAATACATCTGCTTTCGGTACTGAGCACATAGCTACACAATAGCCTATTTGTGCTATGTCCATCGCTGGTATCGAAATCCTAATCTTAAAGTTATAACAACTCAAACCGCTGAGCCACCAGTTTCTAACACACACAATGTACCTGTTATGTAAAATAATGTGCTTTTTTTTTTTGCTCTGCGCCATTTAGTTAGCCTAATGTACACCAACCTAACAGATAACTTTTACATATTGCCTACAGCAGTAAAATACGTCTCTGACAAGGACGGCAAAAACTCTAAGGGCGGTTCTGCTTGTACATTTATTTAGTCAAAAAGAATAAAAACACAGTCATAATAACATCCTGCTATTCTTCTACGAAGTCCAAAAGAAAATAAAAACAAAACATAATTGAAATATTTTCACTCTAAATCTACTCAGCTGAAAGGGATAAAAACACACGTAACTATGACAGCCAACATTCCTTCTCCTGACCCCAACGGAGAATAATGACCATAAATAATTGAAATATTCCATTGTAAATCGACTCAAAGTGTTAAAAAATCACTTATAACTAAAACGACATTTTCATTGGTTAATTATTGAACCGAAAATAAAATGAAAGGTATTCACGTATACATTTGCACAAAAAACATAGAGACATGTATTCTGAGACAGCTTATACGGATATTAAAACTTTAATTAAAATAATGCGCAGAACAACGTTTCGACCGTCTTAGGTTATCTTCAGGTTAACAAAGAGAGTTAAAATACAGAAGTGGGTTTCTCGGTATCATTAACCGTAGAAACTTATCTATTATAATAATACTTGGTTTTTCTGTCCCTACTATCTAAATGTGCATGCGAACGCATTTCATTTCTACAGATGTAACAAAAGGCAACTGTTCTCGTTGTCTGTGGTAGTTTTAACAGAGGTAAAATAAAACTAAATAATAAGGTATCTTTTTATAGATTTCCAATCGCGGCGAAAACAGTTTGTTTCACAATTTCGCGCAAAACTACGCCAATGCCAACCTACATTTATCCCTGTTCTGGAGTACCACAAGGCCTACCTACATTTATCCCTGTTCTGGAGGAACAGACAAGAAAAAGGGCAAATATTAAAACAGTGGACTACTCGCTGGCCTAGCAAAACTAAATGGTTAAAACACTCAACTCACAATCTGAGGGTCACGGGTTCAAATCCTCGTAATACCATACCTGCTCGTCTTTTCAGCCGTGAGGGTGACATAATATTTAGTCAATCCCACTATTCGTTATTAAAAGAATAGACCAAGAGGTGGCAGTGGGTGGTAAGGACAAGTTAGCTTCCTTCCCTCTAGTCTGACACTTCCAAATTATAGACGGCTAGTGCGGTTAGCCCTCGTGTAACTGTACGTTATATTCAAAATTAAAAAAAACTTGGACTACTTATATACACAACAACGGTACACAAACCATGAATCGACGAACTCACACTTCCGTAAAATGATCAGTAGGCCGTGCCCGACTCCTCGAGCAAGTTAACAGTTAACGTGTTGTTTCAGATGAGTGAGTAAACAAAGCAGCTGATAAAACATCTTAATAATAAATCAGTTAAAGCGTAAATTCGACATTAGAAATAAAAGAGTTAAAACAAGCTTTACAAACATCCGTACTGTCCAAATTCAATCGTTTATTATATATCATAGCTCTATGAACTTTGACTACCTGTTGAAAACATAGTATTATCAAAACAATTTTTTTTTCATTGGGGTTCCAAAATGTGCGAAAAATTCCATACAATTTATTTTGTATATTGTTTCTTACTATAATTTTTAATGGATTTTCTGTAATACTCGTAATAGATAGCTACTTTTTTGTAATCATATTTTTCACATTCGACCGACAGATGGCAATAACATAGGTTTTCTGATAGAATACTTTGTTTGTTTTGGATTTCGCACAAAGCTACTCGAGGGCTATCTCTGCTAGCCGTAAGACTAGAAGGAAGGTAACTAGTCATCACCACCCACCGCCAACTCGTGAGCTACTCTTTTACCAACGAATAGTGGGATTGACCGTCACATTGTAACCGCCCCACGGCTGAAAGGGCGAGTATGTCTGGCGCGACGGGGATGCGAATCCGCGACCCTCAGATTACGAATCGCACGCCTTAACACGTTTGGCCATTTCAAGGTGATCCTATGTTTGGCACACGTTTGGCAATGCCGGGCCTATACTTATTGTAGATTAACGGTAGTTATTCTTGTTATTACACTTATTGTAGATTAACAGTAGTTATTCTTGTTTTTACACTTATAGTAGATTAACGGTAGTTATTCTTGTTCTCGCATTTATTGTATACCAACAGCAGTTACTCTTGTTCTTAAACTTATTGTAGATTAACAATAATTACTGTTATAAGGGTTAATGTATTATACGATCTGATTAGCAGATTATACAATAATCTAAGATAAATCATTAATTATTTCCTTTTCTTACCAGATACCAGTCAGTAACTCGTTTATAACCTACTTTTCGACTACTCAGAAGAGACCTGAGAAGGAAAGGATCTGTGTGTTGTTAATTAAAATCCACCGGTTATCCGGTGGATAACCGGACGAGTGGATAACACACCAGGCTCCAATCCTGGTCACTTACAATCAGAGAAAATTGTTATTTTTTCTTTTCCTTTTTTTTTTTTTTCAGGCTCTCTCTGAAGATGGTTGTATAGTAGTAACTGAAACGTAAGACACTTTTCAGTAATTAAAATGTCTAATTAGAGCATGAGTTTCCAAATCTTAGCCCATTGTAAATATACAAAATATTCAGTATTGATTGTAGCACAAAGCTACACAGTTGCTACCTTTGATCTGCCCAGATATCGAAATGCAGTTTCTAATGTTGTAAGTCTTGAGACATACCGTTGTGCCACTCGGATATCAAATATTCAGTATACAATACTGTTAAGATATTCAGTATCTATAGCTTCAGTCAGTAGGGATTACAGTGAAGATGCATAATGTTTGGAAGTTAGAAATTCTAGGAACTGATGACAAAGAACAATGGTGCATAAATTGTTTTTTTTGTTATCCCCTTCTAAACACGTATTTTTGTGACCCCACTCCCCGTATAAACCATCTGTGTATATACCGTACATGTTTATTCTCCCGTATTAACTGTTGTTACTACAGTAAAACCTGTCTAAGGCGGAATCGCATGGGACCGAGTAAAATTTCCGACTGAAGCAGGTTTTCTGGCTTAAGACATAGTAGTGAACATTTTAGTGTTTGAGCGAAACATTATACCTGCTTGACTCAAGGAAAGTGAAACGTTGTGAGTAGAGTTATTACACTGCTTATTCTATATTTATTGGAATAAGAACAAAAATAGACATTCAACATATACATAAGTACACAAAATCTTAATCAAATTTATTTGAAGAAAGTGTCTAGTTTCAACTATTTTCTTTTTATAATGAGCTTTCTTATATGGTTAAAAGAGAACGCCAATTCTACAGCCTTTTCATGAAGTCCATTTTCCCCCTTTATTTTTACATACAATTTAATAGCGTTAATATAACTTAACACTTGCGATGAAGTAGGAACTTCTATTTCCCCATTATCTTTTCCGTTTTGTTCATCTTCTGAATCTCTCACATTGTTACCATCTTGCAATTTTATTATACATTTTAAATCAATTTCATCAGTTTCTGTTAAAACTTTCTTGTCAGCATTCACAAAATTTTCCACGTTCACAGAAACATCTGCATCAATCTCCTCAATCAGAGTTAGGATTTCACAAGAATCGTCATAACAAACAACTTCTCCACAATCTCCGCCATTATCAAAAAATAAATCCACGGTTTCGAAAACGCTTTATTACACATTCATCTTTTACGCATTTGATTGAATGACTTAAAATGCAATTGCATCTAACACGTCAATTTTTATGGTCATTTCAGATGCTCTCTTACAGTCGCCCATGTTTGCATCAGTTTTCTATATTTCAATTTTATAGACAGTATAATTCCATTATCTAGTGGCTGTAGAACTGATGTTGAACATGGAGGTAGAAAAACTAAACAAACATTTGAAAACTGAACTTTTGGGTGACAAGTTGCATTATCTACGAAAAGTAGAATATTTCTATTTTCTTGTTCCATTCTCTTGTTTAATTTGTTAAAAACTTCCTCGAATGTAGCACTTGTCATCCACGCTTTATTATTCGCTTTCCATTCCACAGGAAATTGATTCCTCCTTAAATTTTTGAAACAGCGCGGGTTTTCGCTTTTACCTATTAACAATGGATTCTCTAGTTTTCTATCAGCAAATAGCACAGCGACCTCCGGAATAATGACGGCAGAAAAAAAAACAGAATATATTCAGCCAATACTTATTGTAACAAAATGTTCGAGAATTTATCAATATTTAAACAAATTATTAATTAAACTAGAATTTATTAATATTTAAACAAATTATTAATTAAACAAGGATTTATTAATATTTAAACAAATTATTAATTAAATAAGACATTAATATTTAATCAAAAACATTTTTCCGCCTTACTCAGGTTCTATTCCCTTGTTGATAGACAAGATAGGTGAAAGATTGTTTTCCGTCCGTGTTACACAGGTTCCGCTACATAGAGGGCCTAATATGAGAAATCTTAAAGACAATACTGAAAAATTTTGATATTTCCGGCTTGTACAGGTTTTCACCCTATGTAGTTTTCGGCTTAGACAGGTTTTACTGTATACCATTTAACAGTAGTAAGATTTAAACAGTGATTTTTACATCTGTATTTTAAAACATAATTAACATGTCTTCTATAGTTATAATTACGCTCGCTCCCCTTCCGACTCTCCACGTCTCACAGTTTGCATAGCATGAGTACAGTCTCCATTACTATGCATGACAACAGCTAATATCCGCTAACATTCCAAGGATAAAACACTGAGACTTTAGGGTTGAAGTCAGTTGTAGAACAAATGGTTTAGTACTACGTAAATCTTGTCAGAAAGTCGAATGAGGCAAGTTTTGACTGGAATTGTAATTCATTTGAGATAAATATTGTTTTATTTCATTATATATATATAATCTTTCTTTAAATCATCTGGCTTTGTTTTTCTAAGCCCTTGACTTAATATTAAATTTGAAGCATATGTGTAGCATGTTTATTATTTATTCTGTAGGTTACACTCCCCCTTTTTCCCCACCCTTCTAATTTAGTCTAGAGGGTAATGAGACCCCGAAGGCTCCTGAAGTTCAAACAAACCCTTTGACATGGAAGGATTATATGGCATGACCTGTTGGATTTGAAAGTTTCGAAGTCTTGGTGCCAGAACTGGGCGCCTTCCGCGTTACGTGCTTAACTTATCTGGTAGATGAAATTATAGTTTCACAATGAAACCTATCTTTAGAAATTAATTAAGCCTTTGTTAGTTGCTTTTACTTTGGCAATTAATGGATGTTACAACGTAATGTAAATTTAATGACTTTTGTACATTATCTATAATCAGTTCCTTCACTATCCTCTAACCCAGTGTTTCTTAAACTTTTCGAAACCAGTGAGCGGCATGCTATTTACTTAAACTGTCGGTCGACCACTTAAATGCAAATACAGAGAAAAACCATTATGATTGTTACATGAATATTCTGTCAGTTCAGTTCCTTGTTTATGTGAAATTCCACAAACCAGCATCTTGATTATAATGGACCAGTAGTTGATAAACACTGCTCTAAGCAACCGACGGAAACTGTAACTTTCTTAAAGACCCTCCTAAATTTTCTGGACGTTCTACTGTTTGAAAACAGTCACCGGGGCCGTAGAAAATGGTGAGGTCAGTCAATCCATGGTCTAACCACGTTTTCATGTATGTCTACAACTTATGTATTAAAACACGCTTGTTTTAACTCAGTACATTAAGTTGTGTGTACGCAATATTCTATACTTTTGGGGGACATATCCCCCGGCTCCTCTATAAATGACAAAGTGGCAATTAACTGACCTCTTTAAAATTGTTTGGTGCGACAGTGGTTACGGAACCTTTTAGTTTTTAGAGGCCCGGCATGGCCAAGCGTGTTAAATCGTGCGACTCGTAATCTGAGGGTCGCGGGTTCGCATCCCCGTCGCGCCAAACATGCTCGCCCTTTCAGCCGTGGGGGCATTATAATGTTACGGTCAATCCCACTATTCGTTGGTAAAAGAGTAGCCCAAGAGTTGGCGGTGAGTGGTGCTAACTAGCTGCCTTCCCTCTAGTCTTACACTGCTAAATTAGGGACGACTAGCACAGATAGCCCTCGAGTAGCTTTGTGAGAAATTCAAAGAAAAAAAAAAGGTTTTAGAATATTTTATTAAAACTGTTATAACTAAGTTACTAATATTATTAATTAAGGACGATAGAAATATTGTCACTAAACCTTTCTGTTAAAGTTAGTTTGTGTCGTTTTAGCGCAAAAACCACACATTAGGATATTTGCACTCTGCCCCACGTGAGAAACTGAATCCCGAATTTTAGTATTGTAATTCCCTAACCTTACCATTGGCTCACCGGAGGGCTCTATAGAAACTAGGACTAAAGCTTGTTATCTCTTCTTATGAAGTTATTTCTTTGATATCAACTGCTTATCGTTAAACACAAAGCTACACAATGGGCTATTTGTGCTGTGCCTATCACGGGTATGAAAACCCATTTTTTTTAGCGTTAAAAAGTAACTTTAGAAGTAATGATGAACCATTGAGAGGCGATGTTAAATGTCAGCCATGTATGTAAATTTAAAACAAAATGAATACTATTTCGTTCGTCATAAAAATCTTCGCCTTACGAAGTTGAAAAAAAATTCAATTCTTCGAGGGTTAAATTTAACATCCATGACTTATTTTTTAATTATGAACAAATTTATTATAAACTAGAGGGTATAACTCTACAAATAAAAACTGCACCTACATATGCATTTTTTAAAACAACTTATTTAACTTTTACCGCCATTTTAAGCTTCATCGCGTAAGCTATAACAAAATTATTTTGAAAAAAAAAATTCAATTGTTTATTCTATTATCTGAAGTGTTAATTTTAGTCTAGTCTTGTTCCATAAGGATTTGATTCAGATTAATAACTCTCCTATTTACTTATGAAATGTATAGTAATATTTTATACGGATGTTCTTGTTAAAGTAAATGCAATTGAAACGATTAAAAACAGATGTTTTCCATAAGACAATGAACTGTCACACATACTTGAAGACTTTTATTGTAGTTGTTAATAGCGCACGAGCTTAAATATGTCTGTGTATTTCAAACAGAAGCTTTATTTTCTTATATCAGACTCTTGAGGTTCCTCTAAAAAGATTATAAGAATTAAAGAAAATATTGGTTATTTGTTTGCTGATGTCAGGAATATATGGTATACAGCAGTATACGGTTTCGTGGTTTTTGATTCGTGAGCTGTATTTACTTTAGTTGGTTGATTTTGCTTTCTGTCAAGAAAAATAATACACTCTTTACTTTTCGAGCGAATTTTATTTATAATCAACCTTTAAATATATTTTTATATTGCTTGCGTGAGAGAATAATTTTAAATTTTGGAAAATATTTTAAACTTAACCTCAGTGAGTTTCATTAGGTCAGTTTTAATACTATTATAGTAGACTTTAAAGTTTGGAGAATAAGTTTAAAATATTTTCCAAAATTTAAAATTATTCTCTCACGCAAGCAATATAAAAATATATTTAAAGGTTGATTATAAATAAAATTCGCTCGAAAAGTAAAGAGTGTATTATTTTTCTTGTGAGAAAATCAACTGTGACCTTTGTTAGTACGAATATCTTTACAAAAACAAAAGGATCTTAAGCCCTGCTGGGAAGATATTATGTTACCCCAGACAACCAGACAACGTCTTAAGCCTTCACAAATCAAGCTTAAGAAACCCCATTAAAAGTCCTACACCACTAAGCAAATGTGTTCGAAACGAAAGTTCAATGAACTTCGGTGAACCATTCTTTATGAATTTCCATTCTTGGCTTGTAAAAATAAATAATACACATTATTAAAATAATCCCTCATTATTTAACGCTGAATTAAACGAACATGGATAGAATCAAGTTATTCAACTGAATAAAGGGCGTTACAAGGTTCAAGGGCGAAATTACCACTTTTTTACCTGTTTGTTGTTAAGCGCAAAGATATACAATGATGGGCTTTCTGTGGTGTGCCCAGTCGTTACAATAAACCGAAGGATTTACTGTCTGAGCCACTGATGGACCACAAAGTTTCAGCAAGGGTTACCAATGTAATATTTTTCTTGTATATGTTATTCATTACCATACGTAAATATATTTATGTTGCTTAGGTGTTATATTTTGTAATTTGTAAATTATGTTCATATAAAAAGGATTTTTTTTTTGGGAATAAATGGATTTGTGGCATTTAGAGGTGTTTGTTATAATTTTGAAGCCGATTTTTAATATAATGTTAAAGTAATTTTAAATCTATTCTTTATTCTTTATTTATATATATTTCAAAAGTTTCATTTAGTTTTTAACATGTAATTTAACTTTATAACTGTGGTTTGGAAACTGAGCACTTCGTTAAGTTTATGAGTTCCTATTTTTTAGTCCATGATTGCTTTTGTGAAGATGAATGCCCTCCCCTCCCAACTTGCCTGGCCCGGCATGGCCAAATGGTTGAGGCACTCGACTCGTAATCCGAGGGTCGCGGGTTCAAGCCCCCATCACACCAAACATACTCGCCTTTTCAGCCGTGGGGGCATTAAAATGTGACGGTCAATCCCACTATTCGTTGGTAAAAGAGTAGCCCAAGAATTGGCGGTGGGTAGTGATGACTTGTTGCTTTCCCTCTAGTCTCAAACTGCTAAATTAAGGATTGCCAGCGCGAAATTCAAAACAAACCATATCAAACTTGCTAGGTAACTTAAAATTGACAGAAAATAATGTACTACCGCTCAGTAAGTTAAAACACATGGTAAAATAACACAGTTATACCAAAAAAAACATTAGAACTACTCTGTAAATTTTAAAACATTGGTTCATAAAACAAACGTGTAGAATACTAAAAGGAAGGGCCGAGCAGAACTAAGTGGTCAGTGTGCCTGGACTGTGAATAAGTGGATTCATGATTCGTGTCCCATTGTGGCAAAAAAATCTGTACTATAAAAATTGCGGTCAAATCCCTCCGCTTGATCAGACCAGAAGTAGTTTAATAAATGGCGTTTGGCTCTACAGTAATTGTTTTCCCTCTAGTATCTCAGTTTAAAATTAGAGACGGCTATGCTGTATTAACTTTTCTGTAGTTTTGCATAAAAATCTAAAACAAACCAGACAGCAAATATAACACACACACATATTTGTTAAGCCTTTCCAGTTCTTCTGTGGTTCTTGCAACTTTCTGCGGGATTGCAACCCATAGTTTGTGAAATGTTATCATCTGTTAACATGTACTTTGGCTGTCATGTACGGATGTTACGTACATACGCTGAATATTTAGCTCTACAGAGAAACAAAATAATAAATAGACAAATAAGTTGAAAGATAATAATGCTGTAAACAAAGTAATAAAAAACAAACAATAATTCGTTATACTCAAGGCATGACTCTGAACACTGACTCTAAACATTGACTCTTAACACTAAAACTTAAGACCTAGTTTTTGGTGGGAAAAAATAATCACTTTTATAAGGCGTTGTAGAATTGTTCAAGCTGCACTTTCATTTGCATTTTGATCTATGATCAATGTGAAATTCCTCATATTCTAATAAACAAAAGTATACTAATACTTTAATTACGTATATTTCGTATGGCAATGCTATAAAACTAATGTTACTGCAAAAATGATAATTAAAAAATGGACACATTACTGATATAACCAATGTTCGAGAACCTAACCTTCCCCCGCGGTCAAGATTCACATTCTTAACACTAAGTAATCCAGTGAAAGTTTATTAAAAACAGAAATTTAATCCATTAACTACGTTAAAACATTCTCTATCAAGATTCTATTTGAAAGAATATTTTCATCTGGTGATAAAAATAAATCAACTAAGGAACCATTTAGTGATGGAAGGATTATTTTGACTTTGACCCTTTCCAGGTTTCTATCTTAACAAATAATAACTTCAGTTCACACATCCAGTTAAATCTGCTAAAAACTTAAGTGATTGTGCCAGAAAGTAGGAGAGGATACACAAATTGATCAACATAACAGGTGGCGTTAGAGTATATACATTTTTGACAGAACAATGACCGTGTCTAGATATGAATATATTCAATGGATTTCTATATCATTGAGTAACAATAAAAAATAGTTAAAATAAAAAACAAACAAACGTTGATCAAGTTCCAGGTTTTTTGGTTTTAAAAACATTTTTGTATTTAAGACAAAACTGTTGTCAAAAATAACTCCGCTATATATATGTGTGTGTACATATATCCACACCAGATGTAGAGAACAGCTAATTAAAAACACAAACAACGTTAAAGCATATAATTATTTGCGCTTGCATACTCGATAGCATGGATCTACTTTAATCTCCCTTCACTAATTTCCCTCCTCCCCCAAAAAAAGTTTCGTATACAGCCTGCCGTTGTGATAGGCTTATTGAAGAGAATGTGTGTGCTTATTAAAATTTCGTGGTCTCTGAAATAATTGGTGACGAAACGAATCTGAGCAACAGAATATTACTGAAACATTTCATGTACCAGATCTGGAATTTTTCAAATAAGATAGACAAAAGGTTCTACTGTAGATAATGGAATAAAATATTTCCCCATTAGGTCCAATAAATATTCGAACTCTAGTAGAGCTTGAAATATGCTCATAAAATTTAGGACAAACCATTCTACATGTAATTCACCTGAGCATACTTTTAAGTTTACGCTAAACGAGCGTTGACACTTTCACGGCTAGAAAATTTCTTACGTAATACATCAGCGTGCACGAGTATTAACCCATAAATATGTACACACGCACAGACACAACATTACTTTGCACGCAACTAATTTTCAGTAGGACAAATGTACAAATATACGCCACGTGACTGACCAACCAAAACCATCGTTAGTTACGATAGTTACACACACGATAGAATGCAGACTCCAATTAAGGATTTCTTCAATTTGTTTGTTTAGAATTAAGCACAAAGCTAAACGATGGGCTATGTGTGCTCTGCCCACCACGGGTATCGAAACCCGGTTTCTAGAGTCAGCAGACATACCGCTGTGCCACTGGGGGGGGTGATTTCTTCAGTATCAGATAAGTAAACGCCTCTGTCAGATTTTAATTGTTACAGTTTCAGTGTGTTATTATCCTATCACACTTATCCTTACCTATTTAATTCAAATATTACTCCTACTTATTTTCTTCAAAGATCATCACTGTTTATTTACTTAAAATGTTATTCCTGTTTAAGTACCGTTGTTAGAAGCGCTTATATAGCTCGAGAAAAACAAATAAACAAGAGTATATAAAAGTATATTAAATCAAAATAAAATAATAACCTATATTTCCAGGGGCATTTTCTAAAACAAAACTCGAAAAATTAAAAATTCACAAACATCTGAAAGAGTACGTAGAATACATTCGAGAAGACAGTAATCGCAGCATATCGTATCTCACTTTTTTCTCTCAAGTAGATGTATCAACATAGTGTTTAAACGCTGCAGTGAGTTAGTGTTATAACATTATTCTATCGCTCATTGGATTCTTCTGGATTATTTGGTAGAATCAGTGTGAGGTATAGTCCATGTAACAACAGAAAATTCTTCTTTCTACTTTTTAACGTTTACTATAGCAACTTTCACCTGTAGGCCTAACTACAGATAAAAACCTTTCAACGGATACTACTATAGGCCTAATACATTAATAACGTTTAACAGTTTCTTCATTAACAGTAAGTACGTCTAACTCAAATAAAAATGTTCTCTCTAATCCCTGAAAACAACTCACAAAATCGTTGAACATATTTCACATCACTTGTATTTATAAATTGTGTAACTTCGTCTCTCGATATCCCGTGAAGCTTTTTGGTTATTACAACATGGCGATTAGCAGATTACTCTAGCAAACATTGAAAATATAGCCTATAACAGTAGATTGCTTTAAAGTTCATGGCCGAGCGCGTAAGGAGTGCGACTCGTAATCCGAGGGTCGCGGGTTCGCGCCCGCGTCGCGCTAAACATGCTCGCCCTCCCAGCCGTGGGGGTGTATAATATGACGGTCAATCCCACTATTCGTTGATAAAAGAGTAGCCTAAGAGTTGGCGGTGGGTGGTGATGACTAGCTGCCTTCCCTCTAGTCTTACACTGCTAAATTAGGGACGGCTAGCACAGATAGCCCTCGAGTAGCTTTGTGCGAAATTCCAAAACAAACTGCTTTAAAGTTTTATAAATTGAATTGTTAGGAAATAAATGTATAAAATAATGGTTAAATAAGATAAATGGCAGTAACAATGATAGTTCAAACAATGTTACTTCAACAAATCTTAATTATTAAAAATGGACGCAATACATTATTTCTTAAATTAAATCTAATGACCTATTTCGGTTTAAACGCTAAAAAGCAATGAAATATCGGAAAGTCCATTGGCCGAGAAATTGTTATAAATTATAAAAACAAGTTCACTGCAGGTTTCTTTTATTGTTCTTGTGTTTTTTTTATCCGCATTCTTTAAACTGTCTGCTGCATCTTTGATTGCGAACTACAATGACAAATTAGGGGAAGTACTAAATATATATACGGTTAATTTGTTTTTATCACAAATTTTAATGACCTCTTTGTTCATCTAATAGAAAAATTGTAGTAAAACAATGCGTAAGTCAGGTAAGTTGATGGTAATTGTATTTTCAACCTCAGCAACATCTTACATAATATTAGGCCTAAACTACCAGGACAAAGACCTACAACGTGCGTGTATAGACATCCTATGTACCTAACATGAATACATCAAAATGTATATTAATAAAGTATAAATCAAACGGATAGACAAATGTAGTTAGTGGATACAGGAAGGATAGAAACGAATGAGATTAGTACGAACAGCCAAGAAAGTAAAATGTGACATGAATAATAATATATTTCCAAACGTACCTTGCGAATTTTAAAAACAAGTGGCCAACCGAGACCGAGGCTAATAAGCACGGAAATTGTGTCAATACATGACTCGTTAGTACAGTAAATAATACTCATACCTGACAAAGATAACAAAACATACAAATCTAGATCGGATAGTTAGTACAACAAAGAATAGCCACACTTAAGTCGTGAGCCTAACACGTTATGCCAAATAGGAAAACATAAGTTTAAAACTGATCCCGAAATGTGACAAGTGGAGATACGATGTCCAAAGGTCATGTAAACATCAAAAAACAATTTTAAAAAAGTTGACAAATATGATCATGTACCTTGTGACTAGACTGTAATTAAAATTTTCGTTTTGAGTTTACTTATTGATGAAGCATTACTTTACTACAACTTACACCTTTTACAGTAAGGAAGATTATTTTTTAGAATAGGTACAACATTTAAATCACTGGTGTGATAATTCTCAAGTACACCTGGTAGGAAAATTACTCATGAAGTTGTTCTTGTGTTTAGGAACGTTGAATGTTTTTATTAATTTTTCGTCGTCTTTCGATAAATTGGACGAGGATTATTCTTATGGTCTCGGGATTGGTTGTTGTTTGTTTGTTTTGAATTTCGCGCAAAGCTACTCGAGGGCTATTTGCGCTAGCCGTCCCTAATTTAGCAGTGTAAGACTAGAGGGAAGATAGCTAGTCATCACCACCCACCGCCAATTCTTGGGCTACTCTTTTACCAACAAATAGTGGGATTGACCGTCACTTATAACGCCCCCACGGCTGAAAGGGCGAGCATGTTTGGTGTGACGGGGATTCGAACCCGCGACCCTCGGATTACGAGTCGAATGCCTTAACCCACCTGACCATGCCGGGCCTGGTTGTTATTGATTGAACTTGCCATTTGATTTTATTATTAATTTTCTGCAGAATCCTTCAAAGTGTTCTTGAGAATGATCGGATCAGTGATCAGAATGTCGTAACTGTTCTAAAAATAATATTCCGTACAGTAAGAGATGTAACTTGAAATAAAATATAATTAACAATTTGCAGCACATGAAGAGAATAAAGTGTGTTAATTGCAACCCGTGAGCACAGTAAAATATGTTAAATGTAGGCCTAAACACAGTTAAATATACTTAATACAAGCCATGAGCACAGTAAAGACGTTAAAAAGAATATTATTGCAAGTACCTCAAATATTTTACAAACGTGGCAAGTGAGCATAACAAAGAAGGTTAAAATAGGGTTAACTAGTACCAAGAAATAATGGGTTCAAAGAGGGTAATGAGTTCAGTAGATAATGTTCAAACACTAACAAGATTAACAAAAACTTGGATTTGATAAAAACAAAGAATGTTTATTATTTTTTTTAAAGTAGTAAATAATTACAACATAAGATGCCGCTAGTGATCTCAACAAAGGATATTGATATTTATTTTGTGAACACATTCAAGGATACTGATGTGTATCTCGCTAGTGTATCAAAACATGTAACATTGAACTTAAACAACTTAATTCAATTTACACCGAAACACTTTATTCACACTACATGACGTTCATCTTGGTGGCCGATAGAGGACGCAGCCCTCTGATATCCAGCCAGTTCTTTTGTGTGTGGTTTCTTACAGTAAAGCTACATCAAGCTATCTGCTGTGCCTACCGAAGGGAAGAAAGATTATACTGAAATGATTCAACAAATCTGTAATGCACCTGCAGACTGCCAAAAGGGCCCTGGTCTTGGCGAAAGACTTCGTTAGCGCTGGATGTAACAGTTATAACGTAGTTGACATATTGTCATACATGCTCTTTTACTTTGACTCGGAATTTCTTATTAACATGGTGATACAATGAATGTTTTGTTTCTCTAGGGAAACAGTACACATTGCCGCTGCTTTCATGTAAAAATACTAATTAAAATAGTAGTTCAGAGAGAAAAATTTAGGCTTAACAAAATCATATCTGAGGCAGAATTAAGAAGCAACGCTAGTTACTTAGGAAACAAAACTTTACGATTTTTTTAGGAACACAGCATTTTAAGATTTCGATAGCTAAAAACTATGTTATCATTAAAACGTGGTTAACTAATCCTAAGGCACTTTCTTAGAAAGTTACTTAATAAAAATACTGATTTTGTTTTTAGCGTTAACTGATTAGACTTGTGTTTTCTTCAGGAGTAAAGCAAAAATGTTGTCAGTAACCTTTTCCGGTTGTGTTATCCTATTTATCATGAAATTAACATAGTTCACCCTAAACAAACAGAAAATTTATAAGTGGTTTTGCCATTACCTAACTTTCTAAGAAAAAACATGATTAATATACGTGTGAAATTTATACAGTTGTTGTTTTAGCGCAAAAATACACAATGTGTTATGTGCGCTCTGTCCACCGAGGGGAACAGAACCCAGAACTTTAGGCTTATAATAAGTCCACAACATTTCCGTTAATCCACCGTGTGACAGATGGAATTAATTATCTATAGAAAAAAAAAGAAATTACGTAACCTTTCAGTTCATTATTGCTATACTTAACGCAATTTATTTCTTTTTATAATCGCGCGATCGTAGTTGATTTGACCTAATTAAACAGATTATGTTATTGTTTTCAATCCAAACAACGCTTAAAAACGCTTAATTATGTTCAAACTAAGTACGAAATAACTCGCTAGTTCGCATAAAATCAACCTACATCAGCAAAACTAATACATTAGTTTCTTCTACGGTAAGTACAGAAATAGAACCTGAAAAGTACATTTTATGACACCATTTCTTTCTCGAGTTATGTATTCCAATGTATCTACTTTCTTTTATTTTCCCATTAGTTAAGTGATAAGTTTAAAGACTTATAACGCTAAAATTTTGGATTACATATTTTCTGCAATGGTCACAGAGCAGATTTCACAATGTGTATTCTTACGTTGAAAACAGGCAAAAACTTTATCGACATTAAATACGGAGCACCACCTACCGGGAGAAATAACAAATCTTGAAGAGAATATTTCGTTGCTCCTTGTCGTTGTTGGCATAAGGTCGTAAACTCGTTGTCATTAGCTTCCTTGTCTTTCAGCAAACTATGAGAAAAGAATACAGTTAGCTGGTGGTAGACAACATTGAAAAACGGAAGTAACAAAATATACTAGTTAAAATCAGGAGAAAGAAAAAAAATCGTTAGTTTTTGTTTGTTTGTTTGTTTTCTAAATAACCAGGAAAGAAATTGACGTAGCAAGCAACCAGACACGTTTCTGAATGTCACACAAGTTACAATCTGAGATTAAGCTGAAATTTTATATTACACACAATGATTAAGCATCTTTGAATTGGATTCTATCTTCTTCGATGTGATAATTTGCCTGGCATAGGGCGTTCGATTTGCACTCTGAAGATCACGGGTTCGATTCCCCGTCAGACCAAATATGCTCGCCCTTTCAGCCGTAGGAGTGTTATAATGTGACAGTCAATCCCACTATTCGTTGGCAAAAGAATAACCCAAGAGTTGGTGGGGGTGGCAATGACTAACTACATTTCCTCTGGTCTTACACTGCTAAATTAGAGACGCCCAGCACAGATAGCCCTCGTGTAGTTTGTGCAATATTCAGAACAAACAAACAAACTATCTGATAATCACAATGATATAAGAATATTATGCTCTAACATTACAAGAAATAAAGGAGAATTGTTATTCCTAACAAAAGCAAGTAACAAGTCACCTGTCTATAAATATTTGTTTCCACATCAGTGATTTGGATCAACATCTTAAAGTTGAATTACTTAGATGCTTATAACGCATGTTTCTTTTCTTCTTAAATAAGCAATGATCACTAGAATCGTTTTGAATATTAAATTGTTTCATATACATGTTGTCAAGTTTATTAACCTATGTACGTGCAAACATATTGTGTATTTTAAATATATATTTGTTACTGCTTTTCTTTACATGTTACAATTCATCAATTTGTTTGTCTACTGAATTATTCATAGTGTACAGACTTTTTAAGCTTCTGTGTATTAGGTCGTTCTGTCAGTGCATCAAGAATGGCAACTTTTCACTTGCTCAAAAATATGAATGAAAAAAACATACTGAAGATTGGGCGCCATCTTGAGCATCCTGAATTGACTAAAAATTTTAGATTTCATCATGAGTTGTACCTTCAATTAAGTAATTTAATTTTTTATTAAAGACAGAAACTTTCTTCACTATCAGTCTATCACACAATTGAGTAATTAATTTTGTCCTAATTTCAGTGCTTGTTGTTTAACAGGATATTAATCAAAAGCCAATGGTTATCCTTGGTTGAAAAACTCACGTGCTAAACACTTAGTAATCTGTTTCTCATGGTTGAAGTTGTCAGCCATTGACTGGAATATTCAGATGCAACGCTCTTCATTAATAAAATTATTTCAATGTAAATAGATCCAATAATTTGTGTATGTGTAGCAAGTAAAATATACGTTTTTTGTAAAAAACGGATGTTTAAGGAACTGACAACGAAGCCTCCGTGTTAATAAGGTTTAAAAATTAATTCTTCTAAGTTGAATTTGGCTCGATTTATACAAAGAAATTGAAACGTTTCTGAGCTAATTTAAACTACAAAAACTACAGTAATAAAATTGGATTATAAATTCTGGGGACAGCACCTATCCAAACCAAATGAAAAGGCTTAATTTTGAAACCTATCTTTCCACTTGACTTTCAGTGTGCCGTTATACACAGAATATTACTGTGCGCCTATATATTTATGTAAACCATGAAGTTCTATTATATACGTATATAACACTTATTTTAACAACAAAACGACGTCTCCGTTTAAAATGCTTAAACAATATTAGTAGAGTGTGTCGCCATCTCTCGACAAATCTATATATAATAAAATTTTTGTTTCCCTACTGCTGTTGTTAATAAATGAATAACAGATATCGATACTTCGGAAACGTCCTATGTTTTGTAAACCTCATTGGTAAGAGTTTAGATTTTTGTCAAAGTTATCGTTCTCTCAAATTTACTTTTCCCACATATGTGATAATTAACATAATAAAGTACAGAATCATCAACTCACGGGACTGCCACAAAAGTCAGGTGATCTTGGTATTCCGCATACTTAGTCCACAGCTGCTTACTAAAAATATTCCCTATATAAAAGAATGAATACACATTGTCAAGTACTGATAAATTCTGTTATAATAACGTATTGATGCCATTATTCCCACAACCGTTGTACAAGAAATTCTGGTTTCTCTACGTTAAAAACTCTAAAGACTTAATGAGTGTGCGAAATAGAGTCGAAAGCTTGTTATCAGCTGTGAACTTGTTTAAAAATCGATCGTGTGTTACTTGTGAATTACATTCAAGCTTTTAAAAACAGCAGTTCAGGAGACTCGTGTATTCACGGAACGGAAAGGTAATATGTTACAACATCCCACTGTAGTACTTAAAATGTATGTATTTGTTTTCTTATAGCAAAGCCGCATTGGGCTATCTACTGGGTCCACTGAGGGAAATCGAACCCCTGATTTTAGCGTTGTAAATTCGAAGACTTGGAACTGTACAAGCGGAGGACAATACTTAAAACAGATCATTTAACGGCACCATTAATAATAGCATAATACCTCACTATCTGTTCAATGGATACATTGATGCATCTTCCACCACTTATTCAGTAGAGTTCGTTTTTGAAACTACACCATTTTTCACTATCTGATCAGTAGGTTCATTAAAAACGGCATAATCTTCCACTACCTATTCAGCGGATTAATTACGAATGGCATCATCTTCCATCACCTTTTCAGTGGATTAATAAGAATAGCGTCATTTTCCATTACCTTTTCAGTGGATTAAATAAGAATAGCGTCATCTTCCATTACCTTTTCAGTGGATTAATTAAGAATGGCGTCATCTTCCATTACCTGTTTAGTGGATTAATTAAGAATGGCGTCATCTTTCATTACCTGTTTAGTGGATTAATTAAGAATGGCGTCATCTTTCATTACCTGTTTAGTGGATTAATTAAGAATGGCGTCGTTTTCTACTACCTGTTCAGTGGATTTATTAGAAACGGCATCATCTGTCATTAACCTGTTCAGTGAGATCATTTAAAAAACAGCATTATCTTTTACTAGCTGTTCAGTGGATTAATTGAGAATGACGTCATCTTCCACTGCCTGTTCAGCGGGTTCATTATAAGTGGCATAAACTTACATTACGTGTTCAGTGTTTTCTTTAAGAATGTCAACTTCATAAGCTGCAGCTCAGTATACTCATCAAAAAAGACATCATGAGTCAACTTCCTTGGCTGCAGATCAGTATACTTACAGTATATTACAGTATATCTTCATGAGTTAATAGAATGCCTTAAGAACAGTTCTTTCTTCCTTGATCACGAGAAACCCACTTGAAATAAAAATGTATCTTAATAAGCCAAGAACAACGTTGTTAACCTGAAGGTGACCTAGGAAGGTCGAAACGTTGTTCTCTGCTTATCAATAAAAGTGTTAATACCCATACCAGCCATTCTGAGACGCATACAGTTCTTTCTTCCATTGTAGATCCAAATTGTTCATTAGCAGTAGAATCCTCTTCTGTCGTGGATTCAGAACGTTCATTAAGATTTCTATGACAAAGTGTTACCTCATGAAGTCAGATATTTGATTAAAACAAAAAGATGCCTTTTGAATGTCATACTAGTTTATCTCAGATTCACAGAACCCAATTATAATCACTCCGTTTTCTACAGTATGTTCAATTAGTTTTAGATACTGTCTTCTATTAAAATTCAAAAACTTCTTCAGGAACAACATTATTTTCCATCATAGAGTAAAATATCTAACAGAAAATGGCACATTTTTCTATATTACGGTAATGAGGCTCATTGTAAATGATGGTCATTTCCATTATAAGTTCGGTAGCCTCAGATGATTAAAAGCGTTCATTGAGAACTATGTCCCTATAGAAGATTCGCTGGGAAAAAAAGCATCTTCTAGTAGGTATGAAAAAGGTTCGTAAGAAATAATATGTTGTCCCATTGTGGTTTTAGAGGGCAAGTTATAAGAAAAAACATCATAATTTGCAAGTATTCATCAGGAACGGATGAATAGATTCCTATAAATCCAAGAATCACATAGTTCATAATAATGTTAAACTCTGTTATATAAGTTAAAACGGTTTGTTTATAATAAAAGTTTCATCAAATATTTGTTTAAATGGGTCGCTGGCTATGGAAATTATTTCGTTTTATATTAACAAAATTCATTTATAATGGCATTCTCTTTCACCAAGAGTTCACCGAGTACGTACACTGGCCTGGCATAGCCAGGTGGGTTAAGGCATGAAGTAGACTTGTACTTTGTGGACTCTTCTAATCAACGGGTCCATTTTAGGGGATTAACTCTGAAACAGTTGTTTTGTTATTTGAATTGTTCACTTGCTCATCATGTCTCTGCTCCATCCTTTTGGGGGAATATTGTTCCTCCAGACGATTGGAAACTCATTCGCAAATCTACCTTTTCATCATTTGTGGGTTTTGATGTCTCTACCGTGGATTATTTTTTATGGTTGCAAGCGGTGACTACTAATGTTAAGTTGGTACATATGGACAGGCATCCCACAGGGTTTATGCACTTTTTGTGCACTAACGCGGGAAACCATTGACCATTTGTTTTTCATATGTCCTTCTGTCCAGCCCTTGTGGTCCTATGTGTATGCTTTACTGGAATTTTATTATGGATGCCCTATCTCCAACTGGTTCTGGAGGAGATGCCAGTTAGTGGGATCTCATCCTCTCTTACCTGGTCGGTGTTTAAATATTTTTCGCTTATTAACTAGTTTTGCACGGCTTGTTATCCAATCTGCGAGGTCTGTTCAGTTAGCACGCAATCGCAAGCTTCATTTAATTTCGTTCTATAAAGTGCGTTTACGCAAACATATACACTTACATTATCATAGATGTGTGTTACATGACTCATTAAGTGTCTTTTATTCATTGTATCACTATAGCGGTAGGTTGGTTACAAAGGGAGTACACGGATACCTGTTATGTACTTTGTTAAGATAAAATGTGTTCTTTTCTACAATTGAGATTTCTTTTTTTATCACAGTGTTCCATTCTTTTCATTGTTCTATTAAGGTTTTTGGTGTATTTTGATTTAAAAATTACAGCTAATTATCACTTCTTTTATATTTTTAACACATTTTACACCTGTTGTAATTTTTTATCAAGGTATCTTGCAATGTTTTTTTCGTTTTTTTGGTTTTTTTCCATATGCTAATTACTTAACTAGTGTTTCATTTACTGTATCACTATAATGGTAGTAACAAAGATACCTGTTATGTGCTTTGTTAAGATGAAATGTATTCTTTTCTACAAGTTTTCTTTTTTTATCACAAGTGTTCCATTGTTTTCTTTGTTTTATTAATGTTTTTCGTGTAATTTGATTTAGATACTTACCGCTAACCATTACTTCTTTTATATTTTCTAATTCATTTTATACCTTATGTTGTAATTTTTTAACAAGGTGGTATCTTGCAATGTTTTCTCTCCATATTTAACTGGTGTTTTATTTCATGTATTTTTATTTATACCCCCTCTTTGAGGTGGGGTGAATAAAGAGAAAAAAAAAGTTCGACTGGTAATCTGAGGGTCGTGGGTTCGAATCCTCTTCGCGCCAAACATCCTCGCCTTTCAGCCATGGGGGCGTTATAATGTGACGGTCAATCCCACTATTCGATGGTAAAAGAATAGCCCAAGAGTTGGCGGTGGGTAGTGATGACTGGCTGCCTTCCCTCTAGTCTTACACTGCAAAATTAGGGACGGCTAGCGAAGAAAGCCCTCGTGTAGCTTTGCGCGAAATTCAAAAGACAAAGACAAGAGTACGTACATTTCTACCCTAAACAGTAAAATTTCTGTTACAAATTAAAAGTTTTAGTTCGAAATGAAATAACATTCTATGTGGATTCATAACAGCTTTCTTATCATTAAATACTCTCTAGGATTAGTTTGTGCCTTAACCACTTGGCCATGCCGGGCTCACTCTTGGACGTCACCAAAAGTATTTCAGAATGGAGTAACAAGTTTCAACGCTCTTTCTTACACATTGTTCGAAATAATTTTCAGTATGATTAATTTATGTCATGCAATATTATAATCAGATAAATATTGTGTTTTTTATGTTAAACTTAAATTTGAGACTATAAACTACGAAGTGGCTTTTTGTAAACAGTTGTAAAACTTCAGTTTTTTTTATTATTTACAAAAACAAAAATAATTTTGTTGTACTAGAAACCTAAAGAGGTGCCTTGATTACAACCATAACGACCTCTGAAAACGTTCTTTGGAATGAACTTAAGTTAGAATAAAACCAAAAATTGAAAATATTTCATGGTAACCATTTTAGTATAATAATATATCCATATTAACACTAATTTACAACATATTTTTTCCATCTTATAAAATATTTTGACTTAAATGCTATATTCCACTCTAAAATAAAAAAGCATACTAAAATGTTAAACAAAAATGCATATTTTTATTAGAATGAATCAAATTTACCACCTGTTACGAGATATTCCAAGCGCCATCTGGCAGATCAACTTAATAACGTAACTGAATGGAATTCGTAAAAAAAATTTAAATGTAAAACTGAAAGAATATTTATGAAACTAATTTCTAACTTACCGATTCTCGACCTACAAGGATCCCAATCTCGCAGCGCCACCTGTAACTGTTGAAAGTATATTATTAACTATAGTTTATCACAACGACTTATGGTCGCTCATATGAACCTACCATGTATAACAATCATAATATGAGATGCACTTATTTGATTTTATAATCAATTGTACCATGTTGACTTGTTATTAAAACTTTAATATTTCCAATGGAATTAAAAGTGAATTAATATTATTTTTATTATCATAATTTAATTTCTAAACGGAGTTTCATATTAAAAGGTTTGAATTTGGCTTATATGACTTTGTTAAACGTTTTGACAATATCAAAGGTTGTTGAATAGTTCTAGCTTACTTTAATGTTTCATTTCATACAATGTATATTTCTGAATTTATATTCCAGAAAATAATTTCTGAAAGTAAACCGATGACGCATTAGAATGACTTATTTTACACAGTTTTAAAATATCTTGTTTTTTAAATATATTTTTACCTGTGTTGACGAGCACCATGTAACATGAGTTTTATAATATTGACACAGGTTGGCTTTTAAGATAATTATAACTGTGCTGACGAGTACCCAGTAACTGCAGCTCTATAATGCTGCCACAAGTCGGCTTTCAAGATATTTTTGACTGTGTTGAAAAGTATACCTTTTTTGTGTGTTTGTTTAATAATTTTAGTTTTGACATTTTACTACATAAGTCTTAGCATGTTTTCAGACTTACTTGGTTATTTTCAAGAATAAAATACAATAACAAAATTGTTTTATTATCAAACCCATAGAAAAATTGAGAATATGATGTTAGGATTTTAATTTTTGAGCTCGCAAAATAAATTAGCCTGTATTATAAAAGTGTGTTCCTCTATTGATTTAAATTGTTTACCGACACAGCAGAAACATGAAATGGGTGCTAAGATAAAAATGTTCTGCATGAACGCACTGGTGATAAACTATGTCATTACTCAACACAAATAACACTTAACAAAATAAACGACCTGAAACAAATAAAACAACGAAATTTCTGACACAATAGCACACTTTAATATTTGTTAGAACATTAATTTAATAAAAAGCCATTTCGTAAGCTCTTTTATCAAATTACATAATTCTGGTGAACAATAGGCCTAATTACAACATGTAAAACTGTGTAATCTTTACAAATAATTAGGCTTAACCATCATAAACCCACAATACCATGTATATTCGTGACAAATACTTAAGCCTAATAATGACGACTGATAGCACTTGGTTATATAAAATCAAGTTTTCTTTAATGGGTAATTTATACAAAGAAAAATAGTGTAATTTAAAATTTTAGAATGAAGTTATCTTTATGAATTAATGCATATTTATAACAACTAATATTGTGATATTAAAACAAGAATGAATAAAACATCTATATTCATTAGCGGTCAGTAGTTAAGTTTATATCAGTTTTTAGCTTCAATTTATTCTTATTGAGAAATGTACATTTTATTTAATCATAATAATTTCGATACATTACATTTCCATACGTTTAAATACTATTAAGATTTGTTAAAATTTCTGATTTTTTAAAAGTTTAAGAAAAATATTTCAACCCATAGAGTACAACAATATGCACAAGTTAAAAACATAATAATCAATTAAATAAAAATATTATATGCAAGTTAGAAAAGTATTAACCAATCAAATATAGTATTATTCACAAACTGGATAAATATCAACCAATAAAACAAAACATTACATGCAATAAAGAATTGATTTTTTTAACTATTATTTATTACATATTAAAAAAAAGTGTGATTTGACCAATGAGAAAAATAAATGAAACTATATCTATCTTGTGGAAAAACAGCATTGTTACCAAGTAAAAAAACTTAATTTGTGGGACTTTCTACAGCTACAAAATAGCGCGAATGTGATAAAAAAATAAGTTTAGATGTTGCAATAAATATTTAGTCCCTGAGAAGAAAAACGTAGCTACTCGTTTCTTTATTAATGTATACTGTTTTTTTTAAATAATAACTATGAAGTTGAACTCACTTTGTTTATTACCAGATTGCTTAACGAGCAAAGTGGGTCTACCCAATCAAACAACGCTTTATGTTCATCAGGTCCAAGACATAACAATTTCCTGTAAATTGTATAACATATATTACTGTTTAAACACTAACATAAAAATCTTACAACATATATACATATATATATATATAGGGTCACATAAAACTACTACATTCTGCGAAATATACGAGTTTTAGATAGTGTTAAATTTTAATGGCCTTCATGTGAGATACTAAAATGTTAAATATTTCAAACCAGTACTCCTAAAACATGAAACAGTACAATAACATATATATTCAGTGACTTCGATGATTGCACATTTAAAATCTACTGTGTATATCAAAACCTATGGATTTCGTAATACCGCCCAGTGTCAGACTCGGAGGGGGCGCTGATGGACATTTTCCACTTACTTTTTTTTTTTAAAGTCACTTTAATCGTCACACCTACTTTGTTGTCTACCTTGAATGATAGTTTTGGACGGTTTGAATTATTCTATTTTGATTCCACGTTGGGTGAATATACAGTTCACTCACTATTTTCTGCAGCAGCCTAACCCTGACACCACTGAAAATCAGATATTTTGATAGAGTTTCTTCCTGATAACAAACCTTGACCATATTCGCCCTGCTCTCAGTATGATATTTATATACACTACTGGCCAAAATCTTAAGGCCAATGAGCATAAAGAAAAATATATGCATTTTGCGTTGTTAGATTTAACCACTTATTTGAGTAGAACTTCGAAAGATGAAAATAAGAAAAGGAAAATAAAAAACTTTTTTTAGCATTTAATAAGGAAAATGTGAACACTATGAAATTAGCCTAAATACTAGCTTGTCAAAAGTTTAAGACCATACCAAAAAGAACTCATAAACAGGGTAGGAAATGCCCAACAAGAGGTCTCAGTAGTGAGTTGCACGGCCGTCATTGCGAATAACTGCAAACATTCACTTTGGCATGGTCGATATAAGCGTTTGCAGAAGGCTGGCTGGAATGTTATTTCAAGTGGTGAAGATGGCTTCACGAAGATCATGCACTGTTTGGAATTGACATCCATTTCTATAGACTTCCCTTGCCGTCCACTCCAAACATTTTCAATGGGGTTCAGTTCGGGCGAACACGCTGGATGGTCCAAAAGAATCACGTTATTTGCCATGAAAAAGTCCTTTGTCCTGCGGGCATTGTGGATTGCAGCCTTGTCCTGCTCAAAGATCCAGTCATTTCCACACAAACGAAGGCCTTCAGTCAATAAGGATGCTCTCTCTAACATGCCAATGTGGCCAGCTGCTGTTTGACGTCACTGTATAACCTGAAGCTCCATTGTTCCATGGAAGAAGAAAGCACCCCAGATCATGATGGAACCTTCTCCACTGTGTCGTGTAGAAAATGTCTCCGGTGGGATATCCTTATCATGCCAGTAACGTTGGAAGCCATCTGGACCACACAGGTTAATTTTTTTTCTCATGAGATAACAAAAACCTTCTTCCACTTTTCTACATCCCATGTTTGGTGCTTCTCAGCAAAGTTTAACTGCGCTGTTTCATGGTGTAGAAGGAGGCGTGGCCTTTGAAGACGTTTACGGTTTTTAAAGCCTTTCATTCGTAGATACCGTCTTATTGTTCTTTAGCTGCATTCTGCGTCCGTAAGGGCCTTAATCTGGTTCGACGATCGGCTGGTGTCTTGCCGGACAACCTGTCGAATTCTCCTGCTCAACGCCGGCGAAATTTTTTTGGGCCGACCACTTGAAATTTTCGTTCCGTATCCCTCAGGATCTTTTAAGAAATTTGCAACAGCAGTTTTACTACGCCCAATCCTACCAGCGACGGCACGTTGAGAGAGACTTTGATTTTGCAGCTTGACAATTCTGTTACGTTCAAACTCTGTCAACGTTTTAGCCTTTACCATGTTTTTACGCAATGTAACACAGGAGATGTCAGTGGGAGATGTTGACAACGCTAATGCTTGAACACAAATGACTAAATTTCTTCACGTGTTTACCGATTAACGCTTCGTTTCAGTATGGTTTTAAACTTTTGACTAGCTAGTATTTAGGCTAAAGGTGTTCACATTTTCCCTATTAAATGCTAAAAAGTTTTTTATTTTTATTTCTCTCTTTTCTTATTTTCATCTTTCGAAGCTCTCCTCAAATAAGTGGTTGAGTCTAACAACGCAAAATGCATATTTTTTCTTTATATTAATTGGTCTTAATATTTTGGCCAGCAGTGTATATGTACACTATAACTAAATTCTTTCGTAGAATATACATTAGTCACATGTACTCTATACAATGTGTGCTCTGTCATCTTTCACTACTTTGTACTCTATACGGTATCCAAAAGTACGCTAAATAATTTACTCTTTACAATATTCATGTCAAACCTATGTCATATTCTGAAGGCCTTGAACTTTAAAAGTGCTCTTCCTATATTCACCCTGTAACCCTGAAGCTTATCTTATTAGAATCGACTTGTTGGGAGACATATACTGTTATGTTCACCACATGGCTTTCTCTCGATACACTAGCTGCACATGGATTCCTAATTTAAAACTGTACCACTTTGAACAAATTGAAATAATTTTACACGAATCAGAGTCCCCCATCGAATTAAATTTCACATTTATTAAATTCTTACACAAACACCGATTGGATTGGTTGAATTAAAATATCAATATAAAAATTACTTAGGAGCGCTATTAAAGAAAGAAAAGGGTACACACAGATTTGTCAAATTATATATATATACATACATACACACATCTTATTTTTCTTTTAATATCATTAGGCCAATGGTAAAACGGTTTGTAAGTAATATACTCCCCATAGAACGTACGGTACATTTCCTCCACTGTTTTTGTAGTTAATTTGAATAAAGATAAGTTTATGACTTGTTAATGATAGCATTTATCGAAATATTCTTTTCATAAGTAATAGAATTTCCACAACTTAGAGGTTCTTTTGTCTAATATTTTCAGAATTCCCTCTTGAGATATGATTTTTGACCCTCACAAATTACCCTTGGTGAAATAAAACACACACACACATATAACAATTACTTAATATTGTTTGACTTACCGTAACGGCTTTGCATAAACATCACAAACACTTTTTAGGGTCTTGTTATAATCTTGTTCACTCAGGAGCAAATCCTCCACTAGGCTAAAAGTGTCATCACTCGCTGCAAGGGAAACAAACGTATATTAAATAATAATAATAAACTAGTTATATTTACTATTTTAATTATCATTTGTAAACTATGACTCTCCTGGTTTATCATAGCTTATAAAGTTGGCATTATTATCTGTACTTCTGAAGTCATTATAACGCTGAAGCTAAGCTAGAAACTAATATCACGACTAATTAACCCGTTTAACCTTTAGATGCTGAATATCCAATAGTCTTCGTTACGCTAGTACAGAAAAAATATCCTAATTCCTAGGTGTGTTTTCAGACATTTAACTATCGCATTATTTAAACTGTAAATGATTCTAATTCTTTGAAATAGCAATATAGCTAATTCGACATATAGCAGATAAAAATTAACTGAGAACGATGGTAATGAAAGAGGAAGGGAAACAAATTTCCGAACTTAAGACGAAAAAGGATAATCATTTCGAGGAAAAAAAACATGTTAAAGTGATATAATAATATTTTAATAACACTGAGAAATCAATGTAATGACATAATTGTTAAAACTGCGTCATATATATATACACACACATACATTATGTGATATATCTGTGCATCTTCTGATCGTTGAACTTTTATTATATCTTATTTTTACGACTTTAGTTGCTTAATTACGTAATTTAGTACAAACTAACAACTTCAGTGTATTTTTGAATCAAGTATCTCGTAGTGCTCTGTCCCGGCATGGCCAGCTGGTTAAGGCACCCAACTCGTAATCCGAGGGTCGCGGATTCGAGCTCCCGTTACATCAAGACATCAAACATCCTCACCCTTTCAGTCGTGGGGGCGTTATAATGTTACGATCAATCCAACTACTCGTTGGTAAAAGAGTAGCCCAAGAGTTAGAGGTGGGTGGTGATGACTAGCTGCCTTCCCTCTAGTCTTATACTGCTAAATTAAGGACGGCTAGCGCAGATAGCCCCTGTGTAGCTTTGTACGAAATTCAAAACAAACCAAAAATGGTGCTCTGGATAATTTTCTATATCGTACTTTAATCTTTTCTACACGTGTAAAAAAAAATATTATATTTACATGTCTACAAAATTGTTCTAACATTTTCATAATGTTTTACCTGTGTTATCACTAGTATTTATTTTCGTTTTTTGTTGTTGGTTTTATTATATCTCACACCATGAAGAAAACAGAAGTCTAAGAATTTCGTAGTTATTTTAAGAAGTCGTTCATATTTGGATTTATTCGGCACACAAGATATTTCATTCTTCTGTTTCTTTCATGCTGAAATGTAAAAAAATAATTCAGTTTGTTTCTCAGGGGTTGATAATAAATGTTTATGTGATTTATCAGCACTTTCAAGAAGATAATACAGCTTCCACCCCCGTAAATCACGAAATGTAGCACAATGTCCCGTTATTCCAGTTCTTCCTTATGTAGGTTTTCGAGTTACTAGGCTGAAGAAAGAATTTATTAGGCATTCAATCTTATGTGTCTGCAATGCATTAATATTCTTATTTTCTGATCTGAAAAAAAATTCTAGTGATAATAATAGTAAAATTATCCCGCTTTGACGCTAATATATAATTTACTTTTATTCTCATTTGGATTAAAGTTATATTTAATATAAACTGTTATTTGACAGAAGTCTCTGTGCATGTGTTTGTGCCCTTCGTAACTGCCGAGCTGCTGGATCGACTGTCACCAAAACGAGCAAGTACCTATAGGGACCACATGGAGTGAAACGGGGGATAGACGTTTGGACGTGGCTCCCCTCTATCACCCATCTAATGCTCTAATGCTCTAATGTCTTCCACGTGCGTTGAACGTGTACATCAACTAGTGAACTATAAAAACACGCTGTTGACCTGTTTCAACAAATATGTTACAATCACATATAAGGTAATTTGCCGTACCTTGGACTGTTTCGTTCCATGACAGCTCTGACGTCATAAGGTCACCGGCATCTCAGTGGATTGTTTTTTGTTTTTAAGTTCACAACTACACAATATACACAATTATTTTCTCTTCATGACAGGGAACCAAACCCCAGGTCTTAGCGTTGTAGCACATCAAAGGGATAGATAACACACATTAATAATTAAAGCTATTATGATTTTAAATAAATCGTTTTGGAATTTTGCACAAAGCTACTCGAGGGCTATCTGTGCTAGCCGTCCCTAATTTAGCAGTGTAAGACTAGAGGGAAGGCAGCTAGTCATCACCACCCACCGCTAACTCTTGGGCTACTCTTTTACTAACGAATAGTGGGATTGACCGTCACATTATAACGCCCCCACGGCTGGGAGGGCGAGCATGTTTGGCGCGACGCGGGCGCGAACCCGTACGCCTTACGCGTTAGGCCATGCCAGGCCCTTTAAATAAATAAAGCTGAGTTTTAATCACAGATAGTTACCATATATATGATTACTTGAAGGATGTCAAACTATTTAATTATATGTATTAATATATCCTTTGCTAAGCTCTACAATTATATATAAATATATTCTCTGTTATGTTTTATAATTATGTGTGTAAATATATACCTTGTTAAGCTCTATGAAAATAAATATGTGTTTTTATTTAGAAATATGTCCTTTCTTAATCTCTACAATTATTTGTATAAATATATCATTGTTAAAGTCTACAATTATACGTATAAATATATCCTTTCTTTACCTTAACAATTAGGTGTATGGATATATCCTTGTTTTAACTCATTACTAACGTGTATAAATATATCCTTTGTTAAATTCGACAATTATGTGTTTAAATATATTGTGACATATTTACTATCATATATATATATATATAGTTTAATATCGAGGTTTGTTTAAAATAAGTTTATATTCAGAAATGTACATAATGTATATACACTACTGGCCAAAATCTTAAGGCCGATGAACATAAAGAAAAGATATGCATTTTACGTTGTCAGACTCAACCACTAATTTGAATAAAGCTTCGAAAGATGAAAATAAGAAAAGGGAAAATAAAAATAAAAGCCTTTTCAGCATTTAATACGGAAAATGTGAACACTATGAAATTAGCCTACATACTAGGTGGTCAAAAGTTTAAGACCATACTGAAACGAAGCGTTAATTGGTAAACACGTAAAGAAATTTAGTCATTTATGTTCAAGCATTAGCGTTGTCAACATCTCCCATTGACATCTCCTATGTTACATTGGGTGAAAACATGGCAAAGGCTAAAAAGTTGACAGAGTTTGAACGTAAGAGAATTGTCAAGCTGCAAAAGCAAAGTCTCTCTCAACGTGCCGTCTCTGGTGGGATTGGGTGTAGTAAAACTGCTGTTGCAAATTTCTTAAAAGACCCTGAGAAATACAGAACGAGGATTTCAAATGGTCGGCCAAAGAAAATTTCGCCAACGTTGAGCAGGAGAATTCGACAGGTTGTCCGGCAAGACACCAGCCGATCGTCGAATCAGATTAAGGCCCTTACGGACGCAGAATGCAGCTAAAGAACAATAACACGGTATCTACGAGAGAAAGGCTTTAAAAACCCCAAACGTCTTCAATGGCCACGCCTCCTTCCACACTACGAAACAGCGTGGTTAAATTTTGCTGAGAAGCACCAAACATGGGACGTAGAAAAGTGGACGAAGGTTTTGTTCTCTGATGAGAAGAAAAATTAACTTGGATGGTCCAGATGGCTTCCAACGTTACTGGCATGATAAGGATATCCCACCGGAGACATTTTTTACACGACACAGTGGAGAAGGTTCCATCATGATCTGGGGTGCTTTCTTCTTCCATGGAACAATGGAGCTTCAGGTTATACAGTGACGTCAAACAGCAGCTGGCCAAATTGGCATGTTGGAGAGAGCATCCTTATTGACTGAAGGCCTTCGCTTGTGTGGAAATGACTGGATCTTTGAGCAGGACAAGGCTGCAATCCACAATGTCCGCAGGACAAAGGACTTTTTCATGGCAAATAACGTGATTCTTTTGGACCATCCAGCGTGTTCGCCCGAACTGAACCCCATTGAAAATGTTTGGAGTGGACGGCAAGGGAAGTCTATAGAAATGGATGTCAATTCCAAACAGTGCATGATCTTCGTGAAGCCATCTTCACCACTTGAAATAACATTCCAGCCAGCCTTCTGCAAACGCTTATATCGACCATGCCAAAGTGAATGTTTGCAGTTATTCGCAATGACGGCCGTGCAACTCACTACTGAGACCTCTTGTTGGGCATTTTCTACCCTGTTTAGGATTTCTTTTTGGTATGGTCTAAAACTATGGTCTTAAACTTTTTACCAGCTAGTGTTTAGGCTAATTTCATTGTGTTCACATTTTCCTTATTAAATGCTAAAAAAAGTTTTTTATTTTCCCTTTTCTTATTTTCATCTTTCGAAGCTCTACTCAAATAAGTGGTCGAGTCTAACAACGCAAAATGCATATTTTTTCTTTATGTTCGTTGGCCTTAAGATTTTGGGCAGCAGTGTATATAACTTTTACTGTTAAATTTGTTTTGCGAAATTCCCACCTATTTACTAAAGTTGTAGAAAAACTAACAATATATGTGTGTAGTAATCACTAGTGTACCCTCTCTATTGTTGCACAGGCTGAAATTATAAAGATCAAACCGATAATCCAAACATTTTCCTCTACTATTACTAACATTGATTTCTTCTTATGTTAATTAAACTTTTTATCCTTTTTCTATAACATTATTATTCGGGTGTGTGTGTTTTATTATAGCAAAACCACATCATCCTATCTGCTGATACCACCGAAGGGGATCGAACCCATGATTTTAAGATTGTAAATCCGTACACTTACCACTGTACTAGGAGGGACGTATTATTAGAAGAATCGTGATATAATTTTTTTCAAAATATTAGAAGGATTGTTTCTAATTGCGGGTAACAATAATATAGGTATCTGGAATAATTACACTATGTAACACAGATTTTGTTTCTGAATAGTATGTGCTATTTCTTAATTGCTTATGTTGTAAAAGTACAGAAAATGGCCATTATTCCCTTCAAACTTTGCTTTTGCGGCCTGGAAAATAAAATTTAGATTTAACCTATTTTCTATGTAAAAAGGGCAAATTTGCACATTTTCATTTACATAAGGTCTGAATAAAACAACATATGAATCAAGATTTAGATGTATTTATACTAAGGTTATACAAAAATGTTTAGAAGTGAGTAGTTTCTCGAGATTTGCGACTGTAATGTAAGTCACTTTCACGTATCAGCCCCCAAATATAGTCTCTCATCATGTTTCAGTTATACGCTCAAAGGTCACAAAAGCAAAGTTTGAATAGAGAAAATAGGTCTTTTCCATTTACTTTAGGCATAAGCAATTGAGAAATAACACTTTCTGCCCAGGAACAAGAAAAAGTAAAAATTTTGTTGCATAGTGTCATGAATATACCTCGAAGTGGTGTTATCTTACGTCCCTGATATATCATTATACACATGCTACTGTTTACGTAGTATAAAAACCTGAGTGAACAATAGGCTTACACGTGTAATTAATTTTACATTAAATTTTCAAAATACCGGGCCTTCGACAGTATGGCTCTTCGAAATATTGGGTTGTAACCGAAACATTTACCCTGTTGAAAAACGTTTTTGCTATTACGATGAATTTTTTTTTTTTAGTTAAGCACAGAGCTACACAATTGAATATTTGTGCTGTTTTCACCACGGATATCGAAGTCCAGCCTTTTAGTGTTGTAAACAAGGATGCTTCATGAGGAGCACTGATATACTTGTTAAAATAATGATTTTTGTGATTTGAAACAAAATCCTCCCTTTTACAACTAGAAAGTAAGATGTAATTTCAAAGAAAAATTTATTGAAAATATTGAATCATTATTTAAAACCCGGTCAATTATTCTAATTGATTTTGAAAACTAAACTAAACGATAGGAAATCTTTCTTGGAAAGCTTCACAGTTTCTCACATAACGTGCTTAGTTCTCTAGGGAAACGCTTATTTGTGGGTGTAAGTGACCTTAAACTACCTACAGATTCTGCTTACATTTAGGCGTTGTAGCAGACATGTATAGGTAAAAGTAAACTAAATTGAGGTGCCACGAGTAGGTCGCTACCGTAGCAGACATGTATAGGTAAAACCAACTGAGCAAAATTAAATATTTATTGATTTCGTGTTGTAGATTAAAATCGCTCCCTGACACACATCTCAAGAAAGTAATAAGATGACTTGAAAGATCGTGTACAGTTAGATGTGTACATGATAGAGGTCTTGTTGTAGCACCTTCTTAGGTAAAAGTACACTACATGCAGGTGCTGCGTATATCTGGCTACCACTGTATCACTTGTGTATTGGTGAAAGCACGTTAGATGTAAGTGGTAGCCACGTATAGTTTAAAGTAAACTAGGTGGCGCGTATAGGTAGCTATTGTAGCAGCTGTGTAGATGAAAATATGCTACCTAATGACGCTGAGTACAGTTAGATTAAAAATATTTAAACTTGTCGTCATTTCTCAAGTTCCAACTTACCTGCACGGATGTCTTTTTGGATAAATCCGTCTTCCAAAACTATTTCTTCCTCATCTAAGTGTAGTGCTTTGGCTGCCTCGTTCACTGGCGCCCCTGTGTTCGACATCCGCACTTTTGGCTTAGTTAGCCCTAACTCTTTCACCATGGGTCTCACAATCTCCCATACAAGCAAGTTATTGTCTCCCACAATCTGTAATTACACCAAGTTAAATTTATTGTTAAAAACTTTGAAATAATGTTATATAGTCTAAATATGAAGTGAGGGATTGCTACTTAGTATATTTTTGTATCATAGGAAACATTGTAATTTAGCCATTTTATATTTTTTTAACCATATAAGCCAGATGTATTCATTTTGCTTGCCTAAGATTGATGTTCCAAGAAACAGAACATTTTATGCGAAAATACAAAGCTTATTACTTATTACGTTTATTCTTTTATAAACGTAATGACGATCAAAGCGTGGTTTACGATCGAACTGGAGATTATTCTCACCAGAAATAGCCAAATAATTTAACTACTGAAATCTCACAGTGATCCTAAACGCTTATAAATAAAAGCAAATAATAATGTATTACAATATGCCAACTACACACTAAATCTGTCACATAGAATGCCGATCGACGCCTTTCGCCTAATACCAAGAGTCATTAGGCCTACTGAAATACGAGAGGGAAGTAAGAAAACAACAGACGTAAATATCATGTCGTATCCTATCTTATGTTAATAGTATATGATAATAGATAAACTCAGTGTTCCGAAAAGTACTTAATCTCAAGTCTAAGTTTAAGAGAGGTCCAGTTCAATCTACATTGTGATCAGCGTATAAACCATACACTCCACCAGTATGTTTGATACTTTCCACTATTATATAGGTCCAGCTTATTCATCTTTGGTTAAGCTGTGTTCAGAGTTATACATCAGGAGTGCAATTCTTTGAAACTAGCATAACCCAATAACACACGTTGATCAAAGTGTAGATCGAACTCGACCCCCTCCTAAACTTGGAGATTAAACAGTTATCATAATACAAAGTTTATTTATTATATCTTCTCTTGTGCAGCTGTGTAATGTGAAGATCTGCACAGTGACCAATGACAGTTTTTCTACACTTCACCTGTCTAGTCTACAGGTTTTATCTCCTAGTGACTATAAAGTACTTTCAAACCAACAATATTTTAGAGTAGTATCTCATGTTGAGAGTGAAACATCCTTGCATATTTACTATTTAGAGTAAAGTTTAGACAGAGCGTTGAAAAATACGGTTATACTTATAGTAGTTGGCAAACAAGGCCTCTAGTATAACGTCGCATCACAATAAAACTGGTATTAATATATTTCACTTTTTCCTGACCTAAAACATACCCCAAGGTAATGATTTTACTGACCTAAAGCGTACCCCAATATAGTGACTTTACTGAACTAGTAGACACCGAAGGTAGCGATTTTATACAACTAAAACTCACACCCAGGTAGTGAATTAACTAAAGTAGAGCACACATTAGGTAATGATTTTACTGAACTAAAACACACCTCAAAGTAGTGGTTTTACAGAACTAAGACTCACACACAGGTAATGAATTTACTGACCTAAAACACACCCAAGGTAATGATTTTACTAAACTAAAGCACACCCTCATATAGTAACTTTACTGAACTAACACATGCCGAAGGTAGTGGTTTTACCGAACTAAAACTCACACCAAGATAGTGAATTTACTGACCTAGAACACACCCCATGATGATAATTTTACTGAACTAATGCACATGATGATAATTTTACTGAACTAATGCACATCCAAGGTAGTGATTTTACAGAAATAATGCACATCCAAGGTGGTGATTTTACTGAGCTAAAACACACCCAAGATAGTGATTTTACTGAGCTAAAACACACCCAAGGTAGTGATTTTACTAAACTAATGGACATCCAAGGCAGTGATTTTACTGAAGTAATGCACACCCAAAGAAGTGATTTTACTGAAGTAATGCAACCCAAAATAGTGATTTTACTGAAGTAATGCACACCCAAAATAATGATTTTACTTCGTTAAAACACGTTCCAATATTTTTCCATTGCTAATTTTCTACTCCAATACATTGTTGTTTGTAGTAAATGGCACTACTGAGTGTAACACAGCTTAATATTCATCTGTTGATAACATAATGTGTTCTTAATATAATATAATATAAGAAAATATAATATAATATAATGTATTCTTACAGGTATTTAAATATGATCATCATTCATAGTTTATGAAGTGCTGTTTCTTCTCACGGACTTAACCAGAATAATCATAGGAATTACAGTTTGTTTTTGGAATTTCGCACAAAGCTACTCGAGAGCTATCTGTGCTAGCCGTCCCTAATTTAGCAGTGTAAGACTAGAGGGAAGGCAGCTAGTCATCACCACCCACCGCCAACTCTTGGGCTACCTTTTACCAACGAAAAGTGGGATTGACCGTCACATTATAACGCCCCCACGGCTGGGAGGGCGAGCATGTTTCGGCGCGACTCGGGAGCGAACCCGCGACCCTCAGATTACGAAGTGCACGCCTTAACGCGCTAGGCCATGCCAGGCCAGGAATTACAGACCACAACACGTTTGAAACTTTGCAATTAAGAATATTTAGAGAATGGGAATATGAAATACACGATGCAGAATGTTTTAACAAAAGTAATAATATAAGCACTATTATATGTCATTTTTACAAAAACTATATAAATCTTACAACATATAACAAATTGACAAATGTGATACATACCAAAGAACACGGAGCATTTTTTTTAAAAAGCAACGTAAAAACATTATGGCTCTCAGATGTAAAGCTTATTATATACTATATGATATACATGGTACTTCCACAAAGATAATACAGACTTCATATGATACTAATCTCATAGGCAAATGAAGTAGGAATTTTGAAATAAGAAGGCTAGAGTAATCTGTGTGAAAAAGACAAAGATAATTAAAGACTTGTGATGTCATACAGAAAAAGAATTACTTGAGCTTTCAGATGTTAGGCACTTATAACGTATTTCCTTAAAGCGGAATATCAAAGTGCATAATGAAAGACAAGTCGATAAATATTGTTTAACTTCGTGATACAGTACATTAAGAAAGTCTATCTCCGCTTATAATTGTCAAACCGCCAGACCAATTGTCACCAAATGGCGTGTGCCCTTAGATCCCCTCTCAAAAAAAAAAAAAAAAAGAGACATGAGGTCAGTGCTCGGATGCGACCCCTTGTGTCACTCTCGGGTCAGAGGCCTATTTCTTTTCCTTCAGTTGAACTGGCGAGACGGTAGACAATTTGTCACCGAGTCTCGAATGTAACCACAGAACCCCGAGGAATGACATGGGAATGCGATGTTCGGATGTGACTCCTCCATGTAACCTTCGGGGTTTGCTATCTCTCCCCAATACGTTGAACAGCTAGTCGGCTATGTGATAATATAAAACGTATGGTGCAGGACTTACTTATTTAAGTACTTAGTATATGTGTGCGTAATAAAACATCAAAATTGATGCGATTATTTGTTTTATTTCTATAATAATTAATAGTTTACTCCATTTCCTCTTCTTTACAGGTCTGGCATGACCAGGTGGTTCGGGCGCTCAAATCGTAATCTGAGGGTGGCAGGTTCGAAATCCCGTCACACCAAACATGCTTACTCTTTCAGCCGTTGGGGTGTTATGATGTTACGGTCAATCCAACTATTCGTTGGAAAATAGTACCCAAGAGTAGTGATGACTAGCTGTCTTCCCTCTTGTCTTACACCGCTAAATTAGAGATGGCTAGTGTTGACAGCCCTCGTGTAGCTTTGGGCGAAATTCAAAAACAAACAAAATACTCTTCTATACTCTCTTACATTCTTTGTTTCATACATAATTTTATTAAACTAATATCTGTCTTTTACTGTTCATTCAACACTTATCTCTCTCTCCACACAATAAGAACCGAAGTCTATACATTTGCGATAAGAAGTTCTATGCGTAATATAACATTCAGATTCACAGTCGTGGTGGCACCTCTACAATCCGTCTTATAACCACTCCTATATAAGTAAATTGATACGGTAAGCTGACACATATAATTCGAAAATGACTATAACAAAGCTACCAGCAGAAATAGCTTCTTCACGTTATAAGTAATGATTTAACTTACAAGGTACCGCGGTCATAAAAAAAACAACTGAATAAAACCGTTTTGCTTCAGCGAGCACTGACTGTACATCCGGTTTGCAAGTGTTATAAATATACATAGACGTGTACCATTACTTTCAGTCTCATAATGATTTTAAACCTGAACTAAGTTACTATCGACTCACCATAAATGTTTCAACAACACCGTTATTATCGTGTCTAGTTTCTTTTAATATAATGTTTGTCGACGTGTGAATTCAAATTTTCTTTTAAGTTACTTAAAATATAAATACAAACTAATTTTTTTCGTATAATTTTCTCAAGTTTTTGTGGCTAAAGTTTGAATATTATTAGAATGTGTATCAACCTCACTTTTGCATACCTCACAGTGCTTCATTGGTTGATTCCGCCCAATAAAACGCAGGATATTAAAGCTACATGGGCTTGTGATTTAGAAACAAATGGCAACCGAAACTCTCACAAGAGAATTCTTAAACGTCTGAGTAATTTACAGCTGTCCAAAAATGCCTGCCATGAAATTTAATATAATACCCTGTCACAGTGGACATCACATTTCATAAACGAAAACTGAGCCTCCCAGCGGACATAACACGAACAGCTCATTATGCAGTTTTGAGCTGAAACAAATAAAAAAACCTAAATATTAAGGCCCTCTTAACCTATGAATTAGAGCTTCAAGATTTTTCAATTAAATCTTAGTGTACTCTAATTCAGAGTTTTTGCGTTCCGAAAAACAGCCCCTGCGTCTTATACAGGGAGTTGAAAAGGTTATAGTAGAACGATTTTAGTCAAATCATCACGTCTTTACACTTCATGTCGCTACACCTGATCATGCTCTGACTGTGCATCTTCACAATACCCCTGTGTCGTACTTCTGATTTTTAAAAGCCCCGACACATATCTGTCATATCCAAAGCATACCACTCCTCCTTGTTTGCTTTCCATCATAATCCATCTAGTATAGAAGAACGATGATTTCCCATTACCATCTTCGACAGTACCACCGCACAGAAATCCGTAATCGTTGCATCAGGTATTTCATAGGGAACAGAATGAATAATCGTTTCATTTTCCACCTGCTTGACGTATGCAAAGTTACAATTGGAGGTATTTCTGAAAACTCTGGCCTCCAAACCAACATTTTTCTTCTTAATTTCGTTGCGTGTGTATTGCCTGTAGCACGTGGATGGCTTTTGCCACTGATATTTGTGTTCGTGGATTCTCATCTGTTGCAAAATGCTGCTGCACTTTGTTTATCACGGTGAGGTTATGGCTTTTGATGGATCTTGGTGTTCCAGTTGGCCATATTCCTTTGTATTCCAATGTTATTAAGAACAAGGGGTATCTCCATCTTGAAAATTCTAAATTCACAATCTAAACGCATTTCTGTGAACCGATAATATGAATATTATGCGTCGGAAAGAGTTATAATCTCATTTTCCCCAAATCAATTATTTTTGTGAGTCACATTACCTGTGGGAGATCAAGCGATGTCAAAATATAGTACAGGGTTCTCGTGTCCATATTTCAGGTTCATGCATCCAATGAATCAAGCTTCTCACTTCTTATAGTTCTAGATTCTAATTCTCTAAAAAACAGAATTCTCTTTTCATATATTTCAAGTTTTTGTCTTCTATGAATCAGGTCTCTTCCACTTTAAATTTTAGGTTCTTATGTTCAATAGAACAGGATCTCTGCGTCTCAAATATCAGTATTCTCAGGTCGTATAAAAAATCTCCACGTCTTATATTTCTGGTCCCTCATATCTTATGAAACAAGATTTCCCATGTTTTATATTTCAGGATTTACATGACCTCTGAATTAGAACTAACAACCTTCATTCTTTAGGACCCTGTGTACTATGAAATAAATCACTATGTTATACACTAGGGTTATCATGCCCTGTCAATCAGAACCTGATCACTCAGTATTTCAAGTTTCCTATGTTCCACTTACTTATAATTCTATGTTCTCATGTGCTATACCTTTGGTCCACTACACCAACAGATCCTCATGTCCTTAGAGCTAAGATTTATATTTGATGGAAACTGGTAGACGCAAATGTTAAAAATCAGAATCCACTGGTCAGAAACCTTTCGTTTCTTGTGAAAGACAACAATTCAACAGGAAGTATGACTGTACCATGAATAAAAAAAACTCAAATTACGCTTTCTCAGTACTGACGATATTATACATTTAAAAAACGTAAATTATATTATTGATTACATATATAAATCTATATTATGTTGTCATTCAAATCAGATATAAAGTCAGATTGGTTTTACTTAGCCGATTATAATGCATGCACAAGGGTGTTCTAACTTATAAAGCTAAGTTGGGCATGTAAGTTGAACATACTTCTATTATTTTCAAGTTTTATTTGTTTCTTGTTAAGCACAAAGCAGTGAACTATATATGCTCTACTCACGGCAGGTATTGTAAACCGTATTCCACGCTGATCCATCGAGGGCTCCATGTGTGGTATTCAGTTAAATGAAATGGATAAAAAAAAATCGTATAAGAAACATCTTGGTGTTATGTTTCAACTTTAGTCATCTCATTCTGACCCTTAACAAGACCTAAACGCTTTGGTTATTTCTATCAGAAGATCTATTGTTAGAGTTTTTATTAAGATTAATATTGCGACCATTGAGGATCATTGTTTGTTTGTTTGTTTTTGAATTTCGCACAAAGCTATTCGAGGACTATCTGTGCGAGCCGTCCCTAATTTAGTAGTGTAAGACTAGAGAAAAGCAGCTAGTCATCACCACCCACCGCCAACTCTTGGGCTACTCTTTTACCAACGAATAGTGGGATTGACCGTCACATTATAACGCCCCCCACGGCTGAAAGGGCGAGCATGTTTGGCGCGACCGGGATGCGAACCAGCGACCCTCAGATTACGAGTCGCACGCCTTAACACGCTTGGCCATGCCGGGCCACATTGAGGATCAAAAATGCTAGTGCAGTTTCAGAAAATGACCTTTGGACAAGTGTAGGTTGATCAAGAATTACATGAATCAGTGAAAGTAACAGTAGTTGGTAACCATCAAAACCACCAAAAGATTTTAGGATTGGCATTCATCGTGAATTTTGAAAGTTTACATAGCTTCCAAAATGCAATATAAGACAGGCGTTAGCTGATGGATGATATGGAGTCAAAATAAAATCAGCAAATACGTTATCAAAGTGATCTAGAAATAAATATTAGATTACTACTAAGATGGAGTAATAGAACGTACCTCTTTTAACACTCCTACGAAAAGTGGGGCCTAATAGGCCCCAGAGCAACTTGAAAGGTTATTAATATTAGGCTAATAATTTTGTATTTAAATGAAATGACAATTTCATTTAATGAAATCAAATCAAATCCTAAGCAATTAATGGGTACATTATGTTAATTTACAGAATTGTTGATCGAGCTTAGTTCTTGTTTTCCATTGTTCCAGATCATTCTAAGAGGTTAACACTCCAACGAAAAGTGGCCTAATAGGCCCCAGAGCAACTTGAAAGGTTATTAATTATTAATATTAATAATTAATTTCATTTCATTAAATGAAATGACAATTTCATTTAAATACAAAATTATTAGCCTAATATTAATAACCTTTCAAGTTGCTCTGGGGCCTATTAGGCCACTTTTCGTAGGAGTGTTAACCTCTTAGAATGATCTGGAACAATGGAAAACAAGAACTAAGCTCGATCAACAATTCTGTAAATTAACATAATGTACCCATTAATTGCTTAGGATGATGTGGGATCAATGAAAGACAACAACAAGCTTATAGAAATGTTTGTGGGGTAACGACATAAATCTATTAAATACTATGGAACCCCCACCTGAAGTTCAGTAAAAATTAACTACCATGTTTATGATGATTTGAGGAACAATTGAAGAAACAACATTATAAACCATTCCAAAGTGTAACAATCAAGCTCAAAAAGTGGCGTTTGAGAGTCAATAAAGGGTAGTCATTGAAATCACAATTCCTGTTTTTCTGTTTATTTGTTTGTTTTGAATTTCATGCAAAGCTACAAGAGGGCTATCTGCGCTACTCATCCCCAATTTAGCAGTGTAAAACTACATGGAAGGCAGCTAGTGATTACCACCCACCATCAACTCTTGGGCTACTCTTTTACAAACGAATAGTGGGATAGACCACAACTTATACAAAACCACACGGCTGAAAGGACGAACATATTTGGTGCGACGGGGATTCGAATCCGCGACCCTCAGATTACGAGTCAAGCGCCCTAACCATGCGTGTAGAGGGATTAAATGTAATCATTAACTTCGCCAAATAAATAACTCGGAGAAGTTAAAATAAATGTTCTCATATGTATAAATACATGTATATAAAACAAATACATTCGACGTTTCAAATAATAGTAGCAACGTTTTCGAAAAACAACAAAAACTTTATATGTGTATATACAATCAGTCTTTTCTTCGAAATTTCTCGTCTTACTCTGTCAAGTCATGCATAATACGTTTAATATTAGCAACAGTTCTACAAGGATACTATAAATTATAGAGTGGCCCGGCGGGTTAAGGCGTTCGACTCGTAATCCGAGGGTCGCGGGTTCGAATCCCCATCGCACTAAACATGCTCGCCCTTTCAGCCGTGGGAGCGTTGTAATGTGACAGTCAATCCCACTATTCGTTAGTAAAAGATTAGCCCAAGAGTTGGCGGTGGATGGTGATGACTAGCTGCCTTTCCTCTAGTCTTACACTGCAAAATTCGGGACGGCTAGCGCAGATAGCCCTCGTGTAGCTTTGCGCGAAATACAAAAACGAACAAAACACAAAATAAATTATAGTTAAAGACGCATATCAAGTGTACCAAAATGAAGTACTAAAAAGGCTGAACACGTATTACAAGAAAAGGCTTTTCATACGTATGGTTTTGTCCAGTGATCTACAGCTCTTTAAAAAAGCGTTATCTCAGTGACTCTAATTCAACGTTTGTTCCCTTGAGAAAGCAACTCGTAACCTTATTATACACACTTCGTTTAAGATCAATAGCCTTAAACGTACGACATACATGCATTTAAAAAAACATACTTTTTCTTATTTGTTGTATGTCTAACACGTCTACATCAAATTACCCGCAGGGCCAAGGAGAAACTTGTTCCCCAGTTATTAACTTGTACCAACTCACTGCTTAGTAGGTCGTCGCTTTTTCACGATGATTGCATGCTAAGTTAAGCCTAAGGCGTTAGGCCTAAAGTGTAACTTTCTTTTTACTAATGTGCTATACAACTAACTCCCAGAACAGGAATCGTTAATAAACTATCGTGTCTGCAGGGAACGTTTCCGACCGCATAACGGCTTGTACAACATTTTAATACGATTTTAATTTTTTTTTTCATTTTCTTTACTAGTCCATATACGTAACGAACAGAAAGGAAGTAGTAAGGCAAGCTGTCAAGGTATAGAGATAGTATGATTTGTGTTGAACTGTTTGGAAACAACTCGGCCTCTACAAAGTCATTCTTTTTTACAATTTAGCGCAGAAAATACTACCAAGAAAAATATATGTAACTTATAATATATATATATACATATATAACAGTTTATATTAAAATATATAGCGTAGAATATACAAAACATGGTGAGTAGTGTTGTCCAGCAACTTTCCATTAGCTTTCTATGTGTATATTAATACGTATAGTATTAAACATGAAGTGTTAAACATAAAAGATATTGTAAATAACACTATAGTTCAACTATATGTGGCTACCTCAACTAAAGACCTTCCGTGTAAAACTTTTGCCACGAATGCATGATCGCGTGGTGCTGATAAGGAAAAGATCTCAGTTTCTTTCACATACAACAGAGCTCCATGTGTGTGTGTTGTTATGAAAAATCTCATAATTCTTCAGAGAACGTATTTAATCAGATTTGCCCTCGTTTAGACCGTCTTTTTATGGTGTTTGCATCTGTCATGTGTGGATGTTAAAATATGGTTTATCTGAGGATAATGTCCTCTTTCAACGCCGTTTGTAAGTGTGTGTGTGTCAACGTGAAATATAGCATAGCACTGTACACGATGTTTTACGCAATACAGGTGTCACTTCTAGAAACTGGTTCACCTATGATTCGATGCTTGTGTCACTTCTAGAAACTGGTTCTTCTATAATTCGATGCTTGGTCACAGTAGAAAACCTGACTTTCTAAAGTAACGTGTGACAAACCCTCTTTTAATAGTGTTTCACGCTGAAGTGGGCGCACGTGTTTCCATAATACAGAAGTGGATAGATTCCACTTATCTGCATATTGATTATTCATTAAAATCCTTTACTAAGCTAAATGTTTGATAAATCGATAGCACAGCAGTATGATTCAGACGTTAGAACACCAACAATTGGAGATAAATCCCTCCTGTGAGTAGAGTGCAGTTTTGCGCTTCAAAACAAATGAATAATTTCGCCTCAGTTCAGGTTGGTTGGTTTGTTTTGTTTTGAATTTCGTGCAAAGCTACTCGAGGGCCATCTGCGCTGGCCGTCCCAAATTTTGCAGTGTAAGACTAGAGGGAAGGCAGCTAGTCATCACCACCCATGCCAACTCATAGGCTACTCTTTTAGCAACGAATAGTGGGATTGACCGTCACATTAAAACACCCCCACGGCTGAAAGGGCGAGCATGTTTGGTGTGACGGGGATTCGAACCCGCGACCCTTGGATTACGAGTCGAGTGCCTATCCACCTGGCCACGTTGGAATAAGTAACATAAGACCTATCATAAAACGTGTAACAATTATTAAGATTTGGAAATATAGTGAAGTTTTGATCTTAAATTAATATATCTACTTTTAAAATAATCTAAAATAGTTAACGTATTGTGAGATTTATTTGATTGTTAAAGTATAAAGTTACACCATATTGCATATCTTTGATATGCCCACCATGGATATGGAAACACTGTGAGAATAATTTCTGGATATATCGGAGTACAATCACATATCATATACACTGTAAATGGCAAGGCACGTGCTTCAGAATCAACAGTATCAGATACTTTTACCAATAAAAGTGTTAATACCCATACCAGCCGTTCTGAAATACATTTTTATTTCAAGTGGGCTTCTCGTCATCAAAAATATTCTATTACTGTTTCTCGGTTACCTTCTTTTATACGAAGCATGTGAAGTTCTGAAACATTCAACAAATTTCGAACACCCTTAAGTTTTCGTAAAATAAATATTGTTGATTCTTACTGTCATAAATCTTCTACATATTTAAAGAACAGGCGTAATACACATCCAACAATATACGTCACATGTATCCAACTGTTACTTACGTAGGTATTGAAATAAACGTAGCAATGTAACTGAAAGCCTGTCATTTAAAAGGCCAAAATGTCTAATTAAACTTTCTTCTGCTCAGTCCGTCTTTAAATATCAAGTACTGTCACGGGTAGCCTTTCTTGTACTATCAAAGAGTGTTTCAGTAAGCCAACCTTGTCCATTTAAACACTAAATAAGTCCGTCTTTAACTGCCAAATACTGTTAAAAGAAGCCTATTCTTGACTGTCAAACAGTGCTTCAGAATCAACAGTATCAGATACATTGGTTTATTTTACCTATCTTGTAAATTACTCAACACAGTTGGTATGAATTATTATAGCAATATTCAGAGATAAGTACTTGACTAGATATACTGATCTTGGAGATTACGCGATTGGCATATATACACCAATGATTATATGAACATGACTGGCTTGATGAAGCACCGTTTAACAGTATAGGATAGGCTTCCTGTGACAGTGTTTGCCAGTTAAAGAAAGGATTTACTACAATAGTGTTTAGCTGGGCAAGATTGATAAGGAGAGAACAATGTTTCGACCTTCCTAGGTCATCTGCAGGTTAAAAGTGTTAATAACCATACCAGCCGTTCTGAGATACATAGTAATAGAATATTATTAGTCAGCTACAGTTAGTGTGCAAAAGGCATCCGAAGCTATAATTGTGATTAGCGCCTATTAATCGGAAAATTATAGAATTATACTAGGAACATTTATAAATTTCGAAGATTACAAACCATTCAACTTTGGACGTTATTATTTCTTCGCTGAAATTAAATATTTTCATCAGTATGAAGTCAGCGGTGTGAAGCCAACCAAGCTAGCTAGCTTAAGCGAGGTGCAGCAATATCAACTCAGAATTAATTTTCTCGTCGTGAGAGCTGGATCGTCGATAAAATACTTGGTTCTAGATCGAATATAAGACTCAGCATTGTTTGCAAGTTTGTAAAACTGTTGTATATAAATCATTATTTGTAATTATGTATTGTATTGTTGTTTGTACATTGGTCTGGCATGGCCTATTGCGTTAAGGCGTGCGCTTCGTAATCTGAGGGTCGCGGGTTCGCGCCCGAATCGCGCCAAACATGCTCGCCCTCCCAGCCGTAGGGGCGTTATAATGTGACGGTCAATCCCACTATTCGTTGGTAAAAGAGTAGCCTAAGAGTTGGCGGTGGGTGGTGATAACTAGCTGCCTTCCCTCTAGTCTTACACTGCTAAATTAGGGACGGCTAGCACAGATAGCCCTCGAGTAGCTTTGTGCGAAATTCATAAACAATAAACAATGTTTGTACATTAAAATATATTTGTGTGAAGAAAAGAAATTGTGTGTATCAATCTTGTTGGTAAATATCAGAAATTGAATACATATCGAAATTCGAATAATTATTAAATGCATATCGAAATTCGAATAACTACTAAATTAAAATTAAAATTTCCGGTTATTTGAAATCCTGATACGTAACGTACGTGACATAACAGATAGTAGACTCGTCCAAGATAAATCATAATACGTAACACTACATAGCACAGATGTTGATCTCAGCGTATATTTGTCTCACCAAACACAGCAAGAACAAAAAGAAGAAAACAACAAGAAAACTAGGCCTATCATAGTAGTTGTTCTAAACTTCCGTGAATGTAATGTTTACAATTTTCTTAACTCAATGAACCTACATTTTGTTGACCTATGTTTTATTAGTTATTTGAGGATTATGTAACATTAATGCTAATAATTTACACTTCAGAATTTTTTAGCAGATAACCTGTACAAAGATAATGTAAGGGTTATTGGTAAGAAGTAGATTTCTTCGAAACCGGTCTAACTACGTGACAAATAGTGAATCAAACAACAGAATGGGTTACACTTTTTTTATTCGAAATTCACAATACACTCCGTAAAAGTCACAGTGAAAAAAACGGTTAGCTTTACCAGTAAAAATAGACGATTACGTCTTTCTTCTTTTACACAAGATGTGTGTGTGTTTTTTTTCTCGGTGCTACAATGGATAGATAGGTGAGACCTCTATCAACAATCTTTCGAAGAAACAAATCAGGCTAGCATTTCGGCACTGCCTTAAGCCTTCTTTTTCTCTAATAACTTGTCTCCAGCTTTTACGTTTTCGTCAGAGTATCAACGAGAAAGGGGTGTTCTCCACAGTTCACCGTTCCCAATTTGAATCTTGTTGTTGTGATGTTTGTACGTTTGTTTAGACTGAACATGCTCTTTATACTTGTTTGGTTTCAGGTTTAACCAGCATACAATACTAAGCTCTACAAGAAATCCTTGGTAGAGGTCGTTTATTTCTAACTTATTAGGCATAGCTTCGTTAATCACAACCGTGTGACTGACAGAAGCATGTTTTTCTTTTTTTTTCTTTTTATAATAAGAGATATATTTAGGCTAATTTTATTTCGCAAAAGTACTTAATCATTCTGTCAAAAGAAAAACTGGTCTGTGTTTAAGAAGTAATGGGACTTATATAACCTTTCTGTCACACCTTTAAAGAATAACACAGCAAAATAAAACATCTTTTGCAGAACCGCCCATTTTTTTATTTATCGACATTTCAAACTTGCTAGCAGAAAATAAGGAATCGTATACCATAAAAAAGTATTATGTCATTTAAAATGAGCCTCATATATTCTATAGAAAAACAATATATCTAAGATATTAGATATACAGTGAAATGTCTTACAGCCTAGAGATAATAAAATCACGAACTAAAAGCGTATCCCCTCTTCTTTAGTTTCACTTTTTTGGTGTGGTTGGTAAGCAACCAAGCCAATCTGATGATTCAGCTCCCTGCGGCTCATTCCTGAAAACGTCAGGAAACTATCAATTTCCTCAGAATCGTAGCTGATAATTTAAATTGTTTTTCTCTATGGAAAACTGTTCACTGGTGCCATAAGTATTTTTAGAAATGTATCAACAAACCTTCTTCATTGTTATCGCCATTGTAACAGTGGTATATTTCCTTATTAGTTGCATTCGGAACCTGATTACTGTTTAGAATAAAATCACTAAAATTGAAATAATTTCGGTAGTGGAGATGCTAAAAAAAAAATGATCGAAATCGAAAATCCCTGTATATGATAGGAACCATGTTAATTCAGGGTGTGCTGTTACACCCTCAACACCCTTAGTTCTTGTGTTCTTGAATAAAGGAGTGAAAGGAAAACGACTAAGAGCTAATAATTCGTTAAATGCAATAACTCAAAACAACGCTATCAGCTAGTCCACCCAACTAACAAATCAGTGCAAATTACTGTATATTCTTGGTATCCTTTGTTTGAGTGGCTAATATTAGTAGTTTTGTGTTATTATTATTTCCCAATAATTTAGAGGGAAGTTTCAGAGTTTACAAAGTTAAACATCGTGGTTCAATTCCCGCTGCAGACGCAACGCAAGTAGCCCATTGTATAAATTGCTAAGACAAACAACGACATTACGATCATCATTTCAACAGCAGTTCTGAGATTGTTGGGGGCACTGGAGTCGCAGTCTGAGGGTTGCAAGTTCGAATCCCTGTTCTACCAAATATTTTCGCCCTTTCAGCCGTAGGACCGCCTTATGATATGATGGTCAATCCAACTGTTTGTTGTTAAAAGAGTATTCCAAGAGTTGGTGGCGGATGGTTTTTCACCGCTAAATAACGCACGGCTAGTGCATATAGTCCTCTTATAGCTTTGAGTGAAATTCTCAACAAACTAATTTCTAAGCTAACTCTGCTCAGCCTTGGTCATTAGCTTTGACTTAAATGTATATAATCGTATTTCTTCTGATACCGACTGGTCCAAATAAAAGTCTCAAGATGAGGAACGTGTATATTTTATTGTATCTGTAATTCAAAAAGGGTTTTTATAAACGTATAATTAATTGTATAGTCTATGCACGCGAAATTCAATCGTATCGTCCAATTTCTTGCAACCGTAAAGGATAGGAAAATGTATAATAATTACTACAGCAGTTACAGAATACAGCATCTTGTTGTTAAAAGTAAAAGTAGAAATAAGTCTACAGCTATGAGAGGTTTTGTGAAAGAGTTATCACACAGGGTCACATACAAAGTGTGTAATTAATGTGAAAAAAAGACCCAAAACTCAAGCAATGTTCACTGTTCTTATTCTTCTTTATGAGAATAAATGGAATAAATGAAAATGATAACGGTACTAATCTGATGGAACATGTAAAGGGAAATATCACACAGATTATGACGTAAAGCCTATGGTGGTCAACCATACTTTAAAAGAAAAACTACTTAATTTGTAATTTAAACGGATAATAACAAAAAACCTTTAGCGGCGGAGATAAAACAGTTTGTTTTCGAATATCGCGCAAGGCTACACGAGGGTTATCTGCGTTAGCCGTCCCTAATTTTGCAGTGTAAGACCAGAGAGAAGGCAGTTAGTCATCACCACCCAGAGCTAACTCTTGGACTACCCTTTTATCAACGAATAGTGGGATTGACATAGCATAATAACGCCCCATGGCAGAAAGGGCGAACATGTTTGGTATGACGGGGATTCGAGCTCGCGAACCTCAGATTACGAGTCGAGTGCCTTAATCATCTGGCCATGATTTTCACCTGAGTGTTTTGAGAAATAAACATTGAATATAAAACATGAATATAGCGCAGTAACGTAAAGCAGTTCTTTCTCCAATGGTATAAGCAAACGATGACAGTCAGAGGTCTTTAGATATAGTCCTTAAGATTTAATTGTGTCAGGATATCGCTGCACTTTCGAATCTCACGTTTTTTAAATACCCATAGAAAGAATAAAATATTAAGAACACTGGGTTCGCTTAATCAAGTGACAAATAACATCAGGCTTGGATGGGTCTTTAACATGCTTCACAGCTGATGAATAACATAGAAAATGTTACAAAACCGGTCCCAATGAAATTAGAGTCAAAACGGTTTTGAAAGAAGACAATTATGTTATTTAATTGTTTGTTACGCATAAGGCTTTGTACCAAAATTTATTATTTATATTTATAGATATGCATATATGCCTGTATATAAATAACAAAGGACTTGCAGAATTATCTCATTAGATATAACAACCCAATAATAGCGTCATTTTCGCAGTTTTGTTTTTATCTTAGATGAAAAATTTATAAATTGCTCTGTTTCCCAGTTTCAATTTTTGGTCTGTTACGAAATATTTCGATTTTCATCATCATTGTAGCTGTTAAATGTTTTGTATCAGTTTTCTCATAATTAACAGATTAAGCTGAAACGTATCTAAAAATTCATTTTTTATCTAATAATAAATAACTAAAACTAAAAAAAATTAACTTCAAGGTATCTTAACAAAACTTTAAGAGAGGCAGATTAATTCGTCAATGGATCTTTGCCACTATCTAATCAACAAGTATCAAATACGTGACGTTTGTCAAGGACTCGTTTATAAGTGTCACCTTCTACAGTGTTAGTTCTTTTAAATCTAAGTGTTAGACAATCCAATTTATTATACTTCGGTATATGTGTTTACGATATTCATATAAACATGAGAAGATGATCTGAAATCGTTTAACAGTTAGAAGCCCTAACGTGTCTGAAGAAGGACAATACGGGTACTGTGTACTTTAAACTTCAAGCCCAAACTGCTCTTCTGAGGGATACGGTAACAGATCACACCATGAAACTATACATAAGGCGCCGAAAGATGAATCACTAGCATTCTATGAAGAATAGACTGATATCTATCAGCATCCAACTTTGTGTCTGCATTCGCGTTTCGATAGAAAGAAGATATCAACAGTAGTAAGTGACAGACAACATTAGAAAAAAGAAGTGATGAATGATTAAGAAATTAGATTCGTGATAACGAGAAAGCCACTTGAAGTAAAAATGTATTCTCAAGATGGCTGATACGAGTATTAAAACCTTTGTTAACCTGAAGATGGCCTAAGAATGTCGGAACGTTGTTGTTTTGTATTTTATTTTAATTAAAGTTTTAAAACCCATACCAGCCGTCTTGAGAATACAAATAAATTGGATTATACGACAGCCAGACGAGGAGAGAGAGAAACAGGCAGAAAAATGAAAAGTGAAAGGAAGTAAAAGAATGAAAGAGATAAAACGATAGAGACATTAATCAACGAGAAACACAAATTGTAGGGCAGGCTCGGTGGTTAAGGCACTCTACTCCTAATCTGAGGGTCACGGGTTCGAATCCCCGTCACACGAAACATGATTGTCCTTTCAGCCGTTTGTATAATGTTACGTTCAATCCCACTATTCGTTGGTAAAACAGTAACCCAAGTGTTGGCTTTGGATAGTGATGTCTAGCTAGCTGCCTTCCCTCTAGTTTTACACTGCTAAATTAGGGACAGCTAGCGCAGATAGCCCTAGAGTAGTTTTGCCCGAAATTCAAAACAAACCAAACCAAATATTATGGAAAGAAGTACAAAAATAAACGGAGAGTTAAAGAAATAAATGGAAATTTTAAACAGCGATCAAATAGATTGAGAAAGGTAGAAAAACTATTGTAAGCATTTTGAGAAAAAAGTGTCGAATACAAATTTGTAAAGAAAACATAACTAATCACATGTAAACATATAAATAAGTATATGTCTTCATAGATAGATAGACGTTTGAGCTGATGCTTATGGAATATGCTACCATGTTGAATTAAAATGCCAGCTCTGAATTCTGTGTACAACGACAGGAAACGGGAGGCCTTTCGAACTACGTAATTTAATGACTAATACATTCTTGAACAGCTGTTTTTACCACGATACGGCATGGCCAGGTTGTTAAGGCACTCAACTTAATCCGAGGGTCGTGGGTTTGAATCCTCGTCACACCAAACTGCTCGCCCTTTCAGCCGTGGGAGCGTTATAACGTGCGGTCAATCCCATTATTCATTGGTAAAAGAGTAGCCCAAGAGTAGGGGTGGGTGGTGATGACTAGCTTCCTCCCCCTGGTCTTACACTGCTAAGTTAGAGACGGCTAGCGCAGACAGCCCTTGTGCAGCTTTACGCGAAATTCAAAACCAACCAAACTGTTTTTACCACATACTGAATATGATTACTGGAACATTGCCTTTTACTCGTATGGATAATCATTATAATGACTAATATCCTCTTGATTACTTTATATATATAATAAATAACCTGGCTGATTCTTGTTTTCCTATTTTAACATCCATGCAACTGATTTGATCTAAACTTAGTAAGCAAAATTATTTATTAAGCTCACAAGAGTTGCTTGTCATTAAAACAGATAATACTTCGATCTACTCACGTGAATGGATTACAATATTTTCGCCTTTATCACAGGTTATTGCTTATGTAATGGTATCAAGATAATGTTATTTGAATGGCTGCTCTAATATCAATGTGCTTTTATTATGTCATCAGTGAACGTTGTTCTAAAGACGGTTTTCTAAATTCATCAGACGCAATTTCGACCTTAAATACACAATGTGGCTTTAGTTTGAACGTGAAGTTAATGATATTAACTTATAGTTACACAATAAGCTATCTATGTTCCTCCCACAACGGGTATCGAACCATACATTCCTGGAAACTTACCACTGAGCCACTAGGAAGGAAACAAGTGTAAGCTATAAGAAAATTGGAAAATACACTTTACGAGCTAATTAAAAAAATGATTGACAGAAACTTTAAAAATTACCCGAAAATATAGGTTGTAATTCAAAATAGCAATATAAATTCAATTATTATAAATTAAAATGGTATTGTTGGCTTGGAGGAAGATCACTCAACTGATATATATTTTTCTTTCTTGTCTGTTAATTTTCTTTACGAGTATGTTGTGTTTATAAATCTATGTAACAAACCCATCCATATTTCCGTATAACTATCAGGGTCGTGCCTGCAATACCCTTTATTTATCTCAACATAGCCCCTCAGTAGCACAACGGCATATCTACGGGCTTATAACGCTGGAAACTGGGTTCCGATACCCGTGGTGGGTGAACACAGATAGACCATTATGTAGCTTTGTGCGTAATTACAAAGAGTGTGTGTGTTTACGTTTTTATTATAGCAAAGCCGCATCGGGCTATCTGCTGAGTCCACCAAGAGTAATCGAACTCCTAATTTTAGCGTTATAAATCAGTAGACTTATTGCTGTACCAGCGGGAAACTAATTAAAAAGAAAAAAACAAAATTTCAGCATAATTCAATTTGAATAAAACAAGACGTTTCCTCTGAATGTCAGTCTATTTTTTTCCTTCATGAGATTTGTCAGATCTAGTTCCAGACTATTATAAGTAACGATGGGGAAAGTGAAGAAGTACGGATAAAACTGCACTAAGTTAAGTTAAAAAGTTTAAAATAATTTTTCACAGTTTAATTCAGATTACAATTTGGAACACCTGGAAAAGATATGCAAGTATCCACACCTATACCTGTTGAAAAACTGGAATATACATTACAATGGAGACTATATCGTGATACACTACTTTTACTTCTCTTAAGGAGGGAGGTGTAACGGATTTGCCATTATACGTTTATTTTAATATATATGCGTGTTTCAGTTTGATGCACGTGGCATATATTGTTGGATGTATATCGCGCAAGTCTCGCCTGTTCTCTAAATTTGAAGAAGATTTTGAGAGTAAGAATCAACAATATTTTTTACAAAAACGATAGCGTGTTCGAACTTTGTTGAAGGTTCTAGCAACTCATCTTAAACTATATAAACCAACGCGCTAAGAGACAGTAATATTGTTATCGGTCTGCTAGAGTCAGTGTGCTATAGGCCTCCGAAGCCATAATTGTGATAAAGGCTGACTAATCGGAAACTACAGATATTTGACCAGGAACGTTTACAGATTCCGAACATTACAAATCGTTTAACTTCAGTGAATTAACTTTGGACGTAAGTATTTCAAGGAGAACATAAGAGTTATCGCAGGTGAAACTTACGGGTCTTCCAAGTTTAGCCAGCCGTCAAAAGAAGTGCACAGGTATACCAAGAAAGAATTAATTTACTTTCCGCACATGTTGATAAAAGATTTAGTTCCATGCCGGATATAAGACACATTATTGTTTGTAAGTTTGTAAAACTGTTGTATATAAATCATTATTCGTAATAACTGTTATAAATTGTATTGATTTTTTTGCATAATAAAATATATTTGTGTTAAAAAACGAAAATTATGTTTATCAACCTTGTTGTCGAATACTATAACTTTGATACATATTAATATTTTAATTACCTTATATATTTCCGGTTATTTGAATTAGTAATACGTTAACATACGTAACATAATAAACTGGATACTCGTCCGAAATAAATTGTAATACGTAATATCATGCTAAATTGACACCCGTTTATACGTTACATTGGAGACTATAGTAAAACTGCACTGGCACCTTTCCATACGTTACACTGGATACTGTATCATAATAAACACCTATTTACCTTGAAGTTATTATGTTGTATCAATATATGTTAGGTTTTACTCTCTACAGGTAAAGGAGGAGTAAAATATTTAAATAGTGCCAAAAGGTGTGAAAATAAAGTCATGGATACAGGGGATCTGCCCCCACGTTTAGAATAACACGATTTTTTTAAAAAAAAAATTTTGGCCAACTTCTGTGAGATTAAATGTTATTTGTTTCAATAAAAATATCTTAATACCACATGACAATGGTCAACTTCCACAGGTTGAAACTTTGTTCTTTGTTGTATTAAAATGCTTTTAATAAGTTACGACAGTGTTTAAGTTTTTGTAGAATGGGACATTGATCTGTGGCGGAGCTTCCTACTATAAAGCTGTTCATTCGACAAGTGAGATCTTCATTTCATAACTAAATGTGAAATGTTTTAATTGGAACAGCCCGGTTAGTTTTGTTTTTCTAGTTTTCTAAGCATTTTAATCTTTCTCACGGGAAACGTTTTAAAATAACAACAACATAGGTTATTAGGGATATTCATAACAACCAGTAATATGCTTGTAGTATCCTCACTGGCCTAGTGAACCCTGTTATTGAACAAAAGGCCTCGTCGGCACTTAATATAGCAGGTATAATGTTGTTGACATATTACTGTCTTCCTTTTTTCTTTTTTTACGGTTCTTATAATTACAAAGTTTCTAATAGTTCTCAAAGAACTATATCTAGTGGCAGGTTTAGGCTTAAGGTCTGGTAACACAATGCAAATTCATCAAGACATGGTTTGTATATACAAAACTTCTAGGCTGTCAAAGATACACTCAAACGACAACACAATCAGGTTACCTTAATAATTACAAAAAAAAATGTTTCCAAGACGGAACAGCTTTTCGGGATAAAAATAGCTTAAATATTATTTGTCTCTAGTTAAGTACAAAGCCACATAATGAACTATCTGTGCTCTGCCCACCACGACTAAAGAAACCCGGTTTCTAGCGCTGCTAGTCCGCAGACATACCGCTGTGCCACTAAGGGCAGCTTAAAGATATATTATTATTTTATCATACTAGGATGTTAAATTTAATACTACTTTTATTAACATCACTTGTATTAAATGTGTCAAAAAATTATTCCAATGAAAATAGTATTTAGAGCATACTGTACTTAAATTATTTGTTCAGTGTTTCAGACCAGTGGATGAATAGATCAAATATCTTTAAATATTTAAGAGCTGTTGTTTTGTAACTTAAACTGCGTCTCAAACACTAATATAATGATGAATTCTGGTATTGGACGAAACGCCTCTTCAGTACTAGTTATAGCAGATATAATGTGGTTAACGTATTGTTAAATAATCTTCTTTACTTTCACTTACCTATCTTAGTGACGCTCGTTTTGTAATGCAGTAGAACACGTCGAGTTGAAATCGTAAAGTACCACTACAGTACTCTTTTTGAATGACCCACTTGTGTTCTAGCGTCGATAGTCAGATACTGAGAATTTTCAAGAGGCAAAATAACAGTGATTAACTACAACACAAACGTTTGTCAGCTTGCACTTGTTTTAGTTAAAATATAGGTAACACGTCCCGCGCAGAGCAACAGAAACGAAGTAAACTCGAAAAACAATTCTTCAGCGTCTAAGTGCGTTTGTTATATGTATATAGTAATATATATATATATATAAAGAAGAAGTCCGAACATCTTGTGTTCTGCCTTTCCATAGGCACTACTGGTTATTCGCTCTAGACTGCGAGCACAATGAGGTGGCGCTATTAAACGAGTGGATTACTTAAACAAGGGAAAGGGGTTAAGACAAGAAAAGGGGGTTCCGGGTAAGTGACTTCAGGTTGCCTGAATCAGTCATGAGCGTCATACGTGTAAACTAATCATAGTTTAGCATACAAGGACATATGTTTGGACAGTCACGTATGTAACACGTGCCTTATATGAACATGTATTTATATCAACTCGTTGATGATATGTCAGTAATTTTGCGGGTCAGTTGTCAACCACATTTTATTTGATGTTAAAAACAACACAGCTTGATTTATGTAACGCATAAACTGTGAGCATATAACTGGAGTACTAAAGTGTGCAAAAAATTTAATAATATTATTAACAACACAACACAAAGGTCTTCAAACGAAATATGAAGTACATTAATAATAATACCAACATGGAAAAGTCCAACAGGAACATAAAGGCCCGAAGAATAGAACATAAAAATAATATTAGCTATACTTAGCCATCGGCCCGACATGGCCAGGTGGGTTAAGGCATTCGACTCATATTCTGAGGGACAAGGGTTCGAATACCCGACGCACCAAGCATGCTCACCTTTTCAGGCGTGATGGCGTTATAATGTAACGGTCAATTCCACTATTCGTTGGTAAAAGAGTATCCCAAGAGTTGGCGGTGGGTGGTGATGACTAGTTGCCTACCCTCTAGTCTTACACTGCTAAATTAAGGACGGCTAACGCAGATAGCCCTCGTGTAGCTTTGTATGAGTCCCCATACATTCCCCTGTGAGAGGGGTGGAGAGCTTTCTTGAGTGAAAATTCAGAGCTATTGTGTACCATAGTTCCCACCTTTTATCACGTTATAATCAGACTATGACATCACATCTTATAACTAGGAAATGCATTCAACATTGTTTTAAATATCACTGTCTCTTGAGGTAGTACTACCTTATATACGACATAAAATAGATTATGTACAATTGAAAGATAAACGTTACAGATATCAGATACGCAGTTTTGTTTTGTAATCTAAATACCTTAATGGTGGAAAGCTTGTCTCGTCAGAGGTTAAAAAATAAGAAACCTGTGTTTTAAAACTTATTAAAAGTAAAGAACACTGTTTTATATTATGCAACATTCTTCATTAACTGGATTATATAACTAAATGATGATAATGATTTTTATCATAAAACACCTACAGAGTGTCAACGGTATCTTTATGTCATTTTAGAATAGCCAGTTGGTACACCTGTGTTATATTAATAATGTTTTTATGACATAAGACAAACTACAATAATCTGGTTAATACGGGTAAAATTTGTTAACAATATGTTTATGTTATACTATAATAGCGGGTTGTATATTTACAAGCGGTTAATTTGTGTAATTTGGAGAAAAACTCATCTGTTGTTTACAAATTTATCATTGTGTACAAAAACTACGTACGTCCCACATTAACAAACTATTAAAAATACCATGTTGATTGCGTGACAACTCGCACTCACCAAGGTTATGAAGGCTTAAAAGGAACTTGGTACGGCTGAAACTATGTAGGTTTAAACAGTTATAATTTCGCAACCCACATAAAAGAAATTATAAAGACGGCAAGTGAAAAGTGATACAGTATTATCAAGTACCCGCTGAAACAGTATGGCGAAACAAACAGACCTATCTTTAAGATCGTTAAAGATGTCTGCGGTGAAACGTTTTTTTCAATTACTGAGAACCACTTAGTGTAAGGAACTGAATTTGTACTTGATTATTAAACTGGTTTCAATAAGTTAGTTAGTATATACCACACCTGAAATTATGTGAAATTAGGCAATGAAAATGAATTACTGTTAGGCCTTCTTACAAGAGCATGACAGTTAGGCCTTCTTAGAAGGACATGTCAGCTAGGCCTTCTAACAAGAGAGTGTCAAATGATTAAATAAAACGACAATTTCGTAAACTTAACTTTTCTAGGGGTGAAAAATGCTACAGTCAGTACCGATTAAGTCACGTAGTGTTTTAAAATTGCAGTACCTTCATTAAAGTATTTTGCTTTGTTAAAAGATAAAAGTTGCAGAAGATTGAGTAACTTCGTTACAAACTGTATTAATGAACGTATTATAAACTGATTAAGAACAACTGGATTCAATGCCACCATATTTAAGAAACCACTAGTAAGTTTACGTTTTAAACAACACCGTAAACTAGCATTTCCCAGTCTTTTGTTATCGCACCTCTCTTTAGCAAATATGATTTCATGTTTGTCTCCTGTTTCTTAAATTGAGGGAAATATTGACTTAAGTGATGACATGTAATACACGTATTAAATGCTGTATATTACTGTTCTACTGACCCTACTTTAATCGCTAGCCCCCCAACACAGATATCATTTACACTTCTCTAGGGGGACACACTTTGGAAAACTGTAAATTTTCACCAAAAGATACCATTTCGAGTCATTTTCAATTTACAAAAGAAGGCTTAACAGTTGTTTTTACCATACAGCAGCTCTGATGGATTCTTTCCGTATATACATATATTGGTGAAAATTAACACCTTTTGATAAAGTCAAGTAACCAAGATCACAAGGAAGGACTAAATTAAAAACTGCAAATCCAAATCTCTGACTAATTATATTAATTTGTTATAACTTAAAAAACAAACCGCAACAAAAATAAATTAAACAAAATACGAATACGCTGCACTAATTGAAGAGATCCCAGGGTATAAGTTTTAATGTGGGATTATAAAATATACCCTAGGTTTTAGAGGTGACTACGGAAATAGGACGCACATTGCGATGGGGATACACCATCTATCACTCTTAACCCCCATTCGCCAGTCTAACATAAGAATTAAAAGAGTAGCAATAGATACAGAAATAGAAATTAGGAGAGCGAGATGTGGGTGCCGAAGCCCACAACGTCCCACATCTATATCACCCTTCACTGCCTGCAGACAGTTGCGGGAAGGTGACTGCTCCCCAAAGTAAAGAAGAAAAAATAATTGAAACGAAAATAAGACACTACCATTTGAGGGTAAGTAAGTTGAAAACTTACCTTTGACGTTAGCATTCCAGCCCCCAATACGGTAGAAAGACACTAACTGATAGCACAGAAGACGAATAATACGAGTACGAAGTGTCCCATCCAGCAATTTAAACAAACTAGTATAGCTCCCAACCATCACCTATTTATTACGTCGACTGTGACTATCATGCTCTAAACAAGCCATTATATGCGGCAAGGTGTACATCTACATAAAGTACTTAGGGTACATTTTATATCCCATACTACAGTTTGTACCCTTGGACCTTGACAATTAGTGCAGCGTTTTTTTTTTTTTAATTTATTTTTGTTGTTATAACAAAAGTTATAACAAACTAATATATATATATTTATATGTGCTCTGTACCCTCTGAACGGCCCGGCATGACCAGGTTGGATAAGGTGTTCGACTCGTAATCCGAGGGTCGCGGGTTCGAATCCCCGTCGCACCAAACATGCTCGCCCTTTCAGCCGTGGGGGCGTTATAGTGTGACGGTCAATCAACCCCACTATTCGTTGGTAAAAGAGTATCCCAAGAGTTGTCGGTGGGTGGTGATGACTGGCTGCCTTCCCTGTAGTCTTACACTGCAAAATTAGGGACGGCTAGCGTAGATAGCCCTCGTGTAGGTTTGTGCGAAATTTAAAAAAAAACAAAGCTTCTGAACAGTTACTTGTCGAAATATATATCTATAAACACAACAGAATATTTCTTTTCAATAGTACATTAAAGGAAATTATTCATTTTTTTACAATTTATAAAATTTAATATTGGTATCAACATTGAGATGTCAAACTTCACATGTGCTGAATGATCAATCTGAAAAACGAAACGCTTATTACGAACAAAAGTTTTTTGTTTTGTTTTTATATGAGAGAATTTCACAAAAACACAGGAATTCTTCCTCGGACTGATGGAAATAAATATTTCGAAGAAAAGGAAAGGCATAAAGTTTGGTGTGTAAAACTACAACAGGTATATAAGGTTAGATCAGTGATGTTTACGTACTTGAATGAAGTTTTGATCTTTCTATACAATATAAATGTTGATCAACCCCAAGTCGTTCACTGAGCGTTACAACAAAGATCAGTACTCTACGAAAGCTGATTTCTTTTCTATTTACCTAACGCTCATCGCGCAATAAAACATTGTATTCTAATGAAATGTACTAGTGTATTTTAAACGACATCACCATTACTAATTTCGAGCTACAGTTCAGATGAACGTCAACACTCAGCAATACCAGCTACCACGAAGGTTTTATGCAGGTTCCAAAGAAACAAGAACATTGACTGCCACTTTTGTAACGCGCCTACTACTGAAAGTGCAGAGCGTATTCAGCAGCATTGCGCTACAAACCTTAGACATTGCAATTCTCAGCCTGGAACACCAATTGCTGGGCCACAACCGGACCTCAAACGAAAGAAGTGAAGTGTAGAGAACCTCGAAATACATCCAGATTATAAACAGTAAGTTTCGTTGGATAATGTCACAACCGGACCTCAAACGAAAGAAGTGAAGTGTAGAGAACCTCGAAATACTTCCAGATTATAAACAGTAAGTTTCGTTGGATAATGTCACAACCGGACCTCAAATGAAAGAAGTGAAGTGTAGAGAACCTCGAAATATTTCCAGATTATAAACAGTAAGTTTCGTTGGATAATGTCTACTTTCGAAACTAGGTAACTTTTAAGGTCAAAAACTATTTTCTATGCATTGGCTACTTGCGAGGTCGGAAACAAGGTTTCCATGGAAGTGGGAATGATAAACCAGTCCATAGTGGACCAAACCAACAATTTAGGATCAAAGAGTTTTTCTCAGCGTAAAGCACAGGAAAATAGAACGTAATAACAACATTCTGATTATTGTATCTTTAAACAGTTAATGTGTTTATACAACAGGTAAAAACAAATCTTAAAAAATCCTCAGTTTTAAAATTGTCCACGTTGAAAATTTTTGAATTTTGCGCAAACCTACATGAAGGTTTCTGCGCTAGCCGTCTCGAATTTAGCAGTGTGAGGCTAGAAGGAAGGCAGTTAATCACAACCACCCGCCATCAATTCTAGGGCTACTTCTTTACCAACAAATAGTGGGATTGAGTATAAAGCCCCCACGGCTAAAAGGGCAACCATGTTTGGTGTGACGGGGATTCAAACCAAACACCCTCAGATTACGAGTCGAGCGTCTTAACCACCTGGTCATGCCGGGCCTAGGTTGAAAGTTAACTTCATATCTCCATGTAGAACCACTTGCTCTATCCCATCCTTCAGCTACTACAGACGTGGCTTCCTTTGAAAAGTGTCCCCCGCTGGGACAGCGGTACGTCTTCGGATTTAAGACGTTAAAATCAGGCGTTCGATTCCCCTCGGTGGACTCAGAAGATAACCCGATGTTGTTTTGCTATAACAAAACACATACACACATACTTTGAAAGGAAAGGCACGGTTTTCGAAACACTTCATTGTTTTTACTGCTTAAACTTGGTGAATCATCCGAACATGCATACAATTATTCATTCATTCCGAAATATAACCAGTTTTACTTGGTCGTATGCGTCTCCTGAGTATATGATTTATCATATCACATCTTTAATACAGACTTTGGTCCTTTTAATGAATTGCGGTTTGTTTTGAATTTCGCGCAAAGCTACTCGAGGCTAACCGTTCCTAATTTAGCAGTTTATGTAATGCAATAGAAAAGGCAGCTAGTCATCACCACCCACCGTCAACTATTGAGCTACTCTGTTACCAACGAATAGTGGGATGGACCGTCACATTATAACACCCCCACAGCTAAGAGGGTGAGCATATTTGGTGTGACGGGGATAATAAATATTGAAAGGGCGAATATAAAACGTAGAATGTGATTAGGTAATTAAATAGAAAAATACTATTTGGATCAGAAGCTTTTCATTCCTGCATGGAAAAAACACAAAACACAATCATGCAACTTTCAGCTAAACATAAAGCCTAGCGGTGTAGAGTGGAAACCAATCCATGAGAAGTCTTCTAAGCTTTCGTGATCGTATTATAGTTTTAGAAATTTAACCCTTCAAATATTTTAAATTATTTTCTTTAATTATTAGACTGTCAAACCATGTATTCTGACAAACTATGAATATCACTAGCAGAAGAGTTTGCCTTAAGGACTATGATGGAAAAAGTATATGAAACTGAGTTTCATCCTTCCCCTTACCTTTGTTCCCCTTCCTATGAGAGAGCATTAACTCTACATACAGATTTACAACACTAAGATCTGGAGTTCGATTCCCTGTGGCGAACACGCCTAATGTGGCTTTGCTTAAACAAAAGTAACAACTCTGAACTGCATAATTTGCAACTTCTCTTTAATGACCACAGAACTCAAATTTCAAATTATCGACTTGTTTGTGTGCTGCTCTCTATCTTTGGGTCCAAATATTTCATTATATCCACACAGTAATTTCAAGCTTTTGCAAGTTACAAAAATCATTGCAAGATCTAACCAAAAATGTGGATGAAAGCACACATTTTCTATATGAAATATAAAGATAATCTCAGAAGTAAGGAGTGGGATTAATTGCAATACTGATAGTGGTTTAGACTAAAGTTGCTTATTCGGCTCATTTTTTTTAGTAACTGTAACTAATGATGTCAATAATACACAAGCAATTTAAAGGATAAATAGGAGGGCCATGGGGATTATGTACCCCATCGATTATTATATTGTTAACATAAAATTGATTTAAATCGCTTATCAAATTTTGGCTTTTTTTTTTATTAATTTCGCGCAAAGCTACATGAAGTCTATCTGCACAAGCTTTTCCTAATTTAGTAGTAAAAGAATAGGGAGAATGTAGTTAGTCATTACCACCCACCACTAACTCTTAGGCTACTCTTTTACCAACGAATAGTGAGATTGATCGTTACTTTATAATACCTTTACGACTGAAAGGGCGAGCATGTTTAGTGTGACGAGAATTCGAAACTGCAGATGAGCGCCCTAACCACCTGGCCATGCTAGACCTTTTTTTCTTTTTTTTTAAACCACACGTGAGACTTGTATTTTTTTCTCACTGTAAACTAGACTACAATAATTTTTCTGATAATTGTATGGCATATTTATTGGAATATTTTAAGCTAGGTAACATTAACTTGAAAAGCAAGTCCCGAACGGTAACGCTAGTTGTTAATGTCTGACATAAGCTATTAGGTCGATTGTTTATTTGTTAAATTTCTCATAAAACTATTTGAGAGCTCTCTACGTTAACTGTCCCTAATTTATAATTTAGAAGTGATTGGATAGATGGAAGGAAAAAAACTCAAAACCACTAACTTAACAGTGGGATTCACCGTGATATTATACCGTTCCCACGGCTAAAAAAGGAGAACATGGTCGAACATGGAATTCGAATCCACAACCGAATAATAGCAAGTCGAACGCCCTAACTACCAGATAATCCTCTTAATTTGTGATTGTCAACAAATGCTGGAAATTTGTATAAATAAAGTTTTCGTTTTTTGAGTGTTTTTCCCGCGTGCAAAAACATCATACCTCTCTCTCTCTTATTACACAAAATCAGTAAAAAACATTAAATGTCAGGTAGGTGATATACATAGGTACATTATAAGAAAAAACGATTATTTATTTTGTTATTTAAAAAACGATCTTTGTTTGCTTGTATTTAAACACAAAGCTATTCAATGGTTGTTGTTGTTGTTGTTTCGAATTAAGCACAAAGCTACACAATGGGCTATCTGTGGTCTGCCCACCACGGGTATCGAAACTCGGTTTATAGCGTTGGAAGTTCGCGAACATATTGCTGTGCCACTATGGGTAAAAACAAAAAGAAAAGCTCAAAATGCTGGAAATAAACTAAGTAAAAATTACTATCTTATCGCAAAAATCATTTCCTTGGATGAAAACAATTATCGTGTTAAGTAATTTGGAAAAATTTTAAAAGATATTCGAGAAATCTCTACGAAACTACATTTTCTGTTTGTATTTACAATAACATTAGAAAAAAATAAATCCTGTAATCTGAAACAGCGGGCCCGGCATGGCCAAGCGTGTTAAGGCGTGAGACTCATAATCTGACGGTCGCGGGTTCGCATCCCGGTCGCGCCAAATATGCTCGCCCTTTCAGCCGTGGGGGCGTTATAATGTGACGGTCAATCCCACTATTCGTGGGTAAAAGAGTAGCCCAAGAGTTGGCGGTGGGTGGTGATGACTAGCTGCCTTCCCTCTAGTCTTACACTGCTAAATTAGAGACTGCTAGCACAGATTGCCCCAAACAAACAATTAAACATCAGTGGTTTCATTTGGCAAGTTGTCTCGTCAAAGAATAAAAAAAGAGTAAAATAAATCTCACTTAGGGTTATGTTAACGTGCTAACCTTATTTCTACCCAGACAATATAGTTTAAAACAATGTAAGTTAGCTAATGCAACGCTACCGGAAACTGTGCAGCTGTAATGTAAATCAGTTGAAACATGCTTTTAAGCTGTTTCCATGATGTCATCCTTAAAATCTATATAAGGACAAGAAAGCTGAAGGAAAAACAGCATGGCGAAGGTCAAAGGAGTTTACCACACCTTTAAAAATATTAAACGCCCTGTTACGCCCTCTGTCAGCACCCCACTTGAAGTAAAATGGGAGTCTACCCATCTATATCGATAACTAAGAAATATGAATATTTTCAAGCAATCTATACTAACCTTGTATTCGACAAACAATAGATATTCAAACAAAATATTCACATATACATGCCAGTCGTACCTTGCTGGCTACTTTCCAATTGTTAGCCAAGTAAGTTGATAACAGGCTATAAATTGTTTGTTTTGAATCTCGCGCAAAGTTACACGAGAGCTATTTAGCAGTGTAAGACTAGAGGGAAAGCAGCCAGTCATCACCACCCACCGCCAACTCTTGAGATTCTCTTTTATCAATGAATAGTAAGATTGACCGTCACATTATAATGCCCCCACGCCTGTTTGTGGAAGCATCTTTGTGGTGTGACGGGGATTCGAACCCACGCCTCTCGTATTATGAGTCGAGCACCTTGACCACCCGGCCATGTCAGGCCCAGCTATAAATAATAAATCATATTAATTTTAGTGTATGTACTACGTTATTTTATCCTGGATGTCACTCAATCAGTTGATAAGTATATTGTTACAGTGGTTATTTTAAGGAAACTCATTTTTTAAACAATTAAACTATAATTCAGTTTTACGGCTAGAAAATGTGTGTGTCTGTTTTCTTATAGCAAAGCCACATCGGGCTATCTGCTGAGCCCACCGAAGGGAATCGAACCCCTGATTTTAGCGTTGTAAATCCGTAGACTTACCGCTGTACTGGCGGGAGGCACGGCTAGAAAAACAATTACAGAATATATTCGGTAGTGTTTTATGTATAAATATATGTATGTATCAAAGGTTTTCCCCCCTTCAGTTTGAGTATTTTTTGCAAGATTTAACATATATATATTATATATATATACTTGTTTGAATTGAAAATATTGTTTTAACAGTGATGTAACAACTTTTTTATATTACTTTGCGGTTACATTGTTTTATATTTAAAAGTTACCCCCCCCACCAGGTTTGCTCAATGGTAAGCTTAGGATATCTTATTACTCTAACATCCGGGATTCGATTCTCCATGGTGAGCCCAGCGCAGTTAATCTATTGTGAAACTTTGCGCATAACAACAAACAACTAAACGCTTACATTAGAAAAATGTATTTAAAGCCTGTACACATCGATACCAAAACACCACCAATCTTAAGTATCACACTGTTACCTAATTTAAGTCTAATAAGATCCAACAGCTATCGTATGCAGCCTATGAGTCCTAGGGTTCGTGGTTCACGTCCTACTACCGCAGAAACTCGCAGCGCACTTTATGCTGTGGGCAAGCTATGACGGCCAAATTCCATTATTTCTTAAAATCAGAAACAGTTATGCTTAGATAGGCCTTGTGTAGCTTCATGTGAAACTTCTAAACGTGTTTTTTTTTCAATAAGCATAAAGCTACATAACAAGCTGTCTAAACTAGATTTTTAGCTTTATAAGTTATAAAATTTATAAATTAACAGTTAGAGGTGAAACTTTAAAAATTGCTTATAAATATTCAGTGTATTAAAAAACAAAATATGCCACTTACTTCACAGAATATATCTCATCTGGACAAGTTATCAGACGGAAATCAAAAAAGACTCAAGATTGCACGTAGTGCATATAAAGCTTATAACATTAATGAAATAATATTTGTGTTCTCTTCACTGTATAGTGTCCTTAAAATTTATACAGAGGAACTGAATCTGCGATACAGATAAACAACCAACATTGGGCGTAGGGTAAACGTCAGAACCTTTAATAAGTATACAACTACATCAAGATACAGGCGAGATTACCGAAGCTAGCAACACCCAGTCATATGTACCATATCCCTTTTCAGACAATGATATAAGTTGTATTTGTGAATAATATATCCTAAGAACTACTCAGTTTAAAACGAGGTATTTTCACAATGTCAACACAATCCCTAAATTTTATTTTGAAGAAGATCATCTAATCTTAAGGGGGGGAAAAAAAGAGAGAGAGATAGATCTTAACAGCCAAGTATAGCCGAAAGCGTTATATATTAATAATGTCATGTTGTGTTATAAAAAGATCAAGAAAATATATAGTGATGTATGATATTAGTCTTAACGACCCGAAATTGCAGACATTTCATGAGTTATTTATCATGTCTACTCCGGAATACGAAGCCCATTATCAGACTTCGATAAATCATAAAGGGAGCCTAAGAGAGCTCCATGAAGCACGTAGAATGAGTTGAACAAAACCTAAACGGCCCAAGCCTGAAGATGTGAGTGAGGTTGACCTGCCTTCCAGTGGCCCAAACCTAAGATGTGAGTGTAGTTGACCTACCTTCCGCTGGTCCAAACCTAAAGATGCGAGTGTGGTTGACCTGCCTTCCAGTGGCCCAAACCTAATGATGTGAGTATGGTTGACATGCCTTCCGCTGGTCCAAACCTAAAGATGTGAGTGTGGTTGACCTGCCTTCCAGTGGCCCAAACCTAATGATGTGAGTATGGTTGACATGCCTTCCGCTGGTCCAAACCTAAAGATGTGAGTGTGGTTGACCTGCCTTCCAGTGGCCCAAACCTTAAGATGTAAGTATGGTTGACATGTCTTCCATTGGTCCAGACCTAAAGATGTGAGTATGGTTGGCATGCCTTCAAGTGAGAAATACTTAAGTACTTAATCTTATTTCTATGATAGCAGTATTGAACAGTTTCTATAGTGGCACTCCTTGTATCATTTCAGAAAAGCAGGCGAATACACTTCCTCCTTAGGTTTTGTGCAAGAAAAGTTCACCCTACAGTGTTACAAACACTTATTCTGACTTATAATTATGTTATGTTTTACATGTTAGGTACGGTAGAAATAGTTTGTTTTGGAATTTCGCACAAAGCTACTCGAGGGCTATCTGTGCTAGCCGTCCCTAATTTAGCAGTGTAAGACTAGAGGGAAGGCAGCCAGTCATCACCACCCACCGCCAACTCTTGGGCTACTCTTTTACCAACGAATAGTGGGATTGACCGTCACATTATACACCCCCACGGCTGGTAGGGCGAGCATGTTTAGCGCGACGCGGGCGCGAACCCGCGACCCTCGGATTACGAGTCGCACGCCTTACGCGCTCGGCCATGCCAGGCCCGGTAGAAATAAAGAAACAAAAAAGTGGATATGTGCATACAAACGTATCTGATAAGATACATTATTTGTTATTGTGATGATTTACGAATTTCATCATGGTGGCTCATACGACAGAAGGTAAAATTTCATCATTCACTGTTTGTACATTATATATATATATTTGAAACGAACCTTAGCTAGACGTAGCCAACATAGTCCTCATACAGAACTCAGGTATTGTTATTTTGCCCTATACATTATTCCAGTCATTAGAGTTTCAGTTCTGATTGGTTGCAGAGATACGAGATCAGGTCCCACTGTCGTTGTCCCAGGGCGACACGTCACCTGGAGACTTTTGATGCTACATGCCATAACTAAAAAGTTGATCCATAGGAGATTGATATTAGGCTTTTAATGGAACACGTAATAACTATAGCAGGTAAATTTCACGTTTATACTGAAACATGTCATAACTATAGTAGTATCATACTTGTAATGGAACACGTCATAACTATAGAAGATTAATGTCACGCTTGTAATGGAACTTGTTATAACCACAACAGATTAATGCCATGCTTGTACTGTAACACGTCATAACCATAGCAGACTAATGAGACGCTTGTAATGGAATATGTCATAACTATAGCAGATAAATTTCACGTTTACAATGGAACATGTCATAACTACAGTAGTATCACACTTGTAATGGAAAACGTCATAACTATAGAAGATTAATGTCACGCTTGTAATTGAACGTGTTATAACCACAACAGATTAATGTCACGCTTGTACTGTAACACGTCATAACCATAGCAGACTGATGTGACTCTTGTAATGGAATATGTCATAACTATAGCAGTTTAATGTCACACTTGTAATGGAATACGTCATAACTATTAACGCGTGAAGAGTGTTCCTTGGGTATGCGGTGTCTTCTCTTAGCACTAACAAGGTTACCAGTTCATGAAAAGTTTGAAAAGGGCAGTACAACAGATGTCAAACTAGATTTCAACCATCTTCTGAAATTCATTTTATCGAAATAAAAGTGGCTGTATTTTACGTAGAAGTCTTTAACGTGTTTCGTATTGTAAAATGTGTGCACAATCCTTTACATAATCTTCAATACAAAAGACTGACAAATGCGGTCATGCATATGAGAACCCCATTGTAGAACCACCTGGTATTACGCTTTTTTCACCTGTTCCTCGTCACTTCCAGACATTTTCATCTCGATGTTTTGATAGACCAGGTTCTTCGAGGCGTATGTCGTTTATATTTTATATATTCGTATATTTACAAGTATAATTCCCATGTTCTAAAGAAAAAACATTTTACCAATATAGTGCGTGCAATATAACATTTCTGTTACTGCTTATGACAGATAACATATTCAGTATTTTTATTTCTCATTTTATTGTTTTGTCTCATTCTATATTTTGTGAAGCAGTAGTCATTTTAGGCTCATAATGACAGCCGTACATTACAAGCTTTCATACTCGTTTCCTTAACGTTTCTTTGTGGTTTTTTTTGTTTTGGAATTTCGCGCAAAGCTACTCGATGGCTATTTACGCTGGCCGTCCCTAATTTAGCAGTGTAAGACTAGAGGGAAGGCAGCTAGTCATCACCACCAACCGCCAACTCTTGGGTTACTCTTTTACCAACGAATAGTGGGATTGATCGCCACTTTTTACGTCCCCACGGCTGAAAGGGCGAGCATGTTTGGTGCGACGGGGATTCGAACCCGCGACCCTCAGATTACGAGTCGAACGCCTTAACCCACCTGGCCATGCCGGGCCTAAGGCATTTCTAATACCACTTTCTTAAACCTGTTTGAATCAGAAGTGAGACGTTTTCCAAGTTAAAAAGTACACAAAGAAACAATTTTAGAACACGTGTACTGCTGTGAGATTGAATTCTCACTGCTTGAATGTAGTTTAAAAGGTTCAGTGTACAATGTCAAGGTTGTTTAAACAATAGTTTGATTGTTTTGAAATTTTCGCTGAAACAACACAAGAGCTGTCTATTAGGAATTTTGAACTGATTGAGAAGAGAAAAAGTCAGCTTGCAAAAGCATCCACATCAACAGATGGATCTTATTGGATCAAATAGTGGAATCTTGTCTACATTTTTATAGCACCTAATAAACTCTCGGATTCACATTCTTGGCACACTAACCATTAAGCCATACCTGTCTCTTTGGGCCCGGCACGGCCACGTGGTTAGGGCGTTCGACTTATAATCTGAGAGTCGCGAGTTTGAATCCCCATCACACCAAACATGCTCGCCCTTTCAGCCATTGGGTTGTTATAATGCGACGGTCAATCCTAATATTCGTTAGTAGAAGAGTAGCCCAAGAGTTGGCGGTTGGTGGTGATGAGTAGCTGCCTTCCCTGTAGCCTTACTTAAACTGCTAAATTAGGGACGGCTAGCGCAGATAGCTCTCGGTCTTCCCTCTAGTCTTACACTTTTAAATTAGGGGTGACTAGCGCAGATAGCCCTCGTGTAGCTTTACGTGAAATTCAAAGACAAGCAAAAACAAACTTTAAAAGTATCATCGAATTTACGCTTATGATTTTACAGAATTAATCACTCAGGAGTCCTGCTCGTTTTATATTATTCTGTTAAAACAAACAAGTTTGATGTTTATACAATACGCATTGAGATTTTAAAATATATTGAAACAAAATGCTTGTATATATTTTTTCTTTTTTTTATCGACTTGCCAGATGAACGCAATGTCCTATTATTTCTTTTCCAGCAGTTATCAAGAATAAACTGATTCCTACTATCAACAGCTGCTAAGAAGCAACATCACTTAGTTAAGTGATAATGGATGACTGGGAATCATGTGCAATTAGAGGGGTGTAACCTTAAATTCTGGCCTTGAAACCCACAAACAATGCACAGTATATACAGGGTGAGCCAAAAGTAGGTGGACAGTAAAAAAACATTTATTTAGAGATCACGTATACGTACAACTATATGTAATAAGACAATTATATTAATGAAAATAAAATGTTATTTATTAACGCAAATGCTCAAATTGTTGAAATTTCCAATACTCTTTTAACACCCATATTCTTTTATCTGTATTTAAAGTATTTGACATTATGGGTTCTATTAACAATCTAAAAAAAAGAAAACAGATTAAATTAAAACAAATGTAATTATACAATTGTAATTATATAACACAAATAATATAGTTGCAACATAGTTATAATATACAATTGCATTAATATAACCGATACATAAACCTATTCCAAATGCTGTCCACCTACTTTTGGCTCACCCTGTATATATATATATATCCAGCGTTACAGTACTCACGATGTGTTTTACTTAATTTGGTAAAAAACAACAAACAAATACGATGTAACACACGCTCAATATAATCTTTTCTTGTTCATGTGCAGTATTTACATTACAGCAAGTGGATTCTAAGCTCTAACTGAAGATCTAGGCACTAAAACATAAGACGAAGAATTTCCTTTTAAATGAGAATTATTGAACATCTGAACTGAGTTTTCATAAACCTCCCAAACTTTGAAACATTAGTGACGTGTCCCTTTAAACGGGAAATTGTGCCCTACAATGGGCTATCTGTGCTTTGCTCCCCTCGGGTATCGAAACGTGGATTCTAGTGCTGCTGTAAGTCCGCAAACAAATCTCTCTGCCAGTGGGGAAGGAACAGAAAATCGAATCTGATGTAAGTATAAGAGAACGTCGTTGTTTCAACTCTGAATCAATGCGCCCCTTAAATTAAAATTTGTTTCAGAGAAAACTCAGTGAGCAAGAAGAAAAATTAAACCTCCTACTTATGAAAAAAAAAAAGATAAAACTGTCAGGCCCTCACATAAAAATTCTTACGCTAATCTGAGGTATTCCCCAAACCATGTTCATTATTAACAGTCACTGAACGATAAATAACAAAATCTCGTTGAAACTCTTAGTAATAATAAGTCCTCCTCCGAAACTGTAAATGTTATATAGAAATATCGAGAAGTTCGATATTAAATCATAATTACTCATGCGATAAAATCAACTAGATGGCGCTGTAAATATATGCTATTCTAATTTTAGTGTCTTCAGAAATAATTTGTATGTGTATATGAATATTTAAACAGGCTTTCAGAGCTTTATTTCACTGCTTTTGTAACCTATTTATGAATTATACTTAGTTGTAACAAGGTTGTACTCCGCACAGCTGTACTTATGAAATAGCACACACTGGAAGCTAGGCTGTACTTCACATAGATTTACTTATAAAATAATCACACGACAGCATCTAGGTTGTATTCCACAGAGTTTTACGTATAAAGTAACACACAACAGTAACTAGGCTGTATTCCTCAGATATTTACTTGTGAAATAATGACAGCTCGACTGTATCATTCTTCAACACTCTGTTTTAAGAGATTGTCAAAATGCATTTTCAATTTATTTTTTTTAAGTTTTAGATTCTGTTTAATTTTTTATATGAAAAAATCACTAGAAATAACAGTATGTACTTATGTTCACTCCTATCAACAAGTTACACACCACACGAAAGTTGTTAGCAGCAGAACTACAAAATTCAACATATTTAGCCTAATGTAAAGTGCGTGTGATAATTTTCCAAAATGTGTGTGTGTCGAACTTCTAGAATGTTCGTGTGATAAATTTCTAGAATGAACAAACCCGCCACCTGAAGCCTAAACTTGACTTTTTTCGATTCAAAATATCGTTTTCACACGCCTAAACTTCCAGTATACTTAATGATAATACACTTAATGTATGTTAAATTATTACAATGCACTTACGATAGGTGATTTTATTTACAACAAGACAAGTACAAAAATTGGGAATTTAAAAACCTACAAATATAGATCATAAAAAAGTAAGCAAACAAAGCTGGAGATACCACAGACATTACTTAATCAGACAACAAACCCGTATTTTGGCTCCATATTATTAATTAGGATTACGTTTGTTTCCTTACTTTTTGCAGGTTTTTTTACATTTCCAACTTTTTATTTGACTTGTATGCTGGGTTTTTTATGCTCAACTATGGGCAAGGAATTATTTGATATAGTAACTAGCTGATACCGTTCATGATGATTTACTGTAACTACTGACTATTTGATCGCATTAGTTCGAGAGGCAAAATGTTAATCTGAAGACTGTCATGGATATTAGTTTGAGAAAACAGTGAACATTTATAGTTTCTGTGTTAGTTAAATCTCTGTGTATAACACATAGCAATGCCTAGACTAAAACACAATTAACGTTAAGCATGTATAAAATGTTATCAGTAGAAAAGCAGCCTTTTCAAATGGGTTTTATTTCAAATACTCATTTCATGGTTTTAAAGTATTCTTTGAGCTGAATCGTTGTAAATTGAGTCCGGACGTTCGTTTCAGATTTTGTGCATTTCCTTGCGATCCCTATTATGAACCATTATTGTGGTTCATTATTACGCGCTATTGCACGCACATAATAATAAGATTCTTTGGTTTTAATTCTTATAAAAAGTTTTATTTTTCAAAAGTAGAACGGACTTAAACTATATTAACCCGAAATATATACTTTTTTCTGTATAAACAAATCAGAAATACAAGCAATTTCTTTTAGTTTTACTCTAAAATGTCACCCGCTAATACAGCGGTAACTCTACGGACTTACAAGGCTAAATCAGCGGTTCGATTTCCCTCGGTGGACTCAGCAGATCGCCTGATGTGGCCTTGCAATAAGAAAACACACACACACTCCAAAATATTAAATATGCTTTAAAACCCACACCACCTAGATACATATATTTAACTAATTAGTTTTATCTTTTGATACGAAGTAGAGTTAAGAGCTATAAATTTCAGTTTCAATGCACATTTGGAATATTTTAATATGACATAACATTTTAAATATACTGTAACTAATTTAATTAAAGTATTTACTCCTTCCAATTCACGCCCGGCATGGCCAGGTGGTTAGGGCGCTCGACTCACAATCTGAGGGTGGCGGAGTTGAATCCTCGTCGCACCAAACGTGATCGCCCTTTCAGACGTGAGGGCGTTACAGTGCGACGGTCAATCCCACTATTCGTTAGTAAAAGAGTGGTGATGGCTAGCCGCTTTTTATCTAGTTTTACACTGCTAAATTAGCGATAGCTAGCGCAGATAGCCCTCATTTAATTTTGAGCGAGATTCAAAACAAACAGACCTTCCAATTCTTAAGTCAATCTTTAACTATGGCTGCGCCATCTATTATGACTAAAATTAGATGGATGTAATAACTGGTTTTTAAGACTCTTAGGTATCGTTAGAACTGTCGCGTCTTTTAAATGCCTACATTTCAACCGAGGAACTAAAAAAGTTAGAATGTTACTGTAAATTTAAATCTGTAAATAAAGAAATTATTTCTGCTTGTTAGATACACTCGTTAACATTTTTAGTTTGAACTTTTAATGATAATTTTTTCATGCTTCCACCAAAATGTTCTTCAGTTATTCTCTTGGATTAGTAATAAAACAATGGAGTTTACTCAAGCAACAGTTTACCATATGACAAATCGGTGGCGTCTCTAGTATATGAACTTTATTCTCCGATTAATAAATAATAGAAATTTCCTAATCCGTCCACACTTCATGAGATACAAGGTGAAAATATTGATAACAACAAGAACACCCAATTAGTTTGCTTGTTTGTCTGTTTATAAGTTCAAAACTACACGATGGGCTATTTGTGCTCTGCTAACCATAGGTATTGAAACTGGCATTTTAATGCTATAAGCCCTCAGTCTTGCAGCAGAGGCACAAGAGAGAGAGTACATTACTTACCCACCTGTTGAATCTATACATTTCAATCATTAAAAGTTAATTAATGGCAGTGTATACCTTTAGTTAGTGGCATATTAAACCAGTTACTTTATTGCTGTACTAACATTTAGTTTTTGTCCATCTAGATAGCGTGATGTCATCAAAGTTATTTGGAAATGTTGAGTTGTCGTCCTAATACGTAGGCACCTCTAGAGAGTTTATAAATCAAATAAGGACGTGCACAAGACAGTTACGTCTAACCAAAATACTTTGGTTGCATAGACGTTTTCGTGTTTACATTTGTGCACATCATGACAGACTGGTTAGGAATCTAAAAAACATCACACTGACTAAGTCATGTTTACAACTTCTCAGTTTGAGGCTTACTACAAACAAAGCCTCATCGGATGCGTTCGTGAATATTCAATTGGATAATTTCACGGTCTTCCTCGATGAAACAGGTGTCACGAGAGCTGCGTGCGTGAATTTATTATAAAATAACTGTGGATTTAGTTCAGCTCAACTTCCACTATTAACTGTTTGTTTGAGCATGTAGGTTGGAAGACAGACTGCAGGTGAAGTTAGAAGAATATTACATGGGCGTTTGCTCCATTACACAAAGAACACCTCCCACTGGTAACACTGTAATTCTTCTCACTAGGTGGCTTCAAAGTTCTGGCACGTGCAAATCTCTGTATTTCGGCTTTTTCCTTGTCCTCTATCCTTCAGTAAGGTTGAAAATCTCTAACGTACACTGCGTTGTTGTAATAAACGGATTGTATGAATGCCTAGTTAGTAAATATTTTAAATGTATTTCAAATTATTTTAAATTTTTTAATGTAAAGCAAAAAGTCCAAACGATAATTTTATGTACAATACATAAAAACTGCTTACGAATCTAAACACGTACCCACAAACAATGATTAAAAACTTTTTTAAAAATCGCAAAAGTAATTTAGAATATAACAATATATAATGAGTTGCTGCACAACAATGGTAATGATAGATTGCATTGTGCTTATTCACTTGAGTGTTTATTTAAGGTAAGACGGAAAAAATATGTAAACAATTGCCATAAACGGAATTGTATGTTGGACAGTTATGACTTGCTCTATCTAAGATGTGATTAATTAAACAAAATACCTTTGATCTTTAAGGCTCATTCTTCACGTACACGTAAAGTTAACATGGAAGGCCTATATCCTTCATCGTGCGAATGACTGTAACGAATCTGTACAGAAATGCGACCTTACATACAAGTAGGTCCAGAATTTTTAAGAGTGGAGGCATAACCTAGTGCATTCGGATATAAATATGTCCACTTTCAAGTGACAAGAGATTACGAAAACTGTTCTAGATATATCCACTGGCATATCCACTGCAGAGTGCGCCAACGTCGCCCCCTCAAAGAATTAGAAAAATAATCAGTGGTTATTATGTGGCGACTGGTTCTCTCCAGTATTAATAATAGCGCATACTCCGGCACGATTACTTAAAACTATGTAGGGTTTGTTTGTTTGTTTTGGAATTTCGCGCAAAGCTACACGAGGGTTATCTGCGCTAGCCGTCTCTAATTTAGCCAACTCTTGGGCTACTCTTTTACCAACGAATAGTGGGATTGACCATCACATTATAATGCCTCCACGGCTGAAAGGGCGAGCATGTTTGGTGCGACGGAGATCCGAACCCACGACCCTCAGATTACGAGTCGAATGCCTTAACCCACCTGGCCATGCTGGTCCAAAACTATGTAGTGAAATCATGTTCAACATGAGCACACACCCTTCGAAAATCCTACTACAGATGACCTACGTTTCATACTTCCTACACTGGACCCTTCAACAGGGCACTTCAATACACCAATAATTATACGTTTAACTATAATTTACCAAACAACTTAAAAAAATACACGAACACGTGCTTCCGTTCATATTGGACTACAATACACCAGTAGAGACGTACAATTATTTCTTGGAATGTAGTACACCAGTGCAGACCTGTGATCGTTTGTTGGGATGTAATACACCAGTGCAATTTTCCAGTTATATAATATACTGCGACAAATTAATGCAGAGACGCCATTACGTGTTGAACTGTAAACCAACGGTACAAGACTGAAATTACATTCTAAACTGCAACATACTAAGACAAACTTACTATCATGCGCTGGAGAGAGATACAACAAACGCAGGCCTGTATCTACCAAGAGCGTATTAAAATCAAAGAAACTTCTGTAGTTGCTTCCGTCTTTCAAACCAGTTCAATTTGAGATAAATTTCCTTAGGAAATAAAGCTAAACGCACTCCACAAAGATTTACTTTGTGACCTAGTTAAGAACATATGATTTAATATCTTCATGAGATAAAATTATTGATGTCATCATATATACTGACCACATCTAATATGTATCGATTCCTGTATTGTTTGTGTTAAACGTGATTGAAAAACATTTGAAGAGACTCACATGATATAACATACTTTCTTTGTTTTTTCAGTTTTGCTCTTAGTTGGGCCGAGCGTGGCTTAATGATTAACATGGTCGGACTGTGAATCCGAGAATTCGTGGTTTGCAATCCATTACCTTAAGTATGCGCTCTGCACCGTTTGGATGTTGATGAACTATAAAAGTGATAATCAAACTTCGCTAACCAATCAGAAAGAAGATCCCTAAAGATGAAGATAACTCATGTTGATAAGCTGCCATTACTCTAGTCAATCATTTGAAAACTGGAAACAGCTAAGAACATACAGAGTCTATATGTAGCTTTGCGCGAAATTCTGAAGTACACAAACATGCAATGCTCTTGGTTTGTTTCTTTGTATTGAATTTCTCTCAAAGCTACACCAAAGCTATTTGTTCTAGCCATCCTTAATTTAATAAGGTAAGACTACAGGGAAGGCAGCCAGTCATAACCACCCACCGCCAAATCTGGAGTTACTTTTTAACAATTAATAGTGAGGTTGACAGTTTTTCGTTATTTTGAGTAGTGTGTCTGGGATCTGCGAACTGCTTTTGCCATTGAGATTTGTGTCCATGGATACCAAACTATTACGTACTTCCACACTTTGGTTACCATGGCTGAGAGAGAGCTTGTTGCAGGTCTCTTTCTGGGTAGTCTTGGTTCCCCATGTTGATCACATTCCGTTGTCTTTCAATACAATTAAGTACAAGCGATATCTACTTTTACGAAATTCTAAGCTCTCGATTTGAATATATTACAATCTTAGTGTATGAATAATTTGTGTCAGAAGGTGATGTTACATATTTTTTCCTAATGTGATCAAATTTTCGATGGTATTACATTACCTATCAAATGCCAAATAATGTAAAAAGGTTGTTCTGGTACATGCCGTTTCTTCGTGATTTTTCAATTATTTTTATTCTATGACATGCTGTTCTGCATATTCAAACTATATATATATAATTCAAAGTTTTAACGCTTTGCTATATTTCCCCTGATAATCCGAGAAGTTTCATTTTCATACAGTTTAATATATTCTTTTAATGCACCTTTTATGTCTGAAATCATTTCCGGTGTCTTCAAAGGTTATATTATTTTTAAAACCCTGTTGTAATGTTGTGTGGTTTCTTTCAGATTTGGTAAAATGATGGAAGAAAAGTTCGATCTATCTTCCCCCAGTGGTTCAAAGGTAAGCCTGACGGCATGTATCACTAGTAATCAGGTGTTAGTATCTCTGATGGATATAGTGCAAATAACTCGTTGTGTAGTTTTGCACAGTACAACAAACAAATAAAGCAATAAAAGCTTGTTTATCTCTTTTATTATAAGTTCGATGTTTTTTCATAATTAAGGTTCGACCCATCTAAATTAATTCTAATATCTTTACTACTGTTGCGAAATAAAACACAATGTGTACCAAATTAAATAACTTACAAATGTTACAGAATAATTCATTGGCCAATAAAAACTCTCTCAGTGATTCAAGGCCCATTATGGCCAGGTGGGTTAAGGCGTTAGACTCGTTATCTGAGGATCCCGGGTTCGAATTCCCGTTGCACCAAACATGCTCGCCCTTTCAGCTGTGTGGTGTTATAATGTTACGGTCAATCTCACTATTCATTAGTAAAGGAGTAGCACATTAGTTGGCGGTGGGTGGTGATGAGTAGCTGCCTTCCCTCCAGTCTTACACTGCTAAATTAGAGACAACTATAGCAGTTAGCCCTCCTGCAGGTTTGCGGGAAATTAAAAACAAACAAACCTCCCAGTGATTTACTGACTTCAATATCGCTAAATAACTCAATAATCAATAACATATCCTAGCCCATCTCTCATTTTGTGTTGCTGAAACTGTTCTAAAATTTTAACGAAAATTTTAGAAAGCCGTGATAAAATAAAACTAATACTTTTTTTGATTACTTGGAGCACGATAAATCTGAAGAACCATTTTCAGGGCATAAAGAAATAAAACTTAAACATTTGTATTAATCATTAAATAACGAAAGAGTGTATCAAGATTACCTTTGACTGGTAGATAGCACAAAAATCATACAGGGCACTACTTCAATGACTTCTTTCTAGTTAGGCCTACGAGCACAAAACTTGGTATGCAAAATTAAGCGTGATAACTGAAATATTACCAAAACTGAATTTTGTCAAAAGTGAAACTCTCAACTAGCCCAGCTGGAAAGTAACGAGCAAAATTAAACTTCCTACAGTTAGAAAATATTAATGAGGATAGAAATTTAACCATGGGTTTATAGCCGAGAAACTCGAGTATATCAAACTACTCTGTATAGCCTAGCTTCCATACATTTTTACGACTTAAAATTCGTTGGCCTACTTGTTTGAAACTTGGTATTCCTATTAAATAAAAACAAAGAACAACTGAGAAAAAAAAGTATGATTTTAGCAGTTATTTTGCACCACAGAATATTAGGCAGTCATGCACATACAAATCTTTGAACACTTATGTAGTCTACGAAAGTTAATGAACTACAGTGAAATAAAGTTACCTTATAATAATGGCCTCACAAATGCAAGTTATTACTTGAAATGGGTTATTGGTTTACACAAACAGGACACTTGGTAAAGTCCCTATTATTATGTGTTTATTTATTTAAAATATTCTTACAAAGCAATACTAGAATTATCTGTGCATTCAGAATATGAGTCCATCCCAAATGGCAGACTCATAGAAAAGTAGTTACTCAAAAGCACCTAACACCAACTCTTAGGTATTCTTGTTTTAGAAAGAGGCGGGTTTTGAAGATTATATTATCCCAAGGTCCCAAAGTGCGGAGCGTTTTATGCAGCAACGGATTCGAATATGAAATTTTGGATTCCCAAATCAAGCTTGCCAATCACAGAACGATTCCTATTCCAGCTCCTATGTACATATGTAGTTAGTTTATTGTCATTAAATTCTTGTTACTAACATTATAAATAACAAAGTACGTTCTTAGAAATGATTACAAATCGCTACCATTTGCAAATGTTATATACTCTACGCTGTTACAGATATATATTTTCCATCTGCATTTGTTTAGAAGTTCTGGTTTGAAACATCCTAAATTTGACAGAACTCGTGTATTGAATTTCCTCTGAGTTGGTACTCTTTGTTGCTTGGTCACTCAACAAGCGGCCCGGCGTGGCCAGGTAGGTTAAGGCGTTCGACTCGTAATCTTAGGGTCGCGGGTTCGAATTCCCGTCGCAACAAACATGCCCTCCTTTCCAGCTGTGGGGGTGTTATAATGTTATGGTCAATCCCACTATTCGTTGGTAAAAGAGTGGCCCAAGAGTTAGCGGTGGGTGGTGATGACTAGTTGCTTTCCCTCTAGCCTTACACTGCTAAATTAAGAACGTTTAGTGTAGATAGCCCTCATGTAGCTTTGCGCGAAATTCAAAAACAAACAAACACTCAAGAAGCTTACCTATTGTTTAATTGGGTAGTTGCAGTGTGTTCTACCTAATACTAGTAGAGTTCTATGGCTTTGCTGTTATTTTTCAGCTGCAGAGAAAATGTGAATTCTGGGTGTAGTTTTGGCTCTTCCACATAAGATTCATCACAAGGTTTTAGAAAGAAATTTGTTTCGTTTCTGAGCGTGCTAAAACCAGCTAATGAATTCCAGTCCTTATTTAGCCATACTCTTTAGCAAATACTCACTGATTAAATCCACTCCTTGTTTTGCCTTATTGTTTCCTACCTGTTGATGATGCACGTTTTATTTCAACTTCGTTGTACTTTCGAGGCAAGTTTTTTTTTCTTTTATCCCATTTAAATACAGTTTGTTTTATATCTTTTCAACTCAGTGGTCGACAAAAATATCTGGTATTTAGTTTAAATTTAAAGCATTTCATTTCATCTGCAACGAATTGTTACATCTTTATATATTAGATCCACGAATCTCTTGTTCATGCAGTGATCGAGTGACTGGATGATAGGTTTATCCTTGAATTAACAACAATACCTTTTAAAACAGTAGAAAGAGTACAATTTGCGACACAAGTATAACCGGTACTTCAGAAATACACTGGTAAATAATTACCAGATAATTATCACTGTATATCTGATAAACCCTATTATACTTCTTGTCCAAGACAGCTTGGTTCATTAGTGAAAAGCAATATAAACGAACATTCTTTTTATGGATTCAACTGATCTGTCAACCTTTTATGCACAGAATGAAATAGTAAATTAGAACTGTGTTAGTTTTCAGTACAAACAAAACCTTGATCATTATATCACTAGTTTACCTAGTTTAAAGATGTATATTACATTTAAAATTTCTCAGAAATAAGTCATTGCTAATATTATTAATCACCGTTGCTGTAAACCGGTTTCTAACGCAGTTTTCCCGACTCATAAAAATTACACTTAAAATATATTAAGAAATAAATACATGTAAAGTTTAGAATAAATGTAAATGCTTTAAAATATTTAAAATATTTCCTCGGTTTTAAATTTTAACGCCTCGATTTCTCTGTTCCTTTACTCCAGGCAATAAGGTAAAACCGCAAACGAAGTGTTAAATTTTGAAATTAGACAAAAACATATTTTATTTAAATAGTTAACAAAACAGTCCACATAACCATTTCGTTTAATAAAGAACCAAACACGTTGTCTAGATTTTTTTACGTTTCAAAATTTAAAGTAACAAAAATTTTGTACGATTAAAAAAAAACATTTTTTTAAGTTGACCAATTTATGGAAACAGGTAAATTTTGTTTACAGAAGTACCTAAATAATTATGCAATTTTAATTATTCATAAAATGATTTAATGATACTTAAAAGAAAGTCTTAGCTCTTAGTTTAAGATTTAATATTCTAAATAAAGTTTGCATATTATTTTTAAGATGTGAATAGCTTTTGTAATTGTAGTGGTCACGCCAACCTATTTTTATTTCTAATTTTGGTATAATTATAAATATAAAGTATTTTTAAATTTAAGTTCATAAAATTAATATCTTTGAATAATTTAAGTAAAAATGACTGTATTATTATTTCTATCTCTGTTAAAAGAAACAGTATTGTAATTTTGATTTATTTGTTTTGTTGTTTAGCGCAGAGTTACATAATGGGTATTCTGTGTTACGTCCACTACGAACATCGAAATCCGGTTTTCAGTGTTACAAACTTTTATATCTACAACTGAGCCACTGAATGAGTCTGTACGTTTGGATAAAGATCAAAATTTAAGAAAGTCTGAATACATTTTTAAAAGATTCAACTACGTTTTTGAAGTTACATAATAAGTCAATGGCTCAACCGATACTAAAGAGACTAGGTTACAAAGATACTTTTAAAATTGAAGGACAATATTTTAAATAAAAAACAACATTTAAGAACCAGATGATCAGGTAGCCACCCTGGAATTTTTTCAGGGACTTCTTAAGATTCGTAAAGAAAGATGTCCCTTACGATTTATCAAGTTTTTAACATTGTAACCTACAATTATGCTTTAGTTGGTTTTTTGTTGTTGAACATTTCAATATTTTTACCAACAATGAGTACATGTTAAAAGACAATGTTGAATTCTCTGGTGAAATTCAACAATTGAAGTTTGATAGCAATGTTTACTGCACCGGCATTGAAGTTGAGTCATTGTATGCAATGATCCTTGGAAGAAACATTACGTTTCTGAAATTGATGGGCTTTGCAACAAAAAGACCTAATTTTCTGCTAGATAGCAATCTTTTTGATTGAACTAATGGTGTTGTTATGGGTTCCAGATTGGTGCCTTTTTTTGCCAGTCTTTTTCTATGCTATAATGCAAAACAATGATTGAAAGACTGTTCGCAGTCTTTTAAATCGCTTTCCCACCTTAGATATTTGGATGGCACTTTTACTATTTTTAGAAAAATCCCTCAATTTCGCGAAATATTCGGCGTTTCGGTTTTCAAATCTAATTTTTAAAAACACCAACAGAGGATTCGGAGCACATTTAAATTGAACCGGGGCACTGGCCCTGTGTGCAAATGCTGATAGATACCTCTTGTTTGAACAAAATGTCTAGGCCTACATGAATCAACGTGTTTTCACTGTGCTAAGAAAAACTGTCATATGCAAAGTTCTACTTCAACGTCATGCATGCATGGAAACAGCATTGATAACTGAGCAGCATAACTAATAATCTATCTGTTGCAGATGCATTGATTCATGACAGTAGTGGTTAATTTTCAATGCAAAGTTAACCATAAAATGAACGTTTACTCCCTTGTATTGTAATTTCGCAAGCTTTCAAATAAAGATTAATGTTATTTTATCGTACATACAAAGCGTCACGTACTTATGAAGTTTTACTCAAATAATTTAATAATATCAAATAATTTTTCAACAAGAATGTTTTTTCTTATATATGTCATTGACAGAATAATTCGTAATTATTTGAATAAGCGGAGATTCAACTAACTTTACATATATGAAATTCCCAAATATCCTGCAATTATAACATTACCGTATGTAAGCAGACATTCTTTGCGTACAAAAAAATGGTTATGAAATATACTTCGTATGGTATGTCCCCAAGTGCAATTGAGATGTGTTTTGAAACCTAATTGCAGCCTACAAGGTTTTTCTTAAATTTAAGGACCATATTCCTGCATTAAAATCATCAAATAATTTATTTGTCCTTGCTGTAAGCATAGTTATATCGGGTCCACTAAAGAAAATTGTTAACTCGTGCGAAAAAACAGGCAATTTTAAGATTCACGACTAGATCGAGTGTAGTAGAACACGCCCTATATGAGTTGTCCATTCGAATTATTTTGAGATATTATCAAGGACAAATGATGAACAGAGGCTACGTATAATGGAGAGCTTATTCATACATTAATTGAGACCTCAAATTAACCAACTCAGCTTCGCGTATAATTACTCTTGTAATTACTTCGGTAAGATAATCAGTAAATTAGTCAGCATTGAAATATTATTGTCTGGTTCTGACAACAACAAGTTGCCTGAAATTATCGGTTAATAATTGTTTTATTCTACCCCTTCTACTGTTTTCATTTTTATTAAAACCTGATTAATTAGAGTCTTCACATAATATGTTTGGCCCGCATAACCCAGCTTACATGTAAATCGTAAAGTTTTACATGTCTTTTATGATTTTTATCTCATTCTAAGAATCGATAAAATTTCGAAATAAACGTATAAAGTATACATTATTCCAGCTTAACATAAAACTTGTCCAAAACTGGTTGACGAGAATTCAAACGTTGTTTATACATTAGGCCTAAACAAATCAATGTGTTTCAGCATGCTGCAACTAACTGTCGTCTGCAAAATTCTGCGACCTACATGACCTTGCAGTTTTCATCAAGAAGTAACTTAAATCTTACGCCATAAGACGTCTACTTTTATTTTAAAGTCTTGGGCCAAAGGTGTCGCTACATGCTTAAAAGACTCAGGGCTTTGGTCCACAGATGTATGAATTTTCGGCGTTTCAGTGTGATATCAATCATGGTTTTCTATTCCGATTTTTCACGACACCAACCGAGGATTCGAAGTGCTGGGATATATAAGTGGGGTACGGGCTCAGTGTGTGATAGTGCTCAGCGCCTCCTCTGGTTTGAACAAAATATTTGTCGCTAAACCTACATGAACCAGTATGTTTTTCACTGTGCTATAAAAATTGTCATCTGTAAAGTTCTGCTACAACCCATATGACAACGACAATGGTAACTGGGCAACAGTGACGTGGTCTGTTAACCAGATTTTCAAGACAATGTTTAAAATATTTCATAACACGTAAAAGCTCTAAGCCAACCGCAGTCAAGAACTCATGCTTGGAGATACTTTTTGTTCGGTTGTTTGTTTTAGTGCAAAGCCACATTTGGCTATTTGCGCTTTATTCACTACGGGGAATCGAAATATAGATTTTAACATTAAAATTCTCAAAATTTACTGCTGACCTACTAGAAGACTGCTAGTAGATAGTGCTAAATAATAGCCATCAAACAATGAAATTGTTGCACGAGCAACACGAGATTTGGAACACCGTTCTTGCAAAGAGAAATTAAAACATAATTTTATTTTTCTGAATAAGCATTGTATATTATTCTAGATTTCCTGAATAAACTTTCAATGTCGCATTTATGCGTGAAAATACGCAAATACTTAACCATTCTATCTGAAAATTTGTATATGTTTATACATATAAGTTTTTATGGCTTTGCCATTTTGGGTGACACTAAGCGAATTATCGTCCATTATTTAACGAGTAAACAAGTAATAAAAATAGAAAAAGTAAGGATGGTAATGCCTAAAGTACAGAAACACGATAGGGATGAATACACAAACCCATACAAAAATTCCTCATATAAGTAGTCAACTCTTTCCAAGAAAAACTTGTTATCTGTTTCTTTGTTTAATTTCGCGCAAAACTGCACGAGAGCTATCTGCGCTAGCCGTTACTGATTTAACAGTGTAAGACTATAGGGAAGGCAGTTAGTCGTCACTACCCACCGCCAACTCTTGGACTACTCTTTTACCAACGAATAATGGCATTGATAGCCACATTATAACGCCCCCACAGCTGAAAGGGCAAGCATGTTGGGAGTGACGGGAATTCGAACCTGGGACCCTGAGATTACGAGTCCGGTGCCTTAACAACTTGGCAATGCCCGGCCGACTTTTATCTACAACTAAATGCAGAATTCATTTTATCTGCATGAATTCAGGTTTGAATAAAATAATTTAAAGTAAATAATGCTATGTAGTCTTTTATAACCTTGTAACACTGACTCAGTGGCTACTTGTGTAGGAATATTTTGTATGGTTTTGTGCATTTATCTCTAAATTGTTTCTGTTCTTTTGGACATTGTCATCCATAGGTCATACTTATTTGTTTCAAAATATTACTACTTGTTTCTCCACTGATTTTAAGCAATCAAAATTAATGAATAGTAGTCGCTATGAAACCAGCAGCTTTAGTCTGGTGTGATGAGTTGTCTCGATGAACATCATGTGTTGAAGTTGGTGAAATGTTATGCTGCTACTACACTCTCAGAGTTAAAATGCAACATTTTAGTGTGTAAATCGTCATAACAATTTCAAAAATTGGGAAGCATATCCTTCTTACGTCAGAAGCAGAATATTTGAATGTTACACTGCACTCCTGTTCTCTACTTATGCGATATTTTGGGGCTAAATTGAAGGTCTTAACAGTTTTTGAAAACCTCGAAAACCTGGGTTAAATGTTTATAGAAATATTTTAGAGAGATAGGAGGTTATGATTATGCAAAAGAGGAGGTTATGATTATACAAAATATATGTGTTGGTAATTTTGTTTACCGCTCCATCCCTAGATACTAAGCACTATAGTACTTATTGATACTTCCTATCTTTGAAAGAGTTCTATTAACACATCTGTTTGAAACGCTGGTGCATTTTATTAGAAAAAGGCATTTGTCGTTTTCTTGTCACTGACCTGATCTAATGCCAATCCCAAGTTTTTCTTTCGTTCCCGGAGTATTAGCAGTAAGTTTACGGTCTTACAACGTTAAAATTCGGAGTCGGCTCCCCACGGTTGACAAAAGCAGATGGCCCAGTGAGGCATCACTTTAAAACAAATATCTAGTTCTCATGGTACGCATGAGAAGAAATAACATGAACAAAATCACGTGGTCTGCTGGAGGTGGAAACTGTGAAAATACTATGAAGTAACTTATTTAGCTCTTAGAATACACAGTATTGTTTATCAATATACTAATATTTCTTTGGAACGATATCTTTGATAACACAGACCTGAGATGGTTTCATTGTTCTTCAGTAATTCCTGAGCGTTGAATCCAAAATGAAATCCATTTTTCTCCACCAGATTTTTCACAAAACATGATATGTACTTCTACATAAGTGAATCATTTTTATTGAAATCAGGTCATATTTTGTTATGCTTAAAATGTTTACAACCATTAGTTATAGATTTATCTAAACCAATAGCGACGTGAGAGCCTTATCGATCGTTCTAGAACACAAACATAATAATAACAAAATAATGTTCACTGTGGTAAACGAAATAATAATTTGATCTAAGTAACAATTTTTTTCCTTCCCGATTTGTTAAGAGTCGTTACATGATAGAAACAAAATGAATATTATTTTCGAAATCTGAGTAGCCAATTTATGGAAAATCTATTATTAAAACCAAAACTTTTAAAATACATATTCACAGGCCTGTGTACTTTTCTGAAATGTTGCGTGTGTGTTTTTTATATAAATATTTTAAGTAATCTTTTTCACTTGTATGTTTAACCGAAATCTGTCGTGTTTGACGTAACTTCAGCTTAACTTTGGAAACCCTAAATAAAACAGTGCATCGCTAATCCCTATTTCTGGCAGCCTGGTCTATTCAGTTTGTTTGTATTGGATAATCGCGTAAAGCTATACAAGGGTAAATTGTATCAGTTGTCCCTATATTTGAACTGATAAACTATAGGGAAAACAACTAGTCAAAAGCACCCTTGGTGAATTACTGGGCTGCTCTAATTAAATAGTGAAATATGACTGTCACTCTTATAACGCACTAATATCACAAAAGTGGACAGCATGATTTTGCGGCAAAGGAAAGGAAACCATGAGCCCTTGCAATCATACTCCAGCATGTTAACCAGTAGGACACGATCCAGTTAACTCAATTATAACTCATTCGTCTGAATTCAAAGAAATGCAGAGTCAAGCAGAATTGAGAGAAAGTAGGGTAGCAATTAATAAATTACTTTGTGTCGCTCAGTAACTGGACAGGCTTAGCGTTGAAATCAACGAATTACAAGCAGGTATCTAATTAACTCTGTGTAAATACGAGTATGCAATAGCCGTATATAGAATACTGAACATTTTAAGCCATATTACATGTTTAATAATGTGAACCTAAAGATTTCAGTAGATTGTCTTGTCGTATTCTTGAACTACATATGAGTTGCTACAACAAGATCGTCACATTTTATTTATCCGATTTAAGTTTTGGTTTTGTGCGTTATCAGCCATTCGATTTTTTATTATTAAGCAAAAAGCTACACAATGGGCTATCTGGGCTCTGCCACTGTAGATATCAAAACCTGAAATACAGCATGGTAACCTGTAAGATTTAGATTATCTACGAGTCTCAAAATATCCACCAGAAGTACAGTCTTTGAAAAGAATATCTAAAAAAAAAATGTGATATTTTTATTCTTTCTCTGTAGGAAATAAATAAGTCATTATATATACCACTTTTATAAATAATATTTTCTCACGATAAAATAAATTCTTATGCAACTGTAGGATAAACGTGGCTGCCCTCTCACCTCTCCCTCTTCTATGGGCCCTGCTTGGCCAAGCGTGTTAAGGCGTTTGACTCGAAACCCGAGGGTCACGGGTTCGAATCCCGGTCGCACCAAACATGCTCGCCCTCCCAGCCGTGAGGGCGTTATAATGTGACGGTCAATCCCACTATCCGTTGGTTAAAGAGTAGCCCAAGAGTTGGCGGTGGGTGGTGATGACTAGCTACCTTCCCTCTAGTCTTACACTGCTAAATTAGGGAGGGCTAGCGCAGATAGCCCTCGAGTAGCTTTGCGCAAAATTAAAAAAAAACAAAACAGCCCTCTTCTAGGTGAGAGGTACTGATTATAAATAATGACCACAATAAGAAAAATTGAGAATCAAGTTGTGTTTATGGAATTTGAAGTACTGTAACAACAAATTAATTAATAATCGGAATTCCCTCGGTGACCTACTGAAGTTTGATATAAATTTATTACGATATAAATTTTCAGTTTTCCAAATGTGTGTAAGGTGACTAAACACGCAGGAAAAAAGCCCGACTGACAAAAACAGTAGGATGGCTGGGTGGGGTGGCTGTTTGATCATGAATGACGCTACCCATACACCAAACCAAGTAGAAGGGATAAATGCCAGAGTAAACCAAAAACTTTGTTTTCATGTACTGTGATATACATATTATAGGTATTAATATATTACGACTACTAATTAAAAATACCTGTTGATAGAAAAAGTGGAATATTGTATTTTGTTTTTCATCGGCAATGTCACTGGTATGTTCATGACTGCAATTTTTGTGGCACTTTAATAATGATGTAAGATGTCTAACGCAAAACGTTTTCTGGGTTTTCCAAGGACAAGGTCAGTTTTTGTTGTTGTTTCTGTGTGCGTCATAGTTGTGTTCTTTTTCTTCTTTTTTTCGTACAGCTATCTCTATATTTACGTCACGCTGATGGGCTCGAAAATTGCAGGTGTCCCACTCTTTCAATCAACGATTAAGGGATTCTATCTGGGTTCTCCGATTTGAAGGAGCCAAAATCTGACGTTTTAATATTTGTACAAGGTTTAACAGTACGAAACTTTACAAATTGTGCTTAATTAAGTGGAGAGTTTCATTCAACAAATAGTCATAAATATAAATCCCTTCAGAGAGGGAGAGAAAATTAAAAATTGAAACCTAATTGTATGCGGGTATTATAAGCTCATTTATATCTATATAAATCTATATAAATGGTGTGTTTTAAATAAATTTCAAATAAATCAACTTACTTCAACATGAATACTTCTAAACTCCCTGTGACATTTTGCTTATTAGGTCATGAATCAGTTGCGTGTCAAAGTTATGAAGATCAGGTTGATCCAGTACATATTAATGTGTGAATTAACGGTTGGTTTGGTTTGTTTTGAATTTCGTGCAAAGCTACACAGGGGCTATCTGTGCTAGCCGTCCCTAAGTTAGCAATGTAAGACTAGAGGGAAGGCGGCTCCACTGGAAAGACATAAAAACAAGAATGTAAAGTTGTGGGGACATTTCCAAAGCATTACTGAACAGATGACCTTGAACAGTTACCTAGGTGAGATTTATATCTTCTAGTCTGTTAAATCAGGCCCGGCATGATCAGGTGGTTAAGGTACTCAACTCGTAATCTGAGGGTCGCGGATTCAAATCCCCGTCACACCAAACATGCTCACTCTTTCAGCCGTGGGGGGCGTTATAATGTTACGGTTAATCCCACTATTCGTTGGTAAAAAAACAGCCCAAGAGTTGGCGCTAGGTGGTAATTTTAGAAAAAGTAAACACATTGCATAAATTCATCTACAGAGATTTTTCCATATCCTCTATATCTGTTTATTTATCTCAACGCTACCTCATGCACACAATGGAACAAACGGACAGATCAGAAATCTCTGTGGCTCAGGCATAACTGACCTGATTTTAAAGTATGAACGAAAGTAAAAGCATTCATTTGGAAACTACAGCGCTACTTTTAACCGTAGGCAAGCCATGGCCAGGTGGTTAAGGCACTCAACGCGTAATCTAAGGGTCGTGGGTTCAAATCCCCATCACACCAAACATGCTCGCTCTTTCAGCCGTGGGGACGTTATAATGTGACGGTCAATCCCACTATTCGTTGTTAAAAGAGTAGCCCAGGAATTGGCGGTGGATGGTGATAACTAGTTCTCTTCCCTCTAGTCTTACACTGCTAAATTAGGGACAGCTAGCGCAGATAGCCCTTATGTAACTTTGTGCTAAATTCATAAAGAAACAAAAACAGACTTCTAACCATATAGCAAGATTAGCTGTCACTCTTATAACACATCCATATCGAAAAAGTGCAAAGCGTGTTTCGTAGAACCACGTCTCGAACTCAAGACCATTGAATCTCTAATACAATAAGCTAATTCAGCCAGACTTGAGTCTACTTTGTGTTATCTCTATGAAACTTATTTCGTCAGTTCTTTCGTCACGAAGAAACCTGACTTTGTTTCGCCACGTTTTTGCCTTTCTTCTAATGAACTTTTTCTAGGAAAAGTGTACCATAAGATACTTTTCAGGTACCATTGATGAGAAGAGCACAGATAGCCCATGAAGTTGCTTTGTGCTCAGCTTCGAGCAAACGATCCTTTTCAGGAAACTTATTTCGTCTCTAGGAGTCTTGTTTGGTCAGCTGTGCTGTTACTAGAAAATTTGTTCTGTCAACCCTTTCGTCTTTAGGAGAACTGTTTTGTTATCTGCCTTTTTTTCGACTGTCTCTTGAAAATTTGTTTCATCAATTCTTTCACCTAGGATCTTTCAGTGATGACGAGAAACCCACTTGTTGAGAAATTTATATGCAAAAACGGCTCGTTTGGGCTGAGAAAACACTTTACATAGAAGAGCGAACAACGTTTCGACCTTCTTCGGTCATCGTGAGGTTCACGATGACCGAAGAAGGTCGAAACGTTGTTCGCTCTTCTATGTAAAAGTGTTTTCTCAGCCCAAATGAGCCGTTTTTGCATATAAATCTAGGATCTTTGTTTCGTCAGCTATCCCGTGTCATGTAAATTTGTTTCGTCTGTTGTTTAATTTCAAAGAAACGTATTCTGTTTGATGTTTGATCTCTAAAAAAAATTTTGTTGTTGTTATCTGTGCATTTCTTTAGTGTACTGATTCTAGGGACTTGTTTCTTCAGTGTTTTATCTCTAAGGGTCTTGTTTCGTTAGCTCTTTCGTCTCCTGGGAATTTATTTCGCTGTTTATGTCGTTTTTATGAATCATGTTTCATCTACGTCATAATTTCTTTAAAATTATATTGTCTCTTCACAACCTGCTTTATAATCTCTCTATTATTTTGAAAATTTCTGAGCAACATTTAGTCGTAAGTTGAATTCAACATAAAATACACAAAAACTGCAACAGAAGGTTTGCTTACGGATTATTTCTCTTGATATAAACTGCGCAAGTGGTTAACAAATGGAAAGAAAAAACAAAAAACATCCATGATGTGCATTATAATATCCGAGATTAGCATCTTCAGGAACAGATTCAATATTCCAAAATTAATTATAGGTGAGGGACCTTATTAACACTAATGTATTCAAACTAATCTATTCATTGCCTGTCAGAGGCCCGGCATGGCCAGTTGGATAAGGCGTTCGATTCGTAATCCGAGGGTCGCGGGTTCGAATCCCCGTCATATCAAACATGATTGCCCTTTCAGCCGTGGGGGCGTTATATAATGTGACGGTCAATCCCACTACTCGTTGGTAAAAGAGTAGCCCAAGAGTTGGCGGCGGGTGGTAATGACTAGCTGCCTTCCCTCTGGTTTTACACTGCTAAATTAGGAACGGCTAGCACAGATAGCCCTCGAGTAGCTTTGCGCGAAATTTAAAAAAGAATCGAAACAAACCAGCTATATATATAATATTTTTACCTTTGTCCATTGAAATCAACTGCTGCATAATTTCAAATCTCAACACAAAAAAAAGTAAAAGATTTATACCTTATTGTTCCTATCCTGCTTAATGATTCTATAAATAGTTTATTGGCTCTCAGCTCGCTTAAAAACACAGCCGACGTGCTCTTGCATTATCGTTTTTAACTTTGCTAGTTGGGGTAATGATATCTATTGTCTTCTAATTTCTCAGATTCCTGCATATTAAAAATTCCTATAGTTAGTTTTCATAAATAAAAATCACATAGTAACAAGTTTAAAGGTCTTAAACCTCTAATCCTTTTATTTGATAGATCTACTAACTGTAAGTTTTTAATGTAAAAGGTTTGTTTTAGTTAAGCTTTTACTACGTTTCATCATTGCCTCTCAGAGAACTTTCACTTACCAGTTTATTGTTTGTTTGTTTTTTATTCCAATCGCTACCCAGATCTTTGAAATAACTAGCAACAATTACAATAACTACTAACCACGAGTGTTTAGAACTCGAACTCTTACTCGTATAAATTATTACTCGTATAAAACTAATTCAGTTGAAATTTCTACAATTCATCTTCTGAATTAAATAAAATAAAGATTAACAAAAAGTTCAGCGACTAAAAATTCGACTCATGTTGATAAAAGTACCAATCACAATTGAATTTAGACAATTCAAACACCTTACTAATGAGATAATGTGTGTGTGTGTGTGTCTACAATACATTTTTTAATTTCTTGTGTGTGTGTCCGAATTCATTCTACATTTTTGCACAATTGTAAACAAATATCTTTGAATCTATAGAAAAAAACACTTAAAATTATACTTTATGCAGTTTACTAAAACAATGATAAAAAAGAAGGAAGGACTTTAATGCCTACTGCGTTGAGTAACATTTTTTTATATAATGTAATTTAGTAAACAATTATTAACACCACGTGGAAAAAATTTTATTTTCCTTTTTTAGTTTTCGATAAACGTTTCTAATTTATGGATTCGAAAATAAATTTGCATGTAGTACACTGACAAGACGTGAACCTAAAACATATGTATGCCTTAATATAAGCTAATTTAATACACCGTATAATAGAAATTTTTGTTTTTCTTAATATTTATTTGTTCGTAGAAGAAAGCGCTTTTATTCTTAGCTTTATGTTATAACACCTAACCAACAGTCAGTTGGTTCTCCTTGTTAGTAGATTACTCTAACAGTCAGATCATTAGTTAACAGTCAGAAGAACCCGTTGTTGATGTGCCAACAGTTCCAAACTGTTGTTGATAATTTTCTTTATCTTCACCCCATGTCTCCACGAATGAAAGGTTTTTCCACATGTGAAGCAACTAATATTCACCTATTTCACCACGATACGAAACCATTGGAAAACATACAGATTAAATACTCTTTCAACATGATTACTTTGAACTGGAGGCGTTAGGGTGCGTTGGTTTTGTCTGTTTGTTTTTGATCGGTACAGGTGGTACTACTATAACGACAATCTATTATTAATTCATACATAACTGTCTATTGTTTTAATTCCTTCTCGTACTAGGCTGTCATTATAGAATTGTCCTTGAATTACGTTCGTTTCTTCAAGATCGCTATTAATTGCAAATAGCCGTTCTTACGTCATTAACTGCTTGTAGCCTTCACATGAGGCCTAGATTCAGTTGCGCAGTTGTTCAGTAAAGCGTGTGTATTCATATACGTCATACGTGTATCATGTATTTGACATGACGAATTTTCCTTATATATTTTCATAGTTACAAATGAACACGTGTACGTGTGTTCATCCATGTTACCCAAACAACACATTTACATGACAATTATTTTATAAAGCACGTTTCGAGAAAAAGACACTTCTTTTGTATGCCACTTAGAAACTTACTAATTAGCTTTGGTTTTGATTTTTAGTAAGTGCTACTAGCACACATAATAATAGGGCCTTGATCTTGCCAACGATAGTCTACTGTTTTGGCGCTTTTGATGTTTTGCTAATTCTCCTCTATCTTACATTTCAAGAAAACTTCATGATTTTAGTTTTACTAACCGATTAAAACTTACAGACTACATATATATAAAGAAACTACATGTTAAAAATAAATTGAAATTGAAATGAAAGTTAACTAAATCTAAAGATAAATAGGGAATCAATGCATTTATACTAAACGTCCAGTGAAACATTAGAACTTTAAGAGACATTTTATAATATACAACCACACGCCTTGTGTCAAGTTTCAGCCCATACTCACGGAGTATGGCCACAAATATTGAGATTCTTTGTTTGAAAGAGATGTTTATTAGAAATACATTTTAAAAACGGTGTTTTTTTTTCTTGGTAACACTTTCTTAGTGTTTTTTTAACACTTCAAGTTTGTTTGTGTTTTCTTATAGCAAAGCCACATCAAACTATCTGCTGAGCCCACGGAGGGGAATCGAACCCCTCATTTTAGTCTTGTAAATCCGTAGACTTACCGCACTACCAGCGGTGGGTAACGTTTTAAGTAAGTTTCTTTTTTTTTTTAGTTTTTCAGTTTCCAGATGTTTTTTTCCTTCCTGGTTTATCTTATTTTTAAGTTAGTTGTTGTTGTTTTTGAATTAAACACAAAGTTACACAATGGGCCATCTGTGCTCTGCCCACCACAGGTATCGGAACTCGGTTTTTAGCGGTGTGAGTCCACAGGCATGCCGTTGTGCCACTAGGTGGCTTTTAAGCCTACCTTGATAATATTAGTATTAGAATATTATTTTGACGCCTTTGCTGTTTCCTTCACCATCTGTGAATCTTATCTCAACTGGCATAGCTGAATATGTAAATAACACCAAAACGATTTTGACGCCTAACCACGTCGTTACAGCTCATGTCGCTTCGCCAGATCGTTTTCTATCTGTTTAGATATAAATGAACAGTTTTCAAAACATAGCAGAATTAGCTCTTTTTTCTTTTTTTTAATCAAAGTCTGTAAATAGAAATATTTTAACAAGGAACAATTGACAAAAAAAACCTTTTGATCACACTCTGAACAAGCCATAACGTTGAATACAAACCTTCTGAAATACGTAAGAAAAAGAAAAACAACACGGTGCTGTACAACAGTAATAATATAAGTTGTGAAAAATGTGCAGACAGGAAACTATTTGGTTACAAGATACCCTTATCTGCGTGACAACGTACAAAACACGTGCAGTAAACTGGATCAAACATTCTTGATTTAATTCAAAGGAACTGCATTTTTTAAAACAATAACATTTTTCATAAGTCCTAACCGCAGGAAACGATTAATTTTCCACAATATCACTTCTCTAAAGTTATCCAAGTGGCTTACAGCATTAGATTTGACTTGTTCGCATCTGATTAAACGAATATCTAATAAAACTGGATAAATATATTTCTACCTAAGGACCGTAATTATATAGACTATATATTTCTACCTAAGGACTGTAATTATATAGACTATATATTTTTACCTAAGGACTGTAATTATATAGACTATATAGTTCTACATAAGGACTGTAATTATATAGATTATATATTTCTACCTAAGGACTGTAATTATATAGACTATATAGTTCTACCTAAGGACTGTAATTATATAGATTATATATTTCTACCTAAGTACTGTAATTATATAGACTATATAGTTCTACCTAAGGACTGTAATTATATAGACTATATAGTTCTACATAAGGACTGTAATTATATAGACTATATATTTCTATCTAAGGACTGTAATTATATAGGCTATATATTTCTACCTAGGGACTGTAATTACATAAACTATATATTTCTACCTAAGGACTGTAATTATATAGGCTATATATTTCTACCTAGGGACTGTAATTATATAGGCTATATATTTCTACCTAAAGACTGTAATTATATAGGCTATCTTAGGTTTGCTGGTAGCATTCAGTTTTACCGCTGATATATCATCCTCAATTTTTTTTAAGTAAACATTTTTTATTTATAAAAACAGATGTATCTGATGTATGACAACATTTTCTTTAAAGGAAATGTTTATATGTAGATATATATAACACTTGTTAAAATCTGTAAGTTAAAATATTCACTTTAATTTGTTTCTATCAGTTTGCTTTCCAGTGGCTCAGCTGTAAGTCTGAGGGCTCACACCACTGAAAACCCAGCTGCAATACTCGTGGTTGATGCAGACAGATAGCTCATGATATGGCTTGGTGCCTAACAGCAAACAAATAAACAAATTTTATCATGAATGAGAACACAACAGAGATGAATGAACGGAATAGTGCTCACATCACGATGTAAAGAACTCTGCGAAGAGTAGAATATGTGAAGCTTACACTTGTGTAGCTAAGTTACGAGAAATAATCTCTGGTGAACCTAAGGTGAACCTCTTTCGTTTCTTTGTGAATCTAAATTAAAACACGTGTTCTCACTTAGGCGAAAAAAAAAATAGGGAGGGAATAGGGCAGATCTTAAACAACTATTAAAAGCTTGTCGCTGAAAAACAAAGAGGAAACTTTAATATGTGTTTAAAAGATAGAGGGGGGATCATCCTCCATAACAGTAAACAATGAAATATCCATTTACTAACTTAACGTAAAATAGCTATTTTATAAAACGAACATTAATTGACACAGAAATGTATTAGTTTACATTAAAGAACCAACAATGTTGATGATGATGACATCTCTGTAAGAAAACAAACTGGTTTTGGTTTTAAACAATGAAAATATTTGATATTTAAACTACGTATACATTCAAGCATGGCTATCCGCTGTTTTAAACTTTGCCGTTTCCTTATTCCTTACATTGTTACCTTCTTAGGCCCTATTCATCCTACAAACTCTGATTGGATCTATGTCTGCTACAATGTTATCAAACTGAAGATCTTTCCAAGTGACTAGTTATGGGAAAACAGTTTTATTACGCATATACAATCTCTACTATTAAGTGAACTATGCAACTCAGGTATATGACTAACACGTTTCTCAGTAAATAGAAACTCGTACTACACAATGAAAGACTTCTATTACACAGCAGCGTTTCTGAGTCTTTGACCTTTCATATTTACTCACAGAAAGATTTATCTGATATTTACTTAATTATTAACACATTTAGACGTCAAGAAACTTTGTACTATTAGTTCTGAGCAATTCACGGATTTATTGGACCTTAATGAATGGAATGTATTGTATGTTTCACTTCATTAATAGTAAACAGTACAAAACACGAATCTGTTGTGCCTTAATAAACATTATTTACTAGAAAGAGTAATAAAACACAAGTTAATTGGACTTCAGTGAACACTAATTATTGAGTTTTACTACGTTACAATTAAATATAGCACAAACTTGTTGGATTTTAATGAACGTTATATGAATGCTTTACTGTATTATTTAAAACAGTACTAAAACACGATATAGTATACTTCACTGCATTACACTTGTAAAACATTATTAAACCAAATGAACATTAAATTGTTTGTTATTTAAGAATCTCTATTTTAAAATAATTATTTTTTTGCTTGTATCTTGTAAGTAACGTATTTTGGTGATTAGCAAGTAGAAATCTATTAAAGAATCAACTGGTTGTGCGAGGTTAAATTTAACACTCGTTTAGTTAATTCTTTCCTACTGAATGAGTCAAAATCACAAGGCAAGTAGAAATAAACCCATGAATAATCAGTTCTGAAAAGGCTACAAGAAACAATGTCGCTACTTACCGTATTCTTAATACACTGAATCATACTTAAGTGAGATTTAGAATTATTACTTTCTCGTAAAGTTTCCACGACAAAACTGAACTTTACACATTAATCGTCTATGATCGTTGTTTATATTGGACTATTAACCTGTTCAGTGTCGTAAATGAGATAACTTGTCCAAGCCGATCGGTAACACAGTGCCACGGACGAGCTAAATCGTTCTCAATAAAACCTAACTTCAACGCTAGATGTCAGCACCATACATGCATTTGACCTACTTACATATTGTTTCACTTTCGATCCAAAATGGCGTCACGAAAAAGGTTACAAAATGAAGAAGCATTAGAGTTGTACTTTGAATTTGGTTCAGAGTTGCTGCAGCAGCTGAAATACTTGGCAGTCAACAGGTTAAAGACAAGAACTTCACAAACGAATGAAAGGATGACGGGTAATTTTGCTTCAAAAGTGAAATCATGATTGGTAGTAAAGAAATGTCAGTTACTACTCTTTTAGTTTATAAGTCCCTTTGTTACGAAATTTTATTGTCGAATAATCGGGTACCCATAAACACGTACTACATGTTGTCCTTATTCCATAACTTGTTCCTTTGGCGTTATGTCACTGTATTATCACATTCAAGTCACTTTTATAAAATATATTTAACCTTCTAAGTTTGTGGTGGTGTTCTTATATTATTAGCTTTTGCTCTTTTTGTAGATGATTCTGTTTCTTTTCCATTGCAGGAAATTGCTGCCATTTTAATAAGTTTCATTAAAACTCTATTTTGGAACCTCACCACGTCATTAGAGTCCATATCACCACGTCCGGTCATGCTCTATAAAATTATATGTACAATTATGTTAATTTATAGACTTCTACGCTCAATCCTATTTTCATATGATTAAATGACAAGATCTGTCTATATGTTTAATTTTTTCTTCACATTTCTGAAATGACTGCACGCTGCTAATAGCTGAGTACAATGAACATTCCTAAATATAGTATCACTTTATGTACAACAAAATGTCATTTATGTGTCCACTTTTTGACCAACTCCAACTTTACAGTGTGATCCATGGTGGGAATTTGGGTTCTTATTTATTTAATTCCCCCAAGGGAACTTAAATATAACAAGGAATACCAGAAACTTCAGTTTCTCTTCAATCCATTATGTGAGTTAAGGTTAAATGACACCTAATTTTAGTGGAAATTTAGATTTTGATATTGAGATTGGTTCAAGACATCGTGAGAAGTTATAAGTGTACCATGGGGGAAGTTGGAACTCGGATCTCAAACTCCCCCCCCCATGGTACTCCCAAGGAGCCTATGTGTAATTTTTCTAACTCAACCCAAATTGACATGCGTCCTTAGCCTCCTCCGGGGGTATAAAAAAGATGTCACTGTACAATCTACGTCTATAGTTGTTTTTGAGAAATCTCAAAGAAACTTGATATGTACCCTTAGGACCCCTAAGGGAAGTCGTAATTTGGATTTGACTCCCTATATCACCCACTCTAGGGGACATCTTTTGCAACTGCTCTGATTTCTGCCAAACTTCTTAGGCACCTGTGATAAGACATAGGTTACCCTTACGTCAGTCCCTGAGGTACTTTATATATCTTCCCAGTGCGTCGAATAGATAGCTCAGCTAATATACTATAAACAAAACTACCCAAACTGCGGACATATGGCCCATATTTACTGGGCCTCTATAATGCAAATTTATTGCTTGAACTACTATTTTGGGCCTAAGATGGCCAAATGGTGAAGGCGCTCCAGTCGTAATCTTATGGTCACCGGTTCGAGTCCCAGTCACACCAAACATGTTCACCCTTTCAACCGTGGGGGCGTTATAATGTGACGATCAGTCCCAGTACTCATTGGTAAAAAAAGTAACCCAAGAGTTGGCGGTGGGTAGTAATGATTGGCTGCTTTCCCTCTAGTCTTACATTGCTAAATTAGGGACGGCTAGCGCAAATAGCCCTCGTGTAGTTTTGCAAAAAAAATTCAAAAACAAAACTACTATTTTGTACTTTTATCAATTTAATGATCATTGCTACTACTTATTTAACCTAGTTACGAACAGTAATTAGTAGGTCTACTTATTTATGCGCCCTAATGTAAATCAATGTCATATTCGGGGTCCACTTTAGGGGAATCCCCGTAAAAGTTCTTCCGCGAAATGCCAGGGTTCCCGAACGGGTTGGGGTAGAAAGTTTTTCCTCTATGCAAACCTCGAGGCCAAAACGGACGCGTGGGCCTGTGGCCCACATTTACAGGGCCTCTATAATGCAGATTGAATTCATGAACTCCTACATTTACATGCAGTGCTATAACGTAAAACACTTCTACATTTAGAGTCAGCTTTCGGGGAATCACCATAAAAGTGATTTCGCGAAACACTCGGGGTTTCGTAAAGCCATAGTTGAAAATTTTCACCTTTGTACAAACTTCGAGGCCGAAACTATTCGTTTAGCGCCTATAAATCAGCGAGACCGGAGATTCAGAAGGAGTCACGTGACACGCACGCAGACATTGAATCTTATTACACAAATATTTCATTTTGAACTCATCGGCTGCTTAGCAAATAATTTCAACATCAGAATCAAATCTCTATATTTCGAAATACGTATGTAGAAGCTTTTTATAAAATATGAAACATTTGCTTAGAAACCAAAGACAAGTTAGGGTTTAAAGACGAAGCGTCACTAACTGCAAACTTTGATAAATATTTATAAATCTCGCTCAAACAAAGTATTTCTGGGGTTTTGCCGATTTACAAAATAACACATGCTTCTTAATAATCTCAAAATCTTTAAATAATGTTTTACATTTTTCTTGTTTTTATATTTGTGAGTAAAATTAACCCCCTCTTGTTGTTTTATAAACAGAACGCGTGGTTGACCAATTCTACACGTGCATTCTTAATACGACCCTTTCAAGAAATGAACACGTCATTTACAAAGCCTCTTTTACAATGAATCATGTATTTCGTACAAAGTTTTTATTCCCTTTTTGCGTAGTTGACGGTAATTGGGATATTACTACGCGTGTATATAAAAACAAAAACTCGGTTTTGCTGAAAGTTACCATAATTTCTCTTTTAAAGCTGAAATTTCAGTAAATTAAATAGAAAAAATTATACTATTACATTCAATTTTTCTGGAAAAAACTTGAAAACATCGATTAACTACAAACAAGGATATCACGTGAGCCCAATCCTCTAAGCGTCTTCTTACGTCACAAAAATGTATAGCTTTAAAAAGTCCTGAAAACTGCATAGTTAATGGTGAGTCTTGGCACAGAAACAACTCTCATATTTAGGTCGTGACAGATACCCTAAGTAATAGCCATCGGTATTTTCCATGTTTTCTTCCTGGTTCTTCGTACACATAATGAAGAATATATGTTAGAGAAGGTTGAATATACAAGCGAACATTCATGTTTTTATCGTTTATTCTTCTATTGGAAAGAAATCAAGATATGAAAACAATGCAACAACATTCGTACAACATTTAATACAAAACAAGAAAAAAAGTTTCTTGATTTTGAAAGTTCACAAAACATTCACAAAGTCTATTGACATAGACAGGCTATTTAACAACACCCATCGACAGCTCCTGGACTTTTATAATTGACTACGAGGATTTTGACCGTCCATTTTCTAACATAATTAACGGCACCAAAGAGCGATGCACGTTTTTGCGGCCACGGGATGAGAACCATGGACTCTCAGATGTACAATCCGTACGTTAACCACTACCATGCTAGAAAATTATTAAATGAAATATCTGAAGATATTTTCTTAAGAACAAATAGTATACTTAGATTTTTGTGTTCAATTTTCACCTCAGTGGCGTGTCTGCGGTCTCATATTTTTAGAAATTTGGTTTCGACACTCATAATGGGCAGAGCATAGATGGTCTTTTTTGTAGTTTGTGCGTAATAACATATAACGAGTATTTAACATAGTAAATTTGACTGAACTGTGGATGATGTATACGGAAACAGGACTATATCTTTATTCTCTTAATAACTTGAGATCAGTAAAGACAATGTTTCAAGCCGTAAGATGAAGCATGAGCACCTTAACAACACGTCTAGTGGAACTTAACTTAGCAACATCAGGTCGGATTCCACATCTAAAAACATATCAAGTTCTGTTGGGCCGATGGAAAATGACGATGCTTACATAACTACTCATCGAAATGGTTTTGTTACCTCAAGTAAACTACATTACAACCAACACGACCACAAATACGAAGAAAATTCCAGTGTTGTAACTGACTGGGCAGCATTAAACACTCTTTTAAAATAGAAGAAATAAAAATCAAACCAAGAACTCTTTAATTTTGAAACACGCGTTCTCGTTTCCAAGAAAATGGACTATGCCCGATATCAAAAGGTCAAAGTTTAAAGTCACGATTTACTAAAAGGTTTTATTGCGATTGTATTTTTTAATTTGCCCTGGTGGAACGACGGTTAGTTTACAGACTTACAACCCTAAAATCCGAGGTTTTATTCCCCCTGGGTAGTTACCAGAGATAGCCCAATGTGGCTTTGCTCAAAAACAAACAAACAACCTTCCGTCTTTTCCGTTATAGGATAATTTATAACTGAGTTGCTAAACTATTAAAAAGTGAACGTAATCAAAATAGCTTCAGTCATGTGTAACCTGGCATGGCCAGGTGGTTGGGCGCGCACTTTACTCATACTTTGAGAGATGTGGGTTCGAATTCCCGTCCGACTAAACATGCTCGCTCTTCCAGCCGTGGGGTCATTATAACGGTACGGTCAATCCTACTATTCGTTGGTAAAAGAGTACCCTTAGAGTTGACGATAGGTGGTAATACCTAGCTACCTTTCCTCTAGTCTTTCATTATATATTAGTGATAGCTTGTGCAAGTAGCCCTCGCGTAGCTTGGCTTGAAATTCAAAGCAAACTAAACCACTCACGTAGGTGTTCTTAGGTCAGTTGTTTAAAACCATGACACACTGTGAAATAAAAATAGATATATTTAGTACTTTCAAAAGATAAATTTGAAGCTTATGTTGCATTCAGTATGATATACATAAAATCAACTAATAAGAGGTAATAGAAATAAGATTCTAATAAGTCATTAACATATTCGAACGTTTAAAAAACGATTCATTCGATTACAGTGAGGTTTTATACGACCTTGTTTTGCTTATTGCGATTACATTAATAACATTTCCACTGTTAGTCCATTTATTACAAAGCATTTTTATAAACACGAACAAATATTTCAGTGCACGTGCCAATATTCCTGTAAAAAAAACAACAACCCAACTGTCATCAACTTCCTATTCTCGTGAACTAACGTTTGAAAAATGTATGGTCTATATTGGAGTTTTTATTCTTTGTTGCGCAAATCTTTGGACTTTAGAACTTTTTCTTTAAAACGTGAAGTGAACTGCCACTTGTGGTAAATATAAATTTAGACGGCCAGGCATGACCCGGTGGTTAAGGCACTCGACTCGTAATCCGAGGGTCGCGGGTTCGAATCCCCATCGCACAAAACTTGTTCGCCCTTTCAGGTGGGAAGCGTTATAATGTGACGGTCAATCCCACTATTCGTTGGTAAAAGAGTAGCCCAAGAGTTGGCGGTGAATGGCGATGACTAGCTGCCTTCCCTCTAGTCTTACACTACTAAATTAGGAACAGTTAGCGCAGATAGCCCTCGTGTAGCTTTGCGCGAATTTCAAAAATAAACAATAAATTTAGGCATTGCAGACGACACTAAATATTGTTAGTGAAACTATATGATTTGTATACATTTATATATGATCCTTTGTAAAGAAAACGTTCATCAATACATCTTGTCTACCCTGGTATGAAGATAATTAGCACAAGTATATTTTGTACATATAATTCTTCATAAACACCATGCTCATCCACACGTCACACCCACACTGATGTAAAGATTATAATAATACTACACATTTTCCGCCTTCTTTTGTAAGTAACATGCAATTTGATAGCGTTAATATAACTTAACACTTGCGATGCAGTAGGAACTTCTATTTCCCCACTATCTTTTCCGTTTTGTTCATCTTCTGAATCTCTCACACTGTTACCATCTTGCGATTTTATTATACATTTTAAATCAATTTCATCAGTTTCTGTTAAAACTTTCTTGTCAGCATTCACAAAATTTTCCGCGTTCACAGAAACATCTGCATCAATCTTTTCAATCAGAGTTAGGATTTCACAAGAATTGTCATAACAAACAACTTCTCCACAATATCCGCCATTATCAAAAATAAATCCACGGTTTCGAAAACGCTTTATTACACATTCATCTTTTACGCATTTGATTGAATGACTTAAAAATGCAATTGCATCTAACACGTCAATTTTTATGGTCATTTCAGATGCTCTCTTACAGTCGTCCATGTTTGCATCAGTTTTCTATATTTCAATTTTATAGACAGTATAAATCATTATCTAGTGGCTGTAGAACTGATGTTGTACATGGAGGTAGAAAAACTAAACAAACATTTGAAAACTGAACTTTTGGGTGACAAGTTGCATTATCTATGAAAAGTAGAATATTCCTATTTTCTTGTTCCATTCTCTTGTTTAATTTGTTCAAAAATTCCTCGAATATAGCACTTGTCATCCACACTTTATTATTCGCTTTCCATTCCACAGGAAGTTGATTCTTCCTTAAATTTTTTGAAACAGCGCGAATTTTCTCTTTTACCTATTAACAATGGATTCTCTAGTTTTCTATCAGCAAATGCGACCAAAAGTACAGTCAATCGTTCTTTTGAATAGCGACCTCCGGAATGTTGACGGCAGAAAAAAGAACAGAATATATTTAACCAATACTTATTGTAACAAAAGGTCCAAGAAGTTATTAATATTTAAACAAATTATTAATTAAATAAAAAAATAATATTTAATCAAAACCATTTTTTCCGCCTTAATCAGGTTCTAATCCGCGTTCCTGATAGATGAGGAAAGTGAAAGTTTTCTGTCCGCGTTACGCAGGTTCCGCCATACAGAGGGCCTTTTTCAAGATAAATCTTAAGATAATGCTACAAAATTTTGATATTTCCGGCTTCTACAGGTTTTCTTCCAATGCAGTTTTCGGGTTAGACAGGTTTTACTGTATTTGTAATTCATAATTTTATTTATTTTAAAACGGATGATCTTTAAGTGAAGGGAAAGGCATTCTAATGAACAAGATTTTACACAAATTTTATTTATCCTCCGATGACCCGCTAAAAATCTGTCATTATTTGCTACCTTACACAGCATACTAAGCAACTAATAATCTTGAACGAACAGCTGCAGTCGAGTATTTTTATTAAGCTCATAAAGATCTCGTTAACCACGAGATTTTAGATATAAAAATAAAAAAAAAACAAACACGGAAGAAACGTGATGAATATACACCTACTTTATTTGTTTTATACTAGCAGCATTACCCGACGTTGCCTGGGTTTCAAAAGACCCTACTCTCTCTCGGTTTCCCCGTTCCATATTTTAATTGGCAAAAAATATTTTATGAATGTATGAAAAAAAATACGAGTTAGGTTTAATTTTTGAAATTAAACTATGAACCTGTTTTAAATTAGGGCATCCTTATAAAAGATATTTTCGTTTTTCCTTCACTGACAAGAAGTATGAGTACCTGTTCTACCGAACAGGATAAGCCTAACTATGTCCCCCCCCCATCTCCGTAATTCCTCCTCAAATATTAAAATTTCAAATGCAAATATATATGTAAATTATGTTTAATTTCCTTTAATGTTAATTTAATATATTTTTATGAACGTCACACAGTATTCATATTGATGTACGAAATGTACTACAAACAAAATAGAATATTGTTCTTTGGGTTTCGAACCACCTGGCGAAAAAAAGAATAAAATACATTCGCTGACTTGACTTCAATCTCATATTAAACAGTAAGTACTATAACGTGTATCTTACTCTTTTTTTTTTTTCTTCACGTAATCTAGTTTCTGGTAAACAACATAATTTTATATTATAGGCTAGGCCTACTGTTTGCTTTTTCACATAAGACATTTTAATTCTGAAACAAATTCTTCTGTATGAAAGATTAAATACAGGATGTATTGTATATGTACAGTTAATGATCTATAAATAAATAAGCCTATAATGCTGTATTCTAAATCAAATGTTAAATCAAACTTACCCTAAAGTGTCGAGTCTACATAGAATTTATTCATGTTATGTATATGCTAATGATAAAATTACTGGTTCGGTATCAGATGATAGAAGAAAAATTGTCGTTTTACACATCTTCTCGAGGAAAAAATGTGATCTGCGTAGTGAACACAGCGGACAAACAAGCAAACAAACAGATATTTTAAATTTTGTATATAGATTTGTTTGTTTGTTCTTAGACATAAAGCTACACAAAGGACTATCTACACCGTGTCTACCGTGAAGAATCAAACCTCGGAATTTTGCGTTATAATCCATTATACTGATTGCTAAGCTACTGGGAGTGAGCTTTTCTCTATCTGGAGTATATAGTCAAAATGAAAACGCGTAAATATTCACGTCATGTGTAACAAACATTAATAATAACTTCTAACCGTTTCGACTAATAACTTCAGTATCAGAATCAAAACGTGTCTAGATATTTGGAATGTATACATTACAAACAAAAGTATAAACTTCTCGTTCTTTAAGGACACGATTAAATTTATAGTATGTGCTACAGAAACTTCAGTTATGGATACATATGTGTTATTAGATGCGCATATTACTGGGTATACATCTTGAACAAGAGTGTAACTTGTCAATCAAAGTAATTAGAACATCAAATAGGGTAAAATACTTTATATCTATGTCAGTTAATTTAGCTGTCAATCAAAACTGTAATGTTTACAAATCAATATAAAAACATCAACAATCTTCCCAAACTGATTGAATCAATCCCTTTGTTAATAATGTTTCAGTGGTGCCTCACTTATTATACGCACATTCGTCGATGCCTTGCAAAACACAGTAAATATTGAAATACACCATAAAGAAACTCAATTGTGAATTTAACCTTTTTTTACTCATAAATTCATGTTTTAATGTACTATTCTGTGAAATACATTAGAAACATCTGGAAATGTTTTGATTTGTTTTTAAATTCGCGCAAAGCTACTCGAGGGTTATCTGCGTTAGCCATCCCTACTTTAGCAGTGTAAGACTAGAGGGAAGGCAGCTAGTCATAACCACTCACCGCCAACTCTCTTTACCAACGAATAGTGGGATTGACCGTCACTTTATAACGCCCCATGACAGAAAAGGTGAGTATGTTCAGTGACGGGGATTCGAATTTGCAACACACAGTTTGTGTGTTGATTACTCTAACCACCACACCCAACTAGGACAGAAAGGAACTAAGTTCTACAAATATATAGTTTCCCCTGGTGACTTAACTGTAAGCTTGAGAGTTGAAACCTGGTGTCGGATCCATTAGGTGAGTACAACGTGGAAAACCTGTTATGAAACTTTGCTTGAAGAAACAAACAAATAATATCAACATTATTTCACATATCAATAAATCTTTGATGGTTTCGATATACAAAAGTCAAAACATTTTATCAGGTTTTATGTTCTAGTCTATTCTCCGGTGGATCAGCGATAAGTGTATGGATTTATTAACGCCCAGAAAGATAGCCTATTCGGCAGTTCCGCACTAAAGAACAACGTATTCTAACCTCTGTTTTTATTAAGACTAGGACTAATTTGTTTCTGTGACTGGAATGACTGGAGAACAGAAATGAAAAATATTGATACCAAATTTTATATCGCAAGCAGTTTATTTTACACTAAACCACAATGTCATTCACAATTCAAAATGTGACGTAACCTAAAGAATAAAAATCTAAATTTACTATATGTTACTGTTGAATGACCCTTAGCATGAATGAAATGTTCAACAATTACTTTTTTCTGTTAGTGGTATACAAAGCTTAGAACTTAGCTCTGGCCACAACTAAAAGTATAGCACAATCAACCTTTAAAAAGTCCATGAAATAATTTAAACTGATGGATTAACTTAAACTTTTCCAGTCATTAGGGACTGGTACTTTTTCTTGTTGCACTTCAAGTTGAACACTGAAAAGCAGACAAAAATTTAAAATAATATTGTTCAAAGTTGTCAAGTGAGGACGCTGTAAAACAACAAGCCGAACGTCAGTTGTGCCGTAGACTTGTTTCTATAAAAATTGAAATATTCACATTTGTTTTGAATATTATAACTTCAAAATATGAGAACTGTGTTTTGAAAGTTTTATTTTTTTTCTTCCAGGTTTGTGAATACACCATACAATGTCAAATACAAATTCAATACATATTCATAAAACTGTTCCCTTTAAAGACTAGGAAAACTTTAAGGATCCAAGAAAGTTATGGTCAAAAGTTTACTTTTAGCATTTGTGAGCTGCATAACGAAAAAGAAATAGAGAAACTAAACTTCAAGTCGACATTAAAGTTTTTATACAAATCTAAGGCCCCAGCATGGCCAGGTGGATAAGGCACTCGCGTCGTAATCCGAGGGTCGCCGGTTCGAATCCCTGTCACACCAAACATGCTCACCCTTTCAGCCGTAGGGGCCTCATAATGTCACGGTCAGTCCCACTATTCGTTGGTAAAAAGAGTTGCCCAAGAGTTGGCGATGGGTGGTGACGACTAGCTGCTTTCCATCTAGTCTTACACTGCTAAATTAGGGACGGCTAGCGCAGATAGCCCTCGTGTAGCTTTGCGCGAAATTCAAAAACAAAAAAAACAAACCTAAGACAGGAAAACTTCTTAGAAACTGGAAAAATCAATGCTGCTCCTACTTGAACTGCTTTAGTTTGAATTTTACTGCGCAACACAAACAATAATTTGTTTATTTGTCTTTCTTCTAGCAGATAATTTTGAACTATCACATTGCAAAACTATAATTTCTGTCTAGCGAACTTTGTGGAAAAGAAAGAAAAAAAACGTGGATGAATAATGAAACATTTATTATTACATCTTTATAGTACTTTAATAGTGCAAAAAAGTACTTTATATTACAAAAAAGGGTGCCTGATTTAGTTTAAACAGTCAACGCGAAGAAAAAACACAGCATCTGTGAGATGCGTAACCAATATTGTATGATAAATTATTACACTTACGAGGGCTGTTCAAAAAATACGCGGACTGTTTGAATTGCACGGCTCCAGTTGGTTCCAGGGGAATCCGCTTGGTGTCGCTAGGTTCGCAAAGATCAGCTGATTACGACGCCATTTCCCGATTGCAGATATCTTCATTTGTGTATTAGCTACGCGGTTTTAAGTGAAGTGCGATTTTTTCGTTTGGCGGATTTCAGAATGAATGACCTGAAGGAGCAACGACTTGCTGTGAAATTTAGTGTTAAACTTGGAAAATCTGCGACTGAAACTTTTGCTATGCTTAACACGGCTTACGGTGATGTTGCTATGAAGCGTACGGCATGTTTCAAGTGGCATGAACGTTTTAAGGATGGTCGACAGTCCATTGAAGATGATGAGCGTCCTGGACGTCCTTCACGTCAACTGACGACCCACACGTCGACAAAATCAACATCCTGGTGCAAGCAAATCGACGTCTGACTGTCAGAAAGCTTGCTGAAGAGTGTGGGATATCAGTTGGATCTTGTTACGAGATTTTGACCGAAAAATTGAAGATGCATCGCGTTGCTGCGAAATTAAGCCCTCAGAACTCGTGAGTTTTTGGCCAAACACTCGATCACTGTTCTTCCCCACCCCCCTACTCACCTGACCTTGCTCCTTGTGATTTTTTCTTGTTCCCCAAACTGAAAAGACCCTTGAAAGGAAGAAGATTTGAGACGATTCCCGAGATTAAGGCAAATGCGACGAAGGAGCTGGAGGACATTACAAAAGAAGCGTACCAGGACTGTTTCAACAAGTGGAAACACCGTTGGGATGAGTGTGTGCGTTGGGGAGGAGAGTACTTTAAAGGGGTCCCAGACCTGTAACTTCTAAATAAAGTACATTTTGTTTTATGACGTCAGTCCGCGTATTTTTTTAACAGACCTCGTATAGGTGAGGAAACGCATCATTTGAAATACACTCATTTTTTATTCATTTCATCTTACTTAGTGAACCTAACGTTTTCCATTAAATACAAAAATATCTTCGTTTAATTGCGTTGCTCTGATTAAAACTGACCTTCAAACAACGGATTGTTTGTTTGTTTTCGCATTTCGAGTAAATCTACAATAGAGCTATCTACGTTGGCTTTCCCTAATTTAGCAGCATAAAACTAGAGAAAAAGCAGCTCGTCAACTACATTTTTACGAACTAATAGTGGGATTGACCGTTACGTTATAACGGCTCTACGGCTGAAAGGGCGTGAATATTTGATGTGACGGAGAATGGAACCCGCGCCTCTTAGGTTACGAATTGAGCGCCTTAACCACCTGGCCATGCCGGGCCATCTAACAACGGAACAGAAGAAACAGTTTCGCAGTTGGTGTCTTATGAAGTGTTCTTTATTTCGTAAATAATTGGCACTCTAACCTTTTAAGGAAAATTTCTAGATTTACTCAATTTTTTTTTTCTGCGATTTAATTAATGAATACCAGGCTATCTTGAACTTTCAGGGTAATTTATACATTTCTAACATTTACCAGCTAGAGATTATTCTACCAAAAGTTAAGACTGCTAAAGCTCAATCTACCAGAATTCAACACAATTAAATGATCTATCAGAATTCAACATAGCTTAAGGTTAACATTTTCCCCACTGATCGTAGTAATTTAACCCAATTCTTACAGTGCTGGACGTGTGCGAAATAGAAACACAAATGAACTAACACTAGGCCTTGCGTCCGCACTCGACAACACAAATTCTTGTATGTGTGTGTTTCTTATAGCAAAGCCACATCAGGCTATCTGCTGAGTCCATCGAGGGGACACATGATCTCACCTGAATTGTTACTTGTTTTTAAGATATTCAATACACAGGCAATATAAAACGACTGTATAAAAATTCAAGCATAATATTTCGGCGGTCCGAGACTACAATAAGGAAGATGATATTTGATTAAGTCGAAAACAATATTTAATTTCTTTGTTATCCTTTACTCACACATTAAAAAACAACTTTTGTGCCAGTGTCAAAAATATATATCATCCTTACAAACAGTAAATAAAATTTGTGGATTCCTACCCGTCTAACAGTTCCATCTGGAAGCCTAACGGTGACTTCTAAAATCCGTTCTTCTAAAGATCGGTACCTGCGGCACTCTAGACCTTCCCGACGATTACGACGAAATCCGGCCGGTAATGCAACGGTCGTGGAGTAAGATCTGCGAAAAGAACTTGCCCAGCGTTTTATGTTGCTCGCATTCTGGACGTGGTAAGTAGCAGAGAAACGACAAGAATCTGGGCTTATATGAATCATTATTTCCTAAATCATACTTCCCGGCTTCTTCATTTTCGAAATTCCGAGTGTATAGTTGATACATATGTCAGCATGTATAGAATTGTGAACAATGTTGTGGCACGTAACGTCGTTCCCAAACATGCGTATACGTATTTTGTCCGGCTCTCGTGAGATCGCCTTCATGAACGTAGAAATCAATGCTCTTTCTCAACTGCTTGATCGGGATATCGCGTGTGAACCACGTTTTTCTAAGCACGTGACATTTCACACCTTTTTGCAGGAAAGTGTTAAAGAACATATATACGTGATGAAGCAGTTGTCTATCATAATTACTAAACAGTATTAGGTATAATTACTTTGTCACAAGTTAACAAAGCACTCAATTGATGATGAAACTCTAATTCTTACTAACAACCAAAACTTTTAATTTAATTTCAAAGTTGACAGAAAGGAGTTTGGTAATTTATTACGAAAGGTATTTCCCATAGACACCTTGTTTTTTCACGTGACAGAAGTAGAAAATTAATTGAAGCTAAGCCTTTAAATGAAAAGTATCTAAAATAGCAAAAAAACAAACAAAAACGACATGACCAGGTGTGTTAAAGCGTTCGACTTGTAATCTGAGGGTCGCGCGTTCGAATCCCCGTCATACCAAACATGCTCGCCCTTTCAACCATGGGGACGTTATAAAGTTACAGTCAATCCCACTATTCGTTAGTAAAAGAGTAGCCCAAGAGTTGGCGGTGGGTGGTGATGACTAGCTGTAACCCCTCTAATTTTACACTGCTAAATTAGAGACTGCTAGCACAGATTGCCCCCTCGAATAGCTTTGTGCGATATTCCAAAACAAACAAATAGTATAAAAAAAAACATAACATGAAAAACACATAGTGTAATTTTATTTTCGCAAAATGTCTTGAACGTTTGAGAATCGTGATTAATACATTAAAGGAAATAAAACAACATTTACGTGGACTATTTTGGAATGTTTGTGAAAATCAAAAACAAAAGAAACTACAACAATAATCGAAACTCAGTACACTATGATAAAGTAACCCATCTCTGATTTGCAAATCACTCAGACAACAGGCATGGTGGGGCTAACGAGCCTTAGCCTCCAGAATTTCATGGAGGATATATTTCTAGTTCCTTCCTTTGCATTAAACATTTTTTTTGAGTGGCAAATATACCAGACCCTCACACCCCCTCTAATCCAGATTTTGTGGTTTTCGTCTGACCACAGCACTATGTTGACATCTATCACCGACATCAGTACTCGGTAATTAAGACATGTTTGTTTGTTTGTTTGTTTTTTTGAATTTCGCACAAAGCTACTCGAGAACTATCTGTGCTAGCCGTCCCTAATTTAGCAGTGTAAGACTAGAGGAAAGGCAGCTAGTCATCACCACCCACTGTCAACTCTTGGGCTACTCTTTTACCAACGAATAGTGGGATTGACCGTCACATTATAACGCCCCCACGGCTGGGAGGGAGAGCATGTTTGGCGCGACGGGGATGCGAACCCGAAACCCTCAGATTACGAGTCGCACGCCTTAACACGCTTGGCCATGCCAGGCCCTGGTAATTAAGACATATAATTTAAATGGATTTGTAATAACTAAATTTAATGGTAATTTATTTTTGAACTTCTCAGCTCGAGTTTGAACCTACGACCTCTTCTATGTTTGATGACTACTCCAACGACGAAACCAAAAGGGTTAACCTACCAGTATTCCATGGTAAAACACTTTTTAACGACTTAAAATACCACATTCCCACCTCACTCTCATACAAGGACTGAATGTGACAACCACTGGTTGGCGACGATGCTTCCGCACCAACCCACTTTTATTTCTGGTAGCACCTGCTAATGCGGATTTTTCTGAATACCTCAAACTACAACCGTTGTGTTTCCTATATGGATGTGTAACCATTCAGACCTATCATTAATATCTCAACCAAAAACAACTCACCAGTTTTTTAAAAAATTGCGGCTATATAAAAAAGCAAAAAAAAAAGCAGCGTCTGAAAGATGTGACATCAAAACTGGTAGACAAACCAGTGATGTAATACCTTTGTTGATAATTATAACAATGACAGTTCAGGTACACATCGTGTTACAATCTTCACTGTAACACAATGTTTACCTGAATTGTCATTGTTATAACTTTCACTGTCACCAACAGTAACACTGCACTGGCTCTTGCGCCAGTTTTGATGTCACATCTTTTAGTCCCATTTTTTTTCCCTTTATCACTTTTTTTTTTCTGCTGAGCTGTTTTCGGCTTAGATACCACGACTTTTTAACGAGCATAATGCACGAGTGATTGTGAGCACCATCATCACACATTTTTATGATCAACAAAACCTGAAAAATGCATGTGTGTACAAGTGTTCGCTGTAAATGCATGCGTTTTACACACAATTACATACATGGATTTAACATGTTAAGCAGTATCTGACCTACGTATCAGTTGAGTGTTTACCATGCTGAGAAGATGTAAAATATGACGAATACATTCCAAGTGGCATAGTACAGTATCATATTGTTACTTATATACCTGCAAATATCACACGTTGAAGAGACAGCGTGGTTTACGCTATAGAATAAGCTACATACATCCATTACTGTTGCAGGTATGGACACCCTAGGCAATTGAGATCCAATAAAAACCGCAGAGCAATCGAGTTTTATTTTGAGATTAGTGGAATTCATCAAAGAAATTTCAAAATTACTCCATTCATTATTTATCTTGCAGATCGTTTTATTTCTAAGAACCGAACATTGTGTTCGGTTTGCGATAAATTTTGTTCAGATATAGAATAAATGGCATGTTAAATGTTTACAATGTTTCGTAAAAATCAAAGTTTTGGGAGTGTGTTTTTATAAATTAAAAGAAATCGTACACAGTTTGCAAAAGACGACAAAGAAAATCAGACGAACTTTGACACCATATATCTCAGTTTTGGCTCCACATATTTTCTGGAAATTCAGAATGCGAGATAAACAAACTAGAGGATTTGTTTCTTTGTTTTAAATTTAGCACAAAGCTACACGAGGGCTATCTGCGCTAGCCGTCCCTAATTTAGCAGTGTAAAACTAGAAGGAAGGCAGCGAGTCATCACCACTCACCGCCAACTCTTGGGCTACTCTTTTACCAACAAATAGCGGGATTGACCGTCATATTATAACTTCCTCACGGCTGAAAGGGCGAGCATGTTTGGTGTGACGGGGATTCGAATCCGCGATCCTCCAATTACGAGTCGAGTGCCTTAACTACCTGACCAACTAGCTGGAATTATATATGAAATAATTAATGTAGTGAGTACTTAGTTACAGATAGCTGAAAATAGCAGTTCTTTGGTTCATATAAATTTATAACGGATTTACTAAACTGTTAAAAAGTGAACGCAATCAAGCTAGCTTCAGTCACGTGTGGCCCGGCATGACCAGGTATTAGGGCGCTTCATCCGCAGTCTGAGGGTCGCAGGTTTGAATCCCTATCTCACAAAATACAGAAGTGTAATTTTTTAAACTCTTCTCTTACTTAAATGTGCAGTTAGCCTTTAAAATGATCAAACAAGTTTATCTGCAATTGTGGAGTCATTGAAATGTATCTTAGAAATGAGAGAGTCGATTTTTTGAATGGTCAAGTCAATCACCTTATATCAATCCGATTAAACATTTATGGGCTGAGTTAAACTGATCAACAAAAGACTGCAAACCAAACACGGAGGATGAACTTTCTGATGTACTCGAAGAAGGATGGTAGTCAATCACTCGGAAACATCTGCGCAAACGCATTGAAAGCATGCTACGCTAAGGTGGAAAAGCAATGAAACCCAAGAGAATGCCAACTAAATATTAACTTGTGAAACTGGTTTGTGTTATTTTGAGTTTCATTTTTGCATTCGATTATTTCAGAGAAACTCGTTTGATCATTTTGTAGGTTAATTGGGATAAGAAGACCTAAGAAACTACAGCAGGTGCAGAAAACGTTTATGAGAATATGTAACTAAAATCATGAGTGCGTTCTAAAAACATACAGTTTTACATATTTTCTGTTATCTAATAAAATATATGGCAAATTAACATTTTCAAGGGGGTGAGAACCTTTTTTGTTCACCCTCTGTATATATGTAACAAGAACCCAAGTTTCCCTGTTTTCGAGAAAAAAGTATTTTAGAATACATCTAGTAATTTAATAAGAGTATATTGGTAGGTATGCTAACTTGGAAATCGTGTTATAATTTACAACAGTGCCCAGCAAGAGTGACGTTTCGTGGGCAGTAGCTTATATATAATGTTTGCAAAAATTTAAAGACCCGGCATGGCCAAGCGTGTTAAGGCGTGCGACTCGTAATCTGAGGGTCGCGGGTTCGCATACAGGTTGCGCCAAACATGCTCGCCCTTTCAGCCGTGGGGGCGTTATAATGTGACGGTCAATCCCACTATTCGTTGGTAAAAGAGTAGCCCAAGAGTTGGCGGTGGGTGGTGATGACTAGCTGCCTTCCCTCTAGTCTTACACCACTAAATTAGGGACGGCTCGCACAGATAGCCCTCGAGTAGCTTTGTGCGAAATTCAAAAAACAAACAAACAAAAATTTAAAGATAGTAAGGTTTTCATGTGTTTCATTTTTCAAACTCGAAGCAGAAATACAGACTTTCAGTACTGACGGAACCTGTTTATTACAAATATCATAAGTAAACAATACCAAAGAAAATGGAAAAAAAAATCATTTATAAATAAAAAAGCAATTTTTATTTCAAATATATAAGAGAAAAATATTAATATATTCTAACAAAATAAGTTTTGTTAACTTTATGACTTCTCTACACCTGTTCCCCATGCTGATGACTACATTTTGGATGACTTTATAGAACTGCATAATCCACTCTTGAACGAGGACATCTTTAAGTTCATGGACAGTCGTAGGAGCAGGTTGTCTGTCTCTTACTGATCTCTCTTGCAAGTCCCACACATGCGCAATCAGTTTAAGGTCAAGTGACTTGGCAGGTCAGCCCATTATCTCTATTTTATCATCCTGAAACATTGCAGTGATCCTGGCGTTATCCTGTTGGAACAAGAATTCATCTTTTTACTGTAAACAGTGAACGTTGGGCATCAGGATCTCACTTACTTAACGTCAGGAATTCTCCATTTACCACACAGAGGTCCGTATGTTCCTGCATGCAGATACCATCTAAACCCATGACTGAGTCAATCCCATGAATTAAATAGTTATTTATGTTATCCCATACAAAGATAAACAATTCTATGGCTTTCTGTGAGACCTGACTGTTGAAACTGGCGCCAGAAAACAGTTGTCCTCGCACACTGGTTGGATTATGAAGAACCAGCAATAAGAAGTGGTGTGCATTGGACATGAAATTATTTCAACGGGTTGTTTTACAATAGAACATTTACTGCAGAGCAAGGACGTAAAAGGAATTTTATTGGTCCTAGGCTTTTCAACTAATAGAAGTCCCCTCGTGCAATACATTCATAGTCATAACTTGAGGCCCCTTTGAAGCCATAGGCTTCAGTCCAGTAAGCCTCTGCCTTAATCAGAGTTTGCTGCAGGGTTATTGGTCAGATGCACGATCGGCAAATAAAGGATGACTGGCCGTAGCTGCATATATTATAATGATATGGTAGGACTCCAAAATCGTTTCAATATAATGTACGCAATTTCTGCAGTTAGTGAACATTATCAATGTCCCGTTTCATACAGATAAGAAGAAGGGAAGAAAGAATTGTTTTTCAGTAAAAAGTATTTTCAGATAAGCAGTAACACTCAAAATATACTTCATTGAATAATACAAAAAAAAAAATTTTTTCAGAGCCCCCAGTAGTTCGGTAGTATGTTTGTAGAGTTACAACGCTAAAATCAAGTTTCGATACCTGTGGTAAGTACAACACAGATAGCCTATTCCATAGCTTAGTGTTTCACTAACAAACAAACAAATGCGTTATAAGAGTGCCCGTCAAATCCCACTATTTGATTAGAATGGTCCAAGAATTGCTAGTGAGTGATGTTGACAAGTTGTCTGTTCTTTAGCCTATCATCGAAGATTATGAACGACTAGCAAAGGCGTCCTTTGTGTAATTCTGCGCGAATATTGTTTAAACGCTGGTTGTAAGAAAAAAATGTAAATGTATAAAATGATGTTTGCACTAATAGAGAAATGGGACAAAACCGGTTCAGTATACAAATGTACAAACTAAATATCTAGTGAGTAGAAATTTGTTTGAACATCAAGCTTGGGTTAAGTCTGTGGATTAACTCGTAAACGAGGTCAAAGTTTAAACTCCCCGTAGTTATCAACCTCGTTTTAAAATAAAAAAAAAAACTAGGACTTTTTAATTCCCTCGTTTTGGTTGTTTTCTTTACCTTATCTTGTGGAAAAATCATGTGTGACGTCCTTGAACTATTACGTATTTATTTTGAGTTCCCAGTCCTCTTTATAACATATATATATATATATATATATATATATATATAAGGTACGTTTTGGTATTAATTCAACTAAATAAGATTAAATTTTAAGGTAATAGCATCGGTATTTTAAAATCTATTTTAAATTTTAAAATATTCTCGTTTACTTGGTATCAGTGATTAAAAGATATCTCGAAATTAATGTTGTCAGATTGAATCGAAATATGATGACCTAAGATAGTGTTCTCAGCATATATTGGTAAGGCTGAAATGGTGAAATATCGGTGTGACTGTTGAGTAACAACCTGGCTTAGTCAATAGAAAGTGCTTTACATTTTGTATTGGTTATGTAATGGTTAGACTGATCCACTAAAAAAGTTTTTATATCAGTATTATTGGTATATAATGGTCAGACCGAGTCAATGATACACGTCTTTATATCAGTATTATTAATTTCTAACAGTCAGACTAAATGATTGATGAGTGTCTTTATATCTGTATTATTGGTGTGTAACAGTCAAACTGATTCAGTGACGAACGTTTTTAGGTCAGTACTACTGGTGTGTAACAGTCAGACTGAGACAATGATGAACACATTTAGGTCAGTATTATTGGCGTATAACAGTCCAGTTGAACCAATGAAAAGTTTCTTGAGATCAGAGAGAACCTTCAAGCTATTGCGATAGAAAAAAATTGTTTGTAATTAAACTTGAATTATTTCCTAAGTGGAAAAAAATTCTTTGAATTTAAAATAAATCTTAAAATTTGAAATTTAAAATTACCTAGTTTTAAGAAATAGCATGAGTATTTATACTATTTGAAGAGTTTTCCCTTGAGGAAAGAAAGTGGATGCTAAAAAAATTTTATATGTCAAGCAATTAATTCAGTTTTACACCCTCTACTATACTGGTACAGGTATGTTGAGGGTACAATTGCTGGATTCACATCTACAGAACACACACTCAGTTTTTACAATCATGTTAACTCGATACACCCCAACATTAAGTTTAGGAAAACATTAGGAAAAAACTAACCAAGTAGCATTTCTTAACCTTAAGATCACTAGAACTGATACACAATTCAAAACAAAAATCCACAGAAACATTACCCATACTGGATTATACATTCCCTGGGACTCAGCACATGAAACAAAACAAAAACTCAACATATTAAGAAACCAAATAAACATAGACACAAAACTATGTTTACCCGATAAAATTAATGACGAAATCAACAAAATAAAACAACACTTCATCAACATCAACAAATTTCCTCAAAAAACCGTGGAAAAAATTGTACGCACACACCTAGATCAACAACAAACAAACAACAATAAATCACAAGATACAACAAACTACAAAACCTTATACTGCTGTATACCATATGTTCCCGACATCAGCGAAAGATAACCAACATTTGGGAAAAACTTAACTAAACACAACATTCCAGTAAACACAAAATTTATTCAAAAACCAGGTGCAAAACTAAAGTCCATGCTATGTAAAAACTACACTGACAAACACAAAACCAACATAATTTATAAAATACAATGCAACAACTGTCACGACTTTCATATTGGAGAAACAAGCAGAAAAATGGAAACTAGATTCAAAGAACACAAAAAACACCTTCATACGTTTTTGAATACTGCAAATCAAATAAACACAACATAACCATAAAAAAACACCCAGATACTAAGAAGGGAAACAAATGTAAACAAACGCAAAATCAAAGAAGCCCTACTTATACAGCAACTAAAACCACAATTAAACCAATATAAAGGAACACCTTTATACCTATACTAATTAATAACTTAGCATCCAATTGCAACATCCTCTACAATCTCGTAGCCGTTTATACTATCGTCCCTAAGACATGTGTTCGGCAATGGTCACTTGCAAACTCTCTCCTTCTCAACCTGAAGATGACCTAGGAAGGTCGAAACGTTGCTCTCTTCTTATCAATAAAAGTGTTAATACCCATACCAGCCATTCTGAGATACATACAGAATGTTTATCACATACTGAAAGAAAAACAAACATATCGACTTACCGATTGCCTCTTCCAGCGCTGTATGTTTTACATGCGGTTTAATATGATTTCGTTTGTTTTTTGTTTATTTGTAATTAAGCACAAAGATACATAATGGGGTATCTGTGCTCTGCTCACTACGGTATCGAAACCCGATTTCTAGCGATGTGAGTCCGCAGACATACTGCTGTGTCACTAGGAGGCAGTTTTATACGAAGAAGCAGACACGTTTCTTCAGTTGTCATTTCTGTTTCGATCTGAGTACGAGTTTCCAATCTGAAGGTTTATGTCCCCCGCTGGGACAGCGGGAAGTCTACGGATTTACAACGCTACAATCAGGGGTTCCATTCTTCTCAGTGAACAGAGCAAATAGCCCGATGTGGCTTTATTATAAAACACACCCACAAACATACGATCTGAGTACGAGTTTCCAATCTGAAGGTTTATGTCCCCCGCTGGGACAGCGGGAATTCTACGGATTTACAACGCTACAATCAGGGGTTCCATTCTTCTCAGTGAACACAGCAAACAGCCCGATGTGGCTTTATTATAAAACACACCCACAAACATACGCTGAAGGTTTATAAAGAATGGAAAAGAAGAATTTGTTTACTGATAACTATTTTACCCATTCGGCCGTTCATTTCTATCAACACATAATATCTGGAGCTTTGGTTGGCCTTTCGATCAGAGATCAACAAAAGGGATATTCAAATCGTAATACCTAACTTGATTTATTAGATACGATATATTCCTGTTTCATTAAGCAACTAGGACAGTTACCTTCTGGCCTCGATTATTCTACTTTCCTATTGTTTATAGAATGTCATGACATGAACAAGGATAGTTCACTAAAGAATAGAAACCCATGATTTATTATCGTAAGTGCTGGATTAAAAACTTCTGAGGTGCTATACGCTGTACAAAATTTGTCTTTCCTTCCTTAAGCTAGACAGAACATAAAGTATATACAACCTCAACAGATCAGAACGACTCTCTATATTATTATTAATAAAATAATTTTTTTAGTAGCAAACACACAAGTATCACTGATATAGCAAAGATTTTGTGTCCTTGTTCTAATAATTTGGTGTCAAATATAAATAATTAAAAATCCTTTTAGACTGTCCTTGAACTTATGGGTAGCCTGCAAAAGCATTGTGATCATCGTATAACATAAATAAATGAACGAAGTTTATATGTATTGTTAATTAAGACTAGTTGAGGTTTTTGTACATACCTCTCTATATAACCTCATTGAAGTGTTTTTTTATCCTTGTGAGATCCGTGAGGAAGTGCACTATGATAACGTAGGTTAATTGAGGCATGATTATTATTGTTACCAAAACAGACTATGTTAATACGATGAAATAACGAGTTCAACAACAGTGATTGGAGTTAAATATTATTATTTCATTTCAATACGAATGCCATCAGTGTTAGACCAATAACGTAAGTGAAAAGAAATTATCTTCCTAATTTTCACATACGCAGTGCAAACCATATGCCAAAGAGACTTTCCAATACTTGAACCTTACAATGTTATTATAATGTCAACGTAGTATGTGTGTCTGTAATCCGCAACATAAAGTCGAAAACAATAGTGAATGCTCAATCACGCGAGCTCAAGCTGGAGGTCAATGACCTGCTCTAATAACCAATATTTCACGTACATTCTTACAAACAAGCTGTTTCATTCGCTAAACTCCCCTTACAACAATTTCAGTAACAACCGCAAATGATGTGGTTTGGGTTGTTTTGAATTTCTCGCAAAGTTACTCGAGGACTATCTGCACTAGCCGTCCATAATTTAGCAGTGTAATACTATAGGGAAGGCAGCTAGTCATCACTACCCATCGCCAGCTCTTAAGCTACTCTTTTACCAACTAATGGTGTGATTGACCGTCACATTATAACGCCACCACGGCTGAAAGGGCGAGCATGTTTGGTGTAACGGGGATTCGAACCCGCGACCCTCGGATTACTAGTCGAATGCCTTAATCACCTGGCCATACCGGGCCCTGACGACAGAAAGGGGTTTATTAAGGAAGGAATACAATTATCAATTATTAAGTACTGAAATTATCAGTTACTCCTTAAAGGAAGACTTGATATCATTATAAAAACATTCAGGATATCTAAGTCCACGATCTCCACCTTAAACTACCAGTTTAAAAAAAAATGTAACAACCAAAAAATATTTTATAAAAGGGCGTTATTAGCCTTCTTTGGAGTAACCTAGTTAATTAGCCCATTCCAGTCAATCTGCCTTGATTTCAAATATTTTCAGATACCTAAACCGTTACTACCTGTAGATGTTTTTGCATAGATCTGGATTTATTTTACATTGTTGAAACTTCTTTCAGTTATAGCCACAGTACTCAAACATCGGAGTACCTGCTAGCTACGTTTCTAAAGCTACATCTTTGGAGTTCCACTGCTGATATTTGTCAGTTTCTTGCCAGTGAAAAGAAAATCGAACTTTTCTCTAATTTAATCTTCGATTTTAGTTCTCTCTCTTAGAGTGAGTTGGAAACCTCGCATTCAAAAACTTTATCCAGATCTGATGATCAGTTCACTTATCATTATTTTATTCCTTTGAGATCGTTTCTTTGTTTGTATGCTTGTTATAGAGCTATCTACATTGGGCTATCTTTTGTGTCAATTGAGGGAATAGAACCCCGGATTTTCAGCGTTATAAGTATATAAACGTACCGTCGTTTCATTCCTATGTCTGTCGTGTTCTAGGCGACCGAATGAGCATTGAGATGATAATATATGTATATCCCTGATGATCCTTCATGTTTAAGCGAAAAACCTCGTCAGCACTGGACATGGCGGATGTTATAACATATTCTACTTTGCTTTCACTCATAAGTGTTTAAAATTTAATGAAACCAAATATTATTGTTGGTGAATTAGTCTCAATAATTGCAACAAAAAAGGAAATTTTGTTCTAATAAGAACAAGGAATCCACAGTGGTGTTTACTAATAAGAATGAGATACATCCGAACAGTAATATTATACATACGATGAATTTCAAAAACGCAGCGAGCGTTACTCAAAATCATCTCTCGTTTTGGGTTGAGAATTTAAGATGCCGGTCTATGGAGCACATTTATAATCAGATTGAAATTAATCACATCGGAAAAAAAAAAACAATGGCCATGGGAGTCTAAAATCAGCCAGTGACAACATCTAGACAGAGTTACAATGTTCAGGTTTCAGTCATGATAATATGGTATATTGTTATAAACTGAACAGAAAATAAAACAAATAGAAGCATAACCATAGTATACGTTTCTGTTAGAAAGGCTTAAAATAAGAGGATCCATGACAAAGTGAAATGTTTTATAAACAGTTAATGTTTAGAACCAAAAAGTCTTCATCTTGACCAGCAGCATGATTACAACACAAGGATATAAATGTCTTGCAGTAACATTTCAGTTTTAACGGTCCTTGTTTGAAGAAGTTTTTTTTTGTTTATCACGTTATAATATTATTGAGATGATTATAAATTTCCTGTAGACTTGTAACGTGTAAAACTTTTTCAAAATTCTTGAAGAAAGATTTTATCATATTAATTCACATACAGCAAGAGAAATTTATAAAATTCTTATACTTTTATGATGTATACTTCTTATAGATTTTTTCTATTTAACATTAAGTGTTTAATATTGTTAGCGAGTTACTTAAAATAGGCTTAGTTACGTATATTCATGTATCTATCTAAAATAGAAGAAGTTATAACTGTGAGTGAATAGATATAGATTGGCAATAATTAATGCAAAGAAGGAAATGAAACAAAAACCCATTGTTGTGATTAAGGGCTATTATGCAACTCATTGTATTTGACTGGGGAATTTATATACACAAACAATATTGTAAATAATAAAAAAATTGTGAGAAAACGGGATATACAAGGAAATGTCACCTTTTAGTGTCCTGAAAATGAACTATATTAATGGCCACGTGTTGATAATGCAGATGATGACTGATTGTCATCAGGCCAAACAAACTAATGACATGACAGTAGAAAGTCTTTTAAACTATGGTAGCAACACTATGCATAATAGTAGCAGTATAAACTCAACTATATTTTCCCAGATTGAAACACTGCATGATAAGTGTGTAGAAATAAAAGTTTTTTATTGCCCAAGGATGTGACCAAGCTCCATATTTCAGTAGACGCTATGTTCAGGGTGTATCTGCTGTGTACACCGAAGGGAATGGGGTTTCTGATCTTAGGGTTGTAAACTGGCCATTCGATGTTATATCCCTCTTCATAGAAGCCCCAATCGCTGAAGCCTGCAAGATAACCTTAGAACTCTATATTTGAGACCCTAACGCATCAATAGACATTCCAAGCAACCAGTGAGCAACCCTCATAGAATTCACCATGATGAAGACAAACTTCATGTTCAACAACCACAACTATATACAAACAAATGGCCTAAGCATGGGCAACCCAGTATCACCAGTTCTAGCCAATATTTTTATGACCCAAGTTGAAACACAAGCAATTAACACAGCATTACATCCACCACTATATTAGTACAGATATGTAGACGACACGGTTGCGGGATTCAAATCTACAGAACACATACTTAATTTTTTCAATCACATTAACTCTATACATCCCAACATTAACTTCACATGTAAACAGGAAGAAAGCAATCAAATATCATTTCTTAACCTCAAAATTACAAGAACCTATACACAATTTAAAACAGAAATCCACCGAAAAATCACCCATACTGGACTATACATTCCTTGGGACTCAGCACATGAAACAAAACAAAAACTCTACATACTAAGAAGCCAAATAAACACAGCCATAAAACTATGCTCACCAGATAAAATTAACGATGAATTAGACAAAATAAAACAATACTTCATCAACATCAATAAGTTTCCTCCACAAACCGTAAAAAACATTATACGCACACACCTAGACAGAACGCAAAATCAACTAACTAAAGTAAATATATCCCACAATTTAAAAAATCATGAAACCATATACTGCTGCATACCATATATTTCTGACATGAACAGAATAATAACCAACATTTGGTAAAAACTAGTAACAAAATATGACATTCCAGTTAATACCAAATTGATTCAAAAACCAGGCACAAAACTGAGGTCTATACTATGTAACAACTACACTGACAAACACCACACCAACATTATTTATAAAAAAAAGTGTGATAACTGCCACGACTTCTATATTGGAGAAACAAGTAGGAAAATGGAAACCAGATTCAAAGAACACAAAAAGTCACCTTCACATGTTTTCGAACACTGCAAATCAAATAAACACAACATAACCATAGGAAACACCCAAATACTAAATAAAGAACAAACATAAACTCAAAATTAAAGAAGCCTTACTTATACAACAACTCAAGCCCAAAATAAACCAACACAAAGGAACACCTTTATACTTATATTAATAAATATAATGAAACATCTAAGCATGCCTTCTACATTCCTACACTCAGTTACACAACCCCCCTTCAAACATGTAGTCAGCTATTGGTCAGTTACCTCTTTCTTTCTTTGAACCTGATGATGACCAAAGAAGCTCAAAACGTTGTTTGCTCCTCTACGTAAAAAAATTTTCTCCACCCAAACCAGCCGTTTTTACATATATATTTTTCTTACAGCTATGGCTTGGCTTGCACAAAGTCCTAGTATGAGCATGACTGAGAATTATGTACTCATGTAAAAACTTGGAATGTCAAATGCACTCAAACAACTTGGTGGGATTGTGAGGAGTAATAAACAAGCTTTGGAACAATACTCCATAATCAGAATGAAAAGAAAATTTAATATATTATATAAGGAGAATTTGTTGTTGTTTTTTTAATTACGCTCAAAAATATTCAAGGGCTATCTGCGCTAGCTGTCCCTAATTTAGCAGTGCAAGACTAGAGGTAAGGCAACTAGTCATTACCACCCACCGTCAACTTTTGGGCTACTCTTTTACCAACGAATAGTGGGATTAACCGTCACATTATAACGCTCCCACGGCTGAAATGGTGAGAATATTTGACGTGACAGGGATTCGAACCCGGTATAAGGCGAGAGACTCGTATATAAAACAGTGGGGTATCATGCAACTTAACTGCTTTCCCTTTTTTACTTTCTGTGATAATCTTTCGTACCTGTTAATAAGTTAACAGTACAGCTTCCATTGCTCGCTGTTTACTTTTACTTGCACATTATATCACATTTTACAATGAACACTTGATCACACAGCTAATACGGGTATTAACGTGACAGATTACTGAATAAACATGGCATTCTTTGCATTCCAACTATCTGATAATATTATGAAGTATGATATATGTACTAATGTGTGTGACTACCACTCGATTATAAAAGCTATAAACTTACTGGTCGAGGAAGTTACAACATAACGAGGTTTGTGACTTTATAATCCTTGTTTACCGCGCTCTGAGTGATCTTTATTTTGAAATTGCACTCAAACATCTCGTGAAAATCGCATTCTTCTATCTGTGTAACAGAAGTTCCCATAAACTAGCTGTAGGCTTCTCTCCAAGTGCAGTTATAGAGCTGTTTTCTCTACGACTGGTTGACATTTTGGTGGAATGGAGTTAATTTCATTGAGATTACCTATATATTTTACTTTTATGCCAGTTGAAATGAATGGATCAATTTATGTAAGATGATATGGTGTCTCAGCGGTTTGTGTTAATGACAATATAAAATAGTAAAGGATTTTTACTCTGAACAACTGGGTTTAGCTGAAGTTGGTTAGAGTAAATATTCAAATATAATGACAAAACGAATTTTAATATAAATACCTTTACAGAAATTCATTTATAAGTGTTGTCCAGTAGACTTCATTTAGAACATGAACAGAAGGAAAACATTAAATGATAATGCTAAAGTTTGATCTGTATCTATAAAGTTATTTGTGGGCACCGACCTATAAAGCTTTAACAAAAAGAAAAACAACATTTAGCAAGTATGATATTTCTAGTGAAGAAATCGCGCCACATTTTCAGGAAAATACAGTTTGAATCTGTATTGTACAAGTGTTAACTAATATCATTTCATTTGTGTAGTTGAAATATAGGAAATGATGTGAAACTATCAATCAATGGTTTTTGTTTTCTGAATTTCACGCAAGTCTACACGAGGGCTATCTGCGCTAGCCGTCTCTAATTTAGCTGTGTAAGACTACAGGAAAGGGCGCTAGTCTTGGGCTACTCTTTCACCAATGAATAGTGGGATTGACCGTCATGTTATAATGTTTCTACGGCTGAAAGGGCGAGTATGTTTGATGTGATTGGGATTCGAACCTGAGCCCCTCAGATTGCGAGTCAAGCGTCCTAACCACCTGGCCATGCCAGATCGACTCAGTGGGAAGTAAAATTCATGAACAGTGCATCTGACATTACAGATACAAAATTCGTCTAACAATTGTGTTGTTTTGAATATGATGGAATAATTTCTGTCATGTAGATTGGAATAACACCTACAAATTTGGTTCTCTGAATTAGATATAAACATTCTTACAGGACAAATTCAGTTACTGCCCATAAAAAATGCAGACTATACAGGAATATTATAAGCAAAAAGTAACACCTTCATGTAAGATGTAGCAATGCTTTTTTATGTTTAACGTGTACCTAAAGTGGCTGGTAAAAGGAAATGAGACGTGTAAGGCTGTAGACACGAAAACTAGTAATCATATAACCAGGCCTACTAAGTGGGTTTTCCCCTAACCTTACAGAATTAATTTGGCCCTACATTTTGGATCTTGACTTTTCCTATTTAGGATCAGATTTTTAGTCCTTATGATATTGTTGTTAACTATCCAGTTGTGGATGATCTTATTAAAAGATCTACAGTAGACCATGGAAGTGAAAGCTGACTATGGTTTTGGTTACTCCTGGCTCGGGCATACAGCCGCATAAGCTGAACCAAAATTAATTTTGAAGGATAATTTTCACTGTGCCTATTCTGCCTAATAAATAATCCAGCTCTGATGTTCAGTGACGTATTTAGGTAGGAGAAACAGGGGGATCAGACCCCTAGCCAATGGTCTTAATGAGGACTCATTGATAATTTTATTCTGTGTAAAATTACATTGCGAGTCACGATAAACACTACTAATATTATTTGTTAACCCATATGTCCGGTGGATGGTCAGAGTACACATGCTACAACCTTTTACAGAGTCTGGATGTAATTGGCTCAATGAACCACTCTATACATATTTGATTAAGTCATCCATGTTTTTTTCTATTAATTTTCTGCAAGGTGTCATGAAGTCATCAAGCCACAAAACTTACTTCATAAACCACGATTCAGGGATAAGAGTACCGAAGTTGCTATAAGTAATTGTCTCCCAGTAAGTCTGTGGTGAGTTGACAAACTTACAGCTCCAAAATTAGGAGTTTGGTTCCAACCAGGGGACACAGTAGGTAGATCAAACACATGAGTAATCAGACACTATTCTTGGTTTATTTTTATTGTTACTAAATGCTGCCCCTTGTTCTGTGTTTCAATGTGAGCACGTTCTAAATCACCCTAAAATAAACCAAATAGTTCAACTTAGTTTCTCACGGGCTAACTACAGTTTTTGAGCTAATGGCTGTATTGTAAAATATTAATCAAACATTTCAACTTCCTTTACAGCAGAGTTTTGCATCGACTTAGTTAAGTAATGGATTTGAGTTATACTGTGAAATACTAAGAAAAGAAATAGGGTCTGGGGACGTGTTGCAAATACTAACGAAAGATGAACATTGAACAAACTTGTCAAGAACAACTAACATTACATGCATATTAGTGATAATGGAGAGGATTCTTACGTAAAGTGGTTCTGACTAGACGGGTACATAAGTTTAAACAATTATGTTCAGGGATGTAAAATTTCACCTGATATCACTTAGTTGGAAGAAGGTGTTTACTCAAGACAGACTATATAAGATGAGAAACTTGGTCACTGGGCACCAATCACTAACAAAAGATGAGTCCACACTAATTGCTGGACCAATCACTTCAAAGTCTACCTCCATGAGTTTGAATGGATTATGGTGCCAAACCATACAAAAGTTGATGTATCTGGACCAAAGGTAATATTGTCCCCAATATCAGGGTTGCTCCAGAGGATTCCAGGTTGTTTAAGGCTTTGCCATTGCTTCTGTTCTCTTAGCTAAGTTCCCGAAATACATAGAAAATGTCGATTTATCTGTAAGTGCAAGACTTGCACGAACTCCATGTAAGTTTTAATTGTTACTTTCCTTCTACTAATAATATTTCCGTGTGGAAATATGATGAATAATGCAAAAGTCGTTAAAGTTAAATAAGTGATGTTGATAGGGTTATAAACATTATAGATCTAATATAACTTACTGAATGAGTAAATTTTTATGTAATCTATGTCATTGTTTTCATTCATCATAAGCCTTCGGATGTTATGTTAACAAATGTTAATAAATGTATATCTTTTATATAAAGTTAAAGACGGTATCATTTATTCCTTGCTTTACTTGTAAATTTCCTCGAGTTGGTTGGCTTGTGTACCACTCGCGACTGCAATACCTGAGTTTTAAAATCAATCCGTTGTGACAGATGTCTTGTCACTCCAAACAACGCTCTCTCGTTTTCACAATAGAACAGCCTGTAAAAGTACTGATCTTTTTTGAGGGGTTTTAGTATGTTTTAAGTACTGAGAATTTTAAATGTTTATATATACGTATATATATATAAGCTTACCTTCATTATATATACAGAGTAGTTTAAAATAGTTTTATGTTATGTATTATACTTTGTTTCAAACTAGTCTCCGATTTATTATGTCACGTACGTTATGTATTACTATTTCAGATAACCGGAAATTTTAATTTTAATTTAGTAGTTAATTAAATATTAATATGTGTTATTAGCCAACAACATTGATACACATAACTTCCTTTTTAACACAAATATATTTTAATATACAAACATTAAAACAATACAGTTTATACTAATGATCATTACTAATAGCTATTACAAATGATGGTTTATATAAAAGAGTTTCCAAACTTACAAACAATGGTGAGTTTTATATCCGGTCTAGAACTGAATATTTTATCGGAGATCTATATCCACAACAACAAATTAATTTTGAGTTGATATTGTGGCACCTTGCTTAAACCAACTGGGTTTGATTGGCCTCACACCACTTACAAGTTCACTTCCAGCTGATGAAGATATTTAATGTTCTCATAGAACTGCTAACGCCCAAAGTTATTAACTGAAGTTAAACGGTTTGTAATGTTCGAAACCTATAAAATATCTGAAGTTTTCTGATTTATAGACGTTAATCACAATTATAGCTTCCTAGGCCTATAGCACACTGACTGCAGCTGTCCAATAATATTATCCTCTTCCGTCTCTCGGCTAGCCGCTTTCTGTAGGAATCATGCAAGTTTGTAGAAATTTCAACAATATTCTAGCGCACTTTTGTCAAACAAGTATTGTTGATTTTTACACTCAAGAACTTTGTGCAAATTTCGAGAACAGAAAGAACATGCGCGATACAGTCACGAATATACATCACATGCAAAAAACGACACCTACACAGAAACATGCGTAGGCACTAAAACAAATATACAACAATAAATCCATTATAATAGCAATAGTGTTAGTGAAGTTTTGTGTTATTATTTTTTCATATCAAATACCATTGAATGAAAGCTATTTTCATTTTTATAATTATTCCTGTAAATGTTTTATTTTAAGGTGTTCTGATTTTACGAAGGGTTTATCTTGCCATTGTGTTGAAGATTCGCTGCTTTTAGAAAAGTTTTAAGGCGATTTTGAGATTTATAAAAGGTTTGTTTGTTTGTTTGAAATTAAGTACAGTTTTACACAACAAGGTATCTATACTCTGCCCACCACAGATATCAAAACGCGGTTTCTTGTGTTTTAAGTCCACAGACATACCGCTGTGATACTGAAAGGCATTTGTAAAGAGATTTGTTTTTGTTCTGTTTTATACTTAAAGTATTTTTATGTGTTAATTTAGACCCTTATTAAAGTATTTTCGTATTGTACGTTAATATTTCTTTTGATCTTAAAATAGTTTTATTTAATTTAAACTGTAGGTGACTTTATTTATTTATATATATGTATATGTTGTAATGTCGAGGTTTTAAAGGCATCATATCTTGTTTTAAATAATATTTTTGTGTTATCGTTATTGTTACCTGTCCTCTCTGAAAGTGGATAGGCAAAACAGGAGTCTAAACGTGATTTTGAACTGTATTGTTAAAGCAGTTTCATTTAAATGTATAACGTTCATGATTATGTTTTTATTAAAAGGTTGTATTGTAATGTATGCTTTTCGTTTTTAAAGGGTTTTGTAGCATATAAGGTTTTCTCTGTTAAAAGATTGTTTGATGTATTACAAAATCTTTGTTAAAGAGTATTTTCCAGTGTAGTATATTCCAATATTTACACACAGTGACACATAATATGTTAAACTACTTCATTCTAAAACAGGTGAGGTAAAGTGTGTAACTGTTTCTACAGTATTATAGTATGTTGTTTTTTCTTTTCACTTGCTTAATGTGTTGAGCAATTGATTTTACCATGCAGAAGTTGATTTATATCGTTTTATGGGATACACGCAATTAAAAATTTATTTTGTTTGTTTTAAAATTAGAGTTTTCTGGTCAGTGTAGAAGTACATGGAGTAGTAAATGTGGCATAAAATGGTTCGGTGTGTTTTATATTATATTTATTAATATATATATATTTTTAAATTACTATATTTATCTTCTAATTCAATTTCGATTAGGAAATTTAGTTAAATAAACACATCTAAACTTTGTTTCTTTCTAGTTCTTTAGGGACCTTGGTTTTTAATTGGCAGTTAACCGTATCTCTTGCAAAGAAGGTAACATGTGAAGTCCAGGAGTAGTAAGATATCTTTTCTACCAATCAGATAATGAATTGGAGCTTCCATTCCTTGCGCTCAAACATAAGTGGATAGCATTCATGCGCACAATAGTTTTTGTATGTAAATATGGCTTAAGCTATTCTTATGTTTTGTCTTAAAACCAAAATTTTACTGATATTTTTCTGTAACATAATTTTTTTGTTGGCTTAGAGTTTTTGTTAGGATTGAATTTTTCTTTATTCGAATCTTTTTTGCTAATATTTATATTTTGCTAAGTTTTAGTTTAACTCCAAGGGACTTTTGTATCTTTGTTTTATTTTTAATTTTAGGTTTGTTTCTAATTTATAACCTTGTTTTAGTTTAACTTATATGGGAGAAGCAAGTTCGTGTAAGTTACCTTCCCCCTCTCTCTCTCTTGTTCCAATTCAACACACAGTTACTATAGATCCATTTTTGTCTTGTGACTGTGTTTTGTAGCTTAAATAAAAATTATTCTTCTGTACTCTCTGCAAATAGACTCTTTTTTCCTGACGAACACAGCTAAATATCGAAGTTAAATATTCCATACCTTAGCGTCCTTCGAACCTCCATTTACTAAGACTGAAGTGATTACTCTGAGGGACACGCATAAGCCAGAAAATACCACAAATACTAACTTTGAGAAACAGGACAAAAATTTATTTGAAAGAGAAATTCAAGGAGCCATCCACTTTATGAAATTTGCAACTCTTCAAAAGTTGCTAAACACTTTTAACACTTATATTGGTCAATAACACTTTGAAGACAATTTTAAAGTTATTAATTAAATAAGTTACTAATCGTAAGACCTTTCTCGTTTATTAACAACTGAAAAAATGTTTAATGTTAGAAAATCAACTTAAGACGATATAAGATAATCTATTGTTTGTAATATCACTTTTTCTTAATCATTGTTTAAACACTCACACTTTAATTTAAATTGTCTTTAGTCTCTCGAGTAACGATGTAACAATAAATGAAGATCTTTAAGGAAGGATTTCTTAGTACATCTCTCTACCCACTTCTCTTATCAGGCACAAAAAATTTACATTAATTGATTAATAACTCTACAAAAATTATATTGAGTTATAGTGCATGCATTCATTCACTGGCCAAAAATAGGTTTTTGAAACATTGTTAACTCGTTATATTAATTCCAATAAAAACAAATATACAAACAAAAAGAATGAAGAATGGTGTTTGGGGTGATTACTACGGGTTTGTTTGTTTTTTGCTGTTTTTTTTCTTTAATTTAAAATCATCATTGCAGCTGTTCCTAAATACCAACATGTGACTGGCAAATTTGTTTTAAATGAGTGAAGATGGTTTAAAAATGCGAGTTGAAAGCTGCCTCAGTGGATATTTAGTGTATAATAAAAAACCCGATTGAATTATAATTCTTTGTCATTGAGAATTCATAAATATTTGAATTTTTTATTTATTATCATTATATTTATCTTTCTTTATAAAATTTGACTATTTTTTTACTTAGGCATGGCCAGGTAGGTTAAGGCGTTTGACTCGTACCCCAGGGGTCGCGGGTTTGAATCCCCGTCGCACCAAATATGCTCGCCCTTTCAGCCGTGGGGGCGTTACAATGTGACGATCAATCCCACTGTTTATTCGTAAAAGAGTAGCCCAAAGGTTGGCGGAGGGTGGTGATGACTATCTGCTTTCCCTCTAGTCTTACACTGCTAAATTAGGGACGGCTAGTGCAGATAACCCTTGATTAGCTTTGCTCGAAATTCAAAACAAACAGACACATATTCTAACAGCATAGATTAAATGTTATTTAAAAATTTACAATCATTTTTATTTAAAACGTACATATCATGTCGTTGATGTTTTTTGTTTTTTTAATGAATGATCACACAATGATGTCCCCCGCTGGTACAGCGGTCAGTCTACGAATTTAACACGCTAAGATTAGGGTTTCAGTTCCCCCGGTGAACTCAGCAGATAGCCTGATGTGGCTTTGCTATAATAAAACACATATACATATAATAACAGCCAATTAATATATATGCAAAAACGGCTCGTTTGGGTTGAGAAAATATTTTACATAGAAGAGCAAACAACGTTTCAACCTTCTTCGGTCATCGTCAGGTTCACAAAGAAAGAGGTAACTGACCGGAAGCTGACCACATGTTTGAAATTTGTTATTTTATTAAAATAAAATTGTATATTGAAACATCTAATACCGCCCTCTACATTCTGACACTCAGTTACACAACCCCTTTCAAACATGTGGTCAGCTTCCGGTCAGTTACCTCTTTCTTTGTGAACCTGACGATGACCGAAGAAGGTCGATACGTTGTTCGCTCTTCTATGTAAAATATTTTCTCAACCTAAACGAGCTATTTTTGCATATATATTTCTCAACAAGTGGGTTTCTCGACATCACTGAACAGCCAATTAAGTTGTAAAGTAATTTAACTTAGTAAACATACTATTCATTATTATTTGCAACATTTGCTTTAGTCTTGAAAATAAATCATAAATTAAAAATATATTTATTGCAATAACCAAACCATAAAGAATAAATTAATATATTAATTAGAAGAGCACACCATTCAAAGGTTAAGGTATTTCTCGCTGTCAGTGACTTCATGACAAGTTATTTTCCTTTCATGATTCATTTGTAGCTGATTCTAGCAAATATATATGTAAAAAACATGATTTCAAAATTTTATGGCAGTTTGATTAAGTTAGCAACCAGGATCGGCAAGACCAAGTGGTTCAGGTACTCGACTCGTAATCCGAGGGTCTTGGGTTCAAATTCCCGTCACACTAAACATGCTCACCCTATCAGCCGTGGGATAGTTACAGTGTGACGATCAATCCCACTATTCGTTGGTAAAAGAGTAGCCCAAGAGTTGGCGGTGGGTGGTGATAACTACCTCCCTTCCCCCTATTCATACTGCTAAATTAGGGACGGCTAGAGCAAATAGCCTTCGTGTAGCTTTGCACGAAATTCAAAACAAACCAAAACCAAGTTAGTAACCTATTCCATTAGCCCGTATTCAATGTTTGCGGATTGTTGACTCACATCTTTGTTAATAAGAACATATTTCATTTGTTATTTCTTTATTATGTGCGACAGGTATGCGTCACTAGTTGAAAGGTCTGATTAGAAGTACGATGTTTATACATAAAAAATATATTGGGAACCACAGATTTAGCCAGAAAATTTTAAAATAAATGCTTTCAGCATTATTTATAACTTACGGTTTAAGAAAGGAAGAGTAATGAAATATTAGAAACTAATAGATCTAAAAGTTGTGAACTGCAAATGTGTTGTTCTTTTTCACCACGTTATTGTTAAATAGAAATTTGGAGAGCATAATACAGTTGATTTATAATTTAGTAAATAGTTTGACACAAGAGGGCGTCAGTATTTGCTGACTTAACGAAGACTTTCGTGCAAGGTTGTAAAGATATTCGCTGACTTGTCTAATATGTTCACATAGCCTTACAAGTGTAAGCTTACTACGTAGTTAGTGTTGGGTGTAACTGATTGTATAATAACTTGATATGCTGAAAATTGGGGTAAAAATTGTATTTCGGTCAGAGTACGTGTATGCAGCCCAATATTTGTTTCTTGATCCCTCAAGTTCAGGTTATATACAATTCTTGAAAGAATGTTGAAATGATACTTAGTTTAAATTTAAATTATAGCTTTCTAGGCTGTAACATTGAATTTTTTTACTTATCTGCTTATGGTTTAAATGCCGACATTAATAATAATAATGGTATTAGTAGTAATATGATAAAGCTCATGCTAGTCGTAGCGGTGAAATGGAGGAGATACATAAGGTCTTTTTACGTTGTTAATTTTCAGAAAAATCTCATCAGGGCTCAGAAATAAACACTTGCCAATACTAGTCTGTGTATGTGTGTATAAATAAAGCGTATTTGCTTGCACCAGGAATATAATAGAAGTTATAAGTAACTTTACAAGCTTGAAGAATTTGTTCACCTTTGCTAAATATAGGATTTTCATTTGTTCCACCAATAAAATTACAAACAAAACCAAAACTAAAAGTTGGAAAAATAAAATGTTTTGCATTTCAGACTTTTATATTATTATTTAGGTCTTAAGCTAAAGAAATTTTTCAGTTAATAATTTCTTTAGCTAAAATATTAGTAGTTTTTTAAAGTAACATATGGTATTTTGATAATTTATGTTTTTAGCATTAAGATAGCTTTTCCAATTTTTTCTGTGGTTATGATAGTCATCTGTTATACTAGTACTAATAGCTTCCTTAAAGTTGAAATTACATATTTTCATTCTAAGTACTAAATTAATAATTACTGTTTTCTATTATTCATTGATTTATAAATTATACTAAGCTATATGAGAGATGTGAAACTGAAAGTAGTGTATTCTTTTCTGTCTAATTTAACTAATAACATCCTAAGCTTCAATAAAATGTATCCCACTTGAGTTTCTGACCCACTGTACAAGTGGTTCAGAATTAAAACCCTCAAGCTAATATGACTGTAATCACAATACAGAGTTAGGATGTTATTAAATCTACTATTTGAAGCTTTAACCAAAGGCTATCAGCAAAGTGAGTTCATGTTTGTTTTTCAAGGTTTATGTCTCTATAGAGGTGACAAGAGTCAAACCTTAAGCAGTTAACTTTCACTGTGACCATTGCAGGTAGTCCTTAAGTCTTTTACTTATAGAGTCTGGTCCTGGATAGTTGAAGTTATTATCAATAGTGATAATTAGAAAAATAATTTTGATCAGTTTATTATTTTCATGACATTAACTGATCTAATCATAATTTCTGGTAGTTAGTCATTTTACATGGCACTCGATAAGATAATTGTTGCTCATAGGTAATTGATTATACCAAATTAATTGCACAACTTTTCTAATAAATAGACCTTTATTTACAATAAAACTTTTAAAGTAACTTAATATAACCAAAATTGCATTATATATAAACAGTTGAAATAGCTAAAGTTAAGAATTTTCTGGTAACTTGTTGATGTGACCTTTTTTTTTAAGTGAAATAAAATAGTAGAAAATTCAATTACTGTAAGGTATTAGAAAAGTAAGAATTCAATTACTGTAAGGTATTTATTAGAAAAGTAAGAATTCAATTACTGTAAGGTATTAGAAAAGTAAGAATTCAATTACTGTAAGGTATTTATTAGAAAAGTAAGAATTCAATTACTGTAAGGTATTAGAAAAGTAAGAATTCAATTACTGTAAGGTATTTATTAGAAAGTAAGAATTCAATTACTGTAAGGTATTTATTAGAAAAGTAAGAATTCAATTACTGTAAGGTATTTATTAGAAAAGTAAGAATTCAATTACTGTAAGGTATTTATCAGAAAAGTAAGAATTCAATTACTGTAAGGTATTTATTAGAAAAGTAAGAATTCAATTACTGTAAGGTATTTATTAGAAAAGTAAGAATTCAATTACTGTAAGGTATTTATTAGAAAAGTAAGAATTCAATTACTGTAAGGTATTAGAAAAGTAAGAATTCAATTACTGTAAGGTATTAGAAAAGTAAGAATGTGATCTTACATAAATTGAAAAATTATATGTTTAATATTTTAGAGAGTGATGACAGCCTTTTATTCATTTCCACAACAGTGCTTTGTTAGCTCAACATTACCAGGTTGTTGTGAGAGTAAAAGTCTACAGTGTATGTTGGAAAGCAGCACATAAACAATGTTCAGATTTTAGGAGAAACTCGCTTCATTAACTTATAATATTATAACATGTAGACAGCAATGTATTATTTTGTCCTTTGAGGCTATCCTTTAGAGAGAGAAAAAAAATGTTAATGAATAGAACATTGATGTGCTGTTAGAAGGTAAAGGATTGTGAAGCTGTATTTTTCTTCTGTGGAAAAATATGTCAGGTTTTTGGACCTTTATTGCTTATTTTTGCTGATGAAAATAGCATCTTGGACTTCAATATCTTTAAATGTTCTGATTACTAAAGGTCTTTACAAAATATTAAAATTTGCTTACTTGAAAGAAAGAAAGAAAAAAAACAGAACTGTGGTTTGTTTCTAAATGCTATAAACTTTGCATTAAATTCTTTTGTTCACCCTTAAAGAAATTGAGGTGTTAATTTTTTGATAAACCAAGTGCCAAAACCAATGTTATTCTGTAGTGACATACATTAATTGTATTCTCTTCTATCCTGTGGTTAATAGCCATTGTTTGTAGCTATTTTCAAAACTTGGCTTCATTAATAACTTTTTCAGGTTAGTTTCTCTAACTTTAAAAAAATGTAGTAATGAAGAATTGTAGTGATAAAGCCACTGAAAGAGGAAAAATCACATTAGAGATAAAATGTACTTATTTTCAATGGATGTTAGTTCTTTTACAAATATAAACGTGTGCTTCAACTCTACTATGAGCAGAAAAATTAAAAATACAAGTACAGTTTTTATGGGCTACAATTCAAAAGGCATTTGATCATGTAATGTTAACAATTGAAACTGGACTCAATCTGGTCTGTTTCATGAATGATTATGAAGGGCTAAGTACTTAAATAAGCATTCAAACTCTCACCAGACAGTGTCTCACCTAAATATTTTTTGTATAGTTGACCTTTATTTTTTATTACTTTTTTTGAAGACATCATGCATGTTTGTTTCAAAGTGAGAATCTAATTAGGTAGGTAATTTGGTAATTATACCTTGTGTTTTTCAAGATGAGAAATTACACATTGTTGCATAAAATTGGTGTCTGATCAGAAAGAAATGGATCTATTTCAATAAAACAATTGTGAAACACATTTTTCATTCGAATACAAGGGACTAAAATTTTTCTAAAATGTTTGGAAAATAAAAGACATGAAATAAACAGTTTTGTCTGAAAAACAAAACAAAAACTATGATAAATCAATCCTTGTAAAGAGAGACTTTGAGCATTTGCCCACAACTGAAATATCTTTCAAAGAAATGCTTGAATATTTATAAAAACTACAGAAATTTTGGTGGCCAATTTAATTTAAATACTGCATCAAGTTTTATAATTTTTCACAACCCGTGCATCTTATGCTTTATCAACGTAATGCCAAATTTTGTGCAACAAAGTACCAAATATTTGCAAAACTGTGAATTTATGAATAGGAATGCAACAACAAAAGCTAATTTGTTTTGAAGAGAGAGTTGATTATAGAGATGAGACATTGTCTTGGATCCTACTTGCCACTATCACTAATTTCAAACTGCTGACTAGAGGGAAGGAAACTGACTGGCAGCATCTGCCAGCTTGTACTAGAGATTAGTATTAAGCCTATTATGTTACTTGTGTTCTACCTTTAAATCTGTTTATATTTTTTAACACATTATTTATTCAGTCCTTTGGATGGACTCTGTATTGAGTGAAACATCAGCAATGAATATGGAAGACAGTTGTTTGAAATACTATCATACACTTTTCGTTTATGAAAAATCTTATGGGATTGATTGAAGAGAGTAGTGTTAAACATAATAGGTCTAACACTAATGTCTCATGACAAATATAATAATTAATCATCTTTGCCAGCTGAGAAAAATCATTTTCATCATAATACTTTGCTTGGAAGCATAAGAAAACTCTATGTTTATTTAATGAAACAATTATTTGGAAAAGCTAAGAAAACGTCACAAGTCTGGGTGTGATGAGCTTTGTCTACTAAAAATCATTGTAAGGAGTTGGAGAAATTTGTAAGGAGTTTCAAGAACACTACATGCCAAAAATCGTGTCCTTTTTTTTTAGCACCTTGACTTCTTCTGACTGTCAAAAGGTTTCCAACATCTGTAAATCTTTTGAAATTTACAAGCAAAGTCATTGAAGATGGTTCATTAATTGTTAGCTATCATAGTTATATATATGTTATGCTTTGATCAAGTTTTCTGGAGTAAATTTGACATGAATTTTCTCCCAAAAATTAAAGAATAGAAAACACTATTTAATTATTTGCAGTAGTAATAACAAAAAGATTTTCACAGATGTCTTTTTCTAGATTGAGGAAAGTTAACCTGTGTATGAATTGTGAAACACTTTATGGTAGATAGCATACAACTTATAATGTGTACAGTTTATGAACACTTTATTTTTTTATAGTAGATTGTTTTTGGATTTTTATATGCAGGTGCAGTACAGTTGGAAACTGTTTAACACTTGATCTTGAAAGAGGAAAGCTTTCCATATGGTATTCATGTGCTTATGACAAAGCATCCTTATTTTGTCAAGCAAGTAAACACCATAAATATAATATGATTAGTTATGCAGCAACTTCAACCTTTGAAGAATTTTTAATTACAAATGTCTCTTTCTAACGAGGGTAAGTATTGAAATTATGTACTTAGGTTGTAATAATGTAAGTAGATCCTAGAACAGAGGTGATTAAACTAAAACCTGAGAGGTAAAAACAGGTAAAATGCCTATCAGTTCCAAAGGACTTTGTTTTGAGGTGTATATTTGGATTAGTGGTACTTTACTATAAATTTAGAACTTAAAATTGACAAAAAAATATTAAAAAGGTTGGTCACCTGTGCTTAAATTGCATAACCATTCCATAATTGCTAAAAGTGTGTTTGTTGTTATAACTAATGTAAAAATGATTCAGTTATTTTAAGTTTGTGTAAATATTTCATTTTTTATTACAACAAAGTAAGTACAAAATACTAAAGTTTCCATCTAGATGTTGTCAGTGAAACTAAAGTGTAATTGCTGTCATTGTTTATGTGGTTTACAATTTAAGTTTAACCTGATAATCAACCTATCCACATGATGTATCCATAATTTTTGGTACATTTTAATTTATCTTGTAATGTTGAAAAATTATGCACTAGGTTATTTTTTTGTCACAGAAATAATATATGAAAATTATAGTGCTAAGCATATATTGAACATTTATTTAATATTGTGATAATAAGAAGGTTAAAAAAACTGGTAATACAGCAGCCTTTGTTACAGCCATTTACAGACGTATGTTGTAAATTCATTAATGTATCATCTTCAAACTTATTCATTGTTACACACCTTGATAATATTTTATTTTTCTATTTTCTTGTATGTGAAGGATGATATTAGTAGGTAAACTGACTCTTTCTGTTGTGTGTTTTTGCATATTTTCAGTGTAATAATTATGGAGAAGAAAATTACAATTGCATGATACCACCTGAATAAGTTTTACTTGTGAAAAAGAAATCAACAAAAGTCTTGTCACTGTTTAAAAGTAATGCATCTTTACTAAATCAAATCTAATGTCTGTCAAACACAATGTTCTAAATCTAATTATTACTATTCATAGAAATATATTTTGTTTGTGAATATATGAAATAATTCAAAATAGGTAGACTTGCGCAACTGAAATATTTGAAATACATGTATACTTAAACCATATAACCCTGTTGACAATCATGCTGTTAATATACTATGAATTCTAAAATCACTGTTAACTACTGCTGCAAATGTTTGTACATATATTAGAAATCTTACAACTACATTTGGAGGCCTTACTTAAATAGTCTGCCTATAGTGTACAGAGATCTAGTGGCTGCATTTTGTACTATTATTGATCAATGTATTTAGGTTTTTAATTTCATGTTACATATTGGTGTTACAGGTGGGTTTCATTTTCATGTGAATATTTAATTGAGGAACATTGCCCTTTAGCTCCTCACATTTTCTGATGAGTAGTTTAGATTTGCTGGTCTTTGTCATTCACTTAGTATTGGCTCTTACATGGATTATTTTGACTCTTTTGTTCATTTAGTCTCACACACTCAATCTGCTGCTCAGCTGACAGTATCTCTTGGATGGATCATCATAACTCCAATTCCCATTTAGTACCAACAATGTATATGATACATCTGGGCTTTTGGAATGCTAGAGTTCAAGAAACACTTCAGCCATCTCCTGTTGCATTGTAAGTTTTGGAATTCTATGCACCCTTTCTAATTAGGGGATGATGGCTTTACATTATATTGTCATTCCATTTGGGTGCATTGACATTAGACATTTCTAGTGAAGCCTTGATTCTTAGTGGGATTTGACTTCAGGTGCACTGTCACATAGCATGCCTTTATGCCATCAATCTCATGTTTAACAAGTTTTACTTTAATTAAGAGTGTACAAAAACAGGATCTCCCTTTCTTCCTTATCCTTTAGATAGATGCTTCCACTTTATTTGAAGAACTGTATTGGAGAATTGGCACCTGCTGGATGTAACAGCTTACATCAACATGTTTGAACTTTAGGCTGTGTAGTGTGATTGTCTTGAGTTTCTGACCTTTGTATATGTTTCCTATTCTGTTTTTATTCACACACAGCATTCTTGTAGAGTTAGTTTAGATTATCATCTAGAGCAACATTTTTTTTATTGCAGCTTTTGCTTTGTGTTTCTCTAGTTTATTGTGGAGTTGACCCTCCATTTTTTGGCAGATTGTTTGAATATTGTCTTTGCTACCTCAGTCAACCATCTTCTCTTTCTGCTTGTATTTAATTCTAGATCAAATTTCTCTGGTGGATGCCCTGAGTCAGTCTTCAGAAAACTTCCTTTGTTTGTCCTCCCCATCTTCTTTCGTGAGTGTTTACCAAGATTGACAACTGAAGTTCAGAGTTCTTCTCGTTGCTTCATTTTGGTCAGCTCAACCATGATTTCTATTGTTAGATTCACTTTCTCATAGAGAAGCATTGCAATTATAACCAGTGTAATATCTATGGCATCCTTGAATTTCCTCTTTTCACATTGATGTTCAATATCTATGGCTTCATGACTGACCAACTGTTTGATTCTTTGTCTGAAGATCTATTTCTCTTATATAGCTATTTATAAATTTTATTGGGTTACCATCTGGGGTTGAAGCATTCTGCATAATATCTGTTCATCTTGTCAACATATTTGTTCTTTCCTTTTGTATTGTTTCATGATTGTGGTTTATTTCTTTATTCCATAGCTGGTTACAGAGTTGCCTTGATTCACCTTCTTGTCTGTTTTAAAAGACTTCTTCCAAGTCTTCCATGTTAAATGACCCCAAGGTCTTAAGCAGTTTTAAGTGAGATGGGTGTAGTTTTCTTTACTTTTTCCCATCAGAAACTTAGTGACTTGCTTGTTTTTCATCTTTATTTTTAACATTGGGCAGAAATTCTGCAATCTGTTCTTTGTGTTTCATGAATCACAAACTTTATTTTCTTGAAAAGCCATATACTTATATCTTTCAACCTAAAATCTTGTGTTACTTTCTCTGTTTGATCCTCATTCTTACCAAGAGGAATATTTTTGTTCAGTAAGGTCTATTAATTGTTATCTTGCTTAACTAAAAGATTCAGAAGGGATTAGAAAAAGTTATTTTCTTATAAAACAAATCATGCTCCTCAGATCTTGCTCCAGCTACATTAACATATTGACTTGTCCATTTGATCCATCTTGTTTTGTAATGTTTATAAACACCAAAGTGAATTTTTAGGTTGTCTCATCATATTCACCATCTGATGATGCCTTTGACTTTCCATACACATAACTATTGAGAGGATATTCTGCAGACTTGCATGTGAATGAACATGAACACAACACTTTTACAATTTTATTTACATCTTGTTGTCTCTTCAATTTCAGATTTCTCTTTTCCTTAAGTTGTACCTCTTCAACTGAGATGGAATTCTTAGTAGCTTAGTTTTTGTTTCCTCTGTAGATTCCCCTTATGTCCACACCTTTATGCATGATAATCAAATTATAATTGTACTGCTTTGCATCACTTTTACAAAATTTCCTAGACATCTGATGCGAGTTGTCACTTCAAAAGTAGTCTCTCCCTTACAAAATGAGATTCCACATTTGAATGGGTTCATTTTCTAAGAACTCTGTTCCATGTACCTTTGGGATTCAAATATATATATGATAAATATTACCCTCTGTGATGGTGATCCATGAGAGGATGATAACATCTTAAAGTGGATTGAAGCTGCAATCTTGTGGCTGGTGTTTCTTTGGGAGGTACATTTTTCACTTCTACATGGATATTATTGTATGGCATTTCAAACATCATAAATAAAATGCTTGTTCTACATATATCGCATATCCCAACCAGGATTGGGAACATCTTACATACTTATTTTTTAACCTTATCTGTTGTTCTCATTGCACTGTTTGAGAACTGTTAAGCTTAACATTGAATCTACCTAGGTGCTCACTGAATAGGCTAATTTTGTAACTTGGCTGACCATTTCAGGTGAAGGTCACATTAGATCCAGGAACATATCCAGTAATTATTTACTACTAGTTTCCTCCTCTGAAAATCTTCCAATTCAAGTGCAGGTCAACACATTACACTCTTATCCTGCATATCTAGTATTCTTATACCTGTAATCACATTTGAGAATGTGTGCAACTTCATGTGTAATTATAATATTGCACATCTCTTACTCTTTATATATGTGTGTGTGATTTAAATGGCATCTAGAGCAGTAAGGTATTCTGCTAAGATTAAAGCCTTATTTCTTAGTGAAGAAACTGGTCCATTCTCCTATGAGATTGGTTTTTACCCATTTCTCTAATGAATTCAGTCTTCTGACCTTTGTCCTGTTTCTGGGTTTTCCTCAACATCTGCTCAGTTACTTCTTTTGTCATGGTCTGGGTTGTAACATTCCTGTCAATGGTCCAAACTTTTGGTAAACCAGTGGTCCTTATGATACTACAGTTCCATTCTCCATATCAGTGTGTTTATTCTGGCTTTTAGGATTTCAGAAGTACATCTGTAGTATTGAAATGAATTTCAATGGGTACTTCTCTCTGAAATGAATTACTACACACCTCAACTTCAATTAAGAAATCTGGCTTTTGATGGAAGACTAGTCTTGCGTAAGTTATGTTGATGTATGGACAATAATGTGGGAGAGTTGAGCATTCTGTGTAAGTTGATATATACTCTTCTCTGTGTTGGTAAATTCAGAAAATTGTCAGATGATGAGAGCAAACCCAACAAGGTTAATTCTAAAAGTGCAAAAAAATTAAATATGTAACCACAGTAACTTCAAGATCATAATTTATCTCAGATGAACCTGATTTATTGTTTTATACCTTACATATTATGATTTCAAACAGCCAGAAATCTTAATTTTAATTTAGAACTGAAGGTTGGTATATATCATTTATGATATTTTCCAACAAGATTTATACACAGATTTCTTAACACAAATATGTTTTAATATACAAATAATAATACAATTCATATTAATGGTTATTGCAAATAATGGCTTACATACAAGAGTTTTACAAACAGTTCTAAGTCTTCTTTCTGGTTTGGAACAGAATATTTTATAGATGGTTCATAATGAATGAATAATTCAATGTTGACATTGGTAGTTTACTTAACAGGTAAGATATCTCTGCTCACATGTCAGTTTTTCAACTAAAGTTGTGATGTTTTCATAGAGAAATTAATGTTTGAAGTTGATTCTCTTAAGTTGGATGGTTTGTAATATTTGAAATCTATAAATGTTCTTTGTCAAATATCTAGTTTTCTGATTAATAAGCATTCATTATGATTATGACTTCCAAGGTTTATAGTATACTGACTACAGCAGACTAACAGTATTATAAAAACAGTCTCTTGGTGTGTTGATTTATAAACTTTTAGTTTGAGGTTCTCAAAAAGTTCAGTTGGTAATAGTATCTGAAGGTATGCTAGTGCTTTTGTAAAATGTTGTTGAATCTTACACTCAAGAATCTTCTAGAGATTTGGAGAACAGGTGGAACTTGTGCAATGCAAATTTAACAGTATAAGTTGCATATATTTTTAAATGTATATGAAAATGAAACAGATATCAAAATATTAAACCTATTAAAATTTGTTGAAGCAATTTATACAACGTTATTTTGTTCTGAATGTTTCTAAAGTTAGTTTTCATGTGTGAAAGATGTACAACTTAAATGCAGTATTGGGTTTTTGATTTTTTCTAATGCTTTATAGTCAACCATTATAGTGGTTCATAATAGGGATTGTACAGGAATTTGCTCAAAACTCTAAGACAAGATTTAGGCAAAAACTACCTTGAAACAATGCTCAAAGCCATCCTTTCCAATAGTTAAGGCCACCCAAACCCAAATATTGCTATTAAAGAAAATTAATTGATTTTATGATTATTAGACACAAACTTTTTTTCCCCCATTTGTTCACATTATTATTTGTTTGGGTATCTTACATCAAAACCTAGACAGATATACCATATGGAATGCTTTGAATATCAGTGACCTATTTAAAAGTCATTTATTTTTCATTGAAAGTTGATTTATATAGTTATAAATACATAAAAAATACAATATTGTTCTGAGCAGCTGGCTTTGTACTCGATGCATATTAAATTTGTTCAGTTAGTAATTGAAAGACATGAAACTTTATTTCAAATTACATTTTAGGCATATTCATTTGGTTTGGTAGATCTGTTTTCCTACTAATAAAATTTTAATTCTGCTTAGTGTAAGTTGTCATACTCTATACATGTATTTGCCCATTGCAAAAAACAAGAAATAAAGTACTTACCCAGTCTCTTTTTACTGTCAATTGCTATCAGCATATAGCCCTACTTTTTATACTAATGGTAGTAATGCACTAAATAATTATTTAATTAAATAATGTACCAAATAACATAGACTAAATGCATGCATGAGTTAGACAGTTTCCACTAACTCTCAAAATGTTTTGGCTTTCTGGCTATGTGTCAAGAGTTGTTACAAATTTATCCAAGCTAGTCATTAAATTTCCCATAGGACCAATGATCACACTCTGAGCAAAATTGATAGGTCTTCATTCAATTCATTATAGGTAATATCTATTAAATGTAAGAAAGAACTATGGATACCTTTTGAGAGGGTTAAGCAGAATAACCTTGAATCAATTCAAAATGATTAAAGAAAACATGATAGCAGTATTTCAATTACTTGGATAGTTAAAGTTAGAAACACTAATTTTGAGTTACTTATTTTCATAATATTATAATCAATTTAATTATATCAGTTAATTATTTTACATGACAACTAATTTATGCTTATAGTTCATTGGTTACATCGAGTTAATTGCAAAGCTTCAATAACCATTAGAATATGTTTTAAAGTGATTAATTCATGCAATGTTTTTTTAATTGTTCAGAGTTAAATGAAATAAAACCAAGAATGAGCCAGTGTTGAGTGTGGTGCCCTTGTATAAATGTATTTCTGTAGTATTCATTTTTTTCATTAGGTGTTCTTCAACAACCATGAGCAACTAAGATAGTGGAAATGTTTTAGGCACCCCTACTGTGTGGGGGAGCCAATTGCACTGAAGGACCATAACCTGGAGATTGAAATTCTAGAAGTTGTCCGTGTTGACCAGTGGTACAAGCTGTTGTGATTCACTTAGTTCATTGTACATGGTGTGATAAAGTTTTATAGCTGTTTGTTTATATACTTTATTGGTGAAAAGAAAAAAAACAACTATTAGACAGATTTTGATATACAACAGATTTTTGTAACTGTGATAATTTAGCTAATCTATGTCAAATACTCACTGGTGGAGTAGAAACTTTTCTGGTGCTTTCAGTTGCTTTACTCTGTGATACTGAAAGGGATAATACCAAGAATGTGCCTTTTTCTGGATTGAACCTCAGTATTTCCATCATGAATCAGTACCAAGAAGTGAAACACGTACCTGATTGCGTATCAAGGTGTCGCTCTAACACACATGGAGCACAGCTTGTAGCAGCCACCATTAGAGGCACTACAGCAGAGGTGCAAGCGTACTACAGGTAATATTATTATAGTTCACTAAAATAATTTAACTTTTCACTCTTGAGAATATGATTACTAACAGGATAATTTAGTTCTTGCCAATAAAAAATTGTAACACAGGCCAAACAAGTGATGTTAAGCATAATTTGAAGATTATAAAAAATTAAGTTATTTTTTATGTATAATGTAATATTAAGTTCTAATGTGTTTAATTGTTTAAACATTCTTCTTCCATTTGTCTTTTTTTTTTTTTTTTTTTTTTTCTGTAGCTGGTGATATAATGCATGAACAGTTATGCTCAAACCACACTAAGCTGTTAAATAAAACCTTTGTTATGAAGCACAAGTCAATTTACATATTATTCTATCATTGAAAACAATTTGGCCTACTGGGTCATGTAATTTTGTTTTCAAGTTGAAAGAAAGCTTTAAAATACTTTTTTAGTGCATGTGCAAACATTTTAAATAAAAGTTAATCTATGAAGTCATTACACTGGTCATAACCAGTAAGCCCTTTGTTTTTTACAGTTTCCATTATTACAGTATAAAGGCTATTCAAGTTTATAACAGCAGGTATTTATGTAATGTTAAGTTGATTCTCATAGCATATCATGGAAATATTTACTGGCTGATATAAATTTTATGTATGAGATGTTAATTTTAATAAAAGTAGAATGAAAGTGTATTGTCATATCGTGAAATATTGATTTAACACCAATGTTTGATATTGATCTCTTTGTTTTCTATTGTAAAATATAACTTTAATTTTGTTAACATTTTAAACAAACATAGGCTGTAGGGTAAGGATAATTGCTTTTACTTTCATTAATCCCAGATTTATGCTGATGTTGAGCTTACCTTTAAAAGGTTATTAAATTCTAGGACATATTACAGCTGTGAAGTAAAACAAGCATCATGGAGAGATGTTGACTTAATATTAAACTAATGAAATTCTCTCCAATAAAAGTTTAAATTACATGTAAAAGTAACTAGTTATATTTATTTTTGAAGCTTGAACAGAAATTTAACTTTGGTATCAAAGTTTTATTGTAGTTATTATGGTCAATTTCAATTGTTAGAGAATCCCACCATGTCCAGGTGGTTAAGGCACTCGACTCATAATCCAAGGGTCACGGGTTAAAATCTCTGTCCCACCAAATATGCTCACAATTTTAGCCATGGGGACATTATAATGTGGTGGTCAATCCAATTTGTTGGTTAAAGAGTAACCCAAGAGTTGTCAGTGGGTGGTGATGACTAGCTGCTTTCTCTCTAGTCTTACACTGCAAAATTAGGGATTGCTAGTGCAGATAGCCCTCGTATAGCTTTGTGTGAAATTCAGAAATAAACAATTGTTAGAAGTAGCAGGATTTAGTTAGGTAAAATTTAGCAATTGTCCCATACATCTCAGCAGTGTTGGAACCAGAATTTGTCCACTCCAGTTTTTGTGTCTGTGCCACTTATAATTTGTTTCTCTGATGCATATATGTTTATACTGTATGTTCCTTAAAACATGAACTACTAGAGAAAAAATGAATCTGTATTGCATAAAAGTATTGAAAATATTGAAGCATCTTTATGATGTGCATTTTAAAACATTTGTTACATTTTGCTTTCTCTTGTGATGGGTATAAGCTCATAAGATGAGTGTCAATAGAAATAGGTGTACTTAAGAAACATGCTTTATGTAAGTCGTTACAGTGTCTAAAGTAAGCAAATTAAACTAGAAATTTTCAAATAACTTGGGAACATTTGTACGTTTTAGAAAATTTTTATTTCAAAGCTACTTGCAACAATTTGAACTGATGATTTCCTACCATACTAATTACGTTGTAGTAATGAAAAGTATAGCTCAGTTCTCATACTTTTGTTGTTTTCTATATAACTGATTTAATAACTGGCTGCCACTACCATAGAATTACCAGGTTTACAATATTTTAACATTGTCTTTCCTTGTATTTGTATATAGGACTAAATACTAACTTTGTACATGTGAAGTATACTCTTCAGTGTTTTATCAGACATGGAAGATTTAAGTACCAGCTACATACGTATCTGTCAAAAATAGCTAATTAATTTCATAGTAATAGTTTTATTTTTTTATTGTTGATACTGAAATTGCTTCCTAGGACCACAGTTTTGTTAGTAAGAATACTTCTTGTATTAGTTTTAGACAAACATCAAATTTTCTGTTACAAAACCTTATCTAGAAAATAACTTTAATGCAATGAAAATGAATTAATTTTCTCTGTATATTTTACTATCATATATTTTTTTATTGTAAGAGGGCTCAGATACATTCTGTCTTGAAGCTCAGCTAGATTGGCCTTTTGAGTTTATATTAATATTTGTCTACTTTCTGTACTTAATTACTTCTTGGGTATCAACATATTTTTTTGCTTGTCTAGATGTGATTTCAAAGTACTTGTGTTTGACAAAAATATATTTTACTTCATTTGTTCTTTTCCAGATTCTTATTTGGTGCTAGAAATGAAAAATAACAGAAAAATCCTTGGTTTTACTTACCTTAAAATCAAAAAGTCTATATTTGCATGTGTTGTTTATTTTCATTTGTTTGTAAATTATTTTTGAAACATTCTGTATGATTCATGGGTCCAATGAACACATCCATTAGTAGAGAATTAAGTAAAGATAATAAATGGTATCTGGCAAGTAGGTACATGTAGAACAACTTAGTTTTAAAGGTATTTCCTGTCAGGTAATATTCAGAAACTGACATACATTCTTGAATGTGTTTGTGTTTTTGGACCTGGACCCAGTCACCTTAAGTCCTTGTGCATGTAGTTGGGCTGGGACCTTCCACCTACTGTGGGCTAGATAATTCATTTACAGTGTTGCATGGTTTGGACTAGAATTGACCATTCATGTTCCACTTTTCCACTATTGCCTGGATGTCAGATTCCCAGGTGGCTGATGACAGTTGTATAGTGCATTTGCTGACCTGAGTTTTTGGAATGGAAGTCCCTTTTCCTTCCCAATTCCTGGTTCTAAGGTGAAGACAGTAGAAGCCATTTTTCTGTCATAGCCTAGATTATCCTTTTCCAGTATCACCTGATTTTGAACTGGAGCTGACCTGTTGATTATAGTCTGCTGTGTCCTAGACACTACTATTGAGCACATCAAGTTTCTTTTGGTGTACATCTTTTTCTGCCCATATAGTGACACATCTCCACATAGGAGGAGGAGTATACCTGGCACAGATATAATGTAGTCTTCTCTATACAGAGATGTTACACTCCATGGTCTCTCTTTGAACTATTCAATGTAGGTGGGAGCACAAGGTTAGTGGCAGTTCAAAATCTGTGCATATAGAAGATAGTACTTGTTGCAAAAAGCTATTACGTGAATTGGGGGTAAGTATGCATCAGAAATACATGTTCATTTTAGGGAAACATTAACTTTTGCCTGCTGGGTTCAATGCTAATTTAATTTACTGAAGGGTTTGAAAAATTGTCTCTATCAATAAACTTTTATTCCTGTGATGAAATATTTTCACATATTTCTGTTAGTGATTCCACTTTGATCTTTTTTTCATCCAAAAAATTAATAATAGTGAGTGCTGCAGTAAATTTGATGGTATGAGATATTTGGTGACAGGCAATGTTCTTGATTCACTTTTTATCAACAAATTTACAACATAAGTTCAGTATTTTACTAGATAATGTGTTGTTTTTAGTCACTTGTAGACCATGCAGAAAAATAAAAAATTCTACACGCCCTCCTCCAAAGATCAACTGTAATTCTTTGCATTTTTTTTACAGCTTGAATTTTAAGTGAATATTTCAGTGTTTACAGTGAACATAAGTGTTGTATGTGTGAATGTTTTCAAAAGTTAATTGTTGTTTCAGTAAGATGAAGGTTAATATAGTGCTTATAAAATAAAAAAAAAAATACTGTTACTTTTTTTTAGGTGGCTTTGTCATAACTTTACCTTGGCAATGGATTGCTGGGGTAGAACTGCCTTACATGTGGCTGCATCTTGTGGTAAATGGGAAGTGGTGGAATGGCTTATAAATAAGTGTCACTCAGAATTAGATGTACGAGACAAAGAGTCAGGATGGACTGCCTTACATCGTAGCTTGTTCTATGGACAATTGTCTGCAGCACGAATTTTGTGGAGGGTATGTTTATTGTAAAGTTTCATTGATAAGAACATAAAATTGTTTGTGTTCTCGCAGACGTGCCATTTATTGCATGTTGATAGTTAAAGGAGGATTTGAAGTAGAAGACATTAAAATAAATAAATACCAGTTGGCCATCTTACTGTGTTCAGAAATAGAAACCTATGATGTGTTTTTTAAAACTGGGTCAGAATAACTTGTACAATTTTTTTGTTATGAAACATATTGTGAAACTTGTTCAGGCAGCATAAGCTATCCTTTACCAGATTCCTTTTGGAAGTTCCACTTCAGAATTGTTGGTGAGAACATGAGCTCTGAACTGCAAATAAATATTGCCGATTTTGCTCTCTGTGTTAAACATGAACTCCAAAGTAACCAAATATTTCTTTATATATAGTTGACAGTCTTATAGATGGCCAGTATGCACCAGTTCCAGTATATAGGTGCTAAAAAAAATGGAATGGTTACTCACATTTTCAATGAAGGTGGGGACATTGCCCCAACCCTACTTTAAATTACCTGAACCTTATTAAAATGGATGCTTTTCAAACATATAAGGGCAGAAAAAATATTAACAGTCCTTAACATGTTAAATGCTGCAGCACTTGGTATCCTCTGTGGCAAGTGGTGATAAGGGTTTTAGTGCAATGTTGTTATTTACAATTTAAATAAAATCAATAACAACAAGGTTTAAACACGTAATCTTTACACTTTTTTTACGTTTATCATGAACACACAACAAACAAATACTAAATGTGCACATACGTTGTCAGCAGTGAATGTGTTATGGAACTGTAATACATTTCACATTACTACGGAACCGGTATGACTCATTGAAACTTGGATGATCTTTGACAAAGTATACCAGTCACATTCTAAGAGAATTGACATACCACTATAGGAACAATTTGTTTTTATACTATTAGTGATTTTATTTATCTGTTAATTTTAGAACAATAAACAATAGAGCTCATAATACTGGATGAAATTGGACATCACCAGAGTACTCACCATGCACATTGCTTTCCCCAAATTCTGCTTTTTGTAGAATGGTGAGTTTAAATTTAAGTATCAGAATGAAAAAAAACATCCGAGTTATTATTGTTAATCTATTTCATTTTCAGGGTGAGAATTCATTGTTTTTATTGTTTTAATTTGTTTTAGTATCAAGCTGATTGGTTATTTTTCTTTATCAACTCACTTCACTGTCAAAGTAAAGAATCATTTGTTTTGTGTTGGTTTAGTTTTGACTGTCAAAAGAAAGCATTTGAAGGTTGATTATTTGAACTTGTGTTTTCAGAAGGAAAAGCTTCATACTAAAAATATGTTGGAAGAAAACTACTGCTAACCCTTTTCAAGTTGCTATTTATGGCAAGTTGTTAATCCTAATGTAGGATTAATCACTTTTATTACTGCTAATAATTAAAATCATCAAAAAATGTTTGTTTTTTATTAAGAAAGAATATAAATTTATTCATGTACTATTTATCCTACACATTTTACTGTATTTTGAAGAATATTTAAATATTTATCAGAGTTTATGAACATAATTGATTTAATATTAGAGTGGAGCCAGTCTACGTATTACTGACCATGAAGGACTAATACCTATGGAACTAATCATGAAGGACAGACTTCCTTATGTGGAGTATACACCATCAGGTAAACTTTGTTGTTTGTAAAGTATAATTGAAATTCCAGGTGTATTATTATTTCCCTTCCTTTAACACCTTTATTTTGGAGTGTCAAAGATTGTTAAAAGTGTGTTAGTTTAGAATAAAATTCTCTGACCTACAAAAGAAAAAAATTGATAATATTTTAAATTTAGAGATTTTATTCATTTATTGAAATAGATGTATGTATCATTTGACTGGTGTCTCTTCAGAGTGATGACAACATGATTTTATTTGCAGTTTAACACTTGACACAAATAAAAATATAGTTAAAACTGCTACTTGTGACATAAAATTCAAAGAGTATTTAACTTGCAGGTTATTAATTATAACTGAGTGTAGATTAATGTGTAACTTCTGATACAGCTCTGGTTGAAATGTTGCCTTGAAACCCAAGAGTTTGAATTAACCCTAAGTGCACAACATTGATTTGTTAAACTGATCCCATACTGAAGAACTATTCTTTACTACATTACCAAATTTAAGTTTCAAGTATTCTTGTAAAGTCTATCTGAGACAAAAAAATCAGTTTTTCTAATAAAGCTTTTGTATTGGAGATTTGTCTATGAATTTATGAAGGTAGTCTGACTCTCACACTCAACTAGTTTGAGTGCAAGGTGATTTTCATGTTAAGAATAAAAATATTTTTTTCATCTTACAGTTTTAATGTTTCTTTTATGATAACCCCTAGAACCTCCTAAATTAATATCAACATATTGTTTGTGTTTTGGGGAGAAGGGAATAAAACTTTATACTCTTTTTCTTTTTAACCTTTTAATTGTAGTGAAATTATTTGTAGCAAAAATAGAAAATTATGAAGTAAAATGAAATGTTCATTTCTTCCTTTTTTTGAAAATTGACTGCAACAAACATAAATATAAAATAAAGAAGCCTTAATTATACAACAACTTAAGCCCAAAATAAACCAATACAAAAGAACACCTTTATACCTATATTAATAAATATAATCAAACATCTAAGCATCCCTTCTACATTCCTACACTCAGTTACACAACCCCCTTCAAACATGTGGTCAGCTATTGGTCAGTTACCTCTTTCTTTCTTTGAACCTGATGATGATCAAAGAAGCTCAAAACATTGTTTGCTCCTCTACGTAGAGTTTTCTCTATCCATGCCAGCCATTTTTACATATATAAATTCTAGCATAATTACAATTATTTATTCCAATCTTCCTCAGGCTCCTTTATTTATTTATTTTTTTTTTTTTTTAAACTACCAAGCCTGCACAGCAAAGCTATAAATCAGTCAGCAAGTTTTGAATTGCACAAGTTGCATATAAAGTTTGCTTACATACTGTACTGAGATATTTATTCTTTCTCTTTTCTTTTCTAATATAATAAGTTATTCAACAAAAATTGCTCAGTTATAACCAAAATTGTGCCTTGCACCTGTGCAGAAAGTCATAAGCTATCTGTCTGAACTTTTCACCTCAGAGTAAAGGTAGACCATTTTTAGTTTTTTTGTCATTCTAATTAAAATGTGGTTGATCTAGAGCAGCCAAGGAAATTAGATTAACAGTTTCTAACTCAAATTTTCAAAAGAATCATATGGGCAGATGGTTATTATTCTTTATTCAGTATCAACTTTTAAGCATATATTTGCTAAGTTTTATGAAATTCTCCTAATTAGAGTATCTAGCATCACATTATATTAACTTAAACAATTAGCATAAATAATGTGGAGGGTGATAAGAAACTGTTAACCTATTTTATATTATATAAGAAGTTATGAAAAATGTTTTGGAGAGTCTAAAATACTACCATCAATTTTAAACGATCACATTGGTTCTGGAAAATATAGGTCTGTTTTTATTAATGCCACTGTTAGTATCAAGTGTTAGTTTCTCACTTGCTGTTTGTTGGTGTGTATTGACAAAAAACCATACTACCTATAATAAAAAAAACATCTTAGGTTTTGGAAAAAAAGAGAAAAGGTATGGCAAGAAAAAGATTGAGCCTGTGTCTTAAAAATATTAAATCAAACTTGGCACTCAAACTGGTAGTTACACTTTAGTATTGATAAGAATTTCACAGTAAACATTCATTCATAAGTTTGCTAGGCCACATTGTTTTACCCACCTAATGCCACAAATTAAAGAAAAAAGTCCTGACTAAATGATGCCATAAATAAAATATTTGCAGTAAAATTGTTGTCAATGGTATAAGTGTAGTTGTCAGTTTCACTGCTAATTTTGAGTTTATTTCTTTAAGACACAAGCTTTTTTTTTTGCCATACCTTTTATTCATACCTATGGTGTTTTTGATCAGATTCTTGTAACAGTAATTATTAGTGGTTATGTTGAAGTATTTTTAATATTTGTGTATGAGTGTTTTTGTTTGGTACAACTAGAAATAATGTACACAAGTACAGAATTTCATTGATGCTAAAGTTTTCCTGACAGGTTTTCATTTAATACTCTTTTAATAGATTTATCAGAAGTTTATGTTTGGGGATCTAACACAAACTTTAACCTTGGTGTGGGAAATGGCCAGGGTAGGACTTACCCAGAAATTTTAGAAAACTTCCGCAGAGACTCAATTTACATTAAACAGGTGAGAATGTAAGAACTGCAGGTATTTTCTATAATAAGTAAGATTGAATAAAGAAAAAAAACCTCATTATGCAACAGAATAGCATTTATTAGAGAATTAGCTACATTATTTTTGTAGGTAAGTTTGAAATGTAACAAAACCTATTACACATTAATGTTTGACATTATTTGCTTTGAGACATTGTACACTTGGTCTTACTCACTTTCATATTACTGTTTTCTATATGTTTCAGGTGGTTATGTGTAAATTTCATACAGCTTTTCTAAGCACAAGAGGAAAAGTATTTACATGTGGTCATGGTCATGGTGGCAGACTTGGTCAGAATTCTGAACAGACAGCATTAACACCATCTGCTTTGCATGGGGTTGGAGAAATCCATTTCATAGAAGTGTCTGCTGGTCAAGACCATTTGGTACTCCTGTCAGATGGGGGTCAGGTAAGTTTACTTATCTCACATAGGTTGTTGAGATAATTATACGACCAACTTACTAGACATGAATATCTCTTGATCCAATTGCTATAACAAACTATTACTGAATTTTAGTTTAAACCTTATTTGTTTCAAAGAAATATATATAACATTATTGTAACATGAAGTTTGCTTTTGTTAAGCTAGTATTTCTTTCTTACTTTCAAGGAAAAACACGTTTGTTATTAGTGCATGTTTTTAAAATAAATATGTATTTTACTTTTTAAAAGTAAAAAATCAAGACATTTGATTTTGAACCTGATCCATGTCATAAGCTTAATACATTTTATTTTGTAGTAGCTCTATTCATTGTATGTGAGTGTCCTATCTTGAATGTTTGTTGAATGAAGTTGATAGTCTTAGAAAACTGTTATGGAAAAAAAATCAAATTACTTTTAGAAAGATTTTAGTTGTGTCTCAAACACCATTGTTATTCCTCTTTAAAAGTACAGCATATTGTATTGTAATGGATCTTTTTCCACAACTAAAATCTGATGCAATTGTGACAGGACAGCTTATTTGTTTGTAGTGGGTCCTTTAACCAAACTAGAAAATAATACAACTTTGACAGGAATGCATACTGTTTTTGTAGTTTCTCCTTTACTGTAACTACAATGTGATACCACTTTAACAGGAAAACTTATTGTTTTTGTAATGGTTTCTCTTGCCAAAACTGCATAGGACTGTACTTGTTTGCATTTCCCTGCATAACACAGCACTTGAGATATTTGTGATCATATTATTGAATCCATTAATCATGACTTTGATTTAAAAAAAAAAAAATGGTACTTGCAAAAATGAAAAACCAACCTGCTAATGAGTAGAGCTAAGTGAATATAATATTTGCATTTAAAACAATTAAAACATTGTTATCAGTATTTTCAACTGTAGTCACTAATACCTCATGAGGTTTGGTCAGTTTAGATTACTTAAATTTTTTCCTAGATGTTATATACTAAACTGTGAACATCCAAAGTGGAGGCTATGGACATTCATGGACCACAGAAATGTGTCACAGGCCATAGCAAATACAAAAAAATAAATAGTACTGTCACAGTACTCAGTATCTAGAGATTCATTGGGTGGAGATGGGGGGAAGAATCAATCAGAATGTGGAATGTTCTAGAAGGACTTGTGCTGAGAAAATTTGTTAATCCAGGCATTAAGCTAACAATGTTCAACTTTATTCTTAAAAGTAAATAGTAAATTACCAATCTGATCAAAATATTGTTTTATAAAATATTAATGCATAACATAACATCTGTGGGAAATTAATGGTCTTCTCTACTTTTTGGTGATATAAATTTGTTGCTTTTAATGTGTTAAACTTTGTTTTCACAATTTTCTAACATGTAATATAAGATCAGAAAAAGTTAAGAAAAGTGTCAATTTTTAAGATGTAAAAAAAACCATTGATTTCTTAATATCATTTCTTATATTTTTAAAATATCAACTGAGAAATTTTATTTTTTGAAACTATACAGATTTGGACTTGTGGATTAAACACACATCACCAGCTTGGACTCTCACCCCCACCAGAACGTGTTCTCTCTCCCCGTCAGTTGTCTTTAAAATTCCTTAAAGGAAGAGAAATTATAGGAGTTTGCGCTGCCCGATTTCATTCTGTTTTGTACACTAAAGATGCAGTGTTTACCTATGGGTTGAATGCTGGTCAGTTAGGTAAGATATTTTTCTCTTCTCTATGTATTTTATTTTTCTGTCTTGGACAAGTGCTAAGTACTCATTTGTGAGCACTCTATCAAGTATTTGCATGACCTTATTAACTTGTGGCCTTTTCACCAGTCTGTTTTCTTATTTATTTAGAGATAAGAGTTTCTGATTTAAACTTTCAATTCTGTCAGTTATTATATCAGTTTCAAGGAGAGGTACCTGCTCTAAAGAATTATACTTTTACACTGTAAGCCTTGATTTTTCCCATATCATATTTATGAGCTTACAATTACAGTCATAAGATAATTGTCCTGATAAAACTTACCAACAAACTGCATATTTATGTATTTTGAAAGGAAAATGAAGTTTCTTGAACAACCTGTATTATCACTATTCTTACACTTATTTTCAATGGTAAACATTTTTGTTTCTCCATCCCCTTGGTAGCTGCAATTTAGTAGATAAAGATCAACCCATATTGAGGTAGAGCCAGTCCCTATCTTCCATAATAATTCCCAATAGATAAAACAATACCCCTATTTGATTGGAATATTTAATAATCTGATTTTGTTGCTTCATATTTCATGCATATCTTTGTTCAGAAAGAATACTCAGTTTATCGTAACTTTTTACCCTCTTTAATCAAAAGTTTCAATCACATTGTTCAAGCTACATTTGAAACCTTGTTTTCAAAGTGATTTAATGTCTTTATTCTGCTTTAATTTGTTTTCATAAAGGTTAATATTAAGCAGTTAATATGCACATATATCAATACCTCTGGATGCTTAACAGAGAAAGATCTTGTAAATATAAATTATAGTTTAGGTATAAAATTATGTTCTTAAGTTGTATAAAAGGCCGTAAGTTGTTTAATTTTAACTTACTGTTCATTGAGAAGTATCCATTTTATGTTACACTGAAGTGTTTTTCTCCTGAGCAGTTTAAGTATAGTAATTTTTAGATGACTCTTCAAGCCACCATTTTTCTGTACATTATTTATATTATTGACACAAACTTGAAGTCTTGTCTTCGTATTATAAATACTTGTTCAATAATTATGAATTTTACAGTTTCAACTGTTGTGATTATTACTGTTTCAGTTCTGTGAACAACACCTTTGTCTTAATAAAACAGGTTGTTTTAGCTAAATGGAAAGAAATAAAATGCAAATAATGAATTCTTAAGCTGTAAAAGATTTTCTTTGATAAAACTGAAACTTAAAGGATAAAACAGGAAGATAACATTTGTAACAGCATTGAAATTTAGAAGAATTTATCACTACAAACAATTGAATGTTAATATTCTTATAATGAGTCATGGATATATTCATAACACAACCAGAAGTATTTTGGACAATTAAGTGAATCTTCTTTTTAATTCAAGTGAGTAATTTTATTCAGTCACACAAACTATGTATATAACATGTAAAAGTTCTTACTGTGATCACAAAAAGCAAATGTATTGATTTAAGTAATTTTAATCACCTTAGCAAAAATAGTTAAATTATTTTCCTGTTTTGTTTTTTTCTATTTAATGTAGAAAAGGTTAAATGAGATTTTGCAAGTTCAACAAGAACACACAAAATGGTATTCTTTCTTTTTGTTAGGACATCCAAAAGGTGATAGAACCCAGGTATCACCTCGACAAGTAGCTGGTCTGGACCACCAGAATGTACAAATAACGCATGTTGCAGCCAGTGATGGTGCCACAGTATGTGCTACTAGAAAGGGTGATGTTTACGTACTTCACGAGTATCAGTGTCGGAAAATTGCGTCAAGGTACGTCATTTTACATATTCATGGCAGAAGTTCATGCAATGCTATATTTTATTAGACTGTAGTGGAAAGCTGAATCTGTGAAGGAAAAACAAAGTTGTTTCTAAGCTTATTAAGATTGTATTAATGACTGTTAAATAATGTAAGATGTGAAATTTAAAGCATTTTAATTAAACATCTCATAATCATGTGACTGGTTAATCTTTTCCTGACAGCTGACTCTATTTTGAATGAGTGAAGTTGTTAGAAATTATGTTCAGTTTTTAAAAGTTATAGAAAGATGTTTCTTTAACCCTTAAACAGCAGGAATGTTGTAGGCAGCAGCATCAATTGATGGCTGCCATTTAAGGTTAAAAAAGGATCACACATGTAAAAATAACTTGCAAAAAAAGCTGTTATAAATTGTTTGAGAATTGCTGTGTTTACAAGTATTTGTTATTATTGCACTATATCATTGTTCTTTATAACTATTTAAGGTAATTTTTAACTTGCCCATTATTTGTAGGCCAAGATAAAATTAGTGTACTTTATTAATCAGATTTGTTGCTGAAATGTTGTTTCACAGATTTGTCCTGAGATTTTCTTTTGTATAGAATTAGCTAAGAATATTTTTTTTTAAAGTAGTGCTTTTTCCTGAACACTATCATCACAACATTTATAAATGGCTCATATAAGAGGTTTGTCTCTAACAATTCAGCTATAGTCACACTGTTTTTCCTCAGCTGCTGCTGTTGAAGAGTTTCAATCAGCACTTGTATAGTTATTGCAATTTTACAATCAGTATCAGATACAACTCTGTTGTAATATGATGCTTAAAGGAATAATTATTCACCAGCATTATCATCTTTTCTCTCTTCCTCTCTCTTTCCGAGATGGTTATAAAATAAAACGGAGATGTTTTAAAAGAAGCTGACACATAAATGGTACATAATTAATAGGAAATAGCTTATGTGTTAACATATATCACCCTTTTGGAAGATTTGTAAAAGTATTGTATAAAACTTAACTTTTGAAGCTTTTATTTTTCTCCAAACAAAAATTTTTATGGTACTTTTTGGATGTAAAAGTTTCAGTTAAAGTACAATAAAGTGTTCTATTTAACATCCATAAGAGAGATCTTAGATATAAATTCACATTTCTATGAACTTTGGAAGTGGAAATGTTTTACTGAGACATCTGTGTAATATTAACTTTTCCACATATCTTCACTGACATCCATGTAGCATCTTTTTACACAAGTTTACATTCACATCCATGATGGTTTATCTCTGTTGGAACCTTTTCTACCACCTATTCTTCTCAATACTTCCCCATACATTCAGTTCTGAGTACTTCTTTTCATAGATTTCCTCATTGGAATACCACCTGCCACAACTGATCTTTTCACTCATCATTCACATTCATGTAACATCACTTTCTCACAGAAGTCTTTATTGACATCCATAAAGCATCATCTTTTCACACGTTTATATTGCTATTAGAAAGAACATTTAGCACCATTCAGCTGAAAAACAACATGGTCTTAGAAAAGAGAGGCTAGAAAATATTTTTAAACAGAGTTTATATTATATAAAAAGTTATTCTTTATTTAAGTAATAAAGATTATTATGCTTTAATTACACTTGGGCCTAAATTAGATTAACCCTCATTGATGAATGACCATCATCAATTGATGCTGCTACCTTCCCACTGTGTAAGGGTTACTTATTCAGAATACTAGAAATGAGTAGTTCTGAGTTTCAGAGAATATAATTGTTAGGTAATGATGAATTTTAAATGTTAATAGTTGAAAATAGCATAACGTTTGTATGTTCTTTCTCTCTTGTTGAGAATATACTTTAGTTAACTACAATATTGAGATATAACATTTTTTTTTTTTACAAATTGATATCCTGAGGGCGTTTTGCTGATACCCTCCACTTTTTCTCCTACACTTAAATGTGTACTTTATCCTTAACTCTGGCCACATGTGTTGTTTTTTTTGTTGGGACCTTCTAGGTAGGGACTAAGTTTTGACAAGGGTCATTTTACCTTCTGTGTATCTCAGATTCTTATGTCTTTTTCTGAGACTTCATATATTTCCTCCAATCCCTCATAATATCAAACCATGAATGAGGTCATTCTAAAGACAGTTTACTTTTTCAACTTTTGTAGCCTGTTTATCTCTGATAAAACATTGTATGCCACCTGTTCTTCTCAACACTTCCACATTCCTTCAATTTTGAGTACTTCTTTTCATATATTTCCTCAATGGAATACAACCTGTCACAACTGGTATCAATGTTACTCTGAGGGTTCAAGTCCTGTGAGAGCTCCACTGCCAATGTTTCTACCACACTGGCTTCCCTTCATTGGCAATCAATGAGTGCTAAGAGCTCTTTTAGAAGGTTTCATTATCCAGTTTCTTTCCTCTTCCTATCTTTTATTACCAATTTTTTTTCCTCCTTGAGATCCCATGACATGCTTGCATCTGTCAGAGGCAGTTCAGGATTTGCCTTGCATTAAGCAATCAAACTGGTTCAACATCCCTCTGGGGTTTTTCTTCCCATTTTTTAGCCTCAACAGCTTAATAATACTCCCCAAGTTCATCATGGAGTCTTTTTTTATTATTATTATTATTACCTTGAGGTGGGCATTTTCATCTGGTGTCAGGTGTCAATAATGGATGTCACAATGCCTACTTCAAAACCCTGTTAGTACTTCGGTTTCAACCTCCTCTTTGGTTTGTCCTTCTCAGAGTGGTTTACCTATTTCAGACATGTTGTAGCTCCATAGATGTTTGGTCACATTGTATGTGCTTTTACTCTTCATTTTCAGGCTTAGGGGTTACGTTTCCATTACTACATGGACATGTCTATTTTAAGCTCATTCTGAGCAAGAGTTAACTACTCGTACTCACCACCTACTTTCTGCAGTGACTCTGGGGACTGGTTGTTTACATTAGAGCAGGGGTTCCCAACCTTTTGGCACTCGCAATATGAAAATGTAATTGATGAAATAAAATTAATGTTATCCCAAGCTACTTCTAACAAGGCTTCGCGACTCCCCTGCCAAGGCTTTACGATCCCCCTGTGGGGTCGCGACCCACCGGTTGGGAACCCCTGCATTAGAGGTTCTTGCCTGCCACCATCTGACGGCTTTTTTTTTCTCCAGATGGCTCCACAGTGATGGCTTTGATCCACAAATGGGACAACCAGCCCAGGGATTTCCATATTGGACCCATACACATCACACTAATCTTATTGCATGTTATGCTGAGTTCTTTCAATCCAGTGGCAAATTGTCTTTCACATCTGGCATGGAGTGGTGTCCACTTGTTTTCGAGGACCATTACCTTTGAGGGAGTTTACCCAATTAGATGCATTTGCCATGGCTTTCTCTATTTTGGTTATGTACTTCATCGAAGGGTTCTGGTTATTGATGCCTTCAGTCAAGATTGGTCTCGCACATACTTTTGTGTGTACCGTTCCATCTGATTGCTTCATTGGGTAATTTCTCTGGTACACTTTACTCCTTTTCTGGTCCTCCTGATTGCATTTCATTGACCAGCACAACCTTGGTTTTCAAGGCTCCAGTGTTTACTTCTCTTTATGCACTCATCTCTCTTCCACTGTTTCCCTGCCTTCTCCATTAACCTTGATCCTCCATCCTCCCCATTCTCAGTTTTCATGACTGATTTTCTCTTGTCTTTAATGAGAAGTTTTGGTTACACACATAATTGCCTCCCTGTTAGTTCTTTCCACTCATTATTCTTACAGCAAAGGTAGAAGATCCTGTTAGTTGTCTGACAAGATGTTTCCTGATGAGTAGCCTTCTATTGCCCAATACGTTTGTCTCCCAACATCTTCGTTACATCACACTATTGTCTATGTCAAGATTTCATCTTTCACCTGTGGCTGTGCTTCAGTTTTTGATGTGACTAACTGTAAGTTTTGTTAATTTTCCTCTTTTTTGTTAGGAGTCATTCTTTTTTCCCTTTTATCACATGGGTCCTGCCCTGTAGCAAGTGGTGCCTGACCAGATATTCTTTAAGTCCACACTGCAAGCCATGTAAACTCGCACTCTATCATCTATGTCTCTGCATGCTTACTGAAGAAATAGGGTGTTCCAAAAAACCATTGGAAGATTATCTGCTTCATGATAATTGCTCTATAAGCATGTCCATTCCAGACTTCACTGCCCATAGGCTGCATGGGTGTAAAGCAAAAGGGGATAGTTGCTATGCATTGACTGAATAACTTGACATGGTCTGCTTTTCGAAAAGGGTTTCATGGTCACCCATTCCACTGTCTTCAGTTATGACATTCCTCAGGACTCTCCAATGCATTCTCATCCTTCTCCTTCAAAAGGAGTATGAGAGTCCTTACCACTTTCCAGTTTCAAACCACTGGTGCGGGTGACTATGGAAGCTCCCTCTTGAATGGATTGCTTAAAAATTGACTATAACCATTCAGTTGGTGGTGTTCTAGTATAAGAGCAATGCAGCCTCCTGAAGCTATTTACACACTCACAGGAGTTGATCCATCACCTCACTGGATGACATGGTCTCTTTATAATATTTACACATTCAACAATATTCACAACCACTGGAGTTGATCCACCACCTTACAAGATGGTGTGATCTCTTCATACCACAGTATCATGGAACTGATTTGTCACCTTACTGATTGACTTGACCTCCTTTTGCACATTCCATATCAACTGGAGTTGATCCATTGCAAATGCAGTTCACCTCTTGTTTGAGAGCCCTCATCCTACCTTCATATGGACATTGGTTCCCAACATTAAGGTGTTGGATTAAAATGAACCAATTAACATAAGTCCTTGCACAAGTTGAATCCAGTTTTTTGAAGTCGGATGCCAGTCCCAGATTGCTGTGGGGTGTGGATCCTTATGTAGTATCCAGTAAATGGAGCAGGTCTTAATCCTTGATTATTGGGTTGGAAGTGAAAATGATATGATTGTCATACTACCCTTGCATGGATGTCAGTACTTCATAGAGGAGGATTTGAATGTAGTTGGCTTTCTAAGTACAGTCCAAAATACCCTATCTACTCTGTCTTATGATTTCTGCTCTAGTGTTACAAATTACACACATGGGTGAGGAGTTCACCTGGTTCAGAAGTGGTGGTTTTCTTCTTCTCGATCTTCTGATCTCTTAGGTTAGGGGTATTATTTGGACACTTTGGAGAGTGATTCTGTCATTCCCTCACACTAGCCCTTCTCTTTTTCAATGTGGGACTCTAGCTAATCTTCTGAGAGGAGGTAAGTACTGTGTTGGAAATTATAATTTTCCTATACTGTAATTGTATTTCTAACAAGCACTTATCTCTTCTAACATTTTCTACCATTTCTGCCCCCTTTTCTGGTACTCTCATCTCTGCCAAACTTTGAAGAGAAGGTTTGATAGAAGAGTGTAGAGGGAGTGGCATGCATCATATATATGAGTATGCTATGCTTCTTTTGGTTAATGGATGATTTGACACATTGGAATTAGTATGTTTCAGTGAGGGGGCAGGTGCACTGCTTGTGGAAAGCATAAAGAAAAAGTTCATGTGTAGATGGCAGTACTGAACACAAATAGCTAATTTTGTAAGTGGAGGTAAGTACCTATTGGAAATACATTTCAGTGTAGGAAAGTTATTAAAGAATGCATAGCTGTATTATCATTTTGACTACCTTTTTGTAACACTAAGTAAACATTTTAACAAGAGATGTGTTGTTTGCAGTTATTTTAATATTTGATATTTAAATAATATTATTGTATTATAAAAGAAACTGAATACGTAATGCTTCTACGAAAAGTGACAGCTAATACATTAAACAGCAAGCAAAATTATGTGGAACAAGGTTTCACATCATTCAAAAATAAAGTATGTGCTATAAACAAACATAATACCAAAGCAACAGTTTATCTTGTGTAATAGTATTTTGTTCAACATAAGTTATTGTTGATAAGGTAAATTCTGTAATCATGTAACATTATTATTTATAGAATTTCTTAACTTTTTATTGTTGAGTACCAGTTGTGCAGTTTAATTTACTGTATTCCACTTGCAAGTCAAACAGAGTTGATCTAGATTTTCGTAATATGCTTCACGTGTAAAAATATGTTTTTTAAATTTTATAAGCACGTGATAAATTTTGAAGTAAAAAATGACTTTATTAATTATTAGGAAGAAAATTATTTAATGTTAATTTAAGTATTTAACCAGTTACATTACCAAAAATGTTGAGATATAATGTTTGCTTATGTTGTTTACTTTGATCAGTTTCTAATTTATAGACAGTTAGAAATTCAGAAGTTGTCCATTGTTGGAGGTCATTTGGATGCTCACTGTGATGTGGCTGGAGTATTTGCTGGTGGGGGTCTGGAATTAAGAGTTGTCCTGTTGACCAAATCTGGAAAGGTGGTGAACTACCTGAACACATTATTTTATCTTAATTGTAATATTTAAATCACTTGAATGGAAGTGAATTATACTTCTGATTACACTATATACTTAACATTATTATATACTTTGTTTTAATACTGTGTTAAAATAAAGAAACTTGTTTATTCTCCAGAGTTTATTTAAATCTGTTTGCAGGTAAACTTATACTGGTCAATAAATATCCATACTAACTCCATCTGAAAGCTTCATCACCTTAAAAATCAGTAGTGCTAGATTTTTATTAGAAACGTAATAGCTTCAAACACTTCTTTTGTAATAAAAAAAAAAAAAAGTATGAAGGTGTATGTGTTTCGATGTACATACACCATCCCCCGCTAGTACAGTGGTAAGTCTACGGATGTACAACGATAAAATCAGGGGTTCAATTCCCCTCAGTGGACTCAGTAAATAACCCAATATGGGCTTTGCTATAAAAAACACAAGCTCTACGTACACCACATCAAGTTTCAGGACTTTATTAGAGTATAAATTGTTGCATCTATTAATTTTTTGCTTTTTTTTTAAATAAGGTTTCTTCTAGTATCTTCAGATTATATCTTTCTATAGAAACGTTACCCTGGTATCTAATCCTGAGTATTTAATTATCTCCTGTTTTTGTTTTCACTTGACTCTTTAATTTTACAATATTTTCAATGTTGAAATATTTTTTGAGCTATTACATAATTAAATAAATGCCTCTAACATTAGTTTTTCAACTTATATATATGTGCCCCATTTTGTTCTCCCAGTATTAATAGTTTAATTACAAAATCCATCTTTTTTAACATTTTTTACTCACTAACATTATTTTTATATATAAGCTTTTCTTTAAGTCCTCTATAAAAGAAACATTATTAAATAATAAGTTAAAACCATGGCTGAACAAAATATACATCAGTATACAGTTATTTGCATTTAAGTGAAGCTCAAAACATTTTATTGAAGTAAAGATGAATACAGCACTGAGTGTAGGACCACAACAGATTTATAGTGTGGTTTTAAAGCAACTGAGTGGTTTATTCATGTTTCAGATCTACATCTGGAAGGAATCTGCTCCAGTTCTGACTAGATGCTTATTTACTATTGGACGACAGTTACTTATCTCTGATGTTCAAATCAATCATTTTAATATTGCCATGGTAACCAGAGATGGAGAAGCCTTCCTAGGTAATATTATTGGAGGTAGGGAGCATCAGCGCGCAAGACCTCAGAAAGTAGCACAACTAATGTTGCTGGAACTAAAGTAAACAGTTCATCAACACCACTCGTTCAGTTTTTGGAGAAGGAGGAGTGTGAATTACTCCGTGTGAAAAGATTACCCCACATCCATCGAGCAGTTTCCATCTCTTGTGATTCAAAGGGAAGGAATTTTGCTGTCTTGCAATCCCATCCAAAAACAGGGTTTGTTTAAATTAATGCTAAATTCTGAAATAATGTTTGCACATTCATTCTTTCTTTATAAAGTGTTATTGATGGTAGGAATCAAAGTGATGATTTCAAACCTTGGCAAAAGTAATTACTGTGATGTATTATATATATAAAAGAAATCACTGAAAAACTAGCTCCAAAATGACAAGAGCTATAATCATGAACTTGACCTTCTTGCCTTACAAGTAATGTCCAAAGATTATTTACTGTTACGTGAAATCTGCCTACTTTATATCCCATTTCTGTTTTTCAATTAATGTGTACTTGAGATTCCAAGCAGAATGATATAGTGTTAAAACAAAATTAGCAGAAAGTTATACACCCTTAAAGGTTTCATTTGAAAGAAATATTTGGGGCAATGACCATTTTCTGACTGAGCCAATAAAGTAAGAGCTTTTACTCTTTTTCAGTTCTGTGTAAACATATAGATTGCAGTATTGAATTTATTGTTTCATTAATTCATATCTGTTAGTACTTGTAAAACTGATGGAGATGTAGTTAGTGCTTTAGCTTTGAAAATGTACAGCTTTGAAATTTATTTTGCTACAATGTTTAAAATTCACATTTTATTTTTTCACTTTTACTAATCCCCAAAATTGTCATTTGTAAGTATAACTCTGATGAAAAACTTGAGTTTCAAAGAAACATACAGTCTATCAGATGTATAATTTCTTGTATTGTATAAATTAATGTGAATATTTTCACACACAATTATCAAGTGAAGCTTTTTTTTTATTAAATAACTTTATAATATTTAAGTAACATACCTGATTACCCATAATTTGGTAAGAATGTGTAATATGCTTTACACATTTTTAATGTTTTATTAGTGGATCCAGATAAAGTGAAGAAAAGGGTTGGATATTCAGATATTAAAAAATAGAAAAAAAAATCTTGCAGAAACCCCATGACAAAAACTAGAAATTAGAATTAACTTTGTTTATGCAAGCTTTAATTATAGAAAATTTTTGCATCTTGTTTTTCATTGTAAAAACACCAACATATATGTGTATATAAAAGTAAAAATTGACCTGGTTAGTGCATGTACTTGTGTCAGTTGTATATAAATGACTGTATATCATAGCAATTTTTTGTACCAAGATATAATAATAAAGTATAATGAAATTTAAAAATAAATAAATAAATGTTATAATGCAAAAGATTCTTACAAGTTCAAATAAAACCACAAAATTCACTGATACTAACTAGATAATGGGGGTGATTCCAATGACAGTGGTATGCCATAACAGTTAGTGTATGTTTCTAACTCTGAAAATACTTAATTACTTTATTCTGAATAAAGACAACACTAATGAATGTAAAAATTATGATAGCCAGATCTCTGCTGATAAATTCATATAATGCATCATCAGATGGTAAAACTTAATTACTGAATTGTGTAATTTATTAAAATGTCTTAGATAATGAACAGTTGAATTGACCCTTTTAATACAAGGTCATGGGTCAAACCATGTCATTGCATTTGTTAACTCTCATTCAAAATTCATGAATTACTCTAATTATGATACCAAACTGTAGATTATAATTCAAATTTCATAATGTGTATATATTATTTAATTTCTTAAAGTAAATATTCAAAAACTTAAACATCAATTTTTGTGTCACGTGTATGTTAAATACAGTATTGGCTGAAATTAATGTTTTTGATGTCAGAATAAGTTCACAGTTTTATACAAATTGAACTCAAATTACTCTTATTAACAAGCTAGAATATAAAATAATCTTCTGTATTTTCTATTTGCTGAAATATTGCTTATGTACTAAATCAAACAGTGTCCTCACTCACATCTTTCAGTTGTTGCAAATGCTCCATTACACACACACACACACACACACACACACACACACACACACCTGTAAATAACTATTCTAAAACTCAGAATATCTGTCTGATGACTTTCTCAGCAAATGTTATATGTTAGGATGGGATATTATCCTGGAGTAATCGAGCATAAAAATAACACATCAGTTTCACAAGTTAATGTTCAGTTGGCATTCCCTTGGATTTCAGTACTAATTCACATCGTGGCATGCTTTCAATGAGTTTGTGCAGATATTCCTGAGCAGTTGACTGCCATCCTTCTTTGAGTACTTCAAAAAGTACATCTTTCATGTTTGGCTTGCATTTTTTCATTAATTAGTTTAATTTAGCCCAGAAATTTTCAATCAGGTTGATATCAGGTGAATGACTTGTCCATTCAATAACATCAGTTCTCTTATATCTAAGATATCTGTTAATGATTCCACAGTTGCAGAGAAAGTTTTTGTCATTTTATAGGCTAATGAGAATAAGATGATCTAAGAAACTACGTTAAGTGTCTTGCACTTTAATGATAAAATGTAAATATAAAGTTGTATATGAAAGTTGGTTATGAAAGTCAGTTTTAAAATTAGGTTTGGAGATTTGAACGGCCCTTCTTGAGGGCATTGTAAAAACAGTTTTACATATTTTTCTGTTATCTAATAAATGATATAACAAATTAATAACATTTTCAAGGTCCACTTTTTTGTCCACTCCTGTATGAAAACCAAAGAAAAATGTTTTACATCCTCCACATGTGAAATATCTTAAGATTTAGCAACTTATGAGAAACTGCAAATGAATTCAAATGTTGTAACTATAGGAGATAATTGTTTGCTCTATTTCATTATTTACTCCTATGTTTTTAAAACACAGTAAGTTTAAGAACTTATTTTTAAATAGTAATGATATGTAAATGTATGTGTAACATATTATAACTGAAACTTGACTATTTTATAAAGCATTAGTTTAATAAAGAAAAAAACAGCCAAGACAGTTCACTTTTTTAATATTCTTGGTTACAGTAACATGAGTTCTCATGCTCTGTCATTGTAAGTTTTGTGGTGTTAGCCAGCAATGGCCAAAATGTCAGTATAATTCATAAATATATTTTCACATTTAATCTATTTGGACGAAATGTTTGTTTGTTTAGTTTTAATTTTTAGTCACTCTAGAAAGAAGAAAAATGTAATTTTGTTTCATATTTGTATATGGGTGGTTACCAGATTGGTCAAATCTACTGAATGCATACAAATGTTTTAATTTGATAGTGAAAATAACAGATAAAGTATAAACTTTTTTGTTAATTGATAATTATTTCAAGTTATGAAGATATCACTTGTATCAGAAAAATTTCATATTTTACATAAGTATTTTTAATCTCTAAACGAAAATTACGTGTTGGATAGTCAACATTCTTAAAGAAAACCTTTAAAAGTTTTTAGAACTTGGTTCAAAACCTGCTACTTTGTATACAGAAGCTTTGTAATGTTTACCAATAATGAAACATTTTGTAAACATGTGCATACATTATCAAAAATCACAGTATCATTACTGTTGTGGAAGTTTTCATTGTTTCCAGCTGGATGGAATCCACCAAACTTGTAGTGGAGAGGTTAATGAATAACAACAAAAAATAATAAATATTTCCAACAACAAATTAAAAAGAAATGAAAAAAATGACCAAATTTCAGTGTTGTGATATGCAGGAAGTTGGTGATACCATCCTTCAGTGAGCATCAAACTGTTTATTTGCTTAATTTGTGTAAATAAAAATTGTCTGGATTTTACTGCTTTTATCAGTCGCTATAGACAAAAGTGTGCTTAGTATAAGTTATATAGTGCTATAAGTGTTGTATCTCATAGATGCATTCATGAGTGCTGCAGATCTGAGTTACATGGTTTCCAAGGATGTAAACAACGTGAACTACCTGTTCTAGACACTTGTGAACACCTGTATAGAGTAACAGTAGACTTATGTGACTATTATACATATGTAGTTGAAAGCTGATATCAAAATAGCTGCTTAAAGCCTTTAAAAGAGCATTTAAATTTACTAACTTAAATACCTTTAAAAATACTATAAAACTAAATATATATGTTCTGTTTTCATTAAGTATTAGAAACTGTAATGCTATTCACCAACTGTTGAAGTTAAAGGGTTTATTCCTGTAATATGAGTATAAAACTCTCATGGCTTACTTTATTTTCTGTTCCAGCTTGATTGAAGTTCCTTCTGTGCTACCATCTCATATGTTACAAGACATGAAGAGTCTTTTAGAAGAAACTGACTCCTCGGATCTGATTCATGATGTCATTATTAAGGTAGTGTAAAAATTTCAACACAAAGTTATAATTATTTACTTGAAATCAAAGTTTAATCCATTAACTATTACTGCTTTAAGCATGTGGTGTTTCTGGAAGCCATACACCATATATGGTACACTTGCATTTAATTGTCAAAAGTGAATTATATTCCATATGCCAAATCAGCAGTTAGTAGATTAAATTAGGTATTGTAACTTAAAAAGGACCTTGTGAAATTTAGTGTTGTTTTGTGGAAACCTCAGATCTGTGGACAACATCAATTCGTATTTGTTCTGACCAAAACCACAAAAAGTCTAAGCATGTTAAGCTGTTTTATTAAATATCTAGCAGACTAAAGAAAAACTTAAGTTTTCAATATTCAGATTAATTGAAATAGAGAAAAGATGCATTAACTAATTACAGAAGATAATCTGTTAGTTTTGATATTTGTTGTTAAATAATAATTTGAGAATATTTGTAGCAGTTTTGTTGGTTTTTTTATGCACTCCTTTCCTAATGCTTTGAAAGAAATTCAGGCTGCTTTGTATGAACTATTTCTTGATTATACAGAGTACAATAAGATTGGTATTTTTGACAGACAGTATAATATCTTAGTGTAATGGTCTCTCCTAGTTAACATATCCTAATGAACTTGAACTTCTATTTGTAAATTAATTTAGAACTAATGTTCTTGGGTTTAAAGTATTATGCACTCATTTTAGTGTTTTGTGACTACATTAAGTTTTTTGACACAGAGCAAAATACACTATGTACATTTCGTGTTTTATTGTCGAAGATGTACATACAAAAGCATTGGTTTAACAGTAAGTTATTGTGAATACATGCAGTTAAATTGTTGGGGAAGAAAAAGGTGTATTCATTTTTATTTGTTTTATACTGCTTGTTAAAACATTGGTTGAAATACAAAGTTATGGAGTAATTTAACACTTTCTCATCAGGTTGCAGACAGGGAATATCCTGCACACAGATACATTTTGGCTTTTCGCAGTGAGTTCTTTCGGAAGCAGTTTCAGTCTGCAAATCCATTACCTTGTATTATTTTGGACAATATTCTTCCATGGAACTTTGAACAAGTATTACATTTTATTTACCATAATACCTGTGATCTTCTAGTTGATGGAAAAGAGGTTTGCCCAAGGAATTCTTCAAACCAGTCAGATATAAAATCATTCAAGAATCTTGAATATACCATTGATTCTGATTTTAACCCATACAAAGTTCCTGCTATTAAGGTTTGATTCTCTTTCTCATGTTTAGTTTTGTTAATTTCATATGATATAATTATTGAATTTTTGAACAAAAATGTTCATTCAAGAAAGGCAAATTTCAAATTTTTGTAATAAATTTTGTCATTACATATATCAGCAGAAACAGAAATGTAAAAAATTTAAACTAAAACTATATTCTGAAACACCTGAAAATAACTTTAGGAAACATTTTATTATCTGACATTAATGTAATAACTTAAAATTTACAGTATACAAGTATTTTTATGCAAATTATTTTTTGGGTTCAAACTGTTTTCTAAATTATGATGTGATGTATTGTAATTCCCCACGTTGAACTACACAGTTTTCTCTTTTGTATTTGATTTCCATGAAGTATAAGTTAATATTTTAACTGAAATAGAGCTCCATGTCCCCCATGGGTCTATAATATTTAAGATCCTGTTTTTGTCAAGACTTCTGTAGATATGTAGGAATGGTTGGATAGATCAGTGTTGAATTGTGTGTACTAGTATGATAACAAATTTTGTATCTTTTCAATATATATATATATATGCCAAAAACTAAAATTTATGATTTTTTCTTAAATGGCACACCATGGTCTACCATTCTGTACAAACTGTTGATAAGAACTTTGTTCTACAAACAGAAATATAATTATGTTTTTATATACAAATAATGCTTTAAAGTTTAGCTTAACAATGGACTGAATGTGTACTTCCTTCTAGACATTATAAATATTTCTTTTAATTCTAAACCATAAATATTTCACAATTTATGTACATATACATATGTATTAAGTACCATAATGCAATATTAACTGTGGTACACTTTCCAGGTACTATGTAATTGTGGTATCTCTTTGTATCACAATTAATAATTTTAAATGGAGCATGAAATTATTATTATTATTTTTTTAAGTCATTGGGCACTTTCAATTGTAGCATTTTAGTCTGTGATATTTTCCCAGATAACTATAAGACAGTGGATGGTTCATTTGGATCATGCATGGCAAGACATTAAAACTTCAAAGTAGGTTTTGAATAAACAATAAAATAGATTAAAGAAATTTTACCATATAGGTATTCTAAAGAACAATACCATTTGATAATACTTAAAACCAAAACACAGTTTAAACTTAAGTGTTAGTTTATAATAAAGTTTTTTATTGAATTTGCTTATTTCATCCAGTTTTGTTTTGTCTAAAATAGGTTAAGCAAAAGAAGCACAGTAAACAGTCTGAAAACAAAGTTGAAACTGAAGTAAATGAAGCTTTGTCCAAAACCAGTGATACCATCAAATATGTTCAAGAAACATGCCAAAAACTGGGTGTTAAAATACTTGCCAAAAGGTAGGTTTGTCCACTGAAGCCAACTGTGTGTGTTGGATGTGTGAAGATTAAAGGTTTACAAGTGTTTAGAATGTGGAAATGCAAATCTGAAATGTTTAAAAACAAATGTGATCAGTAACTGGATAACTTTGTTCCCTTTTTTTTTTTTCTTAAAATTAACAGCAATTTATGTCTTACCTCTATTATTCATTTAAAATATTTACTAGGTTTAATTATCAAACTTTACACAATATTCTTCATTTTTACTAGATATTTCTAGATGACTTGAACATGTGAATTAATGTATGTGTGAGATAAGGTGAACTGGGCAGATTTTGTTTAATACTACTTACAAAACAAAATGTGATTTATCTAAGTAGGTTAAGTGTTTTAGGATGGTATAAATTGAAATGTTGGTATTAAGAAATGGTTATGCTTTATGATGGAGTCGGACTGTTTCTTTTACGAAACTTAATATATTTGAAGTGGGTGAATTGAGGTAACATGAACATGTAGAATGAATAAAAGATAAACTACATTTTATATATACACTTGTATGCTAATTGTTTTACAGTTACAATAAAATTCCAGTTAAAAAGAAATAATTCCTTGGAATTTCTGTTCACTTGAAGGCTAGATGGCGTAAAGCTCAAGGGAGGCAGAGTTCACATTCCAAATTCTTCATCTCTTCCTAAGTTTAAACTTGATAGAAAGAAGCTGTAAGTCTACATATTAGGTTTGAATACCACAAAATATACTAATTTAATATTCAGCAATTGAAAAGACTAAAGTAATCTATTTTAAAAAATCATAGGTGTACAATACTGCTGTATTCCTGGCAGTGCATAGATTTTACAAGATTAAATACATAAATCATACCTTAAGCCAATATCTTCTCATAATAGTCACATGTTAATGTTGAATATTTGTCATACCAGATCAAATTTTTTTAAATAAGATATAACAAGCTTAAAATATCCAAATAATGAATATATACTCTTCAAAACAAGAAACGCAAAAGGGATATTTTTGTTATTTTAAAGAGAAATATATGTAATAACGTTACAAGCTCAGAGTATGTGATGTTACACATGTTAAGGCACTGATTGTCAGACCAAAATGACAATAAAAGTTGTGCACTTTGAAAACTGAGAAAAACATCGGATTTTTCACCAAAACGCATGCGTGTCCAATAAATTTGTTTGAGAGATCTGAATGTTCTGCAAGTGCAACATGTGCAAAATCCCTATAAAAGTGACGGGTTCTCGGTTTCCGTAGCTCAGTGTTAAGCTACCGAAACGCAATACAGTTACGCCAAGACTGACTGAAGCACAATGCAACAACGCCACTGGTCGCTTGGAAGCAGGCGAATCTTGACCAGATATTGCCATAGCTGTGAATGTCCACCCAAGCACCATCATGAGGCTATGGAATCGTCACCAACAACATAGATCAACTAGTGACCGTCCACAATCTGGCAGACCTTGTGTGACCACGCCCGCACAAGATCGCAACATCCAGTTAAGTCACCTTCAGGATAGGACCACCACTGCGACGTCTACTGCCTCAACCATACCAGGGCTGTGTAGGATTTCCGATCAGACTGTATGCAACCGTCTACGAGATTCTTAGGCCCCATGTGCAACCCATCATGGTGAACGTCAACGATGTTTTTCAACATGACAATGCCCGTCCTCACACAACCCGACTCACCACTGTCTTCTTGAGACACCACAACATCAATGTTCTTCCCTGGCCCTCCAGATCACCAGATTTAAACCCCATCGAACATCTTTGGGACGAGTTGGACCAATGTCTGTGACAGCGACAACCTCAACCGCAGACTCTACCTCAGCTCGCAGCAGCTTTGCAGGCTGAGTGGACAGCCATTCCACAGGATGTGATTCGTCATCTCATCACTTCCATGGTCAGGAGATGCCAAGAAGTTATTGATGTTCACGGGGGGCATACTTGTTATTGACGTTGAGTGACATTAAACTTCAACTAGTGAGCGTGGACTTCGCTTTGTAGACTTTGGATGTTCAGCAGTGAATGTGCAAAGTTTCACACATATCATACAGAACTACCCGGAATAAACTTGTTAACAATTTGTCTCATATTTTGCCTTTTGCGTTTCTTTTTTTGAAGAGTATATAAATGATTACTAGATTTATAAGTGTTATTTATTGTAAATATATTTTAATATCATAATTTTCAACAAAATATTTCACTGATTAAACTAAACACTGTCATACTAATTTTCTTGTTTACTCCAGATTATTTGTTAAAGCAATGGTACAGTGAAATAGAAAGTTAATAGAAAAAACCTTGATACAGTGAATTGTCTATTTTAAAGAGGCACTAAGATAATAAATTAACAGGATGTGAGAAAAACACTGAAGGTGTAAAGTATTAAAATATTTGAAAAGGTTGAGATAGTATCATTAAACCTCATAATTGTGCTAATACATTAAATTAACAAACAATGATTTGTAGGAACAATATTTATTGTAGAAAATACATTTTTCAACGGTGCCTTGATTTAAGAAGGTAAACCAAGGTATTAATGAGATGCATATTTTCTCCAATAAACATGCTTACAAAATAATGTTTATTTTAATAATATATAAAACTCTTAGAAATGCAATTAATAAGTAATTAAGCAAACTGTAAAAAAGATTGTAAAACACTAAAGTAACAACTGTTAGAATGAAGTAATCATCAAAATAAAATATTGAAACAGTAAAGTATCAAGCTGTTAGAACTGAAACAATAAATATAAAACTATAAGAAAAACCTTTTTTTCTCTGTTTAAATGTAGTCTGTGTAAATATACAGTGCTCTAAGTGTGTAACATACTTCTTTCATGTAGTAATTCAGACATCACCTTTTATTGTACAGACCAGAGCTCTATGATGTTTGTCTGTTATCTGAAGATAGAGTTGAGTTTCCTTGTCATCGCTGTGTTTTAGTGGCTCGTTTGGACTACTTTCGGAGCATGTTAGGGAGTGGATGGATTGAGGTATTATACATATGTAATAATTAATAGATTTCTATTTTACCAAATTGTTCTGTTATTGTGTAGATAGAAAGGATGGTACAAGATGATTTCTTAGGTTTTGTTGCCATTTTCCACTCTTATTTTCTCTCTGGTGGATGCAACATGACAGTTGGTCTTCACAAATATCAGACTTGTATGACTTAATAAAAATTGTAAATACATTGTTTTGAAAATTCAATAAGAAGACTTAAACAAATTTAGCCTGATTTTTTTTTTTTTTTTTTTTCAGACAAACCTTACTGATTCTTTGCCTCTTCCAATTCCTTCAAAAATATTAGAAATTATTGTGGATTATCTGTACACAGATGAAGCTCCAAAAGTATTGGGTATGTTTTTTTTTACCATAGAAATGATAGGTTGTCATAAAATCAACGTGACATTATCAGTTACTTCTTTAACTTTTGCCATTGTTCCAGTGTGAGAACTAATTGTTAGAACAACTTGCATTTTTTTGTTATGCAAATAAGAAAATTTCTTATTAGTTTAAAAGTATTCAAAACATCCCTTAAAAATAGTACACAGGTTTTATCTTTGTTTAAAATATTAATGTTGGCATCAACATGAAGAAAAACTTGAAATCAGTTTTTGTTTAATGTCTGTGTGTATCCAGCAAATAAGCTGTGTTGTTGGGTAAAATTGTTGTTTTTTAAATGGTAATGTTTAGTGGACAGTAGAGGTTGGTTCTCCACTGTTTTGTGTAAACTAACAAGATCAGGTACATTGTGAGTTTAATTTATTTTAAACAGTCAATACTCAAGGTAATAAATAGAAGAGTTAATTAGTGATGAGTTTGCCATCGGTTTACTCTGGAAGTATTGTGTTGTGGAATAGATTAATGTATTATGTCCATTTATGTTACTTAAGAAAGCAGAAAAACGTTTGTGGTTATTTACTGGTACCTCAAAGGAAAAAACACTACATTAGCAAATTCAAAACAAACTATATGCCTGTATATATTTTTAGGTATTGGGTATTACCACATAAAAACACTACAAAAGTATGGATGTAATGGCATAAATTTGGTTCAGATTGGTGCACTGCAATTGGTACGTGTAAAGTTCCTAAAAATAGCTAAAGAGTATTGTGTTTAATAGTCAGGCAGCAACACCACTACAACTATCCTTTTGAACTTTAATGCATCCCTGTGTCTCAAGTGAAAATTCAAACAATACCTATAAATACAACTTTATGTAATTCTCTCATGAAGTCTTTAGTCATGTGAACAAATATAACTTATTCATAACATGTAACTATATTTTTATCATTATTGATTTCATGAGCACAGTAAAGTTCCTTGTCAGACTATGAGAAAACTACCTTGAACAAAATGTAAAGTAAAATAGCCAGGAAATGTGAAAAAACATTTATTTGAATTTAATATAAAAGTGTACAAGTAAACTTCTTGCTGATCAGTATCAGTTGTTATGGTAATTGCCACTGCTTTTATGTACATTTAAGAACATCAATTATGTGAAGTTTTGTAACACACACTTGTATATTTTTACAAGTTTTCCATCGGCACTAAGTGCATAAACACAAGATGTATGATGAACAAAGTTAGGAAATTATGTCATTATTTTGGCTGAAATGCATCTCAATATTATTGATGAGATTATAAAAGGATGACTCATACTGGTAATATGTGAAAACATAATTCATTTTAGAGTGACAATTTTCCATTTAATAGTAAGAATTATAGTAAATACTGATACTGCTTGTTGGTATTCTGAACTGATAATTTGTGTTTGTTTCATGATCTCCACTGAAATAGTGCACCAATGTTTTTAATGATTGGTCATGTAAGCTTCTGTAATTCCTGTAAAAGCAACCATAACTACAGTGTACATCAGTTACTAGTGAGGAAGTGTCACTCAAAACCTAAACTGTTTGTATAAGTAAATGAAAGATATTAAAAAGAATTATCACAGGTTATATCATAAATGATATAACTAGTGGAAAATATTTGTATATGTTTATCTTTGAGCGATAACTTCACTTTCAGATAGACATGTGGTGTTATGAGATAGTTAAATTAAATATTAAATACCACCTGAATTTCTAGTAATAAGCTACGTTCAGGACCTTGCCAGTTTTTGGCTGGGATTGTGTGATTGTGTGTTTTCAATTTTTCTTTTGATTTTTGAAAAATATGCTGGAGTTGTGATAAGCATCTCATTTTTCTCAAAATGAAATAAGCCAAACAATTCAACTTAAAAGTAATGACAGAAAAACTTCCTGAAAGTTCCATTAAGGTGTTTGCTATTGTATAATTTAAAATTAAATGTTGTAACAATACTTAAAGTAATAGAAAGATATGCATTTTTTTTATTGTATGTGTATTTTGACATTCAGTTTTGGATGTCTTTTTATTTAGTACATTATTTCATTGAGGAATTAACAAGTTTTTAACTGTTTCTATTTTCATCCATAGCATCTGAAAATCCAGAATTTGTTTGTAATGTTCTTGTCATAGCAGATCAATTATTGATTACACACCTAAAGTCCCTGTGTGAAGTTGCACTGACAGATCTTAGTAAGTATGATGGGAAAAAGTAAACATTGTCTAGTTGTCTATCCTGAGGCACTGCAAGGATAAAAACATAAACTGGAAAACACTGATAAAATGTAATAGAAATGTGTAATATAAAATGTGATATGAAATTCTCAGTGCAGTGATAAAGTATTAAAATGTAAATATTAATGTAAATAAATCATTCAGTTACACAAAGATATTGTTTTTTATTAGGCAACAAAATTCATGATTTCTATAGGTCCTTGAGGAAAACAAAATATTTGAAAAACATTTTGGCTGTCTTTTATCTAAAATAGGTTCAAAATGCACACACGTCAACCAGTGAAATATCAATCTGATAACCCAAACAAAACTAGGTATTTTAGCTAGTGTTTCATAATTTAGAAAAAATGTATTTGTTGTTTTAGGAGTGATATTTAAGTTTTCATGATGTGCACATTGATCTGTTGGTAATATACTCCACTGAGTATCTCTCTCACGTTTCATATGGTATTGTAAACATAATTTTCTTGAAACATGTGCTAAAAAAATTTACTATTTAGTCAATAAAAGTAATTATTTGTATAGGATACAATGTTCCTCCTTTTTGACATTATATTAAATGCTATAACACCATTTACATTTTATGGATGATGATAATTCTTTTTTGTTTTAAGTAAAATAGAAAACCATCTGTTTCCACAGTTACTCTCCGTAATGTTGCAGAACTGTTACAACTGTCTTACACGTACAATGCTGGCCAGCTTAGAGCTGTGTGTCAACAATATATTTGTATCAACTTGGCTGCAGTGTTAGAAAATGGGTAAGAAGGGATTGTCAGCCTTTGAAAGTGTTGTGAATACTCCTTAGAACCTTCATTTTTAAAACAATTTTAACATTTGAAAATATTTTATTTAGTTTGTTTCTAAAGGAGTTTTTCTGCATAAGATCTTGATGATTACAGTAAGATAAACCCACTGTGTTTATTTTGAGGTTGCATTACACTAGTATACATTATTAATGATTACAGTAAGATAAACCCATTGTGTTTATTTTGAGGTTGCATTACACTAGTATACATTATTAATGAATACAGTAAGATAAACCCACTGTGTCTATTTTGAGGTTGCATTACACTGGTATACATTATTAATGAATACAGTAAGATAAACCCACTGTGTCTATTTTGAGGTTGCATTACACTGGTATACATTATTAATGAATACAGTAAGATCAACCCACTGCGTTTATTTTGAGGTTGCATTACACTAGTATACATTACTAATGATTACAGTAAGATGAACCTATTGTGATATTACTTTGAGTTTGTTATGCTGTTACTCGTTGAGATATATTTTCATTGCAATTTCCTGCAGTTCACAAACATTATAAATAAATGTGCAATAAACTTTGCTAACTTGATTTATTACATAATCAACTGGTCACTAACATAATCTTAATCACACCAAATTTCAATGTCTCAGTAAATGGCATTAATTTAAACTGTTTCATCTTATTGCTTAAAATGTGGTACATTTCTTTTTAAACATCTATAGACTAATCTTAATATAAATTTTACATCTGTTCACTTGATTATTACCTAAATTACTTCAGTAATAATTATAGTATTTAACTGTAATTAATATGTGCATAGACATTTCTGTAATTTAAAACATTGTTCAAATCTCAGTCATTTGCATAAAAGCAAAACGTTGATGGAAATGACACTGGAAAAAAAAATTAATGCAATGACCTTAAAATGTTTCAAGGTTAATGAACCTTTCTAAACTTTAAAGCATAAAAAGACTTATAGCCTTTTTTTTAAAAGATGTTACGTTTTAAATTTAAAAAATCATGCAAATTATGTCCAAAAATATCCATAAAATGGTTATCATTGTATTCTAATCATTCTTGTATGCTAATTACATGTAGTTGTATTGAAAATAAATCATTTACTGATAGAATGGCATTTTAACATATTAAACATATTTGCTATTAGGTAGAATGACCTTAGATGCACATTTTGTACCATTACTGACTTACAGAAAGTTATATTTATGTTAACAACAGCAACAACAAAAAATACTAAAACATAGGAATCTGGTTACCATTTGTTTTTTCCTACCAAAATTCACTAGCTGATTTTAATGTAGATTAATTAATTACTTTCTACCATTGTTTACATGGTTGCTTTGTTTTAATCTAACAATTCTTCAATGACTGTCACTAAATTTTCCAAGCTTTCTTTTGTTGCCGTATGTTTCCTTACCACAAAATTAAAAGTTCTGATATTCACTCAATTTGTAATATGTACATAGATAAGGAATATGTGTCAAAACATATTTTTATTGTTTTCAAAGGCAAGCCAAAATAAATATATAACCTAAGTATAAGATACAGAACATATATTTTTATAGATTTATTGACCATGTACTTCTTAACCAATGCTGTAATCATTTTACACAGACATGAACACATTTGTAAATAATTAGTTAATTCCACTTAGTAGTCATTGAAAGGTTTAAACACAGGAATATTTTTCTTAATTTGACTCTAATACTAAAATATTTAAACTGAAATATCTTGTGAAATTTCTTTGTGATCTTGAAAAATTCTTTAACTCAATTTCAAATAGCATATAGACTCTGCAAAGGATAATATTCATACAGTTCGTTAAACTTGATGATATTTTTTTACCGAAATAATGAAACATCTATAACATCAAACATTGTTAGTTTTCAATTTATATTCATGCTATAACTTGAATATCTACCAATTAAGAACCATCAAAATTTACATTCAGAATAAGAAATCACAAGATTTTAAATATCTTCTAATCCCAGACAGTTAACTTGTTGTGTACATTGTACAGAATTTATGAAACAACTTCATTAACATTCTTGGTAATAATATTATACTAGTAAATATTACAATTATTGTAGGGGAAATGTGTTTCTTTTCTTTTGTACAACGTTAAATGTTAACCATAATTTTTAGTACTTTTTTATGTATTGATTTTTGACATTAAGGAATTCCTGCAGTTTTGTTAATATGATCAACTTCATCAGTTTATCAGATAATTTGTATTTCTAATCAATATAGTTACTTGCCTATCATCAAGTTATTTCTGTAATTGTGAACTTAAAACTTTTTTGAAGGCTTTACATTTGTTCAAAGTTAATGAATGTTTGCTTGAATTTAAACATATTTACCAACAAGTTTTACAGTGCAAACAAAATTTAGCACATGATAGTAAAACTTGGATGTATTAAAGCATTAGATAAAATACAATGTCTTTTTAAATTAAAGCATAAATATTACAGGAGCCTGGATGTTGTGGATGATGAAGTTATGGTAGATCTGACGGAAAGCTACCAAAGCCTGGTTAGTACTTCTTGAACTTTATTTATTTATTAATAATCTCAAACTGGTTGAATTAAAACATAAGAATTCTCATTATATTTTTATCTTTGTGTGCGTGTGCGTGCACGTGCATATTGTTTCTCTTCTTTTCCAAAATTATTTCTCATCAACAGCCAGACAACTGGTCCAAAGTTTATGTGCTTACTGTGATCTGTAAAGAGAAATTGAGTAAAAGCAGGGTTCAGTTAAATTTGGCCATACCATAGATAATGAGGAAGTCTTTCTTTTTTATTTTTTAAATTTTTTTCAGATACCAGCAATGTGCAAGAGAAAAATTACTCCATATACAGTAGGCCCAACAAGTGAAGAATTAGAGAAAATAGCTCAACAGTATCCCGTAGATGGTGATGAGGACATTCCTCCTCCTAACACTTCAGGTTTTCGACAGCAAGAAGGGAAAGTCAAAACTAAACGAAAATCTCAGTCGCATAAAACCAATGATCCAAAAGAACGACAAAGGTGTGAATCTACATCATCAGAACCAGAACCTGTCATTCAGGATCTTCCTTGCCTGACTATATTGGCTGAATCAGTAAGAAACTTACTTCCTAAACTACAGTTATAAATCTAGAAAACAAAACATTGTAATCCATTTTCTTCTTTCATTAAGTGCATTTGAAATGTTAAGATGTTATCCAATGTTATACAATAATTTCATAAACCAAGTAGTGATACTGTTATTCTCTTTCTTGATATGCTACCAACTTTTTAATGTTAGTATAAGACAAAAGGCGAAGACTTTCGAAACATTGTCCTCTACACTTGTGTCTCCACAACAGGCAGTTGCCATCCATTCTACAGTTTCATCAATATAATAAAAGCTTGAGAATGTATTAATAGTACTTTGTTAAATTGTTTCATAGAGTGTAGCTTAAATTCAGTTGCTAAATGTTAAAAATTTCATTTAAGTTTTCTTTATGTATTTCTGACCATTTACAAGTACAAAAAAAGGCTAATAGCAAAATGGCACTCAAAAAGCAAATAAAGCTAGTTACAAACTTCCTTGTGAAAAATAAAATGTAACCTTCTAAGACAAGTACTAAGAAAACTAGGACTCATAGGTGTATTTATGTGTATTCAGTTTGTTTACACTATTTTATTTTCATTTTGAAAAGATGGAGAATGTGACAAATGTAGATGTCAACAGTAATCATTCACCATCTGATCTATCTGATAATTGTGGACCATTATCTCCCTCTTGGACCAAGACTTGCAGTCAACCAGATTCTCAGCATGCTCCTTCTTTTAAGGATATTATGCTTGAACAAGAGGAAGATAGGAGAAAAATCTCTGAAAAAGGACTGAGGTAAAAAAATAAACTTAGTTGTGTGTTCCAAACTACTTATAAGTTCGTCATATGTTTGTCAATATGATAAAACGTTTGGATTGTAACACCCTCCAAAGCTTTTAGCCAAGAACAGTTCCTGTGTCCTATCCAGATGGTGTTACTGGCTTGCTTGTCCATGGTACAAGTGTACTTCTAAAGGAATAGAAAACCTTTACCAAAACGTTTTACAAGGTTCTGATGTTTACTTTTAATCTGAAAACGTATAGTTTTTTCACATTATGAAACCTTAGTTTATTTTTAATGAATGAATTTTGTATTGTAATTAAGTTTTGTGCATTTTTTCTTTTTTAATATTTTAATTAATAATGTAAAAATTAGATGTCTATTTATTAGATATCTGTTTGGTTTGGAGATCAAAGTTTTATTAAAAAAAACTATGATTATAACAGAGAAAACATTAAAATCAAAGACATTTGCTGAAAAAATTGATTGAACTGGGAAAGTGGAAGTATTAAAACTTAATTAGTTGCTTGGTAAGATATATCTGTTTTTGTTGTTTTTTGTAAGACTGGGAAATTACACTATGTAACATAAATTTTTTTCCTGGATAGCATGTGTTATTTCTTAATTGCTTATGTTGTAAAAATACAGAAAATGGCCATTATTTTCTTCAAACTTTGCTTTTGTGACCTGGATAATGAAATTTAGAATTTGCACATTTTCATTTGCATAAGGTCAGAATAAAACAACATATGAATCAAAATTTAGATGTATTTATACTAAAGTTATACAAAAATATTTAGAAGTGAGTAGCTTTTTTAAGATTTGCAACTGTAATATAAATCACTTTCATGTATCAGCCCCCAAATACAGTCTTGGCATTCAACTTTGTTAGACCAAGATCTCTGATCAAGTCATTGAGGTCTCTGGTTGGAGTAGTATGAGTTTCTCTCATCAGCTGCATCTCTGAAATTGTAATCTGGATTTTCCTACCTTCTCTTCTGGTTTGCTGCTCTCTTCTGAGGATGGCTGCTTTCTCTCTGGTGGAGTGGGTACAGGGAGCTCAGAACAGTGTGGCACTGGGGTGATAGATAATGGAAGGTTTGGATACATGATAGCAGATGCATTTTTGCCAGTCCGACATCTCGAAGGGTCCACCATGCAGAAGTAGCAGTTGCTTGTTGAGTGGTCAGTGGGGTTCACACCAAATTCTTGAAATAGTGAACTTCATGGCTCTCTTTTTCCCCTCTCTCTGTACCATCCTGCAAAAGAGCAAAATAAAATTGTTGGTAGGAAGAATAAATTTATTTCATCCACAACTGTATAAGAGGTTCATGGCAAATACAGTGGAGTGCCATTAAGCCGCGGACGAGTAAACCACGAAATCGCTTAAGCCGCTGTAGCAAGTCTTGTGAGCGATGTGATCAAGGATTATTGCGGCTCACCGCTAATTTAAGAACGTGTAAAAACGATGCTTACAAATTTAATTCTGGCTTTATAACTTCAAGGGGATATTTAAAAAGGACTTGCTTTATTTTGGGAAATAAATAAAATATATTACAACAGAAATTGACCGTTAATCTACCTTATCCACTCTCTATGTCAGCTTTATGGAGGTCACCATTGTTACCGAATCACACCTCTCCGTACATTAAAGTTAATTCGCGGTAAATTCGTGAAAAAGTGATCAATAATTAAAGTATTATTTTTAATTCGATAATCCGGTATTTTTGTGGAATTGTATAAATATTGGCCACAAACCCAATAGAAATCACTCCATTGATGATGATGTACCAGTAGCTTCCTCAATTTTCCACAAAGGTTTAAGCCGAGGTTAAGCAGATTGACCCCCCCCCCCCCCAAATACCACGGCTTTACGGCGCTCCACTGTATTTTGTATGTGATATTGTTTTCTGTACTATTGGAAATTTAGAAAAATAAGATATTTAAATTTTAAAAGGTCTAAAATTTGTATAATATAAAATCTTACTATTTAAGCAAGCAAAAATTATTAGTCTTACCTTCTAAGAGTTTTTTTGCAGTGCTTGCAGGTAAAATGAGGTGCCCAGGGTTTGTCTTGATCTCTAATAGACATGCCAAAATATGCTTTGTAGGTTTCACACATTTTTAGCAGATGCTGTAACAGAGTACTTTTTTGCTCTTGTCTTGATAAATTGGCTACCTACATAGCAGAATGCATCTGGAGAATGCTTGCAGCTTCTTGATGCTGTCTTTGATAAAAGCATATAGGTCTATGTGTTCACTTAGGCAGCTAGAACTGAAGTGGTGAGTGGTGAGCCCCTGTATATATATTACTATGGAAAGTTCTAGAAAATTCTGAATGGTTCTTGAAAATTCTTGTAAGTTCTACAAGTTGCTAGAAAGTTCTTAAATTCCTGTAATTTCAAGAACATTCTCTATCCAGCTACTCAGCACTGAATCTACCTGGAACTTTCTGGAAAAATGGGTAAATTTGAAAGTCACTATCCAGGTCACAAAATCAGAGTTTGAAAAGAAAAATAGGTCTTTTCCATTTACTATAGACATAAGCAATTGGGAAATAACACTTTCTGCCCATGAACAAGAAAAAGTAAAAATTTTGTTACATAGTGTTATAATAGGAAAGTGAATTATTGGAAGTAAAACATTAGTAATTTTGAAATAAATAGCCAAAAATTGTAGAATCAATGAATCGTACAATTCATGTCATATATCAATTGTTTGTATACATTTCTAAAAGTGTGAAAAATTTAATCAGTATTAAAAGCATCACAACAAAAGAGAACATTCACCTTGTAATGTTGTTCCATGTTAATTTTATATTTTATTCATTTCTTACTTATTTAGGAATACACATTGATCAATATTCTTATCTGTAATTATTTTCTTAAGAATAACAACTATATGTAAAATAATCCAAGTTGCAGACAGTAACTTAAATGTCAGGAATTTTGGAACCTACAGTGATATGATTTTTTGTGATGCAACATAATTATGTAGTAGAAAAATATTTTTAAAAGAACAAATGTTTGTCAATATCAATAAAATGTTTAGATCATTACACCCACCAGAGCTTGAAGCCTGTTCTTGTGTCCTGTCCAAATGGCATACTGGCTTGCTTGTCCCTGATACAAGTGTACTTGTAAAATAATAGAAAACCACAACCAAAAGGTTTTACCAGCTTGTGTTGTTAACTTCTAATCTGGAAGCATACAGTTTTTTACATTTTTTCTGAACAAAAAGAAATCTATTTGTAAAAGATACAGATAGAAAAATATTTGCTTGTGAGAGACAGAGGGGTATTTTACTGAAAATAATTCAACTTTGACATCTTGGAAACTTTAGCCCAAACTTGGAGAGTAAAAGGATAGGACGGTTATCCCAGAAACAGAAGAAGAAATTAGCCAATACACATCAAGTTTTGGTCAATAAGGCTCCCGATACTACTCCCATTCTAAGCTCAGTACCAGTATCACCTAAAGAAAGGGCTTGGTAGGTTAAAAACCCAAATTGTTTATTTCAAATGTTAAAGTATTGCATAAGCCAAAATTAGTTATGTATGTAACAAGCTCAAATCAATTTTAAAGTAACTAATTATCTAGTTTCTGGTCAGTAATTTTGTTATTCTTTGTTTTAATAAAATTTGTAAAGACTAACTGCTAGTGAATAGGCTAAATAATTTGAACCAAAATCAGTACGTAAACTAGGGAAGTAAAACACTTACATAAACTTCTAGTGTTATAAATGAGTGAGCTATAATAAGATGGGAAAAAATTTAAGGTATATCTAAAAGATATATTAATGATTAATTTATATGTAAGTAAAAAATCAGCTTGATCTGTGTTATAAAAAGAAAACTGAAATAGATGAATTTGTCACAATTTTCACAGCAGTGTTCTTGGAATATTCTATGAAAAATAAAATGTTTCTTGCATAACTTTGTTACATCATATATTTCAAAGATGAAAACTATAGTACTGCTAAACTGTAGCTTGTGATATTTTGAGGGTAATGTAGGTGAGGTAAATTGTTGTGTGTGGGAAAGTTCAAAAGAAGCAGAGATTGCTGTCCTGCAGTCAAAGGCTAAGACAATAACCTTAATGAAAACTGGGTAAAAATTATCAGGTCTAAAATTATTTTGGGTGATTTTCAAGTAAACTGATCATTTTACATGGTACATCATGTTAATGTGACAGATGTATTGGCATAACATCTGAATGTCAGAGTTTCCTATTAATTCTGGACCTTTTATACTCGGCAGTGTGGAAAATTTTTTTTAAGAAAGTAAGGGCAGTCAGACAGATATATCTACTTATGTGAAATACCAAAAATCAGTTTTGTAAGTTGAAAATCAGATGTATTAATTCTGACATTGTTCTTCTGTTATTATAATTGATATCAGCAATAGGAAAACCTCAACCAAAAATTTTACAAACTTGTATTATTTACTTAAAATCTGGAAACATACATCAGTTTCAAGGTTTAAAGGTTTAGTTGTAAGTGCAAACATTACATTGTATACTTTAAATATTCATATCTTTTTGCTTCATTGAAAGTTGTGGATGTAACATCTCAAAGATGAAAAATATAGTAGTTCCAAAAGGAAAACGCGTATCCTGGGAAATAGATTAAAGAAAGTTAATATACAGAAAGTATATTACATGGTGTATTATTCTGAATTGGCCATGTGTTTACCACTGAATTATATTTACAGTGATATGAGGTTTAGGTATGTGCTCAGTAGAGTATATCTATATGGAATGAAATACTATAATTTAAAGAACCGAACAACAAATAAATGTAAATTAAAGGAAGCTGGTTTAATTGGATAAAACAGTGCTACTCTAAACCAACACCATGGAGTATCAAGATATCTTTACTAAGCTGTTAAGGTCATGTGACCTTTCTGTTTCATTATTTGTCTGTTTGTGTAAACTGCTTGATGACATAAGCTTGTCAAGACTTAGAACATTTGTAATAATTTTTTTTTCCACTACCCATTCAATCTATAGCTTATGTCCAATATTTCTATTCTTGCTATACCTTCAATCCAGTTTTCTATCAACATACGAACTATCTAAGATTTATGGAAATGAATATTACTATTAAGCTTTGATATTTTACTTTTTAATTAATAAAATGGCCACTGCATATAGAAACATAAGATTTAGTATTAATCATCTATAGTTTTTGTATTTAATAAATGTTTTGTGACAACATCAATATGTAGGTACTTCCCATCACCCTTATATCAAATAATAAAGCTGGTGTTTCATTAATGCTACTTATCTGTGATCTGTTTTGACACAAATGAAAACTAACACTGGGGAATTTCATTGTGGCCTAATTTTTAGAATATACCACACAGTACTAGTTCTGTGAAACCTTGTTGGTTGGGAAGGGAGGTATAGACATGCATGCCATTTTTCCGCTGAAACGAGGATTTCCGCGGTTTTCAAACGGCCAACGATCACCCACGAGATTCATGTAAATTTGAGGAGAAAATATGAGCGATTTGGGGGCCGGGTAGGTGGTTTTTGAGGAGAAATCATATTTTTTCAATGTTTATTGCAGAAAAAAAAAATCTGACCGCCGTCTTGGAGGCAGTCTCGTTTCGTCTCGTGGTCTGGTATCGTGTGCATACCAGACGATAAAATATTCTCTACGCTCCAAAGAAACAACAGCAATTGAAATGTTTAAAAGGAAAGATGTTCATTTTGATCCTGTAGACAAGAGAATGTGTATAACATTAGATCAGCAGCTTCAAAGTATACCTCAAAGCTGAGGGAGAATCAGAAGAAAAGGGCAGAAAGGCTTGAGGCTTAAGGTTCTGTGAAATCTGGCCCAGCCACCTTGGCTAAAGAAAAAGTCCAGAAAGCTGCAAAGGCACAGAGAGCTGCCCATTCAGAGAAGGAGAGAAAAAAAGCTCGGAAGAGAGCACTGGAAACCCTTGTCTCGAAAAAGAGGAAATTAGCCAATATTGATAAAAGGAAATTAAGTGATTTGAAATTTGACTGTAATTTATGCAGCAGAGCAGAAGTTGATATCAGTGACTGAAAAACATTTTATTATTATCTGCAGCATACAGTGCCAGTGGTTTATTTTAAAGCATATCATTAATTTTATTTTGAAGCAATGTCAAAGCTTTCCTTGATTTGCTGTTTCAGTTTGTATTGTGAAAGAATGAAAAAATACTGATATTGAGGTACCAGTAATTTACTGACAAGATTGTATAGATGAACAAGTTTTACTGTAGGTAGTCATGTAGAGTTATTTTAAGTAATTTGAAATTTTAATGGAATACATGCAGCAGAGCAGTAGTTGTTGATGTCAGTGACTGTACAAAATTTAATTTCTGAGGGATATCAGTAGTTTAATATTGAACCATATCAGTAGTTGAATTTTTAAGCAATGTCATAGCTTTCCTTCATATGCTGTTTTAGTTTGTATTGTCAATTTGTGAAAGAATGGAAAATTCACTGGCATAAAGGTACCAGTAGTATAATGACAAGATTGCATAGATGAACAATTTGAACTGTAGGTAGTCATGATTAGTCAAAAGAGTAATTTTATGTGATTTGAAAATTGTATGGAATATATGCAGCAGAGAAGTAGTTATTGGCAATGACTGTAAAACATTTAATTGGCAGCATACCAGTAGTTGATGATGATGATGTTATTGATGACAAAAAGGATAATAATGAAATGATTCGTATTTGAAATATTTACTGAGTTATTTTGGCTTTATTAACTCATATTACTAATATATTTTGATTTAGAAAAAAATTAAACTGAATAAATAGCAAATAAACAATCTTAAATTTCATTTATTTACTTTTTATTTGTTAATTTTAGATATTTTGATATATCTTCTAAAAAATGAATGCAAATTAAAAGAATAAATCAATCTGCTAAAAACTGTAAATGAAAGTTCTGTAGGCTCATACAGAACAACATTATGTGTAGCTTTCAAAAGGCTATATACCTTTTCCTCCTTTTTACATAAATGTCATTGGCATGCCTGTATAGAAAAGTAAAACATGTTTTTATAGCCTTTATGTAATGTGTGATTAATATTTATTCCAAATTATTCATGTGCTTACCACTGAATTGTATTCACGATAATGAGTGGTTTGTTAAAGATGTCACTATTCACACATTTGAATCATGATAATTCATTATTAGTTATAATGCAGCAGTAAAAACATTAAAAACTGTTTACCTCAATGTCAATTTTTCTCATGCATTTTTATTCTAATCTTGTCCATGAAAATTCTTCATAGGGGAATACTGTCAACAACCAGATTTCAACAAACAGCATCTTCTGAAGGATTGTGGAGTTCATTGTCACACTTTCCTAGTCTTATGTAGGTACTTTTATGGCATTTAGAGAATATTTTACAAAATGAACCAACCTTCTGTTTTGTATCTTTGTATTCTCAAGATGGCTGGTATAGGTAATAAAATTTTAATTAGAATAAAATACAGAACAACATTTTAACCTTCTAAGGTCATCTTCAAGTTAACAAAGGAAACTTGTATCTTTCTCTAAACAGTAAATATGCAAAACTTTGCTTTTCAACTTGGTTTATCACACTTGGGTGTCCAAATTTAAACTATCCACTTACTTTGAAATAAAAGAAAATTGCTTGAATTTTTTGGTTCACCTTCTTTCAGGCTTATAAAACTTGTGTTGTTGAATCCTTTGTGGATGAATATAAGAATGTTATTTCATTTTGTCAGAACAAAGTTTGTTTGTCTCAAAGTTCATTTCAAGCCTAATACCTGAAATGGTATTTAAAAATTTTTCATTTTTTTTTCTCCTTCTGACTTTTAAAAATATAGTGTAGCTGTTTGTTCAAGTTTTGTAATTGTATTTATTACACCCTAAAAGAAAAGAAACCAGTAAGTGTTTGGAAAGATGAGTCTAAGGAATGTGTGTTGAGCCAAGTTGTTATAGATTTTTTCTTTTGTCATGAAATAAAAACTATAAGTTGCTGTGTTATCTTACTTCCAATTGAAATACATTTTTTACAGTTTTATGACAACAAACTGAAATTCAAAATACAGGGCATAACAACTGATAAGGTGTGTAGTTACACCACACTTCTGTGAATTGCATACTGTTGCCATATGCATGTATTTGAGTACTAAATGATGCTCAAATATCATTATGCTCATTTCTCTAACCATTCATGTGTTCTGTTATGTGTAGTTGACTTTTTTCTAGTTTGGTGTGTTGTGTCATACAATAAATTTGTAACATGCATCTCCATTTTTGTTACTGCATGTATTGATCAATATGCAACCCATTTCATCAATGCTGTATTGTTATGTTTCATATCCTTTAGATAATATACAATTACGGTTTATTCTTGTGTGTACCATTAATCAACATGTAACATGATGTACCAGTTTTCATTGTGCTTCATTAACCAACGTATAACAGGATGTGCCATTTTTCATTGTGTTTCATTTATGAACATGTAATACAGTTTGTCAGTTTTCGTTGTGTTCCTGTAACCAGTATGTAACACAATGTGCTACATTTCATTGTGCTCCCGTAATCAACTCATGATGTGCCATATTTCATTGTGCTCCAGTAACCAACATGTAACATTTTCCCATATTTCATTTTGCTCCCGTAACTAACGTGTAACATGTTTTGCCATATTTCATTGTGCTCCAGTAACCGTGTAACATGTTTTGCCATATTTCATTGTGCTCTAGTAACCAGTATGTAGCACACTTTCCTCTTGTTGTATAAGTGATCTATGAAGCTGTATGTAATTTTATAATGAAAATGTAAAACATTTTTTTTAAATCCTTTTGAATTTTATTAACCAACCTATAAAGCACCTCCTCAGTTGTGTATGTATCCATGTTTAGTTACATATGTGAAACTGTAACACACTTTCATTTTTCTGTTTGTTTTGGTGTATTTCTATAAGACTTAATTAAACTGTAAGCATTCCCATAAATGTGTTGTGTCCTTCAGTAATCTTTTACTATATATTTATTTGTACATAATTCTTCATTCTTTCTATGTGAACATTTTAGCTTGTACATTACGTACACTAGAATAAATACGCATGCACCTCATATGGTTCAACACTTTTTTTTTTTTTTTAACAAGTTAATGTGTAATACTGTTATGTTATGTACTTTAGCCTTTGATTGATAACAGGAGCAGTTGAGATGTGCATATATATTCTTTTAAATGATGAATGGGCAATACATTTTTGAAATCTTATATGCACTATTTTGTTAGGAAAAACATTTACTGCTCATAAAATTTTAATGAAAGTTTTACAGATATTGTAATTTTCAGTTTTTCCTTGTTCCATTAGTATATTTTAAATATTTTTCTGTAAGACTTCTTGCATCTTTATCACCTTTTTAATTAAACCTTGTGTTTCTTCTATGGCATATTTTTCATCATTCATGATGTTTTTTTGTCTAGAGAATCAAAACATGAAAACCAATCAGGAATAAAAGTTACTCCAAAACCTGAAATTTATAAAACTTCCAAGTCCAGCAAGGACCAAGATACAGAATCAGGAGAAGTTATCAATCCTTGGCAGAGAGGAGGAATTGCCTCAAATGTACCTAACTTGCAGGAGATACAGCAAGCTGAAAAAGCTCAACAGCAAAGCAGTGTAAAATCTTGTAGCAAACCACTGAACTTAATCCATGTAAGCTTACATCAGTTCACCAACCTGTTAACTCACATTACATCAGTTTCTTATAATAAAATAAAGGTTTATGTATTTTGTTATCTGTTAGGATCATTAAATTCTTTCTTCTTTTACCACTGTTTATATCACATCCTAGTCTGTAATAGTTTAATCATTTTAAAGCTTGTCAATACTTAAACTATGAGAAGAAATAACCTTGCACAATGTGAATTTTAAGATGTCTTCATAATTTACATGAGATTTCAAAACAAAGAACACCTAAATCTCTGTACATATTTAATACTCAAGTAACTAAAGTCAGTTTGTTATTGACTGAGTTGTATAAGAAGCTGTTAGTGATGTTTTGTAAATTTCTTGATCAACAAAAGAACTATAACATAGGTATATATTATTAAGCATGAACATTTTAATCCCTTCATGGTTAAACATTAAAGAGATCAATGGTTACTAAATACATTTAATTGAACTTGTTTAAATATGACAGCTCGTTGATACTGAAAAGTTGAATTATCAGGCCCAGATCTTATTTTCACATAAGAAGCCCATTATAATCTTTTAAGTTAGTTACAATCCTTCATTTAAACTTCCCATTAAACTACCAAATCAACTGCTAGATATAAATGTAACTGTTTATTAATATAGCTGGAAGACCAAGCCATTGAGGAACTGTTGAATTTTTATCATGCCAAAGATAATCCAGAAGAAAGAATTACTGTACAGAGAGTGTTACCTGAACAGGTGGCTGTCCCAATATGGAAGAAAAACAAATAACATTTAGCTGAAACTTTTCAGTATTTCTACTACTTGTGTTATTTTGTTTATGAAATAAAGCTTAATGCAGCACAGTTTTATTTTTCAAGAAACAGTCTTCTTATCTACAAAAGTCAGAACTTTGAGTAAGAATGCTTGATGACTGGAATGTAAAAATAAATTTACAAAACTTCAGAAGGCCATACATGTGCCAGTGCTTCTCTGAAAAAAAATTATGTATATATGTGTAGAATCTTTGGAAACATTGGCTTAACAGATGTTAAAGTGAGAAACTTGGAAATATGAATAAATGTGACAGTGTTGTTCTAATTTTTATTTAACAATATAACCAGCTATTGCTGAGCTGGTCAGTAATTACTAATATATTACTTACAGACTGTATCTGCGGTATATGGCTATTATTGTGCTACTAGTAATCTGGCAAATTGATTTTGTCAGCTACTGAATGAAATTTTGGGATTCCTGAGATTACATGTAATTTGTAGTTATGAAAGTTTGAGAAACTTGCCAGTTTATAAAACATGGTGACTTTTTTAGCACCTTGCAAGATGGTGAAGATAAGAGAGCAATGTATTTTTCAGTTAGTACAAATTATAAAGTTACAATGTATAAGAAATTTGTAATATGATCCTATTACATTTTATTTTCTCTTCTAAGGTTTTCTGTTTTGTTAGGCCTAACATTCTTTTGGCTGGACTCTGTAGTTTAATGTAAAACTTTTGTTGAAATAAAAGATCCAATTCTGTACAGCATGCAGATGAATTTGTAAATCACAATCATTCACTTTAACACTGTTTTACAGTGTAAACATCTATGGATACACTCAGGGCTGAATTAAGGGCAATTGATGCCTTAAACACAGCCCAACAATGGTGCCCCCCTCAGCCCCTCTATTGCTTAACTGACAAGACATTAAGACTTAATAAGCACCAAAAGTGAAATAAAAGTTTGAAAATTTATAACCCTTCTTCAGTTTTCTTCCAGGTCAGACCCCACAACTATGTTAAATAAAAACTTTAACAGATTGAGCATGGATCAAAATCAAGCAAAAATTGAGGCCTTTTATTTAGAAATGATGAGGGAAATCACTTCTTTGATTAATGATAATTATAAAGAACTATTTTTACTGTATATTTGTTTTCACTTTGTTAACAAAAATGAAAAATTTACTCAAAATCCTTTTATTCAAAAAATTCTCACTTTGATGTTAACAATTTCTCATTTTGAACTTAAAACCTTGTAAGCAAATTATTTACTTATACCTTAATATGTATTTACATTTTAGATAGTTTTCTTCTATATTTTTTATTACAGTTTGATCAAGTTCTCAAAATTCATTTGGCATAACAAAACTACTTCTATACTCAGCAGAGACAAGGCATCCAGCCCATCTTATTGCATAGTTGTTCTGTGGGATTTTTAATATTCTTGAGTTGAGAAAATTATCACTCAGCTGTGCAATTTGTGACCATTAATGTTAAAAATATATGCAAAGCAATGTCTACATTTGGAACCGTACACTCAGTTTTGTCTTCTGAAATTATTTTATAAAGTTCATCATGACTGAATCTGGTTTTTACAGTTTTTGTTGCACTGAACTTAGGGTGTACGTATGAGTGAAACTGCTGAAGCTTGGGAGAGAGTGTCCAAGTTTTCTGGGTAAGCATCAGTTAGCTATTGGGAACACTGAGAGTACCTTTCAGTTTCAGCAAATGAAGTAACATCATTTAGCTCATCACTTAGAAAAGAAAATCTGTTTACTATTTCTTTGTATACCTCTCCTCATCTGTGTTTCTAGTTTCTCAACCATTATGTAGAAGTGGGTGCTACGAAATTTATCTCTGGCATTCAGATCTACATTTTGTGCATTTCCATCATTGAGGACCTTGTTTCTGACATGTTTGTGAGTTTGAGCTGCATTGTAATCAACATCTGGTAGTTTTTCCTTTGTAACTGCTTCAAATTTTCTAAAGTAATCCCTTAAAGTGTGTAGTTGGTCAGCTAATGACCCATACAGATCTGCACGTTTTTAAGTTAACATCCTCTTTTGCAGAACTTATTTTATGAAACTTTTGTGAAATCTCATTCCACATGATAAACAAAAACAAATTGCAGCTCTTTTATCTTATTTGTAATACTGCTTCTCTTCTAGTGTTTCCCTTTTGTGACTGGTCTTCAACTCTACATGCTAAAGCTTCCAAAATCTTAAAGAAAGAGTTCAAAATTGCTGTTGTTGCCATAGCATGTGCCTCCCATCTGGTATCAGATAGGGATTTTAACACTCTTTCCAAGATAAGCTTTAAGAATTTTGTACTAGCTGTTTGAGACTGAAAAATATGTATAGAGCAAATGCATTGTAGAGAAAAATTAACTGCCATTTGACAGCAGTTAACAACACTTCGGCCTACCAGATTTAGTGAATGGGCTACACAGAGCACATATATGGTAAACTTATTTTCTTCTAAAATATTTTGCTGCATCCTCTTATAATGCCCAGACATGTCAGCAGTGTTGTTGTAAGACTGATCCTGACATTTTGAAAAATCAAGTTTGCAAACCTCACGTAAATTCTGCAATACCTGGTTTGCCATCTCCTCATTGGTATTGGCTTTTCAGTTCCAGAAAGGTTAAAAAGTGTTCAATAAGCTGCCCATCTTTTATGTATCAAAGTACAACACTTAACTGATCTATATGTGATAGATCTGGCATTGAGTCAACTGACAAGCTAAAATAACCAGAAGAATTTACTTCATCAACAATAAATGAGCATGTCCCTTCTAAGCCATTGGCTCAATCAGTTCCTTACATGTGATTTCAGACATATTTCGAAATGTACCCTGCTAAAGATGGATCAAACTGATTTATAAACTCAAGCAGCCCAAAAAAATTCCTAGTCTGCAGTGAACCAAATTTTTCATCTGTTCCTAGAAAAGCCAGGCCACATTTAGCTAACATGCAAATAACAGCCATTACATGCTCCAAGACATATTCCCAGTAACTACACTGTTTTTCCAACTCTTGTTATAAGTCTAAACCTTGTCTGTGAGTTAAGTATGTTTATGGCTCAGTGAATAGTGCTTCTTTCATGATGATCAATTACAACAGTATTTTGTCAGTCACGAAACCACTTTCTTTTTACAAAATGCAAGGACAATTTAGGGGCAAAAAGTTTACAAAGTAGTAAACTGACCTTCTTGATGGTGAATACAATAACCACTTTATCTTGTTTTGCTCACCACTGGCTTTTACCCCAAAGAAAAGTTTTTGCAAACAGTATCTCTTTGGTTTGCCATGTTGCACTACTGAAAGTCTGGCAAGTTTTTTAAGTGGCTCATTATGGTGTTTGACAGTCAGTGGGTCTACAAGTAGTTCAATAAGCCACATCATTAGCAGAAAAATAGAGCCACAACCTTGGATCTTTTGCTTTAGTTTCTTCATCTTTTGTAGACTGAAGCATTTTACCATAGTCAGTAGAATTTCATTTTCAGAAATTATTTCAACTTCAGACTGTCTTGTAGAGCAACTTGCATCAACATTAACACTAGAGATATCAGGAGAATTTACAGGCAAAGTGAGACTTGTGCCAGTTGAGCCATGTCAGACATCATAACATACGATCATCTTTTACTTGAAGTTTTATCAACATTTTGTTCTGCTTTTTACAGTAATCTTTCGAAAGTCAATGGCTTCTTACTTCAGATACACAGTTTAGTAATTTCTCGATACTTTAGTCACTCACCGAACCAAAGAAAACGTTTTTTAACAAAGAGTAAAGTCGAACGCGGTAAATAAAGACAATTACGAAATAATCGACTAAAGCTTGTGTGGCAGTGAAAGAGTTAAGGGGATGATAGCTGGGGTAAAAAACTATGTGGTTACCCCTTTCCTTTGGTGCCCTAAGTATGTGCTTGTTTTGCTTCATGGTTAATGCCGGGCTGTTAAAGAGTGCAACAAAAATTAATTTAGAAATTTTAAGTTTCTTACTGACGTCAATTGACTGCGAGTATTGTTACCTGTCTTTTTATACAATGACCATGTATTTTACTAAACATTGTTTAACAGCAAGTTCCAAGTGAGAATTTCAAAAGTGATTGTATCTTAGCAACAATAATTTAAGGACAAGTTTTTGGAAATTCAATCAAGTATATTATGAAGTCTACAAAGCCTATCATATCATACGTTACACAGAGCGAATTAATTTTGTATAATATCTTTAAGAATTTTATGTCTTAATTATTTTTGCTGTTCAAATTGTTTCTTATCACTGAAATGGTAACTGATTTCATTCGAATCTTTAACTTTCACTTTGAAAAGAATTTTCGTCAACAGAATATTCTAATTAATGGGCATTGAGAGTTAATGTCAATTTAAATGGCTCAACCTGGCCAAGGTCGTTAGGGTACAGCACTCGTAACATAAGGGTCGCGGGTTTTAACCGTTACACCAAACGTGTTCACTCTTTTACTTCTGGGGGGCGTTATAATGTGACGGTCGTTTCCAGTATTAATTGGTAAAAAGTATCCCAAGAGTTGTTGGTGGGAGTCAATGACGAGTTATCTTTCCTCTAATCTTAAACTGCTAAATTTATACAATAAAATATGTTTATGGCTCATAAAGAAATACACATATAGTGAAAGACTGAGGTTATATACATGGGCAAAACTAAGATCCACTTGAAAGCTAATCTATATGTATTTAAGTATATCACATAGATCTTTTGTTTGTTTGAAGCTAGACACAAAGCAATACAATCAGTGATGTCGAGAAACTCACTTGTTGAGAAATTTATATGCAAAAATGGCTCGTTTGGGTTGAGAAAATATTTTACATAGAAGAGCGAACAACGTTTCGACCTTCTTTGGTCATCGTCAGTTTCACGAAGAAGGAGGTAACTGACCGGAAGCTGACACCAAAACGACAAACCGTTGACTAACCTCATAAGTAACAGATCCGACCGTCAATTAAACACAGACGAAAAACAACTATTTAACAAAGGACTCAACTTCGCAATAGCACCTAGGTACATTCCAACCATAGAAATCAAAACATGTTTAGAAGACCTAGCCACGGGGAGTTGTGATACTTTCTACAGAGAAGAAAAACAAGGAAACAACCAACAGAAAGAAGACAACTTAGATAATTTTATTGACATCCAACAGCCAAACTTCCCAGGTAAAATTACAAATTTATATTTTCCAGAAACACCTAAAAACAACATCTTAAACGATTTTTTCAAAGAATTTTCTCACAAAACCATCAACATAATTTCACAAAACAGAAAACTAAAAAACAACCTTACAAAAAGAGACATTAATTCCATTAAAAACCTAAAACAAGACAAAAACATAAAAATTCTAAAAGCAGATAAAGGTAACGCTATAGTCATAATGAACACGAATGAATACATCCAAAAAATGAATACCATCCTATCAGACACGAACAAATTTAAACCAATACACACAAATCCAACAAAGACACACGAGACGCAACTCAACAAAATACTACTACAAATGAAAAAAGCCAACACAATTTCACAAACACTTTATTCCTACCTACGTAAAACCGACTCACGCACACCACAAATATACGGCATCCCCAAACCTCATAAACCAGATTGTCCATTACGACAAATAATGTCCACATATGAATCGTTTAATTACAATCTTGGTAAATACATAGCATGGGCATTCTCCAAATATGTAACATCAGCCAGCTCATTCATCAAAGACTCTTTTAATTTCAAGTCTAATCTAAATCAACTTAATCATAAAGCCTTAATGGCCAGTTTCGATGTTATAACCCTCTTTACAGAAGTTCCAACCACTGAAGCCTGCAAGATAGCCTTAGAACTCTATATCCGAGACCCTAACCCAACTATAGAAATTCCCACTAACCAGTTAGCAACCCTCATAGAATTCACCACGATAAAGACAAACTTCATGTTCAACAACCAAAACTATATACAAACAAATGGCCTAAGCATGGGCAACCCAGTATCACCAGTTCTAGCCAATATTTTTATGACACAAGTTGAAACACAAGCAATTAACACAGCATTACGTCCACCACTATACTGGTACAGATATGTAGACGACACGGTTGCGGCATTCAAATCTACAGAACACATACTTAATTTTTTCAATCACATTAACTCTATACATCCCAACATTAACTTCACATGTGAACAGGAAGAAAGCAATCAAGTATCATTTCTTAACCTCAAAATTACAAGAACTGACACACAATTCAAAACAGAAATCCACCGAAAAATCACCCATACTGGACTATACATTCCTTGGGACTCAGCACATGAAACAAAACAAAAACTCAACATACTAAGAAACCAAATAAACACAGCCATAAAACTATGCTCACCAGATAAAATTAACGATGAATTAGACAAAATAAAACAATACTTCATCAACATCAATAAGTTTCCTCCACAAACCGTAGAAAACATTATACGCACACACCTAGACAGAAAGCAAAATCAACCAACTAAAGTAAATACAGCTCACGAATCAAAAAACCACGAAACCATATACTGCTGTATACCATATATTCCTGACATCAGCAAGCAAATAACCAACATTTGGCAAAAATTAGTAACAAAATATGACATTCCAGTTAATACCAAATTTATTCAAAAACCAGGCACAAAACTGAGGTTTTACTATGTAAAAACTACACTGACAAACACCACACCAACATTATTTACAAAATACAATGTGATAACTGCCACGACTTCTATATTGGAGAAACAAGTAGAAAAATGGAAACCAGATTCAAAGAACATAAAAAGTCACCTTCACACGTTTTAGAACACTGCAAGTCAAATAAACACAACATAACCATAGAAAACACTCAAACACTAAATAAAGAAACAAACATAAACAAACGCAAAATTAAAGAAGCCTTACTTATACAACAACTTAAACCCAAAACAAACCAATGTAAAGGAACGCCTTTATATCTATATTAATATACTAAAATAAATAAAATTATATATTCAAACATCTAATACCCCCCTCTACATTTCGACACACAGTTACACAACCCCTTTCTAACATGTGGTCAGCTTCCGGTCAGTTACCTCCTTCTTTGTGAACCTGACGATGACCAAAGAAGGTCGAAACGTTGTTCGCTCTTCTATGTGAAATATTTTCTCAACCCAAACGAGCCGTTTTTGCATATAAAAAAGCAACACAATGGACTGTCTGTGCTCTGCCAATCACAGGTATCGAAACTCTGTTTATAGCACTGCAATGGCACAATTATGCCATTGGAGGGTACGATGATCTCGCCCGTGTTTAGCAACACTCGGCAGTTCGATTAACTGAAGAAACCGTAAAACATAACACATTAATCAACGACTTTACCATCACCACAGTTGGATCTACAGACATTGAATATGCCAATAAAAGTCTTCTAATTTCGAAAAGCCACTCAAATGAAAAATATTCAATAGACACTGTTCCATATTTTCGTTTAATTAACACAAGGACATTACCATCAATCTGTAACTCATGTATTCTAAATTGATTTTGTAGTATTTTATGCTAAACGTAATTTGGTTACATTTTACTTCACAAAAAACAATAACAGTTTTTGTTACACTCTGTAGGCTACTTTCTAAGTTTGTTTATCAATTTTGTGCAAAGCTACACGAGGGCTCCTCTTTTATCAATGAATAGTGGGATTGGCTATAACTTTATAACTCCTCGATGGCTGAGAAAACGAGCATGTTTGGTGTGACGGGGATATGAACCTGCAAACCTCAGATTACAAGTCGACCGCCTTAACCGTCTGGCCCCTTCTAAACTCCGTACCCTAACTGATTATTTGAACTATATTTAATTTATACTAACTTAAAGATATGATATCTTACATTAACAGCGCTTTCAAAAGGGGAACAATTCATGAAGAAGCTAGGAATGATCATGTAGAGAAATGTTTGTAATAAAGTTAAGTTTAAATGACGTTATGCAAGCTACCATCGAAATCCGGAAGTATTTTGAGTTACTTTTAATTTATTGTTATAAGTGTTCCTAATTTTTTGGTGCAGTACCACCGCAAACAATGTTAAAATGGTCAAGATAAAAAAAAAACTGCTTTTTAATGAGTGTGTGTGTGTGTTCCTTTAGCAAAGCCACATTATGCTATTTCCTGAGTCTACCGAGAGGAATCGAACTGCTGATTTTAGCGCTATAAATCTGTAGAATTACCGCTGTGCTAACGGGAGACGAGTTTTAATGAAGTAAAATAAGTATGAGATATGAGACTGTTCTTCTTTTCAAATATACATTTTAAACAGATATAAATATCATAAGTAGATGATACCTACCAAAATATTAGGGATAGAAACTTACAATTCATACAGCACAAGTTTAAAAACTTCATTATTCTGACATAGAACAAATTAATTGTTTTGAAAGCTACACGAGGGTTATTTGTTCTAGCCGTCCCTAATTTAGCAATGTAAAATTAAAGGGAAGGCAACTGGTCATCACCACCCATCGCCATCTTTTGGCCTATGCTTTTACTAATGAATAGTGGTCGTTTAAACGTCTCCACAGCAGAAAGAGTGAATATGCTTTGTGTGACGGTGATTCAGACTCGCGACCCTCAGATTACGAGTCGAGCGCACGAATTAATCGACAGGAAACCACTGGTTTCATAACGTAGATTTATTCAAACAGGCTAAAAATATTTAATTTTTCAATCCAATAAGTTTCTTTTGTCTTTCAGCGAACTTTAGTTTGAAATGTTATGGTTGTTGAAACGCTGTCCAAGAGTCATTTGGGACTGTCCTACATATTGGTGATTGTATGTTTTACATTGTATGGACTATATAGTGTTTCTGGGTTGTGTAAGTAATTTCTTTAGAAATTGTACAGTGTATTTGGTCGATTGTTTTGCTGGTTAGAAAATGATCTTTTTTGAAGAACGACAAAGTTTCTTTGATGAGATGTAATTCATTTTAATATGTAAAAGGAAATCCTGAAGGCTTAACCTTCTCTAGTATATCTCAGTACACGCTGTTCCCAGACATTGTTGATGAGTAAACAACCGTATTCCGTAAAGTTATACTCATGCAAATAACCTAGTTTTTGTTTTGGGTGCAGTTTGTCTTCATTGGAAGATTCGGACATTTTGATGGAAGTCTTGAAACTACACAAACATTTGTATTTTAGATGTTGTTTGTTGTTGAGACAATTCTTTTAAATTTAGTTAGTAACGATTGAAATGAATCTTTTCTGTGGGAGTTCAGGTGTAAAGAGATCATTCTTGTTAGAAAATATATTATTAAACAATATATAAGTATGGAAAGAGATTTTTCTTATTTATTTATGTAAAATATAAAGGGAATTTCTTTTCGTATAAATATGGATTTATATCAGTTTAAAGAGAAAACTCTTAATCAACTAGACATACGTTTGAAATTATCAGAACTTAAAATCGTTTACTAAAACAATGTAAATTGTTTTTGTTAGTTTATTTCTTTAAACAGATTTTCCACAAGAGGATGATAAAAACTGACTATGAATTTGAATTTCCTTTTCACAGAGACACAAAGTAACTTATGATAAATAGACAACAACATTTCTTTTCATAATACACACATTAAGTGATACATATAATTAGAATTTGGTGACTTTAGTTAAAAGGAAATATTACATTAGGGCTACTAATCAGATGGTTCCAGGTTCAAGCAACAATATGTCGCTGAACACGTTCCATGCTTTTAACTGCAGGGTATTTTAACCATCTTAATCAATCTCATTGTTCGGTTAAGAAAAGTTGTATTAGAGCAGAAACAGCAGCTGATGCTATTTGTTTAACAGTTGTTAATAAAGGACGGCTCTGTCTGAACAATTTGAACTGGATTTTTATACATTCAGCTTGTGTTTTAGAAATATTACTTTCATATTTTAACATAAAATTGTTACTTTTTTTTTAATATTCTCACAATTATCGTCAGAATCTTGAGCTGTGAAGACACTACTTTGGACACAATCACACCTGTTCTTTATTCACTTGTTATAATGTTTAGGCCTGTCCATATTATAATATTCTTTATTAATGACTTTTTTTGCATTCTTTTTATTTTGTTTTCAAGAATTCACTGGGTCATGTTTCAGAATAAATTTACATATATTTTATGTCGAAAATATAGACAGCTGTTCGGTTTATTTTGAATTTCACGCAAAGCTACACGAGGGCTATCTGCGCTAGCTGTCCCTAATTTAGTAGTGTAAAACAAGAGGGAAGGAAGCTAGTCATCACCACCCACCGCCAACTCTTGGGCTACTCTTTTACCAACGAATAGTGAAATTGATTATCATATTATAACGCCCTCATGGCTGAAAGGGCGAGAATGTTTGGTATGATAGGGATTCGAACCCACGATCCTCAGATTGTGAATAGAGTGCCTTAACCACGTAAGTAAAGGTATTATGGGAAATATCATTCATCAAAAAACATTTTTCAAATATTTTAGGGTCGCTTTATGAAAAATATTGGGATGTGTTTTCATTGTTTAGTGCTTTTTATAAGAGAGAAACAAACCTGACACATAGGCATTGAATATATATGGGCAATACATAATTCATATCCAAAAACGCCTAGTCATGAAACAGAATAATAATCCTCTTTCCTTACATATAATAATTCTATAAAATGTTTACTCTGTGCTTTATTGTCAATTGTAACTTCATTACATCATTTAATTCACTTATTATTATCAACATTTTGGTATTTAAGATGCTGTTAGATACGTACCTTACAAATTATTCATTTTTTGAGATCCATGCCCGTTTGGGAACTTCAAAAGCGACGATCAAAAGGAATGTGTCCAGTGTCCTAAAAATCATTACAGCAACTACTTTGGATCATATAATTGTAAGCCTTGTCCAAAAGGTTAACATGCAGATCCTGAAGTTTGCTCACTAGATGCATGCAGACGCACGTTTTATCAGACACACCATGAAAGTCTTCATATGATTATCAAATTATTTTGATATTTTATTGTTGCAAGCGCTTAACTTAAATAACTTTACAACTTCTTTTCAGGGTCATTGACAACTCATGTTATTTATGTAACTCGATTAAAGTTCACTTCTTATATAGCGAATGAAGAAACTTGCACTATAAGTTTAATATGAAGTTCAGGTATTTGACATGTGGCATATTTCTCGTACTTGGTCATATTTTTATTCTTTAGTATCCCTGACTGGATTTGATGTTGTTTTTTCAAGGGGTTTGACTAGTTTTAGTTTATATGTTCTTTATCAGTTATGTTTAGTTTTATATTTTCTCTTTGATATGTTAAACTTATTGTCACTTTTCTTTCATTTTTTATCATCGTTTCTTGCTAATGTTTCCAACTTTTATGTCTGTTGTTTAAAAATACGTTTAGCATTCATAAAGATTTAAACGATACGTTCTCCAAATACAAAAGATTTAAAGTGTGGTGCCTGTAGTTAAATATTACCAAACTGATGCAATTTCAAACGTCTTTATTATAAAATATTTTTTTCTAAACAAATAATTCTCTCAACACTTTATATGAAAATAGTTATTCTTTAACAATAATAGTGTTAAACAATTATATTATTGTTTTCATTTCAGCTCCCATGGTAGTAATGTTATTTTCGTTTCCATTGGAATTTGTCACGGTGAGAAAACCATCTATGATATTTTTATTATGATAAGCATAAAGTTTCTATCAGTAGAATTTGTTTATTGTTAGGTGCAAAACCATCTAATGGGATCGAACTTCTAATTGTAATGTTATTAACCTTCAAGTTTACATCTAATTGGTTCAACAGTCTAACTGTTTAGAAATACTTCAATCTATTTAATGTTTATTATCATGATTTTTAAACTGATTTTTTATTATCAATGTTTATAATGGTATTTACGATTCATATAATGATTAAATGTTTCTAACTTGCAAACGGCTTATGAGACAGGATGGTCATTGGCGCGACGGGGAATTATATTTCTTTATTCTTTCGTATTTCCAGGGCCTGGCGTCGCCAAGCGTATTAAGGCGTGCGATTCGTAATCTGAGGGTCGCGGGTTCGCATCCCCGCCAAACATGCTCGCCCTTTCAGCCGTGGGAGCGTTATAATGTTACAGTCAATCCCACTATTCGTTAGTAAAAGAGTAGCTGGTGGGTGGTGATGACTAGCTGCCCTCCCTCTAGTCTTACACTGCCAAATTAGGGACGGCTAGCACAGATAGCCCTCGAGTAGCTTTGTGCGAAATTCAGAAACAAACAAACGTATTTCCAGTGTTTCACGGATATCATAGGCTCTAATACCTTAAGGTTAAGCCAACAATGATTACTTTCACTGATAATATTTTAATTACGTTTGCTGTAAATAGTCTACTATGGCCGAATTGTCATTATTTTTACTTCTTCTACACATTTATTGTAAACAATATTTTAGATCACGTTCTGTCTGTCCATTACAGTTTCTTCCACGTCAACATTCAAATTTATAAATTTCAGGTCTCTGTTAACTATATGTTGGTTTAATATCATCTAATATCTATCATATCTTATCTATCGGTTTAAATATAGGGTAAAATATTTGTTTATTTTAAACATATTAACTAATAATTAAACCTCGAACGTAAGGTACAAGTAAAATTTCCTTTTAATGCTTGAGTAAAGAATCACATTAGGTTGATATAACAATGAGCTGGCGTACAAAGATTTATAAATATAATGAAGTGATCTTAATACATTCGTATGGGATACAACGTATATGCCTTGTTTTGTTCCTGTAGTAGAAGTTATTTAGGCCTGGCATGGCCAAGCGCGTAAGGCGTGCAACTCGTAATCCGAGGGTCGCGCCAAACATGCTGGCCCTCCCAGTCGTGGGGGCGTATAATGTGACGGTCAATCCCACTATTCGTTGGTAAAAGAGTAGCCCAAGAGTTGGCGGTGGGTGGTGATGACTAGCTACCTTCCCTCTAGTCTTACACTGTTAAATTAGGGACGGCTAGCACAGATAGCCCTCGAGTAGCTTTGTGCGAAATTCCAAAACAAAAACAGAAGTTATTCAGGGTTAGGTAATAAGGTGTTTATTTTATTTCAGCGTTTAATGTCAATGCTCAAGTTATTTTAGATGATAGTAATTTGTGGCATAAAATGGAATGTCAGTAGGAGGTTAGGTTAGTTAGGGTAATATTTTGTAAGATTTTAAACTTTAATAAAAGACCCATCTACTATGTAGGGGCTTAACCTGTAGACGGTGTTACATTCTTTAATTAGTTCGATTAAGAGCTAAGCCTTCTTGGTGGGTATAAAGTTGTAATAAAATGTAATAGTGAGTTTCTGAATATCGGGGTTTTCTCCCTGAAAAGAAAAAAAAAGTTCACTTTACATCTCACATACGTATGTTGATCTGTGTGTGTATAATAATTCATAAATATATCAGTTAGAAGCCTCTTAACAGTGAAGTTAGCCAGGTGGGAGTTACTAAAACTCTAAAATCTGGCCTCAAGAAGACCTCATCTGTTTCAATGGCAACCGTTTACTTACGTATCAAAGATAACACACTCTATAATGTACCAGAACATCCACTTATTTCAAAGGTGGTTAAATTCAAGGGATGTATTTTGAAATAAACCTGACTCTCAGCTTAAATGATTCCCCGAGCACTCTACTCGCAATCTGCAGGACGCAGATTCGAACTTCCATCACACCAAACACGCTTTTAGCCGGGGGTGTGATGGGGGGGGGATGTTATAATATGATGATCAGTCTCACTATTCGTTGGTAAAAGTGTAACCCAGTAGTTGACGTTGGGTGATGTTGGTGAGAAGCCTTACTTTTCTAGTCTATAGCTTATAAGTTAAGGACAATTAGCACAAATAACCCACGTGTAGCGTTGTGCAACATTCAAAACAACCCAGCCAAACGTAGCATTTATGACGTTACGAAAACTTGTGTTTTATTTGTTCGTTTTTGAATTTCACGCAAAGCTACACGAGAGCTATCTGCATTAGAAAACTTGTGAAGTACTGTATAAAGATTTTGAAACTATAAAGACGTTTTCATATGTTTTCTAAATCAAATAAGACACGTTCGGTTTGAAAAAGATGCATATCAGTTAAGGTATATTATATACTCTTCAAAACAAGAAACGCAAAAGGGATATTTTTTTTTATTTTAAAGAGAAATATATATAATAACGTTACAACCTCAGAGTATGTGATGCTACACGTGTTAAGGCACTGATTGTCAGACCAAAATGACAATAAAAGTTGTGCACTTTGAAAACGGAGGAAAACATCGGATTTTTCGCCAAAACGCATGCGTGTCCAATAAATTTGTTTGAGAGATCTGCATGTTCTGCAAGTGCAACATGTGCAAAATCCCTATAAAAGTGACGGGTTCTCGGTTTCCATAGCTCAGTTTTAAGCCACCGACACGCAATACAGTTACGCCAAGACTGATTGAAGCACAACGCAACAACGCCATTGGTCGATTGGAAGCAGGCGAATCTCGATCAGATGTTGCCAGAGCTGTGAATGTCCACCCAAGCACCATCCCAAGGCTATGGAATCGTCACCAACAACATGGATCAACTCATGACCGTCCACGATCTGGCAGACATCGTGTCCAGGATGTTGACAGATTTGGTGGTGGCAGCGCCATGATGTGGGCTTCCATCGCCTACAATGCCAAAACAGACCTTTTGCACATTCGAGGGAATCTTACGGCTCAGCGATACGTCGACGAGATTCTTAGGCCCCATGTGCAACCCATCATGGTGAACGTCAACGACGTTTTCAACATGACAACGCCCGTTCTCACACAACCCGACTCACCACTGTCTTCTTGAGACACCACAACATCAACGTTCTTCCCTGGCCCTCCAGATTACCAGATTTAAACCCCATCGAACATCTTTGGGACGAGTTGGACCGACGTCTGCGACGGCGACAACCTCAACCGCAGACTCTACCTCAGCTTGCAGCAGCTTTGCAGGCTGAGTGGACAGCCATTCCACAGGATGTGATTCGTCATCTCATCGCTTCCATGGGCAGGAGATGCCAAGCAGTTATTGATGCTCACGGGGGGCATACTCGTTATTGACGTTGAGTGACGCTAAACATCAACTAGTGAGCGTGAACTTCGCCTTTGCAAACTTTGGATGTTCAGCAGTGAATGTGCAAAATTTCACACATGTCATACAGAACTACCCGGAATCAACTTGTTAACAATTTGTCTCATATTTTGCCTTTTGCGTTTCTTTTTTTGAAGAGTATATATTGTTCTTTATAGTTCTTTCGATCACCATGGTGAACATATATATTGATAAATTTGAAGAATATATATCAATGATGTGTATTAGTTACTATCAAGTAGACATGTTGTTACTATATAATTGTTTGTTTGTTTCGTGTAAAGCTATAGAAAAGTTAACTGTCATTAATATAGCAGCGGACGATTAAATTGAAGGTAGCTAATTATCACCATCCACCGCTAACTTTTGGGCTACTCTTTAGACAAAGAATAGTGGGATTGACCGTGAATTAAAAGTTCCCTTACGGGTGAAAGTGTGTGAATTTTTTATACGACGGGGATTCGAACTCGTAACTTTTAGATTATAAGTTCAGTTCCCTACCCACGTTGTCATGCCGGACCAGCTAAACGTAACCTTCCATGTCATCTTTGTCTTCAATACCTTCTAAGTGTCGATTTTCAATTATATAATATAATTTTATCTAGACCTTTAATTCTTGTTTTTTGTAAATCAGGAAGACGAATTTGGTAACACATATTTTACGTGACCCCGAAATAAACATAAATATTCAGTTGCTATTTATACCAGCATGTAAATGTTCAAACACGTTCAATTTCACAGGACAAACTTCAACTATCTTGTTTCCCGATACATTTTTGGAGCCATTTTTACTCTAGGAAATGTTATTGTGGGATGTAGGTAACATAGTAACTGTTGAATGAAAGTAGACAGGAACATTTAAACTACATCACATCTACTATTATACTCTGTGTTATCGAAGTATTTCATGTAATATCAGGACTCTTTAGTTTAGCTGGTATACAGCAGATCTAGTAGTTGTTGAGACACTACTCGTACTGTCAAATTGATTGAACAATAATTGTTTGAGTTTGAACTTGTTTAAATTGGTGAATCTTGATATTTGTCAATGTTATCAAAGTTATTAGCCACTAAAACTAAGGCCAGGATCTATCAGTATAACAGTTTATATAAATAAATATAGATCTTCTTTGAAGAAATTCACTTTTGTGTAAATGTACCAAAACAAATTCAGTATTTGTAATTATTGTTTCTATTTCAGTTACAAAAAAATCGAAAATTCATCCAAGAAGCAACTCCAGGTTTGTTTGTGTGTTTTTGAATTTCGCGCAAAGCTACTCGAGGACTATCTGCGCTGGCCGTCCCTAATTTAGCAGTGTAAGACTAGAGGGAAGGCAGCTAGTCATCACCACCTACCGCCAACTCCTGGGCTACTCTTTTACCAACGATTAGTGGGATTGACTGTCACATTATAACGCCCCCACGGCTGAAAGGGCGAGCATGTTTGGTGCGACCGGGATTCGAACCCGCGACCCTTGGATTACGAGTCGAACGCCTTAACCCACCTGGCCATGCCGGACCTAGCAACTCCAGGGTTTACAAATATCAGCCAAGAGTGGTGTACATATTTTCTGCAGGGAACACATTTATCGACCTCGTGAAATGGAGAAACTACAAAATCGTCGCAGATCCAGACGATCAGGTTATATTAAGACAACAAGTGTGTGTGACGATTTGTAAGCACCAGGTTTTTATGATTTAAGTAGGTTACTAGATTTTTATACTACATACATACAACGTATTGTATTGCATTACAAGAAACAAGTTTGAATTCATTAATTTTAGGTACTAAAAAGTGGTCAGGCCATGGCCTTCTTATGACTCTCTAAAAATCTATGTTTTTGACTACACGACTAAATAATCATATTCATAACGTATTATTTGATGAAGGTTAAATACTAAAACTTTGGAGGGTAAGTGGTCTTTGCGGAGAATGTTGGGTGCGTTTTCTGATACTACTGCAAGTCATACTGACTATTTAGATTTATTTTACTTGGTGAGATGATAATATTTTGTTAAAGGTCAAGTTTATATAAAAGTGTTCTTTGTACCATAACTATTATCTGATTCACACAATGGTATTATTATTATCGTGGTCTTTTTCATGACACTTGTGACCTAGAAAAAAAAAAACTTCTGAGATTCTATATGTAGAGGGAGGTTAACTTACGATGGATATTTAGTTGGGTTTTTTTTTGTTTTGTTTCAGACTATCATATATTTAGACAGAAATGTGTTAAAGGTCAAGAGTTCATAATTTTCCAGACCCTTCTAGGATGTCTCTCAGTAGATTAATACTGATATTTTCAGTTGAAATTACTTTCTGGATTTATCTGCAGTTTGGTTCAAATTTTAGACATTAAGAGACACATTTTTTAATAACCATGTAGTGCTGTTTATGTTTTTTACTGTCATCCGTGTGGCATAACACTAATTGAATATCTCAACTTTTTAATCCATATTAATATAAAAGAAAAACAACAATTTGCACTTTAACTACAACTGTTTTCTCCCCACGTGATGTATCAAACCCCACTCATGTCATAAAACGCCGAAGAATACTAATAATATAATATCAATTCTCAACCGCTCTCCGAATACACAGCAGTTCTTCATTATTATTACGGTGTAAGAGGGCCTTTGGGATCATCTGTTTTAACCATTTGCACTATTACACTGTAGTGTGTTATCTGTCTGTCTCTCAGTCAGAAAACACTAAAATGATGCCACTTAAGAGGCGCTTAATGTAATTTGTACTCCCGTGACGTTAGTTTAACGTGCACATTCCATGAATCACGAGAAGAATTATAAACTCTGTAGGATACAACACAGCATGATGTATGAACTTTAAAAATTATTTTTGTTACTCTTCATTTTGTTTTAATCCACTCTTGAAAATAAACACGTTAGAGGTCGCTTCACCAAATATCTAGCTCATTAATATATTTCGTGGGTACGAATCTAACGACAAATAAAAGTTTTATTTATTCAACTTATTTTCTAGTTAATTTATTACATGGAAAACAAAACTATCATGGAAAGTATCATGCCATAATACCTCAGAAAATAAGGTAACAGATAATTTCAAAATACAATAACAACCATTTTTAACTGATGATTGCCATACCAAAGGTCGAAAGGATGAAATTATTAACATTCAAAATTTACAAAGTGCAAAAGTTACTGTTATTGTATTTTGATATTACTTGTTCAGTCTAGTAGATTCCTTACCGAATATCTAGGCAAAGCTGGTGTATACGCTATTTAATCTCGTGCCAGTCAGCATTTTCTTTCATTTTAAACTTAAATAAAAGTTACCTGGATGATCAATTCGTTTTTATATCATAAATGTATTAAATGTTTTACATCGTATCTGAAAAGATTTTATAACATTTTTAAATTGCTCTTTAACAGTTATACTCTTTGAGCTAAAAAAAAGATGGTTTCAAAAATAAAGTTTGTATAATAGCTATTGTGGGCATATCGCAGATAACCCCTTGTTAAGATTAAACTCATATACAAATACATACTTACACTGATCTGCGGTAAAAAGACCGATTAATACATATTTGAGTGTATTTTTCACTCATAGCTATATATGGTTTACTTCCGCATTGCCATTCCAAATTTTTAACTGATAACAAGGTGGAAGTTATTTATTGAATATAACCTACCTCCAATTCTTGGGCCACTCTTTAAGGGCAGTTCAGGCAGTGACAAAAAAAATATAAAAAGCTTCAATGCGTTGTCATTATTTTTTATACCAAAAACAATTGAGCAACCTTCAATATAACCATTATGTTTCATGTGAGAAACATTGAACTGTCAGTTTGGGAATTATCTATAGAAAATAATAGAGAATACTGGGACAAAACATCAGTTTTACCATTTGTAACTGTTAAATGATTCACGAGAATAAGATAATTAATGTAGGAGAAATTTTAATTGGTTAACTCAATCTATATTTTCAAGCATTTTGTAGTTTTTATTTATGGATTATATTTTTCTTGCTATTTCATATTCCTGTTAAACCTCACTGAACAAAGCAGGTTAGATATTCTTGGATGAATTTTAGTGAGGTAGAGAGAACAAACTAACCATGAAAAATTACTACAAAGATTTCACAATTGTGTGTGTGTGTGTGTGTGTATATTGTGTTGGTGGTTTCAGGAGTGTTCATAATCCGGAAGAACCATTAGGAAATACTAATTAAAGACATCACAGAAGTAAATGACTTAACAACAACAAAATACTCATGATAATTCTACCACATTCCAATTGGAAAGACATTAGAAAATACACATTAACATTACATTGATCATCGCTGTCCCCCCGTCTGATGGTTATTTAAAATTGAAACTTCAAATAGCTGTTTTATTGTTAATTGTATTATCTATGTATTTGTACATACGGAATTATGAAAATTGTATTATTTATTACATCCTACAAAATTTTCTGTTGGATTTTATTGGTGAATAAACAAAATCACACCCACAAAATTCTCGGCAGAATAGCTATGGAAGACTCAATCCAGAAAGAGAGATAACTTCTGTTATGATGCTTCACTTGATCTAAAGAATATGTGGTAGCATGATTATAATAAAATAACCTGGGCATTTCTTTTCAACAATTTATTAATTTTATTACAACAAAAATTTTACAAAATGACATCATAATATTTTGGGACAGCATCTTAGATATTGGTTTATCATGGCTGTTCCATCCTCCAAACTAAATTAAAATTATTTTTAAAAGATTATAGCCAGTCATTATCATTCATATACTTATCAATCTTTTTTTCTTAAACTCACTTAAATTTACCCCCTCTACAACATCTGAAGGCATCCCATTCTAAAGGGCAACCACCTTTTATAAAACTGGAACTTTAAGCTGAAGATGACTCCAACCCTTCCAAAAGTTATATTAAAGTCTCCTAGTTCTGTTATTCTCACTGTTAAATATTAAAAAAATATGATGTATCAACAGAATCCACTCCATTTAAAATATTCAACACCTCAGATCCCCCTGAAACTTCTTTTATCAAGAGAAAGCAATTTAAGAAATTTCAGCCTATCCTATTATGACACTTCCATTCCAGCCACCATCTTAGTAACCCTTCTCAACAATTCAATGCCTTTATTAAGGTAAGAAGCCCAAAATTGAATATAATATTCTAAACCTGATCAAACCAGAGATGTGTTCAATGAAATTATAACCTATTTATACTTGTATTCAATATTTCTATAGATACAACTTAAAACCCTATTCGTGCCCTAACAATAGCTGCAGCACACTACTTAGATGGTTTTTAAGAGATTGATCAATCATTAAACCAAGTTCTTTTTCTTTCATGACATTGAAAAGTTTATTACCATCCAAATTATACTTATATGTTAAATTTAAATCCACATAAAACCATCTTACATTTATTATAATTAAAACCCATCTGCCATTTATTTGTACAACTCATTAAATGATCTAAATCCTTTTGCAAACTAGCAGCATTCTTTTTACAAGCAACAACAACCAATAACTTTATATAATCAACAAATTTAAGTAATTTATTGACTATTTCTTCATACCACTACCGTAAATCAAAAAAAGAGCAGAGGTCGTAAGACTGAACCCTGAGACACCCAACTTACAACATTAATTCAGTTTGACTGAACTCCATTTGTAATAACCCTTTGCTCTTTCCCCATCAAGCCACTCTTCTATCCAAGTAGTTAACGTATTCCCCATACAGAGATAAGTTTCTTTACAAGCCTTTTATGTGGATCTTTGTCAAATGCTTTCTAAAAATCTAAATGCACCAAATCTACACCCTTACCCTCATCTAGTGTAAAGAATAATGTTTCCAAACAATTTCAAAAGATTTGTAAGGCAAGATGTTTTTTAGCAAAACTATCCAATAAAATTTTAAACTTTGTTAAATGACTTTGCAAAACAGCTTTTATTAGAATTTACAAATCTTTTTCCATAAATAATGCAAGACTAAAGGGTCTAGATTTAGTGGGACAGTTTTATTACATGTTTTGAGAAGATAACTTACCTCAGCTAACTTTCAATCCTCTAGTTTCTGCATGCTATTTATGAATTGAGAAAATATAGTAGTAAGTGGCTCACATATACAACCTTTAACTTCCTTCAAAAACATTGTGGAAATATTACCTGGCTCAGGAGATTTATCATTTTTGTAATCTTCCAAATTATATCATTAATGTTTTTCAATCTTATTTACATTTATCAACTGTTCAAGATGTGGAATACTGCTTAAATCTTAGTATATAAAAATCAAAGAAAAAAGACAAATTTATTATCCTAGGCATTTCATAATGATCAGCTACTGGACTTTATCACCCACAAAGGGATCCTACTCTCATTCTAACATTTTGTTTACCCTTAATGTACTTAAAAAAATCCTCACTGTTAATGTTTTCAGTTGCAACCAATCTTTTCACTACCTTCTTTTTTTTGATGTCCTTATTTCTTATTTCACCAGCTTTATGATCTTCTACAAGTCTCCTGTCATACCAGTCAAATTAAATATCTTAAATTCATTACACTTTTTTTTAATCATCTACTCTACTGGTATAAAAGTAAGTCTTTGTATTTACAATGCTAAAATTAGGGATTCAATTCCTCTTGGTGAACACAGCAAATAGCCTAATATGCCTTTTCTATTAGAAAAACACACAAATTTTTAAATTTTATCTCAACCTCTTTTTGAGCCAAACTGGTTTGTAGTTATACTTACCCTCTTCATTTTATAAGGAATATGTTTATCCTGAACACTGAAATATTTTTTAAAGAAAAATTTTTTACATCTGATCAGTGTCACCACATAACTTGTCTGACCAATTCACAACAGATGACTCTTGTTGTATCCTTTCAAAATATGTTTTTTCCAAAACTGTAACCAAAATATTATCATTCTTTATTTCCATTTGCAGCAAAACAATGAACCTAATAGAGAAATTATAATTTGCCTGCAAATGTTCTCATATTTCTTATCCCCCTGATCATTTCTGTATTTGAAGTTAACAATAAGTCTAAAGTAACATTGTTTGTAATAGGTTTCTTGACTAATTGGTGAAGAAAGTCGTTCTAGGAATATTACAAAAACATTTCCCCTCACAGTTTGCCTATATCATTTTTCACTACATTTAAACCTGAAAATTAAGATCACCCATAATTATTACTTCATTATCAGCTGTAGTTTTAATCTCATTGTAAAGGTTCTCACTAATTTTATCAGTATCATTTCTTGGTCTGTAACATATTCCCACTAAAAAGCTTTTCCCTTTATATCTACTAAAAGAGACCCAAGTGGATTTATTTTCCATACTATTATCTTTAATATCCTCAGTTTCAACAAGATGTAACCCACATTTTACATACAAAGCCACACTTCTCCACTCTCTTTAACACTCTATCCTATTAAATAATCAGAAAACCTCTATTTCAAAAGAAATTCTATATAAAAATCATTTATGTTTAACCATGTTTCAGATATTGTTTCATTGCATCAAAATCCTTCATTTCTGCTAAAGCTCTAAAATTATCTATTTTATTTCTCATACTTCTAGCATTAAAATAGTAGCAATTAAGCCTAACATGGTAATTATGTCTATGCTTATTTCTTATGCTAAACTTTTCTCTGCCTCTTATCCATTTTCCCTTTAGGTTTTCCTCATCCTCAACACTGTCTAGGCCTAGTTTAAATCTTCTCTTACAACTGGAGTTAATAGCCTTAGCATACACCAACCCCCACCCTATTTAAATGTTTACTTTCTATTCCAATAAACCTCTCTTCTTCCACTGAACTGATTCCACAAGTCCAACCAGTCAACATGCAAATCCATACCTACAAAGTTAAGCATGTAATTTAGCCCTAGTGACCCATTTATAACTTTATTGCCACAGTTAATTAATTTGGAGCAGTATCCTCTACAAAATTAAATTATAGCATTTTTTAATCCCTTTATCTACTAACTACATAACTACTAGCCCCATTTATCATATTTTCTGTTTTGTTAGTTATATCCTCTATTAGTGCCCCTGGGTAGGATAATTTGATTCTTTTCTACCCTATTTACCACACTTGTCATTGTACCCACATGGTTTATGAAGGAATCACCAATAACTATAACATCCTTCTCTGACCATTTGGTTTTCTTTCTATCCAGTAGTTTCTTATGTGCAAAAGCCAAGGGCTGATATTTGTTATATAATACACTAGACTCATTATAACTAAATTCACTACTTTTTACCTTACTAGTACTCTCTCTCTAACTTCCTGAAAGTTATTGTTATCTGATGTATCACTTAGATGTTAAAGCTTAAGCTCTTCCTGAAATCCTGCTGCTATTTTCCACTGTCTACACTTGTCTTTAGCTATTGTCTCTTCGTTAACTGCGAGTCTCTAACTTCTCATCCAACCTATAAACTCTACATTAAAATTGCTTATCTTTATTACCAGCTTCCTTAAAAGTATATGCCAGTATTATGTTCCCAAATAAAACCCACACATTACATCTAATAAACCATGAGCACTTAACTGCTACATTGGTCTAAAACCACTGTATTTATACTTATGGCCTGAAAATAAATACTAAGTACCAAATACCAGTGACCTATTGTTAACACTGTTGCTATTAATACTAATGTTTATGAATCAAATTATTAAACACATTATTTACACAAAAATGTTTCGCAACAAAATCATTAAGAAATATACCATTATTATCTCTATAGGATCCAAATTTAGTTACATGTTTTTGTTTCCACACGTCGACCACACTAATGAACATAATATATACATGATACATTGTACACATTCTGACAACTACAGACCTTCTCGAACGTCTTGTTTGACCCATTACGACTACCTCAACATATTCTCCTTTCTGTTTAAACCAAAGTAAACACAGACCCAGTGACTACGTTCCACGTTGACGATGTATAACTCTTTTCTCCAGAAAGTGGTTTTCAACTAAAACAAACAAATCTTACAAATGAATGACAGGAAGTTAAGAAAGGTTCAACGTCACTCACTGCTCGATATCTCAGCGACAAGACGGAAGAATTAAAAAACTAAAATCTTGAATTTGATTTCCTACCCTTCAGCTTCACTGACCTCTTGATAATCGAAGGCACACAAAAAATAACCCTTTTTAGTTTAACGACAAACCAAATCAGTACCCCCTGCTCCTTTTTTGGATATGTTTCGGATGTAGCAAAACAGTCTCTCATCTCAGTATTCTCATGATTTATCAGCATATGGTTCCAGTGTTGCCAAAAATACATTTTAATTTGAGCACAGTTTAATACAAGCTAAATATGAACTGCTTCTGAAAGTTTAAATATATATATATGTTTATATGTGTGTTAGAATGTGTGTCTGTATGTTTATACATAATATATATACGTTGGTAATAAATATAAATGTACGGTTTAACTGTTTCCGGCCCACAGTGACTGAGAGGTAATTCTGCAGATTTACAACACCAAAATTTGGGTTTCGATCCTTGTAGTGGTTAAAGCCCATAATTTATAGTTCTGTGCTCAACAACAACAACCAAACTAAATGGTCCCCTGTGTATCTTCTTATTGGTTACCGTATCTGGACTGTGAATCTTAGGTTTGTTAGCTCGATCCCGTTGCTGCAAAAATGTGCTCCACACTTTTGATTGTGGTTACATTGAAAGAATTACTGTCAAATTACACTATTTTTTTAAACGCGGATAACCTAAAGGCTAGTTATGAGTACTGTTGACTAGCTACTTTCTCTTTTTTATGTAGTTACAAAATGAGGGAAGAGTATGCGAGATAGTATTTTGTGTATTATAGGGCGAAAATCCCGAAAGGTTTTTAGTTTATTTGCAGATAATCACAAGGCTACACAATGGGCTGTCTGTACTCTGCCCGCCACCAATATCGAAATACGGTTTGTTATGTCGTATGTTAGCAGACGTGCATGTTCTTTCATTAGTAGAGAGGTTTTAGACTTCAATAGATAATAACTAGTCTGTTTGTGGTGTTTTTCATGATAAGGTCAATCTCTGAAGAAAAACAGCAAAGATGGAGAATTCGACCATCTGTCTACAAGAACAACCAAAACCTTATCATAATTGTTCTTTAGTTGTTCAGTTTTGACCTCTATTATTGTGAACTTTACATTGAATCAATACTTTTTCATCCAAATATTATACTTTTATTCTCCTGGCCTGGCATGGCCAAGCGCGTAAGGCGTGAGACTCGTAATGCGAGGGTCGCGGGTTCGCGTCCGCTAAACATACTTGTCCTACCAACCGTGGGGGCGTTATAATGTGACGGTCAATCCCACTATATGTTGGTAAAAGAGTAGCCCAAGAGTTGGTGGTGAGTGTTGATGACTAGCTGCCTTCCCTCTAGTCTTACACTGCTAAATTAGGGACAGATAGCCCTCGAGTAGCTTTGCGCGAAATACCAAAAAACTTATTCTCCTATTTTAGTTGTAACTTAAACTAAAAAGGGGAGGCTCATGTCACTTTAAAAGGGTTTTCCTCTTTTAATTTGTTTGTCGTACGAAGCAACACAATAAGTTATCAGCGTTATTTACGACAGGAGGAAGTGTTGTAGTTAAAACCATCATTAGACATTCACACAAATGCTTATTTTAATAAGTAAAAATTGTTCATCGGAGTCTCTTATTGGTATTCAAGACATATGAACATATTTAACTTTTATAAATTCATGAACTTAAGTTGTAATTATATAGACATATCTACTGATTGACATATTGTTCACTGTGAAAACAATCTAGTGCTGGAGAAAAAATATAATGTAAATAATCACCCTCATACAGACTAAATGGAAATAAAAAATCAATACTGCTTTCTACCAAGTATGATTATTACTATTAAATGTATAATCGCATTCCAATATTTCATTACCAGTTAAATATTTATAATATTACATTAACTAGAACGCGACATTAATAATGACAAGTTGAAAATATGGTTCACTAATGATCATCTTATATGGACGTTCTAATTTGTATGTCATTAGGAATGGTACACTGAATGTTATGCCTTATATATGTAAGTCTTAGGTCTCAGTAACCACTTTCACTAGTACCACTGGTTCCAATTTTATTTTGGTGGATGAGAACATTCGGATACAGAACAATTTTTCACCTCTAGGTCACTTTTGATATTGCATACTTATTCATAAACACAGAGTTTTTCAAACAATAATTGTCTTTGTTGCAAAAACATCAGATTTCATTACTGTAAACTTTTAAACTTTCTAAATAAATTTCAAAACTTTATGAAGTTCAAATTTGTTCGATATGAAGTATAATTTTACCAGTATTGTTACCTGAATAGCCTTTAAGAAAGTGATATGTATTGCACTAAATATTGTTTGACTTGTTTGTTTGTTTGGAAATTTCGCACAAAGCTACTCGAGGGCTTTCTGTGCTAGCCGTCCCTAATTTAGCAGTGTAAGACTAGAGGGAAGGCAGCTAGTCATCACCACCCACCGCCAACTCTTGGGCTACTCTTTACCAACGAATAGTGGGATTGACCGTCACATTATACACCCCCACGGCTGGGAGGGAGAGCATGTTCAGCGCGACACGGGCGCGAACCCGCGACCCTCGGATTACGAGTCGCACGCCTTACGCGCTAGGCCATGCCGGGCCCTATTGTTTGACAATAAGTTCCAAGTGAGAATTTCAACAATGACTGTACATCAGCGACATTATTGTAAGAAAAATGTTTCGGAAGTTTAGTCAAGTATATTACAAAGTCAACTAAGCCTATCACATCATATTTTACACAGAGCGAATTAATATAGAATAATGGAGGTATCTTTAGGGATTTTACTTGTATTAATTATTTTTGCTGTTCAAACACAAAGTCCGGTGTTTGAAAAAGGAGTTTCACTTCGTAAAGATGTGAAAGATGTGAATCTATACACCCATTAAGGAGACAATGCAGTAACGCCTTACATTCCTGCCGACTACAAACAAATCCACTCAGTTACTAATTTTAGCTATACTTGGACAGGTCGGAGATGCACAACTGGATTTGAAGGAAACAATATGAGAGTACAGGATACAAAAGATATTTTAATGGAAAATGTTCAATCTTCCGATATGGGTCACTACAAGTGTAAAGCTATATTCTGGAAAGAAAAGTCAGGGATACGAGCCAAACATGAAATAATTGTTACTTATCTCTTAAAACGTAAACAATTTGAAGTGAGAATTCGCAATTTCATTCGAATCCTCAGCTTTCACTTAGAAAATGATTTTCATGAACAGAGTAGTTTTATTAATGGGAATTTAGGGTTACGTCAATATAAATGGTTCGGCATGGCCAAGTCGTTAGGACGCAGGACTTGTAATATAAGGGTCGCGGGTTTTAACCGTTACACCAAACATGCTCGCTCTTTCAGCTCCAGGGAGATTATAACGTGACGGTCATTCCCAGTATTCACTGGTAAAAAGTATCCCAAGAGTTGTTGGTAGGTGTTGATGAACACCCAAACTGTTAAATTTATACAATAAAAGATGTTTACGGCTCGGTGAGTTGTGCTTCTTTCATGATGATCAATTACAATAGTTTTTCGCCAGTCACTAAACCCTTCTCTTTCAACAAAACGAAAGGAAAATTTAGGAGAAAAAAGTTTACAAACAAAGCAGTAAATTGACCCTGTTGATGGTGAATACTTAATACAATAACCACTCTCTCTTGTATTGCTCACCATTGGCTTTTATCCCAAAGAAAAGTTTTTGCGAACAGTATCTCATTGGTTTGCCACTACTGAAAGTCTGGCAAGATTTGCCAAATGGCCCATTACGGTGTTGACAGCCAGTGGGTCTACAAGCAGTTCAATAAGCCACATCATTAGCAGAAAAATAGAGCCACAACCTTGGATCTTTTGCTTCAGTTTCTTCATCTTTTGTAGACTGAAGCATTTTACCATAGTCAGTAAATTTCATTTTCAGCAATTATTTCAACTTCAGACTGTCTTGTAGAGCAACTTACATCAACATTAACACTAGAGATATCAGGAGAATTTACAGGCAAAGTGAGATCATTTGTGAGACTTGTGCCAGTTGAGCAAGCTTGTGACACCTCAACGTCATCATGATGTTCTGATCTTGAAGTGGACAAAATGGTACTTGAAGGTGTGTAGCTTGGTTCAACTTCAATCTTGTTACAGAAGAATATGGATCATATATAGTTATAACGATTAGAAAAATACTGAAATTCATAAATAAAAACGTTGATAAGAGAAACAAACATACTAAACTCTAGATCTACATCTAGACAAAGATTGTCAGAAAGGTATCCTAGGACCTAGGTCCATCAGCACATAAACATGAATTCATAAATACCTTTATTGATTTGCTGGATTCTGATTGGTTGAAAACCATTCGAAACCAGTCTCGAATCGGTTCAAGACTGGCTTCAATCCATTTTAAGAGAATTACTTTTTAGTCATTGCAAAAGTTTCATTAAGGTAGTTGCTGTGGTAGCTGTATGCAAGAAGCAATGTCAGTGGTAATATGCAAATCCATTGTGAGCGAAAGCGCATTTCAAAACAATTTGTGGTTAGCAACACATACTGTAGTAGCCTATATACACAGCGATCATTCTATACTAGTACACATACCTAACATATAATCAATAGTAAACCGTACTGTACATTGAACTACTAAATACTGGGTTAGGCCTAGGCTAGAGTACCTTAATCCTAATCAAATATCTGAAGAATGAATTGTAACCTCAACTCTGAGCTCAGTTTTGACCTGGGAACTTTAGATGATCCAACAAACCATAAATCAACAAAACAGGCATATGTCTGAAACTTTATCTGCATGCCTGGATCCGAAGGCAAATTCAAAACGACTGCTTTAAATTGGGAATAGTCCACAGTACCGACTACTAGAAGTATAGTGTATGCATAGCAACGTTAAGAATCATGTTGTTGTGCATGTCAAAGTCTTACGCAATTTGACCTAAAAGGTCGAATTATCGCCTATAGACTGCTCCGATCAGTCAATTGTTTTCTGAGCTTTTTTAGAAAAGTAATAGAACACATACTGATCTGAATTTATAGTTGCAAAATAGTTGAATTACACTTAAAGGTTTGTCGTCATTGTTTCATAAAAACTATCACCAGAGGTCCGGGCTGGATCGGAGCATTATGATGTCAGGATCAAAGAAGAAGTAAGGAGAAAATGGCATATTTGACAAAATTTTGTTGGCTGTTTATAAGTTGGGATAAAAACAAGAGTGCCCTGTCTTAAATGTGATTTAAGTAAATCTCAGCTTCAAATCTGTTTATATTATTACATAATCACAAGGGAATACACACATGCCCAAGTACTCTTATAGATTACATGTAATCTATGAACGATGGCATTGCTACAGTGGAATTCCTTTCTAAATATTTTCTTGGTATGATAAATTTCAAAACATGTACTCACACACAAAGGAGGTTTTTTACAGGAAGTTGTTTGAAGCCAAAAAAATTACGGCTCAGAAAAGCTTCAGTTAGAAACACATAAAAATATTATAAAATACACATGAATAATGCAGTACTAGCACAAATAAAACTAAAACAAACGAGACAATAACCAAAATATAACATTCGAAAACAGAAGTCGAAAAACATAACTAGCCACATCCCTGTGCACGTCTATCACCATTTGACTTGTGTTTCTGTGGTATTATACTCTTTTTTTTCTGTAGATGTAACTGAATAAAGCAGTAAAAGGTAAAACAAAACAGTTCCACTGCCTGTAATTTCTTATAAACAGCCACAACAAAAGGAATGATTTCATCTTCAAAGTCAGACATCATAACACAGACCGTCTTTTACCTGAAGTTTTATCAACATTTTGTGCTGCACTTTACAGTAATATTTCGCAAATCAAAGACTTCTTACTTCAAATACACAGTTTAGTAGTTTCTCGAAACTTTAGTCACTCACCGAACCAAAGAAAACGTGTTTTTTTTTAACAATTCAGAGTAAAGTCGAACACGGTAGATAAAGACAATTACGAAATAATCGACTAAAGTTGAGTGTTGTAGTGAAAGAGTTAAGGGCATGATAGCTGGGGGAAAACTCTGTGGTTCCCCCCTTCCCTTGGTGCTCTGAGCACGTGCTTATTTTTCTTAATGGCTAATCAAGGGCTGGATACACTCAAACCTTTTAAGATTCATAGCCTTGAAAAATATATTACCAATATGCAAATGGAGAAACATGTCAACACTTGAAATTAAAAGTGGTCTAGACTGGGTGCTAACTCTGGCATATCCAGTAACGCGGTACTTTTTTGTCAAGAGTTATAACGAGATTGAAAGTGATGCGGCTCATGAATTTTAAATGTGACATTTAATGAACTTTGTTTTGTTTTTGCAATTGTTGGAACTTTGACATTGTCAAAGTGTTGCACTGCAGACCTTTCTCTGATCATTATCAATAGTACAAAGTACTTTTTATAATTTGTCCCATACCTTATTGTTGATTTAGATCTGGATTTTAAGGATTTTGTTGTCTTCCATACATATGTTCAAAAATGAGCACTTTTCCATATTCTGCAAATGCTTCTGATGTTGGTGGCAGAGATTTTAACTTTGTATTGGATTTGATTAGATTACTTCTTTAGCCACATCTCGTAATGCACGTTAGACATTTAATCAATGTTGGCCTCGTAAGAATAACATAAAGCTACAAATTATTTTACCTCTTTAAAATGACTTTCAGGTTGCCTAGATGTGATGGAGTAGCTTGACCATTGGAGCTTTATTAATATCCCACATGTAGGCTATTGGATGGTATTTGAAGAGCAGAAGGGGCTGCCAAGAGTGATGAAGTGATCAGAGAGCATTTCTTTATAGTCTCTCCAATATTCAAGTGTGTATTCATTTCCTCCATCATTATAGTACATATGAGATTATTTTTCATGCGCTTCTGTGTGAGAAACGCAAGCATTAGCATCATCAGATACGACTGCAATACAATTAGTTCCTTTACTGGGAATGCTCACTATTTGTTGCACAATAACACCAGCCTCTTTGTGACTTGTTTTCATATACTGAACATCCGTTTCTAACTTCTATTTGACTGACAACTGACCCACTCGTGATAAAGCCATAATTGTGCAAAATGATAGCTGTCTGCTAATCTTTGACATACCTTATCACATTTGGACAGATTACATCAATTAGTTATATTTATTTTATGGTACAGTCAGTGTAATTGTTGTGATGGAAGAGGTGAACATGAATGGAGGAGCTTCCTTCTGCTGGTCTGTGATCATGCATGGCTACTCCTGGTGGCACTTTTAGTGTTAAATTCATAAAACCTGTTAAAGACAAAGTACATTACTCTCTGCAATAATGGAAGCAGTGACTATGCACACAGTTTGCACAGTTTCACTGGATGGTCAGTGTATGATCCACATGACAGTATACCCATCAGCTCTCATGGTCATTGGAATCTCAAATAACAAGCTAATTGTTCCACTTGAAACTTCTTTAGAAACATGGACTTCAACTTTGTGATTTTCATCTCCCAGTCTTCAAAAAATATGGTTGTCGGTACTGATGCTAACTCGTGCTTGAAAATCTTTTATGTATCAGTATCACGTGAACATGCCAATTCCATTGCACGTACCCATATTAGTTTCATTTTCAGTTGTTCAGTTTTTTTATTTTAATTTCGCACAAAGCTGCTCAAGGGCTATCTGCGCTAGCCGTCCATAATTTAGCAGTGTAAGACTAGAGGAAAGGCAGCTAGTCATCGTTACCCACCATCAACTCTTGGGCTACTCTTCTACTAACGAATATTAGGATTGACCGTCGCAATGGCTGAAAGGGCGAGCATGTGTGGTGCGACAGGGATTCGAACCCGCGACCCTTGGATTACGAGCCGAACGCCTTAACCCACCTGGTCATGCAGGGCCGTTCACTATAAAATGTCTTGTTTACTCCAGCTATCACACTTTTCCTCTTCTCAGACGTTGAAAATACTTTTTATTGGCAGGTGTCTAGACTCCTTCAGACAAGCTTGACTCATACTCGTTCATTTGCTGCATTAAAAATACTAGCTGCCTTGTCGACACTGACGTCATATAGTAAGAACCTCTTCTTCTAATGATTATATCGATAATTCTGTAAGAATATACAGTCGGATCAAGAGAATGGATGAGGCACATTTCAATTTTTTGACGAATGTTTACCTTGTCATTGATATCAGAAATTATTTGGTTGGCATTTCCTCCTTATCAGTTATGACCTGAGCTATACAGAAATTGCACCAGGTCTTTAAGCAGCCGGATATACGTTTGCAGATTTAGTATTATAATAAGGTAAATTGTTACTGTTGATGTTCACCTGTTTTTCCCATAGCAACAATGTATGTGGCAATGAATAAGTTATAAAATAACATATGCGCAGGTATAGTTTATCACTGCACATTTATTATGTATGCTGTACTCTTCAATTATCATGTAAGTTATCTTTTGTTTGTCTTAGACCAAAGACACCCACAGTTCATCGTATAGTTAATATGAAACGCACAAGTTCAAGATTTCCTAAGAATTCACTCTGTTATTTAAAACACAATTTTAAGTTATAAATAATATTGCACTTTTAAATATCAAGTTCAAGGTTTTAGTTCTCGGGAACCCAGGTTTATAATTGTATGCTCCTCTGCAAAATTCAAATTAACCTGTATTATTGGTTTAGATTCCCTTGTCTCGTTTAGGGTGGGGGCTCTCCTCAGAGATTTTCTTAGTTGAGGATCTTGCCTTAAATCTTAATTACCAATTTGTGTAGTTATTTTTTAAGCTTGTTTTTAATATTGTGCTCTAAGACTTTATAGTTTGAAGGAAACAAAGAAGCACTCTCTGTACTCACTTAAACCATAAAATTTACATCTGGTGTAACGAAGCATCTTCCCAGTGGTACAGCGGTATGTATGCGGTTAGAAACCAGGTTTCGATTGTCCCGATGGGCAGAGCACAGATAGCCCGAGATGTAACTTTGTGCTTAGCTACAAACAAAATGGTAACGCACCCCTAAAGTTTCACATTTTCTAGATTGTTAAAACAAACATTCCATTAAAATATTGCAATTCTGCGCTAGGCCTCATCGAGTATAATAAGGTAAACAAATACAGTTGATCCTGTTTAAGTTCTATAAATTATTAGTATAAAAAGAAAAAATTATAGTAGGTTTTGTGTTTATGTTTCGCCTTGCATAATTATTTTGATAAGTGGATGTTTCGAAGCGTATATGCTGATTCATGGAATATTACAAACACAAAATACGAAAGAGGAAAACGAAGTTTTCAAAATAAACAAGAGATGTTTACATAATTTCAAAGACTTACCAAAACAGAATTCTTAACTTACCACACTCTGCCTTGACCTTTTTGTTCACTTTATATCAAGTTATCAGAAACAAAACGACAGCGGTCATTTCAAATATGTAAGAAATACCTTCAAGTTAATATCAGTGTGAAAAATTGTTGCAACGTGGAGATGCTTGGCCAAAAATGCAAATTTTACAATAAGATATTGAAAGTATAAGGAACTGAAAATCAACTCAATCGAAGATAACTCTTATCCGCATCAGAATGGCAGCGATTGTTTTCTCTACTTCTGTTATTATTCTATTATTTAGTTGAGTAAATTGAATGAAATGTGATTTATAAATGTTTTAAGTTTTCTTCTATTGATGTTGGAATATTGTACTGGGACAAATAAGATTCACTTCCCATAAATAAAGAGTACAGAATATTTTCTATGAATATGCTTAAACCTTGTAGAATATTGTAACATCAAAAAATTAAATTATTCTAATAACACAATTGGGACTGGAAATTGTTTTGAATTTCGCGAAAAGATATTCGAGGGCTATTTGCGTTAGCCGTTCCTAATTTAGCAGCGTAAGACTAGAGGGAAGGCAGCTAGACATCACCACCTACCGCCAACTCTTGGGCTACTCTTTTACCAACGAATAGTGGGATTGACCGTCACATTATACGCCCCCACGGCTGGGAGGGCGAGCATGTTTAGCGCGATTCGGGCGCGAACCTGCGACCCTCGGATTACGAGTCGCACGCCTTACGCGCTTGGCCATGCCAGGCCCAGCACAAGAGAAGCTCAGTGGTAGTGCTTGAATTCAGCAAACAGTTAATATTTTGTGTCCCACTTTTGCTTTAATAACTGCAGATAGTCTTTCAGGCATAGTTGCAACGTATTCAATCAAAGTGACTTTTGATTTGTCAAGTTTTTGCCAGGTCTTTTCAGCTGGGCTGAGAATGGGATTCTGTGGAGACTATTGCATCATTTGAATGATTCCAGCAGTTTCCTTCTTAGCAAACTAATTTCTGTATTGATGAATGAATGTTTGTGGTCATTATCTTCTTGATAGTAGGATCCTTTACTAATGGTAAACAAACCACTGGGTATACCATGACGAATCAATATCTCATGTACTATTATTCATGGTAGATGCTATGCATTGAAGTATCTTTTATATTTTTTCCGTCGGACGTACAATCTACGCTTTGAACCAGACATTTCAAACAGAGACTCGTCCCTCCATAACGATCTTTTTCAATTATTAACAGTCCAGTTTTTGTACTTTGCAGCTCATTTTAGTCTTTCGACAATACTTGGATACTGAAGTAAAAGTTTTTGTAACTGCAATCCAAACATTTATTTCATTCATGTTGAGCCTTCTTGACAGTTTAAATCTGGACATTTCTCTACCATTTGGTAGGTGGTCGTTAATCTCACGCTTGAGATCAGTGGCAGTCTTTTTTCTGTACCGAAGGGTGCAAAAACGAAGATTCTTAACATCATTATCATTGGGTTTAGGTGTTCTGTTTCTTCCTTTGAAATTTACATATCTTGGTCTTATGACCTAGAGTGTACTTGACAGTGTTTGGAGAGCATTTCAAGTCTACAGCATTTTGTCAGAGAGTCCAACCAGCATCACATAAAGCTTCTATGCAAACCTTTTGCTCTACTAGCAATTCTCTACGCTTTTTGGACCGCAGCATGACAATAAGTATATAGTGTTAAACACTGTTTCTGTCGAGACTTATTTCTGAACTGCTATTAAATTGATTTATTGTAGCATATACCGATGTCATATGTTAGCTTCTTTCTATATAATTAAGACACTGCATTGGTTACCATGACATTTATTTCAGGCCCTAAAGTTGATTAGCATGTTCATTCAAGTAGAACTCTTGTTACATGCTCTTGGTACAAGTGTATGGGAATTCTAAAGAATAATAATTATTTTCACCGTGGTTCATTCAGTTGTCAACAGGGATCACTGAGCATTACCGTAGTGTTGAAATTTACAATTATTAATGACGTGGAAGAATTAGTACCATAAAACTAGACGAATGACAAAATATTCTATTGTCCTAACATTTTTGCACAATATTGTACAATTTTTAGATTCGCTTTAGATGAGCCAATAAAATGTCCGTTTCTTGAGGATGATGGTCATTACCTATTTTATTTTCCATTAGTGTATCAAAACTTGTTCAGAAACATAAGGTGCCGTGCATGTTGTTGTGAGAAACAAGACTTTGATGGTGACTTTGGTAAATTTAACTCTTGTTCCTGGAGTTAATATATTCCATTTCTGTAAACGAGAACCAAGAAGTTTCCCACGCTGCTTTGATAGAGACAAGTCACAAATTAGATCATTTAGCTCTTGTGTGATCGGACGAAGTAGTTTACGGTGATGTAACATAAGAATAGAATTACTAGATGAAGAGGATGAAAATGATCCATTGTCTTCTTCACAGAATAACTCTTCTGTTTACAAATTCGCTGGTGTGTGTGTTGTATGTGTGTGTGTGTGTGTGTGTACGTGCCACCGAAAAATCGTTCCTATGAGGTACTGATTTTATTGTAGATCCAGTATCAGGCCCGGCATGGCCTAGCGCGTAAGGCGTGCGACTCGTAATCCGAGGGTCGCGGGTTCGCGCCCGCGTCGCGCTTAACATGCTCGCCCTCCCAGCCGTGGGGGTGTATAATGTGACGGTCAATCCCACTATTCGTTGGTAAAGAGTAGCCCAAGAGTTGGCGGTGGGTGGTGATGACTAGCTGCCTTCCCTCTAGTCTTACACTGCTAAATTAGGGACGGCTAGCACAGATAGCCCTCGAGTAGCTTTGTGCGAAATTTCCAAACAAACAGATCCAGTATCTGAATGTTTAATGTATTGTTTAGCTTTCCCTAAATATCCAGAAACACCAGTCATACGAAAATAACAGTCAGTTAGATCATTTTTGTCTTAACATTTTATCATGGGAACAGCAAATGGCACACTTGTTAGCTTTTTATTCGTCCACTGTGTGAAGCTATATGTGCAAACTGCACAGCACAAATGCTGAGCCAAACTTTTTATTTGGTCACGAATTTTACATACAAATTAGTGGTAGTAAGGTACCTTTACCTCGTTGTGATGTTTTTCCTTCGTGAAACTGTAACAAATTTTCCACAAATGTAACACAAACTGTTTGGATAATTTTTTTTGTACTTTCGAGCTTTACTTTATTTAACTGGAAGTAACCAGCATTTTAGATAAATTTCTTTAAAATATATAAAAATTATATTTTCAGAACTGGAGTTTAAAAGATTTTGAAAAATAAAGTTTTGCAGAATTTGACTACATTACTTGTATGATGTGAGGAAGAAGACCAGACTTTTTTCCTTTTTTTTTTCTTTCACTGTTCATAGAGCGAGGCGAAGTGACCAATTGAGTGAGCGAGGCAAACGCAAACTAACGTGGCAGGAGTTTAGTTTAGAGAGAGAAAAATCAGAAGAATTCTCTCCAACTGGGGTGTTCAGGAACGCTCTGGTTCGTCTTCGTCCCCTCTCGTGATCAAATGTTAAAATATCCATGGGTTTTTTCGTTTACTTTTGTCCTTTTTTTTTTTTTTAAAGGAGGAGTGGGGTATTTGTGAGTAAGAGACAAGACGGGAGAACTGGAGAGATCAGCAAAAGTGAAGTGGGCCAGACCTTGGCCCGAGGACGGAGTACACTGGCGGCTGGCGAAGAGATTTAAAATTTTAATATGGCTGGTTGAAATATGACCAAATGAACGGCCCTTTTTAGAATGTGGCTGGGACCTACAGATCCGATGCCAGAGATTTTTGCTGTGGGGGGAAACGAGAGTACCCTGAGAAAACCCACTTTCACGGCCTGAGCGCCGAAAAATCTACCCAGACCGTGCCCGGAAGTAGCTGGGAAGAAGAAGAAAAAAAAACAAAACTGATGAACTATGAGATTGGTAGATATAGAATCTGTTTGCTGCGGTCTTGTAGATCAGGTGGTAACTTCGTCATGAAATTGTTTTCACACTTGAAGCCCATTGGGGGAAGTGAAAGACGTGGTCCAGGTGGTGGAACAAATGGCTGTTCTTCAGAGAGTTGTTCTTCACAGGTCTGCGATGCTTTGTTTCTTCTCGAGATTTTGGTTTGAGTTTTCTGCGTGGAGGTAGTTTGTCTTTCAGTTTGTACTGTCGCGTCGATGGTTACCTTGGTAATGGTTTGAGTCTGGCTGGTTGTTGAATTCTGTGGAACTGGGATTGAAGTCTGGCATGAACTGTCCTTTTTCTTTCTTGAACGACTGGAACTTGGCGTGTTGCTAACAGTGAGAGTTAACGACTTCTGGATCGAGTTTTCTGAATCTATCTTCGTGTTTCTTCTAGTTAGAACTGGACTCTGCGGTATTTTCATGTTGGAGGTTGTCCGTTGGGTTTTTTCGATGTCTGGGTGCTTTGTTTGAACCAGTATTAAGTGGTCGACGATGTGGGCGTTTGGCTCTAAAATGAAATATGTGATAATAACAGCCGTCACGTAAAATACAGTCAGGACTGTACTTCGACGTTGTCACTATTTTCATGAAGTACGTAGGAAGGTTAGTGTTCTTAGAAAAAATTCGATGAACAGCATATACCTTGGCTTGGATTTGGGATTTTAAGGCTTGTTTGATTTCTTCTGGTTGTATTGATGGGTCGACGCCCCTGAGGAATACAGACTGACTGGACTTTTAGTAGGAGAACAACTTACATTAAATTCAGTGTTCCATGGCTAGCACAGATAAATGTGGTCTGCGGTAGTAGCGGGTTGGATGAGAATTCCGCCTCGGCGTAAGATTCGGGTCCTGGACGGTTCAATGGTTGCCTCTGGCTTGGCTTGGGCGATCAACGTGGCGACCTGAAGCGGCGTGAGGTACGGCTGTAGATCGTTGACGATTACCGGCGGTACTAACGGCCTGACTGGCGTAGATGAAGGTTTCGTCTTAAAAAGCATGTTAGCAGCGTAATCAGCATATCTAACTTGCTCGGTCTGAGTGAGTGAGGAATCTGACTGTAACCATTTTATGCTTGATCGAAGTACTTATCACATGTTCTAACAAACAGAGCACGTGAGAGTCTCGTGATTTCCGGGCAGAGCATGTGAGAGTGGAAATGAGAGAAAAGTGTTTCAATGTGTTATATCGATAATAAAGAGCCTATATGGATAATGTATTTGGAAGTTTACACCAATACGATACAATCAGTGTTAGAAGTTATCAAAAATATATTTTTTTACCCGTTAAACTGTCCAAATAAACTTATTTTTCACATCACAAATCTATTGTACTGAGTTGATTTGTTGGTAATTTACATAAAATATTGAGATACTACAATCGCTTAAACTCTAGAGGTGATGAACAAATACTGAAATCAGTGCCGTTAAATTGGCCGGAATTATTTGTTTTTTGCAGTGACGAACTTTTTACTGTGCAGTGTAATTGATTTACACTTATTAACCAACTTTAATCAATTTGAACAATATTTAATGACCACAGTGTTTTAAATTTGTTACGTTAGTAATTACTATGTGGAAATTCAACATCTTAAATTCATTATTAAGAAAATTGTGGCTGTTTAAGGCAAGTGGACAAAAATGTTAATTTTTGTATTATAAAACAACATATAGAAATATTTGGTTTGAAACCTTAAAATTTCACCAGGAAAACTATTTATTTGCATAATTTTCCATGACTCAGAAAAACACTCAAAACATTTTGGACGATTATTTGATAAGTTTGACGTAAAATTGGAAGTACAATATCACTTTAATGGATTATTCCTGGACAATCAATCAACATGTGTTTTGTTATACACGTGTGATAATAGAATTCTGGTCAAAATATGAACTGAATAACTGCCTGTATAAATAGGGACAAAAATCACTCCTCGTGTGCTTTAACCAATGATAGAGTCTGTCTAGGCCTGTATCCTGTTTGAAGAGAATAAAATTATTTGTATATACAGCCATTCTCTTGTCACGACTTGAAAATTGGATATATCTGCGTTGATTTATTTATTATAAGCAATTGAAAAAAGGGAAGTAACACAAGAATTTGTGTGACCTGTGGAGAAACCTTGAAACAAGCCTTGTTCAGATGAACTGATTGTCATTAAGATGTTTACCTGGTGTTTCTATAGATTGTAAAGTTCTTGCTTCGACCTTTTATGGAATTTCACAGATAGTAGTTAACAATGTATGGAATTTTCACAAAACATGTTCAAGTGGGATCAAACTTCGACCTAATTGCGCTATGTAAACATTCTATATGGACCCTTTGGTCTCATACATTCGACAAATGAATAACGATGTTCATGAGAACTACACACAATTCTAGTAGTTGTTTAGGAATAAGATTAGTATTTCTGAGGAAATATTAGCCCCAGGGATGCTCGAAGACTAAACAGTTCTCCTTCAACACCGCACTTGGTAGAAACTAAGAATTGTGACTAAATGATTCATGAGAACTACATCAAATTACCAAATTGTTATCACACACTAAAGCTTCATAATCATCACGTTCCACACCAACTCTCGTATCAGAAGTAGCAGATTGAACGGTGTTTCTTCCGAAATTAGTAGTCTAAGAATTGGTACTTATTCAGTATCAATTCTTAGGCGACTAATTTTGAGTTTGTTTTTTGTACAGATTGTTTTATAAAATAAAATTACGGAAACCTTAACTTAATGCATCGTACATCTAGTGTTATTTAGATACAGTACAACTATCAGAGCTCAGAATAAAAGAAAATAGAAATTAAAGATATTAGCATTTTAACGTCAATCTTGGGAGAGGAAGAAGTTATTTGTTGGTTTTGAATTTCGCGCAAAGCTACACAAGGGCTATATGCGCTAGCCGTCCCTTATTTAGCAGTGTAAGACTAGAGGGAGAACAGCTCTAGTCATCACCACCAACCGCCATGTCTTGGGTTACTCTTTTACCAACGAATAGTGGGACTGACCGTAACATTATAACGCCCCCACGGCTGAAGGGGCGAGTATGTTTGGTGTGATGGGTATTCGAACCCGCGACCCTCGGATTACGAATCGAGTATAGAATTATGTAGAAAATCAACAAAATCTGAATGTATGCGTAGCCTACTGGTAGATTTTAGATAAAACGATTTCGAGATGTGTCATAAGGACACAAGCTAACTTAACCTTTGATATGTAAGTGTATTGCGATCTCGTGTCCAAAACAAACAATATTTAGCTGACCTCAACTGACTAGAGATAAAGCTTTCATATGTGGCATATTTACATGAGTTTTCAGTTGTTGCACAATAAAGTTTGACTCTAACCATAATATAATAACACTTTACACAGTTTCTCCTGCTGTTATTTGTCCATATTTTCGGATTGTGAATTTATGTCAACATAGAGCTAAGAAGAACTATTTTTTTAGTCCAATCAAAAAGAAAAATATTGCTGTAACATGTTTTTGTTCTTTTTTTTTTGTTAGCGTTTCGAATGTTTATGGATGATGTACGTACATTAAGTGCAGAGAAATATTAACATTAGGAAACTAGACTATGTAATTTAATGATAAACTACTTACAGGAACAATTCACCACAAATAAATGTAAACTTATATAAATGGTTAAGGTAGTTTAACTTGCTATATTGATTCTACTTTGATTTTGTCTATTTTGTCTGAGATGTATTTCTGATATTAATGTGTGTGTTTTTCCTGAGGTGGGTCACCTAAAATTAATATTTTATACCTATATACTTATTATTTTGTTATTGAACTGGAAAACCTACCTGGTGGACAGAAGATACTTGATTCTATATTTATTTTAATTATTATTCTGATCACGTTCGGTGAGTGTTAATATTATTTCATACTGATTTAATACACTAGCGTGGACGTGTAACAGATGCTAAATGTCATCATATCTCTTTGTTGCGATGAAATGACATCATAATAAAACAATTTTTAATCTACCCGTTTGAAGCTGTATGTCAGAAGAATTATTTGTTATATTAACAACATCTTTTGTTCCCAGATCATTGAAGGATTGACTTACATGGATTACGGAAACCTTAACTTAATGCATCGTACATCTGGTGTTATTTAGATGCAGTACAACTATCAGGGTTCCAGAATAAAAGAAAATAGAAATTGAAGATATTAGCATTTTAATGCCAATCTTGGGAGAGGAAGGATTTATTTGTTTGTTTTGAATTTTGGACTGATTTACATGGATTACAATGCTTTACGTGGCATTTCTGAGAGTAAAATGAGTTTAAATACACTGTTTAATCACCAATTCACGAATAACACTACTGGTTTCAACTACAACTTCCAACTGTACAGAAACCTGCTAACATTTGTTTTGAGCCCTGCAAGGCTAGGCGTTTAGAATGCTCGACGCGTAATCTAAGGATCGCGGATTCGAATCCCCGTCACACTAAACATGCTCACCGTTTCAGCTGTGGGGGCATTACAACGTGACGGTCAATCCCACTGTTCGTTGGTAAAAAGAATAGGCTTAGAGTTGGCGGTGAGTGGTGATGACTTGCTGCCTACCCTCTAGTTTTACACTGCTAAATTTATGGACGGTTAGCGCAGATAGCCCTCTTATAGCTTTGCGCGAAATTAAAAAAACAAACCTTTCGTTTTAACAATGGATTTTTTTTTAATAACTCGCATCAGGCAAGAGGCGGATCGAGTGTGTCTTTTTGTAATTGTTGACAATTTTAATGAAAAGTAGTCACATTGTTGTATCGCGACACAACATGAAGCTATAATCGTGACTTACATTACATGCAATATTACGAATTTGCTCAAGAAGTTTATACCAGAAAAATACTGCAAGTATTCGCTACAAGAATTGTAATGCCCCATTAGGATAGTGATATGCCTAATTTCCCAGCGATGATTAATAGTTGAATCCAAATGTCAGTTCTATTTAACAATCCTACAGGAAGTTGTTCATATTCACTAAACGTTAGTAGATTTGTTTTGTTTTTGAACTTTGCGCAAAGCTACACGGACATTAGTAGGTTTGATAAACAAACTGTTTCCCATCTGCAATCATAACGTATGATAGATGTTCATCTCAGTTTTGTCAGGCTTCACAAACTTAACAAGCATACATCAGACAGTTTGTACCATCCGTTCAATCAAACTACCAGAGTAAAGGATAACATGGTGAATAACTTTGGGCGTTAGTATTTCTACGAGGACATTAAATATCTTCATCGGTTAGAACTGAACCTGTAAGTGATGTGAGACCAATCAAGCCGAGCTGGTTTAAGCAAGATGCCAAAATATCAACTCAGAATTAATTTCTTTGTCGTGAACCTGGATCGTCGATAAAATAGTTAGTTATAAACCGCAAATAAGAGTTATTGTTGTCTGTAAGTTTGTAAAACTCTTGTATGTAAATCATCATTTATAACAGCTATATACTAACCATTAGTGTAAATTGTTTTATGTTCATGTTTGTATACTAAAATATATTTGTATTAAAATAGGAAATTGTGTATATTATTCTTGTTGGCAAATAACATAAATTTAACATATATTAACATTTAATTAACTACTAAGCTCAAGTTCAAAGTTCAGGTTATTTGAGATAGTGACACGAAACGTACATGACGTAATAAAATGGAGACTCATCCGTAATAAATAGAAATATCCAAGAGTACTCAAGAAATTACTTGATTATTGGGTCACATGCTCTATAGTATTACATACTTGTTTCCAAACCGAGTCTACTTCATGTTTTTCGACGCCTGTATCTAAGACGAATAGAAAATCAAATCAAAGATAAGCCAACATTAGTATTTTGATCAAGTCAAACTTCAAGGATTGGAATCAATCTCAAACTTTGATGTCCACACAGGTAATTGATACCATACGTCTGTGTAGTCAGTCAAATGACTATCTTTAAGAAACTTGCCACGACCAGTTACAAATATAATACAAAGCCATATATTTCTCATTTGTCAGAAGCTATGAAACAGTTCTGGACTGCTGCAATCATTGCACATGAGCACTTTTTATTCTAATTTCAATTTATAGCTTGCATTCTTCAAGTACTAGAATATCATTCTTGAGTTTTCGGCTGTGGCTTGCAACCAAAGAGAGGAACATCATCCACATAGATGAGACATCTCTCCCAGTTATCTAAGTGTAAGCTAAATTAACCACTTCAAAGTGTTATTACACAGGCAAAATGACATGATGCAGTTTTCATAGAGTCTTTCTTCAATGTTGAAGACAACATTAGATCTACTTTCGTTTTCAAGATCATCTTATTTATATTCAGAAGCCATACCTAGTGTACCGAACAAATGTTTAGTAAAGAAAATGTGTTCATATTTGTTATCGAAAATTTTCATTTGAAATCCAAATAAAATCTTGGCATTTTTTATTTCTTTTTTGACAACCACCCCTACAGAGTGCGTTCTCTATATGTTAAATTTCTCCATCGTTTAACACCTTCACGATTTCAGCATTCGCTATACGTACAGTAATTGTTTGCTTGGATACACGTCACCTGTATTCATAAGATGATGTATGATTGTTGTCTAACGTAACTGGTTATTTATTCCAAACACATCAAAAAACTCACTAAGTAGTTTCTATAGTTTATACCCGTTTTAATTCATATTGTTTGCATGCTTTTTAGATGGAGACTGACTTTAGAAATCACAGGTTTGTTCTCAGCTATTCAGTTAGCATGTGTCACTTCTGTCTCTATTACCAAACATTCTGGCTCAAAACTAAATACCATATCCAAAGTTCATAACTACAGACTAGTACTGGCACTGGCATAACACCCGTGCTTAGGCAGATTTCTGTTCAAGCAAGTGCAGTATATCTTACAGTGCATCACATGTGTTTGTTCTGTTGCACAACACTGCATCTACAGTACACCATAGTATAGTTTTGTGCATTAGGCGGCGTTACCACATTTCTTTTAAAATGTGTTCTTGGGTCATATAATGCTCATTCAATGACTTTTATGAACCAGTCACCACAATATTAGGTGTAAATTGACTGCTACACTCACCCAAACTGGTGATCAAATACAACTTAGACTACACTAGTTTAAATCAGCAAGTGCCATGGGAACCATTACTAGTCGCCAAAACTTTCTACGTTTTTTGTGAAAGGTACATGCATTTGTGTATATGTGTGACACAGGATACAGACATATCTGTAACTACTGATTACAACATACAATAGTTGAAGTAAGTACTCCTTTCCTCGTGACCAGTACCATCCAGAGTTGAAGGATACCAAAGTAACTTGTTTCAGGCTTGGTTACTTCACTCCATAATCCACTGGGAAAGGAAAAGAAGAGGATAGTTTTATCAAAATATCCACGAAAGTTGTGAAATAGGGGTGTGGCACAACTGAGATAATATTTTGCCGTATATGATTGCATGAATAGCAGATGAAGTTTATTTAATGGTAAAAGGAACTATTTTAAAACTGGTAAGCATGTGGTTTACTATGTCTTGTTTTAAGTGTGTAATGGCGGGCTTATTTTACAACAATCATTTATCTACTCACCTTAATAAAGATATTGCACCCAAGTTACTAGATGTGTAGTACAGTGAAGATTCACGTGTAAAGATGTTATATTACTATTACAGGTAATCATGTGCAAAGTACACAAAACTGTTTTACTTTATCACGATAGCTTTTACGTAAGTCATGCTGGTATATTAGAAATTATGTCATAATATATTGATATTGAACATATATAATGCTGTCTTTGAATATAACGTTTATAATATACAAACCAATAAAAATATCAATATTTTAATGAACATTTTTGAGTTCTTGCTTTCTTCCTTTTGGATGTAAATTTTTTAAATTTCTTATTTTTACAGCAAAGGGATTGTCTTCGAAGCACAAGCTACGTGATTATAATACTAATAAATTTACTGTAAAGAGCTTAGGGAAAATAATATGGTTAAAAATGTACTTGAAATTTCTGTGGAATTGGATGGGGCTCAAACATAAGACTTGTGTCCTGAGTCCTAAGATTTCTATTGATGGCATTGCTTCAGCCAATAACACTTTTTCATTACATCCCTCCGTGTTTTCAGCCATCAGATACGTTTTTGGATCATCACCTTATTGCTGGAACTGGAAGTCACTTGTTTCAGTTGACAATCTTACAATTAAATGTACCAAACTTTGTCCAGCTCACATATCTTACCACTTCTCTCAATCTCTTACTTACAAGTGAGTGCCTTGGTGTTCTATAGAAACGATCCCAATAAGTCTTGGGATATTCAAGCTGCTCGATGGCATTATGATATTTTTTGCTACTCTGTTCTCCAATTCGCGAGAAATAACCATTAGAAGTTGTATTATAGATGTCCAGGATAATCCAGTGAAGCATTTATCATCTTCGTGATCCTGAGGTCAAAGAGAGAACGTGGACGTAGCTTCGATCATTGCTGATGAAAGATCTGCATCTAAGAGAGTACTTATACTAGTTCTAGATGCATTCTGTGATCTAGTTATCAGTAAACCATAGATTTCTCCTCTACCATGTTAGTCCTAGTGATCTTAGGAAGTATCCTTCCATGGTCATAATTTACAACGTCAAAGTATCAGAGAGTCAAATGAATGAAAAAAAACTAGTTCAAAATGCCAAGATGCTGTATACACAATCTTTCAACTATGGACTTGGATAAATTTTCGCGAGTTACCACTCGTCTCTGTGCTTCTACTGTTTTTATCATTTGAACATCTCTAACAGTGTGCGTTTACATCTTAAACCTCTGTCCACCACAAACAAATATCACTGTAACACAATGAAAGTTTGAAACAATAACCAAAGTAAATGTGGTAACTCAAACAGAAGAGCAACAAGTGATTTAACCTGAAAACTTAGACTTATGTCCCCATTAACCTGGGAACATACAACATGCTCTATAACAGCCTTATATTATTATTATAAGAAAACATGAAACATTCGCGTAATAACATTAGTATTTTTTAGAATCGCATTCCAGTACACCTTTCCACAAAGTATTCAATGTTTACTTATTTAAGTTTTTGACCTAGTACGTGCACATATTTGATGGCTATTTCTTGGGAAATGAGATTTCACACTACACAATATTTATGAACAGTTTCATAGTGGTACGTAACTCTATACTTAACTGCATACGTCAGCTTCTACATTTTCTCAACTGAGTTATTAGTTAGATTTGGGACAGTGTTTATTTTGTCCTGTGTTTTCTGAAAACATCAATGATAGTCGTAGAAAGTAACTCTTGCGAGTTACAATACCAACTAAACATGTGAAAAAAATTTTCCTAAAATACGTTTGTTTTTAATATTCGTATGTTATTGTACCACATCGCTACGCCTGTGTTATTATTGTTGTATTTATTTATGTATTAAAGATGAAGGTTAAACTGTTCGATATTCTCGATCATTGCAAATTGATGTGCTACATTAGAAGATCTAACACCCACGTAAAATTATAAATTTACATAATTAGACATATTTTTTCAATAAACCTTTGAGAAATATTATGATTTTGTTTTTCTTTTAGATACATGGACTGCATTTTTGTTGAAGTCAGACACAGTTAAACTCGGTGTCAGTCTACATGAAGAGCAATTGCTTGTTTTGTGTGATGGCACCAGTGCTAGGGATAAAAAAAACAAAAAAACAGGAAGGTACCAGAAAAACGGAGTGAATCATTACTAACCAAACAAATAAAACACTAGTCATTTGTGTTTGCATCCTACCAATAAATAACATCTTGATATCTTTGTAAGCATTCATGTAATTGCATTGGTACACACACAACAGAAGAAACTGAGAGAAAATTTAAATAAGACTAAATATTATAAACAAAAACAAACTAACAGACTGTTATTTGAATAATATTAACGTTAAAATAACGATACCTCAGATAGAGGCGATAAATTTATATATAATCCTTTCAAACACTAGTACACACAATGAGGGGTGGACTCATTTATAAATTTTAGCATATCTCAAGGAATTATTTATGTTTCTAATTGATTTAACTATCGATAAATCACATATTTATACTTAGTTTAGTTTTAATAGTTCAGCATTATTTAAATACGTCCACGTTGTGAGAAACGTCGCCATGGTAGTTGAAGACCACGAAACAACTGTGTTTGCTTCACCCTTGCTTCATCAGATTGCACTGTCAAAGGTCACTGCCTCAATTAGGTGTATCCAGTCTAGTTGTCTGATTCATTAAGCCACAGCCTAAACTAATTACTTCTGTGTATAACTTCGTTAATAAATAAATTACTTTTTAATTTTATTACTTAGTTTGTTTGTTTGTTTGAATTTCGCACAAAGCTACTCGAGGGCTATCTGTGCTAGCCGTCCCTAATTTAGCAGTGTAAGACTAGAGGGAAGGCAGCTAGTCATCACCACCCACCGCCAACTCTTGGGCTACTCTTTTACCAACGATTAGTGGGATTGACCGTCACATTATAACGCCCCCACGGCTGAAAGGGCGAGCATGTTTGGCGCGACGGGGATGCGAACCCGCGACCCTCAGATTACGAGTCGCACGCCTTAACCCACCTGGCAATGCTGGGCCACCTATTAGTTAGTTTCTCTACTTTTTGATATCTGATGAAATGTATACATTACCACCATCATTGGCTTGTTTCATCAGCTTTAATGAAAAATAGCACAGTAATGAAATGTTAAGCTATAATCTTTGTGAAACTGTAACTATTGTCTTATTTAATTTTAAAAGCAACAGAATATATTCTACGTATTATTTTCACATAGGAAGTTGAAGTTGCTACTTAATTACAAACTTCAATTTAAATATGAAGCCTAATCATGGCGATTTGAACTTTTCATTGTCTATATTATGGTCGTTGCCCTTATTTTCGTCTAAGATCTATAGTTCTATTTTGAAATGTTAATAAAGATTTGTTTTGTAAACAAGTAAATTTGTCCTTGTTATTTCACATATTTTGTTTTAAAATCTTATTTATCTGCCCAGGTCCTTGAACTTTGGCTTATTTCATTCTGTTTCTGGTGTAACGAAGGGAGGGAATAGCACAAACAACAGAGAATGTTCCCATTTTAGTGAGAAAGAAAATGGTGAACTTTAGTTACTCATTGTGAAACATAAATTCGCAACATCAGTTGTCACATCTTGAAATATGAGGTTTCACATCTGTTTAGAAAGTTGTGTCAAATGTGACAACAAAGAAATATTGGCACGAAAAAGAAACAGTGAACTTACAAGTGTGATACCTGGCGTAACTCTAAGAAACGCGTGTTGGTTGGAGTGTGTGTGTGTCTTGAAGGAGACCCTCTCCCTTCACGATGCTAGAGTTCAGGGGTCTACTTCAGGAGAGTTTTGAAATCCAATTCTGAAATAGCACATTCTAATAACCCTTCTGTATATATAGTATATGACAAATTAAAAACTAGTAGCCAGTATCACAACATATAAGTGCATAATTTTAAAAATTCAATACAAGAATTTTCTTTAATATGCCGGCATGATCCGGCAGAGGACACTTTAAGAGGTTGACAGGTTTGTGAGAACATCAAAAATGAATGTCAAAAAATTGGTTCTGGTTACCAACTGTTCCTTGACCAAGTAAAAACCTGCTCGTCAGGTAGAATCGGTATTCTATGGTAAAGAGTTCACCTGGAGCACAACACTGCTGCTGCTTAGAGATGATTCACAGATAATTCGTGGAGGGGTGGGTGGCAAAATACGTCCCACCGACCCTACTGATATGAAATATTAATATAATTTGACACAAATGCCAGTTATCAAAGAGTAAGTAATTACAATACATTTATGTCACCTTCATGGGTGATTTTATGTTATTTATTAAAGCAACCAAACTATTTTTTTTAATTGTCAAAAAACAGTTGTTGTTTTTTTTTAAATAAGTTTATTTGTTTTTGAATTTCGCGCAAAACTACACGAGGCTATCTGCGCTAGCCGTCCCTAATATAGTAGTATAAGACTAGAGGGAAGGCTGCTAGTCATCACTACCCACCGCCAACTCTTGGGCTACTCTTTTACCAAAGAATAGTGGGATTGACCGTAACATTATAACGTCTCCACGACTGAAAGGGCGAGCATGTCTGGCGCGACGGGGACGCAAACCCGCGACCATCAGATAAGGAGTCGAGTGTCTTAACCACCTGGCCATGCCGGGACCGTTGGTTTATGTCGTACACGTTTGAAGTAATAAATCATAAACAATAGTTTATCATTATAGGATATAACATTTAATCCATCTTCTTCTAAAGGTAAAGAAAATATTTATATTAACCAAGTGAACTTTTCCTAAAACGAATTATATAAAAAATGTTTTGAAAGTTATTTGTCAAATTCATAAACGGTTGTAATATATGAAATTTGTGCCACATAAAACGACTAATATTTTGATTAAGAATTAATATTTTTCACTTTCAATGATAAAGAATGTTGGAAACATTTTGAGACTGTAATAAGTTTGCTACATTTTTATTTCAATTCATTCCAGTTTTTCTAAATCCATACCAAAGAATTTTCGAAATACACTCCAAATACTTTTATTCCGTGATTCGACCATGCATATCTTGGTTTATTTTTTACTCGTGTTTTCCAAACGTCAGTCCACAAACCAAGGGATTTTTCTTCGTAATCGTTTCCTAATATGCTTACAATTTCTTTATTATATTTTTTAATGGCATTAAACTCTGACTCCTATCTAATATAAATTTGTACATCCTGAGCATGAGAATGAGTCTTTGATGACAATTGACTTGATATTGACCATAAAAAATAATTTTTCATTAAATTATAAAAGAAAGGTTCTATTGTTAGAGTAAATAAAAACGCATTTATCGAATCTCCATGTCTTACACCTCTCTTGAATAGAATAGCTGAAGTTGAAATCGACCCAGGAACTACATAAAATATGGTGTTTTTTTATGCATTGTATTAACCACCTTTATAATGTTCCCACCAAAATCAAATTCCCTAAATATCTTTTTAAAATAATTATCATTTATGTGGTCAAAGGCTTTTTCAAGATCTAAATTTACAATAGTTAAACGCTTGTTATTTTGAGTTGCTATATTTATTATATCACACACAGCATGTATATCATCATAAATACATCGATATGGAACAGAGTAAGTGACTCTGGTAAACCGGTTGACTCAAAACAGGTTACATTCTGTTTGTTCTGGCTTACAGGAGTACGTGCGTACACTTGAGAGGCTTATATAGCAACTGTAAATTATGTTATTAATTTTCTGGGGGCATGCCCCAGACCTCTTAAGATTAAGCGTTGCTTTCAGTGGATCCAGGACATGTCTCACCTTCATGATCACGGACTCTAGCTCTAAAACAAACAAACTTTTGATGTTGCATTCACAAATACAGAGTTTTGCAAAAGTTATGTACTTTGTTACAAAAATTTGGCGTTACTTTGATAAAGCATAAGATGCATACTTTGAGAAAAATTATAATAATGAAACTTGAATACGGTAATCAAATGATGTCGGCCACCAAAATTTCTCCAATTTTTATAAATATTCAAGAAGTTTATTGAACGATATTTTAGCTGTGAGCAATCACTCTATGTTTTTCTTTACATGAATTAAACCATCTTTTTATTTCATTTTGTGTTCGGACAAAAAAATGTTTATATTTTGTATAAGTGTGTCTTTTGGATTTTCCAGTCATTTTTTGAAAATTTTTAGTCCCTTGTATTCGACTGAAAAACGTGTTTGGAAATTGTTTTATTGAAACAGAACCATTTCTTTCTTATGAGACGCCAATTTTATGGAATAAAGTGCCGAAGTTTTTGCAATAATGTGTAATTTATCATCTTGAAAAATACAAACTATAATTATCAAAGTACCTACCTAACTAGATTCTCACGTGGAAACAAACACTCTTTTCAAGTAATTTTCCTGACGTAATTAAGTTTTCATTTTGAAACAAACAAACCTAAAATTGCAAACAAACAAACTTTTAAAATGTCTTCAAAAAACGTAATTATTTTTTTATTATCGCGCAACACGAGAACTATCTGCACTAGCCGTCCCTAATTTAGTAGTGTAAGAATAGAGGGAAGGCAGTTAGTCATTACCACCCACCGCACTCTTGGGCTACTCTTTTACCAACGAATGGTGGGACTGACCATCACCTAATAACGCCCCCACGGCTGAAAGGGCGAGCATGTTTGGTGTGACGGGAATCTGAACCCACGACTCTCAAATTATGCCCTGACTTAGACTTTAACAATGAAAACGTATGTTACTGGAAACATATTTTAAATGCTTTTTCTTTTAGTGTGCCTTCTGGTAGTTCAACAATAACCTGAGGTCTTACAAAACTAAAATTCAGAGTTCGATATCTGAATCCATAGTCCATTCTATAGATCTGCGCTCAAAAACCAAACTTTTCTTATGGTGCATTTTATCTAAGTACAAATCTGAATACCTAAGAACAAAAGAAAATCACTAAACAAGTTTAGTCTCCTTGTGAAGGTACACATCTGAAATTACAAGCGTGCATATAGCTCTCGTGTAACTTTGCGTGAAATTCAAAACAAACAAATTACAATTTGTTTACATATTACAAATCGTTAATAAAAACAGGATACCATTAAACCTTCAAGCGGACCAGTTAGGCACACAGATATCTACCAGTATCAAGTCTCAACAAAGTAGTTTGCCTCATGCTTTAACCAAACGTTACATTAGAAGCAATCGTTACGTGATGTTGGGAGGGGGATCTTTTTTCTGATCAATATCAATAAAATTTTGGATAAGAAAATAAATTGCAGTTGGAGGTAGACAAGTAAGACTGATCGTTCTATGACTTGTTACCTAATTTTTATAAAATGTAAGAGTTTCTTTCATTCCATAGTGGATAACGGCGCGATTTGTGTTGTCAAGGTCTCTGAGCTCAACTTTGCCAAGGGGCAGTCACTTGTATGCATGTCAGTGTAGCTCATATGGTTCATTTTTCATTTTGTTTGAACTTCTAGGAATGCAAAGCCTTGATATCAAATGTATTTCGAAAATTGCAAGTAGGGTAAAAAAAGACAAATTTGGTCTCATTTGCGCTCAAATAATTTTCACTGAGTATTGCCTAAAGTACGTTTTAGGTTGTATATAGGGCCTGGCATGGCCTAGCGCGTTAAGGCGTGCGCTTCGTAATCTGAGGGTCGCGGGTTCGCGCCCGAGTTGCGACAAACATGTTCGCCCTCCCAGCCGTGGGGGCGTTATAATGTGCGGTCAATCCCACTATTCGTTGGTAAAAGAGCAGCCCAAGAGTTGGCGGTGGGTGGTGATGACTAGTTGCCTTCCCTCTAGTCTTACACTGCTAAATTAGGGACGGCTAGCGTAAATAGCCATCGAGTAGCTTTGCGCGAAATTCCAAAACAAACCAAACCTCTTTGAGTATGAAATTAAAGTATTTCTTATTTACCGGTTAAGCTGTTTCAATATATTAGTTACAAAAGTTAACGGTCAACCAACTATTTCTTTAAACAGAACTGCTTTGGCAAGTGATCAAAAATATTTACTGTATTATTTACATGAAATTTATTTGTCCCTACAGTATAAACACAAAGTAGTACTTAATAAAAAGTTTAAATCTATCTCACTTAATTCGGTCTGATTGTAAACCTGAGATCTTATGACACTAAACATCGGCTTTCTCTATTTGTGGTTTGTGATGGGCAGAATACATAGCCCATTCTGTAGTTTTGAGTTTAACAGCAGATAGGCCCGGCATTCCCTGGTGGTTACGGCGTTTGACTCGTGATCCGAGGGTTGTAGGTTCGAATTCCTGTCACGTCAAACATGCTCGCCCTTTTAGCCGTGTCTTCCTTCTAGTCTTACACTACTAAATTAAGGACGGCTAGCGCAAGTAGTTGTCTTGTAGCTTTGCGCGAAATTCAGAACAATCACATCAACAAACTATAGCAAATACAGAACTATATTTTAATGAAATCATATAGAGTTCCAAGATCAACAAATTCGATATTTCTACACAACTATTTAAACATGCCAACTATCAGAGAAGAAAAATATTAATAAAAATGAACTGATGAGCAAACTAGAGACTTACACGATACATGATGAACCATGTTCTTACTGTCTCTCCTCTCTATACATCATAAATAAGAAACTTACAGGTTAAACAGTGATAGACTATGTGGCTCCTAGACACAAACGCAGCTATATTTGATAGGGGTGTTGTGTGTAAAAATAAGATTATGTGCGTGTGTATATGACTACTAAAGGAAAATGTATTATGACCACGAGTAATAATGTAACCTTGTACAAATGATTCTAGCGAAAGTATACGAGTTCATATCACCTCAAGAACTGGACATGGCACGAAAAGGGTATTTTAAATAAAACTGCGGACAATGGATAAAGTTTAACAAACTGTAATGCAGCAGTGTAATAATCCTATTTATTAACGTTTTGGACAATCCCTTTAATTCATTTGTATTATAGGGTTCAGTACAAATAAAAGAGCGCTTCCTTAGAGAGGTTAACGCTTAACCTGATCCTTCATGTTCTAAAACAAGGATCGAATCCCAATGAAAAATAAAATCTTTCAAAAAACATCTTCTGATTTTTATCCAAGTAAGAGGATTAAGCCAACTATACATAAATATTATTTAAACGAAATAATGCTTTAACAAATCACTGACATATTATTGTAAACACGTTCTTGTAACCAATAAGACTGATATAATGTAATTAAATATAAAATTATGTATTACTTACAGATCACTCCAGCACACCAGTCACGCGTTATGTACATATGCACTGCTTCAGTACAGAGCCATTTTTTTGTTCGTTGTTTGGATTTCGCGCAAAGCTAGCCGTCCTTAATATTGCAGTGAAAGACTAGAGGGAAGGCAACTAGTCATCACCACCCACCGTCAACTCTTGGGCTACTCTTTACCAACGAATAGTGGGATTGACCGTCACATTATAACGCCTCCACGGCTGAAAGGGCAAGCATGTTTGGCGCGACCGGGATTCGAACCCACGACCCTCAGATTATGACTCGAACGCCTTAACCCACCTGGCCATGCTTGGCCTATAAGCCTGTTTTTTGTATGTTCTGTAAATGTCTACTATGTTTTCTAATGAAGCTCCTTGTTTGTTGCCAGTCAGGATTCTATGGTAACTCGATTTTTTTTTCCAAATCCTGGTTCTCATTGTGTGGTATCCAGTTTAATTTGAGTCAGTTATAGTCTCTAAGAATTTTCCTAATGTTACTACCTGGAAGAGACTTCCGTCTAGATATACCTGTGGTATTAATTTACTTGTTTCCTTTTGTGAATGACTTATGTTTTATGTGCATTCATTTTAATTCTTTACTTACTTCAATACAACTCTGTTCCGTTAATTAGTGATTATATAATGTATATTAAAGTAACAATTACCATAAACAACGTTTTTTTTTTTTTGGAACGATAATAATTAAAATTATTTAATATAACTTACAGCCAACTAGTTTCGGTAAACGTGTTATCACAATCAAGGCAAAGTTTATTGTATGTCGTTGTTGTTGAATTTGAGCACTCGTTCAGATTGCAACATCATCTGCGAACTGTGAGCAAAAAGTGTGATTTGGGTTGTTAAGAAGAATGTCATTAGCATGCATGATGAACAGTGTAGGGCTAAGAACTCCTCCTTGAGGGACACTCGCCTCCGGAGTGCAGCACTTGGAGTAGTTGCTCAACACTCACTCTGACCTCCTATCTTTCAGGAAGTTAAAAACTCAGTGAATAATTTCTTTGGAGAGTCCCAGAATTGGACAGTTTGTATCTAAATTCATTATGATATACTTTATTGAATGCTTTTTTAACATCTAGGAAGCATGCGACTGTGTATTTTTTGTTTGTTTGTTTTATTAAAGCTGTGTATTATTTCTTCCGTTAATCTTATAAGATGATCTGTTGTTTGTTTTTTTTTGGAAGCCATTTTGTTTTTCCGGAAGTATCGATTTAATTTCAAGGAAAGTTAGGAGTCTTATTATTGTTCATCAGACTTATGATCTGTAATTTTCAGGGTTATTTACTGATTTTTCTTCCCTTTGAATCATAAAAACACATCGACCTATTTCCATTCCATTTGGTTAGTATGTATCCCATTTTTAGAGAAAAGTTGAATAAAGATGTGAGATGTTTTAATAGTCTCAGAGGGCCTTTCTTGAGTAATGTGTTTTGAATTTTTTATTGTCCTAGCTTTTGTTTTCTAAAGTTTAATGTTTTCTGGTATTTCTGTTACTGTGATAGGTCTGATGTATTGTTTTCTTGTGTAATCGTGTTCCACTTCTGTTGTTGTATTGAGAGTATATATATGTATATATATATATACAATTGATTGTGGTATATTTACATTGCACAACAATTTTTTCTGAAGTGTTGCTTCCTGTAAAGTTTTTGCTGATTGTGACAGATACCTGGTGGGTATGCACAAATATAGTTTTGGTTTTGCTTCATCACGTAAGAACTCTGAGAAATAGACAGTTAACTGTTTACCGGCAATAACGTATTTAATTGCGTTTATGTTTCTAATACGCTATTAAGTTCAACATAGTTAAAAGTGTTTTGCTTCTGATTTTCGTTTGTATTCAATGTTTGGTGCATCACGTTGCAGTGTCCAATAGTAGTCAGCAACCACTGACGGATTTCTTGCCCTGATATCATTTTTCCATTGTTGCAATGTCCTGGTGAAACCTTTCACCGTGTTTGTCACTGACAGCACCGAGATTTGCGAGGAAGAAGTCCAAATGTGAGTGGAGGAAATGAATCCTGAGTGACATGTTGCACTTCATTGTTTTATATGCTTTGAAAAGTTTGTATACCAGCTGAATGTAATGTGGGGCTCTGTAATTGGCAAAAAAATTGTCAACAATGTCTTTGAAGGCTTTCCAGGCAATCTTTTCGGCCCAACTAACAGATCTTCGAACCGCTTGTCACTCATAACATGCCTGATCTGAGGGCCAACAAAAATGCCCTCTTTGATCTTGGCCTCAGTTATTCTTGGGAACATCTGTCTTAAATAACGAAAACCTTCGCCTTCTTTGTTCATTGCTTTCACGAAATTCTTCATAAGTCCCAATTTTATGTGAAGAGGAGGCAAAATATTCTTTACCTGGTCGACAAGCGGTTCATGCGCCACATTTTTCTGTCCTGGAACTAACTTTTACGGAGTGGCTAGCTCTGTCTAGAAAAATGTGACTCTTTGGCACGACTGTCCCATTCACAGATGAAACAACAGTACTTTGTGTAGCCAAACTGCAGTCCCAGTAACAGAGCAACGACTTTCAGATCTCCACAGATATTCCAGTTGTACTTGCTGTACTGGATGTGCTTCAGCAACATTTCCATGTTCTCGTAGGTTTCTTTCATGTGTGCTGCATAGCCAACAGGTATTGAAGGGTGAACGTTGTCATTGTGTAACAGAACAGCTTTGAGACTCAACATTGATGAATCAATAAAGAGACGCCACTCTTGCGGTCCGTGGTCACAACCCAAAGCAGAGAACAATCCTTCGATGTCAACACAGAAACAGAGACTGTCAACTTGTACAAAGAATTTGGTTATGTCATCTTGGCGACTTCGAAAAACAGAAATTTTCGTACCTGGTGACAGCAAACACCATTTCTGCAGTCTCGAACCCAGCAATTCGGCTTTTGCTTTTGCCAGACCCAAATCTCTGACCAGATCGTTTAATTTTGACTGTGTTATGAGATGTGGATCACCTGAGGAGCACGGTTCAAAATCCGGATCAATGTCACTGCCAGTTTCCTGTATTGCAGTTTCTTCATCTGGTTCGTATAAGGTCCATTCCTCTGGTGGTTTCGGAATTGAAAGACTGTCGTCATGTGGCACGAGTGTCATTGCTGAATGCAGATTAGGGTATTCAATTGACTTCTTGTTTTTGGCAGAGAAACCAGACATATTAGTCAAACAGTAACAGTCCGTCACATGGTCTTTCTGTTCTCGCCATATCATCGTACAGCAAACGGCATTGTCTTTCGAGTGTCTCTGAGCCAAGATCTCAGACAGACAGCACATGTCGCACAAAAAATATGAGGCACCCATTGCTGGTCTTGATCACCAATTTTACAACCGAAGTACAGATGACATGCTTTCTTCACAAGAGCAGTCATTGAGCGTCTCTGATGAACAAGTGTATACTCGCCAAAAATATAACAAAATGTATCGCGGCTGTTACGACATTGACGAGACATATTGACCGACACCAATCGTCCTGTAAAACGTCTATAACATCTAACTTACTTGTTACAGTGCTACTGAGGCAATGATATATTCTGAAACAATACGAACACACTATAAGGTCGATATTAATCCAATAAACAGCATCTGTGTATGCAAGCCACTTTTATAGCCTGCTGAGACAGCGTCAAGCTGGCTCCGGCCTGCCAAGGCATGCCCGGGCTGCGTACTTATACAGAACAGCTTCCAACCTGGCCTGATTTCATGGCTGGACATGCCCAGACTGCAAAAAACCATTGTTCATAGGTCTCTTACAGAAACGAAAATTCTTGGACACAAAAGTTAGAAAAAACATGACAAAACTGAAGATTTCGATGAAACGGTACGTGATGTGCAAATTTGGATGTGATTTTCGTGATCAACAGCTAAAACTCTATAAGGAACACCCAACAGTGTTCAAAAAGCAAAAACTATGTTGTGCAATGTTATTTTCTATGTTCATGAAGTGGTTTATCATGTTTGAGTCATGATGTTTTGAAAGTTTTTCAGAGTTGTTCTTAGTGTGTTTTCTGTTTATTCATGTATGCTAGTTTATTATTATGTTTAAATGCAGGACAGGTGGTGGTAGCTGTTTTGTTTCACTTTATTGTGTTTTTTTCATATGGAACCAGTAAACTTTGGAATCTGTTTCTGAGTTTATTTGTGTACAGAATATGTTCCATTTTTGTGAATTCAATAGTTTAAAGTTTTAGTTTGTGGGTCACCGATTGTCATACACTCATTTCCTGATCTTTTTCGTTTCTTTATTATGATGATTATGTCAGTGTTTCGTTACTAGCTGGTTTGGATATTGTTTACTGATACTTTCAGAATATGTTTTTTCTGCTGTTTTTATAAAAAATCTCTCAGATTCCTGAACAGTTTTTGTCTATATACAGGCTGCTAGTGGCTGTTTTGATGGATTCATGTTGGAAAAGCTCTGTTATTGTGAAGTCACATTTCTTCCAGTTTGCTTTTTTATATTTAAACTGTTTGTGTGCGTCGAATGATTTCAGCGTGATGAGAGACCGAATATATTCCATATCGGTAAATGGTTATTGTTTGAATCTCCTACGTCGAATATTAGAAAGTTGATTATTGATGTTAGTGAATACATACATAGATCTAGTATATCACACTGGATTGAGTGCTTCTTTCTTTTTTTTTTTTTGTCACTGATATCTATTGGTGTCGTATCGTTTAGTTAGTAGGTATTTAAATCTTCAAGAAATTATAACAGATGTACTGCATTTGCATTTGTGGTTCTGTAGCTGAAAATTGTGTTTTTTTCTATTGAGCTCGACTATAATAATATATTTTGTTTGCTGATGAGAGAGACGATGTTTTTACGTAGTGTAATGTTTTTGTGTTTTCTAGTGACTTATTGCTTATTTGCATATTGCTTAGAAGTATACCTATTGTAGTATTTTCATTTTTAACAGTAAGTTTATTGTGTTTATTGATAATTAAGTAACATTAAACAATTATAATCAATCTGTTAAACCAGTTTCTATTATTTTGAAACATTTAGTTTATCATATACAAAGTCTGACTTACTTTTAAAAACTCTTAATAACAAACTATTGGAAAAAGCTTAAGAAGAATTAGTGTAAAACTTTCTAATAAATTGTTTCACCTCTTTATCTACGTTGTAAGTGTTTAATGTATAAATATGTTTATATTTCTACACACGTTCGTCTTTACACACGTCATGAACATGTCAAGCACTGACTGTATCAAGTGTCCTTTTTCATTTCACGTTCATACATGAGCACTAAAATTTTGTAAACTTGCTTATTTTAACTGTGCACATGTTATCCTAATGAATAGTACCTTGATAACGAGTGAATGTTCTACCACGAGTGGTAAGACTGGTGATTTTCAATCAAGTAATGTAGTACTACAGAAATATATTATAAAATAAACCTAGACTGAAAATGCATCAAATTTCGTTATAGTAAAAAATATTTGTTTTATCGCCTCATTTATTCCATGAAATATGATTAAATAATTGCATAGTTTTAAATTTGTGGGTAATAAGAGAAGTTGTTACTTACTTTATGTACAGTGATGGTGATTAACCTATAAAATACAGTTTGATAACTTATGTCAATTAAGTTTCTTAGATTTTATTTTTGTCTTGTTTACTGAGTACATTTCACGTTGAGCAACCAACGATTTCATAAGATCAGTTCGAAAAACAGAGCCATCTAGTGCCTTTATTGTGAAATCATCGGAGTAGGAGGAGCTTATGCCAGCTGATTTATATCTCGTACACCAAGTAAGTCCGAATAGTTAAACTGGAGAGGAAGGAAGTTATTCTCGTAAGTTTCATGATTTGAAATTTATTTGCTTGATTAACAATTAAGTAACTGGTGTTAATAATTTAAAATGATTAAAATTAGCATGAGATGAAAGTTGTCTCATAAAAATTACAAATGTTATAGAAACTAAAGGCTATTTTTAAGTTCTAGTTAAACTATTTGATCGGCTTCGCAAATTGAATGTATCATATGAGCGGGACTTGAGAGACTTGTAGTAGTGGTTGCTGTAGGGGTATAGCTTGAAAGTTTTATGATACTTGCATTGCATGCACGTGGTTGTTGAGTTTAGTTGTTTACGACGAAATTTGTGTATTTTCTTTGGAGATACTTCAACACATTTGTTTCTGTTTAAAGACCACTAACTGGTGGCATTTCATAATTGTTTCATTCTTTGGCGTAATATTATTACATATACATAGGTTTCTGTGTCGTAATAAACTGTAAAGTACCATTCTCTATATTATTTATAGTAAATAATAATAATAATAATAATAATAATACTATTAGTGATAAGTATTAGAAATATCATGCAACTAAGTTGCAAGATAAAGAAAAGTGATAGAAAATTTTTGTAAAGAAGTCTTCAGCCATGATTGGATTTTAAATCTATGAAATGGAAAAAACTAAAAATCCCTTTCAAGCTAAGCATACCCTTTTACATTCAAGCACCTAGCCAACAAAGATTTATATTTAAAAAAAAAAAAAATTCGCCTGTTTGCACATGCAACAGTACTTTAGGGAAACTTTCAGGTTATAAACAATAAAGGTTTTGTTTAAAAAAATAAATATAGGCTTAAAAATGTAAGGCATGTATTTTGTTGCTCCTTAATTTCATAATACCAAGTCATCTAGGAAAAGGAGGACGTTAGTAAATCAGTTGTGTGACGGAAGACCTGTATCATGAAATAAGATTGAGAGATCGCAACCTTTCTCTCGTGAAAACAAGGGTACCAACTGTTTTATTAAAGTTTACAAAATTATTTGAAAGACCGATAAGATAAAGGCCTGTGATTTTGTATGTGTATGTGGTGAACTTGCAAAGGAAGTAGGATAAGAGTTAACAAGTACAAGATCTAGAGAAATACTGTTAGATTAATATTTCCAATGGGGAGATTAGTTTATGGAACGAGTTTTCATAAGCAGTGGGAAAAGCCACCACTTCATAAGAGATTTAGTAAGAGAATCTATGATTTTCTGGGAAATAATGGATTACTTTTTGCCTTACTTTTCCAAAGGAATAGTATAGAAACTACCTTTTTAAGAACCAAATGGTCTTGTTGTCTGTATATCGTGTTATTCAACCACTCAAGTGTACTCGTCAAGAGTAGTATTTCTAATATAACAATACTGAAATTCTGGATGAAGAAATATCTTGTTTTACCATACCCTATGTGAAAATGATCACATAGTGTATCTGTTTTTGTTGTAAATTAAACATTCATTTGTAATAGTTATCCCTTTCCAATATAGTATTTTCATATCAACATTACTGTAATCAATAGGTAATATTTTGTATGAAATAATCTAAGGAAAGTCTCAAATAATGTAATTTCAGATGCATGTCACTTTTCTTTAATGAGATTTAAGTAATAGATTAAAATTTCCTAAATTTCTAGGATCCAATGACAAGTTGTGAAAGCATGCTTTTAAGATCATATTAATAGTAGTACTCAACATATTTGGTAAAGTTGTATAGTTCTTAGAGAAAAAGTTTATACTTTTATACAATTACATTATGCACCTGAGCCTTTAAATAATTTGTGTACTGTAATATTGCTTGCTTTATAACAAATTAAATGTGTTAAGTTGCTTCACAAACAATTAATCATAATAATAAAATAAAATTGATATTAAATTGGACTTTATGTCTTGAAGTCACAGAACTTGTTACTAAATGTGATTCTTCTCAATGATTCCAACAATGTTGGTTGTAACCTCTTTACTTGGCACTTCCTTGGTCTGTGCAAAAATGAGAATAATGGAAATGAATTATGCCAAAGAAATACTTGGGACTGATCCTATAATAAGTATCAGTCATAAACTGATACTTATCCAATAAAAGCTTTTGATATGGTTGCTAACCTTAAATGAAAAGATAAATGGTTGTATCCAGTTATTTTTTTTTTCTGAATAAAAAATAATAATAAATAACTTTTAGGTAGTACATTTTTATGGAGAATGTATAATGTCACATAAATGCTTAGGATCTTGGTATAGCTAATTTTGTTATCTTTTTATTTTAATTATGCTTAGTTTTAAAAATTAACTACGTATATTACATTCTGTTACGTTTTGTGTATTTAATAATTGGTTTCTTTTCTGAATTTTTGCATACAGATGTAAAATATTAATATTATGTGGAACAAATTTAGTATATATATATATATATTTTTTTTTTTTTTTTTTTTTTTAATTGCTTTGTGTACCTCTAGTTAGACTGGTATAATAAATTTGCTGTATCATATACAAAGGTCCTGCTAACTGTATAAGATGTAAAAATTCATGTAGTCAGAAGTTTATTGAAAAATATTTACTGGTAAATGCAGTATTATTATTTTGTTGTTGGAAAAGATACACAAGTTTTTTTTCTAAAATGATTTAAATGAGACTGAATTATTTCCACCAAACAGTCTGCCATCAAAGTTGCCAAATTGCTACGTATCTCATGATAATGAAAGGAAGACTGTGCTTTCTCTTTGTCTAGTGCATTATCTCTTCTGAGTTTTTTTGTTTTTCCACACAGGATGTTTTGCTTTATATTAAAATCAATTTTTTTTTTTTTTAAATAAGTGTTACTTTTACCAGTTTATGTGGTCTCCATAAAGTTCTAAGTTTTGTTAACTTAATTTCAATAAATATGTACAAAGTTAAACTTGGATAAAACATTGAGAGAGAATCCACATGTAATAAAAGTATCATTCTTCCATTGACATTATTATACTTTTAATTCATTTGTTTTTATAGTGCTGGTTGAGTTGTCTAACAATTAATACAGCTGATAGTTTGAAAGCTGTATTTGTACATGTAGGCAGAATGTACATATGTACCCTCAAATAACCATTGAATAATGTATAGGGAAAATATTTGACTGAAAATACTAAGCAACTTTAGATTTACTTGTAAGAACTTTTTTTTTTTCTTATTCAATATATTGAATCATCATGCATCCATCATTCGAATCTTGTACTTCCTGAACATAATCAAATCCTAAAGGATTTGATAAAGTAAAAAAATTTACGATAAATTGGTAATTATCACTGGCTTAAGTCCTTCTGTTATGTGGCAGTGAAAGTTGTTTTTGGATTCACTAATATTGAGTGTTTTGTTACTTCAGATAAAGTTCTGTTTTTACTAGTTAACCAAATTTTATCAATGTAGAATAACTTCTTAGCAAATTTACACTAAGTAAATAAATTGATAACAAATACGTGATTTCATAAATTCATACATACAGATTAGTTAACGCATGTTGGTTCAAATGCAATGAATCATCATCTAGGTTTCCTTGTCATTAACATTTTCATATTTATTTATTTCTACTATAGGTAGGAAATTGGAGAAACTTTTTAATTATTGTACTTCTTAATTATAATGAAATAACATTCTTATACGAGACTTGCATAGTTGGAATGATTGAAAAAAAATAATAGTAATTGAACACTAATATTGATTTTATTTTTTAAGTTGACTAAAAATGGTTAATTTATAATTATAAACGTTGATCTTTCCACGACTTTATTTCTTGTGACTAACAGATTGGATCATAATTTCAATTATTTTGTAAAACCTTAATTGATTTAATCAAGTTAATTGTTCAGCTCTAAATTCCAGAAGTATTCTAGTGAATGTGGCCCGTCTAGGAGATTTAGGTGAGTAATGGTATTAGGTTGTCCAGCAATAAATGTTTTTAAACTGCAAAGTTTGGAATAGTATAAACCTGTTAAAGCATGCTTTAATCAGAGTAAGCACCATTTGCATCAACACACTTTTTTGCTAATGTGTAACAATGCTGTTTATACCTCTGCTTTAGAAATTTTCTTTGGTTAATGAACTTCCTGAAAGCTTCTTCTGCAGCTACCTGATCTTGAAAGCATTTATTGTTAAAGTTGTCAAAGTACTTGAAAAAATGGAAATCTGTAGGGGAATGGTCCAGGGAAAAAGGTGGATAAGGCAGAAACCCAATTCATTCAACTTTTGAAGGATCATCCTTAACAGATCTCATAATGCCAATTTTGTTGATCTTCAGTCAGCTAGTGCAGAACCCACTTATCTAACGTTTTCGTCTTTCCAGTTGCACTCGGGTGATTATCAATGCTTGACTTGCTTGTGCCCAGCTTTTCTGCTTGCATACTGTTGTGTGAAGGTCTGTCTCAACTGCTTCCCTTAATGTTTTAACCTAAGGATGGTTTCCTTCCATGACCTTTAGTAATTTTCAAGATTTTCATCTCCATGTCAACTTTTGGAAGCAATGCTGAACTTTGTTCAGTAACAGATCCATGGCCTAATAATGCCTTGTTGATGTTCTGTGTAGTTTTAGTAGCTTTTCGTCCAAGCTTGAAGTCGTAGAGGAAAATCGGATGAAAGTCCTTGACCATGTTGCCTTGGGGGTTACAAAATTTACTTGGAGTAGAGTTAAAACAGCAGACAATTAAGTCATTGTAACTGACAAATGTTGGATTAAACCCCCCCCCCCAAACGATAAGTTACTCAATATTCAGCTTTTAAATGTCATCGTGAGAATTCTGACATTTATTTGTGGACAACCTAATAATAAAAATTGGTAATTCTTTTTGTTGATCAATGTGGTTTTAATATTAAGTAGTCATGTATGCCAATTGTATAATCAATAACTTGTTTATTTATTTAGAAAATGCCATCATGTCACACTGCTCGTCTATGGATCAGACTCGGGTATCAGTACTTGTCCAAAAAATGTTTGTTCCTCTCTGTTCAAGGGATGCAAGAATAAGAGCCCAGGCTTTGGAGTTCCTAGATTGTGGTTTCAGGTCTTGGATTAATGGAAAAACCCCTATTTATGTAACTTCAAAATTTCATTTAAGACATGGAGACCCTGAGGATGAAAAAATCCTTGCAGCTCTGACTCTGAAGGACTGTCTGCCATTCTTGCTTATGCTAGCCTATCAATGCCCATTTAGTGATGTGAGAGAGAAATTATTTGAAATTCTGAAAATGCTAGAGGTAAGTTTTAAGCATGCTATATTGAATTCTTGGTGGATTTTTTTGTGAATGCTTCTGTTACATGCATATCAATCATAAGAATAAAGTTATTTAACTGGAAAACATGGTTAAGTAATAGTTGTAACTACTAGCATATAAAATAATTGTATTGTTGTAGGCTGTGTTTTTAACATTTTAATTTAAATATCATGTATATTGTGCTGAATTATTCTGGTATGATGTCTAGAGTTGGTGGGGGGATTCTATTATGAACACATGGGAGTTTGTTTGTCATATGGTTGACTTTATTAGTTGGTGAATATGTTCTTGTCTCTGATTACTGCGTTTGTGCTTATACAAGCATAAAAAAAACTCTGAAGTTAGAGACTGAAGTTTCATTTGAGTGAAATCTGCTTTATTATAATCTTGTGAACTGTTTTTAGTTGTTAATAGGTAAAATACTTCAGCACATATACAGTGTTGAAATAACTAATATTCTTGGTTTGAGAAATGTGTAGAATGTGAACTCTAGTGTATTGTAATATCTCTGTTAGCAATGCTAAATGTAGATGTCTCTTTTAGAATCCTAATTAGTACAGATGAAAAATGGTTAAGAAAATTTAAACATTAATGTTGCTTTTGAGTCTGTTCAATTTCTAATCTGATATTGCAGAGGAATGTTATTTGTTAAAGTGTGTGGTTTATTAAGGTCAACTTGTTACTTCAAACTTGCATTTTGTATACCTTTTTGAAACATTTCCTAAATGATGCAAGTTATTCTGTAATTTTTTTTTTTAAGATTTACTTTGTTCTATTCTGCACTTTAGAAATTACTCAGCGTCACGTTTTGTAGCACAATTGTGTAGCTGTAAAAGCTTTTCAGACTGTTTTCTTCCCTTTCAGTAATAAGCACTTGCCACCTGTGAAGCTATGCCACTGTTAGCTTAAGATTTATATTCAATACACAGTTAGTTTGTTAAATAAATGATCCTCAGTTTTATGTCCTTATCTGGTAAGCCTACTTTTCTTTATAATGTAATCTGACGAAAATGCATCCAAATATTCAAACTTGTCTTGGAACAAACTCTAGCCATGCTGCTTATATCAACAACCCAGTTTGTCGAGAAGTGACGCCAGCCTCATCCTGATGACGGTGTTTAGATCGATTAGACCATTTTTTTTTTTTTTTTTTCCAACCTTGTCGATTACAACGTTCCCATCAGCAAACAATGAGTGTTCTTGTCCTGTTCTAATAACCAATCATTAAAATATTTTACCAAAATTTAATTGTCAAGAAAAAAGTAGTGGAATATCATGGTCTAATTTTAACAAATTTAACTTTGAAAATTTCAACTTTTCTGTCTTCCTCCTTCCCTGAATCTCAAACTCACTCGGGCAGTACCGCCCAGTTTGGGAAAGACTAGACGTATATATTAAAAAAAAAAAAAAAAGTGAGGAGGTTGCGCTCTAAAACTTATAGGTACGCAATAATACTTTATTTACGCAATGAACAGACTTTAACGTATCATCATCATGACATTTATCTGCGTTACTTTACATTAGGTGCGGGGGATACCAGGGAAGCAAAGGTCCACTTTAGAGTAACTTCAGCCCCAGCAAGCTTCCGCCCCTGTACTTGCTAAACTCATTTTTGTGGCTAGTGAGATGTCAAGTAGACGAAAATGACAACAATATGTAAAGTTGAGAAAAAACTGAAATTTCTCTTTTGGTCACACCTTAATTTCGCCATTATAAGGTGCACCATAGCCAAGCATACAATATGTGGGCCGAGATTTAATTCGATAAATTTGCTGGAAGAATTTATTTTGAGAAACTTGCAAAAAAAAATCCCAAAAAAAACAAACGTTGTTACAATGACTATTTTAACAAATTAAACTTGTCTGCAGTTTTAGTAGAATCGCTTTTTTGCTTTCTCAAATTTTTATTTTCGCATTACGTCATTTCATCTCAAAATGTGATTGGCAGGTTGATTATATACAAACGCCTTCATTTTGTCGTACGGTTTTTGGTTTTCAAGTAAAAAAAAAAACGTAGAAAGTATTTCTAAACAAGTTTATTATTATTCTAGGCATGTTTATCCACCATAACTACTGTAATGCACATCTCGCGAGAGCCTGAACTGTGAAGTTAGTTAGTGGTGTTTTGTAAACGTCTAAGTACTTCACGTCTTTCGCACATTAACTCCATTCCGAAGTGGGTGTGTTTTAAAGTCCCCGCAAGTACACGTACACTATGTATAGCTACAGTTGCGTAATTAAGTATCGTGCGAAATTATTCTCTGATTAAAGTTAATGCTGTGGTTGCAATGAGATATTATTTTAGCTCTTAGTAATAGAATTTGTTTGTTTGTTTGTTTTTGAATTTCGCACAAAGCTACTCTAGGACTATCTGTGCTATCCGTCCCTAATTTAGCAGTGTAAGACTAGAGGGAAGGCAGCTAGTCATCACCACCCACCGCCAACTCTTGGGCTACTTTTACCAACGAATAGTGGGATTGACCGTCACATTATAACGCCCCCACGGCTGGGAAGGCGAGCATGTTTGGCGCGAACCTGCGACCCGCGGATTACGAGTCGCACGCCTTACGCGCTAGGCCATGCCAGGCCCCTCTTAGTAATAGAAAACGTATTATCAGCTCCAACAGCTTCATTAACAAACTCGAATTTGATTTATTTTTAGTGAAATAAACTATCGCCATTCTCAAAACTAAGGTAATAATCGGAGGGAGGAATATTTTACTCTTCCAGTGTATTATATTTATACTAGGAAATCCAAAACCTAATCTCTCATAACATTCCGTTATGTGTTAAGGGAACACATAACATATTTTGATATAGTCCGTTAATATAAGAGGATCGAGTTTAGGTGATAAATGGCCATAAAATGCATAAATCCACAGCTATTCGCGCAAAGAACAAAGTTCATGCACCTTTATAAATGGTAATTATACATAACCACTGCTTCAGTAATCCTTGCATTCCCTCAAAGTATTAATTTAAAAATTATCGTGCAAACTAAGCGTCACAATGTCTTAAAACAGCAGTAAGTGTCCACACCTCATATGACCAGGTGGTAAGAATGCTTGACTCGCAATTTGAGGGTCGTGGGTTTGAATCCCCGTCGCACCAAATGGGTTCAGCCGCTGGAGGCGTGATAGTCAATCTCACTATTCGTTGGTAAAAGAGTAGCCACAGAGTTGGTGGTGGTGATGACTAATCTGCCCCTGATAGCTTAGGGACGGCTAATATAGATAGCCCTCGTGTAGTTTTGCGCGAAATTCAGAACAAACCAAACTCGTCTGAAAAATTATTCAATGTTTTTTGTGTGTTTTTTCTCGCAGTTATGGAAGTATGCCTACGTAAACGATAATCCTCTTGCACAGTAAATCGCAAAACACCCAAACAGATCAATATTTCGCTGATTTTCTTTTAAAAAATTGTATATCACTTCACACATTGTAACTTTTAGCAAGTTACGACAAACCTTTTACTCGTACCATTACCCGTAATGTATTTAGTATTTAAATTGTAAAACACACCACACGTAAGTAGTCAATTTAAAAACAAAGAAAAAATGTATACAAATACAGAAATCCTAAGTCTGAACAACTCTGTTTATTTAAATATTTTAAGTTCTTGGAACTACTACTTGAGAAAGCCATGTAGGTATAAACCTCCAGCCATTTCAATTTCGCCCTAATTATTTAATATTGTAAGTAAATTATGTCGAGTGTGTGTACAAACTTGCAGAACTAACAAAAACAAGTTTCCAGTAGTATGGTTTGTCATAGCGAATAAACAACAAACCAAACGACGAATTAATGCTGTTTATTATACTTGCAACCTATATTTTAATTGTTTTACAATTCCATTGTAGTTCTGTAGTCTTACCACTACGCAAATTTGAACTTAAAACGGTAAGCCTAAGCGATGTGTGTACAGCATGTTTTTGCTTTTTTGAGACCTTGTTTTTGTATACTATAATACCCACCTGCACATGCGCATATTTATCACCTTGTAATACGTAAAACTATAAGCAAAAGCCTGGCATTTCATTATAAACCGTTTTGGAGGGGTGGGATAATACAAACGTAAGTAAATTCAACGCCTATTCTGGATCAATCAATACATGGCTGTTCGCATCACTGAAAATTAGTCGTAATATGAGTGAATATTCATCAAAATTAAATATAAACTATCTTTTTGTATATATTATCATAAACTTCTACAACTTTTATTAGACATTTCCCCACCTTTTTATAAGTCGTATTCCATGAAGCTTTACTATAAATTTTATATTTGACATTTAAGGTTGAGAATCTTTGAATTATCACCGTCGTTCCCTTCCGCTATTACAAATCCTTACCCCTTTACACACGGTAACTTCGAAGACTTGTTTCATAGTAGTTCGACTGTTCACCGTTGTACCCGATAGTGGCACTTCTATCGTGGAAAAAGACCACATTACCGAAAGCAAATGTTTAACGCGAAAGAATGGGAATAATTTTAAGACGTTTGCTTTTTTCTTACTCCTGTCGATTAAAAAAATAGTCAGTATAATCATAAGTAATATTTGGAAACTCTTGGATAATTTTATCGGGTTCAAAGTTAACTTAAGTTTTTTTCAATATATTACTGTATCGCAGGTTCCTTCTTATAATTGTATTGTAATAATATTGTTTTTTGCACACGTATATAAAAACATAATATTTACATATATGAAGGGTAAACTACTTCATTACTACTCAATTGTTAATACTAGTAACTGTGACAAATGTTTACTATGTCAGCGGGAAGCGGACAGAAATTTACCATATCAGTTGAACAAGTCTCAAACTTCTGTATTGTATTATTGTTAACTATTTGGGTTATCCGAGGAGCACCAGAGGTTCGATAGTTTCTCTCGGAGGACGTGTCAACCCACTGAGATGATTAATAACCTCGTGACTCACATTTCTAATAATTCTGTAGCTCTGGAATATTTGCTTCGTGCCAGATGAACCTAATGAATTCCTAAAACAGGTCAAGGCACCACTTCACAAAGTTTGGGGTGTTTCCAACCTGCTTAAGGCAATCTAACGCGGTATCGCATGGTGCTACAATGACAGTTAAAGCTTGTTGCTAACTTTTGTTATCGGAATTTCAACCAGTAAAATCTGGTCATATAATGAAGGAGAGTCTACAAGGACCAAGTCGTTCAAGGTTGAGCGAAGGCCTTAGTTGCGTCTACTTGCTGACTGATGTGAAAGTTACCTTAAAAGATGTTATTTCTTGAATTAAATACATTATTGAAGGTCAAGAAGTGGAGATTAAGATTGTGTTAAAAGCTCCATATTTTAAATTCATTTTTAATTTAACCTAAATGTTTCGTCACTAATGTTACGTACTTTCATGTATTGCATTTTCTTAAATATCAACTTTATTTTTACAAGCCATGTATATTAATACTTGTTTAGGAATATCGCAAAAATCTTTTGAAGTGATAACTTGTATGATGTATTACAGTTCAGGTGTTAAAGTTGCTAAGAAATTTAATATTACAGACTTAACATCTTAGGTGTAATTCGCTCTTATTTTACATTACTGAAGCTAAAAAAAATCTAAGTACGAAATTAGCTTTTTCATTAGTCGATATCGCACGCCACAAAAGTTAAGATTAACTTAATCCAGCCCTCGTTAACACGTTTGGCACTTTTTAACAGATGGTTTAGTAAGGTCCAAACTTGCTGTTCATGAGTAGGTTTTATTTAAGTAAGAAATTACGTAGATCAGTCCGATTTCTTCCCATTTTAATTATTTCAGTGTTGCAGAGATATAACGTGATATATTGAAATTGTATCTTTGCTAATAGTTTGTTTCATATTTTGAAACATTTCGTAAATGCTTCCTACACTATTATCTTGCTGTGTAATTGTTTGGATATTTCAGAGTAAATTGGTTTTGAAAGTTTCAAAAGTTTGCACCTAATTTGTTCTAAATCTAAAACATGTTTTTCAACACCTACTTGTTTGTTTTATTGATTTGTCATCTGGAATTTATTAATATCTTCTTTTGTTTTTGTATGTTTTAAACGTTTTTGGTCCAATCTTGAAACTGGATCTTGCACTCCCTTATGAAAGCCTTCTTTATACTGCTTCACGAAAAAGGTAAAGTAATGATACTTGAGTTTTAACAGAAGCACGTGACCCTAATATTTCTTTTTAAGCCTAACATACGATGTTTAAATTTCTACTCGATTTCTAAGAGCTGAAATTTTAACATTACATGCAAATCCTGCTGAATAAATATTAAAACATAGTCATTCTATTCTTTTTCTTCCAAACGCCTTTCAATGGGCAAGTTAATTTAACTTTATACCTTGGTCCAATACGCCTAGAATTTATTTTAATTCAGGTCCTTTTTAAGGATTTTGAGTTAAAGGTCAAATAACGGAAAGTGTGCGACTCCTTTCTGGTTATATTTACACCAGTCAAGATTAAAGTGAGCTAACATGCATTTTGACTCCATTTTTATATGATTCGTAGCTCATAAAACACAAATCTGGAGGTTTTGGTCAATTACTTAACCATATTTTAACCAATTTTTATGAGATTCGGTACAAAAATACTGTTGCAGGTCCCACACAGGAGAAAACAAAAATGATTAACTTGCCCATTGTTAGTACTTATATGGGGAAGGGGTGAGTATGCCATAAAGCATACTTTTAGGGTGTCCTAATAGCTATTCTACTGTATTTCAGTAACTTTTTTCTTTATACAAATCCTATACACGTGCATATAAAAAGTTGGGGGGGGGTATGTCCATTTTTTGTTAATTTTAATGAGGATCCATTGGTTAAACCCATAATTTTTATGGATTTTGGTCAATTACTTAGCTTCGTTTCGACCAATTTACATGGAACTTAGTACAAATATACTCCTTGCAGGTTCAAAAGAGATTAAACAGTTTTGGAATTTGTGCCTTCAGTTTGTCAGTGAGAAGTACAATTTTGAGTTTTTTCGTGAACTGTCTATGTATGTTGACCGACTCTCGTGGGATTTTGTACAAGAAAAACTTTGGTTCTCAAGCAGTGATAACGATAGTTTTAGACTTGTTTTTGACGGTATTTCGAGTGTCAGAATTGGTTACGTTGAGATTGTGTTGTGGAAAAATGTCGCGTTTGCACGTAAATGCTGTTTAACTTTAAAATGAACCGTTAACAAATAACTTGGGTCTTGCGTATCTTTAATTTCAATTTATGGTTAAAAAACAACAACAAATTGCGTTTGAATTATTTAATTAACATTTTGATCGAAGCAAGCTACCTAATTAGAGAGAAGTTGAAAACCACCCAGCTAACGAGTACAGCGAAGTAACCATCTTATGTTTTTAACTACAGATATTAGAATGAATTGGTTCACGAGTTTGATACCCACATTGTCGATGGTATTTTTCGACAGTAAACCCAATACTTCACGAAGTTTGGCCAGCTTTTTGTAGATTTGTTAGCTTAGTACATCAGCCTTAGAACTAACAATACAAAAGAATCTCAATGATAGATATATCAAACGTTCTGCACAGTATTGTTAATGGTGACAGTAACATTAAAGAAATGAAAGAATCTATCTTGAAACAAAATGCATATTAGCTTCAAGTACTGTCGTTGTTTGAAATATATTAAATCAAAGTTGCATAAATATAATCGTGTATAAGCTAAAAGCTCCACAATATTTTCCCCTTTAAAAAACAAAACAAAACTACTCAATAAAAGCTTGTTAAACAACGACATTGAAACTTCAGAAGTTTCAATCTGATATTCCCACTCCAATGAGTAGTCCGTAAGTTTACGGATTTAATACATTTAAATCCAGGGTTTAATTCCCTGTGGTGGGCATGTGCAGTTAAGCAATTGTGTAGCTTTGCAATACGAAAACAACCTGAGATAAATTGCTGTAACATTCGTTATTGTGTAGGTATACAATAAAGTAGCAGTACGTTATCAAAATTGTATATTGTGAAACTGTTTTTTATGGATATGCGAAGTAATATATTTAATACCTAAACCTTACATTAAATAGCTAGAATATTGGTACCCTCAGCTTTTAATATTAAACTTAAATAAAAAATTTATTAAACAGATATGTATAATCCAATTGTACAGTGATAAGTCTTCGGATTTACAATGCTAAAAGTAGGTGTTCGAAAACCACTCAATGGACACAACTTTGCATTAAGAAAATGCACGAAATAATCAAACTTTTAACTTACGTTTTGCCTCTCGGTTCATCTGTTTTCAGTGAGAAACTAGTTGAACATTCTGAAAGAGCCAATAAATAAGTGTTGAAAGTTCAATACTAAACTGTCGCATATCCTGTCAAAAACAAGTATTGCCACCCAACCCCATTTCGTGGAGAACTGAAATAAATCTTGCGAAATCAAGCTTTACCAACAACGGAACAGAGAAATGCGGTCAAGATAGTCAAACGTCAGTAAATTCCGTTGCGAGCCAATCAAACTTAAGATCATTCATGAAATGAAATCGTGGCTTATTCGTGGAATAATTTATGGGTAAAAAAAAAAAAATTTACATTAATTTCTAATGTATAGAAAAGTCTGTGCATTTTAGTAACAGTACATTCTAATAATGACTTACGACATGTTGCTTAGCCGGCAAAGTATAACCCAATATTGTTAGTTTGTACTGGAAGTATAAAATAAAATGTAGACAACAAATCTGGAAAAGTATTCGATTCCTTAACTTAATGTCTCTGTTGATTTAAAGAAGTTTGTTTTCATTAAAAACCCTCATGATATAACAAAGTAACTTCACTTTCAATTTGCCTCTAAAGAAGAAAGGTCCACCTATTGAAAGTGCTCGGGTTATAGGGTTTTATTCATTTCTATCAAGACTTCTTGAACTTGTGTTTTTCTAACATCAAGAAAGTGGCTTAATTCAGAAACTGTTTAAGTTTAAAGCTACACCAATACTTTCATGATAAATTTCATGCACTTGGCTCTAAGTTAAGTGATCTCGTTCTACGTCCTTAAATGCTCTTTAATGTATTTCAGACCATTACCTGTAAGGCCCGGCATGGCCAGGTAGTTAAGGAACTCGACTCGTAATCCGAGAGTCGCGGGTTCGAGTCCTCGTAACATTAAACATGTTCGCCCATTCAGCCGTGGGGGCGTTATAATATGACGATCAATACCACTCTTCGTTGGTAAGAGTAGTCCAAGAGTTGGCGGTGGATGGTGATGACTAGCTGCCTTCCCTCTGGTCTTGTGCTGCTAAATTAGGGACGGCTAGCGCAGATAGCCCTCGAGTAGCTTTGTGCGACGTTCAAAAACCTGTCCCCCAGTGGCACAGCTGTATGTCTCCGGACTTAATGCTAGAAACAAAGTTTCTGTATCTGTGGTGAGAAGAGCGCAGACAACCTACTATATATGTAGTTTGTCTGCTTAAGTTTTAACAAAAGCAAACAGATTGTTCTCTGTTGCAGTTGATAAATTATTAAATGTAGCTGTTTTTGTTTCTGCAATAAACCTGTTGGTGTTTCATACAAGCTGATGTTCCTATCCTTTGTCTCGGTTACTAAGTTTGAAAAATGTGGAGGTGGATGCTATGATCAATAACAAACCCTAACTTTCATAACATGTTCTAGTATTCATTATTACCGCACTGAAAGTTTTGTGTAAGGTTTAAGAATTCTATAAGTACATATTTATAGTACACACTGTGAGATTGTGATGCTCTGCATTGAAGTAGCAGCCAAAGTTGAGGCGGAAAGAGATTTGTTACCAATTGCCAATAAGGCAGACATGCTGTATAAGAATTCTAATCTCACTCTTACGTGAATTTTGTTAAAGTACAACCGTTTGAAATTACGAATGAAATATGGTAACATACCTGGTAATGAAATCTCAGAACTATAATACGATAAACTTTTCTGTAACTATCGCATGTTTTCAGTGTAATATATTTCATAAACAAAAAGGTTTAGTATGGAGAATATTATTCTTGCTACAATGCGATACGTATGTGGATTAGTTTGAAAGTTTAATTCTGTGAGGAATATTGGAACTACTAGCTTATAGCTCTTCAAAGATGGAGTCTTACCCTCGCCCCAAAGCTATAATATACTCTAACCTCTCATATCTTGACTAAAATTTTGCGAAATCAAGCTTGACCAACAAAGGCAGAAAAGTACAGTTCGAGGCAGTCAAACGTCGGTAAATTCTTTTGTGAGCCAATCAGAATTAAGGCGATGAAATGAGTTCGTAACATTCATAGAATAATTGGTAAATTCAGAGTAAGAATTTGTATAGAAAAATTACCGAAGTTTTGCAACACTACGTTCTAACAACGTCATGTCGCTTAGTAGTAAAAGTGTAGCATAACATTATTCTTTTCTATTTACTTGAAATATGAAATGTATAGATAACAAACTGAAATTTGATTTTTCAATTTTGTCTTTTCCTCTTGTTAAATAGGTTTTTTTAATAAAAACGTTGATTTAACAAAGTAGCTTACTTCAGAATTGATTTTTTTAAAACTGGATCGATATTTTTAGATTCATACATTTAGATACCAAGTAGTCCCACGCTGTCTTTATTTCAGGCTTAATTTGTGAACATTCGCCACCCCTATAAGACTTTAGACCCTTCCTCTAACACGTACACGATCCCTTTTACCTCCCATTACTAAACTTGTAATGGGCAGAGTAATCGAACTGCTCTATCTGGATAAATGCATTTGTCCTTTATGGCGCTTATTTCGAGAAGTCAAGTGTGAAGTGAGTTTTATTATTAATATAGATTAGATGTGCAAGTGTAAATGAGAACAGACCTGTTGATTCGTCTTGACGTCCTATTCACCGAACTTTAAAATAAAATTTCATCATTCAAAGCTATCGGCCCTTATTCAAATATGTATCGAACCTTTCCACAAATTAACTACATAAATCATATCCTAAGGCAACTCATCCCAAAGGCCACCAACTCTGTTAGGAAAACGAAGCTTTCTTATCGTAAGATGACTTCTATCATTCCACAATTTGTTCCATAGTTCCACCACCAAGTACGAAAACGATTTTATATCAACACTGTATTAACACTCTTGAACTCTTGTCATACCCCCTCTAATGTTTTTTCAACAGAAAATAATTCCGAGATCTTAACTGTCCTCGTACCATAACCTTTTCATCCACCGTATAATCCTAACCCTTTTCTGAAATTTATTCAAGAATTCGGTTTCCTTTAAGGTAAGGATACCAATGCTGAATACTTGCTCCAGAGACCTGTAGAATGAAATTATAACCTGTTGCTTTGTATTCAAGATTTCTGCAGGTACAACCTAAAACCCTATTTGCCATGTCACTAGCAACAGCACATTGTTTGGATGGCTTAAGAAACTGATCAACCATTGCACCAAGATTTTTTTTTTTTTTTTTTTTTTCATTTTAGCTCATAGATCGGTTATCTGTTGACCGATTAAGATCTAATTACAGTTTTGGACTAGGGAGTTCGTATCCTTTCGATTGATGTATCTGGTAACGCCGAAGGTCTTGTAGCTTTGTTTAATGGAATTGTACCCAAAAGAATTCTAATTTGAGGGTCGACTATTAGAGATCCCGATGAGTAATAATACTGGATCGAGTATACGCGCGCCCTACGTTTAGTATTGCTGGCGCACAAACACAACTAATTTTTTTTTTTTGTTAAAAGAAAAGCCTCGTAGATTAATTTACTTTAATCTTACCTCAGACAATTTCAAGTACCGCAGCCACTGATGATTCCCTCGTTGTTGTTTCTTTTATTGATTATTATTATTATTAACGCCATTTCCTGTTTATATGTAAAACTCTTACAAAATGATATGAATTATTTGGAAGCAGTAGTCAATTTCTGGCTACTAGCAGTACCAAAACTTTAATGTTGGTTGTTTTTATGTTATACCTTGTATATACCCAGTAGGTATAGTATTCAATTGTACTTAAGTTAAAGAAAATTGTCTGCTTTTCTTGGGTGTAAAAGTAGTTTGTAGTGAAGATAAAAAAAAAAAAAAATTAAACTGTACAGCAGACAAACATTTTATTACTCCTGAGTTCTCACTTCTCCCAAAATGTAGGTGTACGTAGAACTATTATTTATAGAATACTTTGTTATAATAAGGGAATTTAAAAAAAGTCATTTAAATACTGGTTCTTAACGTATCTTTTAAACCCATCTAAATGGATATTTTTTTTCACCCAAATAAATCTGGTCATAAAGTTAAATTGCTTAATTCTAATTATGGGCGTTTTACTACTGCTCGCTATTCTAATTTTTCTGACATAAATGTGGCTAATATTTTCATTAATAATAAAAAGAGAGTTCCAAGGACTTTTAACCAGCTTATCGAATTACTTTTAATTTATATGGCTGTTTTTATCGAGAAAAAATGAGGTTATAAATATGCGATTAGAGAAGAACATGCTTAATTGGCTGTAGTACGTGTTATAAAACTGGTTAGTTCTATGGGATCAAGCAAAAATGACAAACTAGTTTTTTATTGTTAAAAAAAGAATTAGAGGGTGTGTTGAGATAGCTGAGCCTAAGGGAAATCTATTAATGACACAGGAACTTGGTTACATTGAATGACTTGTTTGTTTATAGGGTGAAAAAAGGCATATATTAAATCATTGACGACATAAGTTACACGAACTAATATGTACAATAACTTGATAAATATCCTGAGTCGACTGACTAGGTCAGTCGAAACGTATTGACTGGTATTAATTATGGGTGTGATTTTAGATTTTAGTAGCATAAACCAAGATGGATGTCGGTGTGACTGAGATTTTGAAAGGTACAAAAGAACTGATATCAACGTTCAAACTGGATATGGCACCTTGACAGATTTGTTTAATTTTAAATACATTAATTCCTGCTTATGAATGTGTGGTGTTTTATTAAACACTTCATTCTAATTGTTGCTGTACAGTTTCGTATGAAAAAATAATTTTAACCAAACATTTCAACCATACTTTATTATAAAAGGGACGACTAATCCCAGTCCAATCTCCTCTTGAGGTGAAGACATGCCAGACGATACGCACAAAAGATAGAAGAGAACAGCATTTTACATAATTTCATATACAAACGTAATGTACTTCACACCATACGTTTATTGTTAATACAATTTCATATTATAAATAGCGTCTGTCTCAAGTACCACTGTGATAACCGTAATGGATATGTTGAACATAGTGTGGTTGAAATACTTATTCATCTAATTCGTAAAACTTCTTAAAGGACTAGATATGTGTTTTTAAATAATGTAATTGGTCTAATAAAATACTATAACCACTATTTAGTTATAATCGTGCTTCGTTAGCTTTAATAAGTGTTAGTACACACACACACACACACACACACACACACACACACACACACACACACACACACACACAAAATAATATATATTATACAATAGTGTAGTGTTAAATATAACTTAATTTCAAAACTATAGCGAAATTGAATACCACAACTTAGTATTGTTAACGATATTATTAAGGCAATCATCCATTGTTGCTATATAATGAACTGTTAATCTTGCTAAATTTGATAGGTTTATTATATAACAATAAGACTGGCGAGCCTCGAGGTTTTACTAGCAGAAGACCTTGAATTTGATAAAGTTTATTACTTCTCGTTCTGACATTAAAAGAATAAGTCGTTAGAATTTATCGTAAAATTCTCTGGGCGATCTTTGTTTTGTGTTTTCTCTGGCAGATTAAAATCGAAATGTAAAAAAAACTCCTTAAACCAAAACTCATGAATGATGGAATATGGTTTCTGGACTTATTTTTAATTTTAACTACAATAGACCTATTTATAGAGGAAGCATACCAATTACTCCTGGTCTTCTTATCTTAAGTCTCAAAATGAGGGGAAAAAAAACTCGTGGCGTCTGAAGGTATTTAGATATATCGTGTTACGTCGTAGTTTGTAAATGGTTAGTATGCAAACACATGGCGTAGTCTACAGGTTTATTTTCTTTAACAGTATTTTTCCGTGATATTTAATATCTTGGAATTGGTTTAATTACAATTATACCTGCTGATGGTTCACACACATTTGAAAACAAAAGCAATAAAGCTAAGTATGACTTTTTAAAAACCTCGTTAAACCAAATTTTCCATGTTTTAAGTTTGCTTTAAATACCAACATAAATGTTAACAAAACAAAATAACAGCAATATCGGTTTCATAGAATCCTCTATATTGCAAACGCACGAGTTTTCTCCGTTGTAAAGTTCAGGAGTAGTTTAAATTTAATATTTCAAAATGTAAACATCTGTTACTAACTGGTATAAAATATTTGGTATGATAGCGTTTAACTGAAATGTTTAGCTTATCTTTTAAACAATTACGACTTTAAAACCGCTGACTAGATATCTGAAAATCTACTGAAGCAGTAAGTAACAAGTTATTAAATACCATGTATAGGATATCATGAACATCTGTCATACAATTTACACGCACTCGAGCGCGCGCAAACAAACAAACAAATGAGGTAAAGCTGTTGCTTATTTTAATATAATTATAATACTGTGTGACATCTTTTTTCGCAAGTTTTGCTGCCTTTATGTCACACATTGATAATGCTTGATGTCATGACATTGCTCTAGGGCCTCGTGTTTATTCTAAGCTTTGATAAGTAACCGAAGCTACGACAAAAGTACATCAGTTTTCGGAAGACCTTTGCAGAAAAGAATTTTTCAGTATAGTTTGTTATTAGATTGCTGATTTATTACGCGATTTAAAAAGGCGAATACGGTCGTATATCGTATAAATTATCAGTACATTTTATGTCGCCGTAGGGTTTTATTACAGTTTATTTGGACTATTTTAAGCGTTTACGGTCCTCTGGGACAGCTGTAATTTTACGGACTTACAACGCTAAAATCCAGAGTACAATTCCCACAGTGGACATCACGAATAGCCTAATATCACTTTAATCTAAAACAAGCTAAGTAACGTGTAATAGAGATTGTTCTGAAACTTCCATCATTGACCTCCTACTACATCTACTGAATCGTCAAATTTCCTTCTTCCATCAAGTTTATTAAGCTACATAACGTTCACAATTTGCGAATTTAAATGATGTCGCGATTATTTTTATTTTATTTTACGTAAACACTTTCCACTCAACCTCTACAATTTTCTGTGTTTTGCTCATTTCTTGTTATTTCTTGATATTAACTTTAAATTCAAAGGTAACTGAATTTTGTAATACCAAACGAAACAATCTCTACCATTTAATATTTAAATCCGTTGTATATCTGTAGAAATTTAAGTATCTCGAATACATCGCTAAGTCGCTGTTTAAAACTTTCTGCCTATTTTCACAAACTTTTCCTCAACCGTCGAAGATTGTAAATCTGAGGTCTCGTGGTTTACGTCTTATTTCTGGAAGGGGAGGGAAATTTCTCACTTTAGTGCGAGGATGTGTGAGAAGTGACTGTCAACTCGCCTTAGTTTTAATATTTGATATACTGTCCAATAACCACGTGACCAGTAACTTGTTAATTAGGGCTAGCTATGGTCGGATAGTCTTCCGTGTAGCTCTGAATATCCTGAAATAATTTAAGTGTCGCTCTTAAATACCAATTTTTCTACCAACTGTGACGTGTATTCATACTCTGATTCTAATGTTTTTCATTCTAATCTTTTTCTATTTTAAACACTTTTGGTGACATTTTGTTTTGCTCTTAACAGTATAACGTACTACGCAGATGATTGTATTGTACTCACGTGGTCTTGTTTGCATCACATGAAATTCACGTTTATTCAATTTTTTCTGTATCATTTAAGTCCACAGAATTACGTATGTCAGTTTGGTGTCTTAATATTTCATGTTTCTGCATAGGAATCCCACATTAATGTTTAATATCGTTGTGTAGCCACAAAAGCATTTCTAATGGTCTCGACATCTGTGGTTGAACCATATTATATATATATATATATATATATATATATATATATATATATATATATATATAAACCCAAAGTGGTATGCACTTTTGTTTTTGTTTCCATCGCTTAGTGAACCTTCCAACGTCTCAGCTGCTGTATAAACAAATACGAACTTGGATAGTATCCAAACTTTAAGACGAATTGGACGACCCACAAACTGGATGATAGACAGCTTCTGGTGCTGTGAAGGCAGGGCTTAAGCCTCTCGTCCAGATTTCTTGTACGGAAGGCTTGTGTCATCACCAGACTTCTCGTTATACAGAGTTTGTGTTTCATGAACTTCATGTCGAGCCCGACGTGCTTTTCATTCTTGAGTTCTTGGTTCGTTTCGTGTTACTGCACGGACGCTGTAATAAAGAAATGGCAACTGTGTCACTGACAATGACTAAGAGTTTGCTACATACATTCTTTCATATATTCAGGTTTGTATAATTATTCGTAACTCGCATGTAGCAAACATCTATTTAAAAAAAAAAAAAAAAAAGGAAATGCACAACTATTAATATTTCAGATTTATTTGTTCGTTTGTTGCTGAAGTTTAACTTTTTGTTTTTTGTGAATTACGGCTTTAGCTTTCCGTTAATTTCCATGAAGGAAGAAAAAGAATTAAAAACAAATAAGAAACGCACTTATACGAATTGAGTTCTACTTAAGTGATAGGAATATAACTGTAGAAGTTCCGTGTCCCTTTTTCTATTAAATATATATACTCGAACACTGAAATATCTACGAAATCGCAGACAATCATATTACTTAGTAAAAGCGCTTAATCCTAACCACACTCCGACCTTTGGGATCGAGGGTGTGCTGTAAACGTCAGAGTCGAATTCCACTGTTAGGTCAGACAAGAGTAGCTCAAGAGTTGAAGGGTGGATGTTAACTCGTTTCTTTTCCGTCGATACTTAACTGACTGAAAAAACTGCAAACTCACGTGGCAGGGGTTTAGTTTAGAGAGAGAGAAATCAGAAGAGTTCTCTCTCCAACTGGGGTGTTCAGGAATGTTGTGGTTCCTCTTCGTCCCCTTTCGTGAAATGTTATTAGGAATAAGTTGTTTTTTGTTGGGTTTTTTAAATTAATTATTATTATTATTTTTAACTCTTTGGGTGGAGGCAAAGGCAGCACCGGAAAGAAAGGCCGAGACCTGTCCCGAAAGGAAGAAGTCAAGCAAATGTTAACATGAATAAAAATCAAATCAAACTGCGCGATTCAGGGTCTGGCAATAAAGTTGCCTGGGATCTATAAATCCAATGCTTAAGTTTTTTGCTGTGGGAGGGGGGGGGAAACGGGAATGCCCCGAGAAAACCCACTTTCACAGGACAGGCGCCGAAAGTTTTGCCTGTCGTGTGCCCGGTATCTGAAAAAAAAGGAATATATGTTAATGACATGGATTTATTTATTTACATTCTTTGTTGTGTAATTTGTGATTCCAGAATATGTTGTAAGGTGAAATGTATTTTGTTGGTGCACTGGATAATTTGTGTAGTGATGCCGTTAGTTTGTTTCTATTTTCTGCTTTTAGATAATATTTAAGTGATATTTCCGTTATTCTATCTCTTATTGTTGGTAAATTGCTAATTTGTGTAGATAATTTGTTGGTGTAAATGATGGTAGGCTGAATGCAGATTTTAATATTCTGTTCTGTTGAACTTGGATTTTCTGGAGTGTGTTGTTTGACATATTGTATGTTACTTGACATCCGTACTCTATTAGTGGACGGATGTAAGCCTTTATATTTGTATAATGGTGTTTGGTGAGCATTTCGATTGTTTACCAGTTAGTCTTTAGATATGAAATCCTTTTTCTGATTGATGAGTGTATATTGTTTATATGTTTTTTCCATGTTAGTTTTGTGTCGAAAGTGATGCCAAGGAATGTGATGTTTTTGCTCATGTTAATGGTTGTGTTTACGTGTGATAGTTTTATTTTTTCTAGATTTTTTCTTTGCTTCTTTAATTTCCTATAGAAGGTGATTGCTTGTGTTTTCGTTGGATTTAACACGACTCTCCACTTGTTGCTCCATGTTGAGACGTTATTTAGTTATTCTTGTACGCGAGACATGGCCATCACTGGGTTTCTGGAGGTGCTCCAGATAGCGATGTCGTCTGGTATTGTGAATTGTGTGTGTATGTTAGATTTGGAAAAGGTATGTCACTGACGAAAATTATGTATAGAAGTGGAGAGAGGACTGATCCTTGGGGCACTCCTGCGGTTATATTAAATGATTTGGATATAGTTTTATTGACTTTTACTTGTGCTGTTCTATTGGTTAAGAAATTTGAAATCCATTTAACTATCGTGGAATTTATTTGCAGGTGATTTAGTTTGTATTTGATGGCATTGTGCCATACGCTGTCGAATGCTTTTTTGATATCTAGGAATACCCCGATGGTTATTTGATTGTTGTTGAAAGCTTTGTAGATTGATTCGGTGAGTCGTGCGAGGTGATCTGTTGTTTGCCTATTTTTTCTGGAGGCATTTTGAGATTCTGGAAGGATGTTATTCGATTCGCAAAAATGGAGGAGACGGTTGGAGATAATTCTTTCCATCAGTTTGCCAAGGCAGCTTAACTTAACAGACTGATGGGGGCGGAAATTATGTGGATTTGTTCTATTAGTTTGTTTCTTAGGGATCGTGGTTATGATGGCTTTTTTCCACTTGTCAGGGTAGTATCCGGTCGCTAGTGAAATGTTCATGATATTTGTGAGGTGTTGTAATAGGAGAGTGGAACTTTTTTTCAGAATAATATTTGGTATTTGGTCATGTCCGGGGGAAGTGTTCTTCAAGTTTTTGATATTAATCTTTAGTTCGGTTATGGTTATTTTTCTATTGATTGAATTTGAGTATGCTTCTAGTGTCTCGCCGGGGAATCGTGGTGAGAATGAAGCTTGGTTTGTATTTATGAAGTTGTTGACATGGTGTTGGTGTTGTGTGTCAAAATCTACTGAGTTTAGGTCGCTAAATGAGGATTTGTAGTAGTCAGCTAATAAGTCAGCTTTTTCTACGTCCGTCCTTGCGATTTTATTGTTGTGTGTGATGTGTTGTAGCATGTGATTTGTAGATTAGCCTGAAGCAATACTCTTGAATTTTTTTCCAGAATTCTTTTGGATTGTTCTTGGTTTTTTCTAAGTTTTTATAGAAGTTTTGCCAATTGTTTTCTCTTGCTTTTTTAATTTCTTGTTTAAATTTTGTATTTGTTCTATTGATTTCTGTTTTAATGTGTGGATCAGGTGTAACATAGTGTGTTCGTCTTAATTGTCTGCGTTTGATTATTAGTGCGTGAATTTCTGGTGTTATAGTCCATTGAATAAGTGATTGCTTTTTATTTGTCTTAGGAATTGTTTTTTATGCCTTTCTTTATGGCTTCTGTAAAACTGACCGAATATATGTCGCGACACTTTTATCACAAGTTCTAGGGCAGCTTTTGCAGCTTAATCCGTATATTTTAAAACAAATTAGTTGGAGCAAACTCTTATCTTCCCTCCGTGGCCACATCTCGCACGTTTCTTGGCCTGTAATACAACATCTAGTAGTTCTTAGCTTTCTACAGTTTTGTTATTGTGGTTATCATATTTGAATTCGATTTTGCAACATTGGTATACTCAATAGTGGGTAACGTAAAAGCCACGTACAATCATGATTCTAAACCATATTGTTGCTTTTGTTTTACCAACTGCTCCTTTATTTTGATAGTAATTGACGGAACTAGGAGTGCTGAGGGCTTGACGTGGTTCCTGTCATACAGAGAAGTTTCGATTTTGTTCAACGGCTTTCAGCATTTTCAACACCGAAATTGTTCCAGCGTCAATAATAATTAATAAACGTTATTAATCATTCAGGAATTTGAAAGTGATCTATAGTTTCTAATTGGGTGCATAACATTTGCATCTGTTTAACATCATCTGTTATACCCGTTTTGTTTTTATATCAATTACGTCGTTACAACAAAGCTTCTGGGCCCGACATAGCCAGGTGGTTAAGGCATTCAACTCGTAATCCGAGTCGCAGGTTTGAAACCCCGTCGTACCAAACATGTGAGCCGTGAGAGCGTATCAATGTAACGGCCAATCCTGTTACGCGTTGGTAAAATAATAGCCCAAGATTTGGCGGTAGGTGGTGATGACTCGCTGCCTTCCCTCTAGTCTTACACCCCTAAATTAGGGACCGTATCGCAGATAGCTTTTGTGTAGCTCTGCCCGAAATTTAAACCAAACAAAGCTGATCCCTTTGTTTCTGAACCCAGTCGCGCTTTATTTTCACAAGTGTAAAGGAACTCGACAAAACCTTCAATAATTAAAGCTACTGTATCTCTCAAAACGACAAATCCGTTGCTTATTATATTTGTGAAGGTATCGCTATTGATTTAATGTCCTTCAAAGAGCTATTCTATTCTTGGCCGATCCGTGCTATAGAGCTAGTTTTGGATTGTGCAACGTTTAACCCTTCGATTCAACAGTGCAGCTTTTAATTAAAGGTATATAACAAGCATATTACTGTTTTTTTTTTTTTTTTTGTCCTCTGTTTTAGTGAATGACATCATTGTTCTAGTATACTTAATTTTAATAGAAGATTCGGGATTTCGGAGTTTGACAGCATAATTCAAATATTAAAGTACAAAAGAATACAATACAATGTTCTGGGATTAATAACTTTAATCTATTGTGCAACAACTGTTTATAGATTGTCGCCGATTACTAGGGAGTAAATATTATACGTAGTGAAAACGCGCTATATAATTGGTTATTAGCATGTTTTGTGGAAGCTTTCGGTTGTTCCAATAACATCTTCAGACATTTGAAATGAAATGCATTTAGCGCTTCATATAGCTTTTTATTTTATCTTGCATAATTTGCTCAATTTAAAACCAGAGGCGTGTATGAAAATAACCTTTAAAATCCATCCTTTGGTTAATTGTAGTAAAAATATTAAATTTCATTTGTTTCGGCTTTTGAATTTGGCGCAAAGCTAAATGAGGACTATCGGCACTACTCATCCCTAATTTAGCAGTATAAGACGAAGGAAGGCATCTAGCCGTCACCACCCACCGCTAATTCTTGGGGTACTCTTTTACGAACGAATAGTGGAATTGACTGTCACGTTATAACTCCCTCTCGAGCATATTTGTAACGCGAATTTGAACCCGTGACCCTCGTATAACGAATCAACAAAGTGAGGAAGAGAACTAGAAAAATCAACAGAACTTCTGGTAAAGTAATTTTTGTTTTAATATTAAGGCACGAAAAGCTTAACTCTGTGGCAATTAAAACTGGCATCAACTTGAATATACTATATCACAATGTCGTAAAGTTCTGGTTTAATATTAACTTTAATATAATTAACGTAACACGTACACCATAAATTTATTTAATTTATATGCTGTTGAAGAAAACCTCGTCTTCTACACAACTCGTTAAATAATTAATAATAATAATAATAATAATAATAATAATAAACAGTTTCACCCAGAAGACTTGTGATGTACATGTACTTTCTTAAGTCTAAGTTTTTCAGCAATTAGGAAGGATTCCGTATTGCCTTTTATTATTATAGTGTTAAAAACAACTCACTTTTAGAAAGCATTCAATGTGAACAATTCAGAGTTGGTTATTAACATATCTATTTAAATAAAATGGATTTTTAGAAGTTCTTGTGGTTATTGTAGTATCGGTAGATATCACTACTAACGTAATATTATGTTTATTTTTCAACTTTTGTGAACATAGTGGTACTTCACATTAAATGTATTGGAAACCTCTTATTAGAACACTCAACAGAAACGATAATATAAGGTGGCCTAAAAGTGATACAAAAAATATTTGATATTCTATATCAAAGCATCTGGAAATTATAAAGTAATACATGTGTATTTCTGTGGCGAAATGAAATTGTAGATAAACTTGCACTTGGCGAACGACTTTAATCTGGAAATAACTGAAAAACGGCTGCTTGATTTACTGGGCATGTACCAAGTTTGAGACTTTGATAGAATAATTTAGTTTTAAAAACTCTAGCATTGAAGGTGTCATGACGTAGTGCACTTTATAAACAAAACAAAAAAAAACAAACTGGAATTTCAGGATATTTGTATGGATAAATTTAATTTTTTGGTAAATGTACCAAACGTGTAATTGACACGCATTCAAAAAATAAGCACGAGTTCCCTTGATCTGTTGGCCTTACCAAGTATCGGTATTTTATCAATTTCTAACTACAAAAATGTTGAATATCGTGACTAGAAGTAAATGTTTGTTACAGTGTGCTGTGTATAATGTGTTCTGTAGTGGTTTTTATTGTTAGGTGGGTTGGTTCGTTTTGGATTATTCTGTTAACAAGAATGCAAAGTCCAGTAGACTTGCCGATGACCACAGCAATCGTCTTCCACTTAATCTCTACAGATGCCTGACTCGTAATCTTAATTTCATAGATGTGCATTCAGTACTTGCTAACTTCTCTCGAACGTACATCATTTTTTCTCTTAGATTTAAGCTATATTTCCTAAACTTACTGACCTAACTGAGGTGACAGGTAAATATATCGCTAACTCTGTTTTTAATAAACCACAGTAACAATAATTCTTCACTAAAATTTTGTTACTTGTCTTGTTTCTTAAATGCTCGAGATTGTTCTAGTTGTTAGTGTACAAGCAACACTGCTTCAAAAGTCCGTTTGGCTAAACAATACACACGTCTGAATTAGAAACTTGGCTTAAAACGCTACCTCATTTCTGGATTGTAAAGTTCATTCAACAATCGATTACACGAAGCATATAAACTTTCTTAATTGTCAGTTCCCATATTGCTCACATTTTAGCATTTATATTCATAAATATAAACACCAGTAGTCGTAATACAACAACTTAACGTGCTTTTTAACTTCTGGTATGGATGACCGTGTCTCGTGTCTAATGTTTCATCGAAACATAAGCTCAGTTTTCGCAAACAAATTAACTCTCCTAACAACTTACTGTGGAGGATTCTGAAATCAATTATTCTTTACTTTAGCCTAATTTGTGTTATCCTACTTAGATTTTTAGATCTTTTTAACTCTCCGAAAGATACTTATGTCAATCCTGCTTAGAACTCAGCAGGATAACTATAGGGAGATTTATAACACTGATTATAACCTAATGATCAATTATTTAATTTCGTGACTCAGTTTCAGATCGTTACATTATTTTGTTACGACTTGGAATTTAAAGTCGTAGACGGCTCGAATTATTTTATCTGGGATGCTAATGAGGGTGCTCAGAGGTAAGAGGATATATATAATACAGTATTAGAAATGCTATAAGACACTGATACTTAGGATTAAACATCTTTTAATCTTTAAAAAAAAACACACAAAAAACCTCTTAGGTGCAGTTATCTACAAATACCAAAGTTGTTCAAATTTGAATAAAATACTGAAAGTCTTTCTTGCAGTCATGAAATATTTGTCAGGTTTTGCTGTTTTATATCCTCCTATACGCAAACAAAACTCCGAAATTGACATAGCAAGTTTTCATAACCAGCTGGTCCAGTAGTTACGGATTATGAGGGGTCTACGTGGAATTATTTGCAATATCTCCTTCATATTTGCATAATTCCGTTAAAAGCTACCGACTGAAAATAATTTATTTTTTTAAGTTTAATAATTCGCATTGTAACTAGTGTTTACAATACTTGCACTACTGAATAAATAACGCAAAGTTCAAACGCAAAGCTTTCTGTTCTGCTGTTTTTCATTGATAAAACTCAAAATGAACAAGTGGAAATGAAGTTTATATCTTGTTTGTTTTTAAATAACAGAAGAATTCGATCACGAGTGTCTTAGATTTTGAAATGTTTTCTCTTATGAATGATTTAAGCTGAAAATTATCTCTATCGCCTGTTTAATACGCAAAAACCTGACAACGTTCAAAGTTCTTTACTGTGACTTGTTGGTCCTGGCATGGCCAAGCGCGTAAGGCGTGCGACTCGTAATCCGAGGGTCGCGGGTTCGCGCCCGCGTCGCGCTAAACATGCTCGCCCTCCCAGCCGTGGGGGTGTATAATGTGACGGTCAATCCCACTATTCGTTGGTAAAAGAGTAGCCCAAGAGTTGGCGGTGGGTGGTGATGACTAGCTGCCTTCCCTCTAGTCTTACACTGCTAAATTAGGGACGGCTAGCACAGATAGCCCTCGAGTAGCTTTGTGCGAAATTCCAAAAAAAAAAAACGTGATTTGTTGGTGATATGCTAGCAATAAACTTGCGTTACACCATTCATTGCCGCAGTTTAATTCGATGCTTTTTTCTCTACTGTATTATTACAATCAAATCTGTAATAATTTCACTTTAAAATCGCCATTATACCTTCTTTATGGCCGAACTCGTAAGCACCTAGTGAGATCTATTTGGATATATCTCTAACTTTTTTCTCATGAGCCATATTTTGTATGTATATTTATGGATTGTTACAGAGGCCTAAACAATTTTACACGATACCCGATAACATAGTACAATAATACTAAAGTAAAACAAAGAAAAACTTATTTAGTGATTATGATGCAACAATGAAAGCGCCAAATCGCATCGATGGAACTATACAACATATTCGTACACTGTTACGTAAACAAATCAATGATAATGTTGCTTCTATATTTAACACTTTCACTATACTTAAACAGTTTATATATCTATATGTAACAGATACAGATGAAGATAATTTTCCAAAAAAAAAAACCCTTTAATTTGTGGAACGTGATTTTGATACACTGAAGCTGCTAGTAATATACAAACATTGGAAATGTTTTGTTTTTTAAAAATGAGCATGTCTCGAAAAATAGTTATATTCTATTAATGTTAAACATTGAAACCATCAGGATTTACTAGCATATGTTGTTGCTGTGCAGTATTCCTGAAAATTGTTGTATCTCAAACCCTTTTATTTATTATAAAAAAAAAAAACAAAAAAAAAAACGTTTTTGTCGTCTCATCTTCCTACTTGTATAATACAATATACCAAAACATTAGAATAATCAACATAAGTGATGTTGATGACATTTAAATAGGTTTCTGTTGTAAAATTGAATTTTATTAATCTTTAATATAGTGTCGCAAGCCGCAGTTTGGGAAACTACTCAAAATAAACAGTTATGTATATTTTATCCACATGTTTTTAGTTTATTTTGTGTTTTGGTGTTTACATGGGTACATATACGATACGTGAAGGGCATGTGTCGCTTGAACTTTATACTTCGTGTTCGTGTATACTAACAGGACTAAATATATGCATAAATACGTTAATATGGCTACTTTATGTATACTAACAGGACTAAATGATATGCATAAATACGTTAATATGGCTACTTAATATCTGCAGAGCCGTCTTTCGTCAAGAAAAGAAAAACGAACTGAAACACGACGCGAATATTTTGTCTCTGTAAATTAGCACAGTTATTGCTCAATGCAGTGTATCAGTTAAATTATCTGATATTGTACGTATACATAGCAATGTTACGTTATTCACAAAAAGCAAACCAAGTTTGTGTGGTGTCTGGAAGCAAAGAACGTGTTAGCATGAACCGAAGATTCTTTCTTTTGAAAGAATAACTTTCGTTCTTAAATTATTTGAACACGTGAGTTACCTGACCTGGTTTCGATTCCCATAGTCTTATTTCTTATCTAATACTATAGTATTGCATATCACATTTTTTCCGTTGAAGCGCGTATTTGTTTTGCCTCATTTTTACCCACTCCTGAACCCCTCCAGGAAAGAGGTGCCACAGTATTAAAACAAGCGTCAAGTTTTAAAAATGAGTTTGTTAACATTAGTGTGAACCTTTACATGTGTGCTAGCATGTTCCATATTGTTGTTCTTAACATATTGCTTTATCGTACAGTTTTGATATTTAACGTTGAAAGTTGTACAGGGTGTTCGGAAAGTCGCTGTGCACCTGTATATTTATTAACAGACAAAACTGCACAGTGACTAAAGTCGACCTTTTACCGGTAGTTACATAAATACTTGGCTTGCTCAAATGGACTTTACGCTAAAATGTGATAGTAACTACTTAAATCGGTTAGATTTTAATTCGTGGGGAAGACAAATACTGAAATTACGATAGTCATCGTTATATATCGTATCATTTATATTGTAAACCTAAATTCTGGGCTTTATTCAAATTTAATGGAATCATTAAATCATCAGTACGGGGTTTTCTTTAGTGTCTAAATCATTGTTTGTTTCATTGTATTAACTGTTTTAAATAATATTCTTATTGGTGTACGTTTTGAAATCTTTAAATATTTGACAATTGAATATATAGTGAACATTCAAATAATTACTCAACTGTTTAAGTGCTACTCGTACAAATGAAAATGTGTGTGTGTGTGTGTGTGTGTGTGTGTGTGCACCAACATTTATGCTTCAAATTCGCTCTACAACCCTGATACTAGTTAAGAATCCTGGTTTTAAACGGAAGGCCTCATTGGCGCTGGATGTGGTAGATAAAACATGACTAAAATTTTATTATACAAGTTATTTTACTATACTCTCACAAATCAGTCATAACAAGCCAAATTCAAAATAAGTTTCGGTTGATAACAGTGCTTTGTGTATAGAAAATTTATTCTTCGAACACGCTGCATGTATTGTTCGATTCTAAGATTTAATGTTGTAATTTATGTAAAATATAAGGCAGTTGAAATTCACATATCTCGTGTTTTATTAGCAAAAAAAAAAAAAAAAAAAAACGCAACCATTGCCCACTAGCTCAGTGGTAATTCTTAAAGCTTCAAACGCAAAAATTGCGTTTCGATCCTTAAGGGATTCAAAACACGAATAGCCCATTCTGAAGCTGTGCTCTTAACGAATTTGCAACGAACCAGAACGAGATAAAATTCTTTAACCATTAAATACTTCCATTAGCATTGTGTGACGTGTTTTGTTCGGTTTTTTTAGTATTTAATAGAAATTATTTCAATTTTTTCCACAGTTCATGCGGTCGCATGACACCACTTCTATGTACGTCAGATATATTTATTTATAATATCGATATTATGTTAGTGCTATTCGGTGTCAACCCTTCCTTGTCTTCCCCTCCCCCTTTCCCTCAGTAAAATACATAATTTATTATGATTTTTAATTGTCTGTTTTGTGACACTAGACACGCAGGTATATTTGAGTTTTTTTTTAAATTTATTTCACCCAGTTTTAATAAACTGTGACAATGTTTTAAGGCGTTTATAAAGACTGATGGTACGATGACGTTGCAATGTATACAATAGTGGAAATTCCTTGATTCTTTTCATCGAAGTTTCTGAATGAATAATTAAATCGAATAGTGATACTGATATTCTTTCCTGAGAGTGGACAGATTCTTCAAGATTGCACAACCTTTGTTTTAAATACCTTCAATATTATGAACTGTTGAAAGGACCTATTAACAAGAAATTCCTTACTGTTAAATTAATGACTTTTATAATTTTTCAGTATCTCGCGCATATGTTTGAAAGAAAAAAAAACTTAAATCGCATTTTCTTTACGAGTACTTAGGCTGGGGTACTTTTGAAATATTTGATGCCCAAGTCGGTTATTAAAGTGTATCTAAATGCTCATAACCTGCATCTCCCTGGCGGTTTAAAACTTTTCTCGAAATGTTTTGATCATCTTTTTCACTAATGATAGTAAACAGTTTAGTCTGTATTTTCCGACAACACCAACAGAGATAGTTATCTGATATCGTAAGTGACGATTCCATTTGTATTGGCTAATATGAATATTTTCACTTGTTTTGGACGTTTCTAGAACTTGTACATGCGGTCTCGGATAAACGAGATTGCAAGTTTTGTTTTTGTGCGACAACTTCTATTACTGACATCAAAGTTTTTGTTTTTTCTTATTGTTATATACATACGTCACCTAGTATCTTATAGGCAATATACATTACTGTTTATTCACAAAGATATCGGTGATCCGTAAAATCAGTATAATGATCTCCAGGCTTTGGAGTAAGTCTGGAAAAAATTCGTACACAAAATACATAAACAACAAATCTTTATTTCTATCTTAGACAAGTTGTGTATGGCTTAAATTGAGGTAGTCTGGTTGATATCCTAACGTGTCAAAGATTAAAAAAACTTGTTTCGTTATGTCAAGTTAAATCGCATTAAACACGCATACAGGCTGAAGTCAGGCTGAATTCCAACCATTTTCAGCCAGATAAAAAATTTAATTTCTTTTACAGTTTATTGCACTTCAACCATATGGCTAGTTTGGATGAAGGAAATCTTCGTGGACTGCTGGTTTGAGAATAAAATAAATTACGAATTGTCTTTTGATGTGTCACGGAAATTATTTATCCGTGTAGAGTACAGTCCGCCATTTGGCAGTTAAATGCAAGTACACGGTGTACGATTTGTAAAAATTCGGTAATTACACTCGAAACGTTTAAAAAGTAAATTGTTTATTGTAATTTGTGAATTTAAAAGAAACTCGTTTCTATGAGACGGGGTGACCAGCCTACAGGTTAGTTTTCTGTCGTATAAAATGTAACGTATCTTAACTTTAACTTCTTCACGATACTGCATTCAATTGTTTCCACTTAATGGCAAAAATCTTATACGTTTATATCCCGTACAACTCTATACACTCAGTTTTACATTGTCATGTTTTAAAATACTATAGAAAACGTTGCTCACCCCCCCCAAGCTTTATGTTGTGCTTCTTTGAAACTTAAATTGTATAATTTGAGTAACTTGAGGATACTACCACAAGGATATTAGGATGTTACGTTTCTGAACGCTTTGTATTTAAAGTTCTGTATCGCCTGTGAGTGCTGCAGAGAATTTTTTCCAGAGAATATGCCTTCTAGTACAAACTTCTGGAAGTTTTTTGACATTTTATATTACAATACAGTTTAAACTGTCACGTTTTGCTCACAAAATATTAAAAAGATAACTTTTTATTTCCTAACAAAAGACGACAGTAAATTACTAACAAGTGTGGTTTTGAAACATTGATTTTTGTTCCTCAAATAACCTAAAAACTTTAGTTTTAAGCAACTTTCAGTGTTAACTTAAACTACACATGGCTCGACAGAAATTAGGGCGAGTTCGTTTTTAATGGTATTTAATTTATTAATTAAACCGCGTACATTATAAAAGCTACTAAACCGGAAAATATGTTTTTTGTACTTTTGCAATATTTAAAATGTGCTTTAGAAACTAGATTTATAAAGTTACTTACCTACCTGTGTTTTTTTTTTCTTGGCCTTTCCATAATGCGTGAACATGTACGTCACACAATTGGACTTCTACAGTCGTTAACAATCGCTACATCTTGTAGTAACTGATATTTCAGAGTAGGTTGAGTGTATTGTTAAGTATTCTAGTTCTACCAGCAGTTTTATATTAAACAATTTGAATCTTTTGAAACTATCCGCAGAAACTCATTTTTTGTTTTTTTATGCAACGGCTTTATGATCTGTCTCGGTTTATTTCGAGGACTAGGTTATCCAAACGGTGTTTTTTGTTGTTAGTTTGTGTGTTTGCATATTCTGCTGAATATTTCTTTTAAACAAAAGCACCACCCTGGGGTACTTGTACTGTACCAGTTGTGGGATTCGAATCTCAAACTTTAGCGGAGGATTACAGAGATATTTGAGAGAAATTTTGTATTTGCTGGGATTGTTTAAGTAGTTAGTTGCTCATTTAGGGGAATGTATTTTATTGTTTTTTCTACCAATGGATAAAATACCTTTTTTTAAAAATTCTGATTGGGAACTATTTTAAGAAATGACTTCACTGATTTGTTTTTCAAGGGTGATTTGTTTTTTATTATTATTATTTCAAGATACAAAATTTCTTTTGATGTATTGTTGCTACCAGGGTAATGTATTTTTAATAATCATAATACAAAAGAACTCAATTAAAAAAAAAAAAAAAAAATCCTGTCATTATAATTCTTAAATACTATTGTATTTTGATACACTGCATAGATATTTGCCAGAAGGATCTTCTAATTTCTATATCTGATGTTCGTTTAAGTCGTCAGTGTTATAATCGAGAAGGTTCGTGAAATATGTTCACATAAAGGAATGATAGATTTAGGTTAAGGAATCGTGATTCAGTTTTGTAATGAGTTATCTCAGCTGGTTAATAACTCCATCGATTAATTGAATAATCTAAACGTTCAAATCTGAGTGAGTTAAGTGCATATACCACTAGTTTAAGAATTTATTTTGAATTTTTGCACATAGAAGACTGTCTAAAGTAGCCGTTATTATTTAACTTATTTTGTGAGCTAATGCGTAATGATTTAGTTACAGTTAATTACGTTTATCGATCTAAAGGAGATAGTTAAGTTTTATGCAACGTGGTAGGAGTCGTTCGTTGTGTTTGCAGTTATATCGATGCTTAACTGAATGTTGATGTCACACTACTCGAATCTTCAGTACTTTTCTCGTTACCTTAAGTATTGTTAAAGCATCACGTCGTGTAGTTTGGAGAATTCCTTAACCCTAGTACACACACTCAAAAATATTACGTTGCCCACACTGGGGGTTATTTTTGACCCCCACCAAAAATATTAACTTTATTTTCATATAAGCAAAGTATAAATTTGGATAAAATATTTATTCTATACAATTTATGCATACACTCTGGGTAACTTTAGGGCAGGGGTGTGCAACATTTTTCGTCGGTGGGCCATATAACCAACTTCATCAATCAAGCGGGGCCACTTAAAAAACAAGCTTATTCGTGTACATGCACAATAAATTAAAAAAAATTCTCAAAATGCAAGCAATAATATTTTATATTTTTGCATGAGTGATCATTTTAGTGCGACACTTGAAATTTAGAGTCCTTGCAGAGCTTGTCAATATCAGCTTTGACAGAAGTGGTTGCCACTCTTAACTGACTGGTCAAATGTTCATCAGTCAGCTGACTTCTACATTTGGTTTTGATGAGCTTCATTTTGGAGAAAAATTGCTCACAGCAGTAGGTGCTACCAAAAAGGGAGGCAATTCTTTGTGCATGACGGGACAAATTGGGAAACTTTTCACGTACACAAGAGTTTGTAAAAGTCTAGCAAACTGTTTTCAGAGAATTTCCTTTTAGTGTCCATGTCAGCCTGCAGTTCAATGAGTTCCATTTGGCAATCATTAGGACTGTCTTCCACTGCCAATTCAAAAGGTTGAGCGAACAATTTCAATCTAATTTCAGTTTGTCTGAAAGCTGGAAATCTGTTTGCAAACTCATCACGCAGCTTTTGTACACTGGTTCCATATTTGGTGCAATCCAGATTAGGAAATTCCAGTTTCCTGGTTGCAAGACATGTAAAATGGGTCAATATGGCTCTTCTCAACTGAACCTGGGAAAAGTTCCAATTTCTTCTCAAAAGCACAAATATGCTCAAACAACTTATTCACAAGTTGACTTTTCCCTTGTAGTTTTAAGTTTAAATCAGACAGATGCTGTGTAATGTCTGTGAGGAATGCTAAGTCATTCAGCCAGTTCTCATTGCTCAAGAAGTCCACATTCTGACGTTTGCTCTCCATGAAGAACTTAATCTCCTCTCGCAGATTCCAGAATCTCTTCAACGTAGCAGCTCTACTAAGCCAACGTACAGCAGAGAAGTACAAAACATCTGAATACTCACTGTCCAGCTCATCTAAAAAAGTTTTAAATTGTCGATGATTTAATCCTCGTGTTCGAATATAATTTACGCATTGGACGACATTTTCATGACTTCTGCAAAATCCAGAACTTTGGTGCACAAGCTCTCTTGGTGAATAATGCAATGGCTTACAACTACGTCTTGTGCTCCAATTGCAGTTAGAAATTTCTTGGTGAATCCATTTGTCCTACCTGTCATGGAAGGAGCACCATCTGTTGTAACACCACATAATTTATAAGGATTCAGTTCAAACTTTTCTACAACCTTAGGCACTTGTTCACAAATATCCTGTCCTGTGGTTGTGGAGGAAAGGCTTGCCATATCTAAAAACTCTTCGAAAACATCAAAGCCTGCAGTAACAGCTCTGATGAAAATGACAAGTTGGGATGTGTCATTGATATCAGTGCTTTCATCCAAAGCCAGACTGAAAGCTTCACACGAATTCAATCTCTCTTCAAAGTTTCTTTGATGTCCTCTGAACAGATCTTTTGTCCTGCGTGAGACAGTAAAGCGGGAAAGGCTAGTTTGCTCCACCAAATATTTTTCTCTGGACATGCATATTCTGTGAATATTGTTAAACAATTTTTAATAAATTCTCCATCACTGAAAGGCTTTCCTTTTCTGCCATACATTCACAAAGCTTAAAACTCAGTTTTGTCACCAGTTCTGAATTTTTCTTGAAAGTGGTAAAACACCTTGTTGCTTTTCAATGGATGTTTTAAATGTTCAATTTTGTCCTTTCGTGCCTGACCAACAATTTCATCAAACTGTGAGGAGTGCTTAGTTGCGTAATGTCGCTTAATATTGTACTCTTTCATGACTGCAATTGTAGTTTGACAGACGAGGCAGACAACACCTTGATTATGTGGGACAACAAGATATTTTGTGCACCATTCACTGTTGAATAACCTTTCCTCATCATCAATTTTTCGTTTCTTAACTGCTGACATTTTACTAGCCCTGAAATCAAAACAAAAATTCTCACGAAAATAGCAAAGTAGAAAAAAACATAGAATTTATTTACACATGGAACCTCTTATGGACAGAAACACATGTTTCTAAATTGGCATCCCGATCATAGCCTTCCGGTACTTAAATTAATTGAGAATAGCAAAATACAGTGTGACCTCGCCTATTCGCGGTTCGCCATTCGCGGGTTATGCGCGAACTGCGTTTTGTAGGTCACAGAGACTGAAAGGGCTTTTCGAGGAGATTTCTGTTGTATTTACTCAATCAAGCCGTTTTATCAATTGTCGTCTTCACCAAACAAGATTAGACTGCTATTGGCTGACTGCCTCAGCTTCCCCAACAACGCAAACGGCAAAGCACAGCCCGGTAACGCACGGTACAATTTAGTGAAATACATAACAGTATGCAATATTGCTACATTATTACTGCATCAATGAGTATAAGTATCATTAGTGTTTGGGAAGCATTTCATATAGTATATAATCGCATACATATACGTTTTAAAACTGCGTCCAATATTCGCGGTTTTTCGCTATTCGCGGGAGGGTAAAGAACGTAACCCCCGCGAATAACGAGGTCACACTGTACATAGAATCAGATGCATCTGAAAGCAAAAATTTTAATAAATTCAGTAAAGTCACAACAATATGCTAAATAATAATCAATTTACCTTCAATCTCTTGTAGTAACTGTAAAAGGTAATAAAAAATTTTCACCAATAATGAATGACGGACAGCAGAGGTTAGGGAAAATTGTCGCCAGCGGCCGAAGGCGAGGTTCAGGACATGACGTTGAGTCGTAGACAATAGTGCTAGTGCACGTCACCTATTCATGCCCTAAGGAGGCCGACCAATCGAATTCGGCCTGCTCCTCTCTAGCAAAGATAATTTTAGAAGTTTGTCGAGTCGAAGCCTGGGAATCCCGTAGGATCGATGCTTTTAAAAAATATTCCATTTGCGTTGGATTACAGATCAGGCTACATGGTTAGATTACAACAACTAGGGCCACACTAAATGGCTTGGCGGGCCGGGTTGTGGCCCGCGGGCCGCCTGTTGCACACCCCTGCTTTATGGTCATTGCAAGCCATTTTACTACATTTGATACACTTTGAAGAAGTTTTTTTCCTTGAATCACGTGTGCATATTTGACACAATTTCCTAACGTTCTCTTCAGCAACTTTTTGTCTTTTTGGAGGGATCACTTCATTTGTATCTTCTTCAGGCAGTAATTCATCAGTAAGCAACTTCAGAAATTCACGTCTTGCTCTTTTTTGGTACTTTGATGCGAATTCTGGATGGTGCTGGCAATAGAGAAGGTAAGCATTGTATGCGGCAGCATCATGATGTTATAAAATAGTGCCATTGGTCACCTTCTGGTCTTTCTTTTTGTGGAAAAGAATCTAACTATTTGGTCTAGTGTATCGACTCCTCCTTTGGTGGAGTTATAGAATGATATTATTTCAGGTTTTCCTGATTCATCATCGATTGAGGGCTCTCTATGCAACGTAGATAAGAATATTCTAGAATGCTCGAGAACATTTATAGTGTTCTAGAATGTTCCAGAACACAAAATTTCATATCAATATATTATTTGGTTGTTTACCAGAAATGTAATTGAGTTTTTTAAACGGGGGTCAAAAATGACCCCCCAATGTGGAAAACGTGAATTTCGACATTAGACAAGGGGTGTATTACCCCATTTGCATAAAATACGTGTTAAACGTATTAGTATAGTATGTTATTAGTATAGATTAAATTAGGTACATTTTTAGGCCCGAAAGTCACACGTTTGATATTTCTATAACAACTTAAACACAAGTGGACCCATTTTTGACCCCCACCGTGTGTATGAGGGTTAATAATCGGCATATACCGACAACCAAATGAGAAGTGAAATCAAGTAAAATGTAAAGTTAAGTGCAATTCACTTAACAAAAGAAAACATGATGTTAACAGATGTGCTAGTTCTTAATCATAACGGGTAATATTTTAAAGTGAGTTTCTCAAATTATTCCTCTTATTTCCATTAAACTGTGAAACTTTCTTTAAAACATCACCCATTAAGACTAATTCGTTATCGTTACGTCGATTGAACTTAGTATTATTGTTCTACGAAATAACCCAAAAGAACCTGTCCTAAGGCAGAACATGTTACAACATTGGTATTAGATGGCAGATTAATTTTGACAAGTGTCCTAAAGCAATTGAATCCGTCTATGTGGACTTTTAACAATAAATAGAACTATTCAGAGTTTGAAATACGACTGATATCCATAGTGTAACGAATTTGTTTGTATTCATAGGTTAACTTGTTCTGAATATATTATTTCCAAACAAGTGGCATTCGTTTATTGTGGAATTTACTGCCAACAAGTCAGGCACCTACTATGAAAGAATCCTTATCTTAGCTTACTTTAAAACCCAAACAGAAACTGTTTGCCTAGAACTTGTATTAAAGTGAAAGTTGTTTGGAGCAAACTTGATTGAATAAACAAATTAACAATGCCAGGTTCAGTCTACGTAACGATAACGAATTGTTTTACGAAATAATACTAAAGAACCTGTATAAACGTAACATGTTACAACATTGGTATTGGAAGGAAGGTTATTTTTGTACAAACAAAATAACTAAATTTCAAGATAGCATCCTGATCACGAAACGAATTTGAAACGTTATGAGAGATGATCAAAGAAAAGGTCAAGAAGAATGACAAAAACTGAAGTTACCATTGTATGGAAACAATGACTAGTTGAACAATTCCACAACCTTTACATTCAAAAGTACTCTGTTCTCTCTAACCTTCCAACGGCTGAGCACTTGTGTTAAGAAGACAGAGTAAACAACAACAACAAACTGCGATTTGTTGGTTGGTGGGAGATCTGTAAAGAAGCGGAGTAAATTGTTTCAATTATTATGACCGAAAGTAGTTACAAAAGAGGACTTGACCAGCTACAGCAATACTGTGTTGGAACGCTACTTAAGAGTTGCTATTGATATGTTTGATCTTGTGCAACAGAATATCTGGTAGGAATGAATACATCATTATGATGAACGATTTCACAAAATGGCCACAAGCATTTGTCGTCCGTAACCAAGAATTAAACTGTATCAAGAAAGCTCCTCGACAAAACTGAATTCACTTCAAGATGTGGGTGTCTGTGTAACTTCACTAATAACGAGAACGTAACTTTTAATCGGCCTTGTTTGCAAAAGTGGGTCGAATTCTTGAAATAAAGACCAGGACAGGTAGCCTTTCATCTATCTTCCTGTCAATGGACATACCACCATACAATTAAGTCAACTAACCATTTATTGGAAAGTAAATTAGAAAACGCGATCAAGATCTTTCTCCGATACTTAAAACTCTGGAATGATATTTACTGATCTTTGGAAGAGAACGTAAAGTGGCATTGGACAAAGTGGCATTGGACAAAGTGGCATTGGACATTTTGTATTTGCATCCAGAGGATAATCACTTGGCAGAGTACTGCATATAATGTATAGAGAAAGTAAGAAGCATCCTTGGAGCCGTACATAATTTTATCAAGGAAGGACTTGTATAGCAAAGATATCAATACTGATGAAACTGAATTCCATTAATGATGTGGTATGGATGTACAATTCCCACTGGAAGAAAGGATGAAATCCAAAATTAAGCAGATGTTGGGAAATACTGTTGTACTGAAAAAAATAAATTGTGGTTTACAGAATTTAGAAGTAGTCTGTCAAAGGTCATCCACCATGACTATGTTTGAAATTATATTGATAAGAAAATGGAGAATAAAATTAGAGAAGAAAGTCAACTTACTGGTTTTATTTGTATTAGTTGAGTTAAAGTGACTTTTTATAGTCCCTGAAGAAGGTTGTAGTATAAACTATTTTTAATATTTTAAAGTTTTGCTGGATTAAGTTAAACGTATGCGCAACTAGTCCCAATTTCTGTGTTAACATTTTTTGTTAACTTGGTCTGATATTAAAGTAATTAAGTTATTTTAGAATACTCTTTGACAAGAAAAAATTATTCACCTCTACTGTTACAATACAAGCTGTGAAACTCGCTTGAGAAATCTGAAGTTAGACAACGTGATTGTTAGTTTAGCTTTAACGCTTTATAATAAACTACCCGACTGAGCCCTGGAAATTTTGTACTGAAACATTATGTAATATTATACACTCGCTTAAAGCAATGAGAAAAAATCAAAGATTCCAATAAGTGACCTCAATTCGCAATAATTAAATTAATAAACAAATAATTTGTAAAAAAAAAATAATCAAATTTGCTATAAATTATCGCTTCAAAAAATACAAAATTTAACACTCGTGCTTTAACTATCGTATTGAACTCAAATATAACTGTCGTTTATGGCTAACAGTGAAATAGATCTAAAGCATTAAACTGCAGATCCATATAATTTTTTTGTTTAGTTATTTTAGAATTTTGAAATTTCTGTGCCAGAAATAGTTTTTTAACGTGTATAATTTTGAATATATAAAAATTTATATTAATAGTTTTCTTAACAGTTTTTCTTCTGCTTTAGATGTGCCATGTAACTGTTCCTTCTTCATTATCATCTGGTCCAAGTTCCTTTATTCCAATGGATGAGGTTAGTTGTTTTTTTGAACAGTTATATGAAATAATTGTTACTAAGTTTACGGCCTTTTGTTATTTTTCATATAATATTTCAACTTTATAACAGGCCCAGCATGGCCAGGTGATTAAGGCGCTCGACTCATAATCTGAGGGTCGCGGTTTCGAATTCCCGTCGTATCGAGCATGCTCGCCCCCCTTTCAGCCATGAGAGCGCTATAATGTGACGGCCAATCCCACTCTTCGTTGGTAAGAGTTGGCGGTGGGTGGTGATTGAGCTGCCTTCACAATAGTCTTACCCTGCAAAATTAGGGACGGCTAGCGCAGATAACCCTCGTATAGCTTTGCGCGAAATTCAAAGCAAACCAAATCCAGTTCTATAAAAATGCTTTGTATAAATTGTGATGAATGCACAAACTTTATTAAATGTGAATCTTCCAACAGTTAGTTTCCTACAACAAGGTAAACTATTGATACTTGTTCAGTAGCTAAACCTGGCTAGACAAAACAATGGAAAAGTGCACTAACGTTAAATAAAAGGAGTTGAAGACAAAGGCCTATTAACGCTAAAAATTATCCTTATTTTTGTGATGTGTAGTTTGTTACTTTTTTTTTTCAGCAAATTCTAGTTATAGAAAGTACAAGTAATAAACGTTTATTTTGGGCATGTTTTGTAATAAATAAATAAATAAATGTACAATATTTGTACCCTAAAATACTCTTCCTTTGCTAACTCTAATTGCGAAGAATGTTGTATTTATTGTTGAACGACATCAGCAGAACGTATTTGGGTATTGATATTAAATACCCAGGAGGGTCAGGTACATTTGACCTCTTCCTCCCTTATTAATTATATAAACTCTCTAACGTTGGAATTCAAAATTACCACAGTACACGGTTTACTATATGCTGGTGCCCTCTATTATTTAACAAAGAATTTTAGAAACGTTTTTACGCAAAAGCAACTAAATATAGTGACTGTAGATTATAAGAAACACAATATTTTAAGTTACTTTGTACATTTCTCAATTCGAGAGAAAAACGAAGCAAGGAAAAAACAAACCTCAGCATATTGTATTTGTATTACCAAAACGTCGTGTAAAGAAAACATCGGTTAGATTCTGTTTGTATGTGAATCCTTTGTCTCAAATGTTTAATAAACAATTATATTTAAATACGTTTTACATGTAGCCAATATGTATTAATGAAGTTAATTTTCCTAAGGTATGAACAAAAATGGCTAGTACATTTCGAATTTTTGTTTTTATTACATTAAACATCTTTGATTAAAACTCCCTCTGTACAAATTATTGTAACTTTGCAAATCTCAAAGATGCAGAACTTCTTGTTAAAAAATTTCATTACTGTTTAAACATTACCTGTTTCTCAGTAGTTTAATCGTGGGAAGTCTCTACACTAACAAAATATGTTGTATATGTTTCTCTTGGTGGAATAATGAACAACAAATCTTAAGTGATTTTGTTGGTTACGTTTGATCTCGCTTAATTTTTTTTATTGATCCGTACATGTTTCAGTGTTGAAGTGCATACGAGAGAAATCTACCAAAATTACTGGCATACTTTTCGAAGCGTTGATGTGTATATCTCGAGGATATTACCCTACATTAATCGATAGTAATCCAACTAAAACCATATGTATTTGTATATTGATAATTGTAATGATTGGAATTAAGACCTATTATTAGACAGATAGGTAAAACAGTTTGTCTCTATTAATAGAAATTCTGTGCACTAAAAATGAGTTTATATATAGTTACTTCGTAGTGTGGAATTCTTTCGACTCCACTTAACGTTAAATGCACGTTCCTCTATGCATTAATGATAACAAAAATAATTTTGAATCTAGAGAATTCACACTCAGCATACGCAATCGCGATGTATCGTGTATAAACCTAACCATTTTAAGTCGGCACGCAAAGCAAAGGTTCAGTTCCGACAAATGGTAAGCGAAAGCTAATCAGTTCTCGTCTGGATCAAAAGGACTTGATTAAGTACACTTTTATAAGCCTTGTATCAATTCTAGACTTGTATCTTTGTTCGCTCACTTCAGTATTTAATGTAGTTTGTTTGTTTTTTTAAACTCTGATATTAAGTGAAATCAGACTACTTCCATCCATTGTTTTCAAGTCCGTTGAGACATTTTCTGTATTTATTAGTGATAATGTACGAAGTAAATAAAATCGCCCCTATATGTCAGAAAAAAAAGGCAAAAGAGAAACTTTGAAAATTAAGTAACAATTACAAAGTACTTTCAAACAGTTTTTATCGTGAATTTTAATCTCCAAGGTACACTAAGTGACTAATATTACATTCACTGTAGGAGAAATAGGTATAGATAAGAGTTGTTTCAACAACAATTTAATTTACACCGTGTAACGTATGTGGAATTTAGTTTTAAAAAACTTAGCACTTTGCTGGAAAACTAACTTTTTTTTTTTTTTTTTTTTTTGTTTCTAGGCTATTCATCCATCAACTGACAACAACGAGGTAAGTATTACTTTCCCATATTTCGTAACTTCTAAAAGGGTTATTCAAGGAAAGTGTTGAAGATGGTGCGAATTTGTTACTTTTAGAAAAAGTGCGAAAGCTAACTTGCTTTGGAAGACGAATCCACTTAGGTTTAAACATTGTTGCCTGAAATGTTTTGTTAGTTTTTAAGGGTAGGAATAACCGAGCACTTTGATCTACTTTATTTTCTTTTAATCCATAGCTGTTCTAGGATCAGTATGGTAAAAGTCTAAACAATATGTTCTAGAACCTGCGTGATTAGTTAATACGTACGCACATATATCCATGCATGTATGCCTACGTGAAATGCGCAATTTTTGAATATAGCGCCCGTATCTTAGCAGGTAACGTTTTGGATGGTTAAAGTACGTTTAATTTTGTTAAAATTATTTTTTGAATTAGAATCTGTCATAATCTGTGTAGCAGAGAATGTTGTATCGTAATTAAAGCTTACACTAATAATTCTCGCATTGCATCGTATCTTGAATATGAGCACGTGGTCGTTGCTCCTTGGGTCATTTTTTGTACAGTTTCCGCACTTTCTATTTTTAAATACTTCGAAACGCGTTGTTAATCAATCTTTATAAAATACGAGAGAGAATTTTCGTAGAAGAATTAAATACGATTTTCGAAATTTGATGGCCATTAAATAACGGAGCACAGATGGTGTTTAATACTTTTATCATGCGATGGGTTTGTTCCCAAGCATGATTTAACCTTCATTTTATGGCATTCCGATATAAATAGGTGCACTTGGTTGGAAGCTTGAACTTATCGCGTTTAGATTAAAAACAGTAACAACAAAACAAAAAATTCATTATCGTTCTTTCTACAAGAAAGATTATCTTTAATAGTAGGACGTGACCGAGTTTTGTTGCACCGAGTAAGTTTGCATCATGTGTGTGTGTGTGTGTATGCATATAAATACGGTACTCTTATACTGTGGTATACCTTATGTGAATTATATAGAAGCTCGTGTACGTGCATCACAAATTCCTACATTTAATACCAGATGCTATAACAGTCAAACTGTATTATGTGCTTTAATAAAATGAACTTTTATTTTCTATCGTCTAAATTAATCGGTATATTCATAGTGTTAACAGTACTTTTGCTAAGATAAATAACGAATTAATGCATAAATAGCTAAAGACAGTTTCAAGTATGTAGAAGAAACGTTTACCAGAGATGAGGAGGCAAATTAAAAGTGAAGGATCTACCAAATATTACGTTAAATATTCAGTTTCCTAACACTTCATCGTCATTTGATATAGACGAATAGGGAATAACTTTTTATGGAGCACTGATATTGCTTTTTCAAGGCCTGCAGTGTGTTTAAGTGTTTTAAAATGGACCTGTAGCAGAGATCGTGTGTGTTCAAAGATGACTTTATTGTAGGACATATCTGGAAGATCGAAGTGAGAAAGATATGATGGAAAAACCAATCACACTGAAGGGGGATGCTTCGGTTCGAATCCCTTGTATACCGTTTCTGGTTGCATAACAAAATGAGTGCGGGAAGTGTAGCCGTGAAGCTAAGTCCTTAAATGTAAGGGGGATAAAAATTAAAAACACAATTTAAGAGGATATTAGTTTTTCATATGGTGTTGAAACACTGGGTAGGAACACTAATTGATATTAAGGAAGTGTTACAAGGTGGTATATACGATCGATCATCGTGCTATCAAAAAGTGTATGAATGGAGTAACATGAGAATGGTGTACAAATAATTTATTAGAAATATTTACAAACGCCGTACATGGTCATAGTGAATGCGGTTACCAATAACAACGGAAAACAAATTGAAATTGACAAAAAGTGAAAAGGTTTTAATTTTCAAACTGATGTTCTTGGAAGCTATCTGAAAACACAACTGTTAACGTAGCATTTGAGCCACTGATAATGTAATGGATACTAAAGTTTCGTTATATTAATACTGTTTATTTCAGTGACGCTTATTTATTAGCGCACTCTGAAGAGTAGTGTGTACTCCGAAAAACTGTTCAGTACGGTGTAAAAACAAATGTAATTACTAGTTGCTAAAAACTAATTGTTTTACTTAAAGTTAGTGACTAGTCCTTACTCCAAATTGACGATTTTCTATGATGAATTTTCCATATAAACTGAGTTTGAGTCTAATAACTTGTATGCAAAATTTCATCTTATTTTTTTCTTTTGAATTAAAGTAGGGATATACAGGCGACATGGGTGAACAGCTTTCTACAATAACTTGATCACTTTTACCATTCATTAGCCAGTGCAGTAAGTGCTTAAACACTTAATACAAACAAGACATCAGTACTAAATTGTTCAACTTAATACGATGGTACTGTAGCCTAGAATTGAAGGTTTTGATGGTCATATTTCATGGATCTTTACGATACAGTAGGAACGCACATTAATATTCACAGTCAAGTTTATAGGATGTCCTAGCGCACGTGTATCAATCTTGTTACGAATGAGGTTAGGAGAGGAAAAAAACATAACGTATAAACTATTGCGATAGTTATTATGCTCTTCCTTCTGACAACTTTAACAAAAAAGTAAAAGCTGTGGTTCTTGTTTTTAACATATGCTCGTAAATAAACCTAACCAGTTCTCATCATCGCCGAAGGTCACATTGCTGATAAGATTTAAATAGTTATTAGAAATAAACACTAAAAAAAAAGTAGTCGTTATGTTGACAAAGGATACATTAGTTGGCTACCGCCTTCGTATGGAAATATACAAGTTGTGTTCAAGGACTTGGGGGAATGGGTATTGTTTTCCAACTAGCTCTCATTAAATAAACGCCAGAGTAACCGGAAGACGATATTGTAAATGTGTGAACTAGCTGTCGTTATAGAAACTCGACTTACTAGAAGATCGTGGTACTCTATTTCTACAGTAAACTATTATAATGTGTGAACAGTAGCTTGATTAACTACTGACAAAACTGAGTTCGTCTTACTTCAAAAACAAGCAGAAATAAATTAAATAAAAGCTACATTAATTGAAAGGAACCCAGGCTACAAGCTTTAGTGTAGGAATTAAAATGTACCCTAATTTGGAGGTGACTGAGGAAGTAGGACCCACATTGCGGTGGGGATACACCGTCTATCCCACTTAACCTCCATTTGCCAGCCTCGCATAAAGTAAAGGAATGGAAACTAGGAGAGCGAAATATGGATGCTCAAGTTCACTATGTCCCGTATGTTATCACCCTTCACTGTTTGCAGACAATTGTAGGAAAGTGACTATTCTATAAAGTAAAAAGAGACAAATTAAAAATAAAGAAAAAAAAAAATGCTAATAAATTAAAATGTGTGTGTAGTAACTTAATAAAATAAAGGAATGCGTTAGGCTTCTTATTCGAGCATTCTTTCTATTTCATCTCTGGTGAAACTTCAAACACAATCAATACTTCAATTATCTTTCACTAAAGAAACACCAGACTTACTGGAAGGCCATGAAGGTGTAACTGCATTTTTACAGAGTAAACCTTAATGTGTGAGCAGTAGCTTTAGATCTGTAACACTTGTGTACTAACTGATACAGTAAGGTTGGAATGAGGCCAGGTGATTAGGGTCGCGAGTTCCAATTTCCATCGCACCAAACACGCTCGCCCTTTCGGCCGTGAGGACGTTATAAAGGTTACGGTCAGTCACACTATTCGTTGATAAGGCTATCCCAAGAGTTGGCGGTGGGTGGTGATGACTAGCTGCCTTTTCTCTTGTCTTAAATCACTAACTTATGGACGGATAGTCCTAATATAGCTTTGCGCGAAAATAAAAAATTGAACAAACAGTTCATAAATCTGTTGTTCAGTTTACTATGAACAGTAGATGTGAATTTGTCAAGACGTTAATGGGTGAAACTTGTTCATTATTATTTGCCTGTATTTGTTGTTTAAAAAAGGAGAAATTAGAAGGAATGCATAATTTAAGATTTTAAGTACAAAGATATCTGTGAAAAGTACTGTTAGTAGTTACATTTTTTTTTTTTTCAGGAACGTTTTTAAGTAATGGGTAATTTTGTTGGAAATAGGATCCTGAAAGTGATTTATCTTGAATGGATAATTTAATTTGTAGTGAAAAGATCAAATTAACAGACGACAGATGGTGCTAGCATCTTTTTCCTGAAGTACTAATCTAGAAGTACAGTTAACTTTTTCTTAACTGTTTTAATAATATGTTATTCTTCTTATTGTTATTACTATTGTTAATGTTGTTAATAACACATTGTATGCAGAATGTGTACTTCGAACTGACAAATGTAATATAGACAACTTGTATTACAGATATCTATTATGGTCAACTCATAATAAGACCAGCTGGTTTAATTTCTCATGCTACAGTGATATCTTCATTTCACTTTTGTTAAATGACTACTGCAGTTCATGGCTTGTTTTGTCAAGTTATCAGTACATAACATTTCTGAGGGAGAAGACCTTGTAGGTAATCGAACGCAGTAACACATACAGTATGACCTTGTCCTCTGTTGTCTCTAGCTTGTGATTCCAACTCCCAGGTGGATCAGTTGGTTATTATTCTATAATACTAAACCCCCAACAACAATAACCGTAGCCTATCTAGATCATGTAACTTGGTTGTTTTTAATATTCCTTATTCTTGTAGTGACCTTCTAGTATTCGTAATGCTTATCTACATTACGCGATATAACTAAAGATTTAGGTCGTCTTTCGTTTACTTAATATTCAACAGAAATACCACAATAGGTATACTTGTAATACGACACTTTCGAGAGGTTTTATAGGATCTGGGCTGATTTTTAGTATTACGACAAATGTTCGCTGCGGTAATCCAGTATATATCCATGAGTGATTATATGTTGCTAAATGTGCTTTGTTTTCTACTAGTCTCTTTTTATAGTGAAAGCTAGTATTATCTTATTAAAGCTATGCTAAAGCACCCAACACCCTAATCCCCGAATGATCTTCTGTGGTAACTATCTCGTTACTTTGCGCACGTTATAATGTGTCTGATAAACATACCATCCATAACTTTTGGGTGCTATTACCTCAAACATCTTTACTTTTACAAACTCTCCTTTTGTACTTTATTGACAAATGGCATGAATTTTTAATTGTTTTATATATGTAGTTAATTATTAGTGAAACTTCAATAATTTTATATACATAATCTATTATGTATTTTATAAATGTAAATATTGCAGGTATCCTACACTTTACAACGTTTACAATATAAAAACAGCTAAAATGGGATAGAAACTTTTTTATGTATGTCTCTTTATTTTAGCTGTTTTTAAATTTTAGTATTAAAATACACAAGTATTTGATCGTAAAAAAATAGTTGTAATGTGATGGTAAATTAGTCTTCACAGTTTCCGTGATATCTGAAAATGCATGTGTATACGCGCACCGTATCAAAGCATAGCTCGTATATTTCCGTGTAATGCGTTGAACTTGCCATCTGTTTACAACTTGTACTGTAGCTTCCAACAGCCGCCTTAGCAACAGCATGGATTATTTTCATTGGTTAGTTCAGCGCTTCCCTCCTGCGTCTGCAACTGTGGCGAGTTGGTGACACCCTCCATCGCCTGATTTATTTTCATGAGTGATATCGTACTTGTTTTGTTTGTTGATGACTAATGTTTGTACAGGTTTTCGTTGGGACCAAGATCTCCGAAGGTTAGGAGGTTATTGAATACGAGTGTTTAATGTGCACTCTGTTTTCGTCTAGTTGTAGCGTGTGACCGAATGATTAACAATGTGCGACTCGATCGATTTCTACATGAAATATTTATGAAACGTTTTACAACACACAAATAATTAAAAGGCTTGTTCTCTGCTTGCAAATAACTATTATAGGACTAGTTTATTAATAAAACGCTGAGAAACTAGTGTACCTATGATTCGGTTGGATAGTGGTTCCCAACCTATTTTAATCGGAGCCTCCCGTGATGCGAATTAAAAAAACAAACCAACCTATAAAAATACCACTCCCCCAAATTCTTTAGCATGATGATAGAAAAACGGTACTTTAGTAAAAACAATGGCCTCTCCTTCCGATATACTCCATTTAATTCATTCAACAATTTTTATTGACTTGTTTACTTAATTAATTCACCATTTTTTGTTTTCGCTCCTTTTTAACGGCCCTTCAATAGCTTTACGGCCCCCATGGATTCTTTGGCTCCCACTATAGGAAGCGTTGGTATAGAAGGTTGTATACAACCTACAGTAACATTTTGTATGTTGTCACATTCTCTGGCCATCTATGTGGCTTATTCTGCTTTAAAAAAAAAAAACATGCGAGGACTACACTTCGATATAGTACTCCGGAACATTGATTCGGCCGCGAAACTTAGGTTTAGAGAATGTTATGCAGTGCATGATTTCAAATAACAGCAGCAAAGAAAATACGTTTTATTTGCCTGTTTTTTGGAATTTCGCACAAAGCTATACGAGGGTTATCTGCGCTAGCCGTCCCTAATTTACCAGTGTAAGACTAGAGGGAAGGCAACTAGTCATCATCACCCACCGCCAACTCTTGGGCTACTCTTTTACCAACGAATAGTAGGATTGACCCACACATTATAACGCCCCCACAGCTGAAAGGGCGAGCATGTTTGGTGGGACGGGGATTCGAACCCGCGACCCTCAGATTCCGAGTAGAACACCTTAACCCACCTTGCCATAAGCGACCGTGAAGAAAATATAAGAATGGATACAAGTGTTATTAAATATGAAATTTTTAATACTTTTAATCTAAATGTCTGCATACTGTTGTTAATTACTGCAAATCAATTTAGATTTCGCACAGCTTTACGGTAGCCGGATGCTGTTATGAATTATTGTACTAGTAAACTCCGCTTCTAATTATTTGATTAGCGATATTGTTTTTGGTTCAAGTTGCATAGTAGGCCTGCTTTTCCTTTAACAAAAATAGATTAAAATATCAGTAGGAAGTGCAATGCACGAAAAATTAAAATAAATCGTGATATCCCAGACTCTCCTAGTTTCCTCACTGTATTTCTTCTATAATCCGTTTTAGTGCGAGTTAGACTTCGACTGTAGTTTCTGTTCTTTCTTAGTACCTCGCCTCGTAATAGGTAAAAAACTGATACCCTTCATGCTAAACTTAAAAACAGAATGAACAAAATATGACTGTTTGATGGTAGGCAATTGGAGGTTATCAAAGAGAATATAAAATCAACTTCAATTTGTTTTTGATCCCAAGCACTGTAATCGACAAACAACTTCAGTATCTTGTGATGATGAAGACTTAACCAATGAGCATTATTCTAACAGGTGGTTAAACAATATTTTAATTACCTTTTTAAAGTTGGCAAATTCCCGTGTTTTTAAAAGTAAACAACTTTGACATTTTAGTTGAAGACACTTGTTATTGATATTAGATATTTCAAGTTATTGGCTGGGAAAATCTTGAAGGCTAATATCACAGTACATCTTTACATTTTAGGGATATTGGAATAAATAATGTACTCGTAAAGGCTTAACAAACGCAACTACTTTAAACGGCACTTTTGCATTACTCTCATCATATTGTGTGCCTAATTCACTAAACTAGATTTTGTTCAGTGATAATTCCAAAGTGAATTGGGAACTCAAGCGTTTTAGGATAGACTGTATAGATTGTGCATGTTAAATCAACTCTAGACACGTATACTGAAACCATTGTTCACTTAAACTTCTAAATTCTAAAAGCGACCAATTCTTACAAGAATTATGTAGCTGAAGCTAGTGCTAATGGTTCACACGTCATCAATTAGGTTGATTACATGGATTAGAACGTGTTTTCTTTAAGTATCGGGGCTTAAAGCTAAAAAAATCGTGATTTGAAATCTGTGGTGGGCAGAACTCGCCTAGTTGGCCAATTGTATAACTTTGTTCTTAACAACAAAAACCTTTAATCCTTAGAGTTGGAATACTGTAGGTAACAGTTTCAGTTGCTGATGATCGTTGTTTAAGGGTTAAAGATGGTGTATGGTTCTTTCTTCGTCGTCGTATCTGGTCATGGGTTCAGTTATTTAGTCCTGCAAGTAGTTTTCAACTTCACTGTGATTCGCTGTTCGAGTTCATATTTAATTATTTATATAAAAGGTGTTAGTTTTTTAGGGTGTCTGCTGCTCGCCCATTTGATGAAGTAACTAACACCATTAACGAGGCCCAAACACCAATGGTAATATCTAAAGCGATGATAGTGTAGTATCTAAAATTACTACAACACTTATTTTATAAGCTGCAAACCGCACTTTCTTCGGTTATGACGATTCTGAATTGTTTCATAATTATGACCCTTGCACATATACCAGTAGCACTTCGTTCTGTATAAAACGTCACGGTGTATTGTTTCAAAGGTGAAGCTTTTATACATGTTTGTAGTATTTCGAAACGTTCTTACTATGACGTCCATCTGCTAGCATCTTGGAAAACTTAAGATGTAGTTTTACGTGTCTTGTGTGGTCGTTGATGTCACAGAACATTGTTCTTTTTCTTTTTTCACAACTATCTTATGGTTCGAATTTAATATATTCAGCCTTAGACCCATCACTTTAAATATGCGCCTTCTAACCTAGCCTAATATGTTACTACAAAATAGACCTTTATATTTTGGTCGTATTCTATAATGTGAGCTATAAAACGTCTCTAAAGTAATAAACTTTATACAGTGTTGTATTCGTGCACCATAAATGTACAAATTATACCTATTTCGTAAGCTTAGCAATAAACTTTCAGAAGCAACATTAAGTATAATTTTTAACGTGTACGTGTAATACGTGAGGAATAAAATTTACAGTTCTCGTGACTTTGCTGTGTATACGACCATCTTGAAAAAGACATCTGTGGGAAGAGGAATTATAAAGGAGAGCAGAATGGCTTTAGATTTACAATATAAAGTTTACACAAGTATCTATTTCTTTTCTTTAGTAGTTAAGTATCTCGGCTACGTCCATTCGGACAGTGTTTATTGTTGAAAGACGTTTTGCTACTGCACTTACCAGTGTGTTTTATACCCTCACTGTTAGTCTGGAGTAATTTGAGAGGGAAAGAACTCCTACTTTATTGGATATTTTAAAATTTAAGGATCTTTTAAAGGTCAACGCTACCTTCACCACAAGCTCTCTTGTCTCGACCTGGTTCGGTATTTTGGTGTAAAGTCGAGGTCATCTTTTGCGAATGCTATCAACATTGTCTTACGACGTTCGTGGTATTTGTGTTTCCTGCAGAAATCAAACGTGCGCTCCTAAGTGGCTTTTAAATGTAGTTATTGCAGGAAGTAGGGTTCCAGAAATGCCAAAAAGGGTTCTGATACGGTATGTTAATGCTTTTCTAATTCTACTTTGGGACTGGAAAGGTTGTATCGTCTGTGTGTGTGTGTGTGTGGGGGGGATACTTAGCCATAGGAAACAATGAGCAAAATGAAACATTTCAGTATATCCCTGTATTTTATTACCATCAAAGCTACTAGTTCCATATTTGTAACGTTACCTGACCTAACGAATATACTCGTACAGATAATTCAAGTCCAAAATTAAAATACGTTCTTATGCTTGATAATAAAATAACAGAAAATTTAGTTGGTTTTCAGTCCTGTTTCTAATTATAAAACCCTCTATGCGTGCAACAAGGGGAAACTGAAGGGCTTTCACTTCTGTGGTTAAAATTTGAGCAAAAAGGTGTATACTACGCCATATTTAGATAGCTGGATAGCCACCTCTAATCTAAATTACTTAAACTATAAAAAGTGCACTGTGTTGCCTAGTAACCGTTATCATGAACGTGCAAGGTATTTACGGCTTTGTTTCAGTTGCAAGTGTTTTGTTTTTCAAAACAAATCTTCACATGTAGAATACTATTGACGTAAGTAATGACTACTTGTTTTGTGTACTGGTATACCATACATGTTCAGTAAATCTATATGTAATGTAATAATGAACAAATGTTTGAAGAGATCCTAATTATTATTTAAAAAAACAACTAATATATATATTTAGAAATTAGTAGAGTGAAAGTGAGCTAGAAACCGAATTTTGATACTCGTGGGCACAAGTGCTCATTGTGCAACTTTGTGCTTAATTCTCAAACACTATCCTTCAAGCGCAGAGCTACACACTACCCACCATGGGTATCGAAACCTGGTATTAGCGCTATAAACCCTCAGACTTGCAACTGAGCCAGTGGAGGGACCATGAAGGAGAAATAAACAGTTTTTTTTTTTTTTTTTTTTAATAGCCATTGGTAAGGTGCTTACAGAAATAACGCTCAACTTTTTAAACTTGAAAATTATTGTTTTGGTGGACAGGTAAAATAGTTGCTACTTAATTACTCTGGTCACCTCTATCCTAACAAGAACATTCGCAAATTGCATACATTCATCCCGCTGCAAAATTTTGGATTTTTATTTCAATGTGCCTATAAAATTTGGTTCTACTCCTTTCACTTCTTACACAGTTAGTATCAATAAACTGAAAAAATGCCTTGCATATCCCCACAGACATGCATACTGAAACAAATGCAATACTCTTGCTTCTCCCCCACGGTACATGTATCATAGTGGTTCATAATAGGGATCGCCCAGTAATTTTACAAAAAATGCAACTGAAAATAAGACATGAGGCAAAAATCTTTTTACAAAGCAACTTGTTCTTGAAAAAACACACCAGACTTTTTTTTTTTATCCCAATGGCTAAGGCTCCTGAAATAATAGCAAAAACAAACTTTTTTTTTTTTTCCTATTATTATTCCGTAAACCTACAGAGAATAAAACTCAACTTTATTCAGACCTACTTGAAATACCTCCTGTGCGGGCCGTAGAACTATCTTGATGTACCTTCTTGAAAGAGAAGGATAGATTCTTTCAATATGTTCATCGCTACTGGCAAACATTCTTTTCGAACCCATTGGAGCACCGAAGCCTACAGCAAAAACGATTAAGTAAACTTTGCCAAATCTTATGCACAGCTATTGAACAAACTTTTGCGAAGGTTGTAGGACTAATTAAGTTAATTTTGAATATTGAGATTTCCACCCTCTAAAATTTTGTAAGTTCCTCGCTATCAACATCAGCTCTTCGAAGCCATTTAAGCATCTTTATACCAGTTGGAAACGCTTGGTTTTATTAGAGTAAATAATGTATATATTTTAAATTCCATCCCTTTTTTTGATTTATTGTTTTACAAATCGCTACGAGAGGGGGGACGACTACGAATGTTTCACTGAAAACTGAACATTTGTAATGAATGTATTCATTGTGTCGTAGGGCATTTTAAAATTTAGTGCTTTCGTTTGTTTTTTTTTTCACCGTAAAGAATTTTTGTAAGTCCTTTACTTACCGCCGTTAAAAATCTTTGGTGTTTTATTAATATGTATCGTTTGGAAAATAATTGTGTAACCTTACAGTGCATCAGTTGGGAACTGCCATGTTGAAAGTTCATTTCTTGTTCGCATTTGTACTTTCCGTGATTTTCTGCGACTATTTTGGCAAGTTTTTTTAAAAAGATTACTATAGTAGTTTTCTTCATTCTTATGAGTGAATTTTACTGACTTTCGTACCTTGCTGAAATCATAAATGCGTATTTTACTATCTTTTTGTTTTACGACCTATAGTAAAATCGGCTGAGCATTTTGCACCAAACCTCCGATAATTGTATGAAACACTTTGAATGCCCATGACCTATTTAAAAAAAGTGTGAGTGTAGTAAATACGATTTTGTTGTGAACAGTTTCCTGTGTACTCGACGCTTTTTAAACGCGTATTTACACGAAACCGCGGACACAAAACCAACTGGCTCATTGAATAATGGTTGGGTAAGAAAAGCTAATTCAGCAGTAAACTATTGAAATGTAACACTTAAATGAATGCATATGCACGTATGCAGCTTAAGATTTTATTTTCCATAAATAAACATTAAAAACTTAAACATAACTAAATTAACTTTAAAGAGGGAAATATGAAACAAAGTACAAAAACAAATTGAATGAATTTGCAAAGATATTTTTAAGCCTACACTAGATGTTTTGACTATTTACAGTATTTATCAATTTTAGTGGAGCCAAAATACGATATCGTAGCTTGAAAATAATGTAGACACTATTTCCAGCCTAATTTGTTTACTTTTTGTTTCTTTAATTTTCGCGTTACAGAGGCATAAATTTTTCTACGAAATCGAGCGCTTCTTATATATTTATGTGGTATAACAGTAATTGTACTGGTATGGATTTCGTTGTAATTGTTTAAAACAAAAACAAACTTTTTCGATCCGGCAACAGCATCTTTTTGAAAAAATCAAGTTTGTTTGAGATCTTCATTCTTGAAACAGATTTTTATCTTTCTTTAAAAGAAGTTTTACATTGAACAACGTCACTCATTTTGGAAAGTTGAACAGTCATTAAAACATTCTCGTACAGGTGAATAAAGAAACTTTCTTCTCTTTTAGTCTAATCTTCATCCTGTTCAAGAGCGTTCACACTATCGCATCTATGCTGCACCAAATAGCTGTTTTTCAAAATTTTACATCTGAATTTTGCTTGGAATCAGTAAATCATTTTAACCAGCGAGTCCAAGTTATGAATTACGATTTCTTATAAACATGTAGAATCAAAAACTTTAAAGCACCAGTAGAGTTTAGCTGTGACTCCTCATACGGGCATCCAACAGAATGTGATCAGATACTTGTAATCTCCTGAAGATGAGGATAGTAACAGGTCCGTGAAGTAGTTGTCGAACACTAAACCCACTTGTCTGAATTACTTTCCCTATTCTTTACATGTTCATTCCATCTTTAAGTTGTTTTTTAACCAATACATCCAGATAAATTTTTCAAACTTACAAACTCAAACTTTTACCTAATCTTTGCTATTTGGGTGCTCAAAAACAATCTCGAAACATTTATCTTCAGTCAGATATCAGTCGTGCATAAATTAAATCGTCTACTTGTTCCCCTTATAGGCTTGACTATCTAGTCTGTCACCCAGGAATCCGTAGATAGTTTGCTAAACATTTCAAGATCGATATTTCTTTTCTATGATATAACCCATACTTCAATTATCGATGTGATTTAGTTTTCAGTGAAAAGCAAAACAAACTTTTTTTCAATACTTATTTATCAAACCTTATTTGTAATGCTAAGAAAGATCAATATACATGAAAAACATGAATACTTGCATTGTACCATTGTTTTTCTTGCGCAATTTGTGACATTTTTATTCTTTCAGTTTTGTACCAACTTGATGTTTTACTCTGCATTAATTTACAAAAACTGCTAGTGCGTAGCTTCTGTTTGTCATTTATGTAAGTACTACTGTTGGATATATACAAATGTAAGTTTTTAACGTGAGCATTATGCTTTACGTAGTTTACATAGCGCGAGTGTCATACTTGGTAATTTTTAGAAGTGGTTCTTATGACAAGTTTGTTTACCACTCATCCGTTGTGTAGATTGTTATAAACTGGTGATTTTTTTACAGTAGTAAAATTATTGCGTCACATTGCTAGAACCTTAGTTTTACCACAAATGTTTCAGTTGTGCACCGGTATTATTAACTATGAAATGAGATAAAAGGAAATACAAGAGACGCGAATTTTATACCTTTACGCAGTTAATTTTAACTTAAAGCTAAAACTAAATTATACGTGTAAAATAGCTGACAGTTTGAGAGAAGTAATTAAAATATTAACTTGCCCCTTGTCCTTCTCTTTCGTAGACCTAATTCTAGCCGATGTTTATCAAAAGGGTGGAAGAGCAATTTTACAAATCACAATTTTAAACCTAATCGAGGTCTTTACTTTTGTACTATACAATCCAAGTACACAACCACAACATCCACCAGGTTTTTTCTTAGCATTCGAAGTAGAACACGGTGTTTGTTTGACATAGTGAACATTATCAGAACACGAGTTTCAGTAATCCACTTCCCTGTTCAAATAGACGATTTTCCCGGGGTCCGCCTTTTCTTTTTTTTTAATATGCTTCTTGTCGAAACTTGCACTTGTACGTATATCTGCTCTTGCTGTACACTTTTTTTAATGTTGTATTACACTGTCCTACACCAGTTAGCCCTAATTTGCTGCTTCAGTTTATTCGAAAATAAAATAACTTATGCAAATTAGTTAATTATCTTAGCGTTCAAACAGTTGTGTAACTGAACGGTTTAGTCTTGAATGGAGGGAACCTTTCTCCAATAAATTTTGACAACAGAACGCTCGGAAAAGACATGTTTTGTCTTTATACACATTGGAAATGGACAAATAAAACTATATATATATATATATATATATATATATATATATATATATATATATATATAGATTTAAATACGTGTAATCGTTATCTGGTATTGATGATTTATGCACAACATTAATTGAAATGCCCTTTTTCCTTCTGTTTATTGACTTCCATGTATATATATAATCTATCTTTTGATTCTCTTAAATTCTACGTGTGACAAATGTTGCTATTGCTTCATGTATCTTTGGATTGATATTGTACATAATTTTACCAAATTGTTGCTTTCATGAGTTTTATCTTTAGTATTTAAATTATAGAAGGCTCAAACTTTTTTCCGTGTCTGTGAAGTGGCAAAAATCTGAGTGCTTTCTAAAGGTGAGCCTTATAACATTAATATATAAGCTGGTTGTGATTGGGATTTTATGTTATTGTACTATAGTTTGTCTACTGTGCTACCATTCAATGCCTTACTATTATAATGGGCAGCTGGAATACCAACCTTAAGAGGTAAATTTATCTTGTTTACCCCCTAAGGTAGTACTACCTTATTTCGTGTTGTTTTTTATTGCTTTTTCTTGAGCAGTCATCTTCCCACAGGAAGCGAAGGGGGATATAAATGGAGGGCAGCGTAGGCTTAAGCACCCACACCTCACTCTTCTAATTTCTATTAAGTTATTTTTATGAATTTCTTCGTGTGACGCTGGCGAACGGAGATTGAGATTGATAGACGGTGTATCCCCACAACTTCCCCAGTCACTTCTAAACTTCTGGGGACATTTTATATCCCACATCATAGCCTGGTGTCGTGGGATCACATAAATTTATGCAGCGTCTTTTGATCTTTGTTTGGTCTTGTTTTTGCTCATAATATAAATGTTTCAAAATAGTTTTTCCCAATACTTAGCAAAACCGTCTGTTCACTGTTTGAACATTGTTACATTTTCACGAGTTTGTCAATTGTGTTTTAATAACTTTTAGGAGAGTGGCATATGAAAAATTTCCAGAATATTTTTTTGGCATAAAACGTTTTCAAGTTTCACACTTCTACAGACGGGATCGCTACCTAGGGATAGGGATCAGTCCAAATGAGTCCTGAACACAAGTTTTGTAGTCGCGGCTCGTAGAACGGCTCAGTTTTTAGTTTCTGCTTTTTCTCAACTGCAAACTTTTTTAACTCGTCTCTTGACCGATTTTATATCCAAATACAGCCTCGGCTATTGAAAATTCCTTCTTGTTTGTTTTTGATAATGGGATTTGTAAGTCTAGTTTACCTGTGCTTTAACACCCAGTCTGCGAGTCACTGAGATTGTTCTCAGGGGATTAGATGAAGCTATAAAGATGTCACCGACTCCGATATTTGAGACATAAAAGCAAATGTTCTGCAATAATGTGTTTTAATCTATTAATTTTAAAATAAATGTTACTGTCAAAATAATTTGCCTTTTTAATAATACCGCCAATATAGCGAAATTTAAGGGGTTGACCAAAACATTCCACCTGTTCGTTCAACTTGAGCTTTTCTGGGCTATTTCTATCCACACAGTTCACGAAATATGCAAATACGACTACTGTATAGAGCCGAGGAACCAGATATTGTATTGCGCAACATGTGCAGCCACTTTGTTGTGTTTCAGGTGATATTTTAGTATAGTTCAGGTTTTCTCGCTCATAGTTTAGAAACTAGTGCGAACTCAACCACACTGCAGGACATCTCATATCTCGTATGTCGCAAGAAACTCAAAACTCTATTCAAATTTAAAACAAATTCCAAAAATATCAAAAACGTTATTTTGTGGATCAACCTCCAATTCCCCGTAATTCCGTAAACTCGTAGAACTGGTAAAAATTCAAACACGCTTTTTTGTAAAAGATGTAAAATCACCCAGTTATGGTGTTATTTTCGCTGCGTATACGAATTAAAGATTTGGCACATTAGGAAGATTTATCTAACTTTTTCACATTACGTATAAGAGAATGAGAGGGAAATGAAATGTATTAATTTCTTAAGTTACTTTGCTAGTTAGGGTACTAGACAGTGTGCAATGAAATAACACTTTACAATTTGTATTTCATATGAGTTATTTATAATGGGTTTGATTTCTCGTTTCAGTTCCAGTTTTCTTATTTCAGACTTAAAATATTTTGATTCACAAAAGTTCAATATTTTAACAAAAAGAATAGTGCTTGTTTTAATCGCGAGATTGATTAACGTTGAACAGCCGACCTGCATACGACTTTTTTATCAATACTGGAAGAAGTGACCATTGTTTTCTCTTCAAGTATTATAGTTCAAGAAATACATTTTGTCCCTATGACCAAAGGCTTGTCGAGCGACGTTACCGGTATAATTGAATAAAATACTGTCATAAGAAAAAAATTTTCGAAAACTCGTGGAACTGTAGAAAATATGCATACTTTGTATGTCGTGCGTACCTCCTACAAATGACGTTAGTTTGGAATATTACGGTAGCAAAACTTTAGTTATACCTTAGTTTTTAAGGCATTACGTTTCTAAATATTAACGTATTTAGTGCATTATAAATTTAAAGAAATGAATATTAAGCTAAAATAGCTCTAACTTTCAAAATTAAGGATTCCTTCTGTAAATATTCCTTGCATGTTCTTATACAAATATTCGAAATAAAATGCAGTTTCTCTGTCTTGATCTTCTAAAGACAAATTTGTTTGAGTAGAGAACTAATTCAAAGGACGAATCAGAAAATACAACTGCAAAATTTGATTTTTGGAGGAGGGGACAGTATATTGCAAAATCGTTGGTGTCAGTGTAATTTTTGTTTATGACAACATAACGAATCGGATTCATTGTCATAATCATTCATTTTGTCCTTGTAACACTGCTCCATTACAAGATAATCATACATGTCATTGGAACATTTGTTGCATTTTTTAGTGCCTGAGTATTGTTGCACCTGATGTTCTCTTGTGTCATATGTACCATGAATTTCCCTAGTTATCATGTTTGTCATACTACGATAACAGGAAAATAAAAAATATCTGTAAAAGTGCTGATGTCATCGTAATGAAGTCTTAATAAAGCCGATATATATGACCTTATTTGTTAATATTTACGTTGACGTGGTATAACTCTTTTTATAAGAATGGTAGTTTTGTTTAATTATTGAATAACTTGTATGGTCACTTTGTTTTTTTTTTTTTTTTTGTTTGGCTTTAACCTTCAAATCTAGCGTTCAATTTACTACTTATCTAGTGGAAAGTCTAAATGGGTCGTGTAACTTACCTTGGACGAGTCTGAATTATGTTGTATGCGTTACGGTTTAAGGTTTCAAATAGTCAAATTTTAATTTAAAAGTTAATTCAATATCAGTATATATCAACTTTATATTTGTCAACAGATTGATACACACAATTTTCTTATTTTAATATACAAACAATACAATTGACACAAACGGTTATTACAAATAATAATTTACATATAACGTTTTACAAACTATACTCAGTCTTCTAGCTGTTCTAGAACTGATTATTTTATTGACGGTTCACGAGGAGCGAATTTTGTTTATTTTTACACTTCTAATGGCTAGCCTCGCGCCGTTTATAAGCTGGCTCTTCTCCGAGGTAAATATATAATGTTCTCGTGGAAATAAAGTTCACAATTCACTGGATTAAACTGTTCGTAATGTTCGAAATCTATACATGTTTCTGGTCAAATATATTTTTCGATTAAAAGCGTTTATCACAATTGTAGCTTCCAAAGTTTAATAAAGGTCTGCTGCAGTCTGTATACTATATACTGTCTCCTTGCTTTTTATGATGTCTCTTTAGATTCATTGTGAGATTCTCGAAAATTTATCGGGCAATAATACTGACAATCGCTAATCTTACTTAACATGCATAGTGCATTGTTGATTCTTACTCTAGAAAATTTTCTACAAATTTATAGAACGAGCGGGAATTTCACAATATGCATTTTAACAATATACGTTATACGCACTTCTAAGTATATTTTAAAATTGAAACATTGATTTAAAATAAATGTACAACAGTAAATCTATTAGTAACTAAACTTTTTAAATGTTCAACTAAATTGTAACAAAATGTATTAACAGTATTTCTGGGTTTAATATATGTGTGTGTAAATGTGTGCATTTCGTTTTTTGCAGTAATGGCTCTTAAGTGTTCTACTAGTAGTGAATTGTATTAACTATTTACTGGTTAATGAGTGTATTTTAGTCATTTCGATGGGAAAGGGGTTAACTTAGGATTTGCAGTTGTTGGATATCGCAAGAAAAATGTTTTTTTAAGATGTGTATCGCGTGACGTGCATAATTTTATAATTTAGAACATAGTTCACCATGTAATTTAAAATAATACATATTTGTTACAAAACTTATTTGTTTATATTAGTGCTAAAAAGTACTTAGTCCAACACACTTTAAGTGAGTAAAAGTTTACCAGATGTTCAAATAAAAGAATAAGATCATGCACAATAAATTATCCATCACTACTCGTGAAAGCCTAACGCTACATTAAAAATGGAGCGACACTATACAACGATATTTTGATACTCGCCTTTTTATAGATGTTTGCCAGGCTGCCTTCGCGTGATGAATGAATTATGGATACTAGTCCTATTTTTGTAGTTTTACCCTGTAACCAAACAAACATGCAAAAAAAGAAAATACGTTAGACGTGTGTTTTTGTTCTTTTTTTTAGTTTTTTAATACTTCGTCTGCGCGTTATGTGGTTTACAAATCAGTGGCCTTGTGTTTATTAGTGTCCGGACTGTGAACAAAGTGATTCATGGCATACGTCCCGTTACTGTAAGGATTCGCTTTGCACTTTGAAGATCTAGATACGATATCTAAGAGTGGTCAAATCCAAGTATTTGGACAGGCAACTTATTGACTAACTGCCTTTCCTTTAGTTTGTAATTTTAAAATTATTGATGTTCATGCGCAGATAGACGTTGTGTAACTTTGCACAAAAAATACAAACATTCAAGTGGATTCCTTACAAAAATAAATCACGTGTCTTTCTATTGGTTTCTAGTTTGTTAGATTTCTGTATCTGTTGCTAGAACACGTGTCTAGTTTTGAATTGACTTTATTATAATGTAGCAGGTTTTGCAGCCTACCAAAATCTTCGTTTTCCTTATCTGTCATTTCATTTAGTTTTACTCAAAATGAGTTTAAAAACGATAAACTATAAATATGAAGGTAAAACTGTGTGTAACGTATAACATTGCCGCAACTATTCTATGCTGGGAAGGAGTATACGAGGTCTGTTCAAAAAATACGCGGACTGTTTGAATTGCGCGGCTCCAGTTGGTTCCAGGGGAATCCGCTTGGTATCGCTAGGTTTGCACAGATCAGCTGATTACGACGCCATTTCCCGATTGCAGATATCTTCATTTGTGTATTAGCTACGCGGTTTTAAGTGAAGTGCGATTTTTTAGTTTGGCGGATTTCAGAATGAATGACCTGAAGGAGCAACGACTTGCTGTGAAATTTTGTGTTAAACTTGGAAAATCTGCGACTGAAACTTTTGCTATGCTTAACACGGCTTACGGTGATGTTGCTATGAAGCGTACGGCATGTTTCAAGTGGCATGAACGTTTTAAGGATGGTCGACAGTCCATTGAAGATGATGAGCGTCCTGGACGTCCTTCCACGTCAACTGACGACCCACACGTCGACAAAATCAACACCCTGCCGGCAAATCGACGTCTGACTGTCAGGGAGCTTGCTGAAGAGTGTGGGATATCAGTTGGATCTTGTTACGAGATTTTGACCGAAAAATTGAAGATGCACCGCGTTGCTGCGAAAGTTGTGCCCATTCAGCTCTTAGAACTCGTGAGTTTTTGGCCAAACACTCGATCACTGTTCTTCCCCACCCCCTCTACTCACCTGACCTTGCTCCTTGCGATTTTTTCTTGTTCCCCAAACTCAAAAGACCCTTGAAAGGAAGAAGATTTGAGACGATTCCCGAGATTAAGTCAAATGCGACGAAGGAGCTGGAGGACATTACAAAAGAAGCGTACAGGACTGTTTCAACAAGTGGAAACACCGTTGGGATAAGTGTGCGTTGGGGAGGAGAGTACTTTGAAGGGGTCCCAGACCTGTAACTTCTAAATAAAGTACATTTTGTTTTATGACGTCAGTCCGCGTATTTTTTGAACAGCCCTCGTGTAACAATTTTTCTTTCTTATTCCTGGGTAGAAAGTGTTTTTCCCATTTGCTTATGCCTAAAGTAAATGGGAAGACCTATTTTTCTCTTTAAAATTTGCTTTTGTGACCTGGGAGCGTATAACGAAAACATAATGGGAGACTATTTGGGGGATACGTGAAAGTGATTTACATTACAGTTGCAAATCAATCTCGAAAAACTACTCACTTCTAAACATTTTTGTTCATTTTTGTATAATTTTAGTATAAATACATGTAAATCTTGATTCATATGTTGTTTTATTCAGACCTTATGTGAATGAAAATAAGCAAATTTGCCCATATATACATAGAAAATAGGTTAATTTCTAAATTTCACTAACCAGGTCACAAAAGCACAGTTTGAAGGGGATAATGGCCATTTTCTGTACTTTTACATTAACAATTAAGAAATAACACATACTATCCAAGAACAAAATTGTGTTACATAATGTTATGTAATATAAGTGTTATTATTAAATTGGATTGTTATTTACGAATCTGAATTAAAGTAACATTTGTCTCGAATACTGCTTGCAAACCTTACTGTATTTTAGTTAAATTTACTGTTGGAGACAAACTGGCGAGCCAGCAAACCAGACGATAACGATTAATAATAACCAAACCGAAACTACCACACTCGTGAATATAATTTCACTCAAGTTTATACATTAACACTCCTACGAAACGTGGGGCCTAATAGGCCCCAGAGCAACTTGAAAGGTTATTAATATTAGGCTAATAAATTTGTATTTAAATGAAATTGCCATTTCATTTGATTTCATTACATGAAATGAATACGTATTCATAATGACGACCCACACGTCGACAAAATCAACACCCTGGTGCGGGCAAATCGACGTCTGACTGTCAGGGAGTTTGCTGAAGAGTGTGGGATATCAGTTTGGATATCTGTCTGATGCGAGTAAATGGCAATTTCATTTAAATACAAATTTATTAGCCTAATATTAATAACCTTTCAAGTTGCTCTGGGGCCAATTAGGCCCCACTTTTCGTAGGAGTGTTAACGGTGTACAAACACTTAGAATATATAAATTAGTCCACAGATCTGTTTTTAAACCGTTCCCCAACGTTGAGAGGTCCATGATTTGCGTCGTTTTTAGTAATTTCATGTTTTGTTTCGTGTCGTTACAGCAGTTGGTTTAAAGAACTGATATAAATATGTATATTCTTTATTCTCTAAGATTAAATAACAAACATCGACAATAATTAACACGGATAATTGCAGTGTGAATATTTATCTAGTGCTCATTTTTTTCCCTTTGTTTGTATGAGTGAAAGATTAATGTTAGAAACGTTGTAATATACAAAGTCGTGAACTCAGAATTTAATTCGTAGTTTAGAAAACTGTTAAACAACCAATAAGGTACCATCACAACCATTTACAAAGCCTATATCAGATCACTCGTTGAATATGATTGCATGGTCACGTGCAACATGCCAAACGACCTCATGCAAAGGTTGAAGCATCACAGTATTAAATAATTCTTTTATAGCCTATCGCTTACCGATCTTTACTACCGAAAGCTACCTAGATTAACTGCAAACATTACCTAAACTCAGTAACAGAATCCGAAATTCAGCCGAAAGATTTTAATCTAACAGCCAGCACAAGAAACGCGCTGACGATTCTCAACTTTAACCGAAACACCTGACACACGTCCCACCCACCAGTCTCCTTGTATCTGTAACATCTAGTGTTCCAATTATCACTATTCTCAATTTTCGTTTGGGAAATCCCGGTTTACGCTATTATTTCGGTAGTCTATATGCTTTATTGAAGTCCTATAGAGATGTAGACATGAAAACTTCAGATAGGTTATTTCCAGTATTATATTCGATATGAGAAAAATAAATAATTAAATTTTGACGGATGTTAAATGAGATTATTAAACTTCTCGTATTTGTTTACACACTGAAAATCGCTTTTTGTATCTTGCAACAACAACAAAAATGCTGTAGGTTTGTTATGTAGAGTTACACTAAATGCAGCTTATAAAATAGTGAAACAATTTCGTAGAATATTTAAACTTGATCATCGCGCAAACTGGTGTTAGCGCTATTTTAATTATTAGTATTGTTAGACTGTAAATCGTTTCCGAGAACAACAATACGTTACCTAATTCAATTTATCAACAAAACTTTAAGCAAACAAGTCTTCGTTCGTTGCTAGGTGCTGAAGACACGCAATCTTCCTCGTTGTTGCACTTCGTGCTTGGAATTCGCTATACACGTAATTGTATTAGCAACGTGTTTATGTGGACGTATCTTCCATCAGCTACCATTTATTAAAACCCCGTCATCAGCAATTTAAAGAATATAGTCTTAGCCTAACTTGTTTACCCAAATATTATCCCAAAACTAATACACACAAAGCAAAGCCTGTATGCTCTTTTGATCCTATTAGTTTTTAAATCTCAAAAACGTCCGAAAAATAAGGGAGGTTTGAGTAAATAATAATAATAATAATAAAAAAATGTTAAAGGTTCATCTCCGTAGTCAAACCCACGCATGTATATTATGTATGAAAAAGTTGCTTATGATTTGAAAAATACATATATATTTCCGTATTATTGTTATTTATTCAACATAAACCTTTATCTCAAAGGAAAGAGTGGTTTATATTTGTGAGAATGCTACTAGTAACCCGGAAACTGGAATCCTTGAATTGCAGTATGAGTGTATATTAATGTGGTTTTAAGTATGTGATTTAAAATATTCCTTATAACTTAACACCAGATGGATGCGATTCTCGTAAAAAACAAAAAAAAAAACCTCCGAAGAAACCGATAATACGAAGAATATTATGAATCAGCTTGGGAAAAGTATTAATATTGGTCAAATTAATCGTGGAATTTCTCACGCCTAGGAGACTCATCTAACAATAATCTGTTTATCTGTTTTAACTCCAAATTCATAGGACTTATTTTGTGGGGGGAAGAAGATGAACGTGCAGCATAAATGTCTGTTTGTCCTTAAAGTCTAATATTAAAAAACTAATATACAGACTTAATATCCTGGACATGACTTTGTTGAATTGAATGTAAAAAATGAGCTTTTTTATAAGGCATATCATAAATATGCTTTAGGGATAAGAACTGTTATGACGAAAGAATATGAGCACTGAAAGACAAGACATAGGTCGTTCACCTTCAACGGACCTCGTGTTTGTGGAGACAACTACATTATCGTTTAAAAGAACTAAGCATTATGTAGTGGTGGAGATAATACTTTTAAACTGTAAAACCTTTTATCAGCATGTAATCGGATACGGGGTTACACAATGAACTATCAATTTAATTTCAAATGCATACGTCTGAATTCTATGTAAAATGGTGTCAGTACAAAAAAACAAACAAAAACAACGAAGCATTGTTCATTTAAGTCGTAAACCAAAATTAAATTAAAACTAGAATTAATTTGCTCTTCAAATTCAACATAAATATATTAGAAAGGGTGATGATCCGGACATTAAAAATATTAGCATAACAATGAATAAAAATTGACTACAGTATGGCGTCAGTGATCTGGGTTACGTAATCACTTGGCCTGGGTTTTTGGAGTGAAGTTGAATAAAGTTAGCGCATAAGGGGGTAGGGGAAGATTCCTGCGTCAAAAACTCTTCAACATTAGAGGAGTTATTACCTAATTAATTACTTCAATTCTACTCAAGTGGTATCTTAAGTTCAACTGTGAAAAATAAAAGCTAGGTAAGTAGTAGATAGACGTACTTGTGCAGGGTCCTCGAAAACGTTCCGTTTTAAGAATAAATATCTTAAGAGTAGCAAATATTTTATTTGCTTTTATAGTTCATATGTTATGCTGTTTTTTGCCTACAGTTTCATAATTTTATCTCGTGATTCGAAGCATGCACATTTTAATGTCACGACAGAACAAATTGTAATGTTAAGCCTAAGTTATGTTTGCCATTTTAGTGTAAACTGATTGACTTATAACAGTTACACTAGTGTGTAAAATTGTAACTGGTAAAGAAAGTAACTAACTTTTCCAGACGGCCTTTGACCCACCTTTGGGAGGAATAAACCTTTCGCAGCCAGCTTCCTACGTTAAACCGTATTAATGATTTATTGTTTAAATATTAAGTTCCCAGTTTCTTAGATAATTCAACGCTTCAAACCAGTAATGTTAAGTATGAAATAACATATATAAACTGTTTAAATGCCAATGGTAACTGTTGAAATCAGTCAGTCATATGCTATTATTAATTCACATTGTAAGTTTGAATTACATGACTAAAGTCGGCAGACGACTTGAAGATTGCTCGCGGGGTATATTTTATCTGTATCAAGAAAGGGCCCTTCAGAGGTAGAACGTGCTCGGAATGTCTTAGGCGTGACTAAATCCTAGTAGGTGTCAAGGGTCGCCAAACTTGAATCTGATATCATAGACCCACCTATGGATCTCGTGAATACAAAGTTAGAAACTGTGTTCACACTGCCTATCACCCATGAGGAAGCAATCGTAACACAGGTGCCCAGTTGATCGGTAAATGTTGTGGTGGAGACTTTAGAATTTCGCAGCTGAGCATGGGTGTTTTATGCTAATTTTACGAAGAATTTGTTTATACACGTAAACGCAAAAGTAACGGTTCGTTACTTCGAGGATCCATTGCTCCGAAAGCTAGATTGTTCGAAGATGTGTTTTAACACCAAAATTGTTAAATTGTTTTGATTTAAATTTGAAATTTTTCAAAATCACTCTCCAGGCTATGATTTAAAATGCTAATATTACCGACATGTGTATCAATACACAATAAAACAGTGTTAACTATAGAGCCCTCATATTTACGCGTTAGAAGTGAATTTGGGAATCTACCTCTTCTAGGAGAATGGATATTTAGGATTCTTCTATGGTGCTGTAACAACAAATGTTGTATCCCACACTTTTTGAACATGTTAATCTTCCAGTCACTAAACTTATCTTGACACCGAGTCAGTGCAATGAGCTCTATGTTATAGTGCCCATTCAAATATATCTTTTGCATTAAAGACGAGAGCATCCCTTCAGGGTATGCTGGTTTCCCGAACGCCCGGCGAGATGCACCCTTTAAACTTTTCATTTGAGATTGCTAGTTTGTTTATTTATTCAATTTTGATGTGTATTTCGAAAACGAAAAATCTGACTATAGGACATAGGGAATAGTGGACATTTCAGTCGCCAACGAAAAACTACAAAAAATAAAATTTGTTAAAACTCGTAATTAAATTACTCACGTCAGAACTTCGCACTTAATTAGGTTATTACAAAGCATTTAACTTTCAAAAGCTCAACGTGTGCGTCTCCAGTTTCCTGTGATGGACCTGTATCAATTAGTTAACACGTTTAAGGTCTCTAATGTATATTGGCCATGCCGAGCCCAGAACATGCAAATAAACCAAACATGCCAAGACATGAAAATCACCATGTCATAATCTGAGGGTCGAAACCCCATCACACCAAACATGCTTTCATTAGTGGGGACGTTATAATGGGATGTCAATCCCACTATTCGTTGGTAAAAGAGTGGTCCAACAGTTGGCAGTGGGTAGTGATGTCCAGCTACTTTTCTTATAGTATTAAACTGCTAAATTAGAGACGGCTAACGCAAATAGCCTTCGTGTAGCTTTGTGTGAAATTAAATACAAGCAATACACTTGCCCAAAACCATTGTAAAGAAGGTTTATGTAACTTTTTAAAATGCAGTTAATTGGATTTAAAAGTTAGACCTAACTGATACGAGACGAGTATTCAAATTTCACGCACGACTTTAAAGATTAACTTGTAGTTTAAAATTAAAGTTTATAAACACACACACTCTCACTCACTTACTAGAAGCACTGGAACTGTTTCAACGTTTTCTTACGTTTAGCTACTCATTTTCTTAACTGCAACTCGGAGCTTGTAATACTGAAATCAGACAGTCGATCCCGCTGTGAGAAAACATACCATATTGTGCATCTTTGCGTTTAACAAATCTGTTACTACAGTTATATAATCGATGATTAACAATATTGCAACAGTACTAACAAAATGTTGCTTGTATGAATCTACTTGAAGATCTTAAATGAAAGACTGTCAGTTATTTAATTATTACTTACTGGCATTATTTTCTCACTTCTAACAATCTTCCATCTTAAATTGTTTTGTCAAAATATTTGTGTTTACTTATCTTGAGGATTACGTTGTTAATTTTTTGTTTTGGAGGGTTATTTTCTTTCCGAACTTTAACATTTTAAGTATTCAATATCCGCTACTCGTTACTGTGTTTTTTTATTACTTATTACGTCACTGGTTATCATATAATCGCAGTCTACACAAATGAAATCAACATATTTACTTCCCTTTTTATAACGCTTTCTTCGGTGAATAACACCAATAAACTGCTCTCTCCCCTTGCGATATAACATCGACCAGGCAAATAACGCAATATTAGTCATTGACATCATCTCTCCTCCAATTGGCTACAATAAATAATTCTTTTGTCATGATTGGCTTCTCGTAGCCACCCGAATCCAGCAGACTATCTCAGCTGTTTGTCGCTGTTGCTTGGCTACAGTTACCGGCATTCTGTTACATGTTCGTGGTTAGGGTTAAATTCTGTTTGCAATTTGTTTAGGTAACGAAACAAAGAAGTATATTTATAAATTGCGTTACTCGTGATATAACCATTACAGACCATATTTTGAGACTGTAATACCTACATTACTACACTTTTTGAAATCATATTTTTAATTTAGATAAGTTTCCTTGCTGTTCGATTTGATTCGTTTGAACCTTACGTACGTGATCTGAACAAAAGTTTTGGCTGGCGGTAACACTGACAGAACTGAGTGTGACATTGCTCCAAGAAAACCTAAAACTGTCAACAATGGGACAGATTGGGGATAAAACCGTAAGACTTTTATGATTTTAGTTGTACTTGGCGAAATCGAACTTCTTTCAACGTTTAACATCGTTTTCTTTCTTATTTAACGATGTTTAAATTTTTAATTACATTTTAAGACTAGTCTACTATTTTTTTTACCCCAGAATACTTTGTGTTAACAACTCAAGGAAAATGTACCTGTTAAGTGACTAAATTCTATCGTAGATTTTAGTGCTATTATCTAGCCCACCTACAACTGTACCAGTTTAAGTTTTATTTTATATTAATTTCAAAAGCCATAATTTATAATTACAATTCAAAAATGCATTTGTGCTAGCTGATAAAATGTATTACTAATACAGTTATTGTCTGGTATCTATCTTGTAATTTTATATTACGTATTGTTAACATTTTACGTAACGAGTGACTAATAGTGTCAAATTAGTATACAAGTTGCAACTGATATATAAAGGAAAATAGTGAATTTTGATGTACGAAAATTCGACAACGAATAGAGATGACAAGTTATGATTCGCAATTCAATTCTTTTTGATATTTTGTTATGGTTATTTTATCTAAACGTTTCAATCTTCTCTATTAAATAACCATTTAATACATTTTCTTTTGTTGTTGTTTTATTGTATATGCAGAAAATTCAATATTTTCTAAATCAATAAGAATTTCGTGATGTATATTTTAACATGTTCATTCGTTTTCTTGGCGTTATAAAGTTGAATTAAATACGTTTGTTTTTTATGTATTATAAATGTTGTCATGCATTTATTTTTAACGTGGAAATTAGTGAACTTTTAATTTCAACATCTTAATTTAGAAGCTACGCTCTTCTCGCTTAAAACAATAAAATGACCCTGTTTACTCCAATACTTTAATTTCCAAGTAGCGCAGCGGTATGATTGCAGACTCGCACTGCTAGAAACCCGGTTTTGATAGCCGTGGTGGGTAGAGCACAGATAGCCCATTGTGTAGCTTTGTGCTTAATTCCAATCAATCAAATAAGTTTATACACTGCAATATATACTAGTATTATTTACTTTTCATTTACAAATTTGCGTGTATTAAAATTCATAAGATGTAGGTACTTATCAGTGTGTGATTAGGAATAGTTTAAGTTGCAGTTTACGGTCTGATGTGCCTTTATTATATTTCAAAAAGTGTTTGTGGAGAGATTAGATAATACTTAACTGTTCTATCAAATGGAAACGGCTTATATAAATAAATACTGTTCTGATCACTTCTGCTAACAGTGGCTCAGCAGTCAGTTTGAAGTCTTGCAACGCTAAAAACTAGATTTCAATACCCGTGATTGGCACAACACGATTAGCCCCAGGTTTAGTTTTGTTCTTAACAACAAACAGCCGAGAACGTCTGTTTGTTTTAACCCAGCCAGCATAATATCGTTTATTGGTTGAAAAATGTTGTAGGCAATGGGTCTGACGAACAGTGTAAGTGAAGTACTATTTATTATTCAAGTCAGAGAAACTTAGTTATGTTCAAAATTCAATTAGCAAAATGTCTTGCGAAAAATTTGATTATGAAACTACTTCTCTATCTTTAAAAAAAATCACAGTAAAACCGTACTTTCATGTCCTAAACTTCGTTGCGTCACGTTTAAAATGAGTAATTACAAATATCATTCAGTAAATTAAAATTGGATTACCTGTACGAAATGTAACATACAATATAAAGGTAAAGGGTTAGAGCTTCATTTCATAAGTTATACGTATGTGTTCCTAAGCATATCACCATCGTTTGAAAATCTGATAAACAAATGTTTCCTTTTTAATAAATGCAGAAATGTTTGGTGCCTATGATAAATTACTACAATTGATAGGATGACGTACTTGATATACCCAAACAGACTGAAATAAGAATATTAGTAACGGTTGACATACGTTTTGTCCAAGATATGAGAAATTGGGATTATATTTTTATTAGAAAATTTCATTTATTGAGATATTAAACTGTCTTAACTTCAATTATCAGATTTATAAACATTAGTGTTGAAGTAGAAAAATATTCGTTTTGTATTTAAGGTGAATCAAATGTAACCTGTTCACGTTATTGTTTATGGTGATTTTTATTTTCTTGTCGGGTGTTAAGTATTTTGTAAAAAAAAAAAAAATCTTACTGTCCTTTATTCGAGGCTATATCCTTGGGGGTAATAAAACCATATGTAGGAGGCGTTTTGACAGATGTTTGAATCAATAAATATTTATTTTGACCAAAAGCAACTTTTACTGAGTTTTTGTGAACTACTATTTCTAAATAATATTTTTAGAGACATCATGGGAACAAGCTTTTTTCTTTCTCTCCTGGTTGTAATATGTAACGCTTTGAGGAAACATTTTGTGTAAGCCCAGTTCCTACGTGCAGTTAGTTGTTTTAAGACACAATATTGGTTTACAAAGAACTGCAAAATTGTGCATGGTGGACCAAATAGTTACAAAGATGTGACGTATTTTCACTTAACTTTCAGTTGCACGTCGTAATATCACTTCCTACCCCTAACGGTTGTTTTTAGTAAGTGAGCAGAACTGTGAATTCGAGGATCAGGGCCTGTGCAGCCCTAGGAAACTTAATTTTAGGAAGGTCCCATATCAATTTTTAACTACATTTTTGTCATACTTATTAGTCAACAAGCATCTGTAATAATCAACTGTTTTGTTCAACTTTCCTTTAAATTTGTGGAAAATTTAAAAAGGTTAATTTAAAAATTTCATGTAACAATACTGTATAAATGACTTCAGACATATGAAAGTGGGTTCGCATTTTATTAACAGTTAATGTATACAACTTATTCAAAAAAATGTGAATTGTTATGTCCTAAAACCGCGTAATGTACCACTTCTGCCAATGAAATCTGGTCAACTGATAATGTGCAAATCCGTTAGATACACACACCTTCCTAAGTTCTCTTTTCGTTTATTCACTGGCAATCTTCAGTTATTTTTTGTAAAGTTCAAGTTTGAAAGGAAATTATCAATTACGGTATTACAATTAGCTGTATTTAAAAGAAAAACGTTAAATACTACGTGCTTGTGTGAAATTAAAATAATTGTAACATTTGTGTGATTACCATAACATTCATAACTTTACTGTCTGCAAATTAGCCACTTTAATGGTGACCGGCAATAGAAACACGATGCATATCATTTCAAAAGAATCAAGCGCCAGTTTAAACAGCATCCATGCCGAAGACTTAAGTGGGTTTCTCGTCATCACAGTAGTTTGATTTATAACGTTATATTAAGGTAATACATAAGCCAATAAAATTTTATTTAAAGTGTATTTGTAATCATTCCAATATCTTGTTAAAGTTATATATCATTATTGCTGTTACATAGTATTATAGAAACAGGATTAAAAAGTTCAACTCTCGAATTATAGTGGACGAGCGTCAATATCAATATTTATGTAACCAAAACTCCTGCGCCATCTGTTGAATGGCCTTACAAACAAAAAGCCATAAAATATTTCACATGTTTGAGTGCTCAAAATTTGGACAATTAGAAAAATATATTTATATGCAACAATTTATTTCTAATAAAATAATTTTTAATTAAGTACAACCCTTACAACAGTAACATGACTTTCGGGAAGGTTTAACTTGTATTTTAAATATTCAATTTTTTTAAATAAATGATGCCACATTTAATAAGAACATTGAATATAATTGTCACTATAAAGAATTTGATTTCTGTACAATGAATAATTTTGATGCAATGTATTGCGTATGAAAGCCACAATTCACACGTTTTATGTCCAGTTAAAAAAAATCCTTTGTAAATTTTTTTTCAGTGAAAGATTAATACTGTGATTTGTGAATACTAGCGTAAACAGCCTCCGGTAGGGCGGTATTTCTGCCACTAAGAATAGTGAAATAACCTCTAGTACGTGTGGCTAATATTTTTTGGAATATTGTACTGCCCCTAATATTTCAAATCGCATTTTGTTGTTACTCAGTGATACGGTATCAAGTGTTTATTGTGATGGTTTGGTATTAAACCGTGCATAACATATATGTCATGGTTCATAGCTTTTGTTCAGTTGCCCCAAAACTAGTTATTTTTCTTTTCAATTTGTTAGTTAAATTAGGGATAGCTATACACATAACTGTTTAGCTTTGCACGGAAATTCTGAATTAAATATAATGAGGTATAAACAACTGGAGTTTGTGTTGCTTTTCTGCAAATACACGAATTACTTCTGATTTTAAAAAAAACAAACTTATGGGGATCATGCTAAAAACTAACCCAGTAATTAATGTAGCTAATTTAATATACCAGATTAATTAGTAGCGAGTAAAGCGAATGTTATGTAATTAATAGCTTGTAATGATTAAAAAATGCGTTGATTCCCAACTTTGACGTCTTTGTTATTGTTTATTTTTGGCATTAATCTTCTCGAAATTTGACCAGCCTAGAATTACGTTAGTCCTAAATCTGTATACTAAACTAATAATGCAATTGAACATTTTTTGTTCTCGGAAGATTTCTGGGTTTTACAAAGTATAAACAAATGTCACAATTTTAGCAGCACCATTTTTGATTACACTTTTTACCCAATCAAGAACTTATTTGAAGTATCACTGCATAATAGATTTATTTGCAGCTTTATTATGCTGTTCACTAAAGTTTTATAAGGATAAAAAGGGACAGATGTTTAATCATAGTCAGTAGGTTGTGGTTTATTTAATGATTTTAAAATCGTCTTATCAGGTAAAATAACTTTGAATTCAAACATTTCTAGAATGTTTTTGTTTACCAGCTTTGAAATTTTAATTTTGCTGGTAGGCGAATGAATACCGGTGTTTTATTGTTAACATGCTACATAAACCTGTAACTGCCCGGCATGGCCAGGTGGTTAAGGCACTCGACTCGTAATCTGAGGGTCACTGGTTCAAATCCCTGTCACACCAAACATGCTCGCCCTTTCAGCCGTGTGGACGTTATAACGCTACGGTCAATCGCACTATTTGTTGGTAAGAGTAGCCCAAGAGTTGGCGGTGGATGGTGATGGCTTGGTGCTTTCTCTCTAGTCTTACACTGTTAAATTAGGAACGGCTAGCGCAGATAGCTCTTAAGTAGCTTTGCGCGAAATTAAAAATCAAACCAAAAACCTGTAACGTATTCGTAATTTTTTTTCAACTTTCAAAAGTCACAAAATTTAAATCTGTGCGGAAGTTTAAACTTGCATGGTACGATGAAGTCACATGTGCACAATTATTTTAAACTTCAATATTGAGTGGGTTAGTAAACATGTTTATGTTCTATAACACCACCGTTGAGTTTAATCCGACAGATTAAAATGCACTCACGTTTGTCGTTTTTATTTCTTGCATCCGGTTAAAAATATTGCTTTTTTGTGTTTTTAATGGATACAGTTGTCTACTTGGGTCGTGTCAACAACAGTAATATAACACAACAATTTTAAAGTGAAGGTATTCAAGCCAAGGCCACAAATTTATCTTACGTGAATGCTCTTCCCTTCCCGTCAACGACTGTCAGAGAAAGTGGCGTGATGTAGAGACCGCTACGTCGTGTTATTCACAGCAGATTATCCCAAGGTCTGCCCTAACCATAGCAACAGAACCATTGTTCTGATTGGCTGTGTTATCTGCCCGGCCTTTGCATCGTTTTAAGATTGCTTTGCATGGTCTTACCGACTCGTACTTTGGTAAACAACTATTCAATTAGGTAAACTCGTTACCGTTTTTTCTTCACAAAACGGAAGACCGTATTAAATATAAAATAAATGGTACGAACAAAGTACTCCCAAAAGTGCTCAGTATAAATGAAGAGGTCAGAATACAGTGACACTTGTATTGAAATTACTACTACCTGATAAAAACTAACATTGAAACAGAAGCATTTCTTGTTTTTATACACCACTTGTAGAGCAGACATATAAACTTGCAGAGAAATGTAGTTTCACTATTTTACATCAGAAAAGTCTCTGATTAATAAGGAACTCCTAAAGCTTATTCTATTTTAAATTTCAAATGTAGTAACAATAAAAGAGCGTTGTATATGTTGTGACTCTGAGAGCTCGATACACTTTGTTTGATGGACTTTAAATTTATTTTTTCTTTTTACTAGTTACTCATCTTCAAATTTTTGACTAAATCCCTATCTTGTGTGATTTTATAAGACAAGATGGCAGTATCAAACGTTGGAGCAGCAAAGGATGTGTTGCTAACTAGTGGCTTATAAATGTTTAGTTTTCTTTTATTTCAAAATTTTTGAAAGATGGTTGTAAAGTAAGTTTTTGAGATTTTCAGATTTTGTCAACCTGGACTGTAAATTTAATTTGGAAAAAGCTTGTGTAAAAATAGTAGTGTTAAAAGATGGCTTGGTACATGCTCATATTCTAAATGTGTTGTTTTAGATCTAATTATTAGAATATAAAATTGTTTTTACTTAAAAATGTGGATATCCCAGACATTAAAATTATGTTAATTTCTTTTGAACATACACAAATTTTAACATGAATTCTCAACAAACTGTATGGTTGCTTTCTTTGAGTAACTACATGAAGTTTAACAGGAGTTGTGCCTGACTAAAGCCTGAAGTTGCATGTTTCATCTTAAGATATTTCAGTGTTTGCAATTACATGTTGATTTGTGTTTTGTTAGAAAACTGTACTTCTAAAAAGTACCCAATCTTTTGCACTTAAGTGTCATTGGTAGGAATTGTAATACTGGTTTTCATTCTGTTTACATGAAGTTTTCGTATTACATCATATTACCTGTTGTAATATGTGTAATATTAATGTATTAATATTGTATTAATAATCGTTATACCATTCTTTCATTGTCAAATTTAAACTGTGGTGAAAATAACACCATATCTAAATCCTTAAAACTGTAACAAGTTTTTCTACGCTTGTTTGCTACTGCAAATTGTATGGCTACAATGCACGGCATTCAAAACTTTTAAAATGTTTGGACTAATGTAAAACTAACTTGTACAAAGTATCTCCTAAGTAAAATAGAAAGCATAGATCTTAAACACTGATCAACTATTATCTTCAAATAATTTACCTATATCATTTACTATCTTTAAACAAACAACTATCTTATTCATAATATAGCTTTGAATGTACAGGAAAAATAACGTTTTAGGCTTCGTAGGCCTGTTTTGCACCTTTTTTTAGCTAACACAAATTACAATATGAAAAATGTAACTTAACAGTACTTGTTATGTTGAGTATACAGTTAACTTCTAGCACTAACAATTTTTTTTTTTCCCATTAGACCCATGATCTTTTTGTTGATGCATTTCTGCATAACAATAGACTTGATCACATTACTCAGTTAATGGGTTTTCATCCACAATATCTGGATCCTTTTCTTCGGACTCAGAACTACATCCTGAAGGGTGATGGACCTTTACCCTATGATTACAGAAACTACATTGCTATAATGGTATGGTAGTTTGGTATTTATTCTAATCTATTGTTAATTAATCTTATGAATTAGGTCCAGTCTTCTAAGTTAGCTCATAATAATCTGTTATCTTTTGATAGCTACTTTCTTTATAATTTATTGTAATACATTGATTAAATTTTTTTTACCGTAAAATTTTAAATTTCTATTGTGCATCACATTCACTCAAGTGTGTGTGTGTGTGTGTGTGTGTGTTCAAAGTACTGTTCATAACTGGATTTTGTAGTATTGTTAGATTTTAGTTTTTCAATAACAAATCTTTCTTCCTGAACATTATTGTCAGTTTTTTGTTTCTTAACTTTCTGTATTTCCTACTCTTATATATAATAATTAAAAACTAATGTGAGTAGGAATACAGCAATATTTTCAGGTTGTTAATGTGAGCCACAACATGTTTAGTTTTTTTTCCACTCTTGAATGTATTTCACAAGTTGTATTTTTGTAAATGTACATAAATTTTTTTACCATTTTTAGCCTAACTCCTGCTTTTGTGTGAAATTCCTCAATTTTATTTTCATAATCAAGTTTTCATCTTATGATGTTTGTTGGCATAGGCAAAAAAGTGATTTATTGATTTATGGTAAATGTGAATTTTTGAACCTTAATATTAAAGTTAATAACAAAGGTGAATTTGTTTTTCAAAACTGAAAATAAAGGATTAATTTTAGTGTCTGTATAATCAATTAATGTCTTGCAAAAACAAGTATTTCAGTTATCAGTATTAAACATGTCCGTAATGTATACTTTCTGTGAGCTCCCTTCACTTAGATGAGTTTTTAGGTAACACTGTGAAGAATGTATGTACTTAGTGTAAGAAAGTAAAGCATCTACCCTATAATAATTAATTCTATCCATTAACCATACTGTTATAGTACTTCCAAATAATATGAACATGTGTTAAAAAAAAAACGTCAGGTAAAGAGAAACTCATTAGTTGGTACTTTTCACTGGTACCAATATCATTTGTGTATTTGCCACTATATGTAGACCTGTTGTACCTCTTTCATTTACTTTTGTTGAACAGTACTGGCATGATTTTAACTATTGTCTTCTACAGTAGAGGTATAGAATGTTGTATTCAACTTTATTCACTTATTCTTTGGGTTTGAAGTAAGTTATTCTCATTTTACTGATTAATGTCAACAAAGTACTCGTATTAATTTAATATTGTACGTGTTCAATAATATGCTAATACAGAAATAAGAGCAAGTAACTGTTAAGCACAACAAAACAGTGGCAAAATGTGAATTGTTAGATCATGAAAATTATCATTGAAACATTAACATACTTGAAGGTGCAAAATATTTGTCAGAAATTTGCCTGGAGCTTGCTCGCTTAAGTCTTAACAAATTTCACTAGCATTTCAGCATCTTGTGTTTCAGCCTGTTAATTTTAGCTTGAACTAATGAAATGGTGTTACTTTATGCCATTTTTTTTTTTCCTTTTCAGATACAAAAACATCTTAACCTTCTTTTTATGTATAGAGGTAAGCCTGTATATTGATGTTTCCCTGTAAAATAAAAAAACAAACAGATGTGATGTTGTTTTTTTCAGGCTTCAGCCAGACATCGCTGCACACATTTGGTGAGGTTACAGAAACAAGAATTTTTACTGCAAGGTGGAAGTAAAAGCTGGTTAAATGGTCTGGATTGGGTGCCACAAAAACTGCAGAATTTGAATGAGCTCAATAAGATTCTTGCCCATCAACCCTGGCTGATAAACAAGTCTCATATAGAGGTTTGTTAATACCCTAAAAAGTGTTTTATAGCTCTTACCTTAAGGAAGATGAATTCTCACAGGAGAGTAAGATTTTACAAATCATTTTATTGAAACCTTGTTTTAAAAAAAATCCTAAAAGATATTTAATATCATTTTAATTTAATGTTTTTTTCATTACTGCATCTGATTATCTGACAAGTGTATAGATGGATGGATGATATCTAAAATAGGTGTTTCTTTAGCTTAGAAAACACAAAAGGTATCACCTTCAGTCACTTATTTTGTTTTTAAGGAGGGTTACAACATTTAATCAGCTTTCAGGGCTAAGAGTTGCTATTAAGTTGCTTGAAGTTTAATACTACTGAAAGAAATAAACTGAATCATGATTTTTCTCTATTAGCATCAAATATTTTTCATGCAAATCATTTGTAACTGAAAATGGTTTAGGTTGAGAATTTGGCTAGTTCAGTTTGTACAGCTTATTTTCATATGGATATTTGTAACTAAACAGTAATTTACTTGTTTCATTCTAGAAACTTACCAAAGGAAAGGATAACTGGTCATTATCAGAAGTTGTTCATGCCATTGTTATTCTTGCTCATTTCCACTGCCTGTCAACATTTGTTTTCGGATGTGGCATAAGTGCTGAGATCGATTCCAGTGATGGCCACACCTTTCAAAAATGTGCATCTACTTCCAACAACCTGTCAGCTGAAAATAGCTGTAACAGTCATAAGGTTAGTTTTTATGTGCATTTTAAACTGGCAGATTTTTATGGTGAAATAATATTTTGTGCTTAGTAACAAACAATACACTTATCCTCTATTGCATCTTTGGTAAACTTGAATGTTTAAACAATAAAAAAATCAAGACGTGATTCTAAACATTTATATAGGAAATTATGAAATATTTGCATAATTTATAACACAATGTTAATTCAGTTTTGTTGGAAAAATGTCTACATAGTGTTTGATTTTGCTATTAACAGAAAATTTCAATTATTTATTCTTATCTTAAGGTATTATGTTAATTTGTTTTGATGAAGTATGCTGTTTGAAATTTACAGGCATCTGATACTGAAGCGGGTGTTGAACTACTGATGCAAAAAATGAAGACTATTTCAGAACAGCATGAAGAGGCATCTCAGGAAGAAAAATTAAAATGTTTTCAAAAAGAACAGTGCCAAAGTGCAGAACTAATTACTGCCAATGAAAATGTTCCTCTTTCCAAGTCGGACATCTTAAGGTACACTGATGACCCAGATTTTAGTTATCAAGACTTCACTAAACGTGAACAAGAATCTGAAATACCAACATTCAGCATCCAGGTGCTTTGATTTTTATGTTTGAAGTGTGTCCTGAATATTATCTAAATATGGTTACATAAAGTGCAGTATGACTGTTTTCTTGTTGAGGTAAGATTTTAAGTCTCTGTATAGCATAAACCTTGTGTGATATGTATATCTTTGCCAGTTGTGGGTCTGATCACATGAGATGAGATATTCATTGTGCAGCCAATACTATTACACAAGATTTTTAATGTGTTGTCCTGGGTGTTCTGCTGATGAAGTTTGGCTTTCAAGACTGACATTTTATAAATTGGTTTTTATCCCACATCATTCTCTTCAGTGTTAGATCTTCTAGTTATTTAGATTGTTTGTTTATCTCTGAGAAGTTTTTTTTCGTTTGGCTGTTGTTCCAAATCTGCTTGAAATATCAGTGATGTTGACCTGTACAGTTAATTAACCACAAGAATAGTTAATATTAAGAAATATAAAACCATCAATATTATCTTTTGTTGAAATAAATATATTGCACATATAAGACAGTATTTCATATTTACTCCAGCAGTTTACTCCATTTTTTCTTTTTAGTAAGGAAGTAAAAATGGTTAACTTTGAAGATTTCATCATAAAATCATTTTTGAACTAAACTGAAACCTAAAATTCACAAACATTGTGTACAAAGGTGTGGGAAAAATGAATTCCTAACTTTGTATGAATTAAATTTTTTTAATTAAAAAAAGAACTAAAGTAATCTATGAGGATTAACATATTAACTGCAGATGCTAAAAGAATGTTTCTAGAAGCACTTTGTACATGAGAGCTATCTGTTTCAGTAAAAGAGTTCAATAAAGTACCTGACAGTGTTCACCATGTGAAGCAATTATCAAAAACAGTATCATTTCTTTCCATGAAAATAGTGTATGGTTTGGTAGTTCATCAAATAATTTATAAAATTATGTAATGGATTGCAAACATTTGTAATGTTACACACAAAGGTAATAGATGTTTTAAGAAATTCACATACCTATGTGTTATGGCTGTTAACATCAAAATTGATGCATTCCTCTTTTTTATCATTACTTGCAAATTGTTTGAAGGGGGACCTGGATTAAGTCCTGACTGTGTGAAGCCTACCAGTATTAATTGTGTACGTGTTTCTTGTGTTTTTAAGGACTATTCTTGGGAAGTTTATGGATACTCTCTACTTAACCGACTTTATAATGATATTGGCACGATACTGGATGAAAAGTTCAAGATCACTTATGACCTTACTTATTATACGTAAGTGCAAATTTTCATGACCTTAATTCTTACATTTGTTTTCTGATATTTAAGTACCATTTCAGATCCTCATATTTTTTAGAGCTTAAACTGCAAGTAAAGATTACTTTTTGGTGGTGGAAACTAGTGCACATTTGCAGCTGAGCTGTGAAGAGTTCTATTTTATAACAAAGAAATAAATTGGTTCCTTACCTTTTATTTACCTCTTCCAATCAGATGTTAACATATTTGGTCAACTTGTTGTTTTTTACATCTTTTTCTTTCTCCAACTAAAAGTATAGAGTTCCCAGCTTTGAAATGGGAAACCAACTAACTTAAAGGTGTAAACCTTACCACTCCATAAATACATGTATATTAAGCTATTGGTGTGAGAAAATACCTATAACAAAATAAATCAAAATAAAAGGTGATGATACTTGATATACATGGTTGCTTTTATTAACAGCATGGGCTCTACTACTAAATAAATAACATGGTGTGACTTGTGGAGCTTAAGTGCTAGCTGTTATCTTTGACAACCAAACTACATTTGTGTAATTCACAGGTAAAAGTTGATTTGTTTGAGTGGGCAAACTAATTTGAAGAAAGATAGTATGTCTCGCATTTCTTCAGAACAAAACTTTGAAAATTTAATAATGAGTTTTTTTTCCTATAGAAAACAGACAATGCTTAATTCTTGTCAAATTTTGTACAGTTTAACTTTCCTTAAATGTTAAATGACTAGAACTCATGATTATTGTCAATTACAAGGAAACCAAATAATTTAGATAAAGTGGACAACATGGTATAGTAAGAAAAAGTAACAATTCTGCTAACATATGAAAGTTATTTCACTTCTGTTTTGAGACTTGTACAAAGGTTTCACTAATAGAGTACTTTCAGAAGATATATTTAACTTCTGTGTTTTTTAAACTATAGAAATTTATTTTTACTGTTTAAAAGAGCATCATTATTGGGTTTGCAGTTCAAACTTTGAAATGAAAAATGCCAAGTTTCTGATTTTACTGCTGTCCATTTCAGAATGGGATTTAAAAACAATGTGGATACTTCAACATTTCGTCGTGCCATTTGGAATTACATCCAGTGCATGTACGGAATACGTCATGATGACTATGATTACAGGGAAGTGAATGAACTTTTAGAAAAACCATTGAAAGCTTACATCAAAACTCTTAGCTGCTACCCAGAGAGAACAACAAAAAGTGATTATGACAGTGTTATGAAAGAATTTAAACACTCTGAAAAGGTACTGTATTGTTTAATTGCCAGCTTATCTTTGTTAAGGAGTCAAATTATTGGATTGAGGTGTTTCTTAGCAAATTACTAGTGTTAGGATTCATGTAAACTCTTAGTTTTTGGCATATGGTTCAAACACAAATTTTGTAATCCCCCCCCACCCCTGTTACTTAAAGTACAATTTTGCAATAACAAGTCTCTTTTTCCTAGGGGAAATTGTAAAGATGTAAGCCTTTTCGAAACTTTGGGTATTATTCAGGTGATGACACCTTTTGAGGTTGATTGCTTTACATAGTGAGATGACCTCCCAGAAAAGATTCTGTATTTTCAGTTTACTTTCTCTGTGATCTGAATATCCACTTGCATGTTTGCATGCATATTTATCTGTGAAAAGAGGATCCCAGTGATTCAGTGTTGTCTGAGGCACTGCAAAATAAATTTCAATGGCATTTAAGGCATTGACCAATTCTGATTATCCCATCTCTCTCTTTAGAAGAAATATTCTTCAAACCTGTTGATACTATCATCTTTTGGCAGTTTTCATTATACTGGAATGACAGGGTGTGTTGGATGAGTTCATGAAAGGGTGGCATTGCTAGTTTGACCATCATGTTACCCACCTTGTCCGATACTCATTACACTCTTGGACGCTGTAGTCATCCATATTTGCTCGGGTTCTTATATCACTGCTTCTTCTCTTTGCCTATTTCCTGGAGATATTTACAATCAGACAGATCTTGATGCTTATATAGAACAGTTGCCATCCCTTTTTTTGTATTGGTGGACTTTATTGTACACAATCCTTTTTTTGGGATGGTCCTTATATTGATGGAAGGGCTGTTTTGTGGAGCATATGCTTGTTCATCAAACTCTCTCAATAATAATAGTTCTTCCTATTTTCATGCACGTATTCAGTCTTTTTTTTTACTACTATTGATCTATTTTATTGTTCCTCTTCACTTTTCTCTTGTTTCTTTAGAGTGTTGAAGGTGAGTCATAGGACAGTATAGGGAAATTGTCTGTGGTCAATGCATTCAAGCAGCTGTCTGTTCTATACTCAAAACCTCAACATATTTCTTGTGGTATCCTCATTCATGGACGTTTCTCACCTGCAAATATTATGGGAGGTTCAGAAATGAGCTTAGTATACCTTTTCAAAGGTATCACAGACTTCCTATCTGCATTGCTTTCCAGTGAGCTCATGCCCATGCTCAGAAGGTCTGATGTCAAGCCCAAAAGGAATCTTGGATTAAGTTCATGATCAGCATCTCTTCTACCATCAGTTTGGAAAAAGATTCAAATGTCATTGGTAGGTATTTCCCATCCTCTGTCTTGCCCATGATGGACAGGAAGTCACTGACATATAGAACATTGCTGATGCTCTCTGGGTGTGCTTTGCTTATCTATACTTTTATTTCTTTCCCCAGCCATTTTAGGCACAGTAATAGCCTCTTTTCTTTTGGGCTGATCACCTGTATAATTATAATTGTTCCTTTACACTGATGGAACTTGTGCATGCTCTTCATTGGTTTGTCAGTACACCAGCTGGACCAAATATCATTCACTAGAAGCTGCACCATCTCTTTCCTGCCTCTCTTGCTCTTCTAGTTATTTCTAACCAGTTATAGCATGAGAACATTTTTTCTGATGGTTGGCACAAGGCTATTGTTCTACCTTTTTATAATCCTGGGAATGATCCTAACATTTCTTTTAATTATCATCCAATTACTTTGGCTATCTGTCTTTGTAAGGTCTCCAAGAGGACTGTTGATGCTTGTCTTGCTGTCACCTACCCAGTGTGGGTCTCATCAATAGCAATTCACTGTGGACCACCTCATTTGACTTAATCTCAATTATGGAAATCTTCCTTGAGAGAACATCTTGTTTCTGTCTTCTTTGGTCTTGAGGAGGCTTATGACACAACTTAGTTACAACATTTTTGCAGGACTTTCATTCACGTGGTTTGCATGGCATCTGCCCATTTTTATTTGTAATATTTTACATTGACAAGCAATTCTAAACCCATTTGGGTTTGGCCTTTTCTCATTTGTTTACATAGGAACTTGGAGTTCCTCAGAGCTGTCTTGAGTGTCAATCTTTTCAACATAAATCAGTGCTGTTACTTGACTTCTGTAGATGCAACCAGCCTGTGTCAACAACTGAAACCTCTTATAACTCTTGGTAGAATATGATGTTTACAGTGGCAGCTTCAAACTGCTTACAATCACTTGAAGTTGACCAGAGCAAACAGTTTTACCATTTCTTTCACCAAATCATTAGTATTCACTTGCCACCAACAGGGCTTATACCCTGATCCCAGTCTCCATTTCAGTGATGTTCTTTCTGTGGTCCTTGAGGCAAAGTTCTTGGGACTTATCTTTGACTGTAAGCTTACTTTCATTTTGCACATCAAACAGCTATGTCATGTGTGCAAGGGCACTGAAAAATCTTTCATGTCTTCTCTTAAACTTCTTGGAGAGTGGATTAATGTTCTATGCTCAAAATTTATTGTGCCCTCATTCGATCCAAACTGGTCTATGATTGTACCAGGGCCTTTGCATTAAAAATGTTGAAACCAATATGGAACTTTAGCTATGCACAGGAGCTTTCCACATTTCTTCAGTCCAGGGTTTGTTCAGAAACTTTTTCATCTCTGCCATTTATAACTTTCTCTGCAGTATATTACCAAGCTTTGATTCTTACCAAAGCATTCCACCTGTGATTGTCTTTCTTCTTTAGTGAGCTATGCTCTTTCATAATTGGCAGTCTGCACTTTTTGTCTTGCCCATTTTTGTATATTTTCTGTTTCAATCCAATTTTTCTGAATACCTTGCCATGTTGATATATGCAGGAATGAGCTTGTTGATATCACTAAGTCTCTGCTCTGATGCCATCTCAATCATGTTTGTTCCAAACATGAACTACAGGACTCTATTCAAGACTCAGTTTCATGACAGTTGACAGTCAGCTTTGAGTGAACAATGTTGTAACCTACTGTTACTCTCTGGCTATCTTATTTCTGTAAGGATCTGAGGGAGGAAGATTTCTCACCCAAGTTACATGTTCATCAGTTTAACTTTTACTGACCTATCAATTTGTGCAGCTATTGTGAAATTTGAGTTACAGTTGTGTATTTTCTATTTTGTTGCTGTTATGACTATGAATTGCAACACTGTTTTAAACTTGATTTCTAAGTTTTTTATCCATGACTTTGGACAGTATCATAGGTGATAGTGACACTGTGCAGATTGATTGTTTTTCTTTTGTCTTTACTTAGTTTTAACATTTTTTTTACATTTTAGTCTTTCACTTTAACGTTTTTACTAGTTTAGTGTAAATAGCTGAGTTGCTTTGTGTTGGAAGGCACCAAACAACCAGCAAACTGGGTGATAACATTTTACGTTGATACAATCTTATTAAGTTTTTTTTTTATTATTAAGAGACTAAAATGAGTACACTTGGATGTGTCTACTAAAAGAATGAAAAGTAACTTATTTTTAAAACTATGGAAATTTAATGTTTATTAGATAAATTCTTCTAGATGTTTTATATATTTTGAAATTTTCTCCAGTATTTCATTATTCTCAAGTTATCAGTAATTTAAGTATAAAATAACCTAAATTGGACTTTCAATTCAGCTCAATATCCAAGTACATCTTGTTTATATTGTCTATTGTATTGTGTATTTTGTTCCTAAATAGATTCAATATTTTCTTATTTAGGTTCATGTGAATCTTATGATGTTAGAAGCTCGAATGCAAGCAGAGCTACTCTATGCATTACGTGCTATCATGAGATATATGACTTGAAACAGTTCTTTTCAGTAGTTCCAAGAATGCTGTGATCATCTTCGTATAGTTCTGAACCATTAGAGAACATTACATAATTTTTATGGTGTCATGTGTCTTAAAGTGGGTTTTAAACACAAGATTGCCATTACACCACTGTTCGTCCTCTACGTTTATGGGTTGCATCCCCTTCATTGACATTGCTACTGGAGCAATGTCTTTGCTCAAATTATATACAGATATATCTTATAAACTAAACAATGAAGCTTCTAACCCATGATTTGATATGTGAGTAGGTATGTGTGCATGTTACATGGCAAGGAAGTAGTCCTATATATAAAGTAAAGGCAGTTAGTCTTGAAATTAAAAGTGCGTATGTAATCTATTTGTATTATTTTAATGTTCTTGATTAAATGTTACAGGTAAAATAGATATCTTCCTCCTATATAGTGAGATGAAGGTTGACTGTTTGTTTGGTAATACACGCTCTATGCTTGCAGGCAAATTATACAAACGAGTCTTCCGCATAAGAAATAATTATTGCAGTAAAAATACATATTAAAATACTTAATTTTTATTAACTTTCTAGTAAACAGAAACTCGCTATTTTAAACCTGTAAATAATAAAAATTTGTAAATCAAAGTAAGTGATTGTCTTACTTGATCAATTCATATAGCTTCAACATTGATTTTTGCTAAGATTTCTTGAAGGAAGAATAACTTGAAATAACACAAAAGCAATAAATTAGCCACAATGTTAAAGCACATGCAACAGTTAATTAAAAATAGTACAAAATTTAAATAACATATATGAATTAGCATCTGCAGCTGTTTCACTTTTTTCTCCTGTAATTGTGATGATTTGTCTGTTCTTTGTTTTTAGTATTATTCTATTTAAAATTATGTACAAGAATTTGTTTACTTTTTGAATGTTTCCAAGCAGTCATTCATGTATAGTTTGATTGCATGAAGGAGGAAGAGGTGCTATTATAGAGCACAACTGTTTTGAAATGCTGAAAATTCATATCTATAAACATGAATGCTTGTGATATAGAACCTAATCATACAAATAATGCATCCTTTTCTTCCAGTGAAACTAGAAATAAAATAAATTGATAAACAAATCTAGTGTATTTTTAGTTTTTTTTAATTTCAAGAAATTCAACAAATTACAATGTATCATTAAAAATTTAAAATTATAGCTTGACTTAAGGGGTTTGAAAAAAAGACAAGTGTAAATAAAATTATACAAAAGTTTTAATATTTAAAATAAAAATAATTTTATATTGCACACGTTTACAGATTTCAAATAGAAGTAGATAATTACAATGCAGTCCTATCTTTTTGTGTCGCATGTCTGTCCAAGAAGTTCTTCAATAAAAACTACTAACCCAATGTTATACTTCATTGTTTTAATAAAGGGCAAATAAGATTGGATCTAATTATCATTTTTTTTTTTTTTTTTATCACAAAGTAATTCATATATAATGTAACACTTAAATTGTTACTTGCTACTCTAAACAACTTTCTGGAACTAAATAAATGAAGTGTAGTCTTTCTCATCTAGTTAACTTTCAGGTAATTAACTTTGTAAAATATTTAATTTTTTCCACTTTACAGGTTTGTAACTATGATAATAAATAATTTATTTTGCTTTGTAAGTTTTTATTAAGATACTGTTCTAAGGTTTTTTTCTAAATTTCAAGTAATAAAACAAGTGATAAGAGCTAGAGTAAAATGTGAAGCTTCCAGTTAATTTGTCCTTCTGTGGGACAGTGGTAAGTTTAGACTTACAATACTTTCTGGAGTTCGATTCACTGTGGTGGACACAGCAGGCAGACCATTGTGACTTTGTTTCAAAAATCAAATGCAGTTGGTTCACATTTAATGATTATGTATGGTAGTAGTTAAATATTAAAGTGGCAATTATTCTTTAGTTACACGGTGGAAAAATGTATAATACTTGGAGCCACTTTGACACCTTTTAACAGCATAAATTTGTCGAGGACAACAATAAACGCCTAAGTCCAGTTACTCTTAATGTGAGTGAAAATGGGTTGTTTTTTTAAAACGTACAAGAAAATGCTGCCAAAAGGTCTCTCAAAACAATTACTTTCTCGGTAGTTAAGTGTAATCTTTTTGTGGATTGTGAGTTTGTGATGCAAGTTTTTAATTATCTACTAATGAAAGCTTTTAAGAAATTGCTGTCATAAACAAAGAAAACAGTACTTAACTTTAGCAAAAAAAATCTTTACTCACGAAGGAAAGTGTAATGAAGTCTGATTTTCATTGTAAAAATTTCTTTATCGTGTTTGCTAATTATAAATAGAATAATAATTCTTCCCCAAAATATTTAAGATCTCTAACCTATTAATCTTTAACAGTTCCGTCACCATGCTTAATTCTAAAACTACTCGTGTATTTTAAATGTCTTTTCTAAACTGTTCTTGCACCACGTTAGTTTGTAGGTCTGACTTTGATAACTACATGACCTTCAGTAACTTTCAAGCTATTCAAAAACTATCAAGAATAATATCATTACTGCAGTTAGTTTCACTGATGTTTTATATTGGAATTAATTTAATGGGGAAGAATATAAAGTTACTGGTAAAATTATAGTATTTTAACCCAATCCGGTTGAATGGTACAAGAAGTCTGTAATTCGAATTATTAAAAAACAATATTATGTATTATTTTGAACTTAAACTAAGCTATCTTAAACTACAAAAGTTACTATCAAAACACTTCAGCCATATAAAGAAAAACTGAAACTTGGACTAGAAGTAATCATTCGTCGATAAAGTAAGCAACCTATAATTTAAAAAAATGAAACGTTATTAGAATACTACAGTTATTTATTTGAAAATTCAAAGTTCATACACTTCAAACAAAATTTGGCATAGTGAATGTGTTGATAATGCAGATCAAATAGGTTTAAAGTTCCAGACGTGTTGCTACTGAAGATGCACTGCTCTTTCAGTTGTATTCGCATCATAAAAGTAACAGCAAAGTTCATTATCTCTAACTTCAACTTGAGTTTTTTTAAGGATTGTCTTCAAACTGACTACATTAACATCAAACCAAGAATACGGTAAACGAAAAACAAAGCAGATAATATTAGCTTGGAGGTTCACTTAAAATGTTTGATGCCAAATTTTAATTTCTAAAGTAACGTTCTGGGAAAGGGATCATCTGTAATGGGCCAAATCTAATTATTATTCGTGCTACTTGTGAGGCTGTAATTAACTTGATTGTGGTGTGACTTTCATATGCAGCTTATTTTTTAATTACTCGAAGTGTAATATTTTAATAATAATAATAATCAAGTTAATACACAGGAGTTTACAAATTGTATCTATCTACCCATGGATCCGATGAATATCTCCCACATTTGGTGAAGATTCATCTACAGGAGCAAAACGGTGAAATTTAAAACTGAAAAAATGTGTACCCTGCTTGGAATTAAATAACTTCCTTACCAATTTTAGTGCATATCCAGCTACTTCCTGTGGATTAGTTGTATGGATATACAACAGAGTAGTATTACATTCATATAAATTTATGTACAAATTAAACTACAAGATTTTAAACTAAATTCAATAACATTATTCTGGCACTGTCCTCGTCTTTTTATCATGAAAGAATATACTTTTAAGAATTGTTATCTATTAATCACATAAATACTCTAAATTTACTATTTTACAATAGAAATGTAGTACCTATTTCGTACTTCCTTATTTAATGTAAATTTTGTTTATATTTTATTATATGCACGTTGTGTAATTTTAACATGAAACCATTATCATGAATGTGACTGTGTGTGAAACTCAAAAACAAAAGAAATGGTACGCAGCTAGATGAAAAGGGCCTGGTTTAAAAAAAAGAAAGAAAAACCTAGTGTGAAAATAAAAGATGAATCATTTCAATTAAATCCCAGTACTCTTACCATCTTAAAAATAAGTTCCAATACCAGTGAGTATCGGCAGAAACCCGTCTCTGGATGTAGTTAAGTTCTTTTCACCCGAGATACCTATTGTTCTGGTTCATTCACTTATTGTGGGGAATATTTATGTAAAGCCGAATACTAGAAAAGTAGACAATGGTTTTTACAATCAACAGGCCAAACAATATATTTAGGATTTAAACCTCTTATTTTTAAATGGAAATAACCAAAAGTGGCATTGGTGGCACACATATCTGAAAAAAAAACATTAATTCATGTATATAATACTATGCTTTCTCAGATCAACAGTACCGCAGATCTAGTAAAAATGCAGCCCTAGTCCACAAACACATATGCCTGCCCCTGGTACAGCGATAAGTCTACGGATTTAGGAAGCTAAAATCACGGTTTCAATTCCACTCGGTGGACTCGGTAGATAGCTTGATGAGGCTTTGCTGTAAGAGAGCAAATACACACTCGTTAAGTTTTTACTGCATTTTATTTTTGAATAAAGTTTAATTTTATGAATAATTGTGTACGGCCGCTTTTATTCTTTAAAGTCAGAGAGTTTAGATTATTCCATGAGACATCTGTCAAACTTCCTGTTATTTTCTAGATCCTATTCAATTTGCTGCTAGAGGAAATTAATGCGTATGAAAATACAACACTCCTTATAGTGAAGATAAAAGTGTTAGATACAGAACATGATGAAATAGTAATTTTGACTAGACAAAGCACAAATGGAAGTAAGTGTGTTTCACCTGCTTTGAGAATCGTATAAATATTTTAATGGGAAAAATAAATGGTTTTTGAGAGAGACTTGGGCGTATTGAATAGAATAATGCACTGAACGAAAAGGGCACAAAACTCCTTTCCATCAAATACGCTCGCTCTTTCAGCGGCTGAGGCGCTATCATTTTACGACCAATCCCACTATTCATTGGTAAAAAAGTATCCCAATAGATAGAGGCAAGTGGTGAGGACTTGCTGTCTTTCCTATAGTTTTTCACTGCTAAACTATGAACGGCTAGCGCAGATAACGTTGTGTGATTTTGCACAAAATTTAAGCCAACTCGAACGTGACGTGATGACACCTAATAGTACGCTTTCGAATATATAATTTGCTTACAGAAAATGTGTACGGGAGATTAATTTTTACAATTATCAACTACTTAACAGAGGTCTTTGTTCTAATATTGTAGACTTTCCGTGTAATAATAACTAATTTTAGCATTATATGACCTTAAGCTTACTTCTGAAACATTGGGAAACTATATGAAGGTGAAATGAAACTACAGAGTAACAACTGTTACGGGGCCCGGCATGGCCAAGCGTGTTAAAGCGTGCGACTCGTAATATGAGAGTCGAGGGTGCGCATCCCGGTCGCGCCAAACATGCTCGCCCTTTCAGCCGTGAGGGCGTTATAATTTTACGGTCAATCCCACTATTCGCTGGTAAAAGAGTTGGCGGTGGGTGGTGATGACTAACTGCCTTCCCTCTAGTCTTACACTGCTAAATTAGGGACGGCTTGCACAGATAGTCATCGAGTAGCTTTGTGCGAAATTTAAAAACAAAAAAAAAAACTGTTACGGAAAATTAAAATTTGTGGAAATTAAAAATTGAAAAGAAACAACTAACCTTCTACAATAAAAAAGGTTTAAGTTAAATAATAAACTGAGATTTATTGTTCCAAGATATATTTTTTCAATGGCAATTCAAAAAATAAAATGTACAAGTAGGAAAATAAAAAAATATTATGAAACAAAACTAAGAGATGAAAAAACAAAACAAGATAGAAATATAGAAGATGGCGTTAAGTAATGTCGCAAAATTAAGAAATGGTTCAGAAAATAATTAGATTCAAATTTATTGTGGCAAAATTATAGATTTCTTCGGTTTTGTTATAAATACATTTTTTTAAACATTGAATACCCGCCTCCAGTTAAACTAGCTTTATTAGTTACTGGGTTATGCAATGTATTTGTTTTTGATTTGATATTGTTACGCCTCGCATAAGTTAACACCGGTTACAAGCTGACTCCTTCCAGCAAAGATAATCAATGTCCTCGTTGAAATAATAACGTCCGAAGCAATACACCGAATATGAACGGTTTGTAATGTTCGAAATCTCTAACGTTTCTGGTAAAATTCTGTAGTTTTCTGATAAACAGGCGTTAATCACAGTCATATACCCTTGTGGAAATTAATTGAAACAAATGATCATTTTACAATATTTTCAGCATGGCGGCCAGTGTAGGCTCGCTGGACCCGCTGATTTCCTTCAATAGTCTTTTTTTTTACTCACACAGACGGCGTCATTAGCTGTGTTTTGCAGTGCGGTATATCTATTTTTGGGATATATGACGAAATGTTAAGGAATATTACGTCATTCGAAATTGCATTAGAAGGGCAAGGAGACCAGTCAAAAAACAACTTCTTACCAACTCAATGAAGAAAAAACGGTATCAATAGGGTTTGAAATACAAGAACAATGGAGGAAGGTGCTATTCAGTGACGAGACTCATTTCTTTGTAGAGGGTCAAAGAAGTCTGCATGTTCGCAAATCTCCAGGTGAGAAACTTCGGGAATCTCACATCTATCAGTTCGTAAAACATCCCTTGAAGAAGATGTTTTGGAGCTTTTTCAGCTACTATGGCGTCGGAGGCTTACATATCGTAGAAGGTATGATGCGAGGACCACAGTACATCGAAATTTTGCAGAGAAGAGTCGTTCCAGAATTGAAAAAGATATTTCCAGATGGAACTGGCATTTTTCAGCAAGATCTGGCTCTGTGCCACACATCGAAACTTGTAGAGAATTTTATGACTACAACGCTAGGCTGGCCTGGAAACTCTCATGACTTAAATCGTATTGAAAATCTTTGGGCGATTTGTAAAGAAAGACTTCGGGGAAAAGACTGTACTACGACAGATAAGCTAATTGAGGCCATAACTGAGGTGTGGCACCACGATCCAAAAATTACTGAAGATTGCAGTCAACTTGTGGACTCGATGCCAAAGCGGATTAATGATCTTCTGAAAGAAAAAGGCAGTCATATCATGTATTAATTTGTGAGTAATTTTTGGATTCTCAGAAATAAAACGCAAAAAATTGAAAAAAAATTCGTAATTTTCCGTCTTGTTTCAATTAATTTGCACAAGGGTGTAGCTTTCTTGGCCTATGGCACACTGACTCTAGGTGGCAAATAATAATAATATCTCTTGGCGCGTTGCTTTTATACAAACCACGCGAGTTTCTCGAACGCTCACTTGACAACAATGTCCTCAATCACTTGTATCACGTACACACCTGGTACATTGTTGAATTTTATTTCCAAGAACCTTTTACAAATTCCGAAAACAAGCGGGACTTGCGCAACACACAGCCAACAATATACGTCACAGGCAAAAACTATATAGAAGCAAGCGTAGGTTTGTTTTATAATTTAACGCAAAGCTACTTGAGGGGTATCTGCGCTAGCCTTCCCTAATTTAGCAGTCTAAGACTAGAAGGAAGGTAGCTAGTCATCACCAATCACTACCAACTCTTGGGCTTCTCTTTTACTAACGAATAGTGGGATTGACTGTTACAATATACACCCCTACGGCTGAAAGGGCGACTATGTTTGGTGTGACGGGAATTCGAACCTGCGACCCTCAGATTACGAGTAGAGTGCCTTAACCACCTGGCCACGCTGGGCTATGTAATGTGATTGTTGTGATTAGGAATATTACTATACGGCACAATTTTTACTGCGTGAGGTTTCTATATAATGTATTAATTACAATTATCAGATACAGATCTACTCATTCTTAAGTGTTTTCCATAGTTTGTCAGTCAAACACAGAAAACAACTTCCAAAAGCCCATTTGGGTAACCCAGCTGCACAAAAGTCTAGAAATGTCTGTTGTTTGTACGTAAATCTTGTAATAGAACAAACAAGTTGGCTTGGATGCATGTATGGCTGAGTATTTACTTGTTGTACAGTGGTACTAGCTTGATAGTATGCAGGGCTTACCTTGACAGTTTTCTGAAATCACCAAATGTTTAGCTTATTTTATAACTGTCACCTACAACTTCCTCTTTGGAAAAGCATTTGCAATATTTTTGAAGTATTGTATCACTGGTAGGAAATACCAAATCTCAGACTTTTGTAGATCCATATGTAAACGTATGATTTGTCGAATGTGATGACTTTAATATTTCATAAGACAGCAGCGCGTGAACAGCTGTTTACAGTTGGTCGTTCCTTCGACTTTCAAAAAAGCTTGTGAATACAGCTCTTATGTTGCTTTTGTAACCATAAAGACCTGTGAATTATCTTGTTTACAGTTCGAAATGGGGCTTCCACTTCAGCGATAGCAGACTGCAGTGATCCTGAGCTTCGTCCAGTGACAAGCTTTCTTTATAATCTTCAGGGTGCAATTGGTAGCCAGTCACGGAGTAGCCCTTTTTTTTTTAATCCACTAGCATCTCTCCTTCTCTTACTCTACTATATTATATTCCAATTCAAACCACACGTGCTTACCTTTTCAGCCATAGGAGAGCTATAATGTGTTGGTCATTTTCGTTAGTATCACATACACACCAAATAGCGGTGGGTAGTGTTGACTAGCTGTCTTTCCTCTAGCCTATCAGTGCTGTAACAAATTTACTGTTGTATATTTATTTTAATATCTATGTTTGTTTCAGTATCGTATTCTTTTTGCGTGTGACGTATATTGTTGGATGTGTATTACGCAAGTCCCGCCTTTTCTCTATATTTGGAGAAGATTCTCGAGAGCAAGAATCAACAATATATATGGTTTACGAAAACACTGGCGCTTCTTTGAACATTGTTGAACATTCGAGAATCTCGCTTTACAGTATATAAAACCGATGCGTCGATAGACAAAACAGACTATTATTGGTCAGCTACAGTCAGTATAATATAAGTATCGGAAGCTATAATTGTGATTAATACTTATTAATCACAAAACTACAGAGTCTGATCAGGAATGTTTTAATATTTTGAACATTAAGAGCCGTTAAAGATCAGAGAGATAACTTCGGACGTTGACATTTCTACGAGGACATTAAATATTTCAATCGGTAAAAAGTGAACTTGTAAACTGCATTAGGCCAAACAAAAATAGATCTAGCTACCATTCCCGTCAAGTGAAGGGTATGCATCAACACAAAAGTAATTTGTGTCTTGTGGATCTAACCCGTTGATAAAATATTCAGTTCCAGACCAGATAGAAGACTAAATATTGTTAGATTTTTGTATATAAATAATTATTTGTATTAACTATTTGTAATAACCGTTATTATAAATTATATTTCTTTTGTATATTAAAATATATTTGGGTTAAGAAAGAAAATTGTGTGTATCAATCTTGTTAACAATTATTATAAATTTGATACATATCGAAATTCAACTTACTTCTAAGTTCAAATTTCCGGTTATTTGAAATTGTAATACGTAACATACATAACATAATAAATCGGAGATCCATTCGAAATAAATTATAATACATATCAGTGCTAAATTAAGGATGGCTAGCACAGATAGTTCTCGAACAGCTTTGCGCAAAATTTAAAAGAAATCTAATTTTGTGCCTTGCATGCTTTAACAATTATCGAATGGGAAAAGTTTGCTTCAGAAAATCATGCAATCTAACCTTCCATAAAATGGTTCAGTTGTAGTTACTACTTGCACTTTTCAAACTACCATATTTTAACTGAATTGCAACAAGAGGATAGGAGCTTACAGTCTGTGTAATCACAAACTATAGGCAAGAGAACTGAATATGTAAATTGTTATCAAACTCTGTGAATACTTTCTGTAGTAAGCTGATATGACAACTAATCATTGTTTGAACATGTTGATCTATAAATACTTTATAATGCTGTCGCAATAGAAGACAGAATGTATCCAGTATTTTAAGATGTGTTTTCACATTTTCTGTTTAGTAATTCAAATATTACAAAACATTGTTTTAAGGTGGCTTATCACAAGGCGGGCTCTTTTGAATTATTTGGAAGGGTTTGTTTTGAATTTCGCGCAAAACTACACGAGAGCTATCTGTGCTAGACGTTCCTAATTTAATAGTGTAAGACTAGAAGGAAGACAGCTTGTCATCATCATCCACCGCCAACTCTTGGGCTACTCTATTGCCAATGAATAGTGGGATTGACCGTGACATTATAACGCCCACACGCCTGAAATGGCTAACATGTTTGGTGTGTCGGGGATTTGAACCCATGAATTACGAGTCGAGCGCTTTAACCATCTGGCCATGTCGGGCATTTGGAAGGGAAATGTCCAATCTACGTTTTAATAAATTAATGCATTTCTTCTGATTTTTCTACAAAATTTTACAGTCACGTTCATGTGTATGTTGCATGCCTAATCACGAAAATAAAGTTTCAACCCGAATTCCAAAATTACATATAGGGCTATCCTCAAATACTATGTTTCTATACAAAGTAACAAACTGCAAGACGTTCACCTAAATTAACTTAATCATTATATCTTTTAGATAACCAAACATTTAACAAACCAAGTAAATTAGTGACAAAACAAAAAACGATAATTCTAATTGAATATTAACTCACTGTTTATTATCTAAAATGACATTCATATTTATATTTGCAAACTTATTTCAAGATATTTCGTAAATTCTCTCGATCATTACATCATTATTATGACCTCCAAATCCTTATAACAAACGAATAATTACTACATTGAAAACATAGCTTGCAAAAGTATATATATATTTTAGTGGCGAACTTTATTTCTTTGTGACGTTCCAGTGCGATGTTACAAATAATTATTTTAATAGTTAGAACAACTTTTCAATTTTCTACTTCTTAACAACTTCTGATTTAGCTGAAAATCTAGGTTCTATTGTTTAATAATTTCATAACAATATAAAATTCAACATGAAAAATCACCGTTTAAACCTTATGTGTAGAAATATATATGGCCAAGCGTGTTCAGGCGTGCAACTCGTAATCTTAGGGTCGCGGGATTGCATCCCTGTCGCGCCAGACATGCTCGCCCTTTCAGCCGTGGGGGCGTTATAATGTGACGGTCAATCCCACTATTCGTTGGTAAAAGAGTAGCCTAAGAGTTGGTGGTGGGTGGTGATGACTAGCTGCCTTCCCTCTAGTCTTACACTGCTAAATTAGGGATGGCTAGCACAGATAGCTCTCGAGTAGCTTTGTGCGAAATTAAAAAAAAAAGAAATATATATTTTTTAAAAATTCAGTGTCAAAGAAATTGTTGGAAATTTAAATTTTGCAGTTATTATTTATCACCTTCACTTTCAGTCGGGGTTCGGTTCCCCTCGGTGGACTCAGCAGATAACCAAATATGGCTTTGCTATAAGAAATCACATATGCATTTGCCCGGTATGGTCAGGTGGTTAAGGCACTCGGCTCGTAATCTGAGGGTCGCGGGTTCGAATTCCCATCGCGCCAAATATGCGCGTCGTTTCAGTCATGGGGGCCTTATAATGTGACGGTCAGTCACACTATTCTTTGGTAATATAGTGGCCCAAGAGTCGGCGGTGGATAGTGATGACTAGCTCCCTTCCCTCCAGTTTTACACTGCTAAATTAGGGACGATACTAGCTTTGTGTGAAATTCAAAAACAAACATACACACACACACACCTTCAGTCGAACAACGTTTTCATAAGTCGTTTTATTTCTACGGTTTACGATAGTTTTCAGCAGGCTATAATAATGTGTAACTAATTTCCTGTCTTTGCAGACGATTAAATTACCTTCTTTTGTTACAAAAAAAACCGTTTGCTTTAATTCGCATGAATTACTGGTCAACTTCAATATTTTAGAAAGTCTCATCAAGAGAACTAAATTACGTAACCAGACATTGATAAATGATCTTATAGTTGTTGTAAATGTATAAAGTACAAACGAAAATATGTACAAAGATGTTTAATGTGGTTATTTTGTAGAGCTCTACTTTTAATTTTGAGTTAAAGAGAAATTTCCTGAACTGTGTTTTATAAGTAATAAATATTTTATTAGGGATAAATTTGGAATCTGCACTCCGCAGTTTCATCCGTTTTTCTATTCTTATTCACTTGCATGGGTAATAATAGCTATACTCATCACATTCATAAAACTCCATACGTGATGGTAGTTATATTCCAACTAACGGATTAAAAGATTGATTTTCCATACACCTTAAAATTCAAAACACAATATACACACTTTTACCTGTCAATTAACATTAACAATACTTGCCTCAAGAAATACCAAATAGGAACGATAAGAAAACTGGGTTACCCTGCGTGTGAAAAAGATCAAAAGATCCTAAAATACCAAACAAGCAATGTTTTCTTTAGTTTATCAAATTTACTATTTTACTTATCTGGAGCGCCACTAATTAGATTTAGAATTTGGAACTAGTTTTACTCGGAAAAAATAAGATAAAAGATAATTATAATTCCAGTAGTCGACAGCTTCCTGTTTTCTTGAAAACAGACGTTTGTATAAGCTTTTGGCCATACTTTTACATTGTGTCCTCATAACAAAACAAGTTTATTATGCTTGTTCGTTTGTTTTGAATTTCTCGGGAAGCTATGTCATCGTCACCCACCGTCAACTCTTGGAATACTCTATTACCAATGAACAGTGGGATTCATCACCCATAATAACGCCTCACGGCTAACAGGACGAGCCTGTTTGGTGTGAGGGGGATTCGAACCCAAGACTAAGAACGAGCGCCCCTAACCACCTGGCCATCCTGGCTCGAGTTTGTTATACTTCGTAGTGATAGGGAAGGGGTTAATGTGCTTACTATGTTAATAACATATAAATGAATGCTTTTGTTTGTTTTGTTATCCTATATACATGTACATTGTTCTGTAAATTCTATCAAAATGTGTTTGAGTATGTGGATTAATAAATATATTTTCCTAAAACTGTGATAAAAAATAAGGAAGGCCTCGCCTTACTTAAGTCCCGTTGTCACTGTAACATACTTATATAACTGCATATGTATTGCTATGTTTTAGTTGTGTTTTTCGGCCAGGTAGTTAAAGCACTCGACTCGTAATCTGAGGGTCGCTGGTTCGATTCCCTGTCACACCAAACATTCTTGCCCTTTGAGCCGTGGGGACGTTAAAATGTAACGGTCAATCCCACTATTCGTTAGTAAAAGAGTAGCCCAATAGTTAGCGGTGGGTGGTAATGACTAGCTACCTTCCCTCTAGCCGTACACTGCTGAATTATGGACGGCTAGCGCAGATAGCCCTAGTGTATCTTTGCGCGAAATTAAAAAAAACCAATAGTTGGACTTTTTTAAATGAAATGCTACTACACCATGGGCTGTCTGCATTCTGTCCACTCCGACATAGTCAATAAGCATCAAATACTTACAACTGTATCTGACAGTCGCGAATGACATACATTTTCTTAAACCAGTAAAAATGAAAAACAAAGAGTCTGAAAGGCATGTGGTCACATTTAAATATTTTTATTTCTGAGGAGTAAATAAGAAAAACAACAGAGAAATTTTTAAAAGGTGTGACAAGAATTAAAGTACAGTGAAGTTAATATAGAGCATAATATATTTACGCTTGATGTCATATGCATTAAGAATCACACGTTTTTCTTTAATTATCTGAGTAAATTAAACTTATAAATAGTTTAAGGGAAACCGCTTCATATGTTTTATAATATTTAATTTAAATTAATGAATGCTATAGTTCTTAACGGTAATAACAGACATTTCTGCCTCGACTCCCAGTGGTCTAGTGTTATGTTTGAGTACTTACAACCCTAGAAACTGGGTTTTGATACCCGTGCTGCGCAGATCACAAATAGCCCATTACACAGCTTGATGGTTAACTTCAAACAAACAAAAGCTTCTCAATAAGACACCTTCCATATCTGAAAAGAACTAATTAAAACAAACAGAGATACAAAAGTAATAAAATTCAAGCTTTTAATTAAAATTTTGCCTTTTCCATGGCTCACCAGTACGTCTGTGGACTTATAAACACTAACAACCGGTAGAAAAAAAACACTCCATTGTTTAGATTTGTTCTTAACAATATTCAAATAAATAAAATAAAAATTTCAACAAAATGTTTGAGAGAAATGTCCTCCCGAACCTCTTTCACCTCCTTTTCAAGAGCACTGTTTTTATTAAATTATTTTCAAGGATGTTGTAACGAAAAGTGAAAACGTTGAGCGTTGCTTCACAAAAAAATGTGGCGCAGTCCAATAATGTACAACTAAACAAAGAAATATACAATTAGAATGAAATAATTTGGAATGAAAAGTTCGATGCAATGAGAGGTTATATAGTACAATCGCAAGTCACTTAACACCGTCTACTCTTCAGGTATGTGTGGATTTATTTTCACTTTGCCATTTCTTTAGTGTTTGATACTTTAAATGTATTGACGCTATTTTTAGTGCTTAGATTTATTGACAAACAAAAAAATATATTTAGTTTATGTATTTCGGATATTCACACCCAGAACTATCTGTGTTAGCCGTCCCTAATTTTAAACATATACGCAAGAAGAGAGTAAACAAGTCGACAAAATTTACTCATTAGTAAATTTTATTATATAATGGAACTTGGGCGTAACTCCTATAACGAATCTACAGCTCCAGAATACGAAACACCATTTTGATGCTATGGGATATAAACCACGGACCCTCAGATATAAAATCCATAACTCTGAAACAACATACGAAACATAACTCATGTATATTTTGAGCTAAGTAACAATATTTTTTTATGCATTTACCCTGTTTTTGTTCTGTTTGTTTTTTACTATAGGAACTGTCTTGACCATTACGTTTTAAAAAAAAACAGCATAGTTCTTAAACGGTATATAATAATTTCTTTGTTTTAGAAATGGTGATAATTTATATTAATACAAATGTTTCGAAGGAATACATTTAATAAAATACATTTATTAAAACTTTCATATTTGCATTTATTTACGTTGTTGATTGATTGTTTGGAATTAAGCACAAAGTTATATAAAGGGCTACCTGTGTTCTGCCCACAAGGGGTAATGAAACCTGGTTTGTAGTGGTGTGAGTTTGCAGACATCAAGGTGTGCCACTGGGGAGATTATTTAAAGTAATATATGTGCATATTTTTTCATAATCTTTTTCTGCAAAGAATATGTGAGCTGTATTTATTGATTTCTCACAAAGCTACACTGTGCTATCAACTTTAAACGCCCTATTTTTAAGTGATAGATTAGAGGGAAGGCAGCTAGTTAACACCATCCATCACCAAATCTTGGGCTACCATTTTCAAACCGAAGAGCGGGATTTAAATTTAAACCAAATACCTACAGCCCCAGAATGCAATTGTTTTGGGAGGTAAAAGGAATGGAACTACAAACCCTCGTCTTCACAGTCCAGCATGACCTGTATTGCTCGTATAGTGATTGAATTTGTATCTCTAGAGCCTAGGCTATGAGGCACTTGACTCGCAATCTACAGTTCGCGAGTTTAAATCCTGCCACGAAAATGTTTATCCTTTCAGCCATGAGGACGTTATAAGGTTATGGTTAAACCAAATTTTCGTTTTCGGTCGTTAAAAAGAGTTAGTGATGGGCAATTTTCACTATACACCTTCCATATCACTTCCAACTTTCAGAGGGCTAGTTTAGAGAGCTCAAAAGTAACTTTGCATGAAATTCAACAAAGAGCGAACGCATTCACAGCATTACTATTGCCAATAAGGTTCTAGATAATAATAAACCATAACAACAAACTCCTGCAAAAAATAATTTGCTTGCAAACCGAATATGAATATTTCATCATACCTTTGTGTTAGGCAGAGACGACTTTTTCATTTAAATTAATACGAAAGTTATAGTTTACACAATTTTTAAGCGCGAGTGTTAAATTGATTATTTTCCTGAGCGATAACTAATCGTAAATTTGCTTATGCAACTGCTTAAGAATAATTTCTTATGTAGTTCAGTTATTATGAACCGACGCCATGTTACTCGAACATTCTGAATTTTTTTCGTTGTTTTAAATGAGTATTGTTAAGCCATAACATCTCAAACTTTGTAGAAAGTTTTAATGCCTCAGTCAGACAATATACACATATATAGGCGACCACGTTAAGAAGGTTAGTGAAACTGAAAGTAAAAACGAAAACGTGGAAGTTAAACTATGTGTAAGTTTAATCGTAACGTGCGATTTTTAAGTACGTTTCACATATTGTACTGTAATAACATAGACAGTGGAGAATAATTTGTCAAAGGGTGTGCTTAAGTGAATGAACCAAACTGTGTAGACTTTTACGAAAATGAGACAATTATTTAAAGTTCTAGATATAACTGTGATAACCAATAGCAGGGGCGTAGCCAAGGGGGGATTGGGGGTTAACCCCCATGGACCCAAACTTTTTGACAAGTTCATTTGCCACCTGTGAAGTTTCATAAAGATCCGTGATTGCATGACAGATAATTTTACACACAACAAAGGGTCAAATGCAAATTTCTGATTGAACACTCTTTTAATACAGAAAGTTTTGTCAGAACTAGAGAAATACAATCGAATATCTATGAAAGTCTCAAACGCCTGTTCGTTCTTGCCAGGACATCTACAACACAGGTTGGTTCAAATTTAATATCACGGTGAATGTACAATGAGGCCAAACCATTCAATCGATCTTCAGTGGTGGTATTTCTCAAATATGTTTTGAGTCTTCTGAGAGTTGAAAACGAACGTTCCACTGAGCTCGTTGACACTAGCAGTGTGGCAAATACTTTCAACAATCTAGAAATGACTGGTAACATTTCTGCATTACACATTGCATATGCATCTATGACATTTTGGTCTATTGCTCGCAAATGGTTTGTACCAAACCCTAAGTTCACCTACTGCAGCTAGTGAAGTGCTGTCAATGTCAGCCTTGTATATATTGACCAACTCTTTAATTTGGTCACATTGTTGTGCTGTAGGTTCTGACCGTTCTGTGGTAGATCCTGATGGTAGTAGACACATAAAGTTTGTAAGGAGAGTTTTGTGACTGGACAGACGGTCACATATTTGAGAAAGAAAGTGATCAACAAATAGTACAAATACAACAATACGAAAGTACTCCTCAGGGCTAGTGGTTTGTGGGTTAGCACGGTACATCTGTCTTTTAGCCTGCCTTGGCATTATGATGTCAATTTGAAGCTCACTACACAGAGTTTGAGCCTCACAGAAAATGTTGTTAAATTCATTCACAGTATTATTTCTGAGTGAACGGATTAAATCTTCCACTATTTCTGCGTGATGCATCGCAGCACCTAAATCAATGTTCTGTTGCTGCAGTAAGTTGCACAGAGGTAAACTAAAGGAAAACAATTTAGCAATGGAAAGTAGAGTGATGATGAATTCTGGCTGTGTTATAGAACACAATAGTTGATTGGCTTACGTGGCAGAATCTCTCTCTCTGTCTTGCCAACCTGATATGGTCTCAAGGGCATCTGCAACTGCATGGATTAATTCCAGAAAGACAATGACTGAGTCATGCCTCTTAACCCACCGGGTGGGGTAGAGACCTTTCAAACTTTTTTTTTTATTTCGATTAAGATGCTTTATTCTCCACCGAAAGAGCCAAAACGTGCTTTTGTTCGGGTGTATTGAGAAAGTTTTCAATGCTAGAAATTACTTCCATGCAATTTCGCACAAGAACTTCTTTACAAGCATCACAAATTGCCAAGTTTAGGGAATGGGCACTGCAGTGTACATAGAGTGCAAGTGGGAATTTATCAGTTATGTGTCTCTGGACATCATTGAATTTCACACTCATAAAGGTAGCATCGTCGTACCCTTGTCCTCGCAGGTAAGCCATGTCAATACCATATTTTGTCAGATTGGTTATAATAACATCAGTGAAATTTTTGCCTATCACATCATAAACAGGTATAAATTGCAAAAAATCTTCTCTCATTGCAATAGAGTTGTCATTGGCATGCAAATATCTAATACACAGCAAAAACTGTTTAATGCTTGAAATATCTGTTGTTTTATCAGCTAATAATGAGAAATACTTTGCAGCATTAACCCTGTTGACCAAAGCATCAAGAACATGAGTATTGTAAGCATTTGATTTCATTTTGAATTTGAGGACTCAGATACGTAGCATTCCTCTTTGTACTTTTAAGGCTTGCTGAAAGCTTGACATCACCCTTTGCCCTGTAGCGCAAAATTGCTCGAAAATTCCCATCATTCACCAAGAAACATTGGACCAGAATCATATTTTCTCCCTCAAAGCTAAACCCTGTCTCCCACACAGCAATACAGTATCAATAATAGGCATTAAATATTGCCGGTTCTGTTCAATTTCGTGCTTGTAAGTTGCATCAAGCTGCAAGTGCACAGATGAACTTGTGTTTACGTCCTGTAGAAACTTGTTAGCTTTTCTTTTTCTTTGCTGTTTTGAAGTCTTCAACAGCTTTCTTCCAGTTTGTATATGGAAATTTCACTAATTGTCCCAATTTCTGGCTTCCAACACCAGCACCATCAGGAGCAAAAAGACAGCAGTACTTGCAGAAAGCACCCTTTGCATGTTGACTGTAGCGTAGCCAACTCCACTGTGAAAGCCAACGATGTTGAAAACGTAGCTTTTTTGGACCACACTGGGGGAAAACATAATCACTCCCTGGCTTCCAGGCATTCTCAAGGAGGTATTTTTTGGTTTCAGCGTTTATCTAAAAGAGACAGAAAGACATAGTTCTAATTAACTTATTTTGCACATAGGAAAGTTTGTTATGAGAGTACAATAACCTCGAAGAGAAAGGCTTAGAGCTGTACTTCACAGAGCAGGACTAACATCCTGTGGCTGTAGGCCTACAATCACTGGCAGCAATCAATATTCAGTCTAAAACTCATCAAAGTGTTTGCATGATTTTTAATACAAAATTGATATAATGAGAAGTCGACTTACCTGTTTACCAATGCTGACATAATCAGAAATGCAATTTCAAATGTCCCAGATTGGACTTGAGGTGGTAGTGGCAGCACAGGTAGAAGGCCACGGTAATGACTCTGACAATTCAGTTGACAATTCTCATTCAACCTGATTGGCTGCAGCAGATTGATCAGGTTCAGGCTCATGAATGGGTTTAAAGAACCCATGCAGTGTCTTTTGCTTTTTCAGGCTTGACAGAGTGAATGATTGTTTATCGCAATTTCTGTTTGTCAACGTCACATTCACAGCACCATCTAATTACATATATTTAACTTGTTTCAAATATATTATTTTAAAACAAGTAGATTACGTGCTGTCCATTTATTTTTTAAATTTAATGCCAACAAGTCACAGAATCAATCCTTTATAAAACCTGACACTTGGACTTGATGATAATGAACGTAAAAAATAACGATGCTGTTTTTTTTCTAAAACTGAAAACTACTTTCAAATCTTAAATTATTTTTATACGCTTAAATTTAATAGTTTACTTCCACCACGTAGCTCAGCTAATAAAGATATTACACCAATGGGAAAATAAATGACTCAGTTACAAACGTAAAGGTAAGTTACAGCATTTAATAAATAAAAATTTAACTTTTGACAAGAGTTTAGACCACGAGACAATTTATTTATATCTGATACTGTAAAATATACGTATAAAAACGGCTTACGGCAACCTACTTAGGGTAAGTTTTTAACCTTTGGAATTTCATTGCCTTGGTCGACTATAAATCTTATAGCCCTCAAGTTTACTCTTTAGTCACTGGGAATGGGGCAAGATTTTAATTTGTTTGTTTGTAATTAAGCACGAAGCTACTCATTTAGCTATCTGTTCTCTGTCCACCACGGGTATCTAAACCTGGTTTCTCGCGCTATAAGTCCACAAACATACCACTGTACTGCGCAAGATTTTAATATTTTGAGGGTATGTAATTTTATCTAAATCTTGCTTTATTATGAATTCATTTGTTCCAGGGGCCTGGCATGGCCTAGCGCGTTAAGGCGTGCGCTTCGTAATCTGAGGGTCGCGGGTTCGCCCTCCTAAACATGCTCGCCCTGGGGGTGTATAATGTGACGGTCAATCCCACTATTCGTTGGTAAAGAGTAGCCCAAGAGTTGGCGGTGGGTGGTGATGACTAGCTGCCTTCCCTCTAGTCTTACACTGCTAAATTAGGGACGGCTAGCACAGATAGCCCTCGAGTAGCTTTGTGCGAAATTCCAAAAAAAAACACAAAAAAACATTTGTTCCAATTTCACCTAAGTAATATTAATTTTATTAGAATTGCAGGAAAATGTTATACAACCATAATTATTTTTAATGTACATAATGTAAACATCTTAGATTCCACAAATTTGAATAAATTGTGATTTGTCAGTAAAATTTTGTTTTTGTTTGAGGAAGGCTATGTAGCATATTGTATTTAATTTTCAAACAACAGAAAAATGGTTCGTTGGTTGTTTCAAATTTCACGCAAAGCTACATGAGAAGCATCTGCGCTAGCCGTCCCTAACTTGGCAGTGAAATAATAGAGGGAAGGCTAGTCATCACCACCCACCGCCAACTCTTGGCCTATTCTTTTACCAACAAACAATGAAATAAATTATGACGGTATAACACTCCCACGATTGAAAGGGCGAGTATGTTTGGTGTGATCGGGAATAAAGCCTTCAACCCACAGATTGCGTGTCGAGCGCTTTTATCACATGACAGAAATATACAATTTAACTTAGAAATTATCAAACTGGACAATAAGTTTTAAAAACTCTGATTTATTATAACTATTAATTATTTTGTAGCATATAGGCACTTTCAGTACTGAGTTTGATCTTGATACCAAGAATGAATACAAAGGCATTTAGTTTTTTAAGTGAAACTTTCCTCACTTCACTATATTGCTAGATTAGACTTAGATTTATGCTCTTTAAAAATATCTGCTTTAGCCGTTCCTAATTTAGTAGTGTAAGACAAGAGGGAAGACAACTAGTTATCACCACCCACCTTCAAGTTTTGGGCTACTCTTTTACCAACGGATAATAGGACTGATTTGAACCCGCGAACCCCAGAATATAACTCAAGCACCCTAACCACCTAGCCATGCCGAACCATTTTAAAAAGGAGATGTAAAGATTGCTGTTTGATTTTATAAACATGTTGAATACTTCTTGGATGAACTGGGAACCGTAGAGTAACAAAATGTTGTTTATTTGTTAGTTCACCAGGTAGGCATGTAGAGATATATATCTTATGTTTTCTGCTATAAGTAGTACAGAAGTTTTTAGAGGTTTTCTTTTAGTCTGATTTTATACAATTTGGGCATAAAAATGTGGAATAGGAAAGCGTTGAAACGTACTTGTTCTAATTGTTTTGTTTCTGTTCTCTATAGAAGCTAACAATGTTATAAGTTATATTTTGATGTTGTTATTTTACATGTTAGGGCTAACATTTTCTAGAACATTCAGGGATTTTAATGAACGACTGGTTTTCGAAATATTTAGTACAAGGAATAACTTATAAATACGGATAAGCTAGTCAGTTGGCTAGGTAAGTACTAAACATTAAATTTACGTAGTTCTATTACGTAATTATTGTTCTAAAAAAAGAGATATACCAGTTCAAACACTGCTCCAGTAGAGGTGACCATCTTCTTGTCTATACAAGTATGCGCCTGTTTTCTTTTGTGTGTGTTGAAAATAAACATTATTTTCGCTGTTTCACCATGACCTGTTTGTTTATTCTTCACATAATTTAAAACTCATCTAATTTTAAATTTTAGATAACTCTAAAATTTCTGGTCACTCCTGATGTTATTAATTGGATCTTGAAAGTAAATAGATAGGAAATATCATGATACGGGATTTATGGCAGAGTTTTCTGCTTTGTTAATAATGATTAATTTCGACAAAAGAGAATCAATGACGACCAAATGGTCATTGACGTTGACTGGTGTCTGTTGATTTCAAGATCATTCATAAAGGTCTCTACATGACACCTAGACTATTTCCAGAAAGAGTACTATGGCTTTAGCTATGACCCAGACCACAGATACCAACTGAGAAGGACTGTACATTTGCCAAATAGAACCAGAAGTGATAAATCTGTCCGAGCCGAGAGGTACCCATTGAAACTATCAACTCATCTAACGGAAGAGAAGGATCTGAAGAGACTTATCTGGCAGTCTATGACAAATCAGATAAGGAATCACTGTGGATATATATATGTTGGACAAAACATCAATGTCGACTTCCCAATCAGTATGAGTGATCGATCATCAAAAGGTAGAATGATCAGTTAATCAGAAACTAATGACTGAAAAGATGTCATGGTTATTGCTTTCAAATCCTTAAGTTGTAACATGAAACAGCATATACGTGTTACACTCGTGTGTAATTTAAAACAGTCGCTGATCTGGATGACTACAGTTTACAAAGGAAGTAGTATTCCTTAATCTCCAAGCTATGAAATGTTAATTTTCTGAGCAACAGAACTGAAGAGCTTAGCAACCTTTGTTTTTCATGCTTTTGAGCAGAGTTTCACCGAATGGGGTAGCTGATGATAGTTGCTTGATATACTTCAACGTTAGGACATGTGACCATCATACTATTAAGTTGTGGCCCGGCATGGCCAAGCGTGTTAAGGCGTGCGACTTGTAATCTGAGGATCGCGGGTTCGCACTCCCGTCGCGACAAACATGCTCGCTCTTTCAGCCGTGGGGGCGTTATAATGTTTCGATTAATCCCACTATTCGTTAGTAAAAGAGTAGCCCAAGAGTTGGCGGTGGGTGGTGATGACTAGCTGCCTTCCCTCTAGTCTTACACTGCAAAATTAGGGACGGCTAGCACAGATAGCCCTCGAGTAGCTTTGTGCGAAATTCAGAAAACAAACAAACAAACATACTATTAAGTTTGTTAAACAGTAGTTTTGAAACTCCGCTGAAAGGGATTTTTGAGCTATCAGGGAATAGTTCACAATTTCTTGTTTTTTTACAATCAAGCGTTGTTAAATTTCATATAATAGCTTTTTCTGAAACTTGGTTTGTTGAGGATGGATTTGTTTCCTTTTCGATTCCAGGTTACTCCTTTTATTCTTCATCTTCTAGTCTAAATAAGGCTAGTGGAGTGGCAGTTTTTGTTAAATTTGAGATACTGACTATGATAAAAGAAGTACAGTACATTAAGTCTGATGCTTTAATTTTATTTTGTATGATTCAAAATAAGAAATTTAATCTCTTTGTTGTTTATCGATCTCCTAGATTGCCTGTATTGAAATTTATTGATGAGCTTTCATTAGAATTGAATTTATACAAATATGATATTAATATACTTGTTGGTGATTTTAATATAGATGTTTTGGCATTTGATGATGTTTGTTATAAGAATGCATATTTTAAGTTTTTGTCTGAGAACAATCTTCGTATTATTATTTCTTCTCCTACACGGATAACCAATGTTACTAATTCTTGTATTGATTATTTTTTAATTAGTGGAAATACTGTTAAAATTGTTATTCTTATATTGTTGAGAGTTTTTTGACCGATCATTTTCCAATTGTTTTATGTATAGACATTTTATCGGATCTAGAACATGTCTCAAATGTTCAAAAGATTAAGTTTAATGAATTGAGTTCTTGTTTGAATTTTTCAGATTGGTCCTGTGTTATGAATTGTTCTGATGTTAATGTTGCTTATGATAATTTTGCTGAAGTGTTAACTGATTGTATTCAAAGTTGTACTACTACTGTTTCTGTGTCACGAAAGTTTAGAAAAATTAAGCCATGGATTACCAGTGAATTGGTTTTGTTAATGATTAAAAGAGATAAGTTAAAAAAAGAAAGTACATCAATTTCCTGATGATATTTATCTAAAGATTAGATTTAAGTGTTTAAGGAATTATGTTGTTAGCTTGACCCGTAAGACTAAATGGACTTATTATCATAACCTGTTTAAGAATGCTAAAACTATTAAACAGAATTGGAATATTGTTAACTCTATTATTGATGTTAAAAAAAAAATAAGAAATTTTGTAATTTTGGTACTACTGATTTATCTGATTTGAATTATTTTTTTGTTAATGTTGCTAAATCTACTTGCTCCAATCCTAAATTTTGTTCTCAGGGCATGCCTCCTGCTCCTTCTTCTTCTTGTTATCTATATCCTGTTACTGTATCTGAAACTATGAATAATATTTTCTCCTTATCAAATTCAGCTTCTAATGGTGTAGATGGTGTTTCGGTTAAGATTTTGAAAGCTAATGCTAATCTTTTTGCACCAATTTTGACTTTTTTAATTAATTTATCTTTTACTCAAGGGAAGTTTCCTAATGCTTTAAAGTTATCGTTGGTCATTCCTATTTATAAATCTGGTAATATTTCTGATTTTACGAATTATAGACCTATTTCCTTATTAATACATTTCTCTAAACTATTTGAAAAATCTATGAAGATTAGAATTTTATCATTTCTTGATAGACATTCAGTTTTGTCTCCTTCTCAATTTGGCTTTCGGCCTGGGCTTGGAACGGAGGTTGCTGTTGCTAAACTTGTGGGAAGTATTACAGAAGCTTTGGATTCTGATCTTCATCCAATTGCTGTTTTGCATAATGTAAGCTTTACATTCTCATGTTTATCACTTGATTTACTTCATAAGGTAGAATTGTTAAGTGATTAAAAATTCTGTAACCCTTACTTTCTAAAACACTGAGTGAATTTTCTCAAGTAGAATGTCGTCCACTGTTTTGAGAAAATCACAACAATAATCTAGTTGAGCGTTGAAAACTATATGAGCATACCATTTTGAACTCATTAAGTTTTCATCTATTTGCCTGGAAAGTATGCCTGTTCTACAAGCTAAATGGGAGTTGTGTTTCCTTTGAGTGTGCAATGGGGTTTCGTAGCAACAGCACAAATTTTAGTTCTTGAATACTTGAAATGGAGGTATTCGTATACATAAAGCTATTTATATAAATAAACATATGTACACAATACCTAATATATGTTTTGTAACACAAATCTTTTTTTTCCAATGCAATAACATAAAGCAATAATATTTTAACAACCAATAAGAACAGCATCTCTCTTGCATCTAAAAATAAAATAAGTGCTCTGCATTTAATTTACTCCAATGTTTATGACGTCTTTAACTTATTTTTTAGACTAGTTGGCATAAAACATTAATTTCATTCTTTAAAATTCAATGATGGTGTTTTATTTTTTACATTGATACTTAAACTTTCACTAAGTAGTATTTTTCAATATTCTTTATTAGAAGAATGTTTGTTGGAGTAATTACACCATTTCTGTTAACATGGTTTAAGATATTGCAACTAATGGGCTTATTGTTTGTTTGTTTTGGAATTTCGCACAAAGCTACTCGAGGGCTATCTGTGCTAGCCGTCCCTAATTTAGCAGCGTAAGAATAGAGGGAAGGCAGCTAGTTATCACCACCCACCGCCAACTCTAAGCCTATTCTTTTTACCGACGAACAGTGGGATTGACCGTCACATTATAACGCCCCCACGGCTGGGAGGGCGAGCATGTTTGGCGCGACTCTGGCGCGAACCCGCGACCCTCAGATTACGAAGCGCACGCCTTAACTAATGGGCTTAAAATAATGAAATATATTTCGTAAAGTGTACATTTATGCTGAACTGAAATTTACACTTTTTATGTTGCCTACGAGATGACCATTAGCCAATCTAGTGCACTATGATTCGCGTAAATTGTGATTTAGGACCCAACCTTGGAACCCATTACTGGGTGAGAATGAAGTCAGATGCAACATTGAACAGGTCATGTCTACAGTTTCTGACCAGTTTAATTTTCTGAAATGTGAGAAGGGTCCATTGCAGATCAGTCTAAAAAAACACAGCGTATATGTATATGTATATATATATATATATATATATGTAGGACGAAACTAACTTAATGGTATTTCTGAACCACAAAGGCCCAGCATAGTCATGTGGGTTAAGGCGTTCAACTCGTAATCTGAGAGTCGCGGGTTCGAATCCCCGTCGCACCCAACATGCTCACCCTTTCAGCCGTGGGGGCGTTATAATGTTACGGTCAATCCCACTATTCGTTGGTAAAAAAGTAACCCAAGCGTAGAAGGTGGGTGGTGATGACTAGCTGCCTTCCCTCTAATCTTTCATTGCTAAATTAGGGATGGCTAACGCATATAGCCCTCGTGTAGCTTTGCGCGAAATTAAAAAAAAACGAAAATCAAAAAACAAAAACTGAAGAACAATGCATATGATAAGTCTAAATGGAAGCTTCTGAAATTTCGTACATTAATACAGAGGCAGAAAACACACAATGTGCCATACTACACGAATTGAATACTGAAAAAAATGGCACTGGTATTAATATTATACGTGATAATATGAGGCAGCGAGGTACTTTGATGGCTCAAGGGTAAGCTTTAGGGCTTATAATGCTACAATTAAAAACAAATTATAGTGAAAGTATTATACAATAAAAATGACATAATTTCTCTCCTAAAATCAAAATACTGAAAATTATGTATCTTTATTATTTTTATGTACAACTGGTTCTCTGCCCTCTTTTTTCATAGGGATCATTTAGTCACTGTGCAGTCTTAAAATTGTTTAACCCAATTTTCATTATAACTAGTGCCATTTTTACTGGTGCTATACTATTATTTCTATTATTTTTACCAGTACCATCACCTTCCTTTTGCGCAGCGGTAAGTCTGCAGGATTACGACATTTAGAATCAGATTTCGATATCAGTGGCTGGTAAAGCACGTATTGTCTATTTTAATATTACTTTTATTTGTCGAATTAATATATTTTGTATAATATAATTATACATTTATACTTATTGTGTTTTTAATATAGAGATTTATATACTTGTTTTTATTTTTAACTGTATATCAGTTCATGAAACAGCCCGGCATGGCCAGGTGGTTAGGGTCGTGAGTTCCAATTTCCGTCACACCAAACACGCTCGCCCTTTCGGCCGTGAGGGCGTTCTAAAGGTACGGTCAGTCCCACTATTCGTTGATAAAAGAGTATCCCAAGAGTTGGCAGTAAGTGATGATGACTAGCTACCTTCTCTCTAGTCTTATACTGCTAAATTTGGGACAGTTAGCCCAGATAGCTCTCGTGTAGCTTTGCGTGAAATTAAAAAAATAAACAGTTCATAAATCTTTAATTCAGTTTTTATAAAAGGTAGATGTCACTTTTGTCAAGACGTTAATGGGTGAAACTTGTTTCTTATTATTTGCCTGTATTTGTTGTTTAGGAGAGTATTAAAAACACGAGAGAGAGAGAAATTAGAAGGAATGCATAATTTAAGATTTTAAGTACAAAGATATCTGTGAAAAGTTCTGTTTGTAGTTGTTACATTTGTTTCAGGAAGGTTTTTAAATAATGAATGAGTAATTTTGTTGGAAGTGGAATCCTTTAAGTGATTATCTAGTGTAGTACTACGACGTCTCAGCTGTACTAACACTAATAACAGTTATGATAATATATAATATTTTACATTGTGTAGTACAGTACGGTACTAAGCAGCATAGTCCTACACAAACAATACCTTTTTCCTATGTAAGTTGATGTCGGAGAGTAGGACTATGAATTATCTGTGTTGAGGCACACACTGAATATCCGTACAGTGTTGGTGTCAGAGTGGTTGTTCATAGACTGACATAGCCAAGTATTACATCGCTACTCAAGGTAGCACAACCACAGTGATACTGTTAGTTGTACTAGTAGGCTTATTAATACTAGTACTGATGTTGAAGTTATTTAACTAAAACTAAAAGTTGCAGTGTACACATATTACAATTATTAGTTTACAAAATATAAGGACAACTAGGAAAATATTAAGTTCATAAGTTTGGAGTAAAGCTGTATTATTCTTCAATAGGCTGCATGATTTGAGCTGAGGACATATTGGCAACTGCCTGTATAGTGTATAAATAGATGTAAAAATGGAACAGTCACACAGTACTGGAAGCAGTGCCTCAAGTGGACATATACATGGTGGAGTTCGATATACAGAAGAACAGTCAAAATTCCCTTTTGGGTTTGTAGAAGAAATAGTTTATCAAGAAATTACATTATTAGAGGTGAGCAAAAATTCCTTTAGTTATATTACAACCATTAATAATCAGTTGATTTGGGATCATGATAAATGTATAAGTTGTTTCCAATTCTAGACCTGCCAGTAGGTGGGAGGAACAAAGGAGGCAACTGTTCAGGGACCTGGGCAAATGAAACCTGATTATGCTATAAAGCATGTTTTGCACTTACACTTTTAACTGTAAATGTTTGTTGCTATCAGTTTGTCTAGTCTATGAGCTTGTTGCTGTCTTAATTTAGGATCTTCTTTTTAACAAGTTCTAAAAACTGTTAAAAAAGAGAAAGAAAGGGTGCCTGACAAGGGTGTTGCCCCAAGTCCTGTGTTGGTTCTTGTCACTCTTGGTTGTTTCTTTTGGAATAATATCACAAGTAAATTGTTTGAAAATAATGTAGGATTGAAAATTAATTTTTTATTCAATATGGTATACCTGGAAAGTTAAAAGTACCATCAGATATTCTGTTAGAGAGTTAAATGAGTATTAAAATATTTATTGCTAGGACTGTACACATAAACTGCTTATACCATAAGATAACATGCTATATATTCTTACACAGAGCCAGTTGCTTGTTAAGAATGAAATAACTTTTCAAGTTATGCATTAGACTTTTCATACTTAAATATATATTGGGGTTTACTTTTATACCTTTATGTGATATCTATTTTTAATAAGGAATTAAAACAATATATATATATAATACTTTAAAGCAATGGCTTGCCAGTATTTTTATTTATAATCACAACAAACATAATTTTTTTTTTCATTCAAATTATTATCTGTTAATTTCAGAGGTTTAACACTCAAATAAAATTAACCTCACTTCTCCTTATACAAAAGAAACAATTTCTTTCCAGTTATCTCAACTGGCATAACATGGTGGTTAGGGCTCTTGACTCACATTAGCTTTCAAGTGGCATTGCATAAAATTGAACAACCAACTATAAATAAATAACTTTACAATTTTTAGTGTTTAAACTAATATTTTAAGATTGATCCTAACCACTAAGATTGTAGAAGGATGTTAGATAAATAGACAAGTCAGTAAATTTGAAAAACTTACACTATCTAACTCTTACATTTGTATAAGATCTTCTGTATGTTGTTGAATTCAGTAATAACTATATATGCATGATGCATGAATCCTTTATTATTTATTGAATATATAGTAGAACAATGTATTTAGAGCTTGAAATAAAATGTTGAAAAAACTAGTAGTAGAAACAGAATACCTTTTTTAGTATTTCAAATTAAACAGTTATAATTTAGAGATAAATTAATCAGGTTTATTGCATGTAAATAATCTGAACCATTTCCCTGTTTTCATACATAAACTGAACGTGTATAGAATTATGTTTATAAAATGTTTTGCTGAAACACAATTTAAATGACATTGTTAACAATTTTTTTTGAGCATCATTAATTTTTTAAATAAAGAAAACAAATTTTGTAAATATTCATTTAGTCATTGCAAATGATTATGCATACCAATATGTTATCTTGAAACGTCATAAGGAACATTATAAGTGTTGTTTGAGCAAAAACAACACAACAAAATCTCGAATATTTGTGGTTTTAACAATGAATTAATACATATTATTTGTAAATTCTATACAAAACATTGTATACTTTAAGTTCTTTCTTCTTTTTTTTGTTTGTTATTGATAACTTAAAGGCATACTATTTTTTGATAGAAGCTTTCAACAATTTTACATGCCACGTTTTAAGGATTGTTGAGATATTTGTGGTTGCAGTTGTATTTTATTTCATCACTACTGGTGCATTAATGTTTTTTAAATCAAATGCACTGGTAAAAGTAATTGTTTGTGGTCTCTGTAAAACTTATAAAAGGTGTAATAACTTTCTGGTTTGTTGCTCTTGGTACTAGTGGTTGTGTTTAATTTAATGCTTTACCTCTAATAAGGTTGGTGCTTAGCTTGACCCTAGGGGTACATGTATAACAGACAAGTGAAACATCTCAGTGTAAAAGAACAGACTTTACTGCATATTTTGTGATTCTCTATTCTAACTACATTTACCTGAGCAAAAGTCTTCAAGTTATTACTGAATATTGACCTGCTGGTACTCTCCCACGTGTACTATAATTAACTATATTTTTACTCACTCCCATTAGGACAGTGGTAAGTCTTCAGATTTATAATACTAAAATCAGGGGTTTGATTTATCTCCTGTGGACACAACAGATAGCCTGATGTGGCTTTGTTTTAAGAACACACACACACAAAACACACATTTTTGCCTTTTAATTATTAACTATTTTTATCATAATTTTGGGAGATAACTCAGTAAGGCAAATTTGTCTGAAAAATAAAATATTGAAAGGTTATCACTTACACAAAAGATGTAAGAAACAAGTACTTATTTTGTTTAAATTTCAAAGTTATATATAAAAACAAAATACATAAACATTAAAATTTAGAAGGAAAAAAAAACCTCAAAGATATTGAGACAAGTAAACAAACTGTGTATTGTAGTTCTGAACCAAGATTTTAAATCCAGGTTACTGTACATGCACAAGTGCACCTATAGAAAAAAAATGTATTATACAACAATATCAGTTCTGGTGACAAAACAAGTTAGCTTATAATAGCGGTCACCTACTAACCTTACCAAAATAAATATTAACAATAAGAATTATCTGTTTGCATTTACATTTAATTAACCACATTTTTACTAATAAAAATGAATTGATTATTTTTTAAAAATTTGTATTTAAATTATATGAAAGGAAAAACATATATTACGAAAAGCTTGTATAATATAATTGAAACTTTTTTGTGGAATATTTAAATCTTTCATAATTATTAATAATACAAATGTAGATTTTTTTTGTAAAAATTCTTATATTTTTACATATTATTTTTGAAAGGTTAATTACTAAGTTACACATTTAGTCAGTCTTTTTTCATTGAAAACAAATACTAGTAACACAATTACAAAATCTGTTGAATAGGTTTTTAGGTAAAAACAAAACTGGCAAGGTGTTGTTCTAAATACATGGTTCTAGCAAACTGGGAAAAGTGGGTGAACTTTATATTTTGCTTTCTTTTTAATTTTAGACAAAAATTGGAGAAAACTCAGTGAATCTCATGTGATTCTGTAATGCTTTTAGGACATGAATGGCAAAAAAAGTTGTTATGAACACCAAACAAATTGCATACAGTTTTAGGCACAGTTAATACATCCATATGTGTATTTTATGGATATACATTTGTTTTGTCTCAAAAACCTTTTTTGTTTCTTATCTGTCATAAGATATGAAGGCAACCACAATAGATAATGTAAACTAACCATTTTTCTGCTTAAACAGAGCATAAGAGCTCTGGACAGTTCTGAAACATTATGGATATTTGTTTTCCTGCAGCTTAAATGCTATTAACAAATGACTATTTAGAGATAGGCTGTTTTCCTCAAGGTGGATTCCTGTATGTGGTGAGAGGATCTCCAAGAGAAGGTTCTGTACTTTCAGTTTACCTCCTTTGGGATCTAAACATCCACCCATGTGTTTGCCATCCATGACAACCCATGAAGGGATGGAGAGGAATCTGGTGGTTGAAGAGCCCAACTCCAATGCACCACTGGCCTTGAATTCCTGTGGACAGGCAGCTTTGGGATAACCTCCCTTAGGTCATTTGGCTGGTTCACATTGGCAAGAATCAACCAGTGTTGGACGTTCTCCACAGGTGTTAAGGACATTGTGTCTGATAAGGTATTTGGGCATAGTGTTAATAAAACCCTGGCGTTGCTGCAGTGTTCTTGTTTGACATTGTAGTGCATCCCCTTGTAGGGATCTGTGGTGGGTGTGGTCAGTGGGTACTTAAATGTAGCATCTTTATTATGTATGCCCCCATTTATGAAAAAATAAATAAAAATGAAAAAATTGAAAAAAAAAACAGATTACAGGAAACTACCATGTATGGACAACTCTGTATAATTATCCATTCTTTATCTGAGAAATCTCTAATGCAGATGTCTCCCTTTTTTATTCAGAAGAGATTAAAGGAGCCTGCTGAATCTCCTAAGTGAGTAAAGAAGTTGTGCTCTGGAAACATTTTGGTGGAAATATCTTCACCACAACATACCATACTCTTCTTGAAATCAAAAGCTATTGGGGATATATCCATCAAGGTTACTCCCCATGCAACTTTGAATTCTCCCAGAGGAGTTACAGTTGAAAAGGATTTAAAGTATATTCCTGAGTTAGAGATCCTTGCTGGTTTTTCCAACCAACCTGTTTCTGCTGTGCACCAAATCTCTCCTCGCAAAGACCGAATTATGGTGTCTACTGATGTTCTGATATTGACATTTACACCATTATTTCCTCCTGCCAGAGTCAAAATAGGTTATCTGAACTGTAAGGTGTGGCCATACATTCCCAACCCTCTCAGATGATTCCAGTGCCAACAGTTTGGTCACTCAAAAACATCATGTCGTGGTTCTTTAACATGTGCTCATTGTGGTGGCAAAGACCATGATGCATACGAGTGAAAATTAGAACCATGCTGTGTTAACTGTAATTAGAACCATGCCTCTTACTGCTCTCCATTCCACTGCCATAATGGGAGTGCACACAGATCTCTTTATGCTTCCAGCATGATCATTTGCAAAACATCTGAAGAATTGTTTGCTCTTCGTGATTGAAAGAGTTGATGAATGTACGTCTACTTCCACATCTGTTCCTGCCAATTCTTCCAATGGGTCCCTAGTACCACTTCCTTTGTTTTCAGGTTTGAGTGTTTCCTCAGGTCCTTTCTCTTCTTCAGCCCTTACAAGTAAAATGACCAATTGTTCATGCCCTCAGTCACTGGAATCTTTGTATATAGACAGAGACCTGCCTACTCAATCCAAGACAGGAGCCATGAAGGTTGATAGACCTCCATGGCTAATAAAGAAAAAAAACGTGGCCAAAAACAAAATGGGTCCCCATTGCATTCTCCTCCACGTAAATAAAAATGGCACTCTGATCCAGCAGAACTGTTGGGGCTTTTGTTCAAATATAGATGACATTAAGGATTTGATTGATTCTTACCATTCTGTGTGTGTCTTCTTATGGGAAACATTTCTGAAACCTGCTAGTACAGTCACCCTTCAGCAGTTTTTTTGCACAGAAATAACAAGTTGTGTGATGGATGAGTGCATGGTGGGGTGGCACTGCTGGTTGATCAGCATGTACCCACCCTGTTTTTTGCCACTTGATACATCCTTAGAAGCTGTAGCCATCTGTGCTTTCTTGGGTTGTGCCAACACTATTTGTTCTTTCTACCTGGCTTCTGAAGAGAACTATGATCAGTTAGAACTTGATGCCTTCATTGAGCAGTTACAGTCTTCTCTTTTAATCCTGGGGGATTTTAATGGACTATGGGTTTCTAGTTTATGACTCTGCCAGGACCTTGGCCTTGAAGATGTTGGACCCTATTTACCATCAGGGGCTTTGGCTTTGCACAAGGGGCTTCTTCACTTCTCCAGTCCAGAGTTTACATGCTAAGTCACATGAACCTCCTATACTTTTGCCGTTTATAACTGTCTTTACTGTATACTTCAAAATTCGATCTTTACCGCAGCATCCCACCTGGGATTGTGTATTCCTTCCTCAGTGGGCCATGATTTTTTCAGAATAGATGGTCTGCCATCATTCCTTTCGGCCTTCATATTCAGGTGCAGTTGGATGAATTAGGCCTATCTGGTGATGGTGACATTTTTCACTTCAGTTGTATTTTTCAATATTTAAGGGCCATTGGTCTTTTAAACCTAACATTTTAATAGGTAAATTGGACTATATTTGTTGTATCATGATTTCTTTTTACATATTTTAACAATTTTATCTTTTTGCCAGTTGTTTGGTGCAGATAGCCCAGTTGTTTTGCTCTAAACAACCAACTGTTTTCATTAGATAAGTAATTTTGATCTTATGGATTTTGGTGTATTAATAAAACAGTTCCCAAATTTATATGGAAAAACTGCTCGTTTGGGTTGAGAAAATATTTTACGTAGAAGAGCGAACAACGTTTCGACCTTCTTCGGTCATCGTCAGGTTCACAAAGAAAGAGGTAACTGACCAGAAGCTGACCACATGTTTGAAAGGGGTTGTGTGTTTTTCTCAGTGTATTTGTACTTACCTGTTACCATTATGTCTGAACAAGCATACCGTACACCACTATTAACAGTACACGCTCACACAATCGTTAAGAAACTAAGAAATTTAAACCAACGAATTATTAATAGAAGAAATGACATTTATTTTATTCAACAATGTAGAAAGGAACAACTAACCCCTAATTTTGTAAAGGTAAAACTTTCAACAAATTTTAATACATACACAAACATTATCCAAAATTTACAGAAAAAAACTACTTAAAGCCAATGTGAACACAAAATACAAAGAACTCCATGACTTACAAAAACAAAAAATGAACCTAGACCATCAACTGGCATGCTGCATTAAACCAGAGATTTACGGACTTATACAACGAAACATGAACCAAATCAATACTAAGAACGACAGAGACAAAAGATCTGCCACAACAAAAAACTAGAAAAACTAAGATGCAAACAACAGAAAAGACACCAAAACGACAAACCATTGACTAACCTCATAATTAACATATCCGACCGACAATTAAACACAGACGAGATACATCTACTTAACAAAGGACTCAACTTCGCAATAGCACCTAGGTACATTCCAACCTTAGAAATCTAAACATGTTTAGAAGACCTAGCCAGGAGACTTGTGATACTTTCTACAGAGAACAACAACAAGGAAACAACCAAAAACAACCAACAGAAAGAAGACAACTTAGATAATTTTATTGACATCCAACAGCCAAACTTCCCAGGTAAAATTACAAATTTATATTTTCCAGAAACACCTAAAAACAACATCTTACACGATTTTTTCAAAGAATTTTTTCTCAAAACCATCAACATAATTTCACAAAACAGAAAACTAAAAAAACCTTACAAAAAGAGACATTAATTCCATTAAAAACCTAAAACAAGACAAAAACATAAAAATTCTAAAAGCAGATAAAGGTAACGCTATAGTCTTAATGAACACAAATGAATACATCCAAAAAATGAATAACATTCTATCAGACACGAACAAAATTAAACCAATACACACAAATCCAACAAAGACACACGAGACGCAACTGAACAAATTACTACTACAAATGAAAACAGCCAACACAATTTGACAAACACTTTATTCCTACCTACTTAAAACCGACTCACGCACACCAAAAATATACGGCATCCCCAAATCTCATAAACCAGATTGTCCATTATGACCAATAATGTTCACACATGAATCGTTTAATTACAATCTTGGTAAATACATAGCATGGGCATTCTCCAAATATGTAACATCAGCCAGCTCATTCATCAAAGACTCTTTTAATTTCAAGTCTAATCTAAATCAACTTAATCATAAAGCCTTAATGGCCAGTTTTGATGTTATATCCCTCTTTACAGAAGTTCTAACCACTGAAGCCTGCAAGATAGCCTTAGAACTCTATATCCGAGACCCTAACCCAACCATAGAAATTCCCAGTAACCAGTTAGCAACCCTAATAGAATTCACCACGATAAAGACAAACTTCATGTTCAACAACCAAAACTATATACAAACAAATGGCCTAAGCATGGGCAACCCAGTATCACCAGTTCTAGCCAATAGTTTTATGACACAAGTTGAAACACAAGCAATTAACACAGCATTACATCCACCACTATACTGGTACAGATATGTATATGACATGGTTGTGGGATTCAAATCTACAGAACACATACTTAATTTTTTCAATCACATTAACTCTATACATCCCAACATCAACTTCACATGTGAACAGGAAGAAAGCAATCAAATATCATTTCTTAACCTCAAAATTACAAGAACCGACACACAATTCAAAACAGAAATCCACCGAAAAATCATCCATACTGGACTATACATTCCTTGGGACTCAGCACATGAAACAAAACAAAAACTCAACATACTAAGAAACCAAATAAACACAGCCACAAAACTATGCTCACCAGATAAAATTAACGATGAATTAGACAAAATAAAACAATACTTCATCAACATCAATAAGTTTTCCCCACAAACCATAGAAAACATTATTCACACACACCTAGACAGAAAGCAAAATCAACCAACTAAAGTAAATATATCTCACGAATCAAAAAATCACGAAACCATATACTGCTGTATACCATATATTCCTGACATCAGCAAACAAATAACCAACATTTGGCAAAAATTAGTAACAAAATATGACATTCCAGTTAATACCAAATTTATTCAAAAACCAGGCACAAAACTGAGGTCTATACTGTGTAAAAACTACACTGACAAACACCACACCAACATTATTTACAAAATACAATGTGATAACTGCCACAACTTCTATATTGGAGAAACAAGTAGAAAAATGGAAACCAGATTCAAAGAACATAAAAAGTCACCTTCACACGTTTTCGAACACTGCAAGTCAAATAAACACAACATAACCATAGAAAACACTCAAATACTAAATAAAGAAACAAACATAAACAAACGCAAAATTAAAGAAGCCTTACTTATACAACTTAAACCCAAAATAAACCAATATAAACAAACGCCTTTATACCTATATTAATATAATAAAATAAATAAAATTATATATTCAAACATCTAACACTGCCCTCTACATTCCGACACTCAGTTACACAACCCCTTTCAAACATGTGGTCAGCTTCTGGTCAGTTACCTCTTTCTTTGTGAACCTGACTATGACCGAAGAAGGTCGAAACATTGTTCGCTCTTCTACGTAAAATATTTTCTCAACCCAAACGAGCCGTTTTTGCATATAAATTTCTCAACAAGTGGGTTTCTCGACATCACTGAAAACAGTTCCCATGACAGTAGTCATAGAACACACGATACCCTGACAGATTCTTTCTCTAACCCTTAAACATTGGGAATGTTGTAGGTAGCAGCATCAGTTGATGAAGACCACCATGTAAGAGACAACATATCTTCAAATGTGTAAAGCAAAATATAGATGTCAATGTATAATATCAGTAATATGGAGATAAGTCTTGAAGAAAAAATGTAATTGAAAAATACTGAAATGATTCATTTACAGTAAGTAAACTTGCCCCATGGAATGCTTTCTGAGAATGTGTTACTGACTGTTGTTTATGGATCTTTGTACAAACAGATGAACTCGTACCATTGAGTAATTATATTAATTGAACATTGTAGTAATATATCAGGAAAAGTACTGTTTTTCAAGCAACAAACAAGATGCTGAGGACAGGAAAGAATAAAGACTTAAAAATTAACATGAACATGTGCAGTGTAACAGAGTTGGATTAATAGTTTTGGTTTTAATTGGAAACTGTGGGCTATCAGACTACTATATGCTTCTGAGATGGAAATATTATTATGGAAATTATTTAGTACTATTGTGTTCATGCACAAAAGGCATGATTCTGTTTACAAAGTATCCTGTTTGAATAATTAGAATTTACAACTTATATGTAAGTATTAGTTCATTTCATATGAAATGACTGATTGTATAGATAAAAATTAAAATGCCATATTTTTAACAAACATCAATTTTATGAATCAAAATATGCTCCATTTGCTACAGTGATTTTTTTCCAATGGGATACTAAGGAAAATATCCCATATCTTTAGAACTTGATTGTCTTAGAGACAGTAGACTCTTCGAAGGCTTCGACAGTAGTCTCCTGGTTCCTAAATATTTTGTTCTGATAAAACAGGTCCAAGTTTCAGAAAAGATGATAATCAGTCAGGTGAGTATGGTGGATGCTCCAAAATTTCATATTTCAATTCTCTCAATTTTAAAATGATGATTTCTGAGTTATTGGGTCTGGTGCTATCTTGCAGCTGAATTGGTCCATAGCTTATTATAATTATAGCTGTTTGGTGGTTAACTTTTCATGCATTTTATCAGTTTGTTGATAGTAAGACCATGCTATAATTGTTTTACCTGGTTGAAGAAAGGAGTAATGGATAATTCCCTCTGCAGACTATCATACTGTCACCATAATCTTTTTGGGTGTGAAGGCACTTTTGGCACGCATCTTGGAAATTCATCTCCATCTAAGCATTGTCCTGATCTCTTCCAGTTGTTGTATAGGACTAACTCCTCATCACAGGTAACAATTTGCTTTCAGAATGTGACTACCTTTTGTTCCTAACTGGTATCTACCCTTCTGTCAATTCATGCTGTACCCATTTGTCCAATTTTCTAACCTTTCTGATTGCAGCCATATGACAAGAAACAGTTGCACTGGAAGCTTCTAAGTCTGTTGCAAGTGCCCAAACTGTCACTTGTGGGTTAACTTTCACAATAATTCTTAACTTTTCTTCATTATAAACAGATTGAGGCCTTTCTTTGGATTCATTTTCAAGGTTCTTACCACCATCAGATTTACAATGCTGAAATTAGTGGTTTGATTCCCCTCGGTTGGCTCAGCAGATAGCCCGATGTGGCTTTGCAATAAGAAAACACATTCATATCACCAGAACAAAATTTCTGGAACCAACATCAAATAGTTTCCTGAAAAGTAGTTCCTTGTCCAAATGCCAAATTGATGTTTTTTAACAGCCTCAACTACATTTTTCCCAATTTAAACTTGTACAAAAAAAAGTAGTCTCAATTCTTTTAAAGACATCATCTTGTATAGGATTCCAAAGAAACACACAAACAAGTATAATTCAACTTGGCATAACAGACAAATAAAAAGCAAAGCTCTCATCAATATTGAATAGCATACAGTCAAATTACTGTATTCAGCTTATCATAATCTCAGTCACTCTTTAACTGAGCATAAGTTGACCATTTAATATGAAATGATCTAATATAATCTAACAACCATATGATTGAACAAAAACCTGCAAATAATATGTACCATCAATAAATTCAATATCTCATTGTAATTACTCATTGTTTATACCTCATCATGTATATATATGGTTGGTATGTTTTCATAATTATCTCTATTACTGTATGTATATGTGTAACAACAATGTAGTTTTTACTTGAGATCAAAAACATAAACACAAGAAACAATTGAATTAGAAAAAAAAGGCAGTCAACTCTTAGAGATAACCCATAAATCTCTCAAATTTAAAAAAAACAATACAATTCCAGTATGGTATGTTACTTCCTCTTACATAAATAGCTATTATTGTTCAATGCTGACCTCTATAAGAACTTTTTTTCACATGTCACAAACCTTGAGCTCTCATGTACCCCACAGTAAACATGTACTGCATTTCACATGTAAATCATCATGTGCCACATCCACATGTGTCAGGAGAGTACAAAGAGAAAGCCTTAATGATATCACTGATAAATGATATCATTAAGGCTTTCTCTTTGTACTCTCATCTCATGCCTTTTTTTTAGTTTGGTACAAAATGGAGATAAGTTTTATTTTTTTCCTACTTTACCAGTTGTTAAGTGATAACTTTTATTATTCTTTATCAAAGCTTTTGTTTCCATTTTGAAAAAAATATCATTATTTGCTTCCAGTACAGTTACTTAGGCTTCAGGTGGCAGTACTTGACTGGGGTATTATCAGCTTTGATACATTGGAAACAGTGTTGCCTCTAAGTTGTGTGGCTGCACACTAAATTATTCTAGCTATGCATATCCTCTGTAATTGTGAAGAGTCTTAACTTGATGACCTTGACAGTCGATAGGTGTAAAGCCAAACCTTACTTAATACCATTTTGTTAAGGATGTAATAAATGGCACATAGCCCTTAACCTCTCTAAGACTCAAGCCATTATTTTCCTTAAAAAAAACAACAAAAAAATGATAAAAACAGGAGAGAATTGAGAAATTTGAGATTAAGATTAGACAATACAGCAATCACTTTCTTTAACTTCATGAAGTTTCTAAGTTTAACATTTAGCTCAAACGTATCTTGTAACAAACATGTTAATGATATCATCAGTAAAACAATTAATAGAATTAACTACCTGTGACACATAGGTGATATTAACAGGGATGCAACACCAAACACATTATCACAATCTAAAGAGCCTGTATCAGACCTTTATTAGGATATGGCACTGCTGTAATATGTAATATGATAGAGTACCAATATAAGAGAATAAAAATTTTTTAGAACAGAGCAAATAAAAAAGCCCTCATCCTCCTGAATTATGCCCTGCTTGATTACCATATGTACTATTCTGAAAGAACACTAAACCTTATTAGTATGAGAATTTGTCAGTATTACAAATCTTCACACAGACATAATTCACAGACACAATAATTCTTTCAACTTGCAGCCACCCCAGCCATTTGGATAAAATATTTATCTCCTCTTAACATTATTGATAATCTCAGCAATGCCATATCATAAGTCATCTTTTAAGTAGGATCTGTTTCACAATATACTTGTGTAGAATGCTTATTAACTAAGTAATTTCTTTACAGCATGCATCAAGGGCACTGGGCAGAAAGATAATTTGGTTCTTGCTTAGTGAAAGTTGGTTTTCTTGGAGCATTTCTGTTTCCTCCACAGCAAATTTTTTTTTTGTAGTATTGGATTTACAGATCCTAGTCCTGAAAAGGACGGCATCCTAGAATGCTTTAACCTAATAAAGTTCTGATCTTGAGAAAATTAAATAACACTAGATGTTTAAATCAGATTGGTGTTGAGCAACAAATCTAATTGAATAAATAAGTTTTAACTTTCTAGCAAGGTTTCAAACAGAAGTGTATGTACTTGGTCTGCATATTGCTGCTCTACTTAACGACTGCTTTCTGCCAGCACTGACTGACGTCACAGTCACGTGGATGAAAAAAAACAACAACATATCAACAAATCCATGTACTCCATCACCTCTATCTTTGAGGTCCTGGATTATACAGCTTAAGCACTGCTGGCAGTTCTCATTCGTTTTTTTTCCCTGAATGTTCACAAACACAATTTTTCTGATTTCTTGAGGTAATCACACAAGTTAGCCTACCACCATAATTTACATTTATAACTAAAAACTCCTTCCATGATATTCCAAAACACTTTAAAATTAAGTACTAAATAATCTTAATTATTGTTAAACTATTTGGCTTCCAACTCCCCAGTAATAGCTCTAAATTACCATTCTCACTAAATAATTAAACCTAAATTTTGTGAGTGGAGCAAACAGAAAAAAACAACTGTGGTTGTTTTTCAAGCCCCTTTGGGGCTTGTTAAGCTTTAAAAACAAATTATCTGCAAAATTAATTGATTTATTGATTCTCTGCACTTAAAAGTCTCTGTTACCTATATGGGGTGGGGGGTAGACCCTCTTAACCCCTTTATCAGTAGCCAAGTTTTCCAGCCTTTGTCTTCAACTATTGCCTCTCCTATTGGTATTGTCTGCCATCTCCTTTTTTTGATGCATTCCACCTATTTCTTGGGATATTTTCCTTCTCCTTACTTTCATATTGGGGTGATTGCCATTTTAAGCTTTTTCTCCATATACATGGCTGGGAGATTGTCTAGTATCATGTTTGTTACTCTTCCACCTCTGATTGGGACTTGTGGATGACTGTTTTTTCTCCACTGGTTTGTTTTTTCAGGGTGTTACACTTGGGATATCTGAATTGCTTCATTTGCTTTTATCCTTTTTTTGGTTGCTCTTTTATCTCCTAAGCCATTGCATTCTTTGTTCATGTTCCATCTCTTCCACCTTTCCATCAGTTACTTGTCCTACATTAAAAGTTCCTTTATTAGTCATGTGTTCTCAATGCAAATTGTAGTTCTGTGTTCAATCTGTCCTACCTCAATCACTTCTTGTTTCTTTGTATTTTTACTGTTTTTTATCACACTCTGGTGTGCCATTTCTCTATGATTGAGGATGCCCAAGGTCAATGTTTCATATTCTTATGCTTGCATTCCTATTTTTTATCCCTCATGGCTCTGTCTTAGATTTGTTCAACACAGAGTTGGGTACCAGTTTCATGCTTTGCCCTTTGAATTTGTTTCAGATCTGTTTGCCTTTGTTTCCAGTTACTCATCCACTTACCTTGTCTGTCAGTGCAATCATACAGGATTGGGAACAGTTTATACCATTCATAATATTCCCCACATTGTTTTATATAACCTTTCCACTCTATGTCAGGTTTTTTATTGCTCTTTCCTAGCCAACACAGATCTGGCTTTCCTGGCTGCTTTAGCTCGATCTGTTCTTTTTTATTATGGATTGAATTTTCATACCCTCAACCTTGGAAGCTCATGTGGCATTTTCTTCCTTTTCATTTCCTTCCATCTTTATTTCTGGTAGGATCAGGATGGTTTACATTTCATACATACTCTGGGTTGCTTCATTGCTTTCAAGACTTCTTTCCATTAGTTCCTTTTCTTATTGTCCATACTTCAATCAGACACCTTCCATTTCAGCTGCATTTCACCCCAATTGTCTTTTGGGGGTACTTTTTCCATCTAGCACTGGGACTACACCTCATACATTTACCTTACATTATCTGCTACAGGTAGCTGTTTCTTCCTCATTGGGGTACCATCTTCCACCTGTCACCATACTTCACCCTTTGGTAAAATTGTGATTGCATAAGTTTCATTTTTGTGAATAGAACTACTTGACACATTCATTACTATCATCTATTGGATTGAGAATCAGATATAAGGTGACTTGGATCCATGTCCAGTCATTGTTTTCTCCCTTTTGGATGTGCTTTTTCATTTTTCTACCCATGTCTGCTTTACCTCTCTCCACACTGGGATTGAAGTAAACCTGGTACAGAAGTCATATAGTCTCCCACAGTCTCTAATGCATGGATCTCCCATTTAAGAGTGTTCTTTGGACATTTTTGAAGCATTTTTCTTTCTTTACCTTGCATTAGTCCTTCCACCTATTTGGTGTGAGATTTTAGCTATTTATGTGAGAAGAGATAATGTAATGTATCAGATGTTGTAATTTACCTGCACTAAAAATGTATTTCCAATAGATACTCACACTCATACTTCCCACCCTTATTCCCATGCTGAAAACTGATGCTTCTGTTTTCTACCAAGATTTAAGGTAATAGCTTGATAGAATCAGATAGAGGGAGTTGTGTGTTGAGGGAGGGTGTGTTTCACTCCTATTGGTGGAGAGTTGTTGCATGATGATTTACATTTTAGACACAGGGCAACATGTAACATGAATGATATTTATATGAGATGAGGTAAGTGCCTATCAAAAGCACATTCTCAGTATAGGAAAAATTATAACTCATCCAACTAAGATTTGAAGTAATTCTTTTATAACAGCAACTATCATCACTTTCTACAAATTAGTCACTTTAAAGGTTAACTAAACTTTGAACGAAGATTTTATATTACCTTCACCATTTCTAAACTATAATAATAAAAGGCCATATCTGTGATATGTGTGACCATAATAACTCAAAGAAGAAAGGGCTTAGAAACTTGTAATTTTGTACACAAACTAAGTGGACCCTGAGGGTGTACATGTGGGTATTATTACTTATCCATGTGCATGTTTGTGTGCATCTTTTTAATGAAGCAAGCTAACAAAAATCCACATAGAGAAAAATGGTTTGTTATATTATGAACAAAAATCATGGACAGCCAGACATGCACATGTGTGAATGTTTGTGTGTGTTACTGCTATAGCTCTAAGAGTAAAGAACACAGACACTTGAAATTTTGCACTCATACTAAGTGGATTCTGATTGTGTGCACTTGGATATTGTTACTTATCCACATGCATGCAAGCAAGTGAGAAAAGCATAGTAAAGAAGTGGTTACATATATTACATATTACAGATATAAATCACAAACACACACGTTGGCATAAGCATCTTTTTAATGAGGCAACCTAGTGAGAAATCTCATAGAAAAGGAGTGGTTCCTTAGATAACAACTTTTAATACATATATATATAAAAGCCATTACATTTTGGTAACAATGCATTTCAACAATGGCATTTATATCATTATATTTAGCAATAAATGTATAAATTAATATAGTTGTTAAGAGGCAACATGCTGAAAATATAAAATATGTATAAACTATAAAATTAATAAAAATGTTTGTTATTTTCTAATTTAGAGGCTTTATTAATTAAAGAGGTTTGTTTTTTGTTATAAGGTTACCTTTATAAACAGGCCATGTTCTGTAAGGGAGTAACAAAAGTATATAGATTATACTTTTATGTTAAAATGTGTTCAGAATACAAACACTGACAGAGTCATCTGGAATAAATCTACCTAATAATCCAAGAAAAGCTTGGTACTTTTACTAGTACCAGAATAAATCTTCACAATTCTATTATGCCACAATTAAAGTGGCTTCAGTTACTTTAGCTTTAAAACAGACACATATTTAATGTTGAGAGTCATTGTAATACATGTAGTTTTACTTCTTTGTATCTTTTATGTAGTAAGAAATCAATATTGAAAATACCATAAGAAAACAAGCAAGTGTTTTATATAAAGAATAAAATTTCTGTGAGAAAACTGGACAGAAGGCTCTAAGAAATAGAAGTTATCACAAAAAGTACTTTGTAATTTCATCACCTTCACTAATCTTCCTGCCCAAATTCTTGTAATACAAGTAAATTTCTTTTACACATCAGTATTAAAATACTTTTTCTTTAACTATGAGTTCAGTCAGTAAGTATATTTCAGTTCTTTCTGTGTTAAGGAAAATGTGCACTATTACACCTGCCTGTTTTGCTGTGCTGTAATTTAAGATATTACAAGTTATTTTATATCTTAAGTTGTTTTTGTATAAGGAAAACAAAATGAAATGTTTAGAGATTTGTGCATTATACTCTTGGCTCTCAAATACATATATTCAAATCTTTTTCTGCCTTCTTTACATACCTTTCATACTATCAGAGCTGCAATCATTGATGTATCTGTGTGTCTTATATTCACATTCATTTGTAAAAAAAATTCACATTTTGGGCACATTAGCAGCTTTCCATAACTAATTGTGTTTGGCGAGCTGGCTGAAATTAGTTTAAATTTAGCATCACGTTGATTCAGGAAATGTGTCATAATGCACCATTTTGGTTCAAAGAATAGAATCTTAGATTCCTTTACAACAGGGTTCAGAAATCTATGGCCCACGGAATGGATCAGCTCACCAGCTGAAATCATCTGTCCCTCAATCCACAAATGAAATATCACATCCACCCAGCCCATGGTGGTCCTATAAAGAATTCAAGTTTATAAGTCAATGTGGTCCTCCATCTGCTCACAGACATGGCCTCTGGCCCCTGTGCAGAAAGAGGTTGCTGATCCCTGCTCCAAAAGCTAACCACCTTTGATGCTTTTTGGCATCAAAAAGTTTATGGCATGCTAAACTTTTGTATTTTAAAATTTTTACTCAAACAGAGTCCTGAAAGTTGGCAGCTCTGTCCTAGCAAGATCCACATTCTACATCAGTTTGAGTATATTTTTTATTTCTGCTTGTGAGAACATTTAATGTAAATAACTGACCAAAAACATTTGAGTAAAATTTCTCAATCATTGTTTAAATACAAAGGAAATCTGAACATCAATTTGTGGAAAGATTTGACATGTTGATGGTATTTTTGTTTACATTTCTGTGACTTTAACCAACATAGTCACAAACTCGCAAGAAATTTGGTATCTAAATAATTAGATTTTTTTTTGTTTTGAAAACTGAGACTTATAATAATTGCAGGGTTAAGTGTATGATAGTCACTGTTTAATCTGCATATTTTCTTTTTTGTTTATTGTTCTTCAGATTGTTGGAAGAGGAACATTTGGCACAGTGTGTAAGGGTCAATGGAGAGGAAAGTATGTTGCAGTGAAATTGATTGTGACTGAACAAGAAAGAAAAGCTTTTGAAGGAGAAGTAAATATTTATTTTAAACATTTTGTGTATGAGGCATGTGTGTGTGAATTACATTTAGATAATAGAAGTGTCCTTGATTAAATATATAAAAAGAAATTGCTTAATACTAGGAGCTATGCAAACAGTGTATGTGTGTGTGAGGTGCTTCAAACTTGTAAAACATCACTAACATTTATCTGTAAGTGTACAGATAGTGAAAACATTGGTTTGGTTCATAACTCAACATGTAATTTTGATAAGCATATTTTCTACAATACTATTCAAGTTCTTAATTTTTTTTCCCCAATTTTGGATTTATTCTAAAAAATTAACACACTACTGAACCTTGTACAAAATGTTTGTAATATTTTGTGCACTTGTATGTACTTGACAGCATCTATATTTATTTCATAAGAATAGTCAACATTATCAGTTTATCACTGTTTATAATTTATGGCTCTTCTCTATTAAATATATGAAGTGCTGCAAGATCAGTCTTCCCTACTTTTCTTCTTTTTGCACTTGGAAAATGTAGTTAATATTCATATTTCTGTTTTAAGGTATATGAAGTTTTAAAATGTTCTGTGTATATTGTTGTGTTCTAACATTTACAAAAGTTTTATTTCTTTTCTGTTTTGACCCAACTTTACCATTTACCAGCAAGTTTCTGACTTGTTTGTCATAAATGTTACTACTGAAAATTTAGTTTTCTTTATTGTAGTAGTCAATGGTATGTATTGTTTGTGATGATCACTATTTGTGGAATTTGTTTGTCCTGTTTTGTATCACAAAATTATACATGAGGGTAGATAGTTTAAGACTTTGGTCTTATTTTTTATGGTATAAAACCAAATAACTGTACCTGATTTAATGATATTATAATAACTGTATCTAGCACTTCTGATCCAGAATCATTTTTCTAAGTTATGGAAGTCTTTGCTCACTTTTGACTTAAAGGATAAAGAAAAGTGTGATATGTGCTGTTACTGGTGGTTTAAAATCTTATATTTTGCTTCCTACATTTGATGCTAATTGATGGTGATTTTCTTATCATCGTTTAATAAGTTTTTTTCAAAATGCAGATGTTCCTTTCAGAAGTGTTGTTTATATACATAAATATGTTAAAACATTTTTATGATTAAACTTCAAAATGTTTTTTACCTAAATTATATTTCACTCTAAAGATCTCTATATTGCTGACCTGTTTGCACTGGCTAAGCTTTTTTTCTGATAAATTTGGTAACTTAAAGTTTGACTAGTCATGAGACTGACTGTACTTCCTGATTTTGGTGTTGATAGTAATTACTGTACATGTAATGACTTAGTGTCTGTCTTTTTCTAGAGTGACATTATGAAAGTTAATGATGTATAATAGTTAATCTTTCATTTATAGTGTAATGTTTAGTGTGAATAAATAATTGTTGCAAGTAGTGGCTAATTGTTTGTTTCTGCTGGTGTTTCTAATTTTGTATGTGTATAGTAGTGTATATTAGTGTTTGTCTTTTATTAGGCTAACTTCATGATACATTGTGACTTATTCTGAATAGATACATTTGATTAAACTTGTTGAAGCCCTTATTTATTCTTTGTGTTTGATTATATTACAAACATTTTGAACTTATAGACTTGATTTTTTATATATTTGTTTAAGGATATATGAATGTCTCGTGTCAAGTCTACCTAGGATTCCGTTTTTTATCAATGTAGGTCATGTGTGACTGGCAGTTTGTGAACTTTGGATTGCAAGCCTTTGCTTCAAATTCTCATTTATCATCTTTGCTATGATACTAAGATATATATATGTCTAGCTTCATCGCACTGGCTTTTTGAGTCAAAGAATATTCTGTCTCAATTGTTACAGTATTTAATATATGATGTTCAGCAAAAAAAAAGTGTGTACACATATATATTCACACACATACATCTTAAAATGTATCCCAAGAATGTGAATGTGACATGCCAAAAAAAAAAAATATATATATAGTCATTAGTAATGTATAACTGTGTACTAGTATTCAAATAGTGTTGAAGATAGTGTATCTCTTCAAATGTATATCAGTGTGGATAAAAATCTGTGCAACAACAGATGAACAAAATTGAAATTATTAGAGATTCTGATTCAAGTACTTGGAAATGGTCTAAACTAAATTACACAGGCACCATTTGTAGCAAATTATGGGAATGTTGCTGTTCCTTTAAAAAGTCAAAAAAAGTATACATCCCCCACCACAAATAAATGTAAGTATTCTGAGATGATAACTCACCTATGATGTTTGCATTCTGATACAGTAATTTACCCTTTGCACTTGTGATAATTTTAACATTTTTTTCAGCACTGTCTAAAATGGACATATTTGTAATTTTTTGTTCAGTTATGTAGAATTAGTAATGATTTCTGACACTTGAATTTCATTCAAGTGTAACTGGTTTCATTTGTTATTGATGACATAAATTCACTTTTATACAGATGTATTTTTTCATACTTTACCCATGATGATTTCTCAAGTGATGATAACTTCTACTTCATTCCTTGATTGTGACTATGATCCTAAAATAGAAGTTATCATCAGGAGAAGGGGCTTATTATCTGCAGTGTTCATGACAGCCATTGTTTTGACCTTTTGTGGATTCCTTCTAGCACACTGGTCTTTCTCCTCTGATTCATTAGGCCTCTGTTCCTTCTTACTGTTTGGATGTGATGATAATGTTTGATCAACTATTTTTCCTGGAAGAGTTTGGTTTAGGCATTCCATTATTTTTTATAAAACTCCTTTCTTTCTTTTTTGTCTTTTATGTTGCTACATGTCATATATATCCAGGACTACTGTGACTTCCCTGATTCACTTGCTCTTGTAGTCCATTTAAACCCATTTTTTAAAGAACTCAACTCACATACTACCATGCTTTGTCTTAGTTGTGTATTGGCCTTCTTCTACTCTGGTTTTAGCTTTTCTTCATTTCAATTTCTTACATTCCTGTCTTGAAATCCCCCCCCTTTTTTTACATGATTGAGATGAAACCCTTTCATTTCTATCTTCTTTTCAAGTGTCACATATTTCTGTTTTTGTCATTTCTTTACTTTTTTTCTCCATTACCTCTGGTCATTTGGCTTTATGTCCTAGGCACTTTATTGTTCTCTCAGGGATTTTTGGAGAGGTCTTACTTACCATGTCTTGCATAATTTTCTTTTGGTTTTGTTGGATAAAGATGAACTTCCAACTAATGTACATGTCCCTTGCACTTACACCCATTGTTTTTACAATTCTTCCTTTCTTTGTCCATAGGTCTTGCAACCGAGTCTGGGTGGCCCAACAGTTGTTTCTCATTGTACTCTACAGTTTTTTCATTTTTCTTTCCTCACCTTTTTGTTCCTGTTTCTAGGCCTTCTAAATCTATATTCCCCTTTCCTCTCCTAGCTTCCTGACTTATTTTTATTCCCATCCTCCCTTTTTGGTCATGATATTATTACTTGTCATATTGGTGCCTACCCCAGCAAGTTTAACCCTGAGGGGCATGTCTTTCTCTATATCATTTCACAGAACAGGACTGTGATTCCATGTCTCTTCTAACATATATCCCTCTACTTGTTACCTTTAGGTGTGTGTTTTGGTTCCATTTTATTTCAGTCTTGACCTTTACCTTTATACCTATGAGCATCACAATGCCTGGTCACCACAGTTGGTGCAACTTGTGCATTTTGTCTTTAAAGTTCTATTCAATGAGCTACATTCATTTGAGCTAAACATGTGCCACTTCCAGTGGTATTTACAGTAACTGTGGAATCATTTTAGGTTCTTTTATCCTCTATTATGTGTTTTCTTTTCCACCATTCTCTGACTTTTATTAATGGCTCGACCATGCCAATGCACTGGTGAGCACTCCTTTTGCCCTTTCATTATAGATGTTGTATATAGAGGTGTATTCTTGCTTTTGAAGTCAATATTTTTCTAATCTGAAAATTTATTTCTGAAAGATACCTCTATACACATTTCCACAGGTCCTCTCCACTTTCAGTGCACATTTTTTTGTTTTATCAAAGAATGAAGTTGTCATGTGTGCAAGTGCATAGAGAGTTACTGTGACTGGAAGTTATGTTGCTTTATTATTGGTGGAGGACTTTTGTTGCATCATGTTGTCATCATGTACTAACTCGTTTACATTAAACATGCAAATTTAGGTGGGAGTTAGCTTAAGACTATTTGCACACACACAAGGAAGATAGCATTTTTCATGTATAAGTGTGTGTCCATTGGAAATATATTTTCATATTAGGGAAATATTAACCTTGAGAATGCTAATAGCAATAAATAAATAAAACCACATGTAATCAAAAGCAGCCAATTTTTCTTTCTTGAATGCGAAAAAAAGTGTCAAAGAAAGAGCACCATAAGTTATCATTAGAATAAAATTAATTTAAACATTATATGTTCAAGGAAAGCATTAACAAGTGTGGACATGTTGATATAGCATGCAGTTAACTAGAAGTTGGTTTTTCCTTTCCTGTTTACTTGCATTAGGAAGTAATGACTTATTTCTTTACTGGCACATCAAATGTTTTAATGAAGCAATTCTTTATGACTTGAAAATTGTAATTGTTAACAATTTTTTCATTCATTACCAAAAGATAGACACTGATTGTTATATATGTATTAGACCGGTTATCAAGGGTTGTAATAAACAACTCTAGGTAGTAGAAGTCCAAGACCACACCAAACTTGACCCATATCCTAACAGAAATTATTGAAGTATACTTGATTTATTTATTTCATGAAGTTGCCTTACTCAAGTGGCTCTGTGATGAGCATAATTTCACATGTACTAGAATATATTTTTCTAACTATATCATTTAACCTAAAAATTATGGTTAAAATATTAAAAAGATGAAGCAACCAAATTCAATATAATTAAACTTTATGTTAGAAATTCTATCAAAATATTTAAACCTAAAATTTAATTTAAAGTACCATAAGAAGTTGAAAATAGTAGCAATGTATTTGGGAGAAAGAAAGAAAAAGATATCTAATCCAAAAAATAATAATAAAACTGAAAACTTCATAAAAATGTAATGAAACATATGAATTATGGTGAGTAACTTTTTAACTTAGATGTTTTTAAAACTTGCTAAGAACTTTGAAATGTCTAAATCAAGTATATACATAAAGTATAAAATCTAAAAAATGTCGAGTTCCTGCTGGTCTTCATGGGTGTTCAAAGTGTTATATACCTAACTAAGACAACAGTATTAGATCATAGATGAATGAAGTGTTACTGATAGACAGCTGGGTTTATATAGATATATATGTTAGATAGTTTTTAGTTTTCAAATTTATATTTTAGATATTAATGCACTTTAAAATGATAATCTGTCATTGTGCCATTAAATTCCTGATGATGAATGTCATTATAACCTTTTCAGCTACAAAGTAAGTTCAATTAAACATTGCGATAAGTGTTTAAAGGTAGAAATTTACCAATGAAAAATAACGTTTCAAAATAACATAAGAATTTTGAGATTTGTTCTGGGTGTGGATTTCTCTGGCAAAGTGACTTATGCTCTTGTCATCTTGTTTTTCCTTAGTAGACAGCATTATTTACAAGAGGTTTTGAAAAGTAGTATATAGGTACACTACTGCTGCTTTCTAAGGAAGTTGTATTTCTCAAAAATATATTACTATTATTTCAAAGAATTTTTAGTGATATATGGTAGTTTATTTTAAATGAAAATGTTTTGTACCACCAAATCAAATGTATTACGTATTATTTTAGTAATATATGATATTCCTTATGTATATATTTAAGGTTTGTTAATACCACTTTGAAAACAACTGTGAATTATGTATATACCTGAAACACAATAAGCAATATCTAATTCTCATTAACTATCAAATTCTCAACAACTTTTAATTTTTTTCTGTACATTTGTGTTTTATAATAATGTAGTAAAACACACCCTGATTTGTTTTCCAGGTAAGACAACTCTCTCGAGTCAGCCATCCCAATATTGTAACCTTGTATGGTGCCTGCACCCATCCAAGTGTAAGATACCACTTTTAAGTTATGTTTGTTATTTGAACAGTTTACAGAATATCACATACAGTATCTCTTTTAATGTATATTTGTGAGAAAATTAATTTCTAAATACAATGTAATAATCTATTGTTTTTATGTATAAAAATTAAGGTATAATAAAAAGAACAACAGAATCTGAAAATGTTTTTTCAAAGTTGAAAAACAGAAATTGTGAAATAGATAAACAAAGTTATCAATCATTTTTGTATTTTTATTTTTAAAACTGTTGATACATGATGTCCTCACGTGACATGTGAGGTTATACAACCTCCATGACCTGTAACTTCTTCCATGGACTTGTATTCATAATAACTTCAGTCTTCACCTTATTATTTAAGTAGATACACATGTTCGAAATTTCTTATCTGAGTGCAATTTAATGAGACTTTCATTTGTTAACAAAACTTTGGTTGTAGCTTTAATTGTTTTTGTTTCAAAAGCTTTAATTGTTTTTATGAATTTTCAACTAATGGTGACTTGTACAGTAAAACCTGCATGAGGCAGAAACCTGTACAAGCTGTAAATATCAACATTTTGCATCATTATCTTAAGATTTCTCTCGTAAAAGGCCCTCTATATGGTAGGGTTAGAACAGGATTAGAACCTGAGTAAGGTGGCAAAAATGCTTTTGATTAAATATTAATTTCTTATTTAATTAACAATGATTTATTTAAATATTAATAAGTTCTTGATTAATTAATACTTTGTTTAAACTTTCAAACATTCATTTAGTCTTTCTACCTCCATGTAGAACATCAGTCACTAAATAATGGAATTATACTGTCTATAAAATTGAAATACAGAAATTTGATGCATCAGCATATTATTGCAAACATTGATGACTGTAAGAAAGCATCTGAAATGACCATAAAAATTGACATGTGAGATGCAATTACATTTTTAAGTCATTCAATCAAATGCATAAAAGATGAATGCCTTATAAAGTGCTTTCAAAACTGTGGATTTATTCTTGATAATGATGGAAATTGTGGAGAAGTTGTTTGTTATGACGATTCTTGTGAAATCCTAACTCTGATTGAAAATATTGATGCAGATGTTTCTGTGAACACAGAAAATTTTGTGAACGCTGATAAGAATGTTTTAACAGAAACTGATAAAATTGATTTAAAATGTGTAATAAAATTGCAAGATGGTAACAGTGTGAGAGATTCAGAAGATGAACAAAACGGAAAAGATAGTGAGGAAATAGAAGTTCCTACTTCATCACAAGTGTTAAGTTATATTAATGCCATCAAGTTGTATGCAAAAATAAAGGGGGAAAATGGACTTCATGTAAAGGCTGTAGAATTGGTATTCTCTTTTAACCACATGAGAAAGTTCATTAAAAAACAAAACAGTTGAAACTGGACACTTTCTTCAAATAAATTTGATTAAGATTTTGTGTACTTATGTATATGTTGAATGTCTATTTTTGTTCTTATCCTAATAAATATAGAATAAACAGTGTAATAACTTTATTCACAAATGTCTTATTTCCCTTGAGTCAAGCAAGTATAATGTTCAGCTCAAAAATTATATATAATTAAGGAAATGCATGTTCACTATGTTTATGCCACAAAACCTGTTAAGCAGGACATTTTACTCGGTCCCATGTGATTCTGTCTTAGATGGGTTTTACTGTAGTTAGTCCTGCATGAGCACCTTTATTGCACACAGGCATTACTTCTGTTATGGCTTCTGGAGGCCCATTAAGTGTTCGGAGATCTTACAGCCATTTTTCAGTGCATTTTGGGTCAGTAGCTTACTGGGTCTCCCACTTCTGTCCCCCTTGGTGTGGATTCCTGTACGTGGTGAGGGGACCTCCCAGGGAAGGTTCTGTTCTGTCTGGTTACCTTCTCTGGGATCTAAACATCCACCCACGTGTTTGCCATGCGTGGCGACCTGTGAAGGGGAGGAGAGGATCCTGGTGGTTGAGGGGTCCAACTCTAACACACCACTTTGGCCTCGAATTCCTGTAGACGGGCGGCCTTTGGGTGGCCCCCCTTTGGTCAATCGGCTGGTCCACTTGGGCTAGTGTCAACCAAGTACCAGTTTTGGAAGTTCTCAACGGGTGTTGTGGACATTGTGCCTGATGCTGGTGTTTGGGTATAGTGCTCACGAAACCCTGACGTTGCTGCATTATCCTTGCGTGACTTTGTAGTGTGTCCCCTTGTAGGGCTCCATGGTGGGTGGGGTCAGTGGGTACCGAAATTTTTCTTTTCCTATGGATCCTCTAAAAATTTAAATAAAATTGTAAAAAACAGTCAATGGGTAGCGACCACGTCTTGAATACTCAGAACAGCAATCTTCAACATCAGTAACACGCATTACCTCATTTTCTTATATTACATTCTCTTTCGAAAACCTTTAGGGCAAATGTCCCCTTTTTTTATTCAAAAGGGACTAGAGGGACTTGCTGGCTCTCCAAAGTCAGTAAAGAAACTTCGATCTGGTGACATATTGGTTGAAACATCCACATCCCAACACAGTGAACTCCTCTTGAATTCAAAGGCAATTGGGGATATACCTATTGAGGTTACACCCCATGCTACCTTGAATTCTTCACGAGGAGTTATTGTTGAAAGGGATTTGAAGAACGTTCCCGAGTCAGAGATTTTCGCTGGTCTCTCCACTCAAGGAGTTTCTGCAGTGAGGCGCATCTCCACTCACAAAGATGGAGTTACACTGCCAACAAATACCCTCGTTTTAACATTTACTTCACCACGTGCACCTGCCACCATCAAGGCAGGTTATCTCATTTGCAGGGTTTGGCCATACATACCAAACCCTCTTCGATGTTTCCAATGTCAGAGATTCGCCACTCAAAGACATCTTGTCGTGGTTCCCTGACATGTGCTCGTTGTGGAGGCAAGGACCACGATGCCTATGACTGTGACGTGAACCCACATTGCGTAAACTGCAATGGTTCTCATCCCTCTTACTTTCATTCTTGCCCAAAATGGTTGGAGGAAAAAGAGGTGCAGCGTTTGAAAACGACACATAACATTAGTTATCCTGAGGCTCGGAAATTGCTGTCCACAACTCCATCTCGGACATATGCTGCTGCACTTCATTCCACAACTACAGTGGGAGTGCAGACAGATCTCTCTGTGCCTCCAAGAGAATCGTTTTCAAAACAAATGAAAAGCCTTTTGACCTCTGTGGTTAAAAAGGTTGATGAATCGACTTCCACACCCATCTCTGTTCCTCCCATACCTTCCAACAAACCTCAAGATCCACGTCCTTCAGTTTCAAATACAGGCATTTCTTCTGATACATCTTTTTCTCCCACCACAAGAGACAAAACAATTATTCGTTCGCATCCTCAGTCACTGGATTCCCCTTCCAATGACAAAAACCTGCCCACTCGACCCAGAGCAGGATCCATGGAGGTTGATAGACCTCCTCCGACTAAAGACAGTAAAGAACCGAAGGGTTCTCCAGCCACTTCACCTACCCGTTCTTAAAAATGGCCACCTTGATACAATGGAACTGTCGAGGTTTACGTTCTAATCTGGATGATATCAAAACGTTGATTGCTTCCTATCATCCTGTTTGTCTTTCTTTACAAGAAACACTTCTCAAAACTGCTGATACTGTCTCCATTCGGCAGTTTTCTCTGTACAGAAATGATAAGTTGTGTGATGGTCGAGTACATGGAGGGTGGCACTGTTGGTTGATCAACACGTGCCCACCCTGTCTTTGTCACTCAACACATCCTTGGAGGCTGTAGCCATCCGTGTTTCCTTGGGTCATACCATCACTGTTTGTTCTCTGTGCCTGTCCCCTGGAGAGACATATGATCAATCAGATCTTGATGCTCTCGTTGAACAATTGCTATCTCCATTTCTAATCCTAGGGGATTTTAATGGACATCATCCCCTCTGGGAAGTGCTATTATTGATGGGAGGGGCCGATCTGTAGAGCGGATGCTCTCTGATCACAATCTTTCTCTTTTCAATACTGGTTCTTCCACTTACTTTCATGCACCTAGTCAGTCCTTTACCACTATTGATCTCTCAGTTTGCTCCCCTTCATTATTCTCCCATTTTTCATGGAGGGTTGACAGTAATCCACTAGGCAGTGATCATTTTCCGATTCTTTTGAGAGAGACTGGCCGTGGTCGATGCCACCCTACCCAGCGTGCCCCGGTGGAAGCTGGATCAGGCAGACTGGTCCACTTTCACTGCTCTCGCAGAACTTGATCCTGCCATTGTAAATCAGCCATCAATAGACGACTGTGTAGGTAACTGACTGTATTACACATGCAGCTGCTCAGTGTATTCCTAAAACCTCGACACGTTTTCCACGATATCCTCGTCCGTGGTGGAATCCTGCTTGCCACTTAGCACGGAAGGCTTAAAAGCGGGCCTTGGATACTTTTGTAGATATCCCACACTTTCAAACCGGTTGCTTTCCAACGGCCCGTGCACATGCTAGGTGGGTAAGACGTCAAAGCCAGAAGGAATCTTGGATTAACTTCACAACCAGCATATCTTCTACCACCAGTTCCAAGATCATATGGGACAGGATTTGAAAGGTTAATGGGCACTACAATTCTATCCCCCTCTCGATCTTACTCTCTGATGGTCAGGAGGTGACTGATGTTCGGAACATCGCTAACACTCTAGGTGAAAGCTTTTGCCGGGTATCTAGCACTTCTGCTTGTTCCTCCACCTTTCTGGCCATCAAGACTCGGGCAGAGCGATCATCTCTTTCCTTTCGAACTGACTGTTTCTTTGACTATAATTGTCCCTTGACCCTGTTGGAACTAAAAATGGCCCTTCATCGGTCTGCCAGTACATCTGTTGGACCTGATGATATTCATTATGACATGCTGCACCATCTATCTCCTGCTTCTCTTGATGTCCTTCTGATTGTTTTCAACCGGATCTGGCAGGAGAATGTTTTTCCTGATGCCTGGCCAGGCTATTATTTTACCTTTCTCTAAGCCAGGAAAGATCCCAAGATTCCTTCAAACTACCCTCCAATTGCTTTAACGAGCTGTCTCTGTAAGACATTAGAAAGGATGGTTAATGCTCATTTTGTTTGGTTCCTTGAATCAAACAACCTCCTCTCGCCCACCCAGTGTGGGTTCCGTCGACAGCACTCCACCACAGACCACCTAATTCGTCTTGAAACATCTATCAGAGAAGCCTTTCTCAACCGCCAACATCATGTATCAATATTCTTTGACATAGAGAAGGCTTACAACACAACATGGAGGTATGGCGTTTTGCGAGACCTCCATACATATGGATTACGTGGCCATCTATCCATGTTTATTAAAAATTTTTTAATGGACAGGAGATTCCAAGTTCGTGTGGGTTCGACACTTTCCCATTCTTTTGTACAGGAACTTGAGTCCCTCAAGGCTGTGTATTGAGTGTTACACTCTTCAGTATAAAGATAAATGCCATCACTGAACAACTCCCTCTCACTGTTGCGAATGGGCTGTATGTCGACGACTTTCACATCTCATGTCAGTCGTCAAACATGAGATATATTTAGCGGCAACTACAAACCACCCTCAATTGTGTAATGGAAGTGGACTCTGGCGAATGGCTTTAATTTCTCTCTCCAAAACTGTATGCATGCACTTTTGCCGTCGACGGGTATTCACCCTGATCCTGAACTTTATATTGGTGAAGTTTTGCTGCCAGTGGTCCCGAGACCAAGTTCTTGGGGCTTATCTTTGATCGTAAACTGACCTTTATACCACACTTAAAGCAGCTTGGTCAAATGCACAAGAGCACTGAACATCCTCCGTGTTCTCTCTTCTACCAGTTGGGGGCAGATCGCTGTTCACTGTTAAAGGTATATCGTGCTCTTATTAGATCGAAACTCGATTATGGATCAATGGTCTATGGCTCTGCCAGACCCTCGGCCTTAAAGATGCTGGACCCCATTCATCACCAAGGACTTTGACTCTGCACTGGGGCTTTCCGTATCTCTCCAGTTCAAAGTATATACATTGAATCTCATGAATCTTCTCTACACCTTCGCCGTTTGCAACTATCTTTACAATATACTTCGAAACTTCATTCCTTACCAAAGCATCCCACCTGGAAATGTGTTTTCCTTCCTCGGTGGCAGTACTTTTTCAGAACAGACGATCTGTCATTGCTCCGTTTGGCCTTCGCATCTGGGCGCAATTGGATGAATTGGGTCTGTCCTTGGATAACATTGCAGATTCCACAGGTCGGCCCATCCCACCATGGCTTATTACAGCCCCCAAATGTGACCTTTCTTTCAGTCACCTAAAAAAGGCAGATACTCCAGATTGGAAGTATTGTCTTTTATTCAATGAATATCTTTCAAACAATCATTCAGTTCCCATTTATACAGATGGTTCCAAATCAGGTAATTCAGTGGGCTCTGCTATGGTTTGCTATGGGTCAGTAGTTGCGTGCAGAATCCCTTCTACAGCTTCTGTGTTCACTGCTGAACTGTATGCCATATCTCTTGCCCTGGATCATATTGCAGCTGAGCAGTACTCCAACTGCACTATTTATACTGATTCGCTTAGTTCTATACTTGCCTTGGAATCGCTACACGTTAGCTCACATCCTATTCTCGCTGATATTGAAACCGACTGGCCCATTTCTCATTAGCAGCTACTTCAATCCAGTTTTTCTGGATACCAGGCCATGTTGGTATTCGCGGGAATGAGCTTGCAGACATGGCAGCTAAATATGTCTGCTTCAGCACCATCACTCCTATGCCTATTCCGTACATGGACTATGGTGTTGTCTTCAAGGCTCGGCTCTGTGCCAGCTGGCAGTCCACTTGGAGTGAGCAACATGACAACAAACTTTTTCAAATCAAACCCAAAATTGGACTTTGGCCATCTAGCTTCCGTAAAGTTCGGAAGGAGGAAGTTGTTTTCACTAGGCTACGCATTGGTCACAGTTTTTTAACTCATCATTTTCTTTTATCTGGAACTGATGCACCAATGTGTAGTTTGTGTAACACTCAAATCACTATCAGCCACGTTTTACTTTCTTGCCATCGTTACAATTCTCAACGATGGGAATATTTTAAACATATTTTTTCCCAGGGTCAGTCTGTAACATTGGACAGAGTTATTGGTGATGGTGACTCTGTCCACCTTGATAATGTTTTTAATTTTTAATGGCCATTAATCTTTTAATCTCATTTAAGTGTTGCATATTTATTCATTACACCTTTTTAATTGTGGTTCCTTTTTTACAGTTTTAATCTCTCTCCTTCAATTTGACATTGGACAATGGCCAGAACATTAAATAACTCGACACCAGGACTGAAAGGCCAACTTCAGTTGACTAACGCTACTGTTTGAACTATCCGTTTGAACTACTCGTTAGTCGTCCTGGCGAGTTGTTATTATATTTTGCTGCATATCATTTCACACTTTTACTACTTAACTTTTTAGTACTGGCCATATTGACTCATAACCCAGAACCAGGACTGGAAAGACCAACTTCAGGTGACTGATGGTGGTTTTTATACTTACCTGTTAGTCTTCCTGGCGGGTTATGATCATTACCATTCTGCTACAGGTAGTTCTTTACAACTTTGTTGACTGGATGTCAACATTGGTTTTTACGCCATTTTCTGTTTTAATTGCCGCTTTGCTTTTATCTTCAATTACTTTTACAAATTTTACTCCATTTACTTGACTTTTATCTTTTACTGGACATTTGGCTACTCATTATTACGATTTTGTGGAGTGTCTTTTAAAACTTTTATTCTTTTACATTTTGATAATAGCTGCTATGACACATAACCCGGAACCAGGACTGGAAAGGCCAACTTCAGGTGATTGACAGTGGTTCTTGAACTTACCTGTTAGTCTTCCTGGCGGGTTATGATCATTACCATTTTGCTAGAGTAAATATTTTACAACTTTGAAGACTGAATGTCACCATTGGTTTTTACACCATTTTTTGTTTTAATTGCTGTTTTGTTTTTACCTTCATTTACTTTTACAAATTTTACTCCATTTACTTGACTTTATCTTTTTACTGGACATTTGGCTACTCATTGTTACAATTTTGCTATGTATCTTTTAAAACTTCTATTCTTTTACATTTTGATACTGGTTGCTATGACACATAACCCGGAACCAGGACTGGAAAGACCAACTTCAGGTGACTGACAGTGGTTCTTGAGCTTACCTGTTATTCTTCCTGGCGGGTTATGATCATTACCTTTTTGCTAGAGTAAATACCTTACAACTTCTTATACTCTGCCTTCTATCTTAACATTGTAGACTAGGTGTCAACATTGGTTTTATACTTTTTTGTTTTACTTTCATTTCCATTTATGTCTATTACTACATTTATTTATTTTTTTATTTTTTTTTTTACATTTTTACTGAATGTCTGGCACAGATAGCCTCGCTGCTTTTTGCCATAAAACACTAAATCAATCAATCAATCAATCAACCCACTTCTGTCCTTTGAGCTGAATATTTTTCTACTTAGGAATGATCAATTGGACCACATATTTAACCTGATTTGCTTTGTGCTACATATTGTAATTTATCTCAGACGAGTCTTCACTTTATTGTATTTCATATTATTATTTCAAATAGTCTGAAACTGAGTTAAATTTTAAGTTTTAATTTAGAAGTTAATTAAATATAGAGATGTATCAAATTTATTGTTCACTAACAAGAGTGATACACACAATTTTCTTTCTTAATACAACTATATTTTGATATACAAATGATAGTACAATTTTTAATAATTATTATTACAAATAATAATTTATATACAAAAGTTTTACAAACAATATTAAGCCTTCTATCCAATCTGGAACTTCCTTGATATCTTGTCAAGGGTTCACAATGACTGAATTAATTCTGAGTTGATATAGGTCCAATTCACTTAACAGGAAGCTAGCTAGTTCTTTACATGCAAGTTTTTCACAGCTGAAATTATATAACATATTTATAGAAATACTAACATCCAAAGTTAATCTACTGTATTAAATCTATGAATGTTCCTGGTTAAATATCTGTAGCTTCCTGATTAATGTGTTTATCCATCTCTTCCTCTTCCATAACTGTCAATTTAATTTTCTGCCACCATTTATTTTTATTTCTCCATCTTGGTTTTTCTCTTCACTTTTTTTTTTCATTTCCTTTTCTCCTTTCTCTGACCCCATCAGTGGTCTTTTTCCTCCAGTCAGCAGTTGACCATTGTCAGTGTGTTGGACACCTTCCTTCACAGCAATCTTGATGTGTTTCTCTGTATGTTTATGTGTTCTGTTCAACAATTTCAAGTCTTCCCATTATTTATACTCTACCCTCTGGGGTGTGTACACATACATATCATGTGGTGTATTTCTTTGTTTGCTTGAAGTTAAACACAAAGTTACATAATGGGCTATCTGAGCGCTTCCCCATGAGCATTGAATAGTTTTAAATATGGAGACATACCTCTAGGCCACTAGGAGCGAATCAGAGAGGGAAGCATCAGAGAAGAGGTAGGTCCAATTTGAGGTTTAGTAAGGGAACATCAAATGTGGTTTGGGCACAATTCAGTCATCACACAAAGTCCTTGAGAAGAGGTTTACAAATGAAAGCAGTGGAACTCAAGAAAGAAACCTGGACAAGGACGTGACTTCTGACATCTGTACACAAGATGAACATTTACTTCACATAAACATACCTGAAATTTTTGCTGTTCATCAGGCATGTTCCCATTCCTATTTCTGTTGATGGATCACTCCATGATTATGATTATTATGGTTATGATTCACTCCATCAAATTCATGGTAATTTATTACATCAATTTTCTAGGGACACCAATTCCAAGATTCTTTGCTTTAAGTATTTGATATAATCTTCTTGACCCATTCACATCAAGTTTGCCTGGCTGCCTGTCATTTTATGGGAGCTAAAATCTTAAGTGGTGTACTGTATGTCTGAGTTAGTCTGCATTTAACCAGTGGAGTGATCTCTACACCACCCAGGCTTTTCATTAGGTTTGCTTTTTGTTGGACATGCCTCTCATTGCCATCCTTCTCAGGCTTCTCTTTTAGTCTTCTCTTTCTTATGTTTTAGCTGTGGTTGTCAGTGCTTTCAACCAAACCTTGTCTTTACCTCTTTTCACATTTCTATCCTCCTCTTTTTCTTCTTCCCCAGGTCCTTGCCATCATATGCAACAATCTTTATTTATTTTTCAGAACCACTTTTTAATTTCATATTATCTTGCCAGGTGATTAGTGTTGCTTCCCAAGTTATACTGTCTGCCTTGGCTCTACTATTGTTATGAGAGGTGGTTTTCTACAAGACTATTTGAGTTATTTTTAATAGTATATATATTTACTCAGTTGCTTGGTGCAGAATCCTACCTATGCCATGGATTATCATGGAAGAAGTTGGCTCATGTTTGCTGGCTTTTCAAAATAGGGTTTCATGGTCAGACATTGCATTGTCTCAAGTAAAGGGCCTTCTTGGTGGGAGATCTGATGGGGATTGGGATCCAGGCACTCCTCTAAGTTTCCCAACTTGAATTCTTCCCTTTTTTCTTCAGGTGGAGCTCAGGAGATCCTTACCACTTCAGAGTCTATTTACTATAGTTGAAGTGAGTGCATAAGGTATGGTCTGAATATGCTCCAACCACACTACACATGTTAATTAACTGATAGCTTGTGTGCAAGTAAGCAGATATTATGTTTTCATTCTGCCCATATCTGCAACACATGAGGTTTATTTGTCTCTTTTCTCCATACTTTTCAGACAAAGTGTATCCTAGTTGAGAAAAGATATGGTTTTCTATAGGTGTATTCCTATGGAGCCCCTGTTATCAGGTGTTGCACACCATAGGCTTCCCTTTTGGCACTTTCTGAAAAGAGTAGAACATGGTAAAATTTTTCACTGGTGCCTTCACCAGTTTAACATGGAATTCTAGCTATTCTGTGTATGGAAGTGAATTATCTTTTAAGTTTGCATTTTCCTCATTTTAAAATGCATTTCCAATAGACACTTACTTTCATACACACTTCCACCTGTCTTTCCCACTGATGGTACACATTGTTTTGTCTTGTCTCATCAAAGAATAAAATTATCACAAGTGCAAATGAATAGGGGATGTTATTGCAATTGGAAATTGTGTCACTTTCCTTTTTGGGGAGATCCTGTGTTGCATGATGACACCATCATACAACAGAGCAGTTCATGGTAAAGCACCTGAAATTTAGATGGAAGTTGTTTCTAATCTTATGGCATGCAAATTTCTTTTTTCACATGTGGGAGTGTGAGTATCTATCAGAAATATGTTTTCAGTTGGGGAAAATGTAAACTTTTAGCTAATTAGCAAATAATTTTTGTCTTATGCTGATCTTGTAAATAAAGTAGAAGAAACATTTAATTAAATTACTTAAATTTAGCTGATAGGTTCTATAACATTTAACTACAACTTTTAATTTCACATTACCAAAATTTTAGCTTTGCACTTTTCAGTTACTTTGCAAACAATCTAGGATACAGAAACAAATTATACATGTTTATTTTGAAGCCACCAAAAGTAAAATCTAATTTGATAAGCTTGATCTTTCTTGTTTTTCTCTTAAGCACACACATTCTAAAATCATTTGCAGTCTTTAAGCTAGAAAGTAATGCTGAAAGCAGGCTTTAAACAAGATGCCTTTTTTGTTTTCATATTCTGTTTTATAAGATTTGTTTATTGGAAGTTTACATATTGCAGGTGTTTTAGTGTATTTTATGATGATTGAATAATTGGAAACATTTTAAGCTGTTTGAGTGAAAGAAGAATCTCATTTGTCAGTTTTAGAACTTGTTATTTTTTTGTATCATCTTAGTGTTAATAATACTAATTGAGACATTATTTTGTAATAAGTTTAAAATTTCTAGTTATATGTTATAATCTGTATTTCTTTAATGGTTTTTTGAGTGAAGTAGTAAGTTTAAATGGATCAGTATTTTTAATGTGGTCAACTTAATTACTACATTATTCTGAGATTGAAATTGAAATACATGAGTTACTTGTCACATCAGAGATATTCAAACACTGTACCTCATTTGCTTGAGACTGTGTAATTTCTATGTGCAGATCAACTAAGTAAAGTTTGTAATAAAAAAATAGGTAGTTAATTTTAAAATCTTTATAATTTATATGAAAAATATTATATTAAATTTTGCTTCTTTGAAGGTTATAACACTAATCTTTTTACCAGTTTCTGTTAAAAAACTATTAATACATTTTGCAGATATTAATGTTTTATTAAGAATATTGAAAGCTTAAGAAGTAATAATGTAGCTGCTCAACCACTGAGCTTTGACGTTACAAAAGATACTCTAGAAGTGAGAAGAAAACATCGTTTACAAAATATTACTGAGCACTTCTACTCAAATTTTTTAGTAAGATTAATTTCATTTTATAACATTGAAAGTTAACAGGATATTATGGAGCCTGCTTTACTCTGTGGTGGGTGGTTTGGTACATCCTTCCCCGAGGGTAAAATTGCAATACTGGACCAAAATATTCTATAACTTTGAAATTGTTCTTCCATACATCTTTTAATAATATTTACAGTTGCAATTAGATAATTTTATAAATAAAAATGAAAATAAACATACAAATTTTGTTTTTTGAATTGATTCTTATTATAATCCTGTATAAAAAAAGTCAGAATTGTTCTGAACGAAATAGTGACATTTTAAATCTTGTAAATTTTATGCAAGTGTTGTAATTTTAATTTTAACCAACCATTGTTTCTCAGTTTACATGGTGTTACATAAATTATTTATACATTAGTTTTGAGAAGTCATAGAGTATTGATTTAAGTAGTATTAGATCTTTTTCTGTTCTGTTCATCTTGGCTTCCAGTTCAGCAAAGAATTGCAAAGAGATTAGAACAAAATGAAAAATATCTTATCTTGGTACTATACTGCTAGAAGAAAAGATACTTGTCAACAGGTTGCACAACAGTTACTGTCTTGATGTTTTTTACAGCTTGTGAAAATACTGGATTCTTATTTTATAGTTCGTTTGAATTGCATTATTGGAATATGATAGGAAAATAAATATTTTAGTTACTCAACATGCACTCGATCTATCAAGTTTTATTTCATTTACAAAGCTACTGCTTGTTAAGTTATTATTACACTAGCATTTTCTGGTCTAAGTTACTGGTTAAAGGGGCAAAAAATGATAACTGACAAATTTAATTTATTAAATGAGACCTGATTAACAGTTTAAAAAAGTTACTGACTTGTAATTTTTAGTGTGGTGAAAAATTAGTTTTGTTGTACACCAGACATTGTAAAAACAAAATTATGTAGTTTTTGAATCAAAACAAAGATTAAAATTACTGTTTTATAAACCAAAAACTTTATCATAAAGCTTCACAAGAATGTTGAAATACATAAAAATCATTAATTGAAATTTACTACAGGGGTGACTATTTTATAACCTGTAGAAGTTTTATGTGAAGTTTCATTTAGTAGTTATTTTTAAATATAATAATCCATGTGTCAGATGTGTTGATTTGATGCACCTTAGCATTTTAGAGATAATGAATATTATTTTTTTATTTAGTTCTTTTCATATAAAAGTGTAGGTTACCATATATTAATGTATGTGACATTATTTGCATCTTATAGTACTTTTCTTATAACTATGAAAGTTAACAAAATGATGTTGAACCCATGTGAAGTTTATAGATTGTATAATTTTATCTTCTTGTGATAATTAAGGCTACCAAATTATTATTATGCCTTTATAATGAGGGTGATTGTTTTGTATTAATTGGTTCTTTGCTTGCAATTATGAAGAGTATTAGTTTATTATTACTACATCTTCATAGTTAATGTGAGTGCTTTGTGTTTGTAGTTTTCTACTTGTGATAATGAAGGTTATAAGATTATCATTAAATCTTTCAAATAGTCTTGTATTCCCAAAAAAAGTTATATTAAACTTATGTTATTAACTTAAACTTTTGGATTATTCTATTCATTTATTTAACAATACAGATCAGTAGGACATCATTATTACTATCAGTAGTGTTAAATGTGTGTAATTTACTTGAAATTTTTATGTATTGTTTTAAAGAAGTAATTAAAATACTAACATATTATAATTAAAACACTTGTAATCTACTTATTTTTCAATAATGAGCTTTACATTCAGTTATATTATGTTTAACAAGTTGTTTCCATATTTATAGAATGTTTGTCTTGTTATGGAATATGCTGAAGGAGGATCTTTATACAATGGTAAGAAGTTAGACCATTTTTTACAGTTAAATCCATTATCAATTTTACCAAGGTTATATGTAAAGTAGCCTCAGTAATACAGGTACTAACATTTTAATGCAGTTCTCCATGCACATGGTCTCGTACATTAATTTATTATAATCCTGCCTAAAAGAATTTCAATTTGCAAGTAGGCTGGTTGAGTTCCTGATGAGTAATAAAACTGAACCATGTATACAAGTGCCCCATGCTTGGTATTGCTGGCAAACAAAAATATAGCTAATAAAAAGGGAAACAAAGGTCTCATAGATTAATTTACTCTAATCCTGTCTAAAAGAATTTAAAATGCTGTGGCTATTGAAGATTCTCTCTTGTTTCTTCAAGCACAAACTTTTAACTCTTAGCTTCATCATCTCTTGACTAATTTGAGATCTGATTACAGTTTTGAACTCCAGAGGTCAAACCATGTATTTGATGTATTTGACCGTACCCAAAGTCTTATACATTAATTTATTCTAATCCTGCATAAAAGAATTTCAGTTTAAGGGTAGGCAGCTGATGAACAAAAATATATCTAATAAGAAGGGAAATAAAGGTCTCATAGGTTAATTTACTTTTATCCTTCCTAAAAGAAGTGCTGTGACTATTGAAGATTCCCTGTTGTTTTTATTTTTTTATGTATGTGTGTGATATAATTATCAGCATTTGTTAACTAAATACAGAAGGTATATATAGAAGGTTTTGACCTTGGATCTTGTGCAATTCAACCTGAATTGTTTATGAAATATTCAAATACTTTTTACAGGTAAACAAGTTATTAACAAGAAACCTCTTCATTATATAAGGTAAAGTTATTACTATGTTACATTGGTTAGCAGAAAGTTATTTAGCAAAGTTATACCCTGTAATTTCTAGTTGTTTATAAAAACATTTGAAGCCTTTATCCTTTAGTTCTAAATAAAGACTGAAGTTACTTCCCATCCCTATCTTAGAGACACACAAAAGTTTGTTGCCAAGTTTGTATTTTGGAAAAGCTCTGCCTTTAGTAGCTCTTTATGCATAAGATGCCAAAAACCTTGAAATTATCATGTTTTATCTCCATTTCATCTGGAACTCAGTGATTAGAGGAATTTGATTAATCATTGGGCTCTTTAATCAGTTACATTTACTTGATTAGTTATTTTAATGCGAGTTAAAGCACTCGACTCGTAATCCGAGGGTCATGGGTTCGAATCCCCGTCACACCAAATATGCTCGCCCTTTTAGCCATGGAGCATTATAATGTGATGGTCAATCCCAGTATTCATTGGTAAAAGAGTAGCCAAAGAGTTGACGGTGGGTGGTGACGACTAGCTGCCTTTCCTCTAGTCTTACACTGCTAAATTAGGGACAGATAGTGCAGATAAACCTCATGTAGCTTTGTGTGAAATTCAAAAACATAAAAACAAACAATCTAAATAAATTATCAGAATACTCTTTGTTTTATGTGATGAACATCTTCAAGAACAAATATTCTGAATTAAGATTTTTTAATCCTAAGGTGTTGTACATGAAAATATATATGTGACATAATACAAAACATATAATAAGCTGAAAATACAATTAACACTGTTCCTTGGATTTCCCCCTAAAATTTTTACAAGACTATTCTAGTGATTGTAAGTTTTGTTCAGGAAAATAAACACTGTTTTGTGACACTGATTGCAAATCAAAAAGATTTCAAATGTAACATTCTCAGGTTTTATTGGACATTACTCTTGTGGATGTTCTTTAAAACAATTTTAGTAAGTGGCACTGCTTGAGTAATCAGTGAGGCTTCAGAGCAAGATTGAAAAAATGAATATAAGATTGTTACATAAAACTGGAATAATTATCACTGAATAAACATTCTTCATTAAAAATTAGTGTTGTTAAAGAAAACAATATAGTATTGTTACAGATAATTATGGGCTTTAGTACTGTTTGGTAGATAACATATAAGTTAGTAGAAACAATTTCATTCTCATATTAGAAAAACAATGAAAGCATCACTAGTTGGTAAGAAAACACAATGATACTAGATTACTATTTTGTAGCAAATAAAATTATTACCAAGGTGGAGGTAAAAGTTTTATAAGAAATATTAGAAAATGACAAAAAAAATCTTTAGTTACTAAAGTTTTGGTCTTAAAGCAATTTTACCCTCAATCTTGCATGCAACCAGGATTTTGTATTAAGGTGATGACTCATTTTCAATCCACAAATGAGAAAGACCTACTTCTACAAATGTAGTGAATAAGAAAATAATAAAGTAGGTATAATAGATTAAAATACTTAAAAGTTTTAAAAGTTATTGCATAATATGAGATCGTCTTTATTTTTGTTTTATTGCTTTTAATTATTTTAAAATTTACTTCAATTTATAAATATTTTTTTAGATAAAATATAGTTTAGAGATATGTTCAAATGGAAAATGTTGAGCACAACTGCTTGCAGATACATGATTTCTAGAATAAGAATTGTTTTACCAAATCAATTCTAAGGGTATAAGATGATACCAAAATATTTTAATAATAATTATTCTCATAAAGCCTGTATTTTTTTACCAGAAGATATGATTAGTTGTTTTAAAAAATAGTTGAACATTATTATACAAATTTACATTAAATTACTGAAAATAAGTAAATATTAGTTGGGCTCTAAGTATTGCTGTAGCAATAAGCAAAACAAAAAGTCAATACTTATATCCTTATTACTTTTTACACACACAGCTTAGATTCGTGTGCTAAACAAGGAGAACACACAATAATCCATGATGACGAGAAAACCCACTTGTAGAGTAAATTACATATTTAGATCTCTATCCATACCAGCCATTTTTAAACATATAAGGAGAACACACTGTTGCAATGTTGAAACAAAATTTCAGAAGTCTTCTCTGTATATTATGATTGTTATTGAGCAAATAACAAAAGTGTATTTCTCATTATTTCAAAGTATCTTAGGGATAATTATTCAGTTATATAAATGTAACTTTTTCTAATTTCTGTTTTTGTTTTGCACAAATTGTAAATGTTTATGGCTAGGAGGAGGTATTTAACCATCTAAGCCCTACACTACATTGTACATGCACCATAAGTAATATGACACTGGCTGTATTGTAACACTAATAAGTAAGCAGTATAGTAAATTAAAGCTGTGATATTATTTATTCTAAACAAGGTAAACAAGAATGACAGGCATCACTGTAGTTAAGCACTTAACCAACAATCACTTTCTCAAGGTTCTCACATTCATAAACCATATAAAAGTAGAAGACAATTGTAATGTTCCAGTAGCAGCAGTATTGTGTATCTTGATGTGTGTAGTAGGTTCAGTTGGTGTGTATTTGAAGCTGAACAAGTTTGTTTGAGCTGTGGCAAAATTACTAAGGTTATTGGATGCTGTCCTTAATTTTAAACTGCCAGCCATAGAAAATGTAGTTAGCTGATAGACCCACTACCATCTTTTGAGATACTCTCTTTATCATTGAAGTATACTCCCAAAATATTTAAACCTAGTGTTTAGGGTATTTCCTCATGAACTTGGAGGCTCAGATTTGGTATGTGATACCACCAAACATATTTGCTGTTTCTGTCATAACAATGTTATAATGTTGTAGTCAATTCTGTCATACATTGGTAACAAATTAGCTCAAGAGTTTAATGTAGGTGCTATTGCTCACTTATTTTTGCTTTTGCTTTTTTAATAATTAACAATGACAGCAGATAGTCTTGGTAGTTTTGGCACAACTAAAAACAACAAAAAAAAAAGGTATGTGGCTGAAATTATGATCATCTGTAGTAGAAACAAGAATAGAACCCAAAACTCTTGAATCATAAGGCTACACACCTAATTACCAGAAACTGTAATAACTTCAATTAGTTTATTATTTTTGTGAATTGTGATGCTACATGATTAAGCTGAACTAACATACATTAATTAAAATAATAATTATAAATCATAATGGCACATTTTGATAACTTAGATATTTGTAATAATTGGAAACACCAATTTTGATGAGTTGATTATTTAGCAACATCATTTGAGTTAACTATAAATTCTATTAAACAATTACTTTATGTGATGCGAGTTGTTATAATAAATAAAACTGATTATTACAAACAATTAGGTCAATTACTGAGCACTAATTTTGTGATAAAATCTGTGCAAGTGGTAGATTATAGGTAATAATTATTTATGTGTGTTATGGCAAGATTTACTTTCATTTTTTTTTCTTCAAACTTGGTTAAATAATTCTTCACAATATGGTACTCTCCACTCACAAGATAAGCTTTACTTGTTTTGTGTTACCCTTTATTTCCACCCTTTTTGAATGCATACCTCAAGCCTTGAAGCCTCTCTCTATTGGAATACAAAATTCCAATATGTCTCATAAAAATCATTATGTATTACCTCTCCACCAGTAGGAGAGCACTACTATCATGGGACCTGTGACTTCATGTACATGCTGCCACCAAATTATCACTTCTTATTTGCTCGGTTGTAGATGCCTTTCTTTAGAACACTTATTATCCTAGAAGTTGTTTAAATCTTCTTTAACTTAGTTCAGATATCCTTAATTTCATTTCAATTTTCTTTTAGAGCATTTGATTTACCCATGTTTGCCATACCTTTTTTACTCATTTCATATCACACATGAATTCCAAAGTTACTGTTTCCACTTTGGATGAACATCACTCATCTGTTAACACACTTTTGGTTGCAGGCATGAGTGCCCCTTTGTTCTTGTCCTTATTCTTCCTGTACTTTTTGAACCTTTTACAGGTGTAAGCTGAAGATAATTTTGTTTCCCCCTCTCCTAAAGTTTGCTGTGTCTTCCCACATCTTCCTGAGGATTCTGTTTAACCTTCTTTGGTTTTCTCAAAGCTTATATCTTAGGTATGTGTTCTTTCATTTCTTCCTATTTTTCCTTATTTCCCAGAACCCTTTTGTTTTGGTTTACACTGTATTTTTGCCATCGCTTTTGGTGGTGACATTGATGTGCCTGTCTCCAGTAGTCTATCCTTGCAACTTTTTTTGAGTGGGCTACCACATTTTGGATCACCAGTTGTGGGTTCAGTTTACTTATTTATGAGATAGATCTCAAAATTTTCTGTTCATTCTTCCTCTGCTCCATTTTCCAGCCTTGATTTTACTCTTCCTTCCTTCACCATATCTCAATTTGTCAGTGTGTTCCATTTCTGTTTTCATTTATCCTAGGCATAGTCTTTGCATCTTGCCATTTGTTGGTGTGTAAGCCCCTAATTACCTTGGTTTTGGTCCATAGTTTCCCATCCTCCAGTCTTTACTGTCAATGCCTTCAGCCACAATTGGTTGTATCCTTTGGTGTGGCTTCTAATGGTCACACAGGGGGCACAAGATTCTCATTCCTTGTGTTTTTTGCATTATAGATTTTTGTTATTGGTCAATCATCTTTGGCTTTCTATGTGTGCAAGTGGGGCTTTTACTGCCCCAGAATATTGACTTAGGTTTTCAGGCTTTTCACCCAACAGTTGCCTGTATCTCTGAGTATCTCATGTGACTTTTTGAGAAGGGTTCTTCAGTCTCCCAGATTTTGGGTGTCTAGCAGCATTATCCCATGCCTTTCATTTTATGCCATTTTCACATGGTCCTTGCTTCTTTTATCCTTTCCATGTTGATTTGTTCCTTCTGGCTCCATTGGCTACTGAGGTATCTGTTGCTGCAGGTGTGGGACATTCTTATGGCTGTTTCTGCATTCACCATACTTCTATTTGTAAGTGTGTTCCCTGTTTCACCTTTCTTTGATGGCATATTTTTTTCTCCTCCTGACCTGCAGTCATTGTAGGTCAGCTAATTTTGTCCTCAAAGTTCTTGGGTCTTTGCACAGCTCTTTCTCCCTTATTCTTCATCTGGATAGGTTTTTTCTCCATACAGCATCTGAGACTCATGATGTTCAGGTCTCCTTTTCTCACACCTGCTAATCTTCAGTTTCTCATTTTGCCCTCCTCCTGATCCATATAGACCCCTCTGTCCTTTCTGTACCCTCCATTGTTATATTGCTCATGTAGCTTATTTTTGGGATCCTTGTTTCTACCTGTTTCTCCCTTTGCAGTCTTCTTCCCATTACCTTTACCCAGTTGCCATAACCAACTGGGTTTGATTTTTGATCCAGGTGACTTATTCCTTCTTGTCTACTTCTGGATATGATCTCTTTAACATTTACTCCCATTAGCTACATCACCTTCCCTTTTCACTTGTCTCTCATTTTTATTAGTCATTGGAAGAGATTCTATTATAGAGGATGTGAAGGACTTCTTACATCTTTATCTCTCATTATCTACAACACATTGCTCTTTTGCTTCCCCAGAGAATTACCTCCTGCCTATGGCTATTATACTAACTTCAGTTCAACTTAACATGAGGTAAGTCTCTAATAATGCTTTCTTTTCTTTCAGGGTCCCTGCTTCAGCTTCATTTTAGAAACCTGCTCTGTGGCAAGTGATGCCTGACCAGACCATACCTATGGACAGCACTGGGTAAAGCAGAGGGGATTGCTGCCTCTCCCTGCCATGTTTAGATTGAATAAATCAGGTGCATTCTGCTTTTAAAGATAAGGTTTCATGATCACCCATTGCACTGTCTCATGATGTTGCAGTCCCTTCAGAATCTCCAGAGTATTCCTGCCCTCATTCTTCTAGTGGAGTGCAGGAGTCTTTCCCACTTATCAGTTTCAAGCTGCTGGGTGATTGACTATGGGGTCAAACTACTGGATGGATTCCACAAAGATGGCTCTAACCATTCAGTTCAAAGTAGGATGGTGGTGTTCTGCCAGTGTAGAGGGAGTTACAAAATCCTTTGGATGAATGATTTACCCAGAGTTGAGCTGCCAAAATGCAATTCACCTCTCTTATTTGATGCCCTTCTTTTACCCTTGCATGGATGCTGATACTTAGCAAGTGAGGTTTTGGAGCTCGAGCAAATCAATCACGTAAGTCCCCACACAAGTTTTAGATTGTCCATCTTCCACTTGCATTTGCTCTTCTGTGAAGTGGGTCACAAAAGGTTTTCAGGGCATGTTTTTGCTTCTGTTGTGGGTTTTTCCTCATTCTGAGGTTGTTTACAATTCTGTATTCTTAGTCTTCTCATAGGTTTCTTCTGGACTCTGGGACTCAAGGTGAAGAAGATATAGGTCCTCATCCTATCCTCACGAGGATGTCAGTACCTGACAAATAAAGTTTTGGATGTAGTTGACTTGTCAAGTGCAGTTTGTCATGCTCTCGGCTTTCTACACCTTGGGGCACATCACTTATTAACACCCTTCCATCATGAGATTGAGCAATGCTATTTCTTTTATGTCTCTTTGTTACACCATTCTTTCCCACATTGATGTGCTCCTTTTTTGTTCTGCCATATATATTCTTCCTGACCTTTTCACTTTTCATGGCAAAGAGATACCAAGCTCAGATGTGGTGAGATGCCCATCTTTAAATCTTTGGGTCTGTTCCTCTGAATTAAACAGTGTTCTTCAGACACTTTCGGGGGATATGTCTGTGCTTCCCTTACATAAGTCCCTCCTCCAGTTCAAAATGGAATTCAAGCTCATTTGGTGAGTGAAGGGAAAGTACAGTATCGAAAGTTATAATTTTTGCATAGGTACTTCCTTCTTTTCAAATTTCCCACTACCTTTCAGTACTTATGTCTTCTGTCAAATTTCGAAGTGACAGTTAAGGGGTGGCTCATAGAGGAGTCATTTGTGTCATGTGATAGTAGTGCTTTCTTATTGGTGTAGAGGTGTTGCATAGTGATTTACATGAGAGACATGTTGGAACTTTGAATTTCAATAGAGGGAGGGTTGAAGACTTGTAGAATGTGTGCTTAAAAGTTCACAAAAAGAGAGATAAGCACAAAACAAGAAAAACTATTCTTGTGAGAGGGATGAAGTACCTATCAGAAATACATTTTTGTTTATGAAAATTATAATTTTAAATAAAGTGGTTTTCAGACAGTAATGATTTTAAAATAAATATTAAAGTTTTGTTATCCCTTCTTTTTCTTTCTATAATGGTTTTATATGACATTAAAAGTGTTAAAGTTAGTTGTACTTTTGATGATTGTGTTTTTCATTTCAGGATCTGTACTAGTCGGGGCATTTCTAACTGTTTTGTTTGGTGATAAATAGCACTTATTTTGGCATGTGTTTCTTTTAAAACTAGTTTTTAGTTATTATTTTTCCCCTATTTCTTATGGACAGTTAAAATAGATTTCAAAAGTGTGTGTATTTATTATACAGTTACTATTTTCAGTACTACACTGCATGCCTGAAGTGCATTATACAGCAGCTCATGCAATCAGCTGGACTCTTCAGTGTGCAAGAGGTGTGGCTTATCTCCATAATCTAAAGCCCAATGCTTTGGTACACAGAGATCTTAAGCCCCCAAAGTAAGTGATGCAGCTCTAAGAATTTTTGTTTTTTGAAAACATTGTTGCCACATTAAAACAAAAAAACAATTAATGATGTACATATGTAGGTGTATCTTTATGAACTGTCACAATTACTTTAAGTGTTAATTTTAGTTTTTATAATCATATATCAGTGAAGTTTGTACAGACCCTATCAGCTTTTTAAACACATTTTTCTAAAATTTATGTGCATTAAATTACTTGTATGTCCATAACTTCTATCATTACATTATTCCTAACATGTGTGCCACAGAGAAATAAAAAAAAATTAATGTTGCAGTTAATCTAATTTGTTACTGTTTGAAAGTATTATTGTCAAAATTGGTATAACTTTATTAATGTTCAATACCACTGTTGTAAATTTAGTGGTTTGAACAAAAATAAATTTCTTGTGTCCAATTATTTAGTATAGTTCCAGTTTTTAACTTTCAGCTGATAAGATATCAGGCTAAAATGTGATGAATCACTGTTTCTGTTATTCAAAACAGTATTGATACACCTCACATGTAAATAAGCAGTTTTCTATGGAATAGGAGACCAGAAGTGTTTTACTAGTTGTGTGTGAGAAGAGAACACATTTACATACAAGTCATAGAATTTACAGGCTTTTTTTTTTTTTACCAGGTATTAAGGTTTTTTTATTTTTCAAATATAAGCTTTCAAGTCAAGTTCTTGCAAGAACTCATCTTATTTAGAAGGGAATAGTTTAAACAATAAATATTGCACACATATAAATGCATTTTAATACACTACACGTGTTGACAACATTGCAAGCAAGAAGTTAATAATAAACATCAAAGCAATATATGAAGAAAGGAGATTTTTTTCACATTACTGATGAAATATACCAGTGGAATTTTCTTTATCACCTAGTGTATGCAAACTTGGTGTAGAAGAAATTAAAAATTATGCAGTACATCTGTTGACTATATACAACTTAAATAATTCTGGTATGGGGATGACACTTTCTTTATTTTGTGTTAAGTAAGATAAAATTAGGTGATTTTCTTGAACATCCTAACAATCAGTGCTCATTGATTCGTGACAACTACCCTATCCCATAAGTGCTTAGGCAGTAATTCACCCATGTTTTGAATGGAGAGTTGTCTAATAAAAGTGGGTAAAAGAGTGAACAATGGATGACAAAGTGGGCAAAAATATGAAATTGATTCCAGTACAGCTGAAATATATTTATGCATTGAATTTTATTATTATTATTTTTTTTAATACTACTTCACTTTATATGTAATGTAGGGTTTAGCTCCTTAAAGAGACCAATTGTCTAGTGTACAAAGCATTGAGTATTCTACATGTTCACCAGTACTTGGCTGTTAATTCTTATTTCACCCTGTATATAAGTTACTTAATGGAACACTAGGTTTTAGTTAGAGAGCTAACTTCAAGGAGTAATAATAACATTGTTTACACTGGAATTATGATTTTTTTTTTCAATTACTACTAGTTATTATGACTAAACACTGACATTATGCACTGTCCAGAAACACACAAAGTAGGTTTAGGTTTAAACTAACGTTAATGATAAATTAGTTGTAGAGTTATCTTGATTGAAAGAAGAAGAAAGATGAACAGATTTGGTGAATTGGTCACTTTCTGGTTTGGTATATTAGCAATGGTTTCTTTCCTTGCTTAGGAGCTTTTTAGGTAGAGAAACAAATAAAAGTGAGTGACAGTCATATTTTGTATTAAAATTTTCTATCACTGCTGATTTTTGAGCATACATATAAGTATTAAGCCTTGACCGTTCATAAATACATATGTCATAAAATAATAAACAATGTAATGTAAAACATTATGCAACATATAACATTCATTTCATTTCTTACCTTCTATTATGATTTTACTTTTGAAAGAAATATTTATTCTTCAAATTTTTTCTCAGGTTTATAAATTTGTTATCATTAATTCCTGACTGTCTTATAACATAAGGTAATATATACCTTCAGTGTTAAACTTTAAATTGTGATGAGACAGTAACATTTAATACAAGGGAGAGTGGAAAGTTTACAGTCTGCAGTAATGATACCGGTATAAGTGTCTTGGTATTACAGCCATTTCTTCTGCTACTGATGGCATTCTGTGTGTTTGCCCGAGTTATGGTCTATTGCTCTGAAACATTTCTTCTGCAAGAGGTTTTAACATAGTGTACTGTGGTCAATATTGTCCTCTCCTTCTCTTTACATGCTTTCCAAAGAACATCAACTTTGTTCAAGTGGAGACTTCTGAGGGTCCACTTTAGCAACTTAAAATCAAAGAAGTCCAGGTGAGATGTATGAAAATTGTAAAGAATATATTTCTGTTTGTTCTTGCATCTTGTGGGAAAACTGACATGTTGATTTGGACTTAGAACTGGATGCTTTGTTGTGATGATACTACATCTTCTTGGCATCCAGTTAGTGCAAGATATTTTCTCATGGTACAGTGGTGTCATCATGTTAGCCTGATAGTGTACAGAATACATCTTGACTTTATCTTTTTCCATCTTCCTGATTTTTAACTCACCATTATATCTGTAACTTACTGTACATCTCTTGTAAAATCATTTGACACATTCCCTTTATCATTTCTGTAATGTGTGACTGTCAGGATTTTAATATGTAGTTTGGAGTTTTATCATTTACTCAAGTATAAGTTTGCTTTGTTTAATGTGGTGACCCTTACTTTGATTTTTTTATATGAGAACACTTGCTGGATCCAATTCCATTCAGTTTTTTTCCTTTAAGAAAAGTTTATGAACACTGCTCTTGTGTCCTTTGAATAGATTTAAATCCATATGAGTGATCCTTTTTGTAGTTCTAAAGGGACCTCTATTTCAGCTCCACAGGACTGCTGTTCTTTTGGACTACTTTCTTTGACAAGCCATTTAACTTTTTTGTTACCTCCAGCATACAACTTGTAGCTAGTCCCATAGAACAGTCTGTCTTGTTTTTGTTTCCAGCTGGAATAATATCTTCCCTTGCTTTAGCAATACTGTTCACCCTTATAAGTATTGTTTTCTTAAATGATAAAATGAATTTTCCGTTACTCCATAAAGTTGTGTAGTGTAACCCTCCAAGAGTGGGTCAATTTGAGGCACTGTCTGCAGTTACACATTATCACACTTCATCTTAACTGTAACAGAAGGGAAGAGCTTTTTATGTGTAATCACAAACCATGCTTTAGGCCAGGGACAAGATGACTGAATATACATATTATTGCCATATATTGTGAAAAGCCCTTTGTATTTAGGAAATGCATGAAAATTAGTGATAAATAACATAACTACAATATAAATTTTTTATGGTCTGTTAACAATTTAATTCTTTCTGTAGTCAGACAACTTAGAATTTTCTTTCCAGAAAGGTTTGAACAATTGTAACCTTTCTTCTATGATGATGTATTATTGAATCCCAGTGTGGTTTTTGCAGTGTATGTATTATGTATGATGTGGCTATTGTCAAGACAGATGGTATATGTATATTCTAGCAAAATGATGAGAGACAAATGAAAAACTGTTAGTATTTCAAAATTCTGTGTTCGTGTTTCAGGTTATCATTGTGTTCTTTACATGTGCTGTATTTTTATATAAAGCTTAACCATGTCATAAAAATAATTATTTCTCCACCAACTGTTTTCTGTTGCAGTATTTTAATAAGTTCAAATGAACTTGACATTGTTAATAGAAACAGTTAATGAGTGCTTGTTACTAAATGACCTTTTTTGGCTAGAAATTATATTTAAATAATGGTCTCCAACAGATAAGTATGATTGCTAGAGATGGGAAGAAACAAAAATGTTATGAAAAAGTTGCATCCCTATTTATGTTTCACATTGACTTTATTTATGTTTAACATTTTACTGTTACTAGTTATCAAAGATGTCATGTTCCAGTACCATGTTGAACTTTGTGTTGTTACTAGTTATCAAAGATATCATGTTCCACTACCATATTGAACTTCGTGTTGTTACCAGTTATCAAAGATATCATGTTCCACTACCATATTGAACTTCGTGTTGTTACTAGTTATCAAAGACGTCATGTTCCACTACCATATTGAACTTCGTGTTGTTACTAGTTATCAAAGATGTCATGTTCAACTACCATATTGAACTTCGTGTTGTTACCAGTTATCAAAGATATCATGTTCAACTACCATATTGAACTTCGTGTTGTTACTAGTTATCAAAGATGTCATGTTCCAGTACCATATTGAACTTCGTGTTGTTACCAGTTATCAAAGATATCATGTTCAACTACCATATTGAACTTCGTGTTGTTACTAGTTATCAAAGATGTCATGTTCCACTACCATATTGAACTTCGTGTTGTTACCAGTTATCAAAGATATCATGTTCAACTACCATATTGAACTTCGTGTTGTTACTAGTTATCAAAGATGTCATGTTCCAGTACCATATTGAACTTCGTGTTGTTACCAGTTATCAAAGATATCATGTTCAACTACCATATTGAACTTCGTGTTGTTACTAGTTATCAAAGATGTCATGTTCCAGTACCATGTTGAACTTTGTGTTGTTACTAGTTATCAAAGATGTCATTGTCCACTACCGTGTTAAACATTTTGTTGGTACTAGTTATTAAAGGTGTTACTGCTCAGTACTATGTTGATCTTACGCTGTTGCTAGTTACCAAAGATGTCATTATCAAGTACAATTGAAACATTCTATAACTTGTAGGCACAAGTAGGAAAAGTTTGGATTATTTTAAAATCATTTAAAAAGAGAAATGAGAAAACACATGCAAATAGATCCATCATACTATAGTCAGCAACAGATAATGCCAGTTGTACTTATATGCTGGCTTTGTTGTTGTACACCTTGTGTATTAATTTTCCATTTGAAAATTTAGTTACATTCCCAGCTAGATACATTTGTTAGTATAATACTTTTTGTATAGTGTACATTTTATTATTGTTGTAGTTCATAAGTAAGATCATTTTCTAGATTTAAACATTATTAATTTCATTGAGAAAAGGTGGTTAGTGGCAAAAGCAACATTAGTAGGATGTTAAGATAACCTGGGAAATGGTATTGTCCTAAACCTAATGTATATACATATGAAGAAAAGACAACATAACATGTGAAATAGTGTTATTACACCAAGAGAAATGGAAACAAACATGTATTGATCAAAACAAAACACAAGATATGAATTAATTGCTTTAAATTGAGAGAAATCTGTGATTCAAAAGCTGCTGTATTTATCTTATCAGTGAATAATAGTGCACAGTAATAATGGTAATTTCTTAAGAAATGTATTAGCATGTGTTTCTATCATTATTTGTAGTAGACAAAATACATCAGTGTTTGTGTTGAAATACAATCACATATATTTGTTGTTGTTGGAAAATTAATAATGAGAAGAGCCTGCCAGAGTACAACATATTTTTTAAGTTACCTCCTTAGAACAATCATTGCCTTTTATGCTTATATCTTATTCAAGGATTATCAATTTAAAAAATATGATTGAAAAAAGAGGATATACTTTTAGTCTCAACATCAATTTATGTCACCATGAATTTGAATTAAATTTATCACTTTGTAAGTTACGTTTCAATATACATTTATTGTGTATGTGAATTACAACATGAATTTGTGATCTTAAAAGTTTCTCCTGTGTTTTGCTTTACTTACCTTTTGGTAATTTTCTGCTTGTATCTAACACATATCTTGTCAATGTTTTTGAACATCTTTATACGTATTTGACCATTGTCTGAGATCAAGTAATTCAGATTTATGGGCACAGGTTTTGTCATTTTTGTTCGTGTTTGCAATTAGATAGTCCAGGTCTATGGACACAAAGTTTATAGTTTTCATCCATAAGCTGTGAGGCTGCAATTTATTACAGTTACAAAGTGCTGTGTATCCTGTATGTAGACATGGCCAGAATATATGTATTTGAATAAAATTATGAAACCTGACCATATTTAATGGGGCAGTACTTTTTGGAGATATGTTAAAATATTTATTGTTTTATATCAAGGGTTGTACTAAATTTTTTTTTATTATCTACTGAACTGGATGTGTTGTGCATTTTGACACATAAATGTCATCTGTATTGGTCAACATTTCAGCATTTGATTTGAGATTAATGTACTTACTTACTGAACTTATACTTTAGAGTTTAACTAACTGATTCTACTTTATAATGAAATCTGTATTGTTTCTGTCTATTTCAGCTTGTTATTGGTAATGGGTGGAACTGTGCTCAAAATCTGTGATTTTGGAACAGCCTGTGATATTCAAACTCATATGACAAATAACAAAGGAAGTGCTGCTTGGATGGCACCTGAAGTGTTTGAAAGTAAGAATACTTTCTTTATGTGTGTGACTTAGTTACTGCTACTGTAATCTAATAAAAAACACCTTAGGGTGAAAAGAAAGGTGTAACCAAACAAGGATTGAGCATGTGACTTGAATGAATTAAGTCAAAATTGGTAACTACATATGTAGCATGGTAAGAATATTACAGCAAATATTGATTCATGCCCCAAGTTGAACAGAAAACATGGCTGCCAAGTTTGATTTCATTCTTTTAATTCACATGTTAAATTATTTTCTGACCACACCTTTTTTTCACACCTAAGGTGTTTTTTAATTAGATATCATGATTTTTATCAATACACACCAAAAACATTACACCAAATTAAAAAGTGACACTCAGTAGTAACTAAAATTACCTTTATGACAGCAACCCAATTATTCCAAACCAAATTATACTTTACAGAACCAAATAGATTATTTAAAATATATGGTGATAGATTTTTCTTTCCAAAATAGTATTAATAGTTTCCCTTACAGTAGTACCATGGATTCTACATCAACAGGTTTTTGTTATGACCCACAGGCACTCAGTACAGCTGTATCAAGCATCACCATTTACTCAAATTGTTTACGCTATTATTATGTGATGCTAAACACTCTTTAATTAGGAGAATTTCAAAAAGTTTAGCAAATATGTGCTTAAAATTGAAATGGATAATGAGTAATAATTGTCCATCTATAATCTAGTTTGCTTGACCTAACCAATACTGATTTATATGCATGAACTTTTACCCTGTAGTTTTGCCAATTTTGCTCTTAAGTAAAGCTGTAGTAAACATTTCAGTCTAGAAGCTCACATTACTTTTTTGCACAAGCAAAAGTTATCAGTTTTTGTTGAATAACTTTGTGCATGTGGCTTGCAATTAGACCAAATCTGACATCTAATTTTAGGTTATAAAGATCTTTTGGTAAACCAAATTAAAAAAAAAATAATATGAAAGCTATGTATGCTTCTTTATCAAATAAAGTTTCCATCCTTTTAGAGCAAAGAAGAAAATAAAAAGGAAAAGAATCAAAATTAAAAATTGGAGATTTTATATCTCATGCATTTCTTAATGAATTGCTTTAAAGTTTGGTACATTATGTAAGGGTCCAGTAAGAGCACATGTACTGTAAAAGTGTGATAGTTTAGGTTGCCACAGTCTGAATTGTAAAAAATGAAAAAATCATTAAACTATCACTCCCATTAATACACACAGTTTCCTGTGGGTTCTTTGGGCTGCATGACCCAATACTGGGTAACTTTAAATAATTTGTGTGATCAAAACAAAAGGTTTTCCCTTTTATTCAGTATATTAATAACTACTATACCAATTCCACTAAAAGTAATTGAAATTAGAAGTGTATTGTGTTCTAGATAGATTTGTAGCTAATCCATCAAATACCTATTGATTAGGGATTTTCTGTCTGTGAATTTCTTTGCCATCTTGTTTATGACAACCTTCAATGTACATATGTAGTCTTCATTAGCATGTATTGGCTACAGAGCCCACTCCTTTCATTGTTAATCCTCTTGTCGTGATCTGTTGATTTTTCCCTTTATTTTATTTTACAAATTTTCCATAGTTTTGATTAAATTTTTTGTGTCTGTTTATCTTGTTTAAAAAAAGTCACTTGAAAAATTATCATTTTGTTTATATTTATGTTAGTATATTTCTTCAAGGAACCTTTTTACTGATGTTCAAACTTGCTCTGCAGTACATAGCAAAACATTTAAATTTGGTGTTCCTCTTTCTTTTGCTTTTTTTGTTATTACATGATAACTCAAAAACTAAAACCAGTTTCAAATAAAGTATCTGCTTTTATAAATGTTACTAATAAATAGTAATTTTAAAAAATCATAATTCTAGCATAAACAGTGTTATCATTACTCCTTGAAGTTAGTTTTTATGGTAATTTAGTGTTGCTTTAAGAAAGCTTAAGTACAGAGTGAAACAGAAATTATCAGCCAATAATAGATAATTAATAAATATTACAAGTGGAACATCATTGTTTTTAAAACTTGGTTAGAAATACAAGTTTCTTATGCCTGTCGAAACACTGCTTTAAAAACAACAACAACAATCAAACAAGTAATGACAAAAACTTTTCAAAAAATTAAGTAAATGTAGTGATGGCTTATATCAAACCTTTAAAAACCATGTAAATAATATAGTAGGGATGGTATTTGCATAATTCCTACGTAATAGAACAGGCAAGAATTAAAATATAACAATTAATATAATTATTCAAACATAGTTGAATATAATTTATCCTCTTTTTGTCTGTTAGTATCCTACTACAATGTGTGCCTGTACTTTACTTGTGTGTGTGTGTAAAGGCTAGTTTTCTTTTGGTAATGCTCCATTCCTATGTGTTGCTTTATGTGTTAGTCTATGCATATATTTAGCTTGACATAAGCATGTTGAAGTTCTCAATGAAGTTTAAATGTGCAATTTAAAGACTACTAACTTTATAATTTTTATTAGAATTTCCAACATTATTTTGTTTAATTATTACTCTTTTTGCATTAATTGTCTTATTTTCTTTTTTGCTGTCTCCAAAATGTATGACCAATAGTCATAACTAATTATGGTATTTGAAATTACATTTTAGGTTTAAACTTTGTGATAGAATTTTTACCATAAACCTTAGGCCTATTGGTTTGTTGTGCTTCAAATTCTTACTGCTTTTAAAGCTGTATGAATTAATTAGAATAATATATTCTGGTACATGTGAAATATGGATGGATTTGTGATGTGGTCATAATCTAGAGAATAAAATGAAAAGAATAAAAATCATTTGAATAAGAATTTTATATAATTTTCATAAATTTATATAAAAGTCATGAACTGTGGCATGATACTACTATTTCTCTGTTGAATAAAATGTAATGTGTGTGTGTGTGTGTGTGTGTGTGTATAAAATCCAACTATCCTTTCTTTTGTGCATGCAATGCTCATATTATGAATAATTTTTATTTTAAATTTGCACCATTCTTTATTTTTTAAGACAGTAACTCAAAAATGTTTTTGTTTTGCAGTATAATGTTATTGTTTTGTATGATAAAAGGGGATGTCTGGTGAACAAACTGAAGGAAGGGTGGGGATCCCCTTTATATATATATATATATAAAACTACAATCTGTCATTTTTCGGAGGTCAAAAAAGACTAGTAAAAAATAAATAAAAGTGGTTTATTTTTATTAAGTAAAAGAAAGCACATGCATAGTTAATGATGTAATTATTTCCTCACTGTAACACTAAGTCTTTATTCAAGGCTTTACTTCTGAGAATTTAATAACTTTTCATTAGGTTATTTCTTTTCGTTGTTGCTTTCAAACTTACATCCAGAAAATTAATTCAAGAATACTGTATTGAACATACTTTGAAGATATATCTTACTAATGAAAATTGGCATATATTTCCCATTCTAATTTGTTAATGCTGTCTTTTATGTAACCGTATGTAAATTTTCTGCTTAATCAGTAACCTCTGAAAGATGTCACCTATTATACTCTGTAGTTGTTGACCAAAACATTTGTGGTCGTAACTGCTTTTTATTTTGTTCTTAGATTGCTTTGTTTATTTTTCTGTAGTTATTTAAACCTACTGTTTATAAAATTTTGTTTGGTCATTGGGAAGATTTTACTGGATTCTTAAACTTTTAGGTAGAATCAATCCTCTCTCGTTTCTGTGATAGCTAATGCTCTCAGTCAGAAAAAATTAAATATATCAATTTTATTGATAATATTAAAAATTGTAAGGTTATAAAGTTAAACTTGAAATAAATAAATCTGGTGTTATGATTGGTAGGTCCTGATTTCGGTTTTATTCTTAAGTAAACAATACAATATCGTAAGTTTATGGATCAGTAAGTGTTTTTTTAAATGTGGATTTCTGTTTATACTTAGGCCACAAATAAGGTAACTACAAATTTTATAACATTAAATTTAATTTTTTGTTACTTTCTGATGTATTTTTTAAGGTGTAGCAATGCTTAGAGAGGAGTGTTGAGCATTTTTATTTTGCTTGAAGTGGCATTTTTAGAAGGAGTCCAGCAAAACTTTAATGTAATACCGTGAACCACAGTAGTGGTTCATAATATCATAATTGTAAGGAATTGCACAATATCCTAATAGAATGTTTGGCCAAAACGCTCCTTAAACCATAAAGATTCAGTTCATACAACACTTTAAAACCTTTACTATTGATTGCTAAGGTTATGCACAAAAAAGTGCATGTTAGACTTACAAGGAAAATAAAATTGCTCGAAATGGCCTATATTGCACTAAAATCTTTTGTAGAATACTTGACAGGATATTTCAAAGGTTGTGGGGATTAGTGAAGAGTCAGTTTTTTTCTTTATTTTACGTAGGCCAAAAAACTTAAAGTTCCCCTCATAAGTTGCAATTTCACCAGTTAAAACTGAATGAGTATTGAAAATAGTGAAATAAATGTGAGCCTGGAGAGGACACACAAATCTTTCAAAAATAGTTTTGTCAGCTTCTATTTACTGTGTGTGTTTTGTTATTTTCTACGTGTGAGGTATTATATACTCTAGTAATTAATATAAAAAAAGTGATATAGATTGATTAAGGCTTTTTGGGCTGGATACAACTCAACCTGATGTGTTCTTCTATGGAGCAAAAGTCCTTTCCAGTAGCTGTGTGTGGTTAAAATGATATTATTTTTTTACTGGATACCACATAGGGCTAGTAGAAAATGATCTGTTCAAAATTATCATAAGTTTTAGTGTGTTGTAATGTCATATAAACTACCAATAAAATATTTCTACAGATTATGTAACTGTAAAATGTGATTGTATTAATACCATTACAAAGTGTGTATCTTGATATCTTGTATATTTTTCTGCTGTTTTTTTTTTTAAGAATGTAGTAAATAACCTGTAATAACTGTAATGAAATGAATTCATGGCAGTTGCAAACTCTCTTTGTTAATCTGAAGATGATCCAAGAAGTTTGAAACATTGTTCTGTATTTTAATTAAAGTTTTAATACCCATATCAGCCATCTTGAAAGTACACAGCAGTATTACTTCTCTAAAGGTACTTGTATGCATTGGATTGTTTTTGCATCAACTATACTTTTCTTAATATTATTTACTTGTTATTTTTTATTTTGGTTCAAATTTTCCTATATATTTCTCTTCTCCAGGCAATAAATATAGTGAAAAATGTGATGTTTTCAGCTGGGGAATAATCTTATGGGAAGTACTTACCAGACGAAAGCCATTTGATGATATAGGAGGACCTGCATTTCGAATCATGTGGGCTGTCCACACAGGTTGGTTTTACTGCAGTAACTTTAATCCTTTTATTGTGAATCATGTTATTGATTGACTTCAAATATGGAGAATTCATCAGTTAACTGAAGAAAAGTTTACTCAGTTTATCAACAAACTGATTACTGTTAGAAAGTTATAACCTTTTAATTTTTTGTTTATGAAAATATATTTTGCTATTTCTATGAAGCCACATCTATAATAGCAAACCAAACATGCTGTTTATGAGCTCATTAAAAATATGTGTGAATAAATCAAAAATATAAATATTTAAAAATTATTATAGTTGTAGAAAAACAGTAATATTTGGTCTAGCAAAATGATTTGTGGAGTCTTCAATTAAATATAGTTCTTTTAGAAAGGGATTTTGCTTATGTAATTGAATGAATTAGAGTCTAAGTAGATTTAAGTGGGTAAAATTACATTTATTTAAAAGAATATGGTCAAACATTCAGCAGCATATGCAGTCAACATTTAATCTTGTATCTGATGATGACAGTACATGTTTGATTAAAGACAAACAAACAAAGAATTCACCTGCACGTTTACAAACTATTTAAATCATAATGTAAATGTCAATATGTAGTGAATAACTTGTAGAGAAGATGAAGTTGATTTTATAAGAGTTTTAACTATAGTTAAGATTTTCTTTATCAATTTTTTTGAGATTTTGCGACAGTAGAGAATACTCTTAAGATAAGTTATTGATAAACATTAAATTAACTTCTAATGATTTCAAATTTAGGAACATGGAAGAATTCATTGACAAACTTAAGGAATTATATAGTACTTTAAAGTAGTGGCAACATTTGTGTGCCAAATGCATTTGATATTTTATCATTTATTAAAGGTTTTAGTACAGATGAAATATTTTTGTAATTTCTCTGAATGTCATAATCTTCACTTTATAATTGTTGAAAGAGTAAATCTACCATAAACTTTGTTGATTTAAACTTTTGTACTCTTACATTCTCTGAGGTTCACAATCTGGGTGAGAACATTCAAATGAGACGTTAGTTTTACAAAATACAGAGGATATACTCCTATAATCTTTCATGGTGGTAGTTTTTATTTTAAAAAATCACAATTAGTGTAGAGGTTTATTCCATCATTTTGTTATAGGTCTAAACAACTTTTATTTCATTTTTTGTTTGAAGAAAGCAGAGCTGAATGTTTCTGTGAAATGATATATAGTCCTAGTTTTAGTTATTAAAAATACATGAGTATCCAAGCTGTATTCACCTCAAAACATATAAAACTCTGTGTGACGGTTTCCTTATCAATTGACCGAGCTTACTCTATTAGTTGAAGTTGTTACAGAAGGAAGCCTTAGTATTTAGATGGTCAACTTTCTAAATATATATATATATATATCACTACATAAATACTGATTGAATTGTCTGTAAAAAGTAACTGCATCACACAACAAATATAATCACAAGGGCACAAAGCATATTTATTTCATATTTTAAGTTATTAAGGATTCTGTCTTTAGTAAATTAGTAATATATAGATATTCTGTAGATTGCTGTTAATGGAATCCTTGTTATTCCAAAATGTGTAATAAAAATCTTTTGTGCTCCTGTGTTTGTGTGTTTTATTTTAGGAAAAAAAGCACTGTATGAACTGGCAATGTGTAATTAATGTTATTTTTCTAATTGTTATTTTTATTGCTACTTGTTAGAATTCTTTGTGCAGTTTTAATTTTATTTATTTCTGCATTGTGCATATAACTGTATGCAGTTCTGTATCAGTGTAATTGTTTTTGTTTTACTGCTTTGGCTTCCAAAACCAGTTTGAGAATACAAGTGCAAGAATTTTTGAAAACACTCCATATTCTATTTTTAAAGTTTTGTATCATGTTCACTCAGTCTCTTCAACAATCAACTTTAATTTTTAGAGTAATTTTTATTTACACTGAACTTCTTGTCTGGCATCACAAACTGTTCATTTAGTTTCTGTAGTGAATTGTTAAACGTCTTGCATTTTTAATGTGTCTATTCAGCTATTTAAATTTCTCTTCAAGATAATTGGTAAACAAAGTTCTCACTAACTGTGAAATGTTTTATCACGTAACTTATAATTTTTGTATTTGAAAATCTTGTTGTACAGCTGTAGCACATATATTTTTTGTTTTTCTAAGTATAAAATATGAGAACAGTTAAACTGAATATAGTTTTAGATGCTTGAAATTAAGTATATTTTGTAGCGTAATTTATATCTTTTGAAAAATATCATTTTTTTTATCTGATCAAATTTATAAATTCATTTCTTTTCCAGGTATAAGACCTCCACTGATTAAAGGATGTCCTAAAACTTTGGAGTCATTATTAACAAGGTATTTAGAGCTTTTGTTTAGTTGTTGTTGATTATTCTTTTACAAATAATTGTTTTAAGAAAGAAAGAAAAAATATCCTCTTCCTGTCTTCTATATCTGGTTTAGATTATGCTTTCTTTCTATGTATTAACAATTGTGATAATTTAATACAGCTATTACTTTTGACAGTATAAACAATTTAATACTTAATTTGTTAAATTATATGTTTCTTTTCACAAAGTATGTTGGGATAAACTGTGTTGAAGAAAATTAGTTTTTGATGTCCTGTTAGGAAAAATCATATATTTTAAACTAAGATCTGTTAGTGGTCATGCTAGATTATTGCATACTATATCTTACAGTTAACAATAGATACTTCTCTACAGAAGTTTGTTGTATTTTTTTAAAACAAGAACTTGTCATAAGCAGTAGATAACTCTTCAGTACAAGTTATCGTAATCAAAACAAACACATGGTCAGTTGATTGGACCAAACCTGTATTACAAAAATTAAATTTTACAATAAATTCTATCATTTTTTATCTACTCAATGCATCTTTATAAAATCTATCAGGCTTTAAGTAAGTGTTACAAGTATGTTGTACAACAGAAACTGGAATTTTAAATAAAAGTATTTCTATTAATGAGTTGTTTCTGAATTTACTTTAGTCAGTCTAAGTCTGACTAGTCTGAGCGTAAGGTGGTATTCATGTTAAGTATAACATGTTTTTCTTTTACAATTTCAACTTTCATTCATATAGCTTATAAGAACCTCTTACATGAATATCAAAGTATTTTTTTCAGTAAAAATTCGTATTTTATCTGTTACATTCTGTATCTTAATATTAAATGGATTCAGCCCATTTCAGTGACTCAGTAACCATCACACACACACACACAAAATATAAATTACTGTTTTTTTTTCTAAATTTACTGCAGTTTGTAACAAAAAAATTCAGTGATATATCGGTTTCAATATTGTAACAATTCACATCTTTTTTCATCTACTTTTATTGCTTAGAGGAGTGAAGAACATTTCAACCTTCTTTGGTCATTGCCAGGTTCACGATGACCGAAGAAGGTCGAAACTTTGTTCACTCCTCTACGCAAAAACATTTTTTCAACCCAAACGAGCTGTTTTTACATATATATATTTCTCTACGAGTGGGTTTTCTCAACATCACTGATCATCTACTTTTATTGTCTAACTACTGTGAATACCAGTAAATTACCTGGTGAAAATTAAAGAGGTGAAGATAATGTCAAGTTTTATCATACCATATCTAAGTATGTATATTCCTCACGGTGAAAATGTTTTTCTTTTTTCATTAAAGTTTTTATTATCTAACATAATAGTTTTAATTTTTTATATTTTAGTAATGTTTGTGAAAAACAAATACACATAAATTAATAAACGATACACGTAAAAATAAGAAATTTAGCAGTTATTTCAGGATAAAAAGCCAGTGGTCATTTACCCTGAGTTTTTCACTTTAAGTTTGTTGTGCAGAGAATGAGTATGTTGAAAAGCACAAGTTTGGAGGATCTACTGTGGTGGGTGTAAAATGTGTATTGGCATCTCAAAGAATAAAGAAGGTGGAAGTTTCTTTAGTTGGACATTTTGAAATTCTTATAGGAGAATAAAGAAAATTTAACATGCATCAAGAGCAGAAATGCATTATGTTGTACATAGAGAATTTATGTATTTTCATTTGAAATGAAGATATCAAAATTTGTATGTTAAACCTTGAGTTATGAATCGTTTTGATGCCAGTTTTGTTGACATATTTTGATAATAAAGCTTTTAAATTAGGTGTTTAATGTAACTTTGTAAAAGTCATGACATGCACACTTTGAACTCCACCCATGCACGTCAGAAAATATGAATACTTTTTCATTTTAGTAGACCATAAACATAGTAGATGTAGTGTGGTTTACATATTATTATATGCTTCTTCGCATTCACTGAGTAGATTTTCAATAAGCAGTAACTATTTATTCTCTGAAGTTTTTCATCAACATAAACCACTAAAACTGTTAGTTTCAAACATATTTTTGCAAAGATACAATATTGTTTTGAAAAAAGCAGAAAGAATTACATGAAGATCCAATGATTCTCCCTTAAGTAGGCAGTAATATTAAAACTAGTGAAATAAAGGTTAAGTTGTTAGAAATTCAGAATAAGAGATACGAAATCAAAATGTATACACATGGTCCAAAAAGCAAACTGGGAAAAATGGAGGATACATGAGGCAGAAGCTTTATATCCAATTTTAAAGAAAATAAATGACAGATGTTGAAGAAACAATGATTGTTTTCATTTATTTTTATTGTTCTTTAAACCTTGTCCAAGTACTGTGAATACAAAGAAACCTTCAAGGAAGAGTATGGAGAGTTTAAGATAAAGAAAAATTCAGGTTACATCATGTGATGTCTAAATATGTATGCTATATTAAATCAGAAACGTCATATTAACAATTGTATTATCTATGATAATTCCATATCAGGTGTTGAGACACAGAAACAAATAGTCAATCTTCAGTGACAGACATTGAATAACTAAGATATTTGTTAAAACATAAAGGAAATGCTCTGAGTTGAAATTCACTCATTTCAATTTATTTTATTTCAAAGGAACTGGAGAGTGTTTTTACAAACAAATCATTTTTTAGTGAGAAATGAAAGATCTTCATTTTTGTATGAACAGGTTTTATCACTGAAATATGCCAATTTATTACAAGGAAAAAACACATCCATGAAATTCAAACATGATCTTAATTGCTCATTAACATTTAAGAACATATTTTATTCTGTTATAAATGATTTTTTCAAATTCTATTAATTTTGTTTTGTCTTCCAATGGGACAGCAATAAGTTTATGGATTTACAATTTTAATATCCGAGGTTTGTTTTTCTGCTGTGGACACAACATATAACTTATTGTAGTTTTACTCTAAAGCCAAACAAAATATTTTGTTTCACTACAAGTCATGCATAGTAAGTGTAACTTGTTAAGCTTTGAAGTACCCTGTGAGAATTAATTAATTAACCAAAGCTTCTTTCAAAACTTTTATGTTTGATGCAGTAATTTGTTTTAAAGTTTAAAAATTTATTTTAATAAAGACTTTTATATCCAAAAGCATTTTTCTAGAGAGAACTTTGAAGGCTCACAGTGTAGTAATCAAGCTGTATTAAACAGTAGTATCATGATAACAATTGTATTATATGTGAAAATTTTGTCAGGTGTTGGGACAAAGAACCTAGTAATCGGCCCTCTATGACAGAAGTTGAAGAAACAATGAATAAACTTTCTTCTTTTTTTCCTGGTGGGGATCAGCCAATTACATATCCCATTTCACACAGTGGTAAATAATTTTTTTTTTTTGTAATTTATTCTTACAAATATATTTTCAAGGTAGAAGCTTTCAAACCAGTCTTGTTAGAAACCTCTTATAAGACTAGTACCAAACCTAAATTCAAGTTATATAAGTTTTTGACTAACAAAAGAATTAATTTTTTACTGTTAAATTTGCTACAATTTATATGTTTTGTTGGTCAAAATACTAATTAATTATGGTTAAGAATATAATTAAAAACAATATAATGTATGTTTGGTTTATTTTTATCAGATTATTTGTTATTGATATGATTCATATTTTTCTATATTTGTTAATAATACTTATTTTTTATTATTTCTGAGGAATTGGTTAAAGTTATGATATTTTTGTACCTTAAATTAGCTAAAGCACTTATTTTTGACCAGTTAACTTTAGGAGTCAGTGTGAAAAGCAGAAAAATATACAGATTTGTGTTTTAGGGTTTAGTAAAGGAGTTTTTCTTTCCAACCTATAATATTTCCAACCAAATATAAATCATATTTATATTTGTTCTGTTATCTGCAAGATATCTAGGGTGTTTCTTAACTTTTTCACAACTGGACAGGATTCAAAAACCATATCACATTCGTTGACTTGAATTCAAAATGTTATTGAACTGTTAATTTATTAATTTATGTTGATAAGTTTAGAATCACAATTTAGATTATAATTCAAACTTTAATATCATGTATGGATACAAATTAGAAACTCAAGTTACTAATGTTAACAAGCTAGAATATAAAATCAGAACCTCATATCTTTTGATTCAGTACCTAAGCCGTATTCCAGTATCCTCATTCAACTCTTTCCATGTTTTGAAACAGTCCCTTATGTACTCCTACTACAGTATATGACATGTGAATAACTAATCGACAGCTTAAAATGTCCACACAGTGGTTTTTCTGCTGTTTTAATATTTAAAAAAACTTATGTTCTTTCAATCCAAGTTTTTAAAGAGGTAAGTTGTGACTTTAGTTTGCCTAAATTTTCATATTTTTTAAAACCTAAATAAATTTTAGTTACTAAGCTTAATAAATTGTAGTAGAATTGTATCATATCAGTGTAGTTACTTATGATATTTTGGCTATTCAACTGTATTTATAAAACCTCAAAAATATTTGTTTGACATCCTCCATGTGTAAAATTTTAAAAGGCTTAGCAACCACAGCAACATATGTCCAGTAAAGCTGAGTACAAAGGTTGTAGCAAGAAGAGAAAATTGTTTGCTTCTTGATTTATTGTTCAATATTTTAAGAAATGTTTAATAATTATTTCTGAATAGTAATAATCTATATACATAAATATAATATATAATAATTGAAATGTGACTGTATATTACAAAATTCTGGTCCACTAAAACATTGCTAAGACAGGGAAGACTAAAGGTCAGTTTTATATTACATGACCTGAGTGCATGTGCACTGTGTCAGTGCAAGTTATGTAATGTTAGGAAATAAATATAAATTATACTTTTTTTCATGATAGTTACAAGATTGATTAAGTGTCAGACCCCATGTTGTTAGAGTGTAGAAAATAACATGAAATATAAAGCCTAACTGAAAACAAATGTTTGAAATATATTTAGAGGTTTAAGAGCTTACGCAAATAATATTTGATATTTTTGGAATGAAGAATAGTTGTTAATCATAACATGAGATCACTTTGCACTCAGACTAGTAACAAAACAGATTATATTTTCACAAATAAATCTTTAGTAAAAATATTTCATAAAATTATTTTAAATTATATTATTAGTAAATTAAATTTTTTGTGTGCAAAATACTTTAACTAAAAGTCTACCAAATTTTGTGAAGATATGCATGCCAAATCTAAAGCTACAGTACAAATACTTAACGTGTGCAAATATGTAGATGAACTCAAGTATGTTATACCGAGCTTACTGAGAAAGGGTTGAAAGAAAGAAATGGAAAACATTACAGCTCATTTTGTGAACATCAAATGATTATTACCACTGACAATAGCAAAGTTCTGGTACAACTAAGACTGAGCAGATGAATATAAAGCAATTATGTATCATAAGCGTTACGATTAATATCTATATACTTGGATAATTTCTTTTGAAATCCAGAACACTTAAGTAATATTTAGTATAAAACTTTAATTATAAAATTAAATCTTCAATATCCTGAACCCTCTCAAAGGGTAGATTATCCATCTTTAAATTGAATAAATAAGAAATGTAAAATGATCTTCAATAAGGTTATGTTTGAAAATTAGCTGACTGTGATAGCCAAAAAATATTTAAGTTCACTGCTGTTTGAAATATTGACAACATGAGTGACCTCTAGTGTACAAAAAGATGGAAAAACATTTAATTGTTTCAAGGAAGATGTAAAAAAACTATAGAAATGATTCTATAAATTCAGGTGTATTCAATTTGAGTTTCTTTGTAACCATGAAACAATACATACTATAACTGAATGTACAGGATGTCCAAAAATTCTGGAACCATAGACACTTCAACAAGTTTTACAGAATGTGTTTTACATGCTGTACTTGTAATTGTAAACAAGTCTGGAGATAATATTTAGGTTCTCTTAAATATTGTGAAAGATTTTTGTGTCATTTTCAGTGGTCTGTCACTTACTGTTAATTTGTTGTTTCAGATGTTCAGTCTTCTTGATATTATATTTGTACACAAATGTATTATGTTTGACAGCAACCTTCCTTGTTACACAGCAGGATTAATTCAACCTTCTCATGCTTTAACATTGCCAAGCTCAGTCATATACCTGAAATTAAGAATTTCTGCAAATTACCTATAGTTCCAGATTTTTGGACATCCTATTCAAAGGATTTATTTATTATCTAAATAAAATATGGCACAATTTTAGTAAATGTTACAAAATCTCTTGCATACAATCAGGTTTTATTAGGAGATTATTTTAATTAAAGATATGTCTAGGAACTTATGAAGCCTTTACTGGTATAGTATCAATAATAGTTTCACGTTAAGAATAGAAAAACTTTTCATCCTAAATTTTCATACTTCATTCACTTCTAGAACCTCCTAAATGAATGTCAAAAGGTTTTCTTAGTAAAGTTTTATATTTTATTTCTTATTTTCTTTACCCTAAAATTGTAGGGAGACCAGAAGTGAAAGGTAAGTGGAAAGTTGAAAACATGAAATAAATCTAAATTACCCTTTATATTCTTTCTATAGTTACTGGCATATTGAAATAGTCTGTTAAACACTATTTACCTTTCTAGCCATTGTTAATAGACTTTTCACATTTATTTCTTTTACTTTACACTTGGACCCTCTCAGTGTATGCATAAAGTCATAATTTATCACAGCTGGACAGCTTTGTGTAAACAAATTATCAAGTCACAGTTAAATTACAGTCATGGAACACAGTGTGAGCATGGTAGAAATTATAATCCTATGAGAAATATTTCAATTTCTTCAGTTAGGTTTTCTTGTCACCCCTAATGAATATCTAGTTTCTAAATTTTAGTTATGTTTATGAGAATTAAGAAATTTAATACATATTCTCTGAACTCTGGTCTTTTGCTATCAACAAACAAAGCACTGTTGGCATTTTTTTTTTTTTACTAACAATGTTGATGGTTTAATATATGTATATATTTTAAATATACAGCTTTAAAAAACAAAATATTATTAAACACAGAAAAATAGGATATCCTAAAACTACTATAAATTAACTGGATTTCTAACTAAGCTATATATAAGTTAAAGGAAGTTATTTGAGCTGGTTCAGCTTATCACCATGAAAGCAAACAATGAAATTGAGGATGAGTATTTCTAACCTGGCAAGCAAGTTAATTTGCCTCATAATGAACCTTGTGTAGAGAACTGTATTGTGGTAGAAAGAGAACCTTAAACGGATGATTCAGAGAGAAAGAAGATAATGTGACAGAGAGAAATGAAGATTGAGAATTTCTTTAAATATCTCCTCATGAAATTAATAAATATAAACATATACATTAAAAACTGAATTATCAATTGTGTTTTTTTTTAAATTTATGAACATAAGTTTATAAAAATTTGGTTTAATTGAATTTTGAATGTACCTCTGTAAAATGCTATGGTGTGTACTTTAATCCACGTACATCCTGAGGTTTAAAAAAGGAAAAATATAAATAACGTGAAAACTAAAGTGGTCTATTAATAGCCTAAGACAAAGAAATATTTCAGTTGAATATTGAAATGATAGTTTTAATTAGAATGAAAAAAGCTAAGTATGATAAAAGTTAAATTGATGTGAACTTATTATGTAGTAAGTTAGGTAACTATGTTGAAAAAAATTGCAAGAGTAGCATGGAATCACAATCAAATTTATATTTCAGCAGTATTTTAAATCCCCTTTTACATTGTTGAAATTTTGCAAGAAAAAATCTTACACTGCTTATTGTACACTAGTAGTCGTACGTATTATTGCAGTATGTTCTGTAAAGTAGATCTGAAGGTAGATAAAGCAGGGTGTAGTTATTGTGATCTCTTCAGTTTTACTTCAAGAAATATTTTGAATTTTTTTACAGTAGAATATTTAGTCATATTTTGATGTTTGATCTGTATAGATAATTTACAAAGAACTGACACTGAATGCTCTGCAGCTGGTGACAGTACAGACAGAAGTCAGAGACTTGCAACTTCTACATCTAGCAACATGACTCCCTCCAACATTCATACAAATATAGCTGAAGTGAAAACTGTAGAAGTAGGTGTTGGTAAGCCTTGCTATGATTTTTTCCTGTTTTTTATGTAAAATTTATGTTTAGTACGTATAGTGTTGGTGATTTTTTTTTTTCATTTCCAAAAAAATTGCATAGTTTTTGTCACTTTTTAATAATAATATGATTCTGTGTTAATAGCTCTGCATTATTACAATTTATTCTGAGAAACCATAAATGATTTTGTGCTGTGAAATAAAACATTTTATCATAAATTTCCTGTTTTGTTGAGTATTCATGTTTATCTTATTGGAAATTACTGTTATAAGCAATAGCCAGTATGTCTCTTTTCTTTCTTTCTCTTAAGTTCAGTGCTGTCTTTAACCCACAAAAGTACAAAGAAATTATCCTTATAATATGAAATATTTTATCAAAGTTGTACTTATTTTTATGGCATTTATAGCACATGCAGTTGACATTTTTTAAGTTACAAGATAAATTAGTAAAATGCAGAATAGTTCAAATCTGTTATGTCCATGTCACATTGAACTTAGAACTTGCTCAAGTGTCAGAACACTTGAGTGTAGTTACCTTGGTAAGACATAGAAGTGAATAAAGTTGCAGCATGTATATATAGCTTAGTATCTCACACTAAGTTCAAAAGTATAATTCTAGATTAATTAGTTTGAATTATTGATTATTATATAGTTATGAAAATATTTACCCTGTATTTAATAACAGTACAGTATGTTCCCAATTAGATGCTCTATATTGATATTTATTGTACATCATGTTGTCAACAGTGTTGTAATCAAGCTGCATCTAGTATCATCAACAGTATTGTAATTGTGATGCATTTATTGTTGTTAACAGTATTGTAATTAAACTGCATCTAGTGCTGTCAACAGTATTGTAATTAAGTTGCATCTAGTATTGTAAACAGTACTGTAAGTGTGTTGTATCTAGTGTTGTCAACAATATTGTAATCTTGTTGCATCTAGTGTCATCAACATTAGTGTAATCAAACTGCATCTAGTGTTGTCAACAATATGTTAATCACACTGCTTGTAGTATTGTCAACAATATTGTAATCAAACTGGAGCTTGTGTTGTCAACAGTAATTTAATCACACTGGATCTAGTGTTGTCAGTAACACTTCAACTATAACATACATGATATTATCAATATTATTTTACTCACATTGTATCAACTTTTAATGCAGTTGAAACTATGTTGTATTATTTCCTGAAATATAAGTTGTTAGTAATCAGCATATAATAAAATGTGTGATAATAAAACATGTTGTCCTTATCCAGGAACATCTTAGTTCTATAGAGATAAGTTACTAAGATATCTAACATGTAGAACAAACATTTTATGTAAAAATTTGTTAAAATATTCTAAAAGTAAAGATATTACAATTTAGTTTATAAGTATTTCTGAGGAAAAGGAATGATCAAAACCAAGATCAAACTTTTTTTTAATGTATATGTTAGATTTTGAGTCTCTGTTGCTGAAATATATTTTGTTTAATTAAAAAATTAAATGAAATTATTTTGAGGAACATCATCTTCTTGTCGTTGTTAGTTTCCATTGTAAACTTTTACTAAAGAATTTCACTTCTGTTGAAATTATTCTGAACAGATTAATCAGGTGCCCATACAAGAGGCCTGAAGTTCATTGGATATGTTGAAAACAATTCTTAATTAAAGTTTTCAGATATTACTGAATGATCTGTAGATGTTTTAATGTTCTATGTCACAATGTGAAAATTGAAGTATTTCATCCCTGTAAAACTGAGACACTGTAATACATTTGTAACAGAGCATCAAACAACTGGATCAGATGAAGCAGCATCAGCAACCAATTTATCCACTGAAAAACCTAGTTCCAAATATAAGGAAGAATTTGGTGTTAAAACATCAGATCTGCAAGATATGGGTAATTTTCCCAGAAAAACATCTTGGCCTATCATAACACGTAAGTTTGCATGATTAAGCAACCATTCTAAAGCTCTTCATAATAACTGAAAATACCTTGCATCATAACGTTTTTCAAGTCACTCCAGCTGTTTATGTTTTTAGCATCACCTGTTTATTTCACTGCCACAACAGTTAGTATCCATCTCTTGGAAACTGACTAGTGGTATGTATTGTTTTTAGGTTTTTATATTTTGTCGCAAGCACACAAAAGCTGACTGTCAGTATTGTTTGTCAGTTTAAAGAAAGAATTTGTGTCCATATGCCTTGTAAATAGTGACTGTTTTTTGTTGTCGCTATTTTACCTGGTACGTAGGTAAAAGTTTCTTCTGTAGATTGAAAACAAACTTACTGGGGTGTCTAAACTGTGATATTTATTTTTGGGATTATGGATACTAGTATTGTAATGATTCAGTGTAATTCAAGAAAGTAGCTATTTGGTTCTGTGAATGTTCTCTATTATAAATTATAATTTTTTTTTAAGTTTTAATAATCTTTCAAACTGTACTGTTCTATCATATTTGAAGTACGTTGTACTTTGTGTTGGTCTACTTGCTTGTACTTGAGAAAGCTCATGAGATTCTGTTTAAAGTAATCAGTAAATATATGGCACACATTCATAAACAACTTGGTCAATCATAAGGTAGTGAAAAATCCTAAACAATCGTAACATATTATTTACAACTAATTAACCGTTTCATTATAGGAAGGTAAAAAAGTGATATCATAATCTTATAGAGAGCTACATTCAAAATTTAAACTATCTCATTATCATTCTTTACAATCAAACTTTGCAGTAAAACATAGATAATAAATCATCTGTAAATACTATGTAAGTTTCATGTTCTTAATTTTATAAGGAAGTTTTTGTTTTGAAATTCTCAATCTGCCCCCTTGTGTGAGAATTGTGACATTTGTTTTCCAGAATTTCCCTGTTTTCTAATTTATTTACCACCACCCTGAGAAGTAAAGAATGTAAATTACACATTGGGATATAGATATTATTAAGTCAAGAGATAATATTTATAAGCTACTATCTTATTTGTTTACAGAGCCATAAACTACACCAACTTGTCACTTCCTTTCTTTCACAAGTTACCAGTGGTTCTTTCCGATACTTTATTCCATATTACTTATAACAAACAGAAAGCCCAAGTTAAATCTATCAAATGATGTGATATATTGCTTTGTTCTCTATATAGAGTTTTGCCTGTTCATTATTTAAATAAATAAAAATTAGTTGGTGTACTAGTATCGTTAGTATAAAAAAGGTAGGTTTACATCACTGGCATTCAAAAGTAAAAAAAAATGAGGATAAAGGTAAATACCATGTTTTTTATTTTTTGTTTATTCCTTATTTATTATAAATTTATGTAAAAGTAAAAATTAACCTAAATCAATATTAAAGGTGTATTAGGTTAGATTATATAAAATAATGACAAACAAATTCATCATGTGGTTGCAGGCAGTTCATGATTTAAGTATATCAGTGCAGTAACTTGAACTGTACGTTTGCTAGGTGATTTATGACTTGTGTGGTGGGATTATTAGTTAGGCATTGGTCAAACAGCAATAAAATTTAAGTGTAAAAAGATTTAGACTGTTATGAGCTTTAAGCTGTCTAGATTAAACAGTTGTAGTTCTTTATTTTGATTTGCAGTCATTCTGGAAAGGAGAAAAAGGTTAATTTAGATTTCATATTTGTATGGTGGTTATAATGTCAGTCAAGGTATTCAAATGCACATACAGTTAAGGTACAGAAAATAACTAATAAAATCTAAAGTTTTACTTAAAAGATGTTTAATATTTAGGAGTTTTTAGAGACAATAAAAATGAGATTTGACAATTTTCAGGTGAATAAAAATACTTTAAATCTTAATATTAAAATCACTTTGCATTCAGAACAGTTAGCACTAACTTCATACATTTGTGGATAAATTTTTAGTAAAAATACTTAATTTTAAAAATTCTGATCCCTTGTGCACAAAAGACTTGTAACATTTATTAAATCTTGCAATATGAGCTTGGTCAGTTTAACCACATGACCCCTTTGTATTTGTTCGAAGTCTTTATAGATTTGGTGCTACTGTCTCTTTATGTAGTGTATTTATCTTTGTGAAATTTGTCAACCTTTCAGTAAACGTTATTAGTTTTTTACGTACAAAAAATAATTTTTTTAGTGAAGTGTTTTTAATAAACTTTAAAACAAAAGACACATCTAATATATCAAGTATTTGTTATGAATATTCCGTGTGCAAAATGATTTTCATATTAAGGTTAAAAATACTTTTCTTCATTTCAAAACCTTCTTGAATACAATTCAGATGTTTATTTTCAGTAAAACTTTGTCTTATATCCTGTTTTCTCTACTCTAACTGTATACAAGGTTGATCAATTTTACTGACCTTGTAACCACCAAAAAAAATAAATCTAAATTACCAACTTTTACTTTCTAGAATAACTTCAAATGTAACATGAAACTACAATTCTTTATCCTAAATATCTTTAAACTTGTAATAGTATACATCTATTTATACTATTGTTTTATTGCCATTTGAACTGTGTCTAACTACTATTCGCATTATTACAAGTTGTAAGTCACACAGGTTGCATGCAGCTCATATTAAGTTTTTGAATTATCTTACCCATAAGCTACTCATGTGTATGCCTTGTTAAATATTTTTATTGTATTATTATTAGTATTTTATCTAAATGTAACCAACTCAAAGAGATCATAATTTTTACATTTTAGTTACTATTATGATAATAAAAACTAATAAATATGAAAAACAAGAAATAAAGTACTTACCCAAGTACTCTTTTTTTTTTTGTCAATGGCACTTAAACCTACTTTTTTTATACTAATGGTTGTTATGCATTAAATAATTTTTATTTAATTATATTATGCATCAAAGAACATAGAATAATAACAACCACAAAGATGACATTTTCCTTTGAAAATCATAAATTTTTTGGCTTTATAACCATGTCACAAGAGCCTTGCAAATTTATCCAATCTGGTCATTATATTTCCTGTGGGACCTAAGCTTGTACTACAAGTGAAATTGATGGTTATCTGTTCATAACACACTATAATACACATGATAAATGAAAACCTTGGCTTTCTATTGGTTATAGGTGATATATAATTAAGCATAAGAGAGAACTTTAAAATCTTTAAAAAGAGGACAGGTGGGTGTGGCAAAAGTGGTAAACTATTTGATAGCTCTGTAACCAGAGTTTAAGACCATAATAAATGTGGTTTATCTGAGCAATGACAATCTTATAGAGAGTAATTTACATTTATTTTCATACTATTTTAAAAAGTGATTGATTAAAATAGGGATGATGACATGCTAAGAAGAAATGTGTCGTGTCACACTAGGGTAAATTCAGAATTTTTAAAATATTGCCCTGTAGAAGTAAGAAGTTATATACCATTAAAATAGGGATTATCGGCTATGATTTTATGTTATACTAATCAGTATAACTTAAAGTGATTTAATAAAATGTTGAATGTAAGACACTAAAACTTTGTATCATGCACAGTGAAGGATATCCATTTTCCCTGAGTTTTACTTTGCTTCCCTTTGTTTGGATCACTCTGATCTCTCTCATTGTTGGATTGGCTGTCTTTAGAAATCAAAGTATGTGGGTTGCATTTTACCAGATTGTGGGACATGTTCCAAAATTCTTGTTTAGCACTGCTTTTCTATCTTTACTCTCTTTTTTTTTTATTATTTCAGTTCTACTCATTTTTTTCTTTTTATGTCTGAGGTTGTCCAGAGATCCAGGAAGGGTTTCCAGGTGGTGTTTTTCTATCCTTACTTTCCATTTTCCCACTTCTTGTCTCTGGCTGTGACACCTATGTTTTTTTGTTGATAAAACATTTTGGGTTTTGATGCCTTCATTCATCCACCTTTTCTCCTGGCTTTTTTTTTCTAAAGGTCCCACATATGGCCCTGTTTTTGCAAAATTTCATATTGATCATTTTTCCAGAACCCTTGGTTTATTGGGTCCAATGCCTTTCCATCTTTTCTTTTCCACTTTTGTCCCAGTTAATCATTGTCTACCAGACCTTTTCTTCTGTGTCCTTGCTTTTCATTCTTCATATGTTGATGTAGTTCATCATTTTTTCCCAAGGATGTTAGGCACACTAACATTGGTTCTGGAGACTGCTCAGTGGGAGTTCATCTGTTAACTTTCTTTTCAGATCAGCTCCTGTATAGCTCAACCTCTTGTTGTAAGGTTTTTTTATCCCCTTCCTCCTCCTACTGGATCCAGCTTGCATGTTTCTCTCTTTTTCCTTAGGATCCTTGGTCATGCCAGCATCAATTTTTGTTGGTTTCTCTCTCCTTGCCTAACAGTATTTCAGACATCCCTGCCTGTTTGAGGTTTCTAAATGGTGTGGCCCTATATCCTACCTACAACTTTCTGGTATTCCATTTCCCTGTTCCTAGGACTATTGGTTTCTTCTTGCTGTTCCATGTGCATGTTGGCCTGTCCTACTTATTAGCTTCTTAACAACAGTACTTGAGTAGTTGGGTTTGTCACCCAATTGAAGTCCTTCCACTCATCCTTCTCAGTCCCTTACTTTTTAAGGATTCTTAGTCACTCTTATATGCCAGACACAGCCTTCATTTTTTGTGTTATTCTTTGGTATGAGCCATTCAGTACACCATGTCTGCTCCATTTCTTTCTCCTCCAGTGGTTCTATCACTTTTGGTGGCTCCTTTCTTACCATTTGGTCAAACTCGTTTAAGGTCCCTTTAATGGGTTTTCCATGGCTGATGAAATCATTGCTTGGAATCCTTTGGATTCTCCCTTCTTTACTACTATATTGACTATCTCTTTTAGTGGTGAGTCCAGATTAATACTTCTGTGGGAAGCAGGCTCCCTTTGTTGTGTATAGATTTTCTCTTATTTACAGATTGGTCACATAAGAGCTAGGCTGCATGTGTCAACCACAGTGTGCCTTTGGGCTTTCGGTCTGAGGTTGTATGTTCTCTTCTTATTACCATCCTAGAGCTCCTTATTATTGGCTGGACTTAGTGTATTCTTGTTTCCTATTTCCAGGGGTCATTTGGTAATGTTTCAGTTTGATAACTGATTTGGCATTTAGTGGTTTGACCTTTATGCCTGTACATTTATTTCCTTTTTTCACTAGTGGGTTTGGCCACTTGTTCCCTATCATCAGGTTTTGTCTTCCCTTATATTTGGTTGAACACATCCCATTTTGTTTATCTTTGTCAGTTTATTTTCTTTCTCATAGATTCTGTTCTTGGTCCTTCAGATTGCTCATTTCTGGTCCTCTTACGTGTGGTTTTTCTCTTACTCTATTTGCAGTTATTCTTCCTTTGCTTTCTTCATTCTTTGATCACTGTCACCAATTCTACATTACCATTTTCCTGTTCTTTTTTTTCATGCCCAACTACTTTTCAGTCCCTGATGGCATGATCTGGTTCTCATGTTGGGTGTCATTTCCTTTTCCTCATTCTCTTCATTCTTCATTACCTCAACATCTTTCTTTCCCTTGTTCTTACCCTTTATCCTGTTTTTTTCAAGATGCATTAGTCATTTACATGTTCCAGTGCTTCCAGATTGGACATTCATATTATACTCCATTCTGTTGCCTTGCACACTGTACCATTGTCCATGTCCTCCCCTGTTTCCATTTCTTTTCCTTGTCTTTACCTACTTGTAATATTAACTCATTTTCACTTAATTTCCTTTCTCATCCTTTATCCTTGTTAAGATCCATGTGGTGTTAATGCTACTGGTTATTATATTGTCCATACAGTTTTCTTCATTGGTTTCTATTCTTGGCAGTTTCTTCACAGGCAACCCTCTTCCTCCTTGGATATTTCTCCCTTTACCTTTCACAGTTGGGTCGTGGTTTCATCCATTGTTTTGTTCCTCACGTTGCCTTCTGTTCCATTTGTTCACATTTCTCATCCAATCTTTTCATCTTTTTCTTGTTCTCCTTTTGGTTGGCCTTGAAGGAGATTTAACTTTAGGACATGTACTTCATGCCGATGTTCATCTCCCATTGCTTCACAGTTTCTGTATCCTCTGGGTATTGCCTACTGCCTGTGGCGTTACTTCACATTTTGGTGCAGCATGGACACTGGATAAGTCTTTCTTAATTCTTTTATTTTTTCTTACAGTGCCCCTTACTTTGCTCAAGGGTACCTCTCTGTGGCAAGTGCTGCCTTACCAGTTATTTTTAACTATTAAATTTGCATTATATGCCATGTTGATAGCTTGCCCTCATCTGTGGCTTCATACGGTCATCAAAAAGATGGGGTGTTGTGCAAGATCATTTGTAGGTTAAAAACTCACTATCTGCTTCATAAATATGCCCATCCTAGATTGTACCACCCATGGATGACATAGGTAAAGCAGATGGAGATAGCTGCCCACCTCTATTACACCTTGAATGAAGAACTTGGTTTGATCTGCTTTTAAAAATATGGTTTCTTGGTCACCTCATTGCATTGTCTCCATTGGCAACAGCTCTCCATACTTCTCCACATGTTATTTCCTCCTCTTCTTCAAGCTGATTACAGGAATCCTTGCAACTTACCAGTTTGAAACTGCTGGGGTGGTGGATCATGGAAGTTTCCTCCTGGATGTATGACACTTAGATGGATATAACCATTGAGTTGGGAGTAGGGCATGATGCTGGTGTAAAACATGTTAAGGAAAAAAATGTGTCCTTTACTAGTGTTGCATGTTCAGATTGGGTGTCCTCATCCTTCCCTCATTAGATGTCAGTTCCCTGCAAAGGAGGTTTTGGATTAGAGTGAATCAATACACCACAATGGCTGCACTTTAGCAACACCTGGAGTTGAGGTATTACATGCAGCTCATCCCTTTAGTTGGGTGTTCTTGTCCTACTTTCATGGGATATCGGTTCACCAAAGAGGAAGTTTAGGAATAGAGTCAACAAATCCACCTAATTCATTGCATGAGTAGAAATATCCTGGGATTGGTGTAGATCTTAATCTCCAATTCCTGGATTAGATTTTAAGTGGGCATGGGCATAATCTTACTCTTTAAGGATACTGGTTTCCTGGAGTATAGATATTGGATGCTATGTACCATCCATTACACCTTATATTTTCAAAATTATACACAAAGGTGAAGAGTATACCAGCTTCAGAAAATAGTCAGATGCCCCCATTTTTCTTTCCTGATTAGAGGTTTCCTTCAGACACTTTTTGGAAGTATCTCTTTCTCCCTCATGCTGATCCTTCGTGTAAATGTGGTGAAGGTAAGTACCATATCATAAGGTATAAATTTCTTACATTGAAAATGTATTTTCGATTGGTACTTACCTACCCTACCCTTTCTCACACTTCCCATCCTTCTTCCCTACTACTGCCAATGCTCACTTTTTCTGCCTAACTTTAAAGTGATGGTTAGGTACAGGAGTGTAGAGGGAACCACATGCATCATGTGAGCATGTAATGCTGCTGTTGGTTAACAAGTGATACATGATGATTTCCATGTAAGATATCTTGGAATCTTCCAATTTCAACAGACTCATGACATGTGTTAGTAAAAAAGTTCCATGTTAAAGGACAGCACCAAACAAGAATAGCTAATCTTTTGTGACTGAAGATAAGTACTAATTGGAAACACATTTTCAGTGTAGGAAAATTATAACTTCAGGTTAAGCAGAGAAATTTATTATTTGAATTGATTAATTAAACACAGTTTATTACTACATATGTTGTTTTAACAGCATTATCAGTCAAAACATTTAAATGTAATTTATGCATGAAAGTAAGTTGGGAAATGATGAGGTATAAAAAAAAATTGTGAAGCAGTGAGTTGGAGAGTTAACTGTAATAAAAAGAGAAATCTGAACATGGCATATTTCTGATCTTTTATTCTTAGATGAAATCATTAATAAAATAATGAAGTCACTTGTTTATGAATGATAAAAAGAGAAATATGAAAACCTTGTTTCTAATTTTTTTATTTTTAAATAAAATTGTTAATAAAATATTCATTTTTTTATGAAGGGTAAAAAGAAAAATCTAAACATGTTTCTAATTTTTTTATTTTTAGATATAATTTTGTATAAAATAATAAAGTCACATGTTTTCTAACACTTTCATGACTGGCTCAGTATAATATACATGAATTAAGTATTTATACTGCAACTTTTGGTTCAATATGTATACCTTCACCAACTTTTGCAGACTTAGTAAAGCTTACAAGTCTTTTGTACACAAAAAAATATCAAATTATGTTAATGACATATTTTTACTAAAGTTTTGTTTGTGAAATTATAGTCTGTTTCGTTGCTAATCTGAGTGCGAAGTGATTTTCATGTTATGATTAAAATACTGTTCATCATCCCTAGAATTTCAGATATTATTTATATAATCTTTGAAATTTCTTAAGTACAGTTCAAGCATTTGTTTTCAGTAGAACTTTATATTTTGTCTGTTATTTTCTCTACCCTAACTATATAGGGTCTGTCAATTTGACCAACTTCATAACCACCATAAGAAATTACGAAATAAATATAAATTATGACTTTTACATTCTAGAATGTCTACAGAATATAATTTCAAAAACACAAATGTATTGTCTAAATAGCTTAAATCTCATAACATTATACATTTATATTTATTTATTATTTGTATTGTATTAACCATCCAGCTGTTCTTGGTTAACATTATGAAAGTTCCATTGATGTTGTGCATGTGCACTCATGTAATCGTATCCATTAATATAAAACTGGCCTCTAGTATTTATAAAGTGACCAGTCTTGGCTGTGCTTTAGTGGACTAGTATTTTGTAAAATTCAGTCATATTTTAATTATTATACATTACATGTGTGTATAGATTATTACTACTTACAAATAAGTTCTCAGACTTATTTTTCTTAAAACATAGAAGAGTAAATAAGTAAGTATAGCAAACAGTTATATCTTCTAATTACAATGATCTTTGTACTTGTTTGCTGTTTGCCAAAGGTTGCTAAGCCTTCTCAAATTTTATACGTGAAGGATGTGAAACAAAATTAATTTTTTTTTAGGTTTTATATGTATACATTTGAAATATCATAAATAATTGTATATCAATACAATAGAAATCCACTATAATTTATCAGGTTTAGTAACTGAGCTCCATATTGTTTTTTAAAAAAATGTAATTTTAAGAAGACTAAAGACACAACCTACCTGCATGAAATTTTGGTTCAAAAGAATGAGATGGGTTCCTGTCAAGTGGCTGATAAGTCCACTAGGAGGGCATTCTGATCTTTCAGTTGGTTATTCACATGTCATATATTGAAGTAATTGTTTATTGTAAATACCTTTATCATCCTGATGGCAATATGATTACTGAACAACATACTGTTATCATTTCATTGATAAAGTGATCTCTGAATAAGGATTGTAGCAATTTATAATTTTGGAAATGACATGATAAGATGCCAAAATTGTAATGAAAAAAACTGAATACAAGGTAATAATTATGGATCATTAACTATTAGTTTTAAAGATTTATCTAATAATAATAACAACTACTTTATCAGTCTATTGGAAATGCCTGTTTTAAAAGTGGTGTACTTTCCTCTGTAGTATTTTCACTTCAGTAAAATTGTAATGGGAATAAAAATCAAGATAATATTTGTAGACATTTTTCAATGCATCACAGAAAGTGCTTGTAAATCTTATTAAATGTAATAATTTAGTAAAATGTGATATTTTATCACCCTTTTGGCATTCTTTTTTATAGAAGGAAATCTTCAGAGGGAAAATTCAACATCACAAGACTTAAATGCATACTTGCTTTTGGAACCTAAGCTACAGGTAAACACTGTTATATGAAAAAAAATTATTTCTATTCTGCTATTTTTTATTCACGTGATTTGTTTCTGTTATTGCCCTATAAACTGATCATTAGATCAATATACGCTTTCATTTTTAAATAAATTACTTATACTTCCCGTTTTCACTCCAAGATGAATAATTTTTAGAAAGCACACTGCTTTTTATAATGGATTTTAACCAGCACTCAAGTTGTGAAAAGTTAACAAAGGGAACTCCTGAAACCTTGCATGTTCCCACAATCAGACATTTGACAGTCAGTGTTTCAATGTTTTTCCTTCTGTTCAGATTGCAGTGATTTCTTTTATATTCTGTTAACAAGGAAGATAATGTTCCTTTTTATTGCCCTTCAGTTTGAGTACTAATTTTAACCCTGTAATTGTTACTGATTCTGTTGACATAAATTTTATATACCTGTCTTGATTTGACCACTGACTGATTGTCCTATTCATACACATTTTCATTCTTGATTTCTACCTTGAGTAGTTATCCCAATGTAAATAGATTTTACTCTTTCTGTGATGTTTCTTTGACTATAAACCGTTTTGTTTAAACTATGATATAGAGTGGTTCTTACTTTCATATCTCCCAGTGCTCAGTAGTTCCATTAGTATAATTTTTTTAACATTTATTCTGTATCAAGTGTTTTTATGAATCTTATCTATTTTTTAAACATGGTTTTGGAGTATTCCTCAAAGTAGAATGCTAGCTTTTTCACAATTTGATGCTGAAATTCAAGGCATGGGAAATTAAGTTTAACTTACTGACTCATAATAACAGTATTTTTTGTTTGTTTTTGGAATAAAAATTGTGATCTAATTTCTCCCCTGATACTAGTCATTTCTATGATACAAATTTATATTTCTTTTCAACTTGAGCTGAGCAACAGTATGATTTTGAATCTTGGTTTATTTTTCTTTGCATCTGATGCTGTGTTTTTATGTTAAGTATAGCTTTTCTAGCCTTTAATTATGGTGGCTTAGCGTGATCTTGAAGTATTTATTTGAGTTAAAATAACTGATTATCTTATTAACAGTTTGATGCATTTATTTTTCCCAATTCTAAAGTGTTATCTTAAAACTGTAAAAAAAAATTATGTTCATGCTTTAAGATTTATTTGTTAACATAAGATAAAATAGTGATATTATTTAATTATGTAAACCATAACTTGTCCCTAATGCCAGCAACATATATGTTTCAAATAAAAATTTATGTTGAACTAAATATTTTCTGTTTGTCTAATAGAAATAATAATTTAATTACCTTTCCTTTTTTTTAATTGTTAAGGTTTATTATCTTATTTTAAAAGTTTTTTTTAAAGGTTGATTCATAAAAAGTGTCTGCAGACAGTAAAGGGTGATATAGAGGTGGGACACTGTGGGCTTGAGCACCCACATCTTGCTCTCCTAATTTCTAATCTTCTTATGTGAGACTATCAAATTGGAAGTTAAGACTGATAAATGGTGTATCTCCACCTGAATGTGGGTCCTATTTCTGCAGCCACTTCCAAAACCTAGGATGCATTTTATTATCCCACGTTGTAGCTTGTACCGTAGGATCTTTTAAAAATGTGCAGCATATTTTGTTTAAGTTTAATGTGTTTTCTTTATGGCTTAAAAATTTGATTATAATATATACATATATATATATAATACACATTTTGTTACAAAAAATTAGCTTGATATTCTTTTACACATTATTGGTTCTTTAGCCACTTCCACCTGCCCACTCTTGCTGGGAGTCTGTTGCTATATTTGAGGAGCATCGCAAGATGGCTCAAGAGTATCTCCAAGTCCAGACAGAAATAAAATTCTTAACAGAAAGAAGGTTTGCTCTGTTATTGTTTATATAACTAGTTTTCATTTTGTGTATTTGAATTATATTCTAGATCTAAATATTTTTTATCTAAGTTGTCTGGTTAGAAATAATTTGTTATTCTAAAGTGTTTACAGATGCACAACTTTTTAAGAGCATAGAGTTCTAAAATGTATATGAAAAACTTGAAAAAGGCATTAAAAACACTGCACAACAATTTTTTTGAAAAGTTTTTGCTGATTGTGACAGGTACCTGGTGGGTATGCACAAATATAGTTTTGGTTTTGCTTCATCATGTAGGAACTTTGAGAAATAGACAGTTAACTGTTTACCAGCAATAACATATTTAATTGCGTTGATGTTTTTAATACGCTATTAAGTTAACATAATTAAAAGTGTTTTGCTCCTGATTTTCATTTGTATTCAATGTCCTGTGCATCACGTTGCAGTGTCCAACAGTAGTAAGCAAGCATTGATGGATTCCAGTTGCCCTGATATCATTTTTCCATTGTAGCAATGTCCTGATTAAACTGAAGATTTTGATAAAATGGTACGTGATGGGCAAATTTGGATGTGATTTTCATGATCAGCAGCCAAAAATCTATAAGGAACACCCACCAGTGTTCAAGAAGCTAAAACTGTGTTGTGCAGTGAAATTGGAAAAATTATTGCTTGAGATGAAATTTAGCAAAAATATATGACCCTGTTAACACATTATCTTAAAGGAAAAAATATATATATTTACAATTAACCTAAGCATTTTGTCTCTAATTTATTACCCAATATCACATCCTCCAGAAGTCCTTCTCTCGGTAAAACTCTATGTTCCCTTTTTTTTTATATTTGGGTCACCCCAGGTTACTTGTCTTCTTTCTGTATTTCACATTTACTGTTTAGGTATCATTGACCATTATCTATTTAATTTACTGTTGCACCTTTTACATAATACTGTCTAGTAGCTACTTAAATGGTTGTTCTAATTTATTTACTTGCATTGTTATTTCTGCTGTCTAGAATTGATTTAAGTTGTTGTTATTCTGTTCAGGATCTATACATGGTGCTGTTCTGCTGTCTTGCATTTACTAATATTGTTCATCTCTCAAAGATTTACTGTTGTTTTTCTACTTTTTAGGATGTACTTATGTTGTTGTTTTGTCCAAGATTTACTTAAGTTGCTGCACAACTGTCCAAGATTTACTTAAGTTGCTGCACAACTGTCCAAGAGTTACTTAAGTTACTGCACAACTGCCCAGGATTTACTTAAGTTGCTCTACAACCTTGATATCACTGGCTTGTAGATATTTAGGCTACCATTGTACTGTTTACATACCACTGGTCAAAAACTACTTATGTGCTTCTCAAGATGTCTAGGATATCATTAAATTGTTGTTTTACTGTCATGATATCAGTGACTATTAGCTATTATGGTTGATATTGTATCTGCAGATAACACTCACCATCTGTTAGAAAGGATTTTCATAATGTAAGAACAATGCTCCAGATCTTATGCTGTCCTTGGGAATGTAAAATATCCATTGTCACTTGTGCTCACTCTCATGGCCTATTCACTATGGCTAACATCACAGTTTATCAAGATCAGTCTTGCATAACACCTGTTGTAAAACTTTGCATAAAATTCTCAACCATATGTGGATATTAGCTAGCACAGATAGCCTAGCTGCTTTCTGCCAAAAAAACACTAAATCAACCAAGCTTGCAACACCGCATTTAAGCATTCCAAATGGACAAAAGTCTACACATACACTTAGTCAGGTGACTTCACAGATATGTCTGAAAATGGTTTAGTGTGAATATTGGCAACTTCTTTAACATTTGAATAAGTTCCTCAGTGAACTAAAACGTGTGACTTGAGACTGTATCTTGACATCCATATTACACAGTACAGAAATTTCACATAACTAGCACATAAACCTGAGAACAACAAAATGCTAAATTTCACAAAATTTAAAAGTTTTTATCATATACACTATTATACAGCAGCACCTTTTTTGCATTTCCAGTTACCACATCAGAAATGATTTGCATCCATACATTTCTTTGATAGTAATGAGACTTTACCTTTGCTTTATTGTGCACTTTGTAAAGTTTAAGTTTCTCTTTGTATGAGGAACTTGGGTTACCACAAACATTTTTAAATTTCTGATAATAAATAACCAGTCTTTGTAGTATCCATTAGAATACATTGAAGCTTCTTTCAGTGTTACAACAAATTTAATGAACTTTCAAAATAATGTGCTCTTAACATTTCCTTTCTACAAATACCTTTTCTAAGAAAAGGTGTCAAGATTTTCTTCCACAGATGTACCTATGGTTAACAGTGTATGTCTAGGTGTCACTGTCTAGTAGCTATTATGGTTAACACTATATCCATAGTTATCACTGTCTAGTAGCTATTATGGTTAACACTATATCCATAGTTATCACTGTCTAGTAGCTATTATGGTTAACACTATATCCATAGTTACACTGTCTAGTAGCTATTATGGTTGACACTATATCCATAGTTATCACTGTCTAGTAGCTATTATGGTTAACACTATATCCATAGGTATCACTGTCTAGTAGCTATTATGGTTGACACTATATCCATAGTTATCACTGTCTAGTAGCTATTATGGTTAACACTATATCCATAGGCATCACTGTCTAGTAGCTATTGTGGTTGACTCTCTATCTATAGGTATCACTGTCTAGTAGCTATTATGGTTAACACTATATCCATAGTTATCACTGTCTAGTAGCTATTATGGTTGACACTATATCCATAGTTATCACTGTCTAGTAGCTATTATGGTTGACACTATATCCATAGTTATCACTGTCTAGTAGCTATTATGGTTGACACTATATCCATAGTTATCACTGTCTAGTAGCTATTATGGTTGACTCTATATCCATAGGTATCACTGTCTAGAAGCTATTATGGTTGACACTATATCCATAGGTATCATGGTCTAGTGGTTAGTATGATTAACACTGTATACCTATGTATCTTTGATTAGTAACTGTTATGGTTAGTACTTAATATCAAGGTATTGTTATTGAGTAGGTGTTATGGTTGGTATTCTATCTGTATATACCACTGTCCAGTTGCTGTTATGGGTGGTACTATATCCTTAGGTACTACTATTCAGTAGCTCTTATGATTCATTTCTGTGGGTACTTTTGTTCAATACTTATTATGGATCATATTGTATCCCGAGTTCTCACCATCTAGTAGTTGTTATGCTTGACTGCATATCTAACTATCACTTTTTATTAACTGATATGAACGATATTATAGCTGTCTCGCAGTGGGAAAGCTTTATGTTTACTGATGTACAACACCAAAATCAAGGGTTTATTTCCCTATGGTGCACATATCAGATAGCTTAATGTGACTTTGCTCTGTAAAAATCAAACAGATGATATTGTATACATGTATCAATGTCCAGTACCTATTAACATCGGTATTGTACCTGACACAGCAATGTCTGCAGACTTATACAGTGGAGCGCCGTTAAACCGCGGTATTTGGGGGGTCAGCCTGCTTAACCGTGGCTTAAGTGGTCTGCGACTTAAATCTTTGTGACTGAAAAGCCGAAGTCGCCAACAGCTCCGCCGAGGAGCCTCATCCGGGCCATTGCGTGATCATTATAATATTAATGTATAGACTATTCAGATACAATTGACAAGTGCCATTTTAACACAAATGACCAATGCATTGCGATGGTTCGCTTTTCCCTGTAAAATTTCGTCTTCCCGTGTAACATGCAGGCCGCCATGTCAATATGATATGCTCACTATTAATTCAGAAACTGAAGTGATTTCTATTGGGTTTGTGGCCAATATTTATACAATTCCATAAAAATATCGGATTATCAAATTAAAAATAATACTTTAATTATTGATCACTTTTTTCACGGATTTACCATGGATTAACTTTAATGTATGGAGAGGTGGGATTCGGTAACAATGGCAGCCTCCATAAAGCTGACACAGAGAGCGGATAAGGTAGATTAATGGTCGATTTCTATTGTAATATATTTTATTTATTTCCCAAATTAAAGCAAATCCTTTTTAAATATCCCCTTGAAGTTATAAAGACAAGGAGAGTGTGAGAAACTTTAAAAAGCCAGGTAGTAAATTTAATACATAAAAAATTTTGGGACAAGACTTGCTACAGCGGCTTAAGCGATTTCACGGTTTACTGGTCCGCGGCTTAATGGCACTCCACTGTACTGCTAGAAACTGAATTTTGATACCCGTAGTGGACAGAACACAGATAGCCCATTGTCTAGCTTTACACTTAACAATAAACAAAAGAAGAAATGTTGATAGTCTGTTTCTAAGTATTGCTCTCCTGTTCAATTATACAGTCAATGTTATATCTTTAGATGCCACAGAGCTCTTATGGATGATAATGTATATCTGCTTACTAGTTTGTGTTGTACATTTTCTATTTCAGAATATGACTTTACTGTTGAACCAGTTGTTGAGTTTTGATGCCATAGAACATGTTTCTATCCCAGTGCTTTTATTTTTTACTTTGCATTATTCAGTGAAATGCAAAAATGTTTATTTATTACATTTTGTTTTTAATATCTTTGTGTTATAATTAATTAGAGATTTTTGTGTAGTTAAAATAATTTATTTTTGAGGTAAGCAACCAGCAACTTACTTCTGAAAGTGAACTTTTTTTATAGATAATGAAATATGAATGTAAAATAGAGTTGTTTGACATACATTCTTAGATGAAAACAAAAAATAAGTCTTGTTGTCTTCAGTGAGGATCATAAAGTTTTTTCCACGTTCTGAGATGAAAAATGTTTTTATATTTTGAACATCTTCATTGTTATAGTTGTTAATAGAATAAGTTCTGTGTTTTTAGGTATTAAGCAGTTATTTGTAATATTCAAAAAATACTTTTTTACATGTATAGACAGAGGTTCAAAACACTTATAAACATTTATGGCAGAACTTGTAGCAATTCTTTAGCTCAGTACATATTGTATATATTTAATTAAAAGAACTTAATTCCATCTAGAATTGGGGTTGGCTACTCGTATATTTTACATCAGTGAAGAATTTTGACACGTGGGTGGCTGGCACTGACAGCAACGCTAAAGGGTGAACATGTATGGTGATAATTATTTGAACCTGCAACCTGCAGATTGCAAGTCAAGTGCCCTAACCACTAAGCCACACCATATTTTATTAATAATTTCTGTACATTTTAAAAACTAATTATTGTTAGGTGTGTTAGTAATCAATATTTTCACAAATTTTGGTGAAGTATATTAATACAATTTAACTACTAAATAATTCCTCTGATGTTCTTATTTCCTCATTAGATTCTGAAGATCTAAAAATGATTAAGTTGTTTTTCAGGATAAATCAGATTCTTCTTGTATTTCAGAGAAGAACTGAGCAAAGCTTTACAGGAAGATCAACAAAAAACAAGCAGTTTCATGGAAGAGTATCTGCAGTTAAGAAGTGAAGTGGTAAGAATGTAGTCGCTTTAGTTTATAGTTATGATTCAACAGTTATGTCAACAGAAACTATTTCTAATACAGCATCTTTTCATGAACGAAGATGGAATATCTTTGACTGAAACTTATAATGTGAGAAAGAATTTTTCTGATATTGTTCACAAATGTATTGTAAAATTGTTACAATTAGTAAGAACTGTAAGCTGGTGAAGCAAAGATACTAACGGACTTGATATGAAATCGCTTTAGAAAACAACGTTTCATTTTACCACATCAATGGTTATTTAAAATAAAGTCCACAATAAAAAAAATTTGGTTTTGCTGATTAAACGTTATTTTGTGTTCCAGGAGAGCCTCTGTCAGTTACGACAAAACTTAAAGGTACAACTAGAACTTATCATCAAGCAACGACAAAAACGAAAAGGGCCTAACAACAGTAGTAGTGAAGACTGGGTTGTGGTGTAGTCTTTGTTTCTTCTATTTATTTGTTATAATTTTAACGGTGCTCAGCATTGAGCTTTTATTACTGGAACTCTTGTGATCAAGTAAAAATATGTTTGGTTGATGACGAAGTTTTTCAGTTGATCAAGGAAAGCAACTCGTTTAGTTGGTCTCAAAAATAACGTTTACTGCCTTCAAGAAAACATCAGCACGATGTACTTTATTGTTAATCTGAAAAAAAAATTGTTGTAATAAGAGAGAACAATAACATTGTTGTCAGTTTGTTAATTATCATTACTTGCATGTTGTTGTTAATGTTGTTACCATAACTAATACAAGTGAATGTCAGGTCTCATAGCCCTCACTTAAATATGAAGCTTTTTCTGTAGCTGTTTCTTATGTAAGTTTGCAAATTAGTTAAGAGTTTTCTTAATCTGTTAGTCAGCTAAAATTATCCAAGTACCAAACTTGCTCATGACAGTGATCAGAAGTTTCCATGCTTTCTTTCCAATTTTACATTAAGTAAGAAAATGTTTTCATATTTTGAAAAGCATATCACAACATTAATAATAGAACATAGAAACAAAACGAGAATTTTTGTATTTCAGTCAGAAGCCAGATTATTGCAGACCAAAAGTAACCATTGGAATATTGATTCCTAACATATTTAACTGGAAATTTATTGCTTGGCATTTTGTCTTTTATAATGTGAAGCTGTGATATTGAAACTGCTTTAGTCATTATTAAGTGCAAAAAATACAGATTTGTAGTTTTTTTTACATAATTTTATGTCAAACATGATATAGCAAAATTACTTGCTTCATATCACCAACACTAAATCTCTAAGTGTGCTATAAAATTGTCAGAAAATTGTTTTTCCCATGTTTGTGGGAAGGTTTTGTCAGTATCAAGCTGTGTCTACTTGTTGTTGCTTGTTCTGTTACTGAAAAATAAATTTAAACTACTTTTATTGGACTTTATCTGTGTAGGTGCATTGATGGCCAGGTTAATTTTTAATTTCACTCTGAATGCATAGTTTACTCTGACTGGAATATTTTTCTTTAAGTTTGTATATATGTCTATTATATCTGTTTTTTTAACAGCACTTTTATTTTATGCCTAGGACCATGCTTATATTGTGGCTTCTACTTAAAGTTTGGTATTTGTGCAAAGTACAATACTTAAAGTATTTTAAGATTAAGTAAAGAATGTAACTCATGGACCATTGTAAGCTTTATAACCCTTTCCTCTTTGGTATCTTGCATTTTCTTATGAGGTTAAATGAAATTACTAAAGTTATAAAAATTACCCAGCCTCCTCAAATCACGTGCAGAATAAAATTAAAATGTTTAAATTTAGATCTTTTAATGTATATTTTAAAAACATCTGTTTTATATAGCAAAACAAAAATTGTCTCCTAACCCTAATTTTGATCCCACTCCTGAGTTCATATTTGGGGAGCAGAAATATATAAAACTTCCAACTTTTGCAGATAAAAGTACTCGACATACAAAACAAAAATGCAAGTCTGTACATATTTGTTGCTAATATATATATGTGATCTAGCTTGAATAATTTAAAAAAAAATTTTTTTTAAATTGATCATATCAATAATTGTAAGTTTTAACTAATTGCATTTTTCTTTTTGCAACTTCCAAGCTGATAAAGCTAAAATAATTTTAAATATTTTGTCCAAGTGATGACATTATTTGTTTCTCACAATCTACTTGCTGTATAGCATCTTTTATTTATGTGTATTATAAATTTATAAATTTCTACACAATATGTCAGAAGGTTATTGATTTTCTTCTATAAATGATCTAGGATAGTGCTCTATCCTGTTTGCTAATTTTTTTGGTGTAATTGCTTTACAAAGTGTGCTACTTATGATTTAAAACTGTAGTGTTATGATGTACTTACCTGGCTTAAGCTGAACATAATATCTAATGATAATATATAGGTAAATGTTATTGAGATGACTGCTGTACTTGTACTTATCTTAACAGTCTAAGATATTTTACTGCAAAATGTCTGTCAACGAAATGGACTAGTAATGAATTTTGTCATTAGGATTTTGATTATATTATTGGTAATAAACATGATAAACCTGGCTTTCAATCAATGAGTTTATGTGTTCCATGACAACTTGACATAAAGATGTGTGTCACATAGTTTTATAATATCATAACTTTATATTTGAACAAAAAAATTTTACTTAGGTTCAGAAATCTTCCATAGTTTTATATTCTGTATTTGAAACATCTGTGTTTCTGATAGTTCTCTTTATGAATTGTTAATTTTTATCACTGCAAATGCAGGTGTAGCCTATATAATAAAACTATACTGGAAAGGGTTGAAGAATTTGTTATTAAAGAGTCTTAAGTTCTCTTCCCCCCTCCCAACATTTTCAGTTAAAATAAAATAAATACTGTTTCACAGCATAAGCTGTTATGTAGGTGGAAGTCTGTTTTAGTCAATAATTGTATTTTGATCTGGTAATTTGGCTTAGATGTGAATGATTTTATGCTGGGAAGAGATGTTATTTACTCGCCTGTCACCAGTACTTCAAATATCAAAGTATATATGATTCAGCAAAAAAAGCTTTTATGGTTGAAAGTTTCAAAGTTTGAATTTTTACCAGGTAGAAGCTTTTAAGTCTGACAGCAAGAAAAAACAAATGTTGTCTGTGAAAACTAGAATCTTTATTAAATTTTACTTGTTTTATTAATTTGAGTCTTGTGTTATTGTACATTTTCTGGTTATCCATATGTGTTAAGATTAAATTTTTCCAGATTTGTTACTGTGTGAAACTGGACTGTTTTAGTTTTTAGCCATAATATTAATTTTGTTTTAAGTTTTAGCATATTGGTTTTTCAAAACCAAGTGTAAACATGATAATAGTAAATTAAAGTATGTGTGATTTTTTATCTCAGTCTTACCTAAGGCATAACCATCTTCTAGCTTAATGCCAAAGGGACTTCCCTCACAAAATATGAAATTATGCTTAATTTATGGGGTTCTTTCATCCTAAAATATTGATTTTTACTTAGTTTTACTTCTTCTTGTAACTTTTTTTCCCCTGCAGATCCTAAACTAATGCATTCCTTACTAAGTATGTTTAGCTTTATGAAAGAAATCTATGTCTTAAACAGTAGTTTTTGTTTTTTTTTGTCTAAGTTAAGGTTTTGGTTGTTGTACATAATATCACTTCTTATTTTTAACAGTGTTCTTTCTGAATCTGAAAGAAATCTATGTCTTAATCAATAGTTCTTTCATCTGTTTAAATTAAGACTTTGGTTTTAATGCTTAATGTTTCTCCTTCATTTGGTATTTTCTTTTGAAAGCTGTAACCAATCCACATCTTCATGGGTACACCTTTTGTTTGTTTGTTTTTTTTTTTTTAATCTGTTTTATAATTTCTTTAAATGCTTTGCCCTCATTGGTAAAACATTTACGCTTACATTCTCCGTGTACTTTTATGATGTTTGACTTTTGACATTTAATTTTGTCATTAGTTTTACAATTAAGACTTTTTCAGTTAGTATTAGTATCCAAGAATTAACTTTTCAAGACTTGTGGTTAATGTATTTATAATTACAACTTTTAGAATAAAAGACATTTCAAGAAAACATTTATTTGTTTTAAGTAAGATGTCTGGTTTTATTTTTAGTAAAAAATAAGGAACTTCTACAATAATACTACTGTGAAATATACTAATGTAGATTACAAGGTAATCATAAATGCATGAATAGCCTTTGTCAAGGTGAGGGAAAAGGAGAATTGTATACACACACATGCACAAATATGTGTACACTTTTTTTTTAAATTGGAGTCTGTTAATCAACATGACATAACTTGTTACATTCTGTAATGACCACAATTATTAACTGTTTACTCTGTTTCCTCAAATTTCTAAAAAAGCTTAAATAAAATTCTATTAATAAAATATTATCAGATTTCTTGAAAACTGGTTGCATTTTTATTATTTGAGTAACTTTATTAATTATGATAAACATTTCTCAAAAAACCAAACACATCACTTTAACTAAATTTGATGTAAGGTACGTCATTTTCAATTTGGTTATTCATGTGTTTGTTCTATATATTTATATTTAGTCATGGCATTAATTTAAAAAGTTGGAGATATATTTGGTCTGCCCCCCTCAAACATGGAGTTGGTTGTTCTAAAGATGAAAATAATTTTTTTTTTATGATAGGAAGTGATTTATCCCCTTTACTTAGCCCCTTAAAATTGACATTTTTGAGTGGTTTAGGGCCCTTGTTGATTGTATTGTCATGTACTTAACTAAATATGTTTATTTACCATTAAAACAAGTTTTAATTCTGTAAATATCCATACAGTTGATTATTAAATATATTTCATTGTCATATACTTTAAATAATAAATAAAATATATATTATTATTTTAATAAGATACTATACTGCAGAGCCTAAAGGCCAGTTACAGTAAGCAACCACTAATGTTTCTAATGTAATGTTGTAGGTTGTTGCATTTTATAAAAATATATACTTATTTTTAAAATAGTTTAAAATAGAAATGTAAAATGTTGGAATATCTTATTGAGTGATGATCTGATATTAAGATAAATTTAGAAATTAATACAAGAGTTGCTGTACTGTTAATATTAGTTTTAGCTTGTCTGTATGGCATAAATAGTTTTAGTTTTCACAGAATCATATGACATTGGTGTTGCACATAGAAGTTGGTGATGGTAAATCTCTCTTTCTATTTGCAGGCAATTAACCAGTCATTAACATGGCTCAAACATTAAATAAACCACAGTTTGCAGCACTGTCAAGAACCCACATAACACTTAGAAATAACAAATCAGTTGGTGTTAAAGATGAATGCTGTGTCACTCTGTCGTTTATGTGATATGTCTTTCTTCACAAGTATGAAAATGTTACCAATCAGCTTGCCTATATAGTGCAGTACTTCTATAGTTGTATTTTCTCAAAATAATGTATTGTGTTGTAGCTTTGATTGACCTGCATCTTGTGGAACCAAAATCAACCAGCACTAAGTATTCTAAGGTTTTACTTGCATATCAACAGCTGTATTTGGATTTGACAACAGTAGGTTTTGGAAAACTACTAAATGTCAATGGAACCTGCTTTCAATTTTGTGTCAGCAGCACAAGGTATGATGAAGGGGGTGTCTTCAACTTTAAGGGCTACAATCAAGATGTACTACACCATCTCTCCAAGATGCCAAGTGACAAGTTAGACAATACTTCAGTACATTTTATAGATGGTGGAAGAAGCATTAACTTCACAGCTTAAAACTTTTGAGAAGAGGTGCCTCATAGTTAGCTGCTACTGCTTCATCATAGGTAAAGTTTATGTTCTGTAATCTGATATCAAAAAGAATTAGTCTGGGACTGTTAGAGTCTCTAACACCCTATAGAATTAATGTTTGTCAGGAATTATAAACAGCAAGAGCTGAACATGCAAAAGTTACAGAACAAGGAGATTGACAGCCTTACTATTGACAACTGGGAGAACAAAGATCTGGTATGGGAGGACCTTTTACTTCCCCAGCAGAGGTTAATGAGTACAGAGAAGTAGTGTGGACAACAATAAAATGGAGAAAAAATGTATTTAGAAGTCTTATATTCATTATACATCCCTTCTCTATACCTAAAGCGAATGACATCTTCAGGCTTATAAGGAATTATAAAAGAATTTCCACCATCAAATACACAGTGAATCTTAAAAACCTATTTTACAAATGTTATTTCAAAAGTAGAGGTATCCTTCAAGAGGTTCAACAATGCCATTGATGCTATGTCATCTTAACTAACTAAAACCACATTACGTATAAAACTGTAAAACATTGTAATTTTTGTACATGCTTCAATACCTTTTCTTTCAATGTCATGACTTAGAACACACACTGGATATTGTTCAGATGTTAATTATGAGAAAATTTCTTCTTTGTGTTTATCGAAAATCATTTTGATCTTAAGATGCGTTTTACTTTCATTTTATGAAAAACTAATGTTAGGGGTACCTCACTTCAAGAGGAAGGAACAAGGTGTTTGCACCTGTTAGATAATTTTTTTTTTATCAATGATGACTGCAACTTTTTGGTAGGTTCCCATTGGATTTTAAACTTAACTCCACCCCCTATTTATATTAAATTTAAAACTGGAACAAAAGATTCTCATTAAAACATTACAAACAAAACAAGTTTTTGTTTTAAGCTTTAAATTTGGAGTTATTTTGATAAAATTTGTAAAACAATGTGCAGGAATTTCTGGAATTGTAATAATATCTTCGATATTGTTTTCCTCCATTGTATTTGGGCTGGTTTTATTTCTTGTAATAAGCATAGAAACTATGAATTATGGCCAGGTGGTTAAGGCACTCGACTCATAATCCGAGGGTCGCAGGTTCGAATCCACATCACACCCAACATGCTCGCTCTTTCAGCTGTGGGGGCGTTATAAAGTGCATGGTCAATCCCACTATTCGTTGGTAAAAGAGTAACCCAAGAGTTGGCGGTGAGTGGTGATGACTAGCTGCCTTCCCTCTAGTCTTACACTGCTAAATTAGGGACGGCTAGCGCAGATGGCCCTCGTGCAACTTAACGCGAAATTCGAAAACAATGAATTACTGGATTCACGTGACAAAACAGCTTACACTAACCTGAAAAAAGCAAATATTTAAAGACCACCTACAAAACACACAATGAACTAGACGTGAACCGATACTTTTATAATAAAGTCAATAACTTCATTGAACATAACAAAACCAAAATTACCAGTAAACACATTAATAAAACCAGAGAAAACAATAGACTGGAGCACTCATCAACTAATAAAAGATATAACAGTAGCGGAAGTACTAACAGCTATCAAAAACACAAAAAACAAAGCTCTTGGAGAAGATGTTATACAAGCTATCCTTCTATAACATGGTATTCAGAAATTATATGAACACCTAACAGTCTTATTTAACTTATTATTAGCCGGATATATCCCAGTTTCTTGGAAGGAAGCAGTAATATTAATGTTCCAGAAAGAAGGAAAGCCAGCAAAGAAACCAAACAATTACCGCCCAATTAGCCTAACCAGTTGTATCGGCAAAATTTTAGAAAGAATAATTAGTAATCGACTATCTATATATTTAGAAGTAAAATAAAAAGTACCTAAAATTCAAAACGGATTTAGAAAATACAGCCAACCTAATCAGATGAACAGAAACAATTACAGATAGCTTTAACAAAAACGAATGCACTGTAGCTTGCTTTCGCGACATTGAGAAAGCATTTGACACAGTGTGGCGTAACGGATGACGCCACTGGTTATCAGAAATGGATTTATCCCAGGGAATTATTCGCTGGCTAGTTAACTTTATGGAGAATATAACGTGTAAGGTAGACGTGAATGGGGCCCATTCAGGATTCTTTTCACCTGAGGCAGGAGTTCCACAGGGAGGGGTAGTTAGCCCTACCTATTTATAATGTATGTGAGTAATATTCCACTGTCGGACCTAAATTTAGGTTTTGCATCACAATTTGCTGACGATGTAGCGGTTTGGAAAAGTGCCCCCACTCCTTCAACAGCAGCAACAATCCTCCAACCAGTCCTGAATAATTTAGAAGAATACTATATATGTGAAAACGGCTCGTTTGGATTGAGAAAATTTTTTAACGTGGAGGAACAAACAACGTTTCGACCTTCTTCGGTCATCGTCAGGTTCGCTCCTCTACGTAAAATATTTTGTGAACCCAAACGAACCATTTTTACATATATATTTTTCTCTACAAGTGGGTTTTCTCGACATCACTGATTAGAAGAATACTGCCAGAAATATAAAATAAAAATAAATATTCTGAAAAACCAAGTAATATTATTCAGCAGATTAAATAAACTGAAAAAAGATCCACCAAAGTTATACATGAACCGATAACTTTTACAGGCTACTACTTCTGCTAAATTTTTAGGATTAACTTATGATACCAAATTAACGTGGATACAGCAAACAAACAATATTCTGATTAGAATCTGGAAAAGAGCAAATGATGAAAGAAGTCTTTTCAGGTAAAAATCAAGGTGCATCACCTGATAATATAATAAAAATGTACAAAACATTCATTAGACCTGTAATAGAATACGCATTTCCTTCCTGGATAAACATAGCACAAAAACAATTATATAAACTACAAAACATACAAAATTCATGCACAGGTATACAAACATAGAGACAACATCTGTAAGACTCTTGCATAATGTACTAAATTATTTTAATAAGAACTGGCATAAAATGACTTAATGTGTTATCTCGACAGATATCACGTACATGATGAACATAGTCCTAAGTACCTCTCTACTATAAATATATATTTAAGAAATATAAATCAAGCTGGCCACCATGCATTAGACGTTTAAAACTAGTTTTCTTTCTTTTTTGTGTTTTATTTTTCCCTTTCTCTTTATTATTATTTTATTTTGCCGATAAATATATATGGAAAAAGGAAATATGTATGTACACACACACACACGAATAAAAGTAAAAATATAAAAAAATTAAAAAATAGAATAAAATAAAAAAGGAAAAATAATAAATGGATAAAGGATAAAAAAAAAGGGCAAGCCAAGACAGTACATGAACATTACCCTGAAAAGGGCTGGAGTACTGTGGGATACTCTGGCCAAAAAGCACTGCTACAACAACAAATTCTTAATAGTAGCCGACATGGAAAGCTAGGGATGGAGGAAGATGTCTTGTGCACCTGACCCTTCTAAGTATTTAGAAATTAAACATACCCAAATACCCACAACGAAGAAGCGAAGTGTAGCTGGATTCACAGGCCAGGCACACAAACCACTAAACTTGCTAGGCCTTAATGTGATATTCATTCGTAACAATGTCAAATTATTGATAATAAAAAGCAAGACGAGTACTTACAATTTTTCAAAAATTGAATTTAAAGAAGTCAGTGAAGTTATTCGTAAGTATATTAATTTGCTGATGCGGTATTGACATATATATATTGTACAGATAAGACTCTGCCAACTTTGCTCAATGGGATGGTTTAATTTTTGCCCATTTGTCCTGGCAAAATTGTTTCAGTTTTGACAATTTCATTGGGGAACACTGATGGAATGCAATCTTCATGTCTCACCATTTATTTTTCCCCCGGCTCGACATGCTCAGGTGGTTAAAGTATTCAACTCCTACTCTGAGGATTGCGGGTTCGAATCCTTGTCACACCAAACATGCTCGCTCTTTTATACATGGAAGCATTATAATGTGACGATCAATCCGACTATACGTTGGTAAAAGAGTAGCCCGAGAGTTGGCGGTTGGTGATGATGACTAGCTGTCTTCCCTGAAGCCTTACACTGTAAAACTAGGAACGGCTAGCGCAGATAGCCTTCGTGTAGCTTTGCGCGAAATTCAAAACAAATCAAACCATTTCTCTCTCCCCCATCCTCAGTAACACAGCTGTATGTCTGCGGACTTGCACCATTAGAAACCGGGTTGTGATACCCGTGTGGTGGGTAGAGCAGATTGTATTTTTGTGATCAACTTAAAACAAAGAAACAAACAAATTTTTCCCCACTGATGAGAAACATTCCCATTACGTGATACTGCTATCACCATGCTTGGCAGGTGTGATGGTGTTGAGCGGGCGATGGTTGTGTTTTGCTTGCTCTAGACGTAATGCTTTTAATTTAGATAAAAAAAAAACTCAATTTGCGTCTTGTCTAACAAAAATAAAGTCTGCCACATGTCTGAAGTATCATTTACATGCTTTGTTGCAAGCTCTGTACCAGATTTCAGATGGTTCTTTTCAGTAACGGCTTCTTTCTTACCACTTCCCCATCAGGCCAGCTTTGTGTAGGGACTGATATATCGTCGATGTATGAACACTGAATATCGTCTCATACGTGGAATTTTACACATTTTTCAAAATCACTGTTGGCTTCATCGTGGCATCTTACTTTAAAATGGCGGTGTGATCTCGGTAGTGATTGGGTGGTCTGAAGAACATTCCACTTTGTTAACGATGGACTTTTGCCGTACTCGAAAAAATAATTAGCAACTTTGAAATTTTCTTGTGACCTTTTTCTGATCTATGTTTCTTTACCACTTTATCCCTGACTTGTTTAGAAAGTTTCTTGATCTTCACAATGTGAGTTGTGGCTTGAACAGATGATGCTTTTATTCTGATGTCCTCGCGTAGCTTTGCGCATAATTCAAAAAACAAACAAAGTAGAATGTGCTTCAGACCACTTAATAACTACAGAGATCATACAGCCATTTTAAACTAAGATGCCACTATGAAGCTAACAGTGAATTTGAAAGATGTGCAAAATTCCATTTATGAGACGACATTTAGTGTTCATACATCGACAATATCCCGGTTCTTACACAAACTGGCCTGATGGGCAAGTGGCAAGAAAGAAGCTGTTACTGAAAATAACCATTTGAAATCTAGTACTGAGTTTGTAGCAAAGCATGTAAATGATGTTGAAAACATATCGCGGGTTTTGCTTTTTTTCTTTGGTCAGGCAAGACACAAATTGAGTCTTTTTTTTTATTTAAACTAAAAGCATTACGTCTAGAGCAAGCACAACACAGCACATCGTCCTTTCAACACCATCCCAACTGTCAAGCATGGTGGCAGCAGAATGTAATGAAGGGGATGCAGGAACTGAAAAGTTTGTCAGGATTGAGAGAAATATTTGTTTGGTCAAGTTAATCATAAAGATATACAATAGACTATCTGTTCTCTGCCCACCACTCAGGTATCACAACCCGGTTTCTAGTGGTGTAAGTCCCCAGACTTACCTCTGTGCTACTGAGAGGTGTATGAAATAAATGATGCAATGTACAGAAAAATTCTAGAATAAAAACCTGCTTGAGTCAGCAAAGAATCTCAAACTAGGTCAAACATTTACATTTCAGGACAATGACCTGAAGCACAAGATAAAAGCCACACTGGAGCGGTTTCAAAAGAAGAATGTGAATGTTCTGGATAATTCAGTAAAAATTTTGACTTTAATCCAATAGAAGATGTTTGGTGAGACTTAAATATTGCTTTCCATCAATATTTCCCAACGAAACTGTCAAAACATCTTGTATTGCAAAGCTGACAGAGGATTATCCAGAAATGCTCACACCAGTAATTGTTGTTGATGGTTCTTCCACTAAGTACTAACTGAAGGGACTTAATACTTATGCAAACATCAAATTTCAGTTTATATATATATTCAATGTAGGTGCTGCTCACATTATACCTCCTTCCTAATTTAGCAGTGTAAAATTAGAGGGAAGGCAGCTAGCCATCACCACACACCGTCAACTTTTCAGCTACTCTTTCACCAACGAATATTGGAATTGATCGTCACATTATAACGCCCCCACAGCTGAAAAGGCGAGCATGTTTGATTCGACGGGGATTTAAACTCGCGACCCTTCGATAATAAGTCGAGCTCCCTAACCACCTGGCCATGCTAGAAAGTCTTACTATTGATAATGTTACTTGAGGCGGTCAGTGTTACAAAGGACAATATTTCTATTGTTTTGTAGGATTTTAATGCACCTTGTCTTTCTATTTTACAAGTAAAACATTATAAAACTATGTTCATAACTTTCTGTAGGAAAATTAACAGATTATGTTTCTTGCTGATTGTAAAGTATTTGCATCTAGGCTAAAAGCTTGATGAACCCTGATTGTCAAAAATGATTATATACAACTTTACATAAGTACCACTTACCATTTTTTTCTGTTATATGTTTGCCATCAAACGATTTTGAGACCAAATAACCAGTTTCACACACACAAATAGTGTGGGCTATTTCAACATATTACCGAAGCATATCAGCTGAAAGGAAGTTTAGATAGCTTTGGCCCATGTATTTGCCTTAGACTAAAGCATTTAAATTCACAGAAAAACCAGAAGTTATATTTCTGTATCTTTCAAAATTTCACTGTGTGCACAATATATTATTTAACCTTATTAGTCTTCTAAAGTATAAAACACGTATTTTTCAAATAAACATATCCAAAAACAGTTGACAATCATGACTGTAAAAGGGTTTTTAGTAATAAATCAAGTGGTTATTATTCAACTATTTCAAAATAGATATTTCCTTGCCAAGAATTTGAAATTGTTGCAGTTGCATGAATTATCTTTTCACTTAAGAATTATATAAATGACATTGTGAAATTAGTTTGTGTCATTTTGAGTTTCAATTTTATGTTAGATTATTGCAGAAAAGCTTGTCTGTTAATTCTGTATAATAATTGGAATAAAAAGATCCAAGAAGCTACAGTAGGTGGACAACACTTCATATGAGAAAATGTAACTAAAATAATAAAAGTTCAGGTATTTACGAAAGCCGGAGTTAAAAGTAAGATTTGAGATCATATTTGAACAGGTCTCGTCGAATGCGTTCTAAAAACATATAGTTTTACACATTTTTCTGTTATGAAATAAAATATATAACAAGTTAACAACATTTTCGGGGAAGGGGACATGTTTTTTGTCCCTCGCATTTCACTCATGCATGGATATCATTGAACTGATTTCTGGATTCCAGTAATTTGGTCAATGTGAATCTCCCCAAGATTTGACAGACATCACTCGCTATCCACCTGACAGAATATTGTGATACCAACACCATCTTGCTTTATTTGCTTAAAATTGTTTTTATTTCATAGATTCATTTTTACCAGCTTAATGATTTCCTATGCAGTGTTAAAAACAACTTTATTATAATAACAGCTTGCTAAAGATGTTCTAACAGGCAAGGTTTGCTCCCCGCTAGTACAGAGATAAGTTTACGGATTTACAACGCTAAAATCAGGGGTTCGATTCATCTCGGTGGGCTCAGCAGATATCCTGATGTGGCTTTGATATAAGAAAAACACACACACACAGGCAAGCTTTAACACATGGCCAAAACAATAAGTAGAAATTGCCCTCCTCCCTACTTTATTAACCTGTACTGCCATACCATCGAAGCCTTTTCATCATAACAATGACTTCGGAACAGATGTATCATTCCTGCAAAATACATATCCAAGTGTTTGTAGTATTGTCTCTGATAACATATGAGATATTATATAAAATTTCAAAAATGCTTCTTGGGCTCGAAAAGTGACGTCGACATATCTAACAGTGTCAATTGTTTCATCAATTATGATTCAGAGTTTACCACATGATTTTTAATATCTTAGATGGATGACGTCACAAATAATCTGATGAACCCTGACTTTTAGCAGTTAATTTCGAATACGGCCCGGCATGGCCAGGTGGGGTAAGGCGTTTGACTCGTAATTTGATGGTCGCAGGATCGAATTCACATCGCACCAAACATGCTCGCCCTTTCAGCCGTGGGGGCGTTATAATGTGACGGTCAGTCCAAGTATTCATTGGTAAAAGAGTAGCCAAAGAGTTGGCGATGGGTGGTGATAACTAGCTGCCTTCCCTCTTGTCTTACACGGCTAAATTAGAGACGGCTAGCGCAGATAGCTCTTGTGTAGCTTTGAGCGAAATTCAAACAAACAAACATCTCGAATATCAGGTCTTGTATGCTTTTCGTGTTTTTTTTCTTCTTGTACAGTTCCTAAAACACTGGGTCCCTATTGCTACATATTATAATTTATTTCTGACAGGTATCCGATTTATTATGTTACGTACGTTACACATTACTATTTCAAATAACGAGTAATTTGAATTTGAATTTAGTATTTAATTAAATATTCATATGCATTAAATTTCTGTTACTTTTCAACAATATTGATACACACAGTTTTCCTTCTTAATACAAATATATTTTAATATACAAGTAATTATACAATTTATAATAACTGCTATTACAAATAATGATTTATATAGAAATGTTTTACAAAGTTACAAACAATATTGAGGCTTCTATTTGGTCTGGAACTGAATATTTCATCGACAGTTTACGATGAACAGATTAATTTCGAGTTTGTATCGGTACAGTTCACTTAACGAGGAATTAGCTAGCTCTTCACTAATCACACCAAAGTTATATAATGTCTTCGTAGAAATATTAACGTTCGATGGTATTCCTCTGAAGTTAAACGGCTTGTGAATTTCGAAATCTATAAATATCCTGGTCAAATATCTGTAGTTTTCCGATTAATAAGCGTTAATCACAGTTACAGCTTCCGAGGTTGAGAGTATACCAGTTGTAGCAAACTAAGATAAAATACTTTCTCTTCGCGTATTGCGATGACTATCTTTTATAAGCTTGAGAGGAGAATTGCTAGAAACTTTAGCTAAAATAACAATGCTGGCGATCACTATTATTTTACGTATTCACGTAATACATTGTTGATCCTTGCACTCAAGAACCTTCTACAAATTTAATGAATAGGCGGTAATTTTGCAATATAAATTTAACATTATACCTTTAATGCGTTTTTAAATATATATTTAACTGAAAAAAACATCGATATTAAAATAAATATGCAACAGTTAATCCGTCATAGTATTGTTTGTTTCTTAATTTCGCGCAAAGCTACAAGAGGGCTATCTACGCTAACCGTTCCTAATTTAGCAGTGTAAGACTAGAGAGAAAACAGTTAATCATCACCATCCACCGCCAACTTTTGGGCTACTCTTTTTTACCAATTAATAGTGGGATTAACCGTCATATTATAACGCCATCACGGCTGAAAAAACGAGCACATTTGGTGTGACGAGGATTCATATCGCTAGGAAACCGGGTTTTGATACCCGTTGTAGGTAGAGTACAGCTAGCCAATTGTGTGGCTTAGTGCTTAATTCCAATAAATAATATCAATTTTCTTTTTATTATATGTATCTCCCCCCAACTAGAAGCATAAAATTGCTATTCAGGCTATAAATAAAGAGCACTAAGCAGTGGGGTAGGTAACCTATTTTTTCAATAGCTTTTCTATCTAAACAAGTAACTTGTGTATAAATACAACTGCTCATACACATTGCTAGGAATACAGAATAGAATACGAGTTGAATAATTATGTAGTTTGTAAGTTATTGACTTGTCGTATCTATTGTTGCTAAATTGTAATCTCTCCTCTTATTGATTGTTCTCTGTAAGTTTCATTGTCTTTGTAACTCTGAATTGTTAATAAACAATGTTTCTGGTCTTATGTTTTTTCTCGGCCTTAAAGTTTCTATTCACTTCAACATGAGTAAGATGAAACATTTCTGGTCTGGCTTATCGGCTTCTCTTCTCGCTTGTTCTCGGGAACCCAGTAAAGGAAATAAAGAACACGAAAAACATAGTAATGTCTCCTGAGTTTTATTTATTGCACAATCCAAAGAAGAAGCGAAGAGAAACTTCAATTAAATTCTGACTACATACCAGGATTTGATTTGATTGGATGTTTAGCCGCAATTTTCTGTAACGAGAACAGATGTTTACACGTTCCTCCTGGAGGGATGTTGGTCCGTCTGTTAACTGTCAAACAAATTGTACATTTTGATAGACTGAAGCACATTTGGGGAAAAACTTCTTGATTAAGGGCACAATGACTTGTCATTAGAGGCAGGAAGACTTTGAAACTGCATCTTTTTGATTATCCAAAAACAGTAACCATTAAACAATGACACCCTTGAAAAGTACGATAAAAAATAAAAATACATTCAATAAGATGACCTGTTTTCACCCTTAGGCCTTAAATCCTTTTCTTTTACATATGAAAAATTAATTGCATTTTATTTGAAGGTCTTATTTAAATGTTAACGCAATCTTGTTTCTCCAAATATGTGAGAAGTGGCGCCACGAGTGGTTGATTAAAATGACTTTCAAAAAAAAAATTACAGAAACAGTTTAACGATTGCATACGTTTATTGGAAAAGTGGCTGATGAAACTGGAATTCTATATGACCACACACCTATCTAGTTTTAACTAGATAACACACCTTTAACTATTGTTACCATATGTATGACTGGATTCAGAGGTTTATATCACTACGGTCGATAGCGCTCATACCTAATCGTTAATACCTTACCACCAAAAAGTACAGCCAAGTAAATATTCAATGGTTAGATTATCTACAAAAGACCAGTGAAGTAAATATACCACATGTTCATAACTGTGAAGAGAAACAAATCTTGAATTATAGACTAGAATGTTTCTGCATGGAATAAAATATGATACACGAGTTTTGCGGGTGCCACTAACATGGCTGCAATAAATGTTATGACATTGACACAAAGAATGTTGTTCTAAATGGACCCATGTGGTTTATTTGAAATCGTATATTTGATAAATGTAAACTATGGAAAACTTTAGGATAAGAGGTCATAACAATATTGGGGATAATGTTAAAGAAAATGAAGTCTAATTATACATATTTAATGAATTTCTTTAGGGACGAGGCAGTACTTTCATGCCTTGATCTACCAGGTGCCTTTTATGGAGGGAGAGACAACGTGACAAGAGCTTTATGAAATATTTAATTCAACAGAAAACAATTTTAAGATCAACAAATCGATATAAGATATGACGAATACACGGGACGATATACACTCGTTGCCTTTGATCTTACAGCCCATCTATCTTCCTCAGATTTTTATTTTAACTTGGTGTAACATGGAAATTTTGAAAAACTAAATGCAAAACAAATAAGAGGCAAATAAATGTTTTAGATATGTAATAGCATAGAAGGAGTTATAAGGATAAGTTTAATCGTTATTATTGTAATACTAGACGTAAAGATAACTTAGAGTACTGGTGGGAATGGACGATTTTTATATAATGAAAATATTCGAAACACGACTAACCCTAGATGATTTTGATATGGAGGTTGTTTTGAAGTAGAAGGTTTTTGGCTATTTATTAGGGATGGAGTATTAAAGAGGTAGGAGAAGAGTGACTGTATATGCACAATGTAGGTTACATCCTGTTGTAATTGAAAATACTAAAGATAATAGTATGAAGATTAAATCCATTACGGTCTGTATCAGTGGATAAAAAGAGAAAAGCTATTTAGTGGGAATTTCTTACAGATCACCAAATGATGCTGATGTAATAATTGAGAATCTCTACAATGCGATTACGATTTAAATTGTTAATGAAGTAATAATTTTGGACAATTCTAATTTTAGGCATATATATTGGGAACTGCTAGGGTCAAACCATGACGACAAATGTTTTGGAATCTTTTCAGGATTACTTTATTTACCAAATAGTCAAGGAACCTATCAGAAACAATGCTATTTTACATTTATTGTTAATTTCAAATATGGAAATGATCAAGAGTGTTGGAGCTAGAGAACATCTCGATGCAAATGATAATTGGTTTATTAGGTTTAATGTTTTGGTACAAATGGAGATAAATGATAAAGATATTTTGGTTACAAGTTTCAAAAAATGTTTTGAGAGGATGCAACAAGAATTATCTGTTGTTAATTGGTCATGTAAGTTATGTGGCGACACTGCTCAAATGTGGAATATTTTTAAAGATAATTTTTCAATATTCATGTTAAATATATTCCTCAGAGAAAGAAAGGGGTAGCGGGGAGGGTAAAAAAAAAGAACAAGTTGGCTCAGAAAGGGTTTAAGAGATAAACTCGAAGAAAAGCATAATCAATTGACTTGTATGACAAGAGTTTCACAGGATTATAGAAGATTTAAAAAATCGTGAAACACGAAATTAGAACATCGGAAAGGATGTATGATAAAATACTGGTTGGAAATTTAAAAATTAACAGTAAAGATTTCTTTACGTACATAAAGAGTAAACAAAATGTAAGAATGCTGTTAGTTCGGGCCCTTCAAGGGTGATATAGAAAGCTTAGTATATCGTGATTATGAGATGGCTGAGTTACTAAAATTTGTTTTTCTTCGATTTTTATTTACGAATATTTAAGCAGTATTCTACGTTTTGAACAATTGATTAATGTAAACGAGTTTGAAGTATTTTACTGAATTAATTTTGAACTGGTTAAGAAAAATATTAGAAGATTAAAGAAATGATAAGACTCCTAAGTCAGATAACATTTCCCTAATGGTTTTGAGGGAGGTTAAAGATTATGATAGGTGGGACATTTACTACTATTTTTATCAGTTCTTAAACAGTTGTCAAAAACCAGAGGATTGGAAGTTAGCTAAGGTATATTCTCTTTTCAAGAGAGGTAACACAAATTGTCTCAGTGAATGTAGACCCATTAGTTTTACATCAGTTGTGGGAAAATATTTGTAAATTATATAAAAAGAGAAAATAAACGGGATATGAGTTTTAATTATGGAACACGAAAAATATTACATGTGAGTATTTATAATTTTATAATAAGTATAGTTTGAATGGGAACGACCTTATCAATATCATGAAAGAAAAGGAGCGTGGTTTAATGATTGATCAGTCTCCCTCTAAGTAGTGAGATGTTGCTTGTGATAGGGCAAATAAAAATGTAAATTGTAGCTACAGAAATATTGAACATAAGTCTAAAGAGGTTATGATTTCATTGAACTTGTCACAAGTTTGGTAAGATTTGGAATATTGTGTTCAGTCTTGGGATCCTTACCTTAAGAAAGACATTGAATTGTTGGAAATGGTTCACAGAAGCGTTACTAGTACAGTGTCTGAGATGAAGGGGTTGTCATACGAGGAGATATTAAATCTTCTGAAATTGTTTTCTCTTGCTAAAAGAAGAGTTATGGTAGATCTGATTGAAATATGGAACACAAATATAAGTTTTGACAGAGTAGAAGTCATATTCAGCTCATACAGTTTCAATTTTCCAAGAGAGTGGTTGGCGTTTGAAATGGGTTACCTTCAGATGCTCAACGGCTGACTATAATTCTTAAAATTATTTTAATTTAGTTTAGAGGATGAAACAGTTAAGATGGACAAATAGGCTGCATGCTGTTCCAAAAAGTTAATTTGGTAAACGTGTCATGTTGTGTATGACACCATCTCTCCATCTGATTCCTACATACATCTGACTGCGTATTGCACAAGAGCCGGAGTAACTAGTTATGGATATTATATTTTGTTTTTCATAACTATTACATAAAGTTAGAAGTTGCATGGAAAAAACTAAAAATATAATAAAAGTTCGGTCATACAAAAATATTTTTGATGAACAACAGTAAACTAGAGTTTATAATTTTTGTTATAATTTGAGTAGAAAGTTTCTGTATGCAATGTTCCACATAACCTTTGTTGTTTTTTTACTGTTTATGTTGTTTTCAACAGTGATTTATCTTTAAAGCGCTGCCAACCACGTAAGATCTGTTGGTAAAAACAGTTACATTGTTTAATTATTCTGGTTGTAGGGACTGAAACCCTTTAGTCTCAGTAAAACTTTATACAGAACTTAAATCTCTCATCGATTGATTCATCTATAGCTATTCTGCGGGTATGATTCAGTTTATTGACCAATAAAATTTTGTAACACACATATAATAAAGAATAAGAATAGAATTTAAGTTTATTTTACATCCGTTGTTTCTCAGTATTAATCTGTACATATGTATATATGCTACGACTTAAAGATTAATACTGAGAAACAACGGATGTAAAATAAAATTTTGTAATACACATATAATACAGTAAATATAGAATTTAATAGAATTTAATTTTATTTCACAAAAGTATGTTTAATAATAAAAACGCTGGCGATGGTCGATGAACTTTTTTCTTTCTTTTTAGTTGTTATTCCGTTTTGATCGAGGTAGTATTTTCAACAGTACTTTGTTTTTCTTCATTATTAGGTGGTCTACCTCGTCGATGTCTTTTTCTTTTACATTAATCTTGTCAACCTCTATAATCTCATCGCCTACGTCGAGAAGCCCAGAGAGAAAAATCGATGATTCACAGTCCCTCATCCGGGTTACAAATGTTCCTGAAACCAACAAAACGATACATATATATATGAATAGTGAAATATTTGTAGTGAATTTGCATTGTTATTGCATTTAACTACCCAACTAAAATTCATCCACTAATATCTAATTTGATTTGTTTGACTATGCTTGTCGAAATACATGAAAAATTAGATTGCGTTTTTTCTACAGGTGAGGATTTCCCAAACTAACAACTCAATGTTTTTAATATATTAATCATATACTGAAATTTATTCAACTATTTTTGGCAGAAAAACAAGTAATAACTCATTGTGGCTTAAAGCAACATCAAATAAATTAAAACATGCGAAACAGCGAATTACAATTATATAGGCGTAATTATCCCATTTCTTTTAATGAGGTTTGTTGTATAACTGTTAGTATTACAACGTGACCTGGAGCAAATGGGTCATTATTAACCATGCTCAATTTCGCATCCTTTTTCCCTGACTTGTATCTCAAATCACAGACATTTTTTCAGGCTTTTAACTACTGAAGAGAGGCAATACACAAGGTCATATCGAATAATTTTATGTTTTTTTTCCTGTTGAAAGTGTTAATGGACAGGGCTTGACCTTAGAGTTAGCAGAAAAAGAAAGTAGACCCGCGTGTATTATGGTTCATATCTCATCGCCATAAGAAGATACTTCAATCTTTAAGGCTGTGGGTATGCTTTCAGAATGAAAGTCAAATCACACTTATTCGGTTAGAAAATAACGTTTTAAGAGTTGGATTGCTTATTTGGATTAAAGAAGAGATACTCAATGGGTTATCTGTGCTCGACCCATCACGAATATCAAAACCCAATTTTTAGCGGTGTGAGTCCACAAGCATACCGATACCATTCTTGGGTGCAGCAGTTGTTGGTGAGTGTAATTCCGTGAATAACTCCCATCTACGTTATCAGTTATCCCACATGGGACTTTGAGTGAAAAATATGCTAAAACACAAATTAATCAATTTCTTACGACAATTCGATGTTAATCCGTGTGTGTGCGTGTTTTATGCTAACAAGGGACGATATGCGCTATTTTCCAAACATTATTTTGAAACCTTCTTTCTTTATCCCAAAAGGAACAACTGGTAAAGGTAAATTGTAAAATGTTCAGATGAGATCGTTTCAGTCACGATATAAAACATTTAATCTATATATCATTTCAAAATCAGTTAATACAGGTGATTTTTACTTTCTCCTAAAATAAAAAAATAACTAATTGATAAAATATTATGTTGCGCTGAAACAAGCTTCGTCTTGATATTTAGTTATGAATTTGCTCGACCACATAATTTATTTCAAAATACAATAACATCAACTTCGACATGAAGTAAATTCTCACTTTTAATAACTACATCGTTTGAACCTTTAACATGGTACCATCATCAGTTAAAATTGTTGTAATTCTATTTTCAAATTAACGGTTACTTTATTTTATTTAAGATTATGTCATGATAATTGTCAGGACAATATTGTTTCCCCTACAATGAATTAACCTGAAAATAACAAATAATCCTTTCATCTTTGGTTAGATTTGCACCGATGAAATATATTCAAAAAATTGATGCTTACTGAAGGGTCCTCTAATGTGTTTTGTTTCAAGGGTAGATAAAAACAAAATGAAGAGTAACAAATATTTTTATTTCTTGTTTCTCAAGTTCACGTGTCATGTTGCATGTTATAGAGTGCATAATTATTCTCATGATTCATGGCATGTGCACGTTTTACTAATATCACGGCAATACAAATCATAATGTTAAGTCTCATTCATATTACATCATCGTTTGTTTATTTTTATTAATTTCGTGCAAAGCTACTCGAGGGCTATCAGCACTAGCCGTCTCTAATTTAGTAGTGTAAGATGGCAGCTAGTCATCACCACCCACTGCCAACTCTTGGGCTACTCTTTTACCAAGGAATAGTGGGATTTACCGTAACATTATAACGTCCCCACCGCTGAAAGGGCGAGCATGTTTGGTGCGACGGGGATTCGAACCCGTGACCCTCAGGTTACAAGTCGCACCCCTTAACACGCCTGGCCATGTTGGACCATGACATAATTTTAGTGCCTTCAGACTGAGAAACAAACAGAGAAGGAAACAACTGTACGGCGGTGCAAATGATAACAACAAGTAACACCTCTAGGACCTCCTTTGTGGAAATAGTAATAATAAAAGAAACGATATTCTGGTACAAACAAGAGGATGCTTACCTTTGCTGTTTCCGACCTTTCTCCGAGCGGTAAAAAATCCGTAGGGCTTATGTGGAGGTTTTGTTACTTCCACAACACGTGTTCCATCCGACAGAAACTGAACGAATCGACCACACGTGTAGTCGGAAAGAGGTAGGGAATTGTTTTCAGATTCCTCAGACGTAGAGTGACTGAAATGTGGTGTAATACGTCATGTGAATAAATAAGTTAATGTAGAGGTTGATATTTTCCTTTTATATTAACATGGATGAAAAAGTTAAAATATTCAATTACTGTTATGTCAAGTGGACAATAGTAACAAACATAAAAAACACGACATGGTTGTTAAAAGAAGTTACACTAATATCCATAATATACAAACTCCATACAATTTAAGCTTTGCTATGAAATGAATATTAAGTTAATAATCATAGATCATCCAAAGTGATGTCAAAACTACTGTATTTTTCATATCTGAAAAAAACACACGCTTCTTTGAAACAGATCTTCACTGATGTTAAACTTAAACATTAATTTATTCTAATCTCTTCTACTAAGACAGTCCAGCATATGCATACATGTATAGTCAAAAATGTATCTTTCTAAGAGAATCCTAAGAAGCGATAAGGCCAGTCAGGCCATGGCCTGAACAAAATTTTTACAGTTACAATTTATTTATCACAACTTGTTTCTTGTAATTCAATAGTTTGTGTTCAGTATATGCAGTATGAAAATTTGGTATCCCATTTAAATCCTCGTACTTACGACAAGTAGTGACACACAGAGTCATTCTGGTCGTGAGAACTTCTTTTTTTTCTTCCGAAGCACGTGGGAAAACAACATGATTTTCTCGACCTTCGCGGATTTTTCCGTCTTTCTTTCTGGTTTGGTCTGTTGGCATCTTCCCTGCAGAAGATGCCTTTGATGGTATATCTGGTGGATCTTGCAAAGACCTGAAATCGCTTTTTGAGTGACGTTTTCGGCGACTTCGATTCTTTGCACAGGTCGCTGGAATAAAAGCAATTATTACAAATAATGAATACGTCATAATACATTTACACTCTTCACGGCAAAAAAGGATGAGGATGTTCGGTGTGACGAGAGTTCAAATCTGCGTCCCATAGACTGTGACTAGAAGACCCTGACAATCAGTAAAGCTAAGAGTTAGGATTTACTTCAAAATACATACGTTTTGGTCACTTCTGGAGGAGCTGACTGTTCATGTTCGTCACAGAAGACGTTACCTTTTTGACATTGTTCAGTTGTTCCCACGTGCTCGATCTTCTGTGATAGTATTACACCTGAAGAAAAATATTATACAGATGTTTTCTTTATAAACTTGCCTTCTAAAAAGTTTCTAACTAATATCTTTACGAATTATTTCATTTTATACAAACACAAGCATATTTATATATATATATATGTATACAGGATGTAAAATGAACAATTACATTTTGGTTTGGGGGGAACCCTACATTCACTAACTCACTACTGCATTTTATTACAATTATGTACTTGCAAAAACGACTTAGAAACTGAATTAAACTGCTTAAACCATATACTGCTGAGTTAAAGACCATATTTGAAGAAGACAGACCAATATTCTGTGGAAACATGTACATCACTTCATTGTATGTATAAATCGTTGTTTGCCAACTTGTTATACCAGCCTAATGTGCTTCTTCACATAAGTATTAAAAGGAATGTGTACTTCTGGCTTATGTTCCATGTTTAATTATTATTTAATTTTATGTGTTTAATATCAGCAAAATATTTTATCCTATATTTCAATCGACGAATAAGATAAAGTAAATTTTCGTTAATGTTAAAGGACATATACAATTGAAACAAAAGGTTGAAACTTATCAATTTGAATGTTGACATTGAAGAAATTGTAAAGTACAGACAAAACATGATCTAAAATATCGTTTAACAGGACATCAGGTATGTAGAAAAAATAATAATATTTATTTCTAAGAATGTGTCAAGACTTCTTCTCACACTTTTTTGTTTATAAATATTAGAAGTGTAATAACTCAGCATGGTGTCTCATCCCCTATTTTGGTGCTTAGCTTTGGGTGATCATCAGAAGCACGTAATTGTGGTTTGTAATTCGAAAGTTATTTGAGATGTTCATGTGGTAAAAGGGTCATGCAAATTGGTTGTCTTATGATTTTTACTTTTCTTTCATCCAACTTTTCGCGATAATGATGCTGTAAATTCGTGATGAATTAAGTTTGCGGCATTGATTGGCTGTAATGTGAGATTCCATTTTTGTCTTATTTTATCTGTGTGTAGTCTATTCCAGTTAATAGATTATTTGGTATTCCATTAAAATGTATGATAACTCATGCTCACTTAAAATATAGTCAAAACGATTTTGGTTTTGTTCCAACTCTTCTAAAGGAAGATGACTGCTGGAGCGCGACAAGTCCCTGAGCAAGATTTTCTTTTGTCTTCAATATATTTCTGGGCTATAAGAAATGTGTTTTGCTCTCTACGTTTTGATCCTTTTTAATTACATTTGATGTGGTAAGAAGCTGGTAAGATATACTGAATATAAGACGTGTTAGTTTATAAGGCCTAAGACACTTTGATGGTCCTGCATAACTTTGGCTTGAAACATTTGGCTCATATGGTCTGTCTTTGCTTTGATAAGAAAAAAGTTCAGGATGTGTATTGACTAATTCTATATCATTAACTGATTAGTCGCTTTTATCATATTAATATTCTGAATGCATATTGTCGAACACAAAGTTCAGTTGTAGAAAATGGAAGTTTATGCGTTGAAAGTAGTGAATTCATATAAAATGTTTTCTTTCCCAATTCCTTTTCTCCGTTTTTTGATAGAAATTGTTTGTGAAACATTTCTGTTTTATTTTGGTGAAGTTTTACTTCCATACTTTGATTGCTTGTATTCCAATATTTCAATTGGTGTAAATTAGAGAAGAGGAGGAGGAAGAAGAGATTTTGTCCTCGGGTTTACATATAAAATAAATATTTCAGAAAAGTTCTGACTAAAACCTAATAATTTTAACAATAGACAGTCGAAAAATAGAGATATTTTACCTTTTTCTTCGGAGATTTTCTCGGAATCTTCGAGTCTTTTGGTGTGGTTGGAAGTCGTTGGTTTTGTTGTATCCTAGTGAAACAAATGCATATATATATATATATATATATAAATTTAACCAAAAAATTGTTTGTTTCAATTTAAGCCAAAGCTACACAATGAGCTCTTTGCGCTTTGTCCATCACGAATATTGAAACTAGGTTTCTAACGTTGTAAATCCACGGATATGCAGCTTCTTTTATTAATTTATTCTTCCGGTTTTTAACTTCAAAAGTTTCTGTTCAGAAAATAGTTTTACTGAGAACCTTTCAGAGAAAAATATTACCTTTCAACTACATATGAATCATCTAAATAAATACGTATACTTTTCAAAATATTCAGATACACAATAAACTCCATGTATAAATTTAATACCATACAAATGTTCAAAACTAACTAAAATTAGTCATCATACTTTCCCTTTTAAATATTATCTTCACCATTCTATTCCTCATAATTATAAGAGAAATGAAACTTATTTATTTTATAATTTCAAAGTTTTACTTACTTTTTTCTCTGCTCTAATTGTCAATAAATTTTTTCACGGTTTCACAGTTTCTACCGGTTTTGTACAACCACATTTTTCTGTATTTTACTACAAGACAATCATAATTGTGCCAAAAAAAATTTTTCGAAATACATTCTTTTCTGATTTACACTACGTTCTCAAAAAAGGAACACATGAAAATGTAGTTTTCTTTTAGAACTCTAAATATTTCCAAGATACGCTGTTTACTGGCATATAGTGGACTTTTTCGGGAAATCTAACATGTAATTTATGTAAATATATCGATATCTTTTAATAATGTAATTTAGTCATAAAAGATTGTTTGTTGTTTTTATTTATTTCGCGCAAAGCTACACGAGGGCTATCTGCGCTAGCCGTCCCTAAATTAACAGTGTAAGACTACAGGGAAGGTAACTAATCATCACCACCCACCACCGACTCTATTAACAACAAATAGTGGGATTGACTGTCACGTTTGAAAACGCGAGCATGTTTGGTGCGACGGGGATTCGAGCCCACGACACTCAGGTTACGAATCGATTGTCTTAACCCGTCTGGCAAGCCCTAAAAGAGGTATATTTCATGTTTTCATTTTCTGGGAATGTAATATAAAAGATAAAGAATTATTTTTCGAAACATTTTTATAATTTATTTTTTGCGCGACCACAGTGGCACAGCAGTGTAGCCTTATGCTCCACAACAAATAAACAAAAGTAAAACTACATTTCTGTGCTCATTGCATAAATTTGAAACATAAATATTGCTTATCAGCACCTTAAACTAAATGGTTTTTAACACTCACGTCATAACTTTCCGGATCTTTTATTGTTGCGTCTCTCTGTTGTTGCTGGTTTGTTTGTCTACATTTCCATATTATCATACTAAAAGAAAAAGAACTAATTTTGCTAAATCTGTTTGTAGTTATAGACATAAGTAGGTACACCTTTATATTAAAAGTAAGATGAAACCGGCGACAAATAGGGGCAATTTTACGTAACATGTCAATCGTTAACTTCATTATAAGTTGACAGTGGTATATTACTACACCAGCTGCATAACATGTTTTATGATACCATTCTTATTTCTTTTGATCAACATCACAAATTTTCGTTATTCGAAGACAAATTTAAATTAGATCCTAGATTCAGGTAAGTGGGAAAGAAAGAAATACGAAAATATCAATTCTATATTAAATGAATTAACTCGTCATTTAGTAAATCTTATCAACACTGATAAATAACACTTTAGTCCAAATTATTTTGCCTATTGTAGGTACTTGTTAAATATTCGAATTTAATTGCTAATTCTATAACTCCTGAGTCGTAAATTGTTTACATGTTAGATATATTTAAATAGTATGAAAATCGTAAGTATCATTGGAAATTTTCAATATTCGAAGTCACTTTAAAGTTCGTGATAATAAACGTCAGATACATTGAAGTATTTCTAAACTATTACTTCTTCCAACCAATTAGCTGTAAACTTCAAGATTAATAGCACTACGATTAGGAGTTCGATCCCATTGGATGGCTCTGTACCTAAAAATAAACAAATCTAACCAACAGAAATATTATACTTACCATGATAAACATATTATAAGTGACATTCCCACTGTTGTGAATACAAAGGAAAGTGTAGACGTCTCTTCTGTGATGGGTTCTGAAATGAAAACTATATGATTTTTTAACATTTCTATTGTCAAGTAATAAATATTTTCATATAAAGTGTTGTTAGTATTATTGTTTTGAATATATATATATATATATATATGAAAGACGTTTCAAACCGCACTAGTTTGTTAAAATTTAACTACTCGCCAATACTTTGTGTTGTGAGAAAGTGTTATTTAAATCGTTAGTAAAGATATATCTATGGCAAATGTAAAAATGTTTGTACTTTTATAGTCTCTATTCTTGTTAACAAAAACAACTGCATTTAACGCACATACTTACGGAATGAATACCTGTTTTTTATCTTAAATAATTTTCTTCAGTTTCAAAAACAAGACTTTCTGTGATAAGGCTTAGTTAACCAAAATGATACGACCCACGAAAATTAATTTATATATGTATATGTTTTAATTTCATTCTTTACCTTAAACTATTTAATACATAATATGTTTTAAAAGTTACTAACTGATAAAATATTTTTTATAAAGTTACCTCTTTTTGTCACATCGATATCAAAAGGGAAATATTTGAAAAATATTTTTTGACGTACGATATTTCCCATAGCACACTTATTTATGTTTTCTATCAAGTTATGGACAATTGTTTGTATTTTTGACATAAAATGTACGTAAATTTAGTCTGAAACATGATGTAACAAAGAGTTGAAAATGAAATATGTGGCTGATAAGAAACATCATGACAAAACAATACAATGAGATGGTCAGCCCGAGCTTCTATAATAAGTGAAGAGAGACAAGTGGTCAAAGTAATGTCCTCACAACACGAGATGCTGTCGATAGTTGTAAGAATAAGAATAATAAGGAACAACTTTTCTTAACAGATAGCTTGTAAAACATCAGAAGCGATGGCTCCAAAACACAAGCAATAAAATTTTAAAAAGTGTTAAGTTAACCATTTCACTAACAACTGTTCAAAAATGTTTTTTGTGTGTTTGCACAGTGAGTTTTAATGGCAATAGGTTAAATTGCCTTGTACTTTCTTTCTCCTTATAAATGATTTTACTTTTATATTGCAAGTAATAGATATAAAATGTAAACCATCAATTAATTAAACTTGTTTAGTTGCAATGTTTGTATCTCAGTAACATAGATCAATCTCACGTCAGCTTCATACTCGCTATTAACCGACTTGACTAGTTTGAATATTTCCAACCAAAATGTAACATAAGATTAAAAACTATGACTAAAGAATTGTGGAATATACTCTTATACAAAGATTGCAAAATTTTAACATGGCTAAAAGTCACTAAAGTAACTTTAAACTTCTGTTATAAAAAGGCCGTGTTTGTTTGTCTTTGGACAAACCATGTTGTTTCCCCATCATGAATCCACATAAGAAGATTTCATAACATTAACCATAAACATCACTAAACAACATACTTTTATTCCCATACATAATACAACAGTTCAGGAGCTGTACAAAACATAAAGCACAAGATACAAGAACACAACAAACAAAATAAGTCAGCATCATAATGACAACAGACAATAGATAAAAATATATGGACTTGGTTTTGAGATGAGGTCAACTACAAACAGACCTTCGTAGATCTTTGAGATAGAAACGCACCTGGCTCTTCCAAATATATAAGATCGAAACTTCGATAAAGGTCACAGACAGACAGAAACAAAACAAAAATATCATTCGTAGTTAACGCATGAAGAAGAAATGTTCCCACTTTGAAAACGCTCATGTTTTCAAGGTGTCGTATTTTTAATTTATGATACATTAAATAAGATCTACATGACCTCTGAAAATATGAAAATTAGAAAGTAGCTTTAAGGTAGTTTGTTTGAATTTCGCGCAAAGCTATTCGAGGGCTATCTGCGCTAGCTGTCCCTAATTTAGCAGTGTAAGACTAGAGGGAAAGCAACTAGTCGTCACCACCCACCGCCAACTCTTGGGCTACTCTTTTGCCAACGAATAGTGCGATTGACCGTCACATTATAATGCCCCCACGGCTGGGAGGGCGAGAATGTGCGGCGCGACGGTGATGTGAACCCGCGACCCTCAGATTACGAGTCGCACGCCTTAACACGCTTGGCCATGCCGGGCCAGGAAATTGTAAATAGTCGGTACAAAGATTTCTTTTTTGGGTTCTTCCCCCATATTTTCTTTCCAGCGTATAGTAGTAGTTTTAATGGACTTTCTCAATTAAAACAAAAAGTTTAAATTTATAAATTTGAATGTTGACATCGAAGAAATTGTAAAGTACAGACAAAACATGATCTAAAATATCGTTTAACAGGACATCAGGTATGTAGAAAAAAATAATAATATTTATTTCTAAGAATGTGTCAAGACTTCTTCTCACACTTTTTTGTTTATAAATATTAGAAGTGTAATAACTCAGCATGGTGTCTCATCCCCTATTTTGGTGCTTAGCTTTGGGTGATCATCAGAAGCACGTAATTGTGGTTTGTAATTCGAAAGTTATTTGAGATGTTCATGTGGTAAAAGGGTCATGCAAATTGGTTGTCTTATGATTTTTACTTTTCTTTCATCCAACTTTTCGCGATAATGATGCTGTAAATTGGTGATGAATTAAGTTTGCGGCATTGATTGGCTGTAATGTGAGATTCCATTTTTGTCTTATTTTATCTGTGTGTAGTCTATTCCAGTTAATAGATTATTTGGTATTCCATTAAAATGTATGATAACTCATGCTCACTTAAAATATAGTCAAAACGATTTTGGTTTTGTTCCAACTCTTCTAAAGAAAGATGTCTGCTGGAGCGCGACAAGTCCCTGAGCAAGATTTTCTTTTGTCTTCAATATATTTCTGGGCTATAAGAAATGTGTTTTGCTCTCTACGTTTTGATCCTTTTTAATTACATTTGATGTGGTAAGAAGCTGGTAAGATATACTGAATATAAGACGTGTTAGTTTATAAGGCCTAAGACACTTTGATGGTCCTGCATAACTCTGGCTTGAAACATTTGGCTCATATGGTCTGTCTTTGCTTTGATAAGAAAAAAGTTCAGGATGTGTATTGACTAATTCTATTTGATTAACTGATTAGTCGCTTTTATCATATTAATATTCTGAATGCATATTGTCGAACACAAAGTTCAGTTGTAGAAAATGGAAGTTTATGCGTTGAAAGTAGTGAATTCATATAAAATGTTTTCTTTCCCAATTCCTTTTCTCCGTTTTTTGATAGAAATTGTTTGTGAAACATTTCTGTTTTATTTTGGTGAAGTTTTACTTCTATACTTTGATTGCTTGTATTCCAATATTTCAACTGGTGTAAATTAGTGAAGAGGAGGAGGAAGAAGAGATTTTGTCACATATAAAATAAATATTTCAGAAAAGTTCTGACTAAAACCTAATAATTTTAACAATAGACAGTCGAAAAATAGAGATATTTTACCTTTTTCTTCGGATATTTTCTCGGAATCTTCGAGGCTTTTGGTGTGATTCGAAGTCGTTGGTTTTGTTGTATCCTAGTGAAACAAATGCATATATATATAAATATTTAACCAAAAAATTGTTTGTTTGAATTTAAGCCAAAGCTACACAATGAGCTCTTTGCGCTTTGTCCATCACGAATATTGAAACTAGGTTTCTAACGTTGTAAATCCACGGATATGCCGCTTCTTTTATTAATTTATTCTTCCGGTTTTTTAACTTCAAAAGTTTCTGTTCAGAAAATAGTTTTACTGAGAACCTTTCAGAAAAAAATATTACCTTTCAACTACATATGAATAATCTAAATAAATACGTATGCTTTTCAAAATATTCAGATACACAATAAACTCCACGTATAAATTTAATACCATACAAATGTTCAAAGCTAACTAAAATTAGTCATCATACTTTCCCTTTTAAATATTATCCTAACCATTCTATTCCTCATAATTATAACAGAAATGGAACTTATTTATTTTATAATTTCAAAGTTTTACTTACTTTTTCTCTTCTCTAATTGTCAGTAAATTTTTTCACGGTTTCACACGGTTTTTTACTACCGGTTTTGTACAACCACATTTTTCTGTACTTTTACTACAAAATAATTATAATAGTGCCAAAAAATTTGCAAAAATTTTTGCGAAAGACATTCTTTTTCTGATTTACACTACGTTCTCAAAAAAGGAACACATGAAAATGTAGTTTTCTTTTTAGAACTCTAAATATTTCCAAGATACGCTCAGAAACTGTTTACTGGCATATAGTGGACTTTATCGGGAAATCTAACATGTAATTTATGTAAATATATCGTTATCTTTTAATAATGTAATTTAGTCATAAAAGATTGTTTGTTGTTTTTTATTTATTTCGCGCAAAGCTACACGAGGGCTATCTGCGCTCGCCGTCCCTAAATTAACAGTGTAAGACTAGAGGGAAGGTAACTAATCATCACCACCCACCACCGACTCTTTTAACAACGAATAGTGGGATTGACTGTCACATAGCAACGCTCCTACGTTTGAAAACGCGAGCATGTTTGGTGCGACGGGAATTCGAACCCACGACCCTCAGGTTACGAATCGATTGTCTTAACCAATCTGGTAAGCCCTAAAAGAGGTATATTTCATGTTTTCATTTTCTCGGAATGTAGTATAAAAGATAAAAATTTATTTTTTCGAAAAATTTTTATAATTTATTTTTTGCGCGACCACAGTGGTACAGCAGTATGTCTTACAATGTTAAATACCTGGTTTCAATATCTGTGGTGAGCAAAGCAGAGAGAGCCACTTTTGTATCTTTGTGCTAACCTCGTAAAACTAAATCACTTAATCAAAGTTTTGGTACCACTTTCAATCGCCAGTAGTAAGAGGGCAGAAGAAACTGGATTCGTAAAGACAGTAGGTGTAAAATTGTGAAAACAGATAATAAGACTTATATCGAAAAAAAAAGTAAGTAAAATTATGAAATTAACGAATAAATTTTATTTATATTATAATTATAAGGAAGGAATGATTAGAATAACATCTTGTTGTTGTATATATTATCAGTATTACTATTTCCTGAATAGTGACCGTTAATGTCGAAATACCAATAGAAGAAATTAATAAAAGAAGTCAGACGATCTGTTGTTTTATTAGATATATTAGTATTTCTTTTAAAACAATATTTAAAAATAATTAAAATCTTTAGGTAGGAGAAGAAACATTGATTATAATGTAACCCAAATACATTAATATTAATTTCACGAATACATTAAACTTATTTCATTTTAAGGAATCAGGTGTGTGATTTTTATATTTTCTCATAGCAATATTTAATGTAAATATTAATCTGTCCTTGATATAAATGTAATTATTTTGTCATTTTCAGAATTTAAGGAGGTGTCAATGAATATCAAAATAAAGAACAGCTCTTATTAATGCTAAATTATTTTCAGTGCTAACGAGATTTATCAATATTAATTTACGTTCAACTCCAATTTAAAGCTGACCCGTTAATCATCGGGTCCATCGGAACTTTTAATGCAGAACTGACATAATAGAAACCCGAGCTACCATCCTGAAACTGAGTTAAAGTTAATACATCTAAGACTGGAAAACAAATTTGTCTCCTTTACTTATTACCAAAATATAATAGATATGTACTTTGATGAACTAATTCCTTAAGGTCACAGTGTCAAATTTGAAAATCCCTCAAAAGAATGGCTTAACATTCGATCACAACAGTTTTAAAATTGTATATTCAAATTTGAATAGAAATTCAATATGTATAAACATATATTTCAGTGTTAGTACAACAATTATAAAGTACGTATTTTCTGGGATTCACTCTACAGGTGATATATATTTTATGTCAGTAGATTTACTGCTTAGTTAGGTGTATAGCTAGGATATTATTATGTTTTCAGTTAGAATGAATTCATAGATCGAATACCGTTGCTGTGAATTTACTGTCTAAACTTTCGGGCTGTGAGTGCGTTATAAGAGTGACGGTGAAATACCAAAATTCGATTATCGTACTTCAAGTGTTTGTAGTGAGTGGTGCTAGCCAGCTACTTCTTTGTAGTATACCAATTCACAATTGAGGACGAATTACACAAACATTTCTTTTTTTTTTAGTTTTGTTGTTGTTGTTGAATTTCGTACAAAACTAGGGTTATGACTGCTATCCGTCCCTGACTGTAATATTCCAAAACTAGTCATGGGTTACTCTTGACTAACAGATAGTGAAATTGATCGTTATAGTATAATGACCACAAGGCAGTAACAAAAGTCATGTTCGATGGAAGGATTCGACCTCGTGAATGTAACTCAATAATCACCAGGACACTCCAGACCAACTGTTGTTCAGAGTTGTACGAAAACAAATAACATCATTCAGAAAATATGAAAGAATACAATATCAGTTTCATAGAAAGTAACATATTTTTCTTTCAAACTAAGTACCACAGTGGTAAATCTCAAGCTTTATAAAGTTCAAGCTGAGTTTCGTTGCAACTAATGGAGACAGCATAGATAGCCCATTGTGTAGTGTAGCCTTATGCTCCACAATAAATAAACAAAAGTAAAACTACATTTCTGTGCTCATTGCATAAATTTGAAACATAAATATTGCTTATCAGCACCTTAAACTAAATGGTTGTTAACACTCACGTCATAAATTTCCGGATTATCTTTTATTGTTGCGTCTCTCTGTTGTTGCTGGTTTGTTTGTCTCCGTTTCCATATTATCATACTGAAAGGAAAAGAACTAATTTTGCTAAATCTGTTTGTAGTTATAGACATAAGTAGGTACACCTTTATATTAAAAGTAAGATGAAATCGGCGACAAATAGGGGCAATTTTACTGTAACATGTCAATCGTTAACTTCATGATAAGTTGACAGTGGTATATTACTACACCAGCTACATAACATGTTTTATGATACCATTCTTATTTCTTTTGATCAACATCACAAATTTTCGTTATTCGAAGACAAATTTAAATTAGATCCTAGATTCAGGTAAGTGGGAAAGAAAGAAATACGAAAACATCAATTCTATATTAAATGAATTAACTAGTCATTTAGTAAATCTTATCAACACTGATAAATAACACTTTAATCTAAATTATTTTGCTTATTGTAGGTACTTGTTAAATATTCGAATTTAATTGCTAATTCTGTAACTCCTGAGTCGTAAATTGTTTACATGTTAGAAATATTTAATTAGTATGAAAATCGTAAGTATCATTGTAAATTTTCAGTATTCGAAATCACTTTAAAGTTCGTGATAGTAAACGTCAAATACATTGAAGTATTTCTAAACTATTAGTTCTTCCAACCAATTAGCTGTAAACTTCAAGATTAATAGCACTACGATTAGGAGTTCGATCCCATTGGATGGCTCTGTACCTAAAATAAACAAATCTAACTAACAGAAATATTATACTTACCATAATAAACATATTAAAAGTGGTATTCCCACTGTCGCTAATGAAAACGAAACTATGCACATCTTCACTGTTATGAGTTCTGAAATGAAAACAATGGCAATAGGTTAAATTGTCTTATACTTTCTTTCTCCTTATAAATGATGTTACTTTTGTATTGCTAGTAATAGTTACAAATTTAAACCATCAATTAATTAAACTCGTTTAGTTACAATGTTTGTATCACACCGTCACTCAGTAACATAGATCAATCTCACGTCAGCTTGATACTCGCTATTAACCGACTTGAATAGTTTGAATATATTCAACCAAAATGTAACATAAGATTAAAAACTATGACTAAAGGATTGTGGAATATACTCTTATAGAAAGATTGAAAAATTTTAACATGGCTAAAAGTCACTGAAGTAACTTCAAACTTCTGTTATAAAAAGGCCGTGTTTGTTTGTCTTTGGACAAACCATGTTGTTTCCCCATCATGAATCCACATAAGAAGATTTCATAACATTAACCATAAACATCACTACACAACATACTTTTATTCCCATACATAATACAACAGTTCAGGAGCTGTACAAAGCATAAAGCACAAGATACAAGAACACAACAAACAAAATAAGTCAGCATCATAATGACAACAGACAATAGATAAAAATATATGGACTTGGTTTTGAGATGAGGTCAACTACAAACAGACCTTCGTAGATCTTTGAGACAGAAACGCACCTGGCTCTTCCAAATATATAAGATCGAAACTTCGATAAAGGTCACAGACAGACAGAAACAAAACAAAAATATCATTCGTAGTTAACGCATGAAGAAGAAATGTTCCCACTTTGAAAGCGCTCATGTTTTCAAGGTGTCGTATTTTTAATTTATGATACATTAAGTAAGATGTACATGACCTGTGAAAATATTAACTTTAGAAAGTAGTCTTAAGGACACGGGCGTAGATGTTTTACACCCGATGGGGGGAATGATTTTTGAAACCAATTATGTGGACTGTTCAATTTACAAATTGGTAATCTCTGATTACGTGAACCTGAAAGCTGTAAACGTGCAGTCACAGAGTAATCTTGTTGCTACGATACTTCAACGTTTCCATGTAGGTTTGTATAAGTGAGGTGAACAGTTTTCAAAATGTTAATAGGATAAAGACAAATGTGTCACAAATTAACTGCCACATGATTTTATTCCTGCACACTGTACGGTATAAAAGATGGCCATTATACTTGACAAGGTTACTAATAATTTTCATTGCATGAATTACGTTTTCAAATATTAATAAAATTAGTAATTACCCTTGATAAGTTTATATCTACTGAAAAACTGTTCATGTTGTTTGATAAAAAATAATTAAAATGTCTTTGCGAACTCTTGAAAATTACACATCAATACAATGTAGCACATAATTATTCATACTTTTCATTGAAGTAAGATTCATTTAGTCCTCTAGTTTACATGTTCTCAAACGTAGACCTCCTCTGTGATGATCTGTTTATGAATTCTTTCATAAGCTCTTCTATATTTATCTTGTCGACCTCATCTTTGTAAGTGTGACAAACTGCCACATGGTTGAGGCGGCACTGAGACACAGTTGACCTTAACCACGTCTTCAGCCGTCTTAATGCAGAAAAACTGCATTCACATTCGCAGCTGGATACTGGACACACAAGGAAATTGTCAGTAGAAGAAACACTTCACTAAACATCTGCTGGTTTGTTTCATGCATTTTACAGTAAGCATCTTTCGCACCTTTCAGGGATACTGCTTTTGTTGTTTCTTTGAACATGAGCAACTGAAACTCGAGCCGTTGTGCAGAGATTTCTGGATAGAAGTTTATAACCGAGTTGTCAATCTTGCAAAATGTGATCATGTTCTCAAGTGTCAGATATTGCCTCAAGTCATTGTTGTCTGCATTGAATCTAGTGGTCAGATATTATATAACTGCGTCCACAAATTCAAAATATTGGCTTCTGTAGTAATCTCTAGCTGTTGCAGAATGGTGAGCTGAGCCATCACCTGTGATCCTTCTTGGGGATCTGCGAATGCGTGGTAGTTGAATAGGCACCAGATTTAGGAAATTACCTTTTTCTCAGCTTCATCAAATATCTTGTTGTAATTTTCCTCTGTTCGCAATTCCCGCAGTTGCTCAACTGTCATTGCAGATGCATCAATCATGCCAGATACTGTCGCTGATATGGTTTAGAATGCACGGTTTAGTTCCTCTAATGCAGCTAATGGATGCTGAGCCATCAACAATCCTAAAAGTGTCAAATATGTCCAGAAGACCTCGTGCTTTCACTGTTACATCTGATTTTTCACTTGCTAATTCAGACAAAGAATCAACAATGTCACTATAGTGATCATTAGCACATGTAATTGCAGTTAGGGGCACAACCAGCGTGTTGGACACAGTGGGTGGATGTATTTAACTGGACCATTGTGGCTGTCTGAAGATACAATATTTTCAAAGATTGTCTTGTATTTGCCTGACCTCTGAAGCAAGACACCAAGGTCATGTACCCACTGGATAGAATATCAAACACATTCACAAGCTTCAACTGCATGTTGCATTGTTAAATTAGCCTTGATAAAACAAAGCTGACGGTTTCCTCTCTTTTATTTTTGCCTGCCATCCACTGTACGCACCACTCATGTTAGCGGCTCCATCATAAATTTGTGCTCTTAATCCTGATAGTGTTAAATTGAGTCTAGTCAGTACATCAAGTATAGTCGAGGATATTGTTTCACCAGTTGTATTGGAAACACTGTACAAACCAAGAAATGTCTCATGGACGTCAAGGTTCTCATCTACGTATCGTACACATATTGCTTCCTGTTCGGCACCTGTAACATTTTGAGTGTCATCAACCATTGATGCAAAGATTTTACTTTGCTGCACTTCGTGTGCTATGTTCCTCAGTATTTGATGGATGAACATATCTCCATTATTTCATTCTGAGCCTGGGGTGAGGTGAATGTGGTTTTCTTTGACAAGTAGGCCGTCAACTCAGGATCATCCCCTTCCAGGAGCTTCATTAACTGTAGGAAGTTCCCCTCCGTATCAGTATGTCCCCGTAATGCTAAACCTTGACGCAGTAAGAAACGTAAACTTCTGAATATTTTGGCTAGACTTCTTTTGCATTCTTCCTGCTGCTTCTTTTTTCCATCATGTAGCTAGACAGTCACTGGAGTTACATCAAGTGAACCTTCTGGAGATATAGCGAATCTGTGCTGAGAGGAGGATTGGTGTTCGTTGAATTTCTGTTTTGCCTTTTTTCCAGTTGCTAAAACCGGTGGATATGAAGGTATACTCCACTGGCCTCTCCAAATTTCCTATAAAAAGGACTGTATTTTCCGCCTTGGCACAATTAAAGTATGTAAATTTTTGAGTCTGATTGTCGAAGTGCAGCCATGGGAACTCATCAAACCGATTGCCCTGGAAGTTGATATTTTGAGATTTTTCTTTCTGTCGTGGTATTAGTTGTGCATCTGGATGATATGGCTTTCCACAATGTATCTGTGGAGTGTCAGATTTTTCATTTCTGCACAAACTTGTTTCACAACTATCTGGTGGTTCATGATGTGCAATAGTTGCACAAGCATTTTCAGACTCGTCCTCTGATGAACATGGTATTTTCCCTGTATGGCAAGTTTTTTCTTTCCTTTGCTTGAGGCTTTTGGATTATCTGCATTGTCACTTGTAATACCAGTACCTAGCTTGAAGAACTGTCTGATATCGGAAAGTCTCAGACGCTTGCTTGTCATAATTGGCATGTGTTTCCAAGATGACTCAACAGGCTAAAATACAGTCTTTACTGAAAAACTCTAACGTACAATGAACGAAGATAGAACAGAATGGAAGTAGGACTGAACTGTACAATGTATTTAAGTCGAACGCGCGAACCTCACAGTGACTACCGAATCGACTGACCACCTGGGCATCGCTGATTCAATAATGTGTGCTAGTTACAACACAAGTAATTGCAAGTTTCTCGAAAAATACTTAAACAATCATAAATATATTATATTCCTTTTAAAGCTCATCAAAAGGCAAACACGTTGTGATATAATGTCTATAAGCACGTCTATTAAATAAAAACACCTAAACAAAAACTAGCAATACAGTTGGAGTAAAGGCTTCAGGCCGTTGAAATCGCTCCTTTTGTGTTCTGATTATACAAGAAAATACAATACTTTTACTATCTATGATAAGAGAATATATTGTTCTTTTACCATAAAGCATTAGCACTTTATTAGAGGGCGGTGATAATCTGAAATTTCATGGAATAATGAGAGCCACAAACACAGGTCTAATGAGCCCCGTTGTAAAATCGAGGCTGAAACTAAAGGGAGAAGGGGGGGTATGTGGGGCGCGTCTGGATCCGAGCGGCCCGAACCTGTCGTTAGCTGTACACTAAACGTACACCATTGTCATCGGCTTCGGCAACTAAGGAGAGTAAGGCGTTCGACAATAAAACCGGCTAGACATGCATAAGAACAAATGGCGTAGGAAAACCGCACAATATACACATAAGATTGATGCAGCTACAAACTACAAATAGCCTCCCAGATCTAGATCACAGGAGTTTACGCTTGGGAGTAATATTTTCGAATTTCATGCTCTGTTCAATCTGTTGTGATGAAAATTTTACTTAATCTTACACTATGTACAAGACGTAGGCAGATTCTGTGATAGTGCTTGCAAGCCTTGCATGTATACTTAGGCCTACTGACTGATACGAACTATCGCTTAGATCGAAAAGCTTAGAAGCACGCCTATATTAAAGATATACATTTCGGCTACTGAGAAAGCCTACATCTAGGCCTAATTATGTAATTCGATTGGTAAGAACACGAGAATCACAAGAACAAACATACAATTTGTAGGCCTGTGATGCAATAAAACAATTCAACATACCAAACTGTAGGGGGGTGATTTCTGCACCATACTCCCCACCTAAAATGAAGGGGGGATGTATCCCCCATCCCCCAGAATCTACGCCTCTGATTACAATAATTGTATTATTTCTATAAATCTGCGTTTACATACCAGAAAATCGGTAGACAATATATTAATTCAAAGATACGGTCAAAATGCATTATTTTTTCATTCACAAGAAAATTCTGACTTCAAAACTACAGAAAATGGATTTAGATACAGCTTTTATCAACTTGCAAAACTAAAAAGTTATAGTCAAGTCCTTAAATATTAAACTTTATGTTACAGCCTACAATCGATGTCAAAAACGCCTACTGAAAGAACTTAATTGGAAACATCGGCATAAAAGTCATCTCACGGCAAGCACATAACAAATTTGCCTATTTATGTTCCCAATAATTCTACTGTAACTCAAGACTTATTTAGTACTAAATTTAAAACTCCTGCATTTTCATATATTCATAATTATAGTTATATTAGATTAATGTATTGACTTAATTGTTTTAGGCCTTTTAATTTGAATCCAAGTAATCAAGTGCTTAAAAAATCTAAGTCATATTTTACCGATTAATTCCTGATTTAAAATTTAAATCAAGTTTTTTACTAGGTGTTGTTCGTCTTACGAAATCTGAAGCAGATTTATTTGTTTTGTAATTACTTCCAGTAAACTAATATTGACAGTTTCTGCACTAACACTCTTAAAGCTATCTCACAATTCAAATTTCCGTTAGGTTGCAATGATACCGTGACGCTCAGAACAGTTCTTGCACGTGCGGTGGTTTTGAATTAAACGTATAAGAGTGTCTGTATTTATTAACCAATGGTTACGTTTTTATAAAAAAAAATTACCATACCTTCATTTATTACCTTAAAATTTTATATTAATTTTTTCATTGTTATGTAAAGCTTGTTTTATATTTTTAATATTTTTATTACTTTTTCAAGCACTTTATAATATTGTTTAATTCTCGTTGCTCTACTACGTCACATTCTATTTTCATGTGTCGTTTCTTTTCAAAATGTTTCCTAGGTTAACTGATAGGCTTGTTTCTGGATTGAAAACAGCGTTGCTCGATACGTCGTCAATAGAATACAATAATACCATAGTTTATATATTAGGTTTAGATTCTTCTTCCAGTTTCATGAAAGGTAAAATTTAAAGGAGAGCCTAATGTTTCACTTATTTGGCCCTACTCTCTGCTATAGGCTGGCTAATAAAATAAACACAGTTAGGCCTCGTATAACGGTGATTGTATACAACGTTAATTTGGGTTTTAAGTACTTTTCGATCACCAATAATGTAACCTGAAATAGTTTAGGTATTTGAATAACGTCAGAGCTTGTGCCTAAATCACTATTCCACATTATATATTGGACCAAGTATTTATTGTTAAGGTGGTTCATCTCGAAAAGTAATTCGTTTATTTTATCACTCTCACATTTTGTTACTCGTGTATATACAACTCAGCAGTTCTCTAACATATGGCTTCCAGAGTCTGTAAAATCTTTATACACGTTTAGTTGTTATTTTGTCACATAATCTTCTCTTTAGAGCTTTGCATTTACGAATTTACTGTTCCATTAAGGATCCCAGAAGGCATTGTCTGAAATGTTTCACTGACTAGACCAATAACTACGAAGTCTAACTTCACCTTCACTAACTTAACGTTTTCTGACTTCACATTTTTTCTTGCGCTCACTTAGTTGCCTATATATCAAACACCTAACATAGGCCTAGAACTTTCTACCAACCGTCAGACGATATGATGTGACAATACTCACTCAAGAAAATAAGAAAAATTCATAAAATTCGAGTAATGTGATGTCATCTTAAAACATAAACTACACACACAACATACGACTCATACCGATTAACGCAACGAAATTTGTCGTAACTAAGACTTCTAAACTAATTATATTTTAACACTATTGTTTGTTTTTATTTGATTGTTTGTTTGTTTGTTTTTGGAATTTCGCACAAAGCTACTCGAGAGCTATCTGTGCTAGCCGTCCCTAATTTAGCAGTGTAAGACTAGAGGGAAGGCAGCTAGTCAACACCACCCACCGCCAACTCTTGGGCTACTCTTTTATCAACGAGTAGTGGGATTGACCGTCACATTATAACGTCCCCACCGCTGAAAGGGCGAGCATGTTTGGCGCGACTCGGGCGCGAACCCGCGACCCTCAGATTACGAAGCGCACGCCTTAACGCGCTAGGGCATGCCGGGCCTCGTTTTTATTTGAAGTTGAGCACAAAGCTGCCCATGGGCTATCTGTTCTCTGCCCACCACGCGTATCGAAACTCGGTTCTAGCATTGTAGTTCACAGGCATACTCTGTGCCACAGGTAAGTTTCTTGTTATGAAAGCTATATAATAATTAAAGCACTTAATAATAACTCATACTAAACAGCCTTGTATAACCAATAGCTATGTTTTTAATTGTTTTAAATGATTCAGCGTCATAAGTTTGCAGACTTATCGCTGACCCAATAGGAGACAAACATTTCTTAAGTTAATTTATATACTTATATATTTCGATTCTCATTTAAAAAACATCATAATTCGACTCAGAAACTTTACTCTTAACTCCCATGGTGGAAGATCAGTAATTTTACAGATAGACAACACTAAAATCAGGAGGTCGATTCTCCGTGATGGAAACACAGGTAGTCCAATATGACTTTGTTCTAACACGAACAAATACTACTTGTAATTAAAAATGCTTTTAAATTGTGTCTTTCTGGTGAAAATGTTTCTTCGATTCTCGTTTCTTTCATTTAATTTTGTGCTATGTAGAACACCACATAAAAACCTCGTTCTATTAAGGTATTGCACTAACGTTAAGAAATTATGTGGTCTTAAGATTACTCTGCCATTTTTAACATCAAGTTCTCATATCAGAGGAGGAAAAATACATTTTTTATAGTACTGTGTTATGTGACGTCCAAAGAGTGAAAATTTTATATTGACAAAATTGTATTCGAAAGGATTGAAATGTGAGAGAATACTATATTATCATTTTACGAAAGTCCATATTCTAGACGCTCATTTTGATAAATTCAAGGAAAACATGGGAGCATACTCAGAGGGCCAAGGCGAGCGCTCCCACCAAGATATACTGGATTTTAAACGCCGCTACCAAGGAGCGTACGAAAACATGATGGGAGACTATATTTGAGGGCTGATGCGTGAAATTGATTTAGATTACAGTCGCAAATCTCGAAAAACTACTTACTTCTAAACATATTTGTATAACGTTAGTATAAATACATGTAAATCTTGATTCATATGTTGTGTTATTCGGACCTTATGTAAATGAAAATGTGCAACTTTGCCCGTTTTTACATAGAAAATAGGTTAATTTATAACTTTCCTTATCCAGGTCATATAAGCAAAGTTTGAAGGAAATATTGGCCATTTTCTGGCTTTTATAACATGAGCAATTAAGAAATAACACATACTATCCAGGAACAAAATTTGTGTTACATAGCGTAGTAGCACGTCAAGCCATTAATGTTACTTTTATATTTATATTCGAATCATTTAATAATGCATATAAGGAATCGTGTGTGTGTGTGTGTTTTTCTTACAGCAAAGCCACATCGGGTTATCTGCTGAGCCTACTGTGGGGAATCGAACCCTGATTTCAGCATTGTAAATCTGTAGACTTACCGCTGTACAAGGATGGGGGCGTAAGGAATCGTCCCTAAACTGTAAATACGCTGATTTGGTGAGATGGACACTTCACATAAAGCAAATAGGGAAAATAGTGAAATTACTGGTTGCATTACTTTCCAAAATTTAATCAAAAACTTAGATTATATACATATTTAATGATCTACACTCAGATCTGATTTAACATAGGTTGATTAAATAATGCAAGAAAATAAATATAAGCTAATGAAGATATCAGATAGATTAAATATCTTACAAGTACGTTATATATTTTTTTATATGTACTTTAAATTTTTCATTATTTTCTTCGATTTCTCATAAAAAATCACAAACTTGTATGCTACGTTTCTCTTAAGCGATCAGTTGGCTAGTAAACATAAAATATATGTTTTTTGACTGCTTAAATTTATCTCAAAGGAATATTCTGTAAGAGGTCATCGTACACTATTTACTGAAGATATGCAAAGGTACGTTATATTTAACTATAACAGAAGGGGGCTTCTGCATTCATCTAGAAGTTATTGCTATCGAACATTTTCCCTTACTGTTGTGAAGTCCGACATGTTAAAAAGAAACAAAAATATAGTCATTTAGAGATGGAAATGTAATTTGTATTCGATTACGTCAAACAATGTACATCAACCATGGACGATAAAAAATATTTCCTATTCCTGTTCGCTAGTAGCCTCACATACAATGTCCTGAATTATGAAGCATATGCCAAATGTCCATCGCATATTCTTCTTCAGATTTTACACAGCAGTGGCACACTTAACAGAACCATAATGACATTTTTCAGTGACCATTGTGTAAGGTTTATCAAAATAAAAACTCTTCTCGGCAAGATTGAAGAAAGGAAGCTGTTTGACTTTCTTACTATTCCTGAATGGTTCGAAAAAAAAAAACATTAGTTAATTACGAAGACTTTCAACATTATTTGATCTCCGTGCGACCCTTGTTTATATTTTGAAAACAACGTCGGAACTTTATGAGGAACTGTTTCTTCCGAAAAGGCATCAGCTTATTTGAAGAAATCCCAATCAAACCGCACGTGTACTCATGATTTCATTTAATCTCATTGGTGCGAACCAACCAAACAAACATTTCTCTACAATAACCCATTAATGCATCAGCTACCAATACTTAAAATCACTGGTTAAAAGAATATTTAAACAAGTTCGTAAAACAATAACTTCAAAATATTGTATATGCTTGTTTTTCCACAAATCACAATTAGTACGTGTTCAACGACAATGTAGAGCACTTAGTGACTTTTTTTACTTCTTGTAGTGAAGTACTTTTAGTAGGAACCGTTGTATTTAACAAAAATACGGAAAAATTGACCGTTTTTGATGATATCAGTAGGTTTTATATATATGGAAATCAGTCTTCATGCACATTAGATACACATTTAAAAAGTTTTGGTTTTGTGTATAATTGTACTTTATTAATTCCTTTTATTAACGAAGGTGATATGAAAACAACAACACACATTCAAGATGTCTCTAAGGTGAAACACATGGTTTCAGTTTATTTTTCTTTTGTCCTCTCCCGAGTCAGTATTGAGTTTATTAAAGCTACAGTGCTAAAATATAGGGTTTCATTCTTGTGGTGGACAGAGCCCAGATAGCCTATTATGTAGCTTTGAACTAAAACAACAACAGACAAATAAATAATAATTTGTTTTTTTAATTCAGATGTTTTAGAACAACCAAATTTATAAGTTAAAATCATAAAAATCCTACAAGAGTAAAATATTGTGCCCATTAAAATATTTATTGCAGAATAAATGAAAACTTATTTGTTCGTTTTCAAGCACAAAACTACACAATGGACTAACTGTATTCTGCTCACCGCCAGAATAAAAGCTTGATTTTTAGTGTTATATATCCTCATATTTATCTTTTTCTACTGGAACTGTTCCATTAAAACAATTATTGTCGAAAGCATTTATGTTGAATGTAGAGCAAGTCATTCGCATGTTTTATGGTTTTAAGGTATATGTATGTGTAAAAAATAGTATAAATAATTTTCTTGAAATTGTATGTCTGTGATTCTTTGAATAAAATTAAACATTCTCAGGTCTAACTACGACTTTAAAAGCTCCGAAGATCATGCACTTTAAATAACCTTGTGTTGATCTCAAAATGTCTCGAATTCTCCATTAATTTTATTGTACTGGTTCTGTGTATTGGGTCGATACCCTCTTAAGAGAAAGAAGACTAACCACAATTATCAATTTACTATGTACATCTATGGGAAATGTGACATGCACTTAGTGAAGTGTGTACGCTTGTTTTAAAAATTAAAATAAAAATTAGATGAGATATGAAGATACTTATAGTCAGTTTTCTTTCACCACCCTCGTATAAGACATCTGGTATTTACTCTACCTTGAACTAATTAGAACAATAAAGGGGAGTAAATTTAATAGTTTACAATTCTTACACTAATACGTAATACCGTGTTGACTAGCGCTCTGTAAAAAGTCCTGGCTAGTATATTTAATTTCAAGAATTTAAAATAATAATTGTTTCATACCAGTAACTTTTATATCTTTTAAGGACTTGTTAGACAGCTGCTTTTGTTTGTTTCTTGTTTATACTTTAACGTTTTGTTTGGTAGACCCGATTTACGTCCAAGAATGTGTTGCATCAATAAATCTGTCATCTTTGCAGGTCTTTTTAGGGAGCAGTTTGTTTATATGTAGGTGAGTATCATATATATAAATTTGTCAGAGTTTTTGTTTATCGGTATTTAGTGCAATATAAACATTTTCAAAGCTATTTTGTATTGTACCTTACATCAAAATGCTTTTGGAACTTCCCCGCATTTGTCACCACGTCAGGTTACGCTTTTCCTAATGATTGTGAACTTTACAAACAGCCCTGAAGCGTAACTGTCATTGTAAAAGGCATGGACTTGAAGCTATAACGTTCCATAATCCATCTTACTTAGGATGACAATGGTTTTTAAGCAGCATTTTCAACAATAGAATCAAATAGAAATTCAAAGATGCTCTGTGTCTAGCAACATGGCCCAACGTTTTCGCTTGGAATAACATGTTTACATGTATTTTCCAGATGCTTGAAGTATGTCAAGGTTGAACAGGAGGTATACCTGGAAGCCCTATCTTGATAAGCTCACACACTATTGACCTCATTTACAGACAGAGATCCTACTTTATTATGTTGCTTACTATTGTCTGGTTTACGAAGACGAATTTGCTACTGATTCTGGATTTGTCTGTTCAGGTCCGGCATGGTCAGGTGGGTTAAGGCGTGCGACTCGTAATCTGAGGGTTGCGGGTTCGCATCCCCGTCCCACCAAATATGCTCGCCTTTTCAACTGTGGGTACGTTATAATGTTCAGTCAATCCCACTATTCGTTGGTAAAATAGTAGCCCACTGCTAAATTAGGAACGGCTAGCGCAGATAACCCTCGAGTAGCTTTGCGCCAAATTCAAAAACAAACAAACTGTTTGTCTATTCTCGCTTCTTAGAAAACGTTATGATTTGCTACAAATTTCTTTCTGGATGGAGCTGGTCTCGCATATTAATTCATATGACATAATTTCTGATAATGTTAATTTCAGTTGTCATAAGCATACTCTGATTATAGTTTATCTATATTTAAATTACTTTGTGATTTTGTAGTCTTCTTCATATTTCAAGTTATTTATTCTGATTGTTATGTAACCCTTATTTTTATGAAATGAGCCCATGTAAGTGTAAAATCTTTATTAACATTTCAAAATGAAAAGTAATTTATTATATGATGTAACATTAACAATTTTTTAAAACAAGTATTGAAACATCCAAACATCTCTATACTATAGGTGTATCTGTAGGGTTGTCAAATCATAACTTTTCCCAAACAGTCCTGATAGTGGATATTTATGCTCACTGTTACTTTTGATGCGATTTGAGTAATGAAGTAAAATTCAAGAACTAGACTAAGAACTATAGTTAGTTTACCATTTTAAGTTTAACTAACATTTTAGTTTTGTGAGAACTGTAATCAAAGGTTTTCAAATGAGTCGGTTTTATTCCATTTTTACAGTTTTAATATGCCTACATGTCTGTTACCAGAATCTTAGTGTAAAATAAACTGAATTTATCATAGAAGATATAAAAAAATAACTTTATTAATTAATTCAACAATATATTTTCAATAGGCTTCTTACTTATTTTCAGCTAACACTGATTACATAGTGTTTGTGTACAGGAAAAGTTAAGTAAGTAAATAGATAGTATAAGTACTTACAATGAAATGAGAAAATAACTATCATAAATCACTGAGGCAACCTCAGAGACAAATATATCACAGCCATACTGTTTATTCAGGTTCACATATTAGGTTAGGTTCGTTCAGTATTTTGATGATAATTTATAAGTGCATCTTAAACAACATAAAACAAGGTTAATCATATGAAACACAAAATATTAATTTTGTACCAGAATGAACAAAATAAACTAATGAGTAACATAACATTACGCAAGTGTAATGAAGCTGTAGTAGTAATACTTCTTCGAAGTTTTCTCCCACAAACGGCTGATTGTTGGATCTAGTTGTGTTGATGCTTTGTTCAGATGATAAAACACACAATTCATAAAGAAGCAATAAATTCTTACAGTTCTACATACTGGTATTATTGTTTGTTTACTGAATCTAGATGTGGTATTTTTTGTTCAGATGATGTGTATTTTACTAAACAGAAACAATAGATACTTACAGTTCCATATGTTTACTATCGTTACCTAAATGTTGCATTTATATGCATTAATTCCTTATTCAGATGACATATATATACACTGCTGACCAAACTTCTAAGGCCAATGAACATAAAGAAAAAAATATGCATTTTGCATTGTTAGACTCAACCACTTATTTCAGTAGAGCTTTGAAAGATAAAAATAAAAAAGAAAAAAAAAAAAAAAAACTTTATAGCATTTAATAGGAAAATGTGAACACTATGAAATTAGCCTCAATACTAGCTAGTCAAAAGTTTAAAACCATACAAAAAGACGTCCTCAACAGGGTAGGAAATGCCCAACAAGAGTTCTCAGTAGTTAGTTGAATGGCCGTCATTACAAATAACTTTAAACATTCACTTTGGCATAGTTGATACAAGCGTTTGCAGAAGGCTGGCTAAAATGTTATTCCAAGTGGTGAAGATGGCTTCACGAAGATCATGCATTGTTTGGAATTGACGTCCATTTCTATAGACTTCCCTTGCCATCCAACCCCAAACATTTTCAATGGGGTTCAGTTGGGCAAACACGCTGGATGGTCCAAAAGAATCACGTTATTTGCCATTAAAAGTCTTTTGTCCTGCGTGCATTGTAGATTGCAGCGTTGTCCTGCTGAAAGATCCAGTGATTTCCACACAAGCAAGGGCCTTCAGTCAATAAGGATGCTCTCTCCAACATGCCAAAGTTGCCAACTGCTGTTTGATGCCCCTGTATAACCTGAAGCTCCATTGTTCCATGGAAGGGGAAAGCACCCAGATCATGATGGAACCTCCTCCACTGTGTTATGTAGAAAATGTCTCCGGTGGGATATCCTTATCGTGCCAGTAACATTGGAAGTCATCTGGACCATCCAGGTTAAATTATATGCATAGTAAAATCCCAAACCTAACAATGAAACAGCTACTTAAAAGCTCTCTAACCACAATGCTGTATTACCTTCATTTCAGATGCTGATATGAAATCTAATACAGCTTCCTCTCTTGTAGATTCTGCCATCAGTTTGTGTATAAAAGTATGTTGAACAAATTTTGAAAACCTCTTCCTCATTCTCAGAGCCAAAAGTATTGCAATCAATTCCCTGAAATTAAAATCTCCCATAATACAACATTTTTTCAGCTCCCAATCTAATTTCATTATACAGTTGACTTTCAAATTTTGACCTGGTGGTCTATAAGGCTTTTCTCTTTATGTCCACTAACACTAACCCAGATTGACTCAAGCTTATTGCTATTTTCTTTAACATACCCTAATTCAATTGGGTGAAATTCATTCCTCACATATAAAGCTATTCTTTCCTCTCTTTTCAGTACTCTATCTCTTGTGAATAGTTTGTAGCCTGGTATTTCAAAACATTCTCTCATAACAATTGTTAATATCCAATTAAGTCTCAGAAATACCCATACTATCAAAATTCTCAGTTTTCAGAACTGCTTTGAACTCATCCATTTCATTTCTAATACTCCTAGCATTACAATAGGAACAATTAATCATATATTTTAAAATGTATTCATATTTTCCTGTCAATTATATTTCCTATTTTACTGACATGTTTGCCCTCACCTCTGTCATGACCTAGTTCAATAAATCTACCACTACACCTGAGTTAATAGCCCTTACTTTAAGTGTATGTTGTCAGTTCAAAACAAGATTAATTTTTCCATTAAATTATTCAAAAATCTAATCAACCTGTTTGCTTATCATTACATATTGGTCTAAGCCTGACATTCAACCCTAATGACCTACTTAGTTTCTCTTCCCGACAATTTATGTGACAAAATCAAACTATGAACCCTTTCCTTAAATGTGATCTTATCAGTGTTCCATACTTACCAATAAGCTCCTCAGGTTCATCTTTCCATAAATCACTAGCCCCAACATGTGCCATATAATGTGCATTGCTACTGGTACCCTTAACTATCTCTAGTTCTGTCACTTATATCTTATACCCCTTCTCCTAGATAATATAAACAGATTCTTTCACTCTGTTTACTCCACATACTTTTATAATCTATGTGACTAACTAGATTCACCTACAACTATAATTTCCCTATCTTTTCCACTTATTATCTCATCTGTTTCCCCTACCTGCTCCATCTCATCATTAGTAAGTGATTGTAATCAAGTGTTTATTTTTAAATTCAAGTCCATCTTTACTCTTCAATGCAATATTTTCCAAGTTTTTGTCCCTGTTTCCTTTCTTAGCTCCCTAATGATGAAGATACCCATTTTTAGTTAAGGTGTTCTGAAGAAAAATTATTTCACTATAAACGGGGATGTAATCCCAGCAAATTGAGTCGACTCTGTGAATAAGACTTAAAACCAAGTTTAATTTGAAATATTTAAAATCAAAAACTTTTCATCTAATACTCATAAAAATAAATATTGAACATTCCAGATCACAAACATGTTAATATAGCTTTTCACTTAACTATAATTTAATTGTTTAGAAGAATTGTTTTATACACAATTATAAAGTCATCTGTGTATATTCATCTGCCCCTCCTCCAACAAAGTGGTAAATTTGGTTATTATAGAACAGATAGCCCATTGTATAGATTTGTTGTTAACTACAAAATAATTGAAATAAATTTCAGATATTCAATTACACTTTAAAATGTTTAACTATTCACTTGATAGTGATCAAAATTCAATTTTGTTCTTGGAGGGGTTGTGAAAGAAGTGAGCATATACATTAGGACCTTTATAAAGTTCAGTGGATAAGATAGTTTGTGGGATAAATAGGGAAAAAGGTTTGGATTACATAATTCAGTGAAATGGGTGGAAAATATAACTGACAGAATAGAAGATTTAATAAAGAGGTTAGTAGTGATGCAATTTTTAATGTGCACATAGAAGCTAATGTTGCAGGGAAAGGCAGATCAGTGGAACTAACTGATAAGAAAAAGGGGCTAAAAAGGTATTTAAATCAAAGGGTGATAACAATTGTGTCAGGAATACCATTGAGAACTAATGATGGGGCTGAAAATGTGAGTAGGTCACTAGGGCTGAATACTAGGTTAATATGTAAAAATGAGCAGATTAACTGATTTGACTTCTAGGATCAGTTTAATGGGAGAAAGGAGCTTTTTCAAAAGGAGAGTTTACATTTAAATAGCACAAAAGCTGGTTTGTTTGTAAGGGTATTAACACAGCTGAAAAGGAAGATTTAAACTAGGACTAGACAGTACTGTGGCCCACGATAAACTAAATGTAAGATGTAGAGGAAAGTTAAGCATAGGAACAAAGTACAGTAATAGCTCTAAATGTAGGCTTAACTGTCACTATTGTAATGCTACAAGTATAAGAAATAAACGAGATGACTTTGGAGCACTGGTATAAATGTAGAATTTTAATATAATAGGAATAACTGAAAGAAAATTACATGTAGATAGTTTTGATAACACGTCTAATAAGTTATAGGTTATTTAATATGGAGACATTTTTGAAGAAAGAGGTAGGAGTGACTGTATATGTAAAATGTGTTACATACTATTAAAGTTAAGAATATCAAAGATAATGATGAGGAGAGAGAATTCATTTGTATTTCTGTTAGCAAATATAAAGGGAAAAGGCTTTTAGTGGGAATTTGTTACAGACTATCATATAATACTGGCAAAATTTATGAGAAACTGTAGAGTGGAATTAATATTTCAGCTGTTAATGAGGTTATAATTATGGAAAATTAATTTCATCTATATAACTTAGGAAATATTAGAATCAAACCATAAACTGTTCAAAATGGCTTTTCTTCATCAATTGATTGAGAAAACTACTTAGGACAATGCTATTTTAGATTTACTGTTAATTTCTAACATATAAATGGTTGAAAGGGTGGAAATCAGGTAACATCTGGGTGCAAGTGATCATTGCTCTATTAAGTTTACTTTGTGGTCCGTGAGAAGATAAGGAATAATAATATTTTGGTTAGAATATCAAAACATCACATTTTGAAGGGATTTGACAAGAAATATCTGATGAGAAATATACAGATCAATTATTTGAAGCCACTGCTCTAAGGATATAAGGAATAATATTTAGAAAAACAAACACAATATAAATTTAAGAAATTTAAACTGACTGGTGTTATAGTAGATTTAAAAGATCAAGATAGTTGCTGAAATAGAAAATTATGACATAAAAAAGGAATATATGTTAAAAGTTAAACAGAATATACATCAGTGAATTATAGAAAAGTATTAAAACTAAAAACATACACCACAGTGAGATCAAAGTAGAGAATAAAACTTTAACACATTCTCATCAAAATACTAAAATCATCTGGTTTTAGAAGTTACTAAGTTTGGAAATGCAGAAATACGTCTAATATATTTATTTAACAAACTAGAAAATAATTAGAAATGTAATGAATAAACTTTATATTTTGTGTTGTGTCACACTAAACAAAGATTTCTAAATCTAAAGTATAAGTGTGGTTTGTGTATGTGTTAATATGATTACTATATCTTAAGTATTTGAATATAATTTTTTTCATATTTATCAGTACATAAATGTAATACCTATTTTATATGAAAAGTGTGTTTAAATCAACAGGAGCCATAAAATCTTTGGAATCAAAACCTTGTCCAAGAGACAAATGCTAAAAACATCTACTTTCCACCTCAATCTCCAACAAAACACCCACGCAATTCAAATACAAGTTTAGGACTTTGCTTTTGTTAAACAATAAATAATAGTTGAAACTACTGTGCTCATCCATTCTACATTAGAGAGAAATGTGAGCTTATGGTAAAAAATGAAAATAACCTCATACTCACTTCAACACATCCACACAACGTGATGGAAAAGCCTCCCACTCTTCTGTGACACACCTTAGTTCTACCTCTCCCATCTGACAATGGTTTGTTTCTGTGTTTATACATTTGTTTAGTTGTTTGTAATTTAGCACAATGCTAGACAGTTCTCTGCTGACCACAGGTATCAAAATAAGGTTTCTAACTAAGTCTGCAAACATTCTGCTGTGCCACTGGGGTGCCTGAAAATGGCAGGTGACAGTGTGTGTTTTCTTATAGCAAAACCACATCGGTCTATCTGCTGAGCCCACTGAGGGGAATTGAACCCCTGATTTTAGCATTCTAAATCCATAGATTTACTGCTGTACTAGCAGGGGGTGCAGGTGACAGACATGGTCAACAATGACCAATCTGAGATACTTTATTATATAGTGTAAATTTCTCTTCTTTCATATATTGAAAATATTGTTACAATTTTACACACATAACATTTAGAAAGTTAACAGGTATTACACTATCATTGTAAAAATAAAACATTACTGTAGCTGGTTTAGTAAAGTTAAAATCCTGTTGATACAATAATACTATCTAAATAGGCTTTTTAATATCACCTTGAAATGACAAAACAAAGTGCTGGTATGTATAAAAGATGGTACAGAAGTATCAGTACACTCTTAGATACATCATTCTGGATGTAGGTGAAATGCTGGTATGCAACTGTTCACAATATAGCAGCATACTGACAAATACTGACTGGCTCATTTCAACCACTAATCTTATGCGTATTTATTTGCTAACAGTTTTCAAACACTTGAAGATAAAGTCATGACTATTAAAAGTTTTAATTTTGGAAAATTAATTGACATTATTTTAAATTTTATGTTGTTTGACTTTTATATTTATGCTTTTTAATGAACATAAAAATATTACGTTTTTACTTAGGTTAAGTGTATGTTTATTTAATAACTAAACTGAAGTACAGTTATTCATTTACCTTGGTTGGTCACAAAGTGTCTGAGTATAACAAAGTAGTTATGGACTATAGACAAGCATGTGAAATTCAACAAATCAAGAACTTTGAGATTTTCAGTATACTGATGTGAATGTGCATGGTGTTTGAGTGTTAAGCACTGACTTAGATAATGTTTTATTATTTACAGGTTAAAATATTTAATCCCATGAATGTTAAATCGCAAATTAACTATTTCAACAACTAGAATAAAAAACAAAACAGGCATTGTGGTATAAAATGTAATTTTTTTTTTGAAAAACAAGTACTTAAAAAAAGTCATTATTAAAGGCCAGCAATACCTATAATATTAGAGTAAGGTTCATAATTTACCAGATATAAGATAAAGATAAAGTGAAAAAATATCTATTCAACAGGCAAAGTACAAGACAAACCAGGTTTTTATACCAGTGGTGGGAAGAGCATTGATAGACCATTGTATAGCTTTCTGCTTATCTACAAATAAACAATAATGGTGGAACTTGTTGTCCCAGACATACATACACCTTGGTATTCAAAAAGTAAAGCAGTATTCATTACCAACTTCCTATACATAAGGGCCTGGTATGGCTAGTTAGTTAAGGCACTTAGATCGTAATCCGAGGGTTACGGGTTCGAATCCCTGTCACACCAAACATGCTCACCCTTTCAGCTGTGGGATCATTATAATGTGACAGTCAATCCCACTATTCGTTGGTAAAAAAAGAGTGGCCCAAGAATTGGCAGTGCATGGTGATGACTAGCTGCCTTCCATAAAGTCTCACACAGCTATATTAGGGACGGCTAGTGCAGATAGCCCTCGTGTAGCTTTGCACAAAATTCAAAACAACCCAAACCTATATGTAAAGCTTGATTTAAGTCTTAAAGATCTATCCTGTGGGCAAACAAAATATAGTGTTAGCTTGCTATAGGCTTAATCAATCACTTAAATACAATACATAAAGGCTGACCTTTCTTTATATCTAAGAAATGTTATTGTTAAGCACATTAGGCAGTAAACATACTTTAATGTTATTGTATGACTACATAATAGAAGAACAAGTACATACATAAGTTGTTTTAGGCTTACTCTTACTCATAATGTTGTGTTGGATTTATGTTCTATCTACATATATTTTCCAAACATACCATTTTTTTTGTATAAACTACAACTGCATTAATTACTAGATGGATGATTAGACAAAATTACTTGTTAATTAGCCTGCAATTTTTATCTACAATAAAATAACTATGAATGTAGAAATAAAGATCAGTATTAGGTATGTCTTTTTGTCACTTAATTGAAAACTATCAGTTACACTAGGGTGCCACACACTTTATTGTCTTTTATTCGGAACTAAATTTTGAACATATTTGTAATATAATACCTTTTAATATTCGTAGTGTACACTAGAGGGAGATACACATCTTGATTAAAAGGACAGAGAAAAATGACATTTAAGCCCAAAAAAACACAAATTAGTTGTATTTACTTACTCTGAAGAAGCTCAGCAACCTTCAACAGCAGCAAACTGTTACACAAGTTGTAATTAGAAGATATAATTGTTTGCTTTACTTCACTTACTTTTCTGTGTTTTAAGAAAAATAAGTTTAAAATATCATCTGTAAATAGTAATAATGTATTATAACTGAAATGTGACCATATTATACAAACTACAAGTTTACTGAAACATAGTCAAGGTTCCACCCAACCTGTGATGAAAGTGATAATTATAGTTCAAGAACAATTAATGTAACAAATTATACTTATGTTTATCATACAGATCAAACATATAATTTAACAAAGCAGGATGTTTCATGTTTAAACCTTGTCCACCAGGAGAAAATCTGGTTTTGTCTTGACTGGGTGTTGGGAAAATCTCTATCTGCTACACCAGAGTATGTTTTCTGGAATAACGTTTCTCATCGATTTTTACTTTTCTATTTCTGTTTCTTTTCGAAGGTTTTCCACTTCATCCATCAAAAAGATTAACGAAAATATATTTTCACAAATATACCCACAGTTGTATAAAAGTTTAATTTCAAACAAAGAATAACCATCTATACTAAGAAAACATACTATATAATAACAATAAACTTGTTTAAATTATACTGTTATGATAAGTCATAAAATGATAAATATATTTCTTGCATTTCTTATGATTCTCAGTCTAAATGTACTTGAAACAATAATTCTATTGTTATAAAATTGTTTATTCTATAAAATTAAACAAAATGATCATTTTCTCTTGTGTGTACCTACTGTTCATAGATTTCTGGAGAAATAACACCTGTTTAGATAGAATCATAAGTAGATTGACGTTATCTTATTGAAAGGTTCTTATGACAAAAATAATTGAAAACTTTGCCCACGAAGTCAACATACTGCTACAAGTTTTGTTTGTTACAATATTCAATGTGGAGAACTAGCCTACTGAACTGGGTGAAACTGTATAATTTATTTGTAAGTTACACAAGCACCTCTGCAGTAATTAGTAGAATTAATTGTAATATTGGCATGGACATCCTGAGAATTTTTTTCCAGAGAAAGGGGAGGGAAAAAGTAGTGTAAGATTATGAATTGAATAAAAAGTCATATAGACATGATGAATAAATAAAAAAAATAGTCTAATTTTCCAGATAGTTGCAAATGACCTCACATATTGAGAGTACTGTTGCATATGAATTTATGACAACTCATACATCATTATAGATTCTGTAAACAACATAATCTCAGAGTCATAGCTAATGTGATGTATAAATATTTTAAAATGTATTTAAAAAGTCAGTATGGTTAAGTTACAGTTGACCAGATCATCACAGACAGACTATCCAATTTATCTTTTAACAGAATCCCCAAAAATTGCACAAGCTGTTATTCAAAACATCAGATCTAGTTTTACACTATCTGTGTAAAAAAATAATTAAAAAAATTTTTTATTAAAAAAATAAAAACATAAGTAAACTTTAACTGATTATAGTATAGCTTCTCATGTTGAATATTAGGTCAAATCAGTTTCTCATCTTTTTGTCTTTCTCAGAAATACACAGATATATGCAAGTTTTTGTTTGTTTTGTATTATTTGTGTTTCTGCATTATCCAGGCTCCCTTTTCCCCTCCATTACTACAGATAAGCAAGTGTAGTCTCAAACAATTATCAGCCTATCATCAGAAAAACTTCAAAGTGTAAAACACCCTAACCTGTGAATGAATTGTCAATAGAACAATTTAGGAAATCACATTGCAAGTAAGGAAATATTCAGACCAAATTAAATGTTACTTTATCTAACAGTAGGGAAATATTTAAACCAACATTATAAAGAATACCAAAATGTGAAAACAGTACCCTAAGGGCTGGCTTGTTCTAAACATATTACATTAATATTGATTTGATCCCACAAACTTTCAGAATTCATTATGCAGAATTTTAAGAGGAAAAATTCTTACCTCTTGAATAGCTTCACACAGATTATCTACAAACTTTGTATGATCGACTTCATTTCTGGCACTGAATGTTATCAGGACTGTGTTGTCAACTCCCTGCGTAACCCTAATTCCATGTGGATAATCTGGACATAAAAAAGCTGTGCAAGTTATTTAGAGATTTATAAAAGACTGCCTTTCATTAACCTTAAGTTTAATGTTTACTGTTGTTCATCTTTCACATTGTTTAACATATTCAAAATACTTCATTATTCTTTTGCTTAACAAACAAGTAAAGTATAACATTAAATAATAACTAAAGAACAATCAGGGACCTTTCAGTGTATGATGTATCTAAGCTATTCTATCCAGTAAATGAAACACTAAAAAAAAAAAAAACTCATAGCCAGGTGATGGAGAGTAAGTTTGTTGTGGACACTTGAATGTGGTGATGTTTTAAACATTACTTGCAAGTTACTGAAATAAATCAGGTGATTATACAACATTTCTTAACTTTAGATTAATTTTATATATTTTTATTAATATTCTGATCAGATTCTGAGTGCCTTTGATGATCATAAAAGAAAGACAGAGGTGGGAGCAAATGTCTTCTTTGACATCCCACTCATCTACCTGCTCCTGCAACTTCTCAGTGACTTTACTTGCAGATACTGTAAACCCAAAAATGGAAAACTTTCTACAAAAATAGCAGTTTCCCCTAAATCACAAGAAATAAATCTCAGAAATAACCTGAAATAAACAAAAATTAATATCTTGCATGGAGCTTCAAAGAGGGTAATAGTGATCCCACAAAGTGGAAAGGACTACTTGGTCTTGCAGGTGATTCTGGTATTCATTTGACTGCAGATTTCAGAGACCTGGAAATACACATACCTTATGTCATTGAAATGTTGACAGCTTTTCACCATAATCTTTTCATTTTCATTTTGAATTATCTCACAGCCATACTGCAATATAAATGTTCTTGTCCCATGGGTACAATTTTCTGTACAAGTTAAGTAAACTTAAACATCTTTAAATAAAACAGTTTATAATTTTTAATGCATACGAATAAAACAAGAAATGGTGACATAAAAAAAAAACATTTTGGTAATTAAGTAAAGAAATAAAATAGGACATTTGAAAATTATGACATCGTAAAGTAAAACACGAAATTCTTATCACTAGTGCAAAATAACACTTTTATCATTAGTAGGTTTGATGAAAATGTTGAAAAATAAACTAAACTTGTCTTTAAAACAGAGAACAATAAAGTAATAGATTTACACAATTAAATACATAGATTCAATGATCTGATATAAGACATTATCCTTACTATAAACATATCATTAAGGATGAACACTTGTCTCTGATAGATTCCTGCTTCTTATTTCTTGTTAACATTATTAACTTCATACAGTTGACAGTGAACAACCAGCCTTCTGTGAGGCTTGACTAAGGTCTAGAAAGTTAAATCAACCAATTATTGAACTTGGATAATATTATTCATTTATTTTATTTACTGTACATCAAATTCTTTAAGTCATCATTGCAGTAAACTTTTAATTTAAAGAAAGCACCTTTTTTTTATTAGAGTATAGTTTTTACTGTATTATAATTTGAGTATTTTCTTTTTACACAATGTCAAACCTTAAAAATCATGTAAGTTGAGGAGTATGTCACTAGACATTTTTTGAGATACAAAAAAAAAAGAAATTTCATTCTTATGACTGCAAGCTGGTGTCTGGGATTCAAATATAATAATTATAAAAAAGTCAAGCAGACAAAGTTTCTGAGGACTTGTTCTGCAATTTGGTTTCACTTTAAAGATGATATTTTTGGATTCTATAATCAAAGAATTCAGCAAGAAGTCTTAAATGTCAAGAAAACAGTAACAGAATTGAAGAAGAAACTCAATCCACATGTGAACACTAAGAAACAAGTAATTCATTTACTTACTGGATTTTTTATAACAACCATCTGCTGATCCTTAATTACTTGGGTCATGTAGTCAGATCCAGTATTAGATTCAACTGCTTTCATTATTTTGTAAATTCCTGACAGCATATCTTGGTCTAGATTATGACCATCATCTATTGCTAGTTATAACAAGAGTACAAAGATTTAAGAATTTAAACTTATAAAACATTTGTTCAGCATACTTATGGAAAGTTTATTACTATCTTTCATTTCATTTCAACAAGTTTGAACAATGAAAATGGTTTATTGTGATTCCAGTATAAAATATGTGTTGCACAATACTAAACTTTCTTTGAGGACTTGGGTTTAAATCATCAGTTGAAGAATAACTATAACAGAAACAAATACAGGCTTTTTACAAGTGAACAGACCTGAAGGAAAAGATTTGTTAAGAGAGGATTACTGTATAAAATGATTAAATGAATATTGTAATACAACTTTATAAGAACCTGGATTAAGAAGGGTTGCAGAATAACTTGATAATAATGTGGATTAAAGAAAAATTGTTGTATTGCCAGATAAGAGGGTGGATTAATTCAGGATTTGTAAAACTTAACAGCCTGGATTAAGACAGGATTATGTATAATTTGACAAGAAGCCAAATTAAGACAAGATTATGTACGATCTGATGACAGGCTGGATTAAGACAAAATTACGTATAATTTGATGACATGCTCAAGTAAGAATTAATTTAAGTGTTCAAGTCTAAGATAAAATACAAAAAAATGATTGACTATTTTAACTTAGTAGCAGATAATTTGCTTTATATGGTATGGTTTGCCTCTGGCAGTTGAATGAGAGTTCGTTGTATATGGTTAGGGCTCACAAAAATTCTACATGCATTTAAAGTAGCCAAAGGATTAACACAAACTGATTATTTTAAAGTGATTTAGTTTGGGAGTAACATACTACATGTTGCGATACAACATTGATCTGTCTTCTTCAGATATTAGACATGTAGTATGACTTTACCAAAAGTAATCATTTTACTATGCCCATAAATCGTTATTTGCCAAATATTATCATAATGTGCTTTCTTACTTAAGTTCAAAATTTTGTAGTTATGGAATTCACATAAAATGTCTGTTTTTCTGAAGAAAAAGTAACTAATATTCAGTAAACTTGTATCTGATTACAATCATTAGATGTAACACTAATTATCTACCTTAAAACATAGAAGTTGTTGTTTTTGTTCAGTTGAAAAAACACCATTGGGTCTAGTAGTTAAATTATAAGTTTATAAATTTAGATACAACTTTACAAAACCTCTACACAACTAACTGCCATGAATACTAAACTTACTGGCATCCCAAAATTAGTTTGGAACTTCCAGAGAGTCTCATCAACTTACAACCCAGCTAGATCAAGTTCTTCACAAAACTTCAGTAAATTTAGAAGATTCAGAATTATTTTCTCTTATTAATTACACATTTTACTGAATGAATTATAAACAAACATATAAACTAACAAATGACCTGTTTCAAATTTATCACCAGATCATTTAAGGTAGAGGTTACCAGATATGTTAAATTTTAATGATGACACAGAGTACGCAACTTACACTTAATGATATAACAGCTTGATACTTTAAATATAATTTTAGGGTTGTTATGTACAGTTAATATAAATATGACAAAGAATTTTAGACTCTTCCTTTTCTGTTTCTAAAAAAGTGGTTTACAGCCTGATTAAGGCTTAGGTAAGAATCAAAAGGTAGCAAAAATACTGAAAAACAAGAAATGTTTGAAAAACCCTTTAATATTTAAAATAATACTTTAGTTAAGAAAGTGAAAAGTTTAAAGTGTTATATTATGATATTAGTAAATACTAATTCATACAGCTGCTGCTATCTATTGTGTATTGTTTAATACTATAGTGTCCAGCTAGTGTTATGTGAAGTATTGGTAAATACCGATTCCTACAACTGCTGATACCTGTTTTGTCAGAACAGTTTACATTGTTATACATATGATTAGAGGTTTACTTACTCTAACACAGCTGAGTTGAAACCATTTTGTAGGTTTCCCAGATACTCCCCAATGTTCTGTTTACTGAGTCTTTTCCTTGAGATCAAGAACTGGGCTACAGCCTTGGCTGTTGATTCTTATAAATTTATTTGGATCAGGTAAGAAATCCCAGTTTCTACTTCTATGTTAAAGAGATTCAATCCCACTCTGTACTGGAGTTTTTTTCTGAAAATCTGATACCCGTATCTGTATAAAAACTGGACATTTCTAGTTAAGGTACCAGTAAGTTTGTTTTTCGTTGTTTTTTTTAATTTTCGCACAAAGCTACTTGAGGGCTATCTGTGCTAGCCGTCCCTAATTTAGCAGTGTAAGACTAGAGGGAAGGCAGCTAGTCATCACCACCCACCGCCAACTCTTGGGCTACTCTTTTACCAACGAATAGTGGGATTGACCGTCACATTATAACGCCCCCACGGCTGGGAGGGCGAGCATGTTTGGCGCGAGTCGGGCGTGAACCCGCGACCCTCAGATTACAAAGCGCACGCCTTAACGGGTACCAGTAAGAACAACAAAACATATTACAAGTTACACTTTTTTTTTTCCAGTAGTTGGGACAGTTAAAGAAAAGTGCAAAAATATTCTGATTTACGTTCATTAAATTTTAATTCCTTGAAAAGGGCAGTAATAAGATACTGTATTTGAAAGCATGAAAACTATATTGAAACAATTCTACTATTTGCCATAAAATTGTTTTAAAATTATCTTCTCGATTAACTGCCCTCTGTAAATGATAATGGAACAAACCTGAATAAAATTTATTATTTAGGAGCTGTATAAATTAATTTTCAGTTTAACCATCTGAATACACACAATGAACTGTTTAATAAATGCTGTCCTCATTTTTTTCTGAGATTTTACTCAAACATTTATGTATCTGTTCACCTGGTGTCATTAGTTCAACAACTACGAGAGCGTTTCTCTTCCATATTGGGAGGCCTGGCATGGCCAAGCGCGTAAGGCGTGCGACTCGTAATCCGAGGGTCGTGGGTTCGCGCCCGCGTCGCACTAAACATGCTCGTCCTCCCAGCCGTGGGGGCGTATAATGTTACGATCAATCCCACTATTCGTTGGTAAAAGAGTAGCACAAGAGTTGGCGGTGGGTGGTGATGACTAGCTGTCTTCCCTCTTGTCTTACACTGCTAAATTAGGGACGGCTAGCACAGATAGCCCTCGAGTAGCTTTGTGCGAAATTCCAAAACAAACAAGCTTCCATTTTGGGAAATCCTCCACGATATCTTTCTTAATAAAATTGTTTAGTCTTTTCAAATGCTTCTGAATTATCGTTCAGTGCTGGAGATGGGTTATAACCAAGACTTGGTTCTGTTTAGTTGTAGCTGGTGAACGATTTCTGGCTCGATCTTTTAGTGAGGCGGCGGGAAACTTGCTTTCCACTTCTCATGGAATCAACGAGCTCTTGACACCAAGAGTTCATACAGTAATTCTCGTTGTATAGATAGAACTGCTCTTCGAGCACAAATACAAATCCTTTGCAATATTTCTACTTGTTTATAATAGAAGTATTGTAAAAGTTCGTACATAAGAAGAAAAACTTGAAATTTCTCACGGTGAAAGTGTTAATGCAATTTCAATTAACTTCGACTGGTTGCTTGCAGATATAGCACCATCTCAAGATCGCATGCGTCATTGGAGATGCAAGATACTCTAATAACTTACGTATGAAACGTCAAGTAAGCCGGGATATTAATATTTAAGCTTGGTAGGTGTTTTGGGCTTTAAAGACCTCTGGGGAGACCCCAAAGGCAAACCAGGGGCGCTCAGAAACTTCTGTTTCTCTCCAGCCCCGCACATGAAAAAGGTTAAAGTCATCAGGAATTGAAGGATAAGTACTTGGTATGTTTCTGCTGGTGGACTTGGGGTCGTTCGGGGGTAGTTGCAGTGAAGGCCAGAGAGTCGGGGGAGAAAAGGAGGAAAGAGATAACTTAAAGTGAGGAAAAAAGTAACAAGACTAATGTATCGAGCAGCGGTAGACAAAGAGAGTAGGGGAGGGAAATATATAAACTTAAATTCTGCATGAAATTAAGAGAAGGCACAAGGTAACTGATCACCTTTACAGGGCCAAGGTAAAGAATTACCTAAAAATTTTACTGTGGGGGGAAACGGAAGTACCCCGAGAAAACCCACTTTCACGATCAGGGCGCCGAATGATCTACCCTGATCGAGCCCTAGATAGCTAGGGAATTTGCATCAGATAATTAACAGGGGGGGGTAGACGTGGCCAATCCTCATAGTAGAGAGACTGCGCTTGTTGGAGATCCAGTGCTTGTTGGGCCTCAGAATCTATCCCACTAAGTGCCAACGAGAGACCTTCGTTCTCTGGCCTTTCTATTTTGGCAAGTTTCGATCGTAGCCTTATAGCCGTAGGGGTCATTCGTAATGATTCACGTGTTGAGTCATAGTCTTGGTCAATTGTACTGGCGTGTGGTAATCTTGGTTTCGGTGGGTGTGGTGTTTGAACTGGTATAGGTAAGTTTTCCTGGAGTTTCTCAGCTGTCTGGGAAAATTTATGTCTTCTGGGCAATTTGGTTTGAGTAGCTTGAGAGATGGTAGACAGCTTGTCTGTTGTGGTTGATTTGTCCGCATACGTAACTTGAATAGTTGGCTTCTGGGCAAACGTTTTCGGGCGAAGTGGAATAGATAGCGTCTGAGTGAGTTTGTTGAGATACTATGGCTTGTTCAGTACTTGGCTGGCAGCGATATCATCGGTTGTCCAAGTATGGTGGAGGTTTGGGTTGTGTCGGAAGGTGGCTTCACAGGAAACGATCTGACAAACGGCTGTGGGGAGTGGATGCGTAGATTAGATGATACATTAGATGGTGAAAAAGTTTTTTGTTGCTTGGGTAATCTAGGATTATTTGAGCGACGGTGGGGACGTTCAGCACTAAAATGGAAGATGTGATAATAGCAAGCATTACGTAGAATGGTATCAGCATACTGTTTGGTGGTCATGACAATTTTCATGTAACTGGTAGTTTGCTTGGTGGATTTTGAGAATATCCAGTGCACGGCGTAAATCACGGACTTAGTTTGGCTCTCAGTGGCATGTTTGACTTCACTTGGTTGAATGGAGTAGTGAACTCCTTTCAGGCAAACAGTGAAAAGGTTAGTAGGACTCTTGGTAGGTGAACATTTAATATTAAATTGGGAATTCCAAGGTTCGCAAAAATAGGATAGGTCAGCAGGCGTTGACGTTTGGAGGAGAATTCCCCCTCGGCGAAGAATTCGCGTTCTGGAAGGGTCTAAGGAAGCGCCAGGCTTAGCCTACGCGATAAACGTGGCGATTTGAAGAAGAGAGAGGTGGGGTGGCAGGCCGTCGACGATTACCGGTCGGACTGTTGGCGAGATCAGCACAGCAGAACCAGGTAATGAGAACGTCATTCTGGTATAGCAAGAGGAGAAAAGCACGTCCGGCTAGCTCTCTGTCTATGCTGGGAATAATGATGACAAGCCGGGATCAAACGCAAATTAACGTAGCAGGGGTTTAGTTTAGAGAGAGAGAAATCAGAAAAATTCTCTCTCCAACTGGGGTGTTCAGGAACTTTGTGGTTCCTCTTCGTCCCCTTTCGTGGAAGATTATTGGACTTAGCTGGGTTTTTTTATTATTAAAAAAACTTTTTTGGGTGAAGGAGTGAAGTTGGTCATAATTAATATTATTCATGAACGAGGCAAAGGTAGCACCGGAGAAAACAGCCAGAACCCGTCCCGAAAGGCAGATGTCATAGTAAATGTGAACATAAACGACCCGATTCAGGGCACGGCAATAAAGTTGCCTTGGTTGGGATCTAAAGATCCAATGGCTAAGTTTTTGCTGTGGGGGGAAACGGGAGTCCCCCGAGAAAACCCACTTTCACAGGACAGGCGCCGAAAGTTTTGCCTATCATGTGCCTGATATCTGAAAAAAAAAAAAGGAATACATATTATTGACATAAATTTATTTCTTTAGATACTTTGTTGTGTAATTTGTGATTCTTGAAATATGTTGTAAGGTGAAATGTATTTTGTTGGTGCACTAGTTAATTTGTGTAGTGATGCCGTTAGTTTGTTTCTTTTTTCTGCTTTTAGATAATATTTGTGTGATATTCTGTTAGTCTATCTCTTAGTGTTGGTAAATTGCTAATTTGATGTATATAATTTACTGGCGTGAATGACGGTAGACTGAATGCAGATCTTAGTATTTTGTTTTGTTGAACTTGGATTTTCTGTAGTGTGTTATTTGACATATTATATGTGACTTGACATCCATACTCTATTAGTGGACGGATGTAAGCCTTGTACATTTGTATAATGGTTTTTGGTGAGCATTTTGAGTGTTTGTTGGTGAGAGTCATTAAGTGTGAAATGCGTTTTCTAATTGATGAGTGTATGTTGTTAACATGTTTTTTCCATGTTAGTTTTGTGTCGAAAGTGATGCCAAGGAATGTGATATTTTTGCTCATGTTAATGGGCGTGTTTCCGAGTGATAATTTTACTTTTTCTAGATTTTTTCTTTGTTTTTTTAGTTTCCTGTAGAAGGTAATTGCTTGTGTTTTGGTTGGATTTAAATCTACTCTCCACTTGTTGCTCCAGGTCGAGACGTTGTTGAGTGATTCTTGCACGCGAGACATGGCCATTTCTGGGTTTCTGGAGGTGCTCCAGACAGTGATGTCGTCTGCGTATTGTGAATTATGTGTGTATGTTAAATTGGGGAAAGGTATGTCACTGACGAAAATAATATATAGTAGTGGAGAAAGGTCTGATCCTTGGGGCACTCCTGCATTGAATGATTTATTTATAGTTTTATTGACTTTTACTTGTGCTGTTCTATCTGTCAGGAAGTTTGATATCCATTTAACTATAGTAGGGTTTATTTTTAGATGAGTTAGTTTATATTTGATGGCATTGTGCCATACGCTGTCAAATGCTTTTTTAACGTCTAGGAATACACCAATGGTTACTTGGTTGTTGTTAAAAGCTTTGTAGACTGATTCGGTGAGTCGTGTGAGGTGTAAATGAAACTGCCGTGCCAAGGATTGTGATGCTACTGTTTTTTAAAAGCCAGAACTGGATTAACGGGTAAATCTCGAACGAAATGAACACGACGTCACAGCTGAAATTTGTCTAAATTTGAAATATTGTAATGGAATTAGATGCAATATCAATTGTTTCAATTTCAAAGCATATTTATATGAAGTATAATTATATTTATGACGATTGTAATTGGCAATTGTTAGGTTAGGTTAGATTCGTTGCGGTTTAATTGGACAAACTTTCACCAATGACCTCTATGCCCGCATAACGTCATGTTTCATTTTGTTCGAGATTTAAACGCACGTCAGATTTGGCTTAATATTTTGTTATATGGCTTAAACATTTGTATTAAAAACAAAACAATGTAAAATATAGGTCATACTTTTTCTTTAGAAAAACATATTATTCTAGTGACCTTGCCTTTTTTCGATAAATCTTTATTTCTGACTTCGGTATGGCAACATTGATCTTAGGTCAGCATGTCATTGTATGATGATAAAACTTAGGTGCTTGAACGAGTTTCCATTAAGAAGCTATTTTGTGTCCGTGAAAATTATTTTTAAGTACCAAAGGTATAGGAATACGTTTTTAGACAAATTAATAATTAGTTGTCACCCTTATAATCGATAAGTAACTGAATATCAGTAATAAATCTTCCTAGGCCTAATACGAATTCATCGGTGTTGTGTGTGCAAGCACTCAACACAGGATGATGCAAAAAGTACTGAAGCAAGAAAGAATTTGATGGTATTGTTTTCTGATGGCAAAGCCACATCGGGCTATCTGCTGAGCCCACCGAGGGGAATCGAACCCCTAATTTTAGCGTTTTAAATCCAACTTCCGAGTAGTTCAAAAGGAAGTGTTTGCAATTAAATCCAAGAAAAACTACATTTCGTTTGTCTATCAATAAAGATGCTCTTATTGCTTCATACCATGTTAGTTACCGTACTGCAAAAGCAGGTGAAGCTCATACAATTGCAGAAGATTTAATAAAACCATGCGCAAAAGATTTAGTAGAGTGCACGATTAATGAGAAATTTCTTAAAGGTTAATTTTACAAAAAAAGAAAACTTTGCAATTAAAAGAACTACTCATACTGATTAATTTTGCAGGTTCATATTTTTTATAAAAATATCTGCTAATAAATGAAACATAGAACTTGGTGCAGAAAGAGCCCTTTCCGAGCAGCAATACGAACGTTTTAGTTTTTACGTTTGGCGCTAGGAAAATACTGTGACCTAACAGTTGCCAAACAAACCGCCAATGCCAGCGCATTGAATATAAATAAATATGGCCAGTGTATACGGAGAAATAGAAGCGGAGTCTGTTTTAACTTTGTGTTCTGAACAGTGTCGAATAGCACCATATCAATTCAATCCTACTCTGAACGAACCTAGAACAGTTACTTTTGACACAGATGTGACAAGTTCTAGTGATGAGGACAGTTCCACGAGCGAGAGTAGCAGAACTGTGAGTGATACTGATAGCGCCCAGGCCGGTCACGAGTCGGTCATACCTCCAGTGAAAGAATAAGTCTAAGTCATGAAAACAAATATGGTCTGTATTATGTCACGTACAATTTAAGCATCTCGAAACCTATCTGCTGTTGATAAATTATTGGTATCACAGACTGGGTTTTATTTGTTTATACTTTGCCGACTATGGTAACTAATACTCGGCCCTTCCACAATCGTTGTACCGGGTATTTATGACTCGTAACAAAATGAATTTCAATTATACGTCATAATTCTGTCTATTAAATCAAACTAGATGTAGCAGTCTAAATAGTTAACTTACCTTGAAATGTTAAAATTGAAAAATTGAATTCTTCAAACTTTTCCATATTTAAAAATGATACAAAAACATTTACAGAATGATATACCAGCTTTTAAACTTGGAATTTACTCTATTTGGGAGAGATTTGTCCATTGTCTAAACTAGGATATCAAGGTTTCACTGACTTTCAGGTAGGTGCCACAAATAAAAAACACGCTCATGAATGTGAAATGTGTATGTCGAGTTACATTCTTCAAAAACTTGTACTTTTTAAATTATTATATTATACTAGTTATTGTTTATCGCTTTATACTGCACACACACCTTTAAGTTTGTTATTTTCGTGATGGTAAGAGGGGTGGAACCTGTACGCTGCAGGCTGAGATCAGTCTTTAGCTCTACACGAGGAAAGATGTTGTGGACGATCCTGTCTACTGCCGATGGCTTTTTCAGTCTCAACCTGCCTGGCTTGAAAACCCACGGAATCCAAAACAGTGTGATCAGACATAAAACATGAGCGTTCAAAGTGATCTTGACAAAGCTTTGCATGGTGTGAAGGAGTCCAGTTCTCCCTATTGACCATCCGCACCCACTGTCGCCACCTTGTCGGTTCCTTCTTCTTGCACGGAAACGATAAGAAGCTTTTGCCTGATGCCGAACAGTTTTTACAACCATAAGCAATAGAAGTGCAAGTCTTTTTTTATTTTTTGTTGCTAGATTTATTTTTATGTGCAAGTAAGTAAAACATTTGTTCAGAAATGTGATTTGCAGTCTCAGAAGTGTATGAAAATGGTTGCATAATAAGCGAACGTTTTATATTTATGAAAAATAAAAAAAACATTCTGAGGTATTACCGCAGAATTAAATTAGTAAATGTTGATTTCTCTGGAAACTTGCTAACTTTATGATTTCTATTTGGAAAAATTTAGTAGTTTAACTGCATCTAATAATGTCATGTTCATATTATTGATCAAGGAATGTACTGATGCATATGTGTGTACACGGTTATAAAACATATGATACATATATGTCAATAACTATATCTAAATTATTGCTTAAACTGCTTATAAGTTTCTTATTAAAGTAATTAAGTATTTCCCCAAATGTAGTAGTAATAAAATAACAATGTCAAAAGGCATTTTAGATCAATGATCACATACATAAATTACACATATTTCTTCCAATTTCACCAAAGTTAAAATTGAAAAGATAATGATGGCCTAAGTAGAAGATTTTGTTTGTTTTGGAATTTCGCACAAAGCTACTCGAGGGTTATCTGTGCTAGCCGTCCCTAATTTAGCAGTGTAAGACTAAAGGGAAGGCAGCTAGACATCACCACCCACTGCCAACGAATAGTGGGATTAACCGATCATTATAACGCCCCACGGCTGAAAGGGCGAGCATGTTTGGCGCGACGAGGATGCGAACCCGCGACCCTAAGGTTACGAGTCGCACGCCTTAACACGCTTGGCCATGCCGGGCCCTAAGTAGAAGATGGATAAGTTGCCTTGGTGTGTATTCCTTCGTGATAAACATTTTACAAGTTAGAAACAACGACGTATAATATTTTGTTGTTGTTTTTGTAATTACAATAATTTTAATTTTTTTCACAAAACTGCGTTTCCTTCCAGAATATCTGTAGAAAATAAATATATTGATTTGAAAATAAGGTCAAAATGCATTATAATCTTTCTATTCAGTAGAGAAGTCTGGATTCAAACTAAAGAACGTGGATTTATATACAGCTTTTATCAACTTACAAAACTAAAAAATGTTATACCCAAGTCCTTTCATGTTAAACTGTAATGCTACAGCCTACAATCAGTGTCCAAAATGTCTGCTGGTAGGACTCAAGTGAAAACATCGACATCAGTCTTCTCACGTCAAAGTTCAACATAAACGAGACTTATTTTTAAAAGCATCGTTACCTGGTTAGACTTTGTACATTTAGAAAGTTTAATTTTTAGATGTAAGAATGGAAAACTGCTTGTCATGAGCATTTACAAAATACGAAAATAATGAAATTTTGTAAAGTTACTTACAGCAAAAAATGTATTGATCATTTTATATTTATATCATCAGTATCTTAAAAGACAACTGTAACAGTGTGAACTAGATTAAGATTAGTTCAGTGTAGCATAATTATTTTGAGTTTTAGTAAAGTCATTTAGAAACTACATAAATATATTCACAACCTCACAGCAAGCCACATCGAAAACCACCCCGCCATTCACAATACTCTTCACCGAGCACCTACTTCTGGTGACCTTCGCCTGAAAACTAAACAGCATACACGCTACCCCCATGCTGGTTTATTGGTCTATCTAAACACAGAATATCAACACACGTGATGCCTCTGTAATGACTGATGACATCATAACAACCAAAGAACCGGCCCAAACCATACCTATAAAAGATACAAAGCGATACAGACTCGACTACCTTCGGAAACTCCCAAAGGCATCACAGAGCCCACCACCAACTCTTGGGCTACTCTTTCACCAACGAATAGTGGGATTGATCGTCACATCATAATGCCTCCAAGGGTGAAAGGGCAAGCATGTTTGGTGTGAAGGGGATTCGAACTCGCGACCCTCAGATTACAAGTCGAGTACCTTATCCACCTGGCCATTTATAGTGTTCAGACAAATTCTTATCTGAATTTGTCATATTACACATTAAGATTCCTCTGTAAGTGTGTGTGTGTACTTGTAACTGGCAAACCGCTGGCCCAGTCATCATTAAACTTGGCGTATACCTTAAGGACTCTGGGGGTGGGGGACGTAGTATACACAGCGTTTAGATCTTACGTACACCATCGCAGGCCCATCTTTCTTCCGTATTACAGACAAAATTGTTCTGAATTAATGTATTTATGTGTTGTCTGCTATGAAATTTTAAAAATTTTGTTCTTGTTTCATAAAAGATCTATTAGCAGGAGACAATTTATAGTGATCTTTAGTACTTTAAGAGCACCGTAATGTCATATAGTTGTAAGTTGGTGTACATAATGAACATTATTTATCTTATATTATTAGTTCATTATAAGCTTATATAGTGAATTTTATTTCTCATAACATTACTGCTGTCTCATATAGTTGTAATATAATATGAATAATATTGCTGTTACGCCATATAGGTATGAATTAACATATATCAAATGAGCCTTTGTTCTTTTACGTTATTGTTATCTCTTATCTCATATATTTAAAACTTGGTGCATGTAGTATATTTACCACTTATATTATCATTGTAATGTCATAAAGTTAGAAATTAATAAATTTGATGAACTTGTATTTACTTCCATTATTGTTATATCATATAGTTATGTTAGTAAATATATAGTAAAAAGATTTGTTTGTTTGTAGTTAAGGACACAGCTACACAATGAGCTATCTGCGCTCTGCCTGCAACGAGTATTGATTGTTTGCTTGTTTTGAATTTCGCGCAAAGCTGCACGAGGGCTATCTACGCTGCGGGTGTTGAAATCCGCTTTATACTATTGTAAGTTGGCTGGCATGCCACGGTAAAGAGAAAAGTCAAGTGCTATCAATTTTTCCATTCTGAACCTTTTAATCATTGTCGCATTTTATGACTGCAAGCCTACGATAAAAAACAGCATATCACACAATAAAATTTGATATTTTAACTTTTTTTTTTTTCAAAGTAAATTAAATCACCAAAATAGTTTAACCGGAAGCACCCAACACAATTATAATTTTTACTGGAACCGAACCCAATTCTAGGCATAAAGTAATTTTTTTTATTTTAGGCGTTTTGTTGTTCAGATGATGGATCACCATGGATAATCCATCTTCTTTGGCTGTTTATTACCTAACAGATACATTAAAAGTGCAGTAAGTATCACTAATATTTAAGGTTTGTTTGTTTGTTTTTGAATTTGCGCAAGGCTACACGAGGACCATCTGGACTAGCCGATCCCAATTTTCAGATGTACCTGTCTCGGTCTTACGACGTAGGGTGTGCTTAACAATGTTGGGGGAGTATTTCTAGTCTACAGCAGTTTATCAGAGAGTCCAACCAGCATCACCTAAAGCTTTTATGCGAACCCTCTATTCCACTGACTGTGAGTCGAGCGCCCTTACAACCTGCTCACGCCGCGCCCATATTTAGGATAAACACGTAATTGTAGGGTTTTTGCTCTTTCCTTTCTGCAGGTCCGGCATGGCCAGGTGTGTTAAAGGCATTCGACTCGTAATCTGAGGGGCGCGAGTTCGAATCCCTGTCACATCAAACGTGCTCGCCCTTTCAGCCGTAGGGGCGTTATAATTATGACGGTCAATCCCACTATTCGTTGGTAAAAGAGTAGCCCAAGGAACTCTAGTCTTGCACTGCTAAATTAGGGACGGCTAGCGCAGATAAAAACAAGCTCTTTTCTTTCTAAAACTGGAGCAAAATGTGTTGACAAGATCAGTTCATCACTACTAGAATGCGAGGATGAACGATATAATAATAACTGTAATTAGAAGAATGTTGTCACCCTATGAGCATATTTAACATCATCAACAACAAGCCATTATATTTGTGATAAAATTAATCAATAAGAGACATCATGTAGAATTTAGTTCGTAATATGTTGCGAGTCCTCAAAATGCAAAGTAGACAAATCACGAAATTATTCCTAGCTGATCTTGTGGTGTCCTGTTGAACTCTCTTTTTTCAGCCCCACTTCTGTGTTTTTCATTAAAATTATCTCTTCCTCCACTGCCAGTTCTGTCTAGAACTCACGAGTTCTTGTTTCTTTTATCAGTCACTATATCCATTGGCATCTCACCTTTAAAACAACTCATGTTTATCTGGCGGAAAGTATCACACAATTCATGGCCCTGTGAGGTTGAAATTATCGAAAGTTTCAATTTCCCCTCGATATAATCGGCACTACAGTATATTCCTGATGATTACCAGGCTCATCAAAGTGCAAAAGATGATAATATCATATATTTGTCAAGCCTTTCATAGTTATCCAGGGATGTATTGCAGCACCTTGTAACTAGCTGTTCAACTTTAGTGTAGTGCTAAATCTCATCATATTTACATCACTTCGATGTTTTAATGCTTTTACCAGCTTCAAAAGTTTCGACGCTAATAATCAAAACATTTTTAATATACATTTTCTTGTTCTCATACGACGAATAAAAGTAAAAGGGAAGGGCATATGAATCAAACTTTAATATTTATTTTACATTATTATATTATTCCAATACGTTTATTGATAAAACTATGCAACAAAATTTTTACTTTTTCTTGTTCCTGGGCAAAAAGTGTTATTTCCCAATTGCTTAAGCCTAAAGGAAATGGAGAAGACCTATTTTTCTCTTCAAAATTTGCTTTTGTGACCCGGGTAACGAAAAGTTCAAATTTATCCATTTTCCAGAACATTCTAGGTAGATTCGGTGCTGAGCTGATAGAGAATTTTCTCGATCTTACAAGAACTGTTGTAGAATGTGAGTAGTTTTTCGAGATTTGCGACTGTAATGTAAATCACTTTCACGTATTAGCCCCCAAATACAGTCTCCCATCATGTTTGCGTTATTCGTTCCTTTAAGAGGCGCCACTCGTTCGGGTTATATGCAATTCCAATTGCCTCGCACAGACCAGATACATTGTGGCAGAAGCAGAGCCCATCTTGATGAGTGAAGAAGCTTGAAAAATGTCGGCGATCCTTCATGTGACTTGCAACTTATGCACTTTCATCTGACAAATCCCACACCTTGAGCCTAGATGTGAAAAGTTTGGCATTCGACTTTGTTAGACCAAGATCTCTGATCAATTCTTTGAGGTCTCTTTGGTTGGGGTATTGTCAGTTTCTCTCACCAGCTGTACCTCTAAAATTGTAATCTGCATCTTCAACGTTTACCTTCTTTTCTGATTTGGTGCTCGCTTCTGAGAATGGTTGATTTTTCTCTGACGGAGTGGGTACAGGGAACTCAGGGCAGTGTGGCACTGGGGCGACGGATGATGGAAGGTGCAGATACATGATTGCAGATGTATTCTTACCAGCCCGACGTTTGGAAAGGTCCACCATGCGGAAGTAGCAATTGCTTGAGTGGTCAGTGGGTTCATGCCAAATTCTTGGAATAGCAAACTTCACGGCTCTCTTTTCCCCTCTCTACCATCCTCCAAAAGAACAAAATAAAGTTGTTATTATGAAGAATAAATTTATTTCATTCACAACTTATGTGTAAGAGGTGCATTTAAAATAGTTTATATGTGATATTTTTCCACACTATTGAGAATTAAAAAATATTTTTAAAAGATATTTAAATTTTGAAAGATATAATGTTTTTATAATGTAAAATCTTACTGTTGAAGCAAACAAATATTGTCCGTTTCACTTTCTAGAGTTTTTTTGCAGTGCTTGCAGGTAAAATGAGGTGCCCAGTGTTTGTCTTTATCCCCGACAGGCATGTCAAAATATATCTTGTAGGCTTCACATATTTTAGCAGATACTGTCACAAAGTATGTTTTTGCTCTTGTCTTGATAAATTAGCCACATACATAGCAGAATGCGTCTGAAGAATGCTTGTACAGACAGGCTTACAGAATAAAGAACTTTCTCATATCAAAAGGTTTTTTCAAGCAGCAAAAGATTAAATCAAAGTAAAAAAGACATACTATTAAATGATTTATTCAAAATTTAACTTACTACATTGTAATTACCTGTAGAAATCACATCAACCATTAGTACTGTTTTCAAGCAACATCCATGAATCTGTAGTATATGGCCAGTTATAATATTTATTTTGTAAAGCTCATTTACATCGGTTATTTTCTTCTTTTTTCACCATAAGTTTTAATTTGTCTTTTACATGTTATGCACTTTTAAGTTATCAAAAAAAGATTTGACAGTTATGCAAGGACGCGAGTATGTACTGGTTTATTAAAAGTGATTTGTGAATAGAAAGTATAAACATAACCACGTGAATTGATTTTTCTGCATGTTTGTTGTTAAGCTCGAAGATATGTCTACCATAGGTGTTGAATTATTAAGTCTTATAAGCCTCCACAAGGAGTCACAGGGGGCCAACCGCTTAAACTTGTAGTTAGTTACAAAGCTACGCAATGAGTTATCTGTGCTTTTGCCCACCACGTGGATCGAAACACAAATACACTTTTGACATGGATACTACGTCAAAGTTCCGACCTTATTTCCTTTCTTGGCAATCTTGTGCATAGTAATGAAAACATTCACTGTAGCTTCTACACTGCTGTGACGGCATCAATCTGTAGATAACAATCTAATTTCTGTTTCTTTAATGAGACTTTATAACCCTTTTCATGACCTCAACAATGCCATAACTAATCAAAGCAAAACTATTCATCACTAACAATGACCTTGTTATAGTATGCAACCTTGCATTTCACACAGTGTTCATGATAACTAGCCTCAGTACTGCTCAGAAATGACTCTTTTACCAAAGAATAATAGTATTAGACAATTACCAACGACCACTACTAACACACTTCCACTCGAGTTGTGTTCCGTAACTTGAACACCGTTTTCCTCCCTAATGTAGTGTTATAGTGTCGGCTTCTTTTCTATCATCATTGACTAAGTTTTGCCTGGTAGTGTCACTTTTTTCATCATTATCTGCAGCTAATTAATCTTATTATCCTAGCATCTGGTTCTCGAACTTATCGTCATCTTCACTTTACTAATTCTCGTTCTCGTCTGAATTCTCACATTTTTCACAGTTTGATTCTTGTTGTTTTTCTAATCTTATTAATTCTTCCTCATAATTTTGATCTCTAATGCTCAATTTATAATCAGCTAACAATTTGCTTTTCAAATTTACACAGCCCATCTAATTTCCAAAATTTCATTAAAGTTAATTTCTCATGTACTGTATATAATACTATACTTAATACCATCACCACCAAGCACAATGTTATAATCACAGAATTAGTTAACTTCCACTTATCTAACCAAATTTTTTCTGCTGTAGCTTGTTTATTTCTTGACATTTATGACTAAAGACTTGGATACATCATGTAATGTGACAGAAACACCATTCGGTATACAAGGCACTTCTACATTTGAAAGTCAATTAAAGTCTCAAATACAAGTAGTGTCTTCAGAAAATTTCAACTGTGTAATATATAAATGTCCTTCAATCTAAAAGACAAAATGGTACCAACTCGAAATGTCAACGTCATAAAGTCAATGAAAAGGTTGCTCAGTGTAAATTATTACTGTTCAGAATGTGATAAAGCATTTGAACCTTTAAATGAGCATAATTGTTCTGAATATCGTAATGTTTCTCACAGTGATGAAGTCTTGAAAGTTAAACCCATGGTTTGTACTGTTTGTAACAGATTTTACAAGTTTGTAGAAAGAATCACACAAGAATGAACAGACATGAATCAAGGAAAAATAAAAAACAACATCTTTATGTGATAATTTTTACCAGCGTAAAAATACTTTTCTCGTCACTGGCACTTTGTTTTTCTTAATTTTGCGCAAAGCTACTCGAGGGCTATCTGCGCTATCCGTCCCTAATTTAGCAGTGTAAGACTAAAGGGAAGGCAGCTTGTCATCACCACCCACCGACAAATATTGAGCTACTCTTTTACCAACGAATATTGGGAATGACCATCACATTATAATGCTCCAACAGTTGAATGAGCAAGTATGTCTGGTGGGATAGAGATTTGAACCCACAACCTCATATTGCAAGTGGCCTAACCACCTGGTGATGTATAACCAATGAAATAAACTTTACAATCTAATCAAACTGTTTACAGCAGCAGAAATGAAACTATTCACTGGAGAAATTCTCCCAGTGAAATTTTTCTTCTCTTACTAGTATTAACCATGTATAATATCATGAACACATAATCTGTCACTAGTTAAAAAAGTGGGCTGTCAACAAGAAATTAAAATTAGAGAAATTTAGGCCATACTATCATGGTTGTAAATTCTGAATTCCAGGTTGGCAAAGGTCACACTAAATATGAAAACTCCTCCAACTAAGGAAACATTCACAAAAATAATTATATGTATGACTAAGTTCAATTACTACTAATAATTATATAATAATTCTTCATTGGTTTGTTATACCTAACAGACTCTAAACTAATACCCCAAGAGTGGCAAAAGTTTGTGTCAAGAATCATTATGATTGTTATTAAAACAAAACACAGACACTTTCATTATTAAAACTAGATTCCTTAAGCAGAACATCAAATCCTCTTTCTCAAGGTGTGCTGAAACAGTACTTTAGATAATATATACATATATAACATATTGGCATGACATAAATAACTTCTCATTTGCAATAGATATTTACAACTGCTACTGGTGTTAGCTGTGACTGATACTCTTATGTAAGTGACGACAAAGAAAAAGTACAATGGCTGACCACAACTAATTGCTTCCCATTTCTTAACTTATTATATTAACAGGACTCATGCTTAACCTCTTTTATGGAGCTAGCCAGGGCCCCAAAACATGCATTTTTGGGGGCCAATCCTATAGTTCATTGTGAAATGTACTCTACAGTGAATGTTATCAGAAAAATCACTAAAAAAAGCAGTAGTTGTCACGTAACTTAAAAAGAAATTAAAGATATCAACATATCAATTAATGTTGCTGTGAACTCTTATTTTATAAAAACAAAACACCAGTCAAACCATTTTATTTCACAGCACTTAGGATTTTTATCTATACAGATAAAAGGCTAGTGTCCTTCTGTCTGCAAAACTTCTCCACAATTTAATTTTGAGTTGGATTAAACTTTGCATAATTCTTTACCATCATTAGGGAAAGTTCCTAACAAAATTTTAGTTGAAATGGCTCTCTAATTAAAAAGTTTAGTTAGTGCATGTGTGTTTTTTTTAAGAAACAAGTCAATAACAGCTTTATATCATTTCAGAATATATCATAAAATAGATCCTTTCAAGAAGCCACAGGGCTACCTAGGTAACACTTTTTATGGGCTCACCTGCATTTGCAGGAGTCTTTGGCTCCTAGGTTTCTGCTAATTTCAAGTCTTCTATTAATTAGAGTGCTATCAGACACACTGAAGGCATCTTTCAGCAGGATGTTACATATAATAACTATTATGTTTCAACTGGTATTTTATTTATGTTAAACAAAGTTTAACAGCATTTGTTGTATTTTAAGCTCCAATGGTATGTAATTTTGGTTCCTTTCTTACCGACATAGCTCCCAATCATGCCTTGACTTGACCTATTTGAAAAAAAACTTATGCTGTGTCTCACCTACCTCAAATATGGTACAGAAATACTTACTCACTTGATAATGGCCACGAGCACTACATATTTATAAATATGGAAGAATATGAATTTCTTTGAAAACATTTAAACATTTTCATATCATAACATCATATGTAGTTTACAACAAGGCATCTTTCACATCCATATATCTACCTGAGTATGAAGTTTATTTATAAGTATGCTGGTTTGGTGTGTTTTGAAAGCCACACCAAGACTTTCTATGCTAACCATCCCTAATTTAGCAGTGTAGGACTAGAGGGAAGGCAGCTAGTCATAACCACCCACTGCCAACTCTTGGGCTACTCTTTTACCAACAATTACGAGTCGAGTGCATTAATCACCTGGCTATGCCGGGTCTATAAGTATACTCCCAAATGCAGTTTATCTTCTTAAATTAATTCATAACATTATAATGAACTTACAGATATATATCATAAAGTTACATGGTGTATGAATACACAGTTTTGTAGGAATAATTGTTTTACTAACTAAAAATTTGCCTATGATCACTCAATACATTATTACACTCCTGATATCCAATCTTCACACTTAAGCCTACCTTTTTTACACTCTGGTTTCCAAATTTTACGAGCAATGAAGGTATTTGAGGTAGTAGGCATGTCACAACATGAATAAAATTGTCCAGCAGCAGTTGAAAAATAGTGAAAAAAACAAGAGCGGAGGTGAAATGTAAACCATCTGGAAGCAAAAAACTCTTAAAAGGAGACAACCAAACAAAATATGTGTCAAACTAAATCAATAAAGGCAGAAGGAGATATGTCCTTTGTGGAAGTGAAATCCCAGAAAATGAAGGGTTGAAGATAAAAACCCAGAAAACAATAGTTATGAACTAAGTGGCAACGAATGGTATGAACAGAGAAGTCTGTCTGAGCTTGAAAAAAAAACACAGTAGAGTGAAACAGAAGGATGAGAGAGAAGAGAAGAAGGATGGAGATCTTCTCTCCAAGTGGCTGAAGACTGAGGCAGGAGGTACTGGAAAGGGGAAAAATGAATAACAGGACAACATAAATGGTACAGGATAAGTCAGTAGCATAGAGAGAGAACTGCAATTACATACAAAATATGTCTGATGAAAAGAAGGTTGAAGCTGCAAGTTACTAGTGGTTTGAATGGTTAGGAACAAGAGCACATAGGATGACACCAAGATCCCAGGTGTGCTCAGGAATCGGGCAAATGTATGTATAGACAAGAAAAGGATCTGACCATGATGAGAGAACAAAAGAGGAAACACTTTGCAGTATCAAGCAGGCAAAATGAAGAAGGTGCCATCCAATAATTGGCAAAGGCGGAGGCAGCAAATTCTATTGAACATCCTGGTAAATGGAAGGGAGGTGTTTGATGGTAGAACTAACGAGTAAAATGGTGAAAGATTGACTAATGTAAAAAGCCACCTCCCACAGGTAAAAGGGCCAGGTGGAATGACGTGCAGATAAGGAAGAGATTAGCAGATGGTAAAGTCTGGCTTAACCAGGTAAAGGATTACCCTAAATCAAATGTAAAGGTGAAAGAACAAGATTCAATGTTGGAATAGAGGTGGTATAAGTAGAAGTAATAGTGTATAATTGGCAGAGTGTTGGATATATAAGACTGATTGATGCATTATTATTTAGTTTATTTTGTGATTTAATATTTAATGATTGTTTAGTTTTTAAGACAGAAGTGTTAAAGATTGATTATTTTAAGTATTAGTTGTGAGAAATTTCATTATGCAACTCTGTACAAGTCAATAATTATTTAACTTTTGAGATATGACTGTGGTAATCCACAAAGTAGTGTGAGTGAATTTATATCAGATTGTATAGTAAGAAATAGAATAGAGAAAATAAAATATTCTTGTCAGTTGGGTTCTAAAGTAATTGAATCAACCTGTATGGATTTTTGACAAGAAAATTTAGAATTTTAGATACAAATGTGATATCCTATTAAGAATTTTTTTACTCATGTTTGACTTGTTTTAATATATCATTTTAGTGGGTTGTGTGCTGTCCATTTAATGTTAAAATTTATCACTAACAAATTATAGGCACCTATTATAGACGAATCCAAGTCCACACTTGCATATCCAAAACCCTGACACAGAGAAGAGGGGTTTGGTTGACAGATAGCAAAGAACCAAGGTCAAACCTGCTAAGGGATACCATACCACCAAGAATAAACAACAAGGAGTGTCTTAGTTAAGGCCATGACCCAAGGTAAAGTCTAGAAAGGAGGTGAGCAACATGGTCAGACCAGGCAGAAGGTAGGAAGAGCCAGGACCAAGGGATGAAGAACAGATAACCTGAAGAGGTTGGTTGGTTGTTTGGCATTTTATGGTGCAAAGTAATTAGGCTATCTGCACCAAACGACTGGTAAAAAAATTAAAAGTAAAGTAATGTTATTAAAATTTGTAAAAAGGAATCAAGGTAAAACAAAACAAAGCTTAATTTTTGAATTAAAAACTTAAATAGCATTAAATCCAATTTTTAAATCTAGTTAATAGCAATTAGAGAGAAAGTAAAGCAATACAAGTTTTAAAAGGCTTTCTGTAGCATAATTTTAATTATTCTAACATGCCAAGATGATTAACAGGTAAGTTCAAACGTCAGTATGAGTCACCTGAAGTTGGCCTCTCCAGTCCTGGTTTCGAACTATTCGATGTAATGGCCATTTTCTAATTTTGTAATGAATTACTTTTACTTTAATTCATAAAAAAGAATCATGTTAAAAATCTAGTTTATGAATTAAAAAACTTAAATAGCATTAAAAAGGCCAATGGCCTTTAAAAAAACATTTGTAAGGAGGACAGTGTCACCATCATCAATGACACTGTCTAATGTTAGGGATAAATCTTGGGACAAAATGTGTTTAAAATGGTGCCATCATAGAGAGTTGTAATGTTAGCATGACAGTAAAATGTTGCCTATTGTGACCTGAGTTTCACACAGACCACACATTTGTGCATTAGTCCCAGACAAAAACAAAACAAAACAATGAGTTAAAAAACTATGACCAATGCATAGTCTAGTTGGGACAACTTCCTCTTTCCCATCCTTAAGGAAACAAGATGGCCAAAATCTAATAGAGGGTTTTATCTGGAAAACTTGTTTTCATATTGCTCATTCCAAGTCAGCTGTCAACTGGCACAGAGTCAAGTCTTGAATACAAGACCACAGTCTAGGTATGAAACAGGCACAGCAGTGATAGCACCAGAGCAGACAGATTTAGCTGCAGTGTCTGCAAGCTCGTTCCCACAAACACCAATGTAACCTGGTACACAGAAGAACTGGATAAAAGTGGATGTTAAAGAGAAATGAGCCTGCAGAGAACTAATTGAGCCAGAATAAATAGTAAAATTCCAGTACTGCTTAGCTTCTATGTGATCCAGGGCAAGAGAAATGGCATACAGTTCATCAGTAAACAGAGCAACTGTAGAGGGGATTCTGTGTGCAACCACTGAACCACAACAAACCATGGCAAAGCCCACAGTCACCTGATTTTGAACCATCTGTATAAATGGGAATGAAGGGGTGGTTCAAAAGCTGTTCAGCAAATAAAAGACATTATTTCCAATCTGTAGTATCCAATTTTCTCAGATGACTTAGAGAATGGTTACATTTTGGGATGGTAATAATCCATGGTGGAATGGTTTAACCCGTGGATACAGGAATTTTATCCAAGGATACACCCAATTCATCCAACTGCGCCGAGATTCGAGAAACAAAAGGAACAATGGCTGATCATCTGTTCTGAAAAAAGCATAGCCCACTGAGGAAGAAAAACACATCCCCAGGTGGGATGCTGTGGTAAGGATTGAAGTTTAGAAGCATACAGTAAAGACAGTTGCAAACAGCAGAGGTGTAGAGGAGGTTCATGAAACTCTGTGTACAAGCTCTGGACTGGAAAAGTGCAGAAAGCTCCAGTGCAAAGCCAAAGTTCCTGATGATGAACGAGGTCCACCATCTACAAGGCCAAGGATCTGAGCAGAGTCACAGACCAGAGACCCATAGTCTAGTTTTGATCAAGTAAGAGCACAATATATCTTTAGCATAGAACATCGATCCACTCCCCAAGTGGTGAAAAAGAAGACACGGAGTATGTTCAGTGCTCTTGTACATTTGACTTTTAGCTGCTTGATGTGTGATATAAAGGTCAGCTTATGGTCAGAGATAAGACCCAAGAACTTTGTCTCAGGGACCGCGGGAGCACAAATTTGCCAACACGATGTTCAGGATCAGGGAGAATACCCCATTGGCAGAAAAAGTGCATGCAAATGGTTTTTTATAAAGAGAGACGTGAAAACCAATTGCTATGGTTCACTTTAGTAAGTAATTGAGGGCAGTCTGTAGCTGCTGCTCAATATACCTCTGGTTCAACAACTGACATCAGATATGGAAGTCGTCGACATCGAAGGAGTTGTTCAGTGATGGCATTAATACTAAAAAGTGTGACACTCAAAACAATACCCTGAGGGGCTCCAAGTTCCTGTATGAAAGAACAGGAAAGTGTCAAACCCACACAAACTTGGAATCGCCTGCCCATTAAAAATTGTTAATAAAAATAGGCAAATGGCCATATAACCCATATAAGTGTAGATCTTGCAAAATGCCATACCTCCACGTAGTATCATAAGCCTTCTCAAGATTTTTCGGTGTATTTCTGTTTTAAATTGTGTATCAGTTCTTGTAATTCTGAGGTTAAGAAATGATATTTGATTTCTTTCTTCCTGTTTACATGTGAAATTAATGTTGGGATGTATAAAGTTAATGTGATTGAAAACATTAAGTGTGTGTTCTATAGATGTGAATCCCGCAACTGTGTCGTCTACATATCTGTACCAGTATAATGATGGATGTAATGCTGTGTTAAGTGCTTGTGTTTCAACTTGTGTCATAAAAATATTAGCTAGAACTGGTGATACTGGGTTGCTCATGCTTAGGCCATTTGTTTGTATATAGTTGTGGTTGTTGAACACGAAGTTTGTCTTCATCGTGGTGAATTCTATGACGGTTGCTAGTTGGTTGCTGGGAATGTCTATAGTTGGGTTAGGGTCTCGGATATAGAGTTCTAAGGCTATCTTGCAGGCTTCAGTGGTTGGAACTTCTGTAAGAGGGATATAACATCGAAACTGGCCATTAAGGCTTTATGATTAAGTTGATTAAGATTAAACTTAAAATTAAAAGTCTTTGATGAATGAGCTGGCTGATGTTACATATTTGGTGAATGCCCATGCTATGTATTTACAAAAATTGTAATTAAACGATTCATATGTGGACATTATTGGTTGTAATGGACAATCTGGTTTATGAGGTTTGGGGATGTTATATATTTGTGGTGTGCGTGAGTCGGTTTTACGTAGGTAGGAATAAAGTTTTTAAAATTGCGTTGGCTTTTTTCATTTTTAGTAGTATTTTGTTTAGTTGTGTTTCGTATGTCTTTGTTGGATTTGTGTGTATTGGTTTAAATTTGTTTGTGTCTGATAGGATGTTCTTCATTTTTGGATGTATTCATTCGTGTTTGTAATGACTATAGCATTTCCTTTATCTGCTTTTATAATTTTTATGTTTTTGTCTAGTTTTAGGTTTTTAATGGAATTAATGTCTCATATATATGGTGCTAGAAGATATGCTGGTTGTAAATTTAATCCAAGATTCGTTCTGGCTTTGACGTTTTACCTGCCGAGCATGTTCATGAGCCTGCTGGAAAGCGATGTGGTTCGAGAGTGTGAGATACCTACAAAAGTTATCCCAGGAAGTTTTTGAGCCTTCTGTGCCATATGGCAGGCAAGATTCCACCACGGACGAGGATATCATGGAAACATGTCCAGGACTTAGGAATACATTGAACAGCTGCCTATATGATACAGTCAGTTACTTCTGCCACCCAGTCAGCTGTCGATGGCAGGATCAAGTTCCATGAGAGCAGTGAAAGATAACCAGTGGGCTTGATCCAGCTTCCACCAGGCATGATGGTCAGGTGGCACAGACCACAGCCAGTCTCTCTCAAAATGATAGGAAAATTATCACTATTTCATGGGTTGCTGTCAACCCTCCATCAAAAGTGGGAAAATAGTGAAGGAGAGCAGACTGAAACCAATAGCAGTAAAAGACTGACTAGGTGCATCAAAATAAGCATAAGAACAAATACTGAAAAGGTGTGTTAAGTGGCAAAGACAGGGTGGGCACATGCTGATCGACCAACATGCCTTTGTCCGTCACACGACCTGTCATTTCTGTACAAAGAAAAATGCCAAAGGTATCTGTATCAGCAGGTTTCAGAAATGTTTCCTGAAAGGAAAAACAAAGGATGGTGAGAATTAATCAGTGCTTTGATGTCATCCAGATTAGAAGGTAAATCTTGACAGTTCCACTGTGTCAAAATGGCCATTTTTATTTATCTATTGGCAAACTGGGTGGAGAGCCCTTCTATTTTTGACCACATATTTTTCTTTATTTTCTTCGACCTCCATAGATCCTGCCCTGGGTCATTTGGACAGATCTCTGTCGTTGGAAGGAGATTCCAGTGACCGAGGGCATGAACAAATAAGTGTTTTGTATTTCATGGCCGAAGAAGAAGATGTACCCGAGAAAATGCCAATACTTTGAACCAAAGGAAGTGAATCTGGGGGTTTGCTGGAATAAATGGTAGAGACAGAGGTGGGTGTTGATGATGATTCATTAACTTTCTTAACCATGGAGGTCAAAAGACTTTTCATATAGTTTCAAAATAATTCTTTAGGAGGCACAGAGAGATCTGGCTGCACTTCCACTGTAGTAGTGGAACTAAGTGCAGCATCATACATCCGAGATGAAGTGGTGGACAGTAACTTTCAAGAGTGAGTAATGTTTTGAATCGTTTTCAAATGCTGTATCTTTTTTCTTCCAACCACTTACGGCAAGAACAAAAGCAGGATGGGTGAGACCCATTACAATTAATGCAATGAGGGTCTGTTTCACACTCATATGCATCGTGGTCCTTGCCACTGCAATGAGCACACGTCAAAAAACCTCAACATATTGTCTTCGAGTGACCGAAATGTTGACATTGGAAACATCTGAGAGGGTTTGCAATATACGGCCATACCTTGCAATTAAGATAACTTGCCTCGATGGTGGCAGGTGAACGTGGTGATGTAAATGTTAAAATTAGGATATTGGTCAGCATCATAATTCCATCTTTGTGAGTGGATATACACCTGACTGCAGAAACTCCTTGGGTGGAGAAACCAGGAAAAACCTCTGACTCAGGGATGTTCTTCAAATTCCTCTCAACAATAACTCCTTGTTACAAATTCAAAGCAGCATGGGGAGTACCCTCAATATGTATATTCCCAATTGCTTTTGAATGCAAGAGGAGTTTACTGTGTTTGGCAGTGAATGTCTCCACCAATATGTCACCATAGCAAAATTTTCTGACAGACTTAGGAGAGCCAGCACGTCCCTCTAGTGCCTTCTGAATAAGAAAGGGAGATATTTGCCCTAAAGGTTTGTCTCAAAGAGAATGTAATATAGGAAAATGAGGTACAACAGGTGTTACAGATTTTGAAGATTGCTGCTCAGAATTTTCTAGATGTGGTTGTTTACCTATGGACTGTTTTTGTCACTATTTTATTTAGATTTTTATTTGGGGGATCCATAATAAAGAATGAATATTTCGGTGCCAACTAAACCACCCACAATCTAGCCCTACAGGGAAATGCACTACACTGCCAAACAAGGACACTGCAGCAATGCCAGGGTTTCGTGAGCACTATATCCAAACACCAGAATCAGATACAATGCCAACAACACCCGCTGAGAACATCCAACACTAGTACTTGTTTGACCTAAGCCCAAGTGGACCAGCCAATTAACCCTTATGGGGCCATCCCAAGGCTGCCTATCTACAGGAATTCAAGGCGAAAGTGGTGTGTTAGGGTTGCAACACCAGGATCTTCTCCTCTCCTTCATGAGCCGCCTCTCACAGCAAACATGTGGGTGGATGTTTAGATCCCAGAGGAGGTAAAACGAAAAAACAGAACCTTCTCTGGGAGGTCCCCTCACCACGTACAGGAATCCACACTTAGGGGTAATCTGAAGAGAAGAATCATGAATGTGAGAGGATAAACCATAATAACCACTAGAAATGCCTTTTTCTGATTACGACAGAGCCACAATTCAAAGAGATAGGACATGCACTTTTCACCATTGCCTTTAAAGTTTAAAAATCGTAAATTTACAATTTATGTAGTCTCTACTCATCAGTTATATACTAATACTTTCATTTTAAAATGTTGTCCAAATCTACTCATATAATACTGCAAACACAGTTAAAATGAACAATTATTAATTTTGTGGTTAACTAACTAATTTTTGTATTAACACTCACAGACTGGCATTAGGCTTAGCCGCTACGGTAAATTCAAGCTACAGTACATTACTACAAGTACATGGTGGCCCGTAACTCCCTACCCATCCATATGTTATGTTATATTCAATTACGCATGTATTATAAACTTGTTTCTTTCTTTTCAGAGAAATATGGCCAATGTAAGCCCATTTACACTTGAAGTGCGTATTGTAACAAGTACGTGGGTACATGAGCGCAAGACTACTGGTGACACCACACAGATACACTGGATACATAAGATATATGGATGGGTAGGGATTTACGGGCCACCCTGTACAAATATTGCACTGGTTACAATTTACATTGTAAATTGTTCAGAATTCCAATGCCTATGTATACGACAATAAAATTGTTTTAATTCGATAATTATTTTCTTCTGATAAACTTTCTCTCCAGGCTCTTTTGTTTTTTTCTTTGAGGGCATCAGTTCACTAAAATAAAACTGTAAAAATGTTACCACATCTGATTTTTCAGACCCAACGTATTGAATACAATACAGTGGTACCTCGGTTCTCGAACTTAATCCATTCCAGAAGGCTGTTCGAAAACCGAATCAATTTTTACGATAAGAAATACTGTAAATTAAATTAATCCGTTACAGACTTCCAAAAATTACGCATTATTAAGCATTTTAAGTAAAAATATTGCTTATTTATACCTGTATAATAATACTTACATGCATAAAGTCAACCACAAAAACTATAAACACAATAGAAAAACAATAAATGAAAATTTAACTGCACTTTACCTGTGCTGAGGAGAGCTGATAGCGCAAGTGAAAAGTGGTGAGGAACGTGGAGAGTAGGAGGGTTATTATTGTTTGGAAGGGGAGTCACCTTCCATAAAAACGTCAGGTAACTCTCCTTTTGGGGTTCTTTCTCTTTTCTGTCTCTTTGCACCGCTACAACCTTCTTGAGACTCACTGGACCTACTTGTCACTAAAAACTTGTCTAATAAAGCTTGTTTCCGTCTAGGACCCTCCCCATGTCTCACCACATTATGTATGCCACTTCTCTGCCTAAATTTTTCAACCCCCCCTACTAGCCTTAAAGGCATCACTTGTATCAGCACTCGTTCCAGGGGTGTTTTTCAGGAGGTCAGCATGCAACTGTTTTTTGTTTACCCAAATCAACAACAGTTTTTCTACCTCTTCCATTGTTTGTGATCTTTGTTTCGTAAGCACTGTGTCTCATTTTGCAACATCAACTCCTTTGATGACCTCTTTATTTTTCAGTATGGTGCAGACTGTAGACTTCGCCATACCAAACTATGTAGCAAGGTCAGACACGCGAACACCACTCTCATACTTCGCTATGAAATATTTTTTCACCTCTATTGTGACTCTAACAACTTTTCTTTTTGGCTTGCTGCTTTCATTATCCTTTTTTAACCCCATAGTGGCTTATTTAATCAGAATATTTAGAAAAGCAACAAAAAACAAACAAAAAGAAAAACAAGAACATTCACAGCAGATTTTAGCGGAGGTGTGGACTGAGCTTGAACCGAAAATAGTCGAAGGGTCATCAGTCGGGTTATTTTGGGGCTTCGGGCCGCGACAGCTTGGTTTGGGAACCGAGTTTATGTTCGAAAACCGAGACATTTTTTTCTCAAACAATATGTTCAAAAACCGAATTGTTCGAGAAGGGAGTAGTTCGAGAACCGAGGTACCACTGTACTTCGTTTGCAAATTGTCAGTGACCTGGGTAGTTAGCTACATGTGCTATCAAACGACCTCTACAGTTTCGAACAAAATGCCAAGCGAATTTGCAAGAAAGTTCTCGTCACATTAAGAAAATAAAAAAGAAAACGTACAGTCATGTGAAAAAGTTAGGGCACCCTATGAAAGCCTTTGTAATTTTGTAACATTTTTGGATATATAGATATTTAAGCTCAATTTTAACAATACTGAGAGTTTATAGAAATATAACTAAACAATTAACACTGAAGAAAAGACTTTTCAAGATCTTCTGTAAATATAATTCTACAAAAATGCATATTCTAACTAAGGGTTGAGAACCTAAATGAACAAGCCAACATTTACTATTATGGGGTATATATAGCTGTACCGTATGACTTAATGAGTCTCACAAGTCATAAATGATCAAGTCTGATTGTAATGACAGATTCATTGCTCGTAACTTTAACCCTCTGTCCCTAGAAATATTTCTTGAGATGTCTCTGAACCAAGTAGTTTAGAAATAGTAGATATTTTATTTTTACCTAAAAACATTGGATGAATTTTTATTGTTGTAGAAGTTAGTGTTTAAGAGATGTTTTCTTGTTGGAAAGACAAATAGAAAGTTCACTAACATAAGTTTTAGTATTAAATGATAAAGATAAAAAACAAACATGCAAATCAGGTACATATTGTAATGATATAAGGAAAACACTAGATAAAAAAATAATTAAAAAATCAAAATATAGGAGTTTCAGAGTGTTTACAAGAGGATAACTTATTATTTAATTTTGAAAGTATAATAAAGAGAACAGACTACTAAGATTCATTATTGTACTGATAAACTGGAATCACTGAAACAGCTCACTTACCATTTCAAACAATGCAATAGTACTCTTCCATTAGATGGTTGGTGTTTAACCTTCCAGTCCTCTTTACCTCAAGATTGATATCTGCAATGCTAAACATTTAGCTCTTCAAAGTAGTGCATCTTTTTTCTTGATCATTTAGTGTGAACAAAGAAAGCAGGCTCATATCAAGAATTTCAACTTACGTTCTTTGTCCAGTAAATAATGTCACCCCGTGACCTTTGTTAACTGACAGCATTGGTCATCAGACACTTTCAATAATTATCATACGTGGTCAACCTGGAATATTTTAGTTGTAACTCATTTAACCTGGATTCTATATTGATTGACTGATTGATTTAGTGTTTTATGGCACAAAGCAGCTAGGCTATCTGCGCCAAACGTCCGGTAAAAAGGTAAAAATAAAGTAAATGTAGTAAAATATATAAAAGGAAATGAAGGTAAAACAAAACATTATTGAAAACAGAAAAAGCATAAAACCAATGTTGACACCTGGTCTACAATGTTGAGAGAGAAAGCAGAGTAAGAGAAGTTGTAAAGTACTTACTCTAGCAAAATGGTAATGATCATAACCCGCCAGGAAGACTAACAGGTAAGTTCAAGAACCACCGTCAGTCGCCTGAAGTTGGCCTTTCCAGTCCTGGTTCCGGGTTATGTGTCATAGCAGCCATTATCAAAATGTAAAAGAATAGAAGTTTTAAAAGACACATAGAAAAACCAGTAGCCAAATGTCCAGTAAAAAGGTAAAAGTCAAGTAAATGGAGTAAAATTTGTAAAAGTAAATGAAGGTAAAAACAAAACAGCAATTCAAACAAAAGATGGCGTAAAAACTAACGTTGACATCTAGTCTACAAAGTTGTAAAGGACTACCTGTAGCAGAATGGTAATGATCATAACCCGCCAGGAAGACTACCAGGTAAGTATAAGAACCACCGTCAGTCACCTGAAGTTGTGTCTTTCCAGTCCTGTTTCCGGGTTATGTGTCATTATGGCCAGTACTAAAAGATAAAGAAATAAAAGTGTTAAATGACATGCAGCAAAAGTGTAATAACAACTACAAACTTGTAAAGGACTTCCTGTAGCAGAATAGTAATGATCATAACCCGCCAGAAAGACTTACAGGTAAGTATAAGAATCACCGTCAGTCACCTGAAGTTGGTCTTTCCAGTCCTGGTTCCGGGTCATGTGTCATTATGGCAAGTAGTAAAAGTGTGAAATGACATGCACCAAAAGTGTAATAACAACTCGCCAGGACGACTAACGAGTAGCTCAAACGGATAGTTTAAACAGCAGCGTTAGTCACCTTTCCAGTCCTGGTATCGAGTTATTTAATGTTCTAGCCATTTTCCAATGTCAAATTGAACAAGAGAATAAAACTGTTAAAAAGGAACCACAATTAAAAATGTGTAATGAATAAATATGCAACACTTAAATGAGATTAAAAAGATTAATGGCCATTAAAAAACTAAAAACTTTATCAAGGTGGACAGTGTCACCATCACCAATAACACTGTCCAATGTTACAGATAAACCCTGGGAAAAAAAGATGTTTAAAATATTGCCGTCGTTGAGAATTGTAACGATGGCAAGAAAGTAAAATGTGGCTGATAGTGATTTGAGTGTTACACAGACAACACACTGGTGCATCAGTTCCAGATAAAAGAAAACGATGAGTTAAAAAACTGTGACTAATGCGTAGTCTAGTTAGAACAACTTCCTCCTTCCGAACTTTACGGAAGCTAGATGGCCAAAGTCCAATATAGGGTTTTATTTGAAAAAAGCTTGTTGTCGCGTTGCTCACTCCAAGTGGACTGCCAGCTGGCACGGAGCCGAGCCTTGAAGACAAGACCATAGTCCATGTACGGAATAGGCACAGTGTTGATAGTGCCGGAGCAGATAGATTTACCTGCCGTGTCTGCAAGCTCGTTCCCGCGAATACCAACATGACCTGGTATCCAGAAAAACTGGATAGAAGTAGATATTAATGAGAAATGGGCCAGTCGGTTTTGAATATCAGCAAGAACAGGGTGTGAGCCAACGTGTAGCGATTCCAGGGCCAGCATAGAACTAAGCGAGTCAGTATAAATAGTGCAGTTAGAGTACTGCTCAGCTTCAATATGATCCAGGGCAAGAGATATGGCATACAGTTCAGCAGTGAACACAGAAGCTGTAGAGGGGATTCTGCGCGCAACTACCGAACCGCAGCAAACCATAGCAGAGCCCACTGAATTACCTGATTTGGAACCATCTGTATAAATGGGAACAGAATGAGTGTTCGTAAGATGTTCTTTAAATAAAAGACGGTACTTCCAATCTGGAGTATCTGCCTTTTTTAGAAGACTGAAAGAAAGGTCACATTTGGGGGCTGTAATAAGCCATGGTGGGATGGGCCGACCTGTGGAATCTGCAATGTTATCCAAGGACAGATCCAATTCATCCAATAGCACCCGGATACGAAGGCCAAATGGAGCAATGACAGATCGTCTGTTCTGAAAAAGTACGGCCCACCGAGGAAGGAAAACACATCCCCAGGTGGGATGTTTTGTTAAGGAACGAAAATTCGAAGAATATTGTAAAGATAGTTGCAAACGGCGAAGGTGCAGAGAAGGTTCATGAGATTCAACGTATAAGCTTTGAACTGGAGAGGTACGGAAAGCCCCAGTGCAGAGTCGAAGTCCTTGGTGATGAAAGGGGTCCAGCATCTTTAAGGCCGAGCTCCCCAACTGGTAGAAGAGAGGACACAGAGGATGTTCAGTGCTCTTATGCATTTGACCTGAAGCTGCTTTAAGTGTGGTATAAAGGTCAGCTTACGGTCAAAGATAAGCCCCAAGAACTTAGTCTCTGGGACCACTGGCAGTGAAACTTCGCCGATATGAAGTTCAGGATCAGGGTGAATACCCCGTTAACGGAAAAAGTGCATGCATACGGTTTTAGAGAGAGAGAAATTAAAGCCGTTCGCCATAGTCCACTTCAGTACACGATTGAGGGCAGTTTGTAGTTGCCGCTCAATATATCTCATGTTCGACGACTGACATGAGATGTGAAAGTCGTCGACATACAGCCCATTTGCAATAGTGAGAGGAAGTTGTCCAGTGATGGCATTTATCTTTATACTGAAAAGTGTGACACTCAAAACACAGCCTTGAGGGACTCCAAGTTCCTGTACAAAAGAACGGGAAAGTGTCGAACCCACACAAACTTGGAATCTCCTGTCCATTAAAACATTTTTAATAAACATGGGTAAATGGCCACGTAACCCATATGTATGGAGGTCTCGCAAAACGCCATACCTCCATGTTGTGTTGTAAGCCATCTCAATGTCAAAGAATATTGATACAAGATGTTGGCGTTTGAGAAAGGCTTCTCTGATAGATATTTCAAGACGAATTAGGTGGTCTGTGGTGGAGTGCTTTCGTCGTAACCCACACTGGGTAGGCGAGAGGAGGTTGTTTGATTCGAGGAACCAAACAAGACGAGCATTAACCATCCTTTCTAAGGTCTTACAGAGACAGCTCGTCAAAGCAATTGGACGGCAGTTTGAAGGAATCTTGGGATCTTTCCCTGGCTTAGAGAAAGGTAAAATAATAGCCTGGCGCCAGACATCAGGAAAAACATTCTCCTGCCAGATCCAGTTAAAGACAATCAGAAGGACATCAAGAGAAGCAGGAGATAGATAGTGCAGCATGTCATAATGAACATCATCAGGTCCAACAGATGTACTGGAAGACCGATGAAGAGCCATTTTCAGTTCCACCAGTGTAAAGGGACAATTATAGTCAAAGAAACAGTCAGCTCGAAAGGAAAGAGGTGAACGCTCTGCACGAGTCTTGATGGCCAAGAAGGTGGAGGAACAAGCAGAAGTGCCAGATACCCGGCAAAAGCTTTCACCTAGAGTATCAGCGATGCTCCGGACATCAGCCACCTCCTGACCATCAGAGAGTAAGATCGAGAGGGGGACAGAATGGTAGTGCCCATTAACCTTTCGAATCCTGTCCCATATGATCTTGGAACTGGTGGTAGACGATATGCTAGTTGTGAACTTAATCCAAGATTCCTTCTGGCTTTGACGTCGTACCCACCTAGCATGTGCACGGGCCCGTTGGAAAGCGACACGGTTTGAAAGTGTGGAATATCTACGAAAAGTATCCCATGCCCGTTTTTGAGCTTTCCGTGCTAAGTGGCAAGCAGGATTCCACCACGGACGAGGATATCGTGGAAAACGTGTCGAGGTTTTAGGAATACACTGAGCAGCTGCTCGGATAATACAGCCAGTTACTGCTGCCACACAGTCGTCTATTGATGGCTGAGTTACGATGGCAGGATCAAGTTCTGCGAGAGCAGTGAAAGTGGACCAGTCTGCCTGATCCAGCTTCCACCGGGGCACGCGGGTAGGGTGGCATCGACTACGGCCAGTCTCTCTTAAAAGGATAGGAAAATGATCACTGCCTAGTGGATTACTGTCAACCCTCCATGAAAAATGGGAGAATAATGAAGGGAGGTCACCCAAAGGCTGCCCGTCTACAGGAATTCAAGGCCAAAGTGGTATGTTAGGGTTGGACCCCTCAACCACCAGGATCCTCTCCTCCCCTTCACGGGTCGCCACGCACGGCAAACACGTGGGTGGATGATTAGATCCCAGAGAAGGTAACCAGACAGAACAGAACCGTCCCTGAGAGGTCCCCTCACCACGTACAGGAATCCACACCGAAGGGTGGATTCTATATACAGTACTAAAACATACCTAGGAGTGGAAGAGAACAAAGGATAAAACAACTAAAATAAGGCAAAGATAATAAATTTCTGGACCTCATGTTGCATTCAAGACGTTGTAAAAATTAAGTTAGTATGATCTAGGCATAATTGTTAGTGTTCCTAAGGTCTTCTAGACAATATATTTTAGTTACTCATAAGGAAAACAGGATTATAGGTTGCATGCAGGAATATGCTGAGTAAAGAAGAGTAACAGGCAATCTTATGAAAGCTTATAATATTATCTGGGGGAATTGATAGGATAAAAGCTTCTAATTTCTTTGTGATTATTATTATATAGACAATAGGATGAGTGGACACATGTTTAAGAACTGAAAACGAGAGGCTAGTCTCTCGTTGAGATAATTCTATTTTTCTAACATGATGACTAACTTATGAAATGAATTGCCATTAGCAGTAGTGGAGGCCATAAATAAAGTTGAGAGATCTTAACCTATCCTTAAAATCCTTTTCTGTCTCTAGAATCATCCTAGTAGCTCTCCTCTGAACTCTTACCTTTAATTTAATATCATTTCTTAGATAAGACAAAATCTGTATACAATTTTCCACAGGAACCTTAATTAATGATGTGTATAGACAGAAAATTTCCTCTTTTGACTTGCAGTCAAACTAACTAACCTATACTTTTCAGGACAACCTTTAATATCCCATTTAAAATTAGAATAACTTATGCATACCTTCTAAACAGTCCTGCTTCCTCTAACCCAAAACTATTTTTATCTTGATTTGCCCTCTAAGCATTGCTAAAATTTTGTTTGCTAATAGTACACTAGTCTGTTATATCCTTTTATTTGTGTCATTTCAGAACATGTGCATATCATGTGATTACTCACAACCAATTATACTGTACCACCTATACTAGAGCAGGTAGTTCCACTACTAATATAGCACAATCTTCACTTCCGTAATTGGCATTACATTGTATGGATGTGTATTTACATTGCTCCGTGTGCTTGCTTTTTTGTTTGGCATTACAGTGTATAGATGCGTATGTACTTTGCTCATGTGCTTGCTTTTTGTTATGACTTAAAATGTGTGTTTTCAACTTGTAGTAACTCATGGGACTCAAATACTTTTTTGGATTCCCATTGACTGGACCCTCTCATCCTCCTGTGGGGCTCAGATATGAAGTCTTTAATCCAGTCATAAGTTTGATGTGGTAAGGCTGTATTCCTCCTTGTAGTTCCTGATATCTTGTTTGTCTCATCTGGTTGTTCCCACTCAAGCTTCACTGGTTCAACTTTCCCATGCCCGTTCTTCCTCTCCTTGTTTCTTAACCACATTTTCCCCATTCTTCCAGGGATCAGCAGTATAGGTGCTGAGATATATATATTACAGAATAGGTGTGGGGAAAATTGCAACATATCTCAACTGTTTGGCATATCTTTACAATGGATTTTTAAATGGGTTCTGTCAAAGGGTCTCTGTCTTCAGTCTCTACTCCTATCCTCTCCAGTTTCCTTCCTTTTTTCAGGATCATGCCTCATCCAGTTGTCTGATCATAATGGTTTGGAACCTCTTACAGAAAGGAGCTATCAAACAGGTAATGCCCACTCATCCAAGATTTTACTTTTGTCTGTTTCTGTCCCTAAAAGATGGGAAATTGGAAGCCCACCATAAATCGAGACACCCCAGTTCACCATAGAGCCCTGGGTGTTTTTTCCTGGGACCCTGGATGACCAAGTTTGATGAGACAGATGCCTATTTTCATATTCCCATACTTTCAGGATCATGTTGTTTTCTTCAGTTTACCCATATGGAATTTGTCTTTCATTTCTGTAGACTGCTATTTGATCTGCCTTTCAGCTTGTTATGTGTTTTGTCGAGTGGTTCACTTGTTTGTTTCTTGTCTTCAGTTGCTGGGTTTTTTGGACTCCTCATTACATAAACAACTTGCTCAGGCTCAGTCAGTCTCTCACCCATAATTAATTCTTTGAGAAGCTACCTGTGTGGGATTTATAATCAAGTTAAAGAAGCCCCTTCTAATCCCTTTATTCATTTAGTGGTTCTTTATAATTCCCATTTAAGTTGGGCCTAGCCTTCTCCAGTTTGGCTCAGGTATATGGAACAGGCAGTCACAAAGACAGTACACTCACCTTCTCTTACTGCATGAGATGTTCTATCTCTTTTGGGGACCTGAACTTCCTTGTAAGCTCTCATTCCCTTGGGTTAGGTTCACATGCGTTCCCTTCAGTGGATGCATATCAACCAGTGGAACCTCTCCCACAATCCCTTGAATCATCTGTCTCCCTCCTTCATTAGATCAGGGCTGACCTTGCATGGTGGGGTTTTCATTCCTCTGTCTTGTCCTGATGCTCACCTGTCCACAGATGCATTCTTGGTAAGTTAAGAAGCTTCCTTCAAGTTCAAAAATATTTTAGGGCAGAAGTCACTCATGGAAACTACATTCCATATCAACCTCCTCAAATCTTTGGCTGTTTTTTGGGTTATGTCTAATTTCCTCTTGCTTTTCCAAAGGTGACTGGTGCTGCCTCATTCTACATTTCCATTGTTGTTGGCCATATCACCAAACAAGGAGAAGCCAATTCCTGGTTTCTGTGCTTTCAAACACTTGATCTCCTGTAGTGGGTCCATGATTACAATTTAACCATTTTAACATGTCATGTTTCCAGAATTATGAATCTGATTATTGATTGCTTGTCTCATCCTAAGTTTTACCTGTAAAGTGATTCATTCATCCTTAAGTATTTAGCGTATGTGTTTTTGCTTAGGAATGCCACATATAGATGCATCTGCCACTCATTGTAATGCCACACTACCTTCTGGTCGATCTCCTTTTCCACACCTTTCAGCTCTCTGGATGAATGTGTTCAGATGAAATTGGGGGGCTTTATTTATATGCTTATCCTTCTCTCAGACTAGTTTCTTGGGTCACTTTCATTGTTCAGATCAGTTCTTGCTGTTTTGCTGTTTATTGCTTTAAATTTGTGGCTCTCTCTGCTCTGGTCCATACTGGAACAGCAGCCCTGTCCTTACTTTTGTATAGGTTGCTCCTCCTACAACCACAATTAGACATATTTCATCCAAGCATCACCAAATTCCATATTCACGCATAGATTCTGCATTCTTCCTCACCTACTTACCCATACCATTTGGTCTTCTTCATTGTTTTTTGTACCAGAGATGTTGACTTACCTTCAGATGGTGGTACTGTCACTGTGGCTTCTGTCCTTCTGTTCCTCATCCTTCCAAATTGTTTACTTGATTGTTTGAATATAGTTTCTCCATATCAATGGTTGCTAGTTATTAGGCTGTTCTGTCAAATATTTCATTTATTCTAGTTCTGTGAGGCTTTCAACTCCTTGATTATTTCCTTCCTCTTCTGTTCTTTTCAACTTGTTTGTCCTCCATGTCCTTTTCTTCTTCCAGATTGTGATCTTAGTCTTGTTATTAATGTCCTGTCTGGTTCTCCCTTTGAACCCATTGTTATGTGTTCCTTGTACTGTCTTTTCTTTTAGACTTATTTTCTTCTCCTCTTGGCTTGTGATTATTTTTTTCAATGTTTATGCCATTAATGTTTCCCATACCCTTCACCATTCCTCTTATGTTATCCTTTATCTGTATTTATGTGCTGCTACCTATGAAGGTTATTTTGCTTTTTATTTCATTTCCTTACCATTTATTTTCCACAGGTACACACATTTGGATCTGGATTGTCTTCTCTGTCTTATGTGTTCCTTGCATTATGTGTCTTGTGCTGTCTCCTTTTGTGGCTCCTGTTCCTGCCTATTTATTATGTTGCTGGTTGCATGGTGTTTCATTGCACCAAATCAGTCACTTAACTATGTCCTTAGCTGCTTGAATTTGTCAACCATCAGAGGAGATCATTCAAACAGGTGTGGGGTCGGCTTCCAATACATGCATAGCACACATTCTCCATGACTTGGCTATGTCTTTCTTGTTCACATATCACCTTCCTCCTGTAGCAATTCTCCAGACATCTGTTTTCCCTTGACTGGAGTAAGTTGACCTGTTATTATCTTTTTCAGTTAATATACATCATATCTCAGGATCCCACCTAGTGTTGGATGTTTCCTGATCTGATATGGTTAATATTAAGTCTTTGTACTAAATATATATATTTATAAGTGCTCAGTGTAGATATGTAGTATTTCTGCAATACCACTGGATGCCTTCCCATTGGTATGTGTGTTTACATGTATATATCAAACTTTTATTGTCAATTTATTTTATATAAAACACCATCACTCATGGACTTCATGACTAAAGCAGATAGGGATTTTTGCTTATAAGTACTCAATCAGCAAGGAAAAGACTGTCATCATTATAATTACTGAATAAGGAATAATATACTGTTCTGGATTCAAGGCACTTCCCCAAAATGTTTTATCTAGGCTGACTGCACTTGTTGATCATAATATACATGCTTTTGCAAGGAGCTTCCACTGGACTTTTCTGCCCAGTTGGACTGCAGTTTACTTACTCAGAAGAATTCCAAAGTGCTTTCCCTGTATGTTTTTGTCCAAGTGGGACACACATGGACTAATTCCATATATCTTAGGTGCTTTCCCCAGGGTTTTGCCTGGGTAGACCTCACTTGTGATTTCTGTATCTTATGCAAGGACCTTCCATTGGTTGTTTTGTGCCTAGGCAGATCACACTTGGCACAATCTCATATATCTCAAGGTGCTTCCCTCCAGATGTATTTTGCCTGGGTAGGCATCACTTAGTCATAATGTTATATATCCAAGCAACTTCCACTAGATGTTTCTGTCCAGTTGGACTGTATTTGGCTTACTCAACAGAATACCAAAGTGCTTCCACTGTATGTTTCTGTCCAAGTAAACTATGAGGATTAATCCTATATATCTTAGACACTTCCCCTGGGTTTTGCCTGGAGAGATCTCGCATGTTGATCACTGTACCTTATACAAGGCACTTCCTCTAGTTGATTTCTGCCCAGATAGACCGTACTTCGCATAATCTGATGTACCTTAAGGTGCTTCCCCTCCCCGTAGATGTTTTTACCCTGGATGGACTGCACTTGGCTTATTCATATACAAATTACAGTCCTTTAGCTCTAGCCACTTATTCTTATATCACATTATCTGGTACTTGACTATAACTAATTATTGCTGTATCACATGCTCTGTCTCACTACATATGTAGATGAATACTGTAGTCTCTGCTAACAACTGACTGATCCCATATTATCAGGATGCAGACAACCAAATAGTTTTGTGCCATAAAACGTGAAACCCACATACCAATCAAAATTATCAGAAAATATTTATCTTACTACTTATTTAATGATCAAAATATTGATATACTGAAAATATTAAACTAAAATAAATTAGTTTCCAACTATTACGTTTTGATCATTTCAATTATATGATCAAATCTTTACATGATATGTGCAGACAGATGATTCTACATTACCTAAAAGCATCTAAGACAGACAGCTATCACTAAAGCACACTGAAGTTTAAACTTGTCTCATACTTCAGCTCCCATTTCGCAGTTTTAGAGCAAACGTTTGGATCAAAGTTTGTCTTTTATCTTCAGTTTACCTTGATAATGTCATCAGAAAACTTGAACAACCGCATAAGAAAAACATCTTGATACACACTGTTAAAGTATTTCTTGTTGTTTGTGTGTATTTTTATTTTTGTTTTGTTAAGGGAGGAAGTTCATTCATTTGAAGTTAAGAACAAAGCTACACAATTAGCTGCAGGTATATCACAATCCCACTGGGAAACACACTTTAGCTAAAATACCCCGAGCTGATGTCAAATTGTGCTGAAAGGATGCACCAGTTATCGACTATATCGATATATCATTTGATTCAGCTTTGACACTAGTTCTTCAACATGCCAGTCACTTCTGTGTGGACGAGACAGTATTTTTTTGTTTAGAATTAAGCACAAAGCAACACAATGGGCTATCTGTGCTCTGCCCACCACGGGTATCGAAACTCAGTTTTTAGTGTGGAAGTCCGCAGACATACCACTCTTCCACTGGGGGCAACGAGACAGTATAAACTATCTATATTTCACCAGTAAGAAAGGGTGGCTGAAAGTTATTAAAAAATTAAGATTGATGCACTCGAAAAATTTGCAGAGGAAAGCAGTTCATCTTCCATTACTGACGAGTTAGTATGTCAAGCACTGTCTATAATGACAATGTGAAAATGTCTGAAACTGATCTATTAGAAGATAGAACAAAGATGTTCCTAACAGACAACACAACACTTTTAAGGCTTCTCACCCAGCACAGGATGTCTTTATGTAACATCACTAAAGAGTTTCTCTTGCTACATTAATCAACGGAAGTATACATTTTACCAAACTATCAATTTCTCTTCTCGATGACAATGGATGTTCACTTACCTCCCATTAGGGCTAGCACAGCTCTCTCACCACAGAAGATGAACTAATCAGTTTTGTGTGGTTGTAACAAGGGCTACAATCAACACTGTTATTGTGCCAATAATTAACTACCTAGCTACCTTGTGTACACAGGATCTCTGAAGAAATGTTCTAGAACATCTCGCTCAGTGTGAAGAAACCAACACTTCTGAATCAGATGAATAAATTATAAAACTCAACTTTATCTTATTTTCACGAACATTTCTAGTGACACAGTTCCTTCTGTTGTTTTTATACTGAAACTGAGTTTAATTCATATTTTTGTTGTCTATTTTATTTGTATGTTTAATAGTTTGTACCAAAATACAATTTATCATTAAACCATTGGGCAAAGATCCATAAATGTTGACACGTGCATGATCTTGGAAACCTATTAATTATCTATAAATGGACAAAACTGCAGTTGCTATTCTTATGTAGTGTTCTGCACGTGTCAAGGTATGTTTGGTAATATCACTTATTGAAGTTAATGTGTATAACTCGGTTCATGTATTCTACACTTTATATCAGTCTGAATTATTTAAGGACAAAAGTATTCAATTGCTATTCATTCCTGTTCTGTTAATGTTCCACCTACCAAGTGGAATATACGTAAATCATATATCAGTTATTTGAGGTTGTACATAAACCTGGATACATTTTGTCAACTTAACTAATGTTATTTTGAATCATTTGTGAACGAGTAAGGGTTTGCAATTGTTTCTTAACCTTGTATGTTCATTATTTTATATTGAACTTGTTGTCTTCATAAACATTATTTGTTTGAAGCCATATATACACCTTGATTCTTTTAATGCCTCGGATGGATAATACAGTAGTGTATCATATGCATGCTCATGTTTCTCGGAATAAAATACCCCACCACCTGCTCATATGTTTGTAAAGCACTTCCAGTAACTACCCAGCAAAAATACTACGTATTTACCAGTTGCAAAAGCTTTTAAATTTAAAAAAGTATGTTTATGTAACTTAATAATATAAGTCAAAATTGTTTGCTTTATTTTTAAGTAGTATAAAATAAACACGATTTGTTACAGGATTCTAATGTCCCTCGTGATTCACCGAGATCTTAATACACCAGTTAAGTTTCTCCTTTATCTTAACTACTTCTATAGCTTCCCCAATGCACCAATTCTTTAAATTGTTTTTATTTTACCATTTTCCAATCTTAATTCAGTCCAACCTTTTTTAAAAACAAATAGTTTGACTTTAGTTTCTCAAATTCGATTATTTTATTACTGTGATTTTATCTTAATCTTTTTCAGTCTTCGAATTCTGCAGTATTCTCTGTTTCTGTTTCCAAAATTTAGTTCACTTTAAATGTTTATAGTTCCCAAGTTTATGTTGAAAATAGTGTACTGAGTAAGAGAGAGAAAATGATACTTTTCTATAGACCTTTATGAAGAAAAATAATTAGACTTAAGAGCTATAGGGCAAAAAACTGGACATTTTTGAGCCAAATCTAACACATAGTACCACGGTAACTACCCACACTATCCCGTTACTATGTGTGCAAAGTTTTAGGTTTTCTTCTCTAATACACATTGCAGTGTATGCAGTTACATACACAACTCGTCATAATGTTAATGACTAACTCAATGTTACCAAATTATCCAGCTCAGACAGTTCTTCTTTCAGTTTGGCTCTTAAAACGTGTAAACAGATACGAGTGAAGCAAGCCTATTTAGTTGAGGGTACACATTCGAGATAAACAACAGCCTTTTTCAGTTAAGGTGAGTTAGGGAGCAGGTATGAATACGTAGAAGAAAGAGAGAGGAAGGGAAAGAGTACAAATGAAAGGCTCCACGAAGTTTTGAAATCATTTTAACACATAATTGATCGTGGATAGAAATATTAGAAGTCGTCACACAGAGAAGAAATTTAAATAATAGATATCTAGGTTTCACACTACCAAAAATCCGCCTTTTTCAATTTGAGACCAGTTGTTGTTCAGTTTGCTGGCTATATTGGTCATTTTGACCTCTGAGGCTGTGGACAGGTAGGCATTGTTATTTACCATACAAAGCTCTGTGACTCTGTTCACATAAAGCAACAGATGAAATCATAGTAAACAAGACCCTAACCGTCAGAAACTCACTTCGATTTAGATTTATTACTAAATCATTGTTGCATCTGATAGATACCGCACCCTGCGATTTTTTCTCAGCTGTTTAAAGTTTTGAAATTATAAACAGTAGGTTTGCCACTTTTTGTTTTTTCTGTTTTGTAGGAGAAAAACAAACCGCATATCTTAATATGTTTAATTCAACTGCATTTTTATTTTTCTATTGGAATAACAGCTGTTCGATCTTAACTGAGGAACCAACACATTACGTAGACTTTCCTATTTCTGTTGTGGTGTTAGAGTCGCCTTCTAGAGGTAAATTAAAACAACATATTTTTATCGTTGTTTTTCATGTATCGGTTCAAGTTCCAAGTTCACTGTGTCGGTATTTGGGTATTGATGTTGTTAAATACCCAGGAGGGTCAGGTACATTTGACCTCTTCCTCCCTCCCGAACGATTATAGCGTCTGTCTTTAGGGTTTTTTTTTATGCTTTGGGCCAGAGTAAAAGTATAACATCATACCCAGGCCCATTTCAGGGCTCAGTCCATGCATGGACGAACAAGAAGTTTTTTTGGTTTTTTTTATTTAATTTTTTCCATATATATATTTTTTTGTATTTTCATATATATATGTTTTTTTTGTATTTTTCTCCTTTTTCTCGATTGAGAGAATGCTACTACTACTTGTAGTAACACATACACACACACACAAAAGAAAGTAATAATAATTATTATTATTCAATACTTGAATAATAATTCAAAAAGAGAATAATAATAATGATTAATAAAGAAAATAATAATTATAATAATAAAAAGAAACAAGGACTAAGTGTCTAGTGCATAGTGGCCAGCTTGTGTTACATTTCTTAAATATATGTTAAAGGGGGAGAGGTATTTAGGACCATTTACATCATGTACGTGATATCTGTCGAGATCACACATTAAGTCATTTTTATGCCAATTCTTATTGAAATATTTTAGAGAATTATGCAAGAGTCTTTCAGATATTGTATCTATGTTTGCATACTTGTGCATGAATGTGGTTGAGGTGCTACGTGGTACTTTATATGCTGAAGTTAGTACTGAATTTTGTATACGTTGAAGTTTCTGTACATGTGTGGGTGCTATGTTAATCCAGGCAGGTGATGCATATTCTATTGTTGGTCTAATGTACGTTTTGTAGATTTTAAGTATGTTGTCTGGTGATGTTCCTTGGATTTTACCTGAAAGACTTCTTACATAGTTTGCTCTTTTCCAAATTCGTATCAGTATATTTTTAATATGTGGTAACCACGTTAATTTTGAATCATAGGTTAGACCTAGAAATTTAGCAGATGTAGCAGTCAGTAAAAGTGATCCATTCATATAGAGTTTTGGTGGATCTTTTTTTCAGCTTATTCAGTCTGCTGAATAATATGACTTGGGTTTTTGGAATATTGATTTTGATTCTGTATTTCTGGCAGTATTCTTCGATGTTATTTAGGACTGGTTGTAGGTTCGTTGCTGCTATTGACGGAGTGGGGGCACTTTTCCAGACTGCTACATCGTCAGCAAACTGTGATGCATAACCTAAATTTAGGTCCGACAGAGGCATAATACTCACGTACATGATAAATAATATAGGGCTAACAACCCCTCCCTGCGGGACTCCTGCTTCTGGTGAAAAGGACCCTGAGTGGGCCCCATTTACATTGACTTTACACATTCTGTTTTTCAGAAAGTTGGACAGCCAGCGAATAGTTTCCTGGGGTAATGCCATTTCAAGTAATCTATGTCGTAAGCCATTATGCCACACTGTGTCAAATGCTTTCTCAATGTCGAGAAAGCAAGCTACAGTGCATTCTTTTTTGTTGAAGCTGTCGGTAATTGATTCTGTAAGTCGAATCAGGTGGTCTGTAGGTTGGCGGTTTTTTCGAAATCCGTTTTGAATTTCCGGTAATTTTGAATTTTCTTCTAAGTAAACTGACAGACGATTACTAATTATCCTCTCTAATACTTTGCCAATACAACTGGTTAAGCTAATCGGGCGGTAGTTGTTTGGTTTATTCGCTGGCTTTCCTTCTTTCTGGAACATTAATATTATTGCTTCCTTCCAAGAAACGGGGATATATCCAGCTGATAGTGAGAGATTAAATAACGCTGTTAGGTGTTCATATAATCTCTAAGTGCCTTGTTTTAGGAGGATAGCTTGAATACCATCTTCTCCAGGGGCTTTGTTTTTTGTGTTGTTAATAGCAGTTACGACTTCTGTTACAGTGATATGTTTTATCAGTTGATGAGTGCTCCAGTCTTTTGTTTTTTCTTGGTGTGTAATAGTGTTGACTGGAAATTTAGGTGTAAAAATGCTTCTGTTTTGATCAATAAAGTTTGTGACTGTGTTATAAAAGTATCTGTTCATGTCTGGTTCATGATGTGTCTTGAACGTGTTTTCTAGGTGTTTTTTAAATATCTCGGCTTTTTCTGTGTTAGTGTATGCTGTTTCTCCATCCAGTTCCAGTGGTGGATATACTGTGTTTGTATCGGTTCAAACGATTGGTTTACTTTATTTCGAATTTCGCGCAAAGCTTCTTGAGGGCTGTCTGCGTCCCTAATTTAGAAGTGATATACCAGAAGAGTAACGACTTAACATCACCCATCGCCAACCCTAGGTTAGTCTTTTACCAAACATGCTCGATCGTTTATTCGTGGAAGCGTTATAGTGTGAAGGTCAATCCCACTCTTCGTTGGTAAAAGAGTAGCCCTAGAGTTGGCGGTGGGTGGTGATGATTAGCTGCCTTCCCTCTAGTCTTACACTGCAAAATTAGGGACGGCTAGCGCATATAGCCCTCGTGTAGCTTTGCACGAAATTAAACAGAACTAGCAAACTAACGTAAAACAACTCAATAACAGCGATAGCGAACACACAAACTGGTTCACACTATCCACGTGACATTCTTTTATCTAATTATGCTGTTGAAACAACTCTAATCACTTCACAATGTCTCGTACTTGTAATCTAGCTTCAAATGAAAAAGAAAACTTAGAACTCTAGGTATTCTTGGCCTAAGTTATAAACCTTTTGATGCCAACGCTATCTTTAGGTCTCGCAACTCCCACTACCGAACATTTAAAACTACAAAATTAAAAATACTGTAGAGAACAATTATTTATTTTCTTACACCTACACTAGATAGCTCGAAGTGGCTTTGTTCTAAATCCAACAAACAAATACATTTTTTCACACCTTTATACTCTATAAAATAATGTACAGTTTAAAACATTCTAGCTTATACTGAATAACAAACCATACTACAGCCAGCTACAATTTGCGGTTCAGGCACTACTAGTTCTCATTATTACAAAATATACACAACTTATAATTCCGAGCTTATAATTAAACAATATTTTCCTTAACATTAAATGAAAGATATCTACTAACGTTCAAACTTGCTGTTCTCAACTGTTATTTTTCAAACATTTCATAATGTTCATTATTTTCGACCTTTACTTGCAGCCATTTATTGTGAACAACACGTGAACCAACGTTGTTAACCTGGAATACAGACACGTGTGAATACGACCAGTAAACCCAAAACTTGATGTTTGGAACAAGAATACAGGCACATGTGAAAACTATCAGTAAAACCAAAACTTGATTTTTGAGCTAGAATACAGACACGTGTGAACACTACCAATAAAATATAAGCATGACATTTTGAGCTAAAAGACAGTAAAACCAAAAACGTTATGGATAAGGTTATGAAAGTTAACTGGTTCTGTTATGTAAGTTAGATTGTAATTTCAGTTTCACAAATAATACGAAACATGTTGGTCAAGCTATCAGTTGAACATACAAACCATGAACATCTCAGAATTGTAGTTTCCAGTTACACAGCTTCAGATATAATCTGAACGAAAGAATATAAATTCGAGGGTTTAAGACACTCATATCAGACTATGGATGAAATAAGCATAGTTGAATACACATATCTCAAAAACAATAAATTATTTCATCCTATATTGAATAAAGTAAATTATTAATATGTAACTCATAACACACAAACAGTTATTTACGGAATGAAAATCCAGTAACTACAGAACCTTTCGAAAATGATAGATTGGAAATGCCGGGTTTCAACCTCGGTGCATCTCACATGTTAAGCGAGTGCTTTTTTATTACTTTCATTCAAGATGAAAGATAAAAACCAATACATATGTAAATATATACAGAAATACGTACATACAGACATGTGACATTTTCAAAAATATTTTCATATTACAGAAAACTTTTCACTTTCATATTAAAAATAAACTACTTTGCTATATGGTAATTTGATTTGTATTTTACATTCTTGTAATTCTGCCACACCTGTATCCACATACCAGTGGATAAACATTTGTACTTTGTCTTTGAACTTGAACCTCAAAATATATTTTATTCTTAAGTTTCGCTATATAATATACAGAAAGATTAAGCGGAGTTTTACCATTTTTTTGTTATTTTCCTCGACGTAAACGTAACATACTTGAATAATGAGATGGCATAAAACATCATCGGTTGTAGTGAATTTTCTTTATTGTAATATCCAGATATTATTGTTAATTTAAATTGTTTAATACTAACAGGCTTCTTTGTGATTAATTCAAAATGAGTCTTAACGTAATTCTAAAGAGACATTGTTTCTTCACATTCCATATAAAGATGTTCAATTGTTTCACTAAATTTGCTACAAAGACAACAACTGTCATAATCTACTAAATTCATATTTTGTGGTTTCGTATTAGTTATCAATGATTTATATAAAAGTAAATAACATATATCACCCTTTACGTTTTCTTTATACTCTGAATAAATCACCGTTGTGGAGCCTCGATAACATTGAACAGTAAATCCCAACTAAGTTTAACTCTGTTATTAGTTAGTTAATTTTGACAATATTTATAAATATTTTTTACGGAGATATTGGCAGCATCAATCAACTTATTATTAACTTGAACATAAATTGTATGTGGTAACACTCCCAAACCATATTCGACTGAATAGGTAAACTTCTCAACTGCCTCTCTCCAGCTCTGAGGAATAGCATTCCATTATGTTTGAAAATATCTTTCAAAGCTATTAATTGTGATATTTGTCAAAAATGGAAAATTTTCCAGTAAACACTTAATCAATATAGCTTTTTTTTTTAAATCCTAGCATTACTTCGTAACACAAATCCTTAATACACACAATATCACTTTCATTCATTAGTTCACTGTACAAGTAATTACCGTCAAGTTTTAATGTGTGGATCTAAAAATATTGGTTATTTCATAATACTTTGTAGACTATCTGGAAATATAGAACCTGGTTTACCTGTGTCAGACCAATCCAACAATAATTCTTTATAAAACAATGGCACACCTTTCATATATTTTGATTGAATATATATGACATTTAAAAACTATCCAATCTAATTTTAGATATCCATAAAAATTTAGGCAATACTGCATTAGATTTGGTAGTGTTCAGATAATTACATATATATTTAATTCACAATGCTTGTATCTTCAATTTAACATCATGTAAGTTCAAGTCACCATTAGCAACACTGGATATATATGTTCATAAGTAATTAAATTAATACCATCGTGTCATAATAAACGTAATATTGATGTTTTGAATCTCTCTATATATATTTGTCAGACATAGATATAACGGTCAGGACGTACCATACAATAATAATGAATTAATTATTAATACCTTACCTTTGAAAGATAATTTCCTACTTAACCAGCTATTGATAACTTTTCGTACTTTATTTAAACACTTATTCAAATTAAGTTCAACCATGTCGATTTCATCGTTACAGTATAATTCCTTACACTACAAAACGTTTCTTTGAAATTGAGAACCCTGACGCCTCAGCTGGACGTCTATTTTTAAAGTAACCAAACCATAAAACTTTAGGTTTGTCCCAGTTGACTTTCGATCCTGAAGCGTTTTCATAACTTCCGAAAATTTGTCGTACACATATTAAAAAATTAACATCATTTACCGTAGTTGTGGTGCCATCCACATGCCGATTGTGAAGACAGGCAACTTTATTTGTTATAGGTATTCCTTGTACAAGTTTATGATACAATAAATTGTACTGAAGCGGTTCTGTTATTAAAATGTAGAACAGGGCTAACAAGGCACATCCCTGACGTACTCCTCTACCTTTTGGTATTAGTGATGTGAGAAAACCATTGAATTTAATACGACTAAATATTTCAAAATAACATATTAAAACCCATTTAATAAAATATTTGCTTAATCCATAAGTGTGTAAAACTTTAAATAAATATTTACGATTAACTCGATCAAATACTTTGGAATGGTCAATCTTCAACAGAATTCCTGGTTCTTTCTGATCCTGATCATAATAAATGGCATCTCTTAAAACAATAGCTCAATCTAAAATTTATCTGTTCTTTACTCCACCAGATTGATGAGGTGAAACTAAGTCATCCACGACTTTTGACAAACGTTTTGCTAATATTTTACTGACACTCTTGTAATCAGCATTCAAAACGTTATTGGACGACCTTTTTTTTCGACATTGACAATTTCCATTTTTAGGGCATAAAACTATTAGCCCTTATTTCATACTTTCTGGTAGAATACCAGTTCTGTGGATTTCCGATATAAGTAGACGAAATTCTTTAATAAATCTTGGCATAAACATGTGATAGAATTTTACTGTTAGCTTATCACTCCCAGGAGACGTGCCTGTCTTCAGGGCACTTAGTGTTTCCTGTATATCCATAACAGTGATAGGACATTCCAACATTTACCCAAGTTATTTAGTTTAGTGGATGACACACATATAAAATTATCCATATCCTAGTCTCACAATTAGTCAGTCTTGTATAAATTTGCATAATATTCTGTATTATAGTCCTCATCTACTAAACCATTTATATATGTATTTTTCCTGTCTTTGGTGTTCAACCCTGAAAAAGTATTTGGAACTCTTTTCATCTTCTTTGCTCTTAAGAAAGCACCTGCTGTTTTCTCATATTCAATTATTTATATTTTTTTCTTCTAAGACCTTAATTCTTACAATGTTTCTGATACGTTTGGCCTTCACTAGACAAATATCATTTGTTAACCTTTTTTTTTGTAGAAATGTTTTTTTCGGATAGAATATCCTTTTAAATATACAATAAATTTGTGTTTTAGTTTATCGTACCATTCTATCATCGCAATATATTTATTGATAAGCTTCACTTCAATATCAGTAATACGATTTATCGTCCTAAGATACTTCTCGGTGGGCTCAGCAGGTACTCTGATGTGGCTTTGTTATAAACACACTCGATGCTCCTCGGTGGGCTCAGCAGGTAGTCTGATGTGGCTTTGTTATACACACACTCGATAATCCTCAGTGGACTCAGCAGGTAATCTGATGTGGCTTTGTTATACACACACTCAATATTCCTCAGTGGACTCAGCAGGTAATCTGATGTGGCTTTGTTATACACACATTCGATATTCCTCGGTTGACTCAGCAGATAGTCTGATGTGGCTTTGTTATACACACACTCGATATTCCTCGGTGGGCTCAGCAGATAGTCTGATGTGGCTTTGTTATACACACACTCGACACTCCTCGGTGAACTCAGCAGATAGTCTGATGTGGCTTTGTTATACACACACTCGATATTCCTCGGTTGGCTCAGCAGATAGTCTGATGTGGCTTTGTTATACACACACTCGATACTCCTCGGTTGGCTCAGCAGATAGTCTGATGTGGCTTTGTTATACACACACTCGATACTCCTCGGTTGACTCAGCAGATAGTCTGATGTGGCTTTGTTATACACACACCCGATATTCCTCGGTTGACTCAGCAGATAGTCTGATGTGGCTTTGTTATACACACACTCGATATTCCTCATCTCGTAATATCGAATTATCGAGAATCCAAATTCCAGGTAACCGAAGAAAATCAAGGTTACATGTTACTGCCCTCCATGGTCTGTAAATGTGCATACAGTGATATAACAAGATTTCACATTATTTATGTTGTTATTGGAAAGTAAAATTTTATCTATCCTCGAATATTTTTATCTTGATAGATTCTTTTCCATGTATATTGCTTCTCCGTGGGATGGAATTTTCTCGTGGAATCTGTCAAACTAATGCGAGATATATCGTTATTATAAGTCGGAGAATTCTTATGTAAATGGGTTTCCAAAACGTAATTGAAATCCCCCAGCAAGAGTATTATATTGTTTTTAGGTGGTTTTGTGAGCAATTCTTGAAAAAAATAGGTATCGCGTATGGGAAGCATCCGGGCTGTAAATGTTCCATACGAATACTGTTACATTCTGTATTACGTAGTCTATACAAAACATATGACCATTCTTATTCTCATCATATATATTACTAATTGTAATAGCCATACTTTTTCGAACTAATATAGATACCCCATTTCTATCATCAACACAAAAATAATTAAATATATACTAACATTCCATATGTTCTTAAGCTTTGGAATATCATAACTGTTTCAATATGTTTCTTATACACATAAGGTGTCATATCGCATAGAGATAAACCAATGTTTCAACCTATTTATGGTACACTTAACTTTACCTCCACAAATATTTAATGTTCCAATGCGAACCATTATATATCGATGGAGGGCATTATTACTATGTATAATTAACTAACTTCTTCTTCAGAGATATCTTACCCTTGATGATTTTCTTTTTTTCATTCGTGTACTCGTTTCGTCGGTAGAATCAAAGTCCTATTTGATGTTTTTGTATCTTCCTCGTTCTTACCATTATCCGATGATTCAGACTGAACTATCATATCCGTCGTATGGTTTCAAACACTGCCCATATATGTTGTCATTTCACTTCTCGCTTCAGAAGCCAGTACAGTATCTGTTACATTATCTTCGGCTTCATCCATTAATTTTTCCTTACTTCCTGCAAATGAAGGAAATACCTCCATCTCTTCTAAAGTGGTGTCCTGTACAATAGATAGATCACCATTCTGTTTCTTTATATCACTACTCTCATTCAACGTTTTGATTTCAATTTCCTTTACGATTTATTCTATCATTGTCATTGTTAATAATATTCGCGTTCTCTATAAGTCCGTCTTCTTTTATTCCAACTAGTTCCAGGTCACGGCCTTCCACATGCGAAACACTACCGTCTGACTTTGTACACTTTGAACAAGGGTGTTTAGGATTTTGTGCGTTACAATAATTATTACAACGTCTGTTGTAATAATAATAATTATTATTATGACAGCTGTAGCACTGAAACTCAGGAAAATCACCAAAAAGATGATTTATTCTGATAAACGTAAATTCCATACTTTGTGTAAGTCGTTATGTTTAATGTTGTAATAACCAACACGGCTTAATGGATCAATTAATATTACCACATAAGGTAATGACGATTCGTCTGATGGAAACACTACACGAAATATTCCAGTTGCTGTGTACATCTTAGTTTTCTTCCAGTGTATTCTTTTACTGATTCTATTTTGTCTAAATTGGTGTCCAAATTCTTCAGTTTTTTTTAACTATCTGGTCATCGTCAGTATATGGTAGTACATTGAATATGGACACTGTCACCACTTTATTCACCATTCCGTTCGTTGGTAATAATGTTTCTCCACATTTAATACCCATATCCATGCATATCTGTGCATACGATAGTTCTTTAAATGTAATTTCATATCGCTCAGGCCTGAACACTGCCGATTCTATACAACCAACTCCATATAAATGGAGTTGCCGGGCATGGCAAGGTGGTTACGGCGCTCCACTCGTAGTCTGAAAGTCGCGGGTTCGAGTCCCCGTCGCACCAAACATGCTCGCCCTTTCAGCCGCGGGGGCGTTATAATGTGACGGTCAATCCCACTATTCGTTGGTAAAAGAGTAGCCCAAGAAGGGGCTGTAGGTGGTGATGACTAGCTGCCTTCCCTTTAGTCTTACACTGCTAAATTAGGGACGGCTAGCGCAGATTGCCCTCGTGTAGCTTTTCGCGAAATTCAAAACCAAACCAAACCATATCAATGCTCCACTGTATCAGCAACTTGTTCAAAATGCATTCCTTCTGTACGAACTAACACCGTTTTGTGCATCAAGTCTAACAAGTTTAACTGAATATTCTTATTTGCATCTGACAGCGTACTAACTGAATCCCCTTGAGTGGAATAAAACTACTAGTGATGAGGTCAAATAATATAAGAGGCGTTATGTTTTCTATGCTGGTTATCCATTTAAACTCTAAAAACATATATAATCAGTTGGCAAATTTTAAACGTTATCATTTTTATATGAAAATACATTATAAATGCAAGAAATATCGTATTTATTCAGTTAAAAAGTTTAAGATATTAAAATAAGATATCGTTATGCTTAAAAAATTATACACTTTTCTATTATTAATAGAAACATGTAATTCTTATATATTTATTTTTTGTGATGATTGTGCAGCATCCTTTGTTGTTTCTTCAATGGGAATAAAAAAGCCCGATGTGAATGGAAAGTTCTGAAAAACCGTGTCTTTGGGTCTTTTTGCCTTTACAAAGCGAGAAGAAAAACCACCTGGAGCTGAAAAGATTATCCCTAATGAATTAGATATTTATTATGCTATTTAAATGATCCCTAAACGTGAGAAAAAGGCCCCGACATAGAAATAAGAGAGAAACGTATATGCTGTTAAAGCAAAAACAAAGAGAATTAACCAATCAGCAGACGGTAAGCAAAAAAACAAAACAAAACAGCACGAGAAGTAATGACGTAAAGAACGCAAGAATGGCGGAAAAACATGAGCAAGATTGCTTCAGGTTATGATAAAGATACATCAAAGAAACATGTTACAATATTTGCAAGTGATGAAAAATCTGAAGGGGCATTAATATCTGATTCATGGTTCGTGAACGTTTAAACTTTATCTTATTTACAGCACCAAGTATCTTTCAGCACAGGTATGTATCCATTAATATCAATATTGTGCTCTTAATATTAAACTTTCACTTGTTATAAGTTTATTCATATGTACATATATATTACAAGTACTTTTTCTTTATTTTGTCATTGAATATTAAAATTAAACATGATTGACTGAAGCTAGTGATTGGACTTCGAGCCTTTAGAAAGGGACAACAAGCATTAGTTGAATTTAGAGTCAGAAAAAAACCAATAAAGATTGAAAGTGTACACTTGAATGTCTAATTTTCCTTGACAAACCTTGTAAGTTCTTAGAAAGTTTTTTTTTCTGTTACTATAGTATATGATTGAAAACACAACTTCATCGAACAGTTTTAGTACATATTTTTATGTTTATGTTGAAAACTACTCTGAAATACTGTAGTAATATATGACTTTATTCTGGTACTCTAATAATTACTTTGTAAAATGTTACCCTTCCCATTTGAACATGAATATACTGCAGGTGTCAACTCCACTAAAATTGACATGAGAACAAATGGTTCGTGTTTCGATGGGCAGACAGGTTATAACTTAATGATATCAGAAGAAAATTTTACGTTATTTACTTGTTTATCCAAAGTTAATTACCGATGTAGTACACTTATTGTGTTATATTGATTAATATGATATTTTTACCTGTTGTTACAATAAGTGTAAAGAACTGAGCAACACAATTTAGTGAAATCATTCATTGTGTACTTTAAAGCTACTCAGGAATCTCGGTAGTAATCAGGAGAACTAACTGTAATATGGGGCTCGGTGTGATTTAATGACTAGCATGTTATATTTTGGACCAGAGGGTCTATGCTTGGCATCTGATGCTGCAACAAAATGAAAACCAAACAACTTATTATACTTAAAACTAAAACCAAACAACTTATTACACTTCGCAGTTAAAAGCTATGAGTGTCTTATGATCGTGACTGTTTTTGTTTGTTTTTAATTTCGCGCAAAACTACACGAGGGCTATCTGCGCTAGCCTTCCATAATTTAGCAATATAAGATTAGAGGGAGGGCAGCCAGTCATCACCACCTACCGCTAACTCTTGTGCCAACAAATAGTGGATTGACCACACATTATAACGCCCCCAAGGCTGAAAGGGCAAACATATTTGGTGGGACGGGGATTCGAGCCCACGACCCTCAGATTAGAGTCGAGCGCCTTAACAACCTAGTTAGGCCGGGCACACTTGGAGTAACCCAACTAACAGTGGAGGAAGCTATATACTGACTATCTGCTTTCCCTCTTGGGAAATGTCAATTTTAGCGTAACGTAAATTAAATACTAATTCCTCCAATTTAATCTTGATTGAAATTTATGTTTGACTCTTGAGCTACTCATATTTGATTGTCATTCTTATAGCATGCCCACGGCGACAAAGTGCAAGGCGATATTTTGTTTAGTAGTAACTGGTCATGGGCAAAAACCTACAGTCCCATAGTCTGAGTCACTGGTAATGGCTGTTCTCTTCCTTTTTTGTGACCTTAAAACTTGCAGTTCGTTTAGAGAAGTGAGGAATAGGCCGCAAATGCTTTCGTTAATTAGGTCCGTATTCTTCGGATTCGGTGGGTAAACCAGACGTTTTTCGGCATGATTGTCACTCTTTTTTATAGATGACACAGAGGTTGGTGTCTTCGAACAGGCCCACCAAGTTGGCCTCACTGGCTACTTGAAAAGCTATGGTGGTGAAGCTCTGGAATCGCAGGTCAGTCTTGAAGTCCTGAGCTATTTTTCTCACTAGTTTGTTGAACGGTAGTTTGCGGATGAGCTGCTCAATGGACTTCTGGTAAAGGCAGATAACATGGAAAAGGTTTATTTTCATCACCTGCAGCTGGAGCACTCTTTCTATCAGATTTAATAGCTAGTTATTTATTGATACTTTTACCCCTGGGCTGTCTTGCAGTTTGTATTATTCAGTATGACGAGTCTGTAAGGAAGCGAGATAATCCATATCGGGTACTAAGAACTGTGAGATTCATTGCTTGTTTTTAATTTTGCGAGGATTATCTGTGCTAGCAGTCTCTAATTTTAAAGTGATAGACTAGAGGGAAAACAACTAGTCAATACCAGTCACCGCCAACATTTGAGCTATTCGTAACAAACAGAATGTTAGATTATAACGCCCTTATGACCGAAAGGGCGACAATGTTCTTATTTTGTTTGAGAAGTGGTGCTACTAACCATGCTTCGTTCTTTCAGCTATGTTTGCGTTATAACAGTAACAGCTAATCCCACTATTTCTTTAAGAAAAATTGTTCAGACTGTAAATGGTGTGGACTTATTGCTTTTTCATTGGTTTCTGGTTCAAAATTATGGTCGGTTAAGCCTGAATCACTGGGTACCTTCGACATGGCAATTTATCGTATTCTGCGCATACTATATTGCTAAATTGGACAAAGAAACATGTAAACGTGTATTGTGTTAATAATAATTTCATTCCTACCGTATACAATATTTTATAATTGAGTTAAACAATCAACTCCTCTAACCGCTACAAACTTCACATGAACAACAACTTCGTCGTATTACTGTTACTGCCAATAGACTGTGATATTAATTCTTGCGTTTTTAGGGCCTTGCATAGACTGTGAATCAGTGCATTCGACTCGTAATCTGCGAATCGCGGGTTTGGATCCACATCACCGAAGACGATTACCCTTTTAGCCATAGTAGCTTTTTAAACTGACGGCAAATCCCACAATTCTTTTGTAAACAAGCAGCCCCAAACGCTGTCAGCGAACAATGTTGACTAGCTCCATTCCCAGTGATATATCACTGCTATATTAGGTACGTCTAGAACAGATAGCTCTCGACTATCTTTGCACGAACCAATCAAACAAAATCCTATATTTTTGAGTGAATTGCATGAGTCTAAAGTCGTGTAAGATTTCAGTAATTAAAATATATACTCTCAGTTTCATTGTAATAACCAAATTTACAGCAATTTAAAGCCCAGTCTCAAATTCTCAGCTACAACTTATCAGAGTGATGTTTTTTGTTGAATGAAATAATCGACAGGTTCAAGAAAGACATAAAGACGTGTGAAAACAGTGAATGTCAGAACCTTGCCGAATATCATGAATTTATGGAAAGTGATAGTACTAGCAACTTGTGTAGCTTGATTATTTTGTTCCTTGTGATGAAATATTATTATGAAATTTATGTGTATAAAGAAGGGAGCACACAAAGAAATTAAATCAGCCTTCAAAAACATAGCTGTAAAGTGTAATCTAAAAAAAATGCACAAGTATGCAAACTCTCTTTGTCAATCTGAAGATGACCTAAGAAGTTAGAAACGTTGTCCTCTACTTTATTTTAATAAAAGTTTTAATACCCATACTAGCCGTATAGAAATACATTGTTACTTCAAGTGTTTTTCGTCATCACGAAGTACATTCTAATTTTTTGTATTTCATTGGAGCTGTTATCGAGACACAATTTTGATAATCATGATTCGTTTGTTTACGATTTGGCGAAAAGCTAAACGAGGGCTATCTACGCTAAGAGTTCTTAATTTAGTAGTGACAGACAAAAAGGTAGGCAGTTAGGCAACACTACCCATCACCAACTCATAATGGGATGATTCGTCACATGATTATTCACACACACACGAATGAGAGGGCGATCATATTTTATGATTGGATTCGATCACGCAGTTGACAGGTAGCGAAACTAGTGCACTAAACATCAGGCAGTAGCACGGTCAAATTGTAGCGAGTAGAGGAACTGATTACCTAACTACCAAACTCTCATTCGAAATTATGCTTCTTTCCTCAAACAGATAATTAAAGTAAAATAATACATAAGGCGCTGAACAACTAAATGTAAATAAAAAAGTATCGTCCCTTGCTGGTACAGCAGTATGTCTACGGATTTACAACGCTCAAATCAGTGGTTCGATTTCCCTCCGTGGACTCAGTAGATAGTCCGATGAGGCTCTTGCTATAAGAAAACACCCACTCACCTCAAAAAGTATTGTTTTACAGGCTTTATATTCTGACAGATATTTCCTCTATTTGTTGGCTAATAGTTGCTGGTGTGTAAAGTTTACTAGCTGTATTTACTCTTACTATTGATGACGAGAAACCCATTTGAAATAAAAATGTATCTCAGATATCTCCGTTAATGTCCAGTGTTCCTAGGTCATCTTCAGGTTAAGAATAAAGTTAAGGTCGAAACTTTGTTCTCGACTTGTCAATAAAAGTGTTAATACCCATACCAGCCCTTCTGAGATACATTCCTCTTGCTCTATCACTTCACTTACGCAGATAACTCTCAAGTAGTTTTTCGCGAAATTCAACAAAGTTATTTGGACGTCACTCTACTAACCAAGAACACACTTCAAAGACGAAGAGAGGTACCTATGAGGATATTTATTAAATTAAACATTTATAGAAATATAAAAGAACGTTTCAAAAACTGAAATGTCACAGTATCAAAAAATACATTAACGAAAGAATTCATTCATAGTAACTTACACTGACACTAGTTTGTTAAATAATTTATGCTCAAGTTTTTGGGTGTTATTCTTCTCAATTTATTGGTAGTTTAACTGAAAAATGAACAAGTTGAAATGCTAGGTGCAAAAGTACCTTAACAGCAAATAAAGAGCAAGAAGTGTAATGTCGGAACACGTAATTAACTTGGATTCGAATCTCCGTCACATGAAACATGCGAGCATTTTCAGAGGTGAGGGAGTTATAATGTCGTGTGCAATCCCACTATTCACTGAGTTGGTATTTATTTAATTTTTAACCATTATTTTTTATTTTGTCGTATAGATTTGTCAGATTAAGTACAATCCTTTCCAGTGGGATGTCTGCGATTTGCCCACGGCGGGAATACAGTTCAGAATAGTTCTTTTTGTAATGAAGTCCAGCTATCATTGCATACTTTGAAGAATACTTCTAAAACGTGTTAATACTAAATAGTATTAGTAAAATTAAACAAAAGTGTAATTAACAGCAATAAGTGCTTTTTGTTATCAACGGTGTTGTTGTTTTGAATTAAGCACAAACCTACACAATGGGCTATCTGTGCTCTGCCCACCACGGGTATCGAAAGCCGCTTTTTAGCGTTGTAAATCCACAGACATACTGCTGAGCCACTGGGGGACTTTTGCTAACGACGCGCATCAGCTGCTATATACCAATAATAATGAGAAGCAAAATACTTCTCAAAACGCTGTGTCCATCCTGATACTATACGTAGTCTATGTGATTTTTATCCAAACAACAAAGCATGCTGCTCTAGCGTGATTGAGCCAACAATACTTTTGTCAGGCCCGGCATGGCCAGATGGTTAAGACGTTCGACTCGTAATCTGAGGGTCGAGGGACGAATCCCAGTCCTTCCACACATGCTCGCCTTTTCACCCTTGGGAGCGTAATAATGTTTCAGTCAATCTCACTATTCGTTAGTAAAAGTATATCCCAAGAGTTGTTGGTGGTGGTGATGACTAGCTGTCTTCCCTCTACTCTTACAATGCTAAATTAGAGATGGCTAGCGCAGTTATCTCTCGTGTAGCTTTGCATTAAATTAATAAAACCAACAATACCTTTGTCACTGTTGTTAATCAAGTTTTTTCACTTAACAATGTCAGATCAGTTCATGAAGTCACTCAAACAACAATAATTTATGCTCATAGTAACAAAGATATTTCACTTAGAAACAGAAAAGAAAGTTAAATATAAGGCGTACAGTGGAAACAAGAATAATTATCTATGGATGATTTAAGTTAATTAATGTACATTTACGTTAGTTTACTGCTTGCTTCATGTTCTACAGTAGACCAAAATTGAACATGGTTCTACTATAACACTAATCTGTTCAAAAGATGTTCATAATAAAGAAGGAAAACAAATAAATTGGTACACACCTCTCAATGAAGTAATAACAAGTAGGGAGAGAATACAGAGGGAAGATGGCGGTGAATTAGTGTCGACTGACGTACAATTTGAAGACGCGTGAATTTTACACATGTCAAAATGGTGAAGGCGATTATAAACAAAATAAATTTTGTCGTACCTGTTATTGAGGGAATCTCTCTTCCAACTAAGTCTTTCCATTCTTCTAGAATAGCATCATATAATTTTTTGTAATACTGTCTGACTTGAATAGGTATCACACTTTCAGATACATCCTGACATAACTCGATAATAGTTCTTAATTGAAGCCAACGAGGGACAAATTCGTAAGTGAAGTCCCTTAAGCGAATTACTCCCGCGCTAATAAAATTTTTATTATAGAATGTGCTTAATATCATAGTGGGAACAAAAACATTGAGAAACAGTGGTTGCCGGAAAACAATTTCTGTGTTATTTAGGAAGATTCGACGACACCTAACGAGTGTTTTACAAAACTCTAATACTTCACAATGAAATGTACGAACATTCATCATGCATCATGTCACAATACCACACATCGTACCCAAGATTTAAATCACCATACTTGCCTAAAAGATGGGCAAAGAGGATAAACAGAGATGGAAATGTGTTAAAATCTGAAGAATCATTTTAACCTAGACGCCGCCTTTTTCGTCTTGACGTGTGTTAAATTGAAACCACCTTTGTTTTTCGAAGATACCAAAATTTCTTAACACATTTATGTACTCCACCATTCCATATAAACCGTAAAATATCATTTTTAATTGTCAGATAAATCCTGTTTTCCATCGGCAAGACCATCAGATAATACCAAATAGTGATGGAAGTTAACGCGTTCACAACAATAACTTTGCCTTTCAATGACAAACTCCGATATCTCCAAGCAACCAACATGCGTGTTATTCTCCGACACAATACTTCCCAGTTTAGTTCATTAGTTCATGCATTTATGCCGCATTTGTATGGAACTGAATACCCAAAATTTGTAAAGGGTCATTTCCTGTAACCAATTTACCCATTTTTAATTCCTGGTTATCAGCTAATGAGCCCAATCACGTACCTTTACTTTTTCCCACTTTACTTTTCTACCAGATGCCCGTTCATAATCGTTACACGTTTCTTGTATGGCAATAAGAGAGTCAGCGTCAGACATTGTTATCCGAGTATCGTCAGCATGCACGTATACCAGTGAAGTCGAACAGATATTACTGTATTTGAGAGAAATACCTCGAATTTGTGAGTTATGTACCAAGGCTTCTCTGAAAATTTCCGCACAGAGAACATACAATAATGCAGATAAAGGGCATCCCTGTCTCATCCCTCTAAAAACAGTAAATTCCTTTGTCAGATATCCATTACATTTAACGAGACCAGTGATGTTGGTACAACATAATCTTATCCAATTGCAATAATTGGTACCGAATCCCATTCAAGAAAGAACTGCAAACACGTATGAATGATCAACTCTATCAAATGCTTGCATTTGATCAAGAGACTAGAATCCAAATATTCCATTATAGAACGTAACGTCAGTGAAGTGGTTATGATATCCCTACCAGGGACACAGCATGTTTGATCTATAGAAACGACATTAGCAATAACACCTGACAAACTCAAGGCCAGAACACGGGATATAATTTTGTACGACAGAGACAGCAAAGTTACGTGTCTCCAGTTTTGTAATCTAGTATTGTCGCCTCCCTTAGGGAGCAAAACTATTAACCCTTTTCTCATAACTGGTAGTAGCTGGTTTTGCGATTTCATCTGATTTAACAACTTGACATAATCGTCCACAAAAAGAGGCATAAAAATCTGGGAAAATTCTGTGGTGAAGCCATCGAGACCGGAAGATTTACCATTCTTCATTCCTTTCAATGTATTTAATACTTCCTCTGATGTAATGGGAGTTTCGCAAAGTTCTCGATCGACGGTAGACAACTTTTTAGTTAATTTAGACACGAATGTAAACCTAAAGTCTCGGTCAATATCGCTGTATTCATACAAGTTCCGGTAATAAGAATATACACAGTTTAAAATATCTGTTATAGCTGTACAAGGCACATTACTTTCATCATACAATTTCCGAATGTATTTTTTACTGTCTGTTATTTTCTGTACGAAAAAAGTACCGTGTATTCCTTTCTCCCTCTAACACGTACCCGAACTTGGGCCCCTTATATACTGGCTAGCTGTAGATCATTTATTTGTTCTTTCAAGTAATAGGCATACTTAGGATCACGTTGAGCGTCTTTCGACAACTGTTCTCCCTACATAACTTTCAAGTCGTGCAAGCTTATACTTACGGTTTTGAGCTTCTTGTTTTGCATATTTACGGGTAACAAGATAAATATCACTAAATAACTGATCGTACCAAGCGGTTAAATCATTTTTATAAGTTTTTCTGCGTTTACTTCTTTCAATCAGTAATTCAATATTTCTAGTATAGTTCACATTTTCTAGTAATTTATTATTAAACAACCACACACCAGGCCCTCGCGGAGTACAAGAAAAATTAACTGTACATTCAACTATATTATGATCACTGTAAGGAAATGGAACATGGCCACTTTTCGTAAAACGGAACAGACTTTGTTGAGACACCAGTATTTTATCTATACGAGACCGACACAAATTACCACAGATTATTTAGAACAAGCGAATTCGCGGTTAGTTGGAAAACTATAACGGTAAAGATCAACTGTATCAAATGAATTTAAAACTTCATGCAATACTGTTCGGGATCTGTCATTAATGTGATGAAATGGGTTTTAAACTAACCCTTCGTTTAAAACACAACTGAAATCACCCATTATAATGAAAAAATCAGAAGGTATATCAAATTTTAAGTTATTGAAAAATGAACAGCGTTCTGCAGAAGAATTTGGTGCGTAAATATTAAATACTGTAAAATGTTTAGCACTATAAGTAAATGATAAAACTATCTTACGACCTACTCCACTAATATGATAATTAATATCACTAATATCTAAACCTCTGCGAATAAAAATCGCAACACCTTTTCTGTGTAATTCAGTATGGTCAGAGATATCCCCTTCCCACTGTAACTTAACTTGATCAACAAAAGCATCATACCAAAATGTTTCCTGTAAACAAATAATATCATATTTTCTCTTTTTAAGGAAGGTTAAAACATTTTCTAGCTTAGACATATCAGATAACCCGTTAACTTTAACAGTACATAATTTTAACTGGAAAATTACATTGTGTTAGTAATATCTTTCTGATTATGTTTCCTGCTATTCTTCTTGAAACGAACCTATTTTACTTTAATATTTTCTTGTTGTTCATTTAGATCAATCGATAGCCTTTTACTTGTTGCATTCGCGTAGTGCATAACATTATCTTCTTTTCCACTTTCGGTAGAAATTATAACTTCTGATTCTGTAACAATGGCGAGAACAATCTCCAACGGTTTTTCATGTCTCGTGCTCTCAACAAACGATTGTACGTTAGGAACTTGACTAATTAAAACAAGCGATTCCACTTCGGACGCGATGGGGGTGTCGGTGAATTCAGGAGGCGTTTCTTTTTCGATATTAGTACGTTCATTATTATCGTTATTACAATCTTGCGCAAAACGATCTATCAACATGTCCGACATTAACGTTTAGGGCAGGTGCTGTACAAATGATCATCGACCATACATCTATTACACACTTTTACCTGATAATTGTGTTTTATCTGATAGAATACAGCATTTCCAACTGGATCTATAAAGCGTATAGCATACGGTAGAGATGATACACCTGTTGGTATCTGAACGCGTACATGCCTAATTCCTATAGAGATACCATTAATTCGTTTCCACACAATCGGACCTCTTAAGAGTGCAACCTAGTTCGATTAATTTGTCCTTAATTTGATTATCCGTTATGTATTCTTGTACTTTGAATAATGAAACCGTTACAACTTTGTTAGCGACACCAAGTACATCACAATCCTGACTGTTAATAACAACACCATCATCCATAGCTGAATCAGCATCACTGCAAAACAATGGTAACTTCTAATCCTGCAGGTCTTGGAACAATTGCCGAGATTGATGCATCACCATATTCTGCACATATTTGCCGGGATGTACCCCGTAGTCGATATTATCAAGACACAAAAAAACAGAACGCTTCATACATGATTTCATATCACATATATCATCACCCCTTATTATGTCATCTTCCACCCCTACAGGAGAAGACATAATGGTCCGCGCAAAAAACAAATCTTAATATTAAATTTAACAGCAAATAATTTAGCTTATCTAACTTAAAATAATAACTGTAAGGATTTAATTTGCAATAAGACTCAAGGGAAAGGAAACTATATTATAAAAATCTTAAAAAATGTAGACGCGGAGCTCAAGCAAAACACGTCTTCACTGAACGACGAGAAGACCAAACCTTTGTATTGATTGGTCAACAAATGAGGAAACGTGGAAGGAAAAGTTATTCAATGACAGTTATTGTTTCACTCGACAATAATATTTGTAAATGCTTAAGTATTATTGGCTGTTGTCGTTTACTGATAAAACAATATATTACGTAACAATAATTAAAAAGTAATGCTTAGATACGGAAATATATATACACATTTATGAAATATAGTTACTACAAGACAAGTTAATGAACGATAGTAAATAAAATAATAGGATTTTGGGAAATAAGAATCTCAGGTAAAATAAGTTGCTATAGCTTGATATATTTCCATGTTTCCTGAAGGAATAAAAACTATACGTTTGAGTATCGATGGGATCAGACACAGGATTCCAGTTGAAACGCTCTCCAAATGTAAAGTAGGCAGTTCCCTTACCACTCCAGCACGTGAACGACGTTGGTATCTTCCTAAAGATAAGAAGTACCGTGTTTCTCCAATAATAAGACCTAGTGTGATTTTTGGGGATAGTTTTAATATAAGCCCTACCCTTAAAATATGCCCTAGTTAAGAGTGGCAGGAAGAGGAAAGAAATAAAAAATAATAATTTATTAATTAGTTTAATAGTTAGTTAATTAGTTTGTTTAAGTATGAATCAGTTAGTTTAATAGTTTAATAATAGTTTATTTTAAATGGTTAGTTTAATAGTTTTACTTTGTAACTTCATTTTTTTAATATATCAAAATAAGACATCCCCCAAAAATAAGCCCTAGTGTCATATTTTGGAGTGAAAATTAATATAAGCCCTGTCTTATTTTCGGAGAAACACGGTATCAGTTCGAAGGAGGTGGGACCATGTTCTCTTTGTTCATTCATTATATAAAGACAAAACATTTCATTATTCCTGAAGACGATCAGAGTATTAATACATTCCTACAAGAAATTAAATTCCATGAAACTGAACTAGCAGAAGTTCTTGTTTCACAAAACCTCACTTTTCTTCAATTTCAAAAAGAGCGTGAAGATAATTTCATCAGCTGCATTGATGAAATGTTAGTGTTTCAGACGGACTTTACTGATCGTGGATATTTAATGACGATTCACGGTTCAAAGAAAAGTTTGATGTGAATTTTACCAAAAGTGAAACCAAAGGCTGACAAACAATTTATAAATCTTGGATGGAAGGTGTCTATGTGTTTTAAAAAAGTATTATAAGTTTGTAAAGGCATTATATAATTGCATTCTGTTTCAATCTGTGTCGAAACTAGGATACACCATTACGTGTTCTTCTGAGTGGCGCAATAAATAAACTGAAAATCTCACTTACCAATGGTTACTTCATAGACAACGCATCACCCGGGAAGAACAACCAAGGCCAAACACGAGTAAAATTTAAAATGTAGTTTATCGCATTATAAAGAGATTGAAATTTTGGGAAACATAAGAAGTCTATTTTTAATTTGAATTAAACTTAATATTTACTACTTTCAAATTTACGTGTACTAATATTAATCGAATTTATAGTGTTTGCTGATGTTATCTGAGAACAGTACCATCTCCATGGCTGCTTCCTTGAAGTTCATGGCTCTATGTGAAAAATTGATATTGATGTTAAAATCACTAATTGAATAAACGTTTAAAGAAAAAATAAAATTATGTAAAATTTATGTAATTTAAATAAAAAACAGTTACGTAATACTGCTATTCCTCATTCTATGTTGATTTAAAGTCTTTTTTGTATCTGTAGCTCAAATAAAGATTATTTTGAAAAGACACACGAGTGTGTGTGTGTGTTTTTCTTATAGCAAACCAAATCGGGCTATCTGCTGAGCCCACTCAGGGGAATTGAACCCCTTTCTTTTTCAGTAATATAGTGACTTCGTTCGTACAGAAAAGGTATGTTTTAATAGATGATTCAGTTTTAGATTGTGAAAGTAGGATTTAAAATAAGTACAATAATACACATTGAAACTTGCACAGATTATTTCTTTTTATTTGGTCTACAGTATCACCTTACAAAAAAGTAATAGTAGCGATCATACACAGTTTAGTGGGTACGTTTATTTAAATTATTTCTTAGTTATTCTTGGCGTTAGAAATTACTTTTCTGTCATGTCGAATGTACACATTATTTGATTTTTATCAGCACAGCACATTTAAATGCCTACTAAACAGCCACATCAAATACAAATATAAAGACAGTGTTATTTAAGAGATGATTGGAGATTCTAGTTTTAGTTAAGTGAAACGTTAAAGCCATGAAATGTTAGCATGTACTCTATTTCCTTATGTTAAGAAATAGTGCTTCCAAAGTCGAAGCATGCTATAGAAATAAAACCCTCGTATTTAAATAAACAATAACTATTTTTGAGGTAAATTCTTTCTGACACAAATTTTTGGTTTACATTCACAGTAACATTTACTTTAAAAAATGTAATTACGTTATTATTTTGAAAGTTACGTAAATGTTATTTTCTATTTCTCATTCTGTGTTGATGTAAAATAGTTGAGTTCTAGATTATGAACTGTCTGAAAAATATAAGATCAGTAAGTAAATATCGTTACCTTCCACTGCTTATGAGCCGGCCCGGCATGGCCAAGTGCGTAAGGCGCACGACTCGTAATCCGAGGGTCGCGGGTTCGCGCCAGCGTCGCGCTAAACATGCTCGCCCTCCCAGCCGTGGGGGCGTTATAATGTTACGGTCAATCCCACTTTTCGTTGGTAAAAGAGTAGCCCAAGTGATGGCGGTGGGTGGTGATGACTAGCTGCCTTCCCTCTAGTCTTACACTGCTAAATTAGGGACGGCTAGCACAGATAGCCCTCGAGTAGCTTTGGGCGAAATTCCAAAACAAACAAACAAAAGCTTATGAGCCCTGTGCCTGGTTAACTATTTATAATAGATTTTGAGGAATTCAAAACTTTGTTGGTACGTTGACGATTTAACATGAACTGAAACAAAATTTCCAAGAGTGGATTCAATTGCGTTTTACTTTTATCTTTTGATTTTGTTATACTTAAGCATAAAGGTCTATCTGTATGCTCTGCTCACTGCAGGTATCAAAAGCAGGGTTCTAGCGCTGTAAATACGCAGCACAACTCTGTGTCACTGACGGGCTTTATCTTTTATCTCTTATACCTATTTGCATTGGTGCTGGATCCTGTTTGATGTTTTTAGCTCATAAAAGAAGACTTTCTTCCAACAAAATTGTTAACCGTTAGTCCTGTGAGTAGTTAGTTGATTTGTTTGTTGTTAAGCAGAAACATACATATACAGTTGACTGTGTAGGACCTATGAACAGACATTTAGAACAACTTTTTCATTTGTAAATAATAGATAAATATTACTGTAGAGCGTTAAAACAAGTAAATACACAAGTGGTCAAAACGGTTTAAAAATGGAGAACGTTATTGTACGTCAGTCAAACGAATCCTGGGACAAAGAATATCAGTTTTTGTTAAATGTGTTGCCCATTGTAATTATTAAGCGTATGAAACCCTTTTTTACTACGATACTTTTTAAAACCTCATGTTTTTTTTATATGTTTACCACTTTACTCTAACAAGTAGCATAGTTTTAACGCTAAACCTAAGTGCCAGTTGAATAATTTCGTGACTTTCGTCGGGACAAAATTATTTAAGAAATAGTTTTGTTTAAATGAAAGTTAGTTTATTGATGTGTATTGATTTTGATATTCAATGAAAGATTAATCTTACCGTTTTTTAGGTAACTATAGTTGTTAATTATTTCGTAGTATTATTGTACTTTTTTCGTGTTTTAGAGTTTTTATGGACACAAGCCATTTTTCCACGTCTTGGACCTTAAAGAAGACAATGATTTCTTGAAACACATATGTGAAATACGAAGAATCTTCAATGAGAAAGTAAAAATTATATAGAACAATCTATATTAATGACAAATAATTAAATTTACTCTTTAAAGGTGTGTGTGTGTAGTTTTCTTATATCAAAGCCGCATCGGGCTATCTGCTGTGTCCATCGAGGGGAATCGATCCCCTTATTTTGGTGTTGTAAATCCGTAGACTTACTGCTGTTCTAGCTGGGGATAACTGTTAAATTTCCAAATAAATAATTTTTTTCCCAAAAGTATCATGTATAAACAAATATTCAAAGAGCAATGAACATTTTAAAGAACCTACATTAGGATATCTTACACAAGAGATTTGTATTAATTCATTCTAATTTTAAAAAATTGTAAATTTTGTACACATTAGAAGATCGACGGTTCGAGCCACGATATGTCACTGAACACGATTTGTACTTTCAGCTATGGGGGCGATATAAGAGTGGAATCAATCCTTTTATTTCATTAAGAGTAGATAAGTGAAGACTCATTTCATTCCTTTTGGTCAGCAGTTCTAAAGTAGATGTGAATATATCTGAACCTTAATGGTCTCTGGCGTGGTCGTCAAACCTATAAACCACATTAGGTATCTTCTAGGTTGAAAATAGGTATTGGTAAAAGAAAGGTATGGATTATCAAGGGACACCAGGATTATCAAAGAAGATGCATGTAAGAAGGATCTCGAAGATAATCGTGACACAAACATAAGGCTTATTTACTTCATGTAGAGTTGGAACAACACGATTTGGCGTGAGCTGACATGTGTTTTAATATGGTTTTATTTCGTTTTAATGATTATACTACACAAATTACGGGCAAAGGGAAACAGTATTTAAACATTTGAAAACTTACAATTTTTCATTATCTTATCAATGACTTACCATTCAGAAAAGACTGGTAAAATGTGTGACAATGTAAAATTTATTGTATTCTAGAATATTTGTCAAAATAAGTGAAGATAAATTACCTCTGATGAGCAAACATAGTCTGCTTTAGCAGAAAGTTTGCAGTTTGATCTTATATGGTGTTCTTTAAACGTCAAAGCTAGAAAGTTATAGAAATGGTTTACCTTCCTGGAGACTAGTACTTTGAACGACGTTTGGTTTCATTTGTGTATTTTCATCAGGTTGCCCTCCGCTAGTACAGCGGTATGTCTCCGGATTTACAACGCTAAAATCAGGGGTTCGATTCCCCTCGGTGGGCTGAGCAGATAGCCCTTTGTGGCTTTGCTATAAGAAAAACACACAAAACACACACATTCATCAGGTTGAGATATATTGTTATTTGCCGTTGACATCCTTAAATAGTAGCTTAATGTGGCTTTTAGGGATGCAATCGCAGCAACAGATTATCGTTCTAAACGAAGAAATCATATAAATATGATTAAAGTATTACTTAAGGAAGACAATATAAAAACAGACAAATTTTAAAAATAAGTCCACTGATAACAAAATGATTAGTTAGAACCCATGATTGTTACATAGAAATGTTGCATTACCTGGATAAAAGAATGACAAGTTAAAACTCATGATCGTAACATAAAGATGTTGCACTGCGGCTCAAGAATAAGGGTAGAATGTGATCGACTGAATGGACTTTATAGAATTGTTCTGTTCAGGAATAAATGGAGCAAGATAAACTTTATTGTGTCCTACAAAATATTTTGCATGGTTATTTTCTATTAAAGGAAAAATTCACGACTGAAACATAGTTTTGTTTGAATTTCGCGAAAAGCTACACAGGGGTATCAGGGCTAGCCGTTCCTGATTTAGCTGTGAAATACTAGAGAAGGCAGCTGGTCATCACCATCCACCTTCAGTTAAATACTAGAGAAGGCAGCTGGTCATCACCATCCACCTTCAGTGAAATACTAGAGAAGGCAGCTGGTCATCACCATCCACCTTCAGTTAAATACTAGAGAAGGCAGCTGGTCATCACCATCCACCTTCAGTGAAATACTAGAGAAGGCAGCTGGTCATCACTGTCCACCTTCAGTGAAATACTAGAGAAGGCAGCTGGTCATCACTGTCCACCTTCAGTGAAATACTAGAGAAGGCAGCTAGTCATCACTGTCCACCTTCAGTGAAATACTAGAGAAGACAGCTGGTCATCACTGTCCACCTTCAGTGAAATACTAGATAAGGCAGCTGGTCATCACCCTCCACCTTCAGTGAAATACCAGAGAAGGCAGCTGGTCATCACTGTCCACCTTCAACTCTTGGGCTTCTCTTTTTCCGAAGAATAGTGGGATTGACCGTCACATTATAGCTCCCTCACGGTGAATAGGCGAACGTATGTGGTGGGACAAAGATTCGAACCAGCGAACCGAGCGCCCTAACCACTTGGCTGTACCAGGCCGAGAGTTTTGGTGTAGCAGCTTATGTGTGTCCACCAAGAGCAAACATTTAATAAATCATCCTTTCAGACTTTAGTTTCAAACATTTATAAACTAAACTCTTGTCTAATACCAACGCTTAGGACATCCGGGAACTTCTAAGAAGTATGAACAGACAGAATGATCAACATCATCAAATAGTCACCCTTGTAAAGAAGTAATTCACTCATATGGTGTCAGCGTTGTTCCTGTAATGAGGTAAAGTCAGCGTTAGCTTCTGAGAGGTTCATGAAATATCGTCCTGCCAACTAATGTAAGCACACACCTTAACGCAGATATTAGTAAGTCGTCTGATTACAATAAACCTGAACTATATGTTTGATTATTTGTCGAAAAATTTAAGAGCAACTTAAATGTCTTTTAATCCAAGTTATTTAGTAATTAATTAAAAAAAGCACAGACATTGATGGAAACTTGGACAAATTATTTATTATACATTGCGCTGCATCTGAAGGTATTCAGTAACTACAATGTCAGTGCTGTAGGATTTATTGATCTATTACATTATTCTGACTCATTAAAAAGTTGTGGATGCAGGTTTTACAGAAAACAGTAACTTGACGTGATTTTCTGTTTGTTTTTTAATTTTGCGCAAAGCTATACGAGGGCTATTTGCGTTAGCCGTTCTTAATTTAGCAATATTAGATTAGAGAGAAGGCAGCTAGTTATCATCACCCACCAACTCTTGGGCTACTATTTAACCAAAGAATACTAGGATTTACCGTCGCGTTATAACACCCCAATGGCTGAAAGGGCGAGGATTCGAACCCACGACCGTCAGATTACGAGATGAGTGCCTTAACCACCAGACTATGCCGTGCCTATTTTTTTTTTCTATTCTCACAGTTTGTTTGTCTTGCATACCAGCGGATCCTCACTTCACCTTTCACAAATGTTACAATACTACCAATTTTCACCATGGCCAGGTAGGTTACAGCGTCCGACTCGTAATCCGAGGGGCGCGGATTCGAATCCCCGTCGCACCAAACATTCTAGCCCTTTCGGCCGTGGGGGCGCTATAATGTGACGGTCAATCCTACTATTCATTGGTAACAGTAGCCCAAAAGTTGGCGGTGGGTGATAATGACTAGCTGCCTTCCCTCTAGTCTTACACTGCTAAATTAGGGACAACTACTGTGGATAGCCCTTGAATCATCATCATCATCATCATCTGCCACTCGATTCCTTAAGGAACATAGGGTCGCAATCACTGCAGTTTCTGTAACAGGTTTTTAAGTGAGTAGGTTGTTAGCCCACTGCACCTAGCCGTCCCTAATTTAGTAGTGTAAGACTAGAGCAGTGGTTCCCAAACTTTTTCAGCTTGTTACCCAATTTAACATGCCACATTAAGCATGTTACCCCTTTCACAAAATGTTTTCAACATTGATATATATGGCTAAATTAAACTAGAGATATATTGCACTTTATTTATTACACTTTATTTATTTACAATTTATTTATATAATTTATTTACACTGAATTACACTTTTAATTATTGTATTTGATCATTGTGCATTTCTAATGAATATTGCCAAAGATGTCAAGAACATCAGTGGGATGGATGGAGTTGCATACTTGAAGCTAGTTTAGGAATTCTTGGCTTTGTGTTTGAAAGTGCCAGCCTGGCATCGTTTGCAACATTCAAGCGAGTCCTCTTTTTTGTTTTCATCCCCAGCACGGTTGAGTACCCCTTCTCGCACAGATACGTTGTTGAGAATGATACCAACAACTTCAAAACTCTCTTGGACAGAGTTGGATAGTCAGCTAGTTGTGAAATCCAAAAGGAATCTGCATTTTGGTTTTGGAATTTGACTTTCAAGGCTTCATTTGCTCGCATTGTGATCCACTCCTCCTTTGCAGGGAAATCATTATCATGAATGGCCTCATCAGGTACAGAAAAGGGATTAATGATCCACTGAAGACTTGCTGTTTTTAGGTCACTCTCTGGAAAGTAGTGCTGCATGCTTGTTTCAAGCCCCTTCAAATGGTCGCTCATCTCTTTGTTGATGGTCTGTAAAAGTGATCCAGTATCATAACTATTCTCCTCAACAAACTGGTCTAGAGTGGGAAACTGAGCGATCACTCCTTTCTCCAAGCGTCGAATCCAGAGTCTCAGTTTTCCCAGAAATGCAGTCACAGTGTGATGGGCATCAATGACAGTCGTGTTTTGGCCCTGGAGTTGCAGATTATCACTGTTCAGCTCCGCAAATATGTCAGCTAAGTAACAAAGTCGAGCAAGCCATTCCTTATCAGTGAACTTGGTAGCAAAAGGAGATTCTTCTTGCTTCAGAAATTCCTGAAGAGCCGTTCGGAGCTCAATGACTCGACGTACAACCTTGCCTCGTGACAACCAGCGAATATCGGTGTGGTAGAGCAGAACTTGATACTGCTCTCCCATTTCCTTTGCACAGCTCCCTGAATATGCGCGAATTCACATCCCTGGACTTGATGAAATTGACGAATTTCAACACATCTTCAAACACTAATTTCAGATTACCAGGCAGGCTTTTTGATCCAAGAGAGTACCGATGAATGATGCAATGATCTACAGAAATTTCTGGATTCACAGCTTGTATGAGGCCCCGTAATCCACGATTACGACCCATCATCGACGGTGCTCCATCGACGGAGACCTAGATTAAAAAAACAAACTATTATAGATTGCGTCAGTTAGTCATTCTTACTTATCTTTTGCGTTATAATTATATGGTTTTAATTTAATTTAATTAATTTTGGTACTTTAGTATTTCAGTACGACAGGCACGATACTTTTTTGTGAATTATGTATAAAATATTAGCTACACTACAGCTACTTGTACAATAAATAAAACTATATGACTATATGCCATGTAATTCATTGTATTTATACTAATCTAGACTTTATATAAACATCTCTCCCTACCTGTTGAACGCTGTTCCAATCCAATCCATTCGTGGTAAAGAAACTGTTGATGATATTGAAGATATCTTCTCCCTTCGTGGTTGTCAGCAGATCTTCGCATAATAGGAACTCTTCTTTGATCTTGTCCTGGTGGACGTAACGAACGAACCCAAGGAGAACAGCACAACTGGCTACGTCACACGATTCATCAAATTGCAAGGAGAATTTGCTATATGAGCTTTCCTTGATCTCTGTTGTAACTTGGGACAGAATATCTGATGCCATGTCATCGACTCGTCGGCGGATTGTGTTGTTTGATAGAGATATGACACTCAGTTTCTTCGCTTGATCCTCCCCACATACCTTGCTTACCATCTCGTATGCACAAGGCATAATCAGATTCTCTGCAATGGTGTGGCATTTTTTGTTGTTCGGCAACTTTATATGCAACAAAGTAAGATACTTCGACCGCAGCTTGAAGCTTTTGGGCTTGAATTCCAGATGAACCGAACTGGATATTCTTCAGTGCTACAGCTCGGCGCTGAAAATAAGCCTGATCCTCATTTTGAAGATTTGGATGGCACTTCTGGAGGTGAGCTGAGAGTTTTGATGGCTTGAGGCTTTCATTTGTCAACACTTTGTGACATACTACACATTGTGGCCGATCATCTCCACCAGAAGGTAAATTCACAAAACCATAGCGAAGAAAGGCGTCAGAGTAGGTGCGCTTTTTAGACATTTTATTGTTTAATCTGCAGAAAAGAAAAACTGCATAAAAAGTGTGAACAATGTGAACTTATTCTTTATTTTTCATGGCATTCTAGATAGCATTAAAAGAGCTTATTCAGCATAGGAATGATGTAATAGTAGGTAAATACTAACTATACTGCACAGGGCAGTACACATACATACCAGGTTTTGTCTACCTCGGCTGATGCTCACATAGAAACTGACAGTGTGAAATAGAGGCAACCTCAGGCAGTGAGTGACCCGTACTGGACACGTCGATGAGTCATCAGGGTTACTGAGTGACTTGTGTTCTGAAGCATACTTGTCAAAATACTTTTAGGTTACCACACACTTAGATACATATTTTTTCTTTTCTACTACTGTATATTAGTTTTTGATGTTTATTGTTATTTGGTTTAACTTTATTACATACTTAAAATAGGTTTAATTTACAACTTTACATACTAAGACTAAGTTAACATTAATCTTAATACCAGCTACCTCAATGTTTTCTTGATTTTCAGAATTTTAACTTTTTTTCTGTCTCCCCTCCATTACCCCCGATAAATTGTTAAATTACCCCCAAGGGGTAATTTACCCCCAGTTTGGGAACCACTGGACTAGAGGGAAGGCAGCTAGTCATCATCACCCACCGCCAACTCTTGGGCTACTCTTTTACCAACGAATAGTGGGATTGACCGTCACATTATAACGCCCCCACGGCTGGGAGGGCGAGCATGTTTGGCGTGACGCTGGCGCGACCCTCAGATTACGAGTCGCACGCCTTAACGCGCTTGGCCATGCCGGGCCACTGTGGATAGCCCTTGAATAGCTTTGCGCAAAATTAAAACAAAACAAACTAATTCTCCCGCTAGAAGCATGGAGCAGAGGGTTAAAACTGTATCTGCTCAGACGAGACAGTTACATAATTATCTTCAGTTATAAATAAATACTTGTTATTGAAATATTTCACATCAATTAATAAAAACAAATCCTCATTATTTCATCAAGTCACTATTGTTCCCAGAGACTATGTCGTATAGTTGAGCTCGAACTTAAATTTTACACTTCTCATAAATAACCACATACAGGCAACATGTTTTTAATTCTGTTCTTGGTTTAATATTAACAATATCCTGATTTGTATGTTACATACCTGTATTAATTACTTTTATTTAAATTTTAATTAAAGAATAATGATAATAGGGTTAACGTAACAAAAATATATGTAATCTATAGAAATAAAGATCACTTGAAATTCTCGTTCCGTATCCCTCAGGATCTTTTAAGAAATTTGCAACAGCAGTTTTACTACACCCAATCTCACCAGTGATGGTACGTTGAGAGAGACCTTGCTTTTGCAGCTTGACAATTCTGCCACGTTCAAACTCTGTAAACTTTTTAGTCTTTGCCATGTTTTCACCCAATGTAACACAGGAGATGTCAGTGGGAGATGTTGACAATGCTAATGCTTGAACACAAATGACTAAATTTCGTTACGTGTTTACCGATTAACGCTTCGTTTCGGTATGGTCTTAAACTTTTGACCAGCTAGTATTTAGGCTAATTTCATAGCGTTCACATTTTCCCTATTAAATGTTAAAAAAGTTTTTTTACTTTTATTTTGCCTTTTCTTATTTTCATCTTTCGAAGCTCTACTCAAAGAAGTAGTTGAGTCTAACAACGCAAAATTCACATCTTTTCTTTATATTCACTGGCCTTAGGATTTTGGCCAGCAGTGTATATAAACACACATACGTGTAGAATAATACCGTTGAATAAGGATTTCGTTTATTTCTGTTAACGAAAAAGTTTACTGATATCCAGCAACTAATAGACGAAATAACTAAATAAGATATGCGTTTTCTTTAAGTAGTGATAAACATGCCGAGCTGTGTATTATAAGGTCCAAGGTCTGAGCCACACAATGCATTTGAAACGTTCTGCTCTTTCGGCTGTGGTTGTCTTAAAAACCGGCAGTCAATCCAATTATTCAGTTCAAATAGTACAAGCGTAAACCCTTGTTACGAAGAGTGCTTTTGAATGAATATTTTCTTATTGGCAAATACTTCGAAAATATAGATCATTAGCTATATTTGAACCAAATAAATACACCAACCTGAACACACAAACTTATTCCGTAACTGATCTAATATGACACTGTAATACAAAAATTATGAGCCATATAGATAAATGTTTTTAGTATTTTTAACTTGAACAGCAATTATGCAAAGCATTAACTAAGCAGCCAGATAGCAGACTCAAAATGTCAGCCTTAGCTAACATTAATCTATAAATTGTAAGAAGTGAAAACCAACAAGCATGGACTACATAATGTAGTTGAGTATCACGTTATTACACACCCACAGGGGTACAATAATTTTTTTCATTTGTTTTTCTCTCCTGAATTTAGCAAGTTTACCCAATCTTCATGATAATGTTACATGAAGTTCCGCTTCATTTATCTTCCATATACTTTTGAATGCGAGCATGGTTTGTGTGTCGGAGTTACCATTTGTTATTTATTAAGTTTTATGTTATTGTAACTTCAGCTTACAATGTTGCTTACTAGGTGACAGCTTTATAAAGTTTTATACACTCATGTCTTTAATGTTGCTTGTTTAATGACTTTTTACATTCCTATAAGCCTTCCACGTGACCTGTAAGGGCTTAAAATTGCTCAGAATAGCCACAGTTATATTCAGCAACTGCTAACATTTGCGTTTTTCGAGGCCTTGGGCTAGAATGCTATTAGGGATTCACACAGACACATAAACACCTCTCACAATTCTTCTGGTTTTCTATCTTTGCGTGTGTTTGTGTGTTTTTCTTATAGCAAAGCCACATCGACCTATCTGCTGAGCCCACCGAGGGGAATCGAACCCCTGATTTTAGCGTTGTAAATCCGTAGACTTACCGCTGTACTAGCGGGGGGGGGACGTATCTATCTTTGCAACAAGATCGTAGCTACATGTAGGGTGGCCCGTAAGTCCATACCCATCCATATATCTTATGTATCCAGTGTATCTGTGTACTGTCCCTCATTCTCACTGCATAATATTAGGCGACGTCATGTTCTATGAGACATTTTCCTCAACATAGCAGGGGTTATTGTTCCAAATGCCGCAGTAACAGCTGCCTTCAACTCATCATTAGTATTATTGAATTTAACATAATAACATATGGATGGGTAGGAACTTACGGGCCACCCTGTATTAAGATTCTCAGTGGAAAACTGAGTGTGCTCCGAGTGAAACTGATGCTGCAGTTTGTCATTTTATAGATAAAATCCTCAGATTTTTATTGGTTATATGTAATACATAATTAAACATAAGAGAAAATTATTAATATACCTTGTAACAGAGAATATGACAGGTGGGTGTAGTAGGAACGGTTTGATTTTCTGTTGATAGCTCTGTAACAAAAAAATTAATGGTTCGTCTGAGCTCTGAAAATTTTATCTTGAAGAACTTTGCTTAGTTTCTTGCTCTTTCAAGAGGTGGTGAAAAACACGAAAAGAAATGTCAAACTAGGGGAAATTCAGGATTTAAAAAATATTTCATTGTAAAAATAGGAACATAAAACTTGTACGTTATTAAAATATTTATTATTAGCTAAAATTTTAGGATATTATCATTGGTATAAGATAAAAAGATGAGTACAATTTTGAACGTAAAACACTGAAACTTTGTCATGTATAATAATGGACGCCCAGATTGAGAAAGTTAAATGAGCAAAAATTCTTTCAGAGGAGGTATTTGAAAACTACAATTTCTATTACTTTGGGAAATGTCAGTGGTAATGCTCTAGTGGAATGAATAACATTTGTGTATTTTACAAGAGTTATTTGTCTTTCATTTCTTGCATTATTGTGTTCTAGACATAATCTAACTTAAAATACAGTTAGAAAATAATCCATTGCTGTTTTATCTCCTAATTCAATATAAATCCATGCAAAGATTTCATATTGTTTTTCTGGTGGTGTTTTTGTTTTTTTCTCACATTATGTTGAAAGACGTTTTTTGGGGTGAGGGTTTTTTTTTAATGCTACTATATTAAGCTGTGCTATTATTTTTACCTGGAAGTAAAATAACAAATGAAAGTTCTTACATTTATGATATCTAAGATTTATCATTTACAGATAAACACGTACTTATACATGATAAAAATATGGTATGATTAACATTCATGATACTTAGTTAAATTTAACTTAGTTCTAAAATCTAAATATGTGTGTTGGCAACCAGAATTTGATAGTGATTTCTTTGACAATTTGTAACTCCTGAACGTTAATTTTGATAGCAATTTATGTATTCATTGCATCTTTATAAACATGTTGTTTAACCAACTCTTTTAAGACCAGGAATTTTATATTTCTGAGAACCAAATATTATTCAGAATTTACCAAAATACCAAGGTTTTAGATTTGATTTATTTCATATTTTATTGCAGAAAGGTTAAAAAAATGTATTACTTGATTCAGTATTACAAAATCTCTTATGAAAGTACCCCACAAAGTCCATGGGAGGTTTATTTTTGAAAGACATCTTTTTGTTATGTTGTGATAACTCAAAGTAGAAGATTGAGAGTTAGCCCCTAGGTTAAAATGCACATGAACAAATATTAATAAAACAAATTCTCCATTAAAAATTTGACTTTTCATGTGTAATAGCCTTGTAATGTTTAGTAACAATCTACCAAATTTTGTGAATATACATTTAATATATTAGAAGTTCCTAGTATGTAAACTAATGAGTACAAATAGTTATGGGTTTGATCCAATAAGTCTAAGCAGTTTCAGTAAAGTTCATAAACTACTTTAAAAAATTATTAACTGAAATATTTACCACGGAACTATAATCTTATATTAATATATATTAAAAGTTACAAACCTATGTTAGTTTACATTATAATGCTGTTTAATGAGCAACAATAGATTGCTTGAGTGTTTTCAAATTATCTTTTTAGAGTTACCTACACACCAATTAACTTTTACCTTGTGCTGTCCATATTATGTGTACATGTAATTTTTCATGTATCAAAACATATTTCCAACTTCTGCAGTGTTGATTTTGTGATATACTGTTAACAAGATATTAAAAATTTTACACATATAGACAGAAACACTTAATTAGTTAAAAGGACTTTGTGTTATGTTTTGTTTCTTTCAGGAAAATCTTCTTTTAAGATGAAGAACAGAACTTGAAACTAACAGATTTTGGTTTTTGTGCTGGACCAAAGGCAATTTGAACTTGTTATTTTTATCTAAAATTTGCAAAATGTTTTATTGGAATTTTTGTAGTCACAAATAAGTAACTGAAGAAACAAAAAGTCTAAATAAATGAGTTTCATTTATTTTAATTTTAGAAAATAGTTAATCAAAAGAAAATCCAGATATAGTGGTTTCTGCACATGCAAAGATTAATATACTTCTTAGCTCAAGATAGTCAAAAGACAGGTAAATAAATTTGTTTAAAGAATTTTACCTGAAGTCACTCCAAGGAAAAATATTTATCAGATACATTAAAAAAAACCCCGTAAAAGTTACATATATTTGTGTACATTTCTTTTATTTTTCTTGAAATTAAACCTAATAAGTTATAGGAAATTGTACTACACTAGTTTTTCAGAAGACACGAGATGATACAAACAATACATACCAGTTGTTAGGATAAGAACATCTTTTGTAAGTTGGCAAAGCATGACTAAAATCATACTTGTCATCCAACATTAGTATTAAGACTATTAAATTTTCAAACGTTTTGTTTTTCATCTGTTTTTGAAGGATTGAAGAATGGTGGTGCATTCTCTGACTTTTGCTCAATCCAATAAACATATTAAGAAAGTACGAGTTTTTGAAAAAGTAAAGAAATTTTGTAAAATTCTATTTATTTTAAAAATACTTTTAAAATAAACTGGTTTTTGTTGAGTTTATTCATTTGAGAATAATCATTATATCATGGCAAAAGAAACTGTTGTTGGAACACATGCTAATAAATCTTGTACTTTTAAGGGAAGTAGGGAAACACACCTAGAAACATGTTGTGGTAGTCCTGCATATGCTGCACCAGAATTGATTAGTGGACAAGAATATTTGGGAAATAAAGTATGTACAAAAGGTTTTATATTATTACAAGCAAAATATGCTTTAGTTAGATAATATTTTCTTATTTAAAGATATAGATTTTACAAAGACAATTTCTATGTAAACAGAATTACGTCATTATTTGATTGAATGAAAATGTGGAATGAATAATGAAAAATTAAAATGACACCATTCTCATCTTTTAATTTGTTATACATTTGAAATAATGCAGTCTTTGTTTAGCTTTATTAAAATATTTTATCTTTAAATTGTACTTGTCATCAGTGTTTAGAAAAGTTTTTAAATAAATCATGTTGACTTGTAGAAGTTGTAAAAATAAGGAATCCTGATTAATGAGTTTATATCATTATCGAAAAAATTTACTGAATCAGTTGGGATAAAGGAATTATTGCTTAAGAAAGTGAAAAAATTAATAAGTCAAAATTTAAATTAGTTATGACATGAGCAAACTAATTATAAGAAACTGATGCTCAAGAAAATATGAATAATGGACCACCTTTAAGAAAGTATCAAGAAGACAGAAATTATAAGAGTATGATTTCAAAAGTTAAACAACTGTAGTTTAAACAGCGATTTGTCAATTAGAAATTTCAATTAACAAATACCTTCAAATTTTACAGGCTGATATCTGGGGCCTGGGAGTTCTACTGTTTGCCTTGCTATGTAGATATTTGTCATTTGATGATGACAATGCAAGCACTTTATATAAAAAGTTCAGGTAAATGATTTATAGAAACAGTGGTTTGTTTTGTCACTACTGTTATTTTTCTTAAACCTTTCTTATAATGTTGATGTGGTGTAATTAATTTTCTATATATAAATATGTTATTTAATTATACAAAATGGCTTGTTGAATTACAACCTGATATACCAAAGCACAAAAAACTTGTCTTGGCTTTACATAACCATATGAATTAATACATTCTAATTTTCTATCCTACTTTATAATTTTTCTTGTTAGTTTTTGATGATTAAATATTTTTCTTTAAAATATTAAGCTGTTTTCATCTAATTTTCAGAATAAGATTTTAAAAGCTTATTTTCTAAAGAATATTTATTGATATAAAAATGTTTTCTGTACATGGTTTTTGCAAAAAAAATGAACTTCAAGCTTTTGAAAAAATCTAGAGTATTTTCTGAAACAATTTTTCTTTGTGAAAGACAAATTATCATGTCTTTTATAACTTGGAGAAATAATATTGGAAGGAAACACTGTGCATAATTTGTAAGTTAGAAACAACAAATTATTTATATGGTATTAACCACATCATGGATTTCTCAGTTTTTGACGAACAAACATATTTCAGTAGAGCAAGTTTTCATTTATCTGTTCATATTAGGAAATTGAAAAGAATAAGTTAAATTCACATATATATGTGCTTGATGTGCATTCTGTGTCTAGAGAGTTTGTGTGATATTTTTATTCTGGAGTGGTCTGAGTTGTTTTAGTCATAATTATAAATGTTTGTAATGTTAAAATTTAAAGAATTACAATTGCTTTAAGTTAACTAGTTAAAGCCACAATTTTTAAAAAATCAAATAAGTAAGCTTGATAAATCTTTAGATTTTCTGGTTGTAGTAAACTGGAATATTAGCTGTAAACCTAAAATTAAGGGGGGAAGGGAGGGTTGATGAATTTGAAAGAATGAAAATGACAGAATTTCACACACACCATTGGATTCCCCAGACACAGATTAGTAGAGTTATATTACAAGTTTAATTATTTAGCTCATAATTAATGAAAACAATTAAAAATGATTCTTGAATAGTGATCTTTCATCCCATTCTACCTTTTCACTGGAACCATGTAAACAGAATACAAGTGATTTATAATTTTACCTAGTAAAGTGGTGCTCCATGACACCTTTGTCAAGGCAAGATAAAATGTAGTCCCAAGAAAATTGATCAATGCTCCTCTCGTACATATAAGTACATATTATATGGATAAATTAAATGAACATTATCAACAACCAAGTATTAAAAATGAAGTAGAAACTTGCCTGTATACTTATGAAAGTAAAGGGGTATTTTAATGACATTAGTTGAAAATTTGAAATTGTGATTGAAAGATACTTACAAGTAGTAAACTCTATCCATTCTATACTGTGTCATGACATAATTCATAAATCACATCTTTAAGTACAGAATATTAGTTATCCCAAGATATATCCATAATACAAAAGCTTAGGAAAGAAGTGTTTGTTTTTGAATTATTGAGGAAATTAGTAATAAGTAAGGATATATCATGATATTATTTAAAAACCATTAGTAATAAAGATGGCCTATTCACAGAATAATTATTGGTATAAATCAGATTAACAACTTCTAATATATATACATAAACACCAGTGAATTTTGGTAATACTACTTTCTAACATTTTGTCTGCTCTTCACTATCTGGAATGCACATGCTTTAATTTTAAGATATTATACTGATTATAATTATGTTCAATCTTAAAGTACAGTGCAAATATTTACAACTATGTTGTCCTTGTTCCACTAAAGAAAATGTCAAATTTATTCACAAATAAACATGGAATGCATTAAGATTACAGCACATGTTCAGTTTTGTGGCATACTTCATTTTCACTTAATGCAGATGCTGATTGTATAACTCTGTAAGTTAGAGGAAATGCACCTACCCAGGACCAGAAAAAGTGAATCTTGGGATTTGCTGAAATGTATGTTAGGGATAGAGATGGGTGTTGAAGTTGATTCATCAACTATTCCAACCATGGAGATCAAAAGACTTTTCATTTGTTTGGAGAATGATTCTTTTGAAGGCACAGGGATATCTGCCTGCACTCCCACTGTATTGTGTAACAAAGTGCAGTAGCATACGTTCGAGATGAAGTGCTGGACAGCAATTTTCAAGCCTCAGGATAAGTAATGTTATGAAACCTTTTCAAATGCTGCACCTGTTTTACTTCCAACCATTTAGGGCAAGAATGAAAGTAGGACGGGTGAGAGCCATTGCAACTGACACAATGTGGGTCCATTTCATACTCATAGGCATCGTGGTCCTTGCCACCACAACAAGTACATGTCAGGGAACCACGACATGACATCTTTGACACAGGTAACATCGGAGAGGGTTTGGAATGTACGGCTGTACCCTGCAATTAAGATAACCTGACTTGATGGTGGCAGGTGCACATGGTGATGTAAATGTCAGAACGAGGATATTGGTCGGCAATGCAACTCCATCTTTGTGAGTGGAGATACGCCTCACTGCAGAAACTCCTTGAGTGGAGAAACCAGTGAGAATCTCTGACTCTAGGATGTTCTTCAAACCCCTCTCATCAGTCACTCCTCATGATGAATTCAAAGTAGCATGAAGTGTAACCTCAATAGGTATATCCCTAATCACCTTTAAATGTAAGAGGAGTTCACTCTGTTTAGATGTGAATGTTTCCACCAATATGTCTCCAGAGAGAAGCTTCTTTACTGACTTTGGAGAGCCAGCAAGCCCCTCTAGTCCCTACTGAATGAAAAAGGGAGACATTTGCCCTAAAGGTTTGCCTGAAAGTGAATGCAATATAAGAAAATGAGGTACAACAGATGGTACAGGTAGTGAGGATTGCTGCTCAGAATCGTCAAGACGTGGTCATTTACCTATGGACTGTTTTTTCAGTATTTTATTTAGGTTTTTTATTTGCAGGATCCATAATGAAAAAAGGAATATTTCAGTGCCCACTGACCTCACAAGGGGCCGCACTACAATGTCAAACAAGGACACTGAGGCAATGCCAGGGTTTCGTGAGCATTAAACCCAAACACCAGCATCAGATACAATGTCCACAACACCTGTTGAGAACATCCAACACTGGTACTTGGTTGACCCTTGCCCAAGTGAATCAGCTGATTGATCCAAGGGAGGCCCACTCAAAGGCTGCCCGTCTGCAGGAATTAAAATCCAAAGTGGTGTGTTATGGTTGGACACATCTCCTCCTTTTCATGGGTCACCATGCACGGCAAACATGTGGGTGGACATTTAGATCCCAGAGCAGGTAAACTGAAAGAACAGAACCTTCCATGGGAAATCTAACCATGTACAGGAATCCACACCAAACGGGATTGATCCTTAATGTACACAGATGACTTGTTGACGTGTCCCAAAGTTGACTTTGGCAAAACCTACTGACACATTATAAAATTAACATAGTATATCTAACAAATCATAAAATATATATTTGATATTCTTATGTCATAAAAATAATTTTTAGTTGAGTATAAAATTATAATTACTTTAAAGTATGATGATTTCTCACACTAACATTAATGTTCTTATTGAGCCAAAGATTAATATTTTTTGTTGTCAAAATCATTAGATAATTCTACTTTTTATATTTTGCATCAAAGAATATTTTTAACTGCTTCACTTTATGAAAAACTAATTAAAAATTCTGACTTTATATATTGAATATAATTCTAGGGTCTGATTAAATTATGGAAATAAAAATGTACACATAATGTGAATACATTTGTTGCATGAAGCAACAACTATGACTCAGAAACAGTTTACACTTATCAAGAAAACTTGTGTTTTGTTTACAGCAAAAGCTAACTGAAAAAAATACAAGAAACAACTCAATTGTTATGACCTTATGTCAGTACACATGAACATGAGTTATTAGATGTTGTGGTTGTATTGAAGAATAACTACTCTTTCAAACAATTTGAAAACTTAATTTCCCAAACTGTATGAAGCCAAATGCATACCTGTTTATATGGTTTCATGGAGTGTGTGCTGGCCTTCAAGGACTGCATAAGCACTGGACTTAGATAGCATATTTGTTTCCTAAAAGAATGAAATAAAGTCATCTTAATGTGAGAAAAACCACATCCACACTAAAGTTTATTCTCAGATCTGCTTTTCTTGATCAATATAGAAACAATCACTTCAAACATTTTCAATAGTTAAAAAAAAGCAAATCACAATCTCATTGTATATGAAATAATTTCAAAATGTTGTGATAATAATTTGACATAAAAAATGTTAAAACATCTGTAGTACAAAAAATTTTCAAAGTCAGAATTCCTTTGATTAACATTTAGGGACTATGGAAGCAAAAGAGCACATACACTAAATCAGAAATTTAGTTTAAACATATTAAGAACTCAATTTGCTTTATAAATAAAACACAATTAGTATGCCTAAAAAGTCCTTAATACAAAATAACTTTTGATTCTTTACAGAAACAAGAACCATAACTTAAAGTTTCGAATTGCAGGAATAGATCTGCAGTTTAAATTTCATAAAGAACAAAATAATTTTTTTTGTATTTCAGTGATACTGGGAAACAATAAAATGTGTGTTAATACAGCATTACATTTTTCTAGTGATGTATGTGCACCCAGTACTAGTGCAGGAATTACAAGGACATGTGGGTAACCCAACTGTTGCACTGTAAGGAAATGTTTTTGCAATACCATTGGGTAAATCCACTTGTCACACCAAACAGTTTTAAATGTCAAGTTAGATAAATCCAATGATAGCATCCAAAGAGTTTTAAAAATTCCCATTTGCTAGATTATAGAGTGGTTGGATGGGAGAAAGCAAAATATTGTTACTAATGGACTTGCCTAATACTGATTAAAATATGCAATATTTTTGTAAATATAACCTAAAATCCTGTTTGTGCTATCACTAGCAACAACACAATGCTTAAATGATTTAAGAGACTGATCAACCATTACACTAAGATCCTTTTCTTTCATGAAACTGCATCTAAATTATACTCATAATTCAAATTGTGATATCTTGCATACAATACTTTGCATTTAATGTAATTAAAACTCATTTCCCATTTACTTTCCCCAACAATTCATAACATTACTTATCCTGAGGCTTGAAAGTTCCTGTCCACCACTTCATCTCAGATGTGTACTGCTGCACTTCATTCTACAAATACAGTGGAAGTTCAGACAGATCTCTCTGTGACTCCAAAAGAATTGCTCTCAAAACAAAGGAAAAGTCTTTTGACCTCCATGGTTAAAAAGATTATGAATAAACTTCAACACCCATCTCTGTCCCTTACATACATTCCAACAAATCACAAGGTCCACTTCCTTTGGTTACAGGTACAGGCATTTCTTCGAATACCTCTTCTTCTCAAACCCTAAGATGCAAAAAAAGATCATTCGTTCACGTCCACAGTCACTGGAATCCCGTTCCAACAGCAAAGACCTGCCCAATCGACCCAGGGCAGGATTCATGGAGGTCGATAGACCTTCCCCAAATAAGGGCAGTAAGAAAATAAAATATGGTCGTAAACAGAAGGGTTCTCCAGCCATTTTGTCTACACACCATTAAAAATGGCCACCTTGATATAATGGAACTGTCGATGTTTATGTTCTAATCTGGGTGACATCAAAACACTGATTGCTTCCTACCATCCTCTATGTATATCCTTACAGGAAACATTTCTGAAACCTGATGACACAGTCACATTTTGGCAGGTTTCTTTGCACAGAAATGACAGGCTGTGTGATGGATGAGTGCATGGAGAGGTGACACTGTTGGTTGATCAGCATGTGCCAACCCTGTCTTTGCCACTCAACACACCCTTGAAGGCCATTGCCATCTGTGTTTCCTTGAGTTGTACTATCACTGTTTGTTCTCCCTTCCTGTCGCCTGGGTTCCTGGAATCAAACTACCTCTTGTCGCCCACCCAGTGTGGGTTCCAACGACAAAGCTCCACCATGGACCACCTGATTCGACTTGAAATGTCAATCAGAGAAGCCTTTCCCAAACAACAACATCTTGTATCAATACTCTTTGACATTGATAAGGCTTTTGATACAACATGGAGGTATGGCATTTTGTGAGACCTCCATATATATGGGTGACATGGCCATTTGCCCATTTTTATTGAAACTATTTTAATTGACAGGAGTTTCCAAGTTCTTGTGGGTTCGACACTTTCCCATTCTTTTCTACAGGAACTTGGAGTCTATCTGGGCTGTGTTTTGAGTGTCACACTTTTCAGTATAAAGATTAATGCCATCGCTGAACAACTCCTTTTTATTGTTGCAAACGGACTCTATGTCAATGACTTTCCTATCTCATGTCAGTTATTGAACGTGAGGTATGTTGAGTGGCAGCTACAGACTGATATAACAACAAAGTAATTTTTCAGATTTTACTTGAATGCTTCACATACTTCTTTATCTGTATCTCCCCTTGCTCTAAAGTATGTAGGACAATGTTTTTGGTGTGCATTTTGAGTTTATCCTACTGTGGTTATGCAGATTTCTGCCACCAACTATACAGTTAAAATATTTAATGAAGATCACAACACTTTTTTATATTCTATGCAAAATATGAAAGTCAGATTACATTTGTGAAATTGCCTACTTTAAAGTTGAGGAAATTGATAGAACCAATGAATTTCATGGTATCATTAGTTATTCCACAGTATATAATTATTTACAAGTAACTTCTCTTTGGAATTAAAACCAACAATCGTATCACACACTTAAATGGAAGAATTCAATAAAAATATTTATATTTAAAAGAGCATCTTAAATGTATGTTCAATTTATCCTGTATATTTTCATACGTGTCCAGTACAAATGTTTGGTACCTTCATTATTTTGTGCCATTTACATTTTTGACAAGTAAGTATAACTGCATACCTACTCTTTTAATACAGAAATACTGGGAGATAGATAAACTTACCATACAAGTAATTCATTACAACAAACCAGGAGAGAAATATGTTTGGTAATTGATAACTTGAAATATATTTCAAGGGACATAATACTTTAGGTATAAAATTTCAAATGTAAAATATTTTTTTGTAAACAAATAAATATCAGTATCATTAGAAAGAGTAAAGAAAAGAAAAAAAATCATTTAATAAAATAAAATAATTTGTCTTAGAAATCTTATACACAACAATATGCACACTATATTTCATCAAGAACACTATTAAACATAAGTATAGAAGGAATGAAATTTCTGCTCTTCAGAAGCTTAAATAGGGTTCATGCTGAAGGAACTTCAAACAAACCTTCTAATTAATAGATGTTCTTAGACCAATAGCAATTCAAATTGGTTTGAAATCAACAATTTTCCACTTTTATACTTGTATACTTATAGTGAATATAAATATCTTGATACTGTAAGTCCTAAAACCAAATTAAATTCCTAAAACAAGAATTGTTTAACCCTTTACAAGTGAAATATATTTATCTGTAACTTGGTTATCACATTCAAAATTTCTTTTCCTTACACTGTTGTTCAGAGTAAAACTTAGTTTGTACAAACTACAATGACAAGTAATGTTATAATGTTTTTAACTCATTCTGGGATAGTTCAATAGTCAAGAGACAGGGTTAAAGTCTCCCTTATGTATAAATGTTTTTCAAATAGCTACTTCCTCCGCACCACTAAGAGCTATTCACTAACATACAACTCCCACATTCCATCAACTTTGAACAAACTCCCACATGCATTATAACAGCTTATGACAATCACACTGCTGTAGCCCTCTACCAATGGGAAGGTCACACAATCTCTATATAAGCATAAGCTTGTTCTTGACAAGGCAAAGAAAATTCACTGGAAGTCAGGAAGAAGATTAGAAAAGAGTTGTCCGTTTTATTTGTTTTGTTTTTATAAGAGTTCAGAATTGGCTATATCAATTATATACCCAGAAACTTCCATTTCAACACTGGTCACTTAGAAGGTGGAGATGGGTTTAATATTTTTCATTCTCCCATGTTCAATGCAGATTTTTGTTAAGTAATACCTGTGAGGTAATGCCAGCAACTTGGTGGTTTCCAATGGCACCAGGAATGAGAAGTGTAAGATGCCATTCTTCATGTAACATTGTGTCAGATGATTATCATCTTCTTCAATTCATTTTTTTTTTTTTTTTTTTTTTTTTTTTTATCATTGAGAAATTTTCAATGTGTTGGAATGTGTACATATATCAAGGTACCATAACACATATAAATCACATAAAAATGACTGGAAAACACAACAAACAAAAGTCATCATACTAGATCTTCTGGGTATACTGGAGAATAACAATTAGTAGGAGGCAAAAACCAGAGGAAACTGCATAATGTTACCATAAGTTATGGTAGACAAATGTGTTACTTTTAGTTCACATACCAGTCTGTGAGATCGCCAAAGACAAACAATGAAAAGAGGCTGTGCTATGTTGAAACTGGCAGGAGATGCGAAAATGTCTATGGTCAGACTTACCCAAAGAAGAATATGCAAGATGGATCAATTGGTGATCCAAAACAGTTAAAGTAGAAAAGGGCAAATCTAGAGAGGTGGAGATTCTGTAAAAATAAACATGGATAACAGAAGTTTCCACAAAAATGGATAGCAATGGACACTCTGTACAGAATGCAAAAGACAATACACTAAAATCCTTGTACAGTGATGAAAATGAAATAGAAGTGGGAAGAGAGAAGAGAACATCTGATCTTATTCTTGAATAGCTAAACTCTGACAGAAAAATGTGGACTGGAAACATCAACAAGTCCTTATATTAAAGAGGAGGGAAGACATCTTAGGCATAAATGTCTGAACAACGATGACCACAAACACGAAATTATGTCTTGAGAGTCAAATAATACAAATAACAGGAGAGTGACAGCTCAGAGAGTGAAATATTATGTCCAAACAACCATACAAAGGCTGTCCCTGTATGGGACAGGGGTTACACAAGGAGATGGTGCAAAAGAAAGGGATTACTACCTGGAAAGAGGCAGAAGTTTAAGGTCAATACTCCATGATAACCTGCATCAGGCAGAACAGACAAGCCCTGGATGAAAAACCAGGGCAATCTCATATGTCAGACAAGGAACCAGACAAGTTTTACCACATGAAGGTGCAACACCCTGTCATGAAAATGGATGGCTGAGGTCAACTGAGAGAAATCATAAAATTAGGTGTTGCAAAAGTATTGAAGAGGGATCCAAAATTTAAAAAAATCCAACAGATAATTAAAGGATGAAAGAGTTACTCCAAGAGTTTGTTTTGAATTTTGCACAAAGCTACAGGAGAGCTATCTGTGTTTGCCTTCCATAATTTAGCAGTAAAAGAATAGAGGGAATGTAGCTAATCATAACCACCCACTGCCAACTCTTGAGTTACTCTTTTATCAATGAATAGTGAGATTGACTATCAGTTTATGATGCCTCCATGGCTGAAAAGGCAAACACATTTGGTAGAATAGAAATTCAAACCCTCAAACCATGAGTCAAGCACCCTAACTACCTGGCATACTATTCTGTGGGATGGTTCCTGTCAAGAGAAGAAAAGTGAATGATCACCAGATACAAATGTCAAGGACATGACATGTTGTGAAGTGAATAAAATAATTGTAGGCCCAAGAAAGGAAATTCAGAGTTAGAAATCGCAGGTGCCAGAAGCAGATGTTTCCCTGGTGATTGGTTGAAGTAATGACCATATAATTGTCAGAGTAGATCACCATAACATCCACAAGCAATTAACAAAACAAAAGGATAAGAATACAAAGACACACAGTGTCTGCCCCTTCCATACAGAAATAGAAACACCAGTGGAAAGATGAAAGTTACTCCAAAGAGGGATCAGTATATCCAGGAATATGGTGTAGATAAGAGAATGCAGGGCATTCTAGAGTCTATTAAAGGGGATGCTTGTGTACATGACTATGAGGAATCAGAACTTCCACAGAAGCAAGAATCCCCAAATGCAAAAAAAAATGTGAATTGTACAGAAAAATTTCCACAACACATATACACAAGGGAGAGGATTGAGCCCAACATGTGCAGTAGTCGAGTTAAACATCCAGGTAAACAAGAAACTATATTTGAAATATTATTTCAGTTAACAAGAGAGCTCCCAAATAGTATAGGTAGCAATTGCCAGTTCCTGCCAAGACAGGTTCCACAAAAAGCCATACAACTACAGAATAATAGGAATGTGGGGAAAGATATCTGAAATATGTAGCTTGGTTAAACTAAGCCTGGAAGAGATGGCACAATACAGACCAAGAAAGCTGTACACACAGAACTGAGGAATAATGAAAATAGTGATTCAGAGATGATAAAGAAATTACAGGGTGAGAAACCTCCAACTTTATGGGGACAACAAAAAGACTAGAATAGAAATCCAGAATAGAATGGGAGACAGATTCTGTAATTCCCCCTGTTAATAATGAAGATAGAGAGGATCAGTGAGAACTGGATAGAAAAGAGAACAATAAGGAAGGTGAAGTATGAAAAAAAGGAAATTGAAATGATGAGATGGGACATATAAAGCCCCAGAATTGCTAGAGAAGAAAGAAGACTGGGAGATGAAGTGAGAGAGGTAGGCACTGACAGGTCCAAATTCTAGGACTGGTTTCAAAGAAGAATAACCTCTGAAAACTGTGACAACTAGCCTTGCAAGAGGGAAACAACAAACATAAGCAAGTGAATAAGAACAAAAAATTTTAACTTAATATCACTTCTGAGTATGGATGTCAGACACAAATACCTACTAACCAGTGATTTGGAAAAACATGGAAATAATGATAAAAAAACTCCAGGCAAGAAGTCTAAACCCTGGATTCTAAAGGGTTGGGAGCAACCTCAAAGGCCAGAACTATGAAAAAAAATGGACAAGACAAAGCACCCAGATATAAAATGGAGGAATAGGAACACCTAACTAAAGAAATACCAAAAACAAAAAAATCAGAACAAAGACAGAAGGGGAAAATTAAAACTAACGTAACAAACAAAGAAGAATAGAGGTCTTCATCAAAAGTATTGGAGTCAAAATGACAAACATCAATAAGGAGAGAGAAAAGATAGAAAAAAATGAACAAATAGTGGGAAAGAAAAGACAGAGGAAGAGGAGACCCTAAGCAGAAGATGTTGGGTATCATGAAATATAAAATGGCTGAAGCAAATGTGTCAAAAAGATGAGTATGACAATACAGACGTGGGACAGTACACAGTTTGAACAGGAAGAGGTAGAATGACCAAAGAGAATTTATAATATATAGTTAAAAAAAAAAAGACAGAATATCACATACCTGATTCATGAGCATACAAACACAAAAAGTGCCATTTCATCCTTAGAGATAGATAAGCCAGAAACAAAGGCCAAATGTAAGCCTCTCCAATAGTTTTAATTTTATGAAATACATGTTTTTTGTATCAATTCAAAACTCATCACACACGCATCATAATCATAACTTATAAATACCATTTCCTTATGGTGTTTTCAAACATATTAAAGATTAGAATGCAAGAAACACTAAACTTATCAAATGTAACAACCTTTTATTCTTCTCATACTATATATATTTATGAAAGTGTGTATGAAGTTCAAAGTATTTCATACACGAGTTTTATTGTTGGAACAAAATATAGCAAGACTTCAACTGGCTGCACAAAAACTCAGTAATCAGTAGTGGTCAAGTCAATTACTTAGTTCATTAGATCTACTGAATGTCTCAAGTCTCAGTTTTCACTTTATTGATTATTACAAGTTGAATTTTGATGCCTATGTCTATAAAGCAGCAAGACCTAACATGACATACATTTAAGTAAAGACTGTTCATGTAGAGTTAACTTTTCAAACTCATCACTGAAAATCTGGGATTTTTATTCTAAATATTACTATTTAATTTTCTTTACTGATATAGTGCATCTGCAAAAATTAATAATTTTTCCATGGAAATTAAATACTTATGCATAAGGAATATGGAAACATTCACATCATCAACACATGCTTCATATAAAAAACTGCAGAAGCCATCAATCTCTGGAGATGAGAGTAAACAAAAATAATTCAAGTTGGAAAACTGTGATACATGTATTCAAATAAACTAAAATCAAAATAAAACACTTGAGAAACAAGTACAAAATTCAAATACACATCCTTTACACAAATCACAACTGAAACCTCAATTCGTCAAGTAATTATGATAGCAATCACAGTTTTTTCCTAGGGTGCACTATTTCATTAAAATAAGTTATTTGATAAAATAAAAACACAATTACTTTATTAACCTATTATCACTAATTTTCGTAAAATTTTAGAATCATCTCAACAAAACTTCTGATATATTTACATCTTTTTTCAGTAATCAAAAACTGAAGTTCATTTTGTCAAAGTAAATTGCTTCTTCAATGAGTAATGCCACAAAAATGAAAAAAATAAACCATGCATATTATTATCCTAAAATTCACTACTCACCCTATTTATAAAATGAAACTCTTCCTGTCCCAAGTGTTTATTTTTCACATGACTATAGTATAGTACTCACTGCTAAATATTGGCTGTTTCATAGTTTAAATAAAGTAATTTTAAATTTTAGAATGATAAAGTAAGTAAATACAGAACAGTAATGTGAACTATAGTATTGCTCAGTTGAACAAAGCTCATGTGGTTCACTCCAGTAATGTAAGGGCTGTAAAAAGTGAGCCTTTCACCCTGGTAGGTTAAACTATTAAAAATTACTCTATTACAAAAACCTGGTTTTTCATGTGCAAAAGCCTTGTAATGTTTAATAAAATCTACCGCATTTTGTGAAGACACAATTAGCATATAACAGGTCTTCCTATGGTTAGGGGTCAAAGGGGGTTTCATCATCTTTGTAGACTTACATTTAAACTTTTAGTGACCTAATTTTATGAATGAACTTCAGTAAGTTTGGTGTCACATTGAAGATTATAATTCAAATTTTAGAATTATACATTAATTAATTTCTTAATTTAAAGATAAGTTTTACAACAAAGTTTTTGAATAACAAATTTTGTGTGCCACCTGGCATGTTGATTGCAGCTTTGGTAGATATTAGGTGTTTGTGATGTTCAAATATAACAACTATAGTTTCTTATGATTATGAATTAAAAACTCAAATTACCAATACTGAAAAGCTAGAGTGTAAATTAAGAACTTCCTATCTTTTCTATTTGCAGAGTTATCACTAAATTTAACAAATCAAACATAGTGAGTACTGCTCAAATCTTCATTTTTGTAAATACCTGCTTATGTAACCTACTTCTGCCTCTAACATGTTAATAATTAGCTGAAATATCTGAATACTTCTGTTCACATGGTTTACTCAGTCTTTTAATTGTGGGAAGTTTTCAAGATTATTCATCTTGCATCTTAATACGAAGGGGAAAAAAATTTATCCAAAAGAACAGTACTTTTTTTTTAAAACCAAAATACAGATCATTTAGTAAGTCTGATAAGTCACTGTAGAATACTGCAATATTGACAGAGTAATTGGCAATACTAACTTATTTTAAAATGCATATATAATGCATATTGTTTTATATCTTCCAGGTGTAAAACATGACATGCATGACATGATCAAATTTAAATACATTAAAACATCCAGGTATTAAAAGTTCATAAACAATAAAACTGAAATATTGTTAAACCTACATCACTTTAGATACTAAAATTACATAACAGCAATTACAGCAATAAAAAACTATAACCAAGGAAATGTCAATTATTACAGGTAATGGTCTGAATTACATCAAACTTTTAAAGAAATAATACAATGTTATTATATAAAAAAAAAGAGAGTAAGAGAGAACAAGTATTAATCAATGGTAATTCAGTTTAATGTTAACAGAAAATTAAAAGCTTTGAAGCTATGGCAGTATAAACTTTTGAGTTCAGTAATCTTTACACCAGTTTTCCTATTAATAAAATAAGAGGGTTTGATGAAAAATTTTAGTTTTTTGATTACTTAAGTGTATGGCTTTTCTGCTTCTGTAAACACAGGACTGTATATGGCACGTCACTTATGAAAATTACCACTGGTTCTGTCAAGTACATTTTTTACAGGCCATGGAATTTTTACTCAATAATACATTTATGCAATTTGGTCAACATGTATTCAAACTGGTACAAACAATTCCAATGAGTGTCAACTCCTGTCTACAAGTTGCAGATCTTTATCTATTTAGACTAAAATTTCCTTACATTGCAAACCTTACTAGTCAGGCTATAGTAAAGATATGCAGATATATAGATATTATTATACCAAATTATTAATGTTTTCTGGGCAGAGTTTTCTTAATATATACCAGAGCTCACTCTAGAAAAACTTTTCTGCTAGAAATAAAGCAAACCAATTAGATTTAGATGTCACCATCATTAACTGTGTTAAACTTTTAAAGTTACAATATTTTCATTTGTAAATAGGAATATTCCAAACAAGTTATATTACGATGTTTACTTATTTGATACAGAAGAATTTGTCCATCATTAAAAGGTTTTATAGATAAAGTACATAAATTCACTCGCATCTTTCATAACTATTGTTTCTCATTGGTTGGTTTGTCAACTGGTGGTTTATGAAACAAAGCAACAATACTATCTGTGCAAATAAGTGGTAAAAATACTAGAGTAATATATTATACAAATTAAAAATAAAGTTAAAAACCAAATAATGTTCCAAAGGCAGCTAAAAAAACTTAAATAGAATTAAAAAAGCCAATGTCTCATAAATATTTGAAAACAGAAGTAAGTTTGACAGTGTCACCATTAATAATGACATTGTCTGGTCAGAGGTACACCTGTGAAAAATGCATCTCTAAAATGGCACCATCACTCAGATTCATAACAGCACAACACTAAAATGTAAGCTATTGAGACTTGAATGTTACAAAAGTCACATATTGGTGGATCAGTCCCAAATAAAACAAAATTATTGATTATTAAACTGTGACAGTGCATAGCCTAGCTAGGACAACTTCCTCCTTCCAATTCTTACTGAAATAAGATGGCTAAAGAGAAACAGAAGATTTGATTTAGAAAAACTTATGACATTGCTCATTTCAAGATGACTACCAACTGGTATGAAGCTGAGCCTTGAATACAGTACTGAAGTTCATATACAGAACAAGCACGACAGTGACAGCACCAGAACAGACTGACTTAATGTCAGCGAACTCATTCCTGTGAATACCAACACGGCCAGTTATCCAGAAAAACTGGATGTGAATAGCAGATAGAAGAAAAATAGGCCAGCCAGCATTGATTAATGTGAGAGCAAGGTGAGAATTAACACAAAGCAATTCTCTGACCAGTAGAGAGTTAAGAGAGTTGGTGTAAATAATACAGTAAGTGTACTGCATAGCTTCTATATCATTCAGAACAAGAGAAATGTCATACAAAGTGACAGTGAACACAAAAACTGTAGAGAGGATTTTGTATGAAACCACCTAGCTAAAACAAACCATGGCAGATCTCATAGACTTAACTGATTTCAAACCATCTGTATAATTGGGAATGGAAGAATGGTTCAAAAAATATTTGGCAATGAAAATAGTACAATCAATTGGAAGTATTAACATTCCTCAGATGACACAGAGAAAGGTAAGGGGCAGAGGTGGTTATAAGACATAGTGTGTTGGGCTGATCGGTGGAGACAACAACATCAATCTATAACACACTAAACTAAGTCAGCTACACCTAAATATAAAGACCAAAGGGAAGAATGGCAACCTGTATATTCCCAAAACGTATAGCCAGTGGAACCCAGTGTAAAGACTCTAAACTGGAGAAGTGTAGAAAGACCCTGTTCAGGACTGACGTCTCAGATGGTGAATAGGGTACAACATCTTTCAAGGCCAAGGTCCTGGCAGAAAGATAGATAAGAGACAAATAGTCCAGTTTTGAACGAAAAATGAATCTGCTCCACAAGAGGTAGAAGAGAGGATGTGGAAAATGTTCAGTGCCCTTGTATACTTTGTATTTCAGTAGGTTGGTTAAGTTTTACTACTGTGTATATTTGACAGTTATATCATGAGATAGGGTCAAAAAGCCATTGTGAAGTAATAAATTCAAAATCAGCCAAATAGGAAATGTTTAGAAAACTAAGACTGTGCTAAAATAAAAATTGTAATTGTATTTCAGAATCTGCAGTTATTTTGTACTTTCAACATTTTTTTCGCTATTTTCATTACAGTTAAGATAAGAGAGCAAATTTAAAGTTCTATGAAAAATAAAAAAAAATTATATTCATTAAGTAGATGTTATATGTAATGTAAATTAAACATTAAAACCATAAGGTGAACACAAGTAATTTTGTTCTTAGCATGAAAAATCACACTTTACTCAAAATTACTTAATAAAGAATTCATAAATTAATTAATAAATGTTTTGTAAAAGCAATTTACTTAAAATACAATATCCGTTTGCAAAAGGCTTGTAATGTTTACATAAAAATTTGCTAAAACTCATGATGATACAAATTTAGAACATTACAGTAGTTTATGTAGTTTCACGGTTACATGGAAATTACAGAACTAGTCAGAATGACCAAGCCCATATACAAGCTTAATAGAGTATAATTTAATTGATAATGGAATATGTATGTGGATCACAATCAGTAGTCTAAATGTTTTAGTTTGAAGTGCATTTTTTAAAAATTCTTTAGATACACTTACCATTTTGGAAACTTCTAGTAAGCCTAATTTTCTTTTCACTTTTGATGAAACACTATCAGTGACTTCATCAAGAAAACTGCTCTTGATTGGATGCTGTAAAAAAATTACTTTTTCTAAATTTACTCGCTACACTTAATTTTAAACACAAGTGAGTAATAAAATCATGGAGAATGTTTATAATACATAATATGTAGTTTATTTTTCAAAGTCCCATAATTAATATTTTTGTTAAAATACAGTTTACTACTAATTATTTGGATACTTTTGTATTGAGGTGGTTAATTACCTCAGATACATTTCAGTTACATTCTTAACCATAATGTTGGCAAATCTTTCGACAACTTTATATTAAATCATATATCTTTATTGAAGAAATTATAATAAAATAAATAAATTTTATAATTTTAAAATCCTTTTCTATGGGTAAAGATTAAGTATAGAAAATCTTAGTGGTATATACACAAAAAACATCATTAAAGAAAACGTTATTAATTCAAATTCTGTTAAATATTTATGAAACAAAAAGTAACTTCTGAATTACAAGGTGACAAGTGTCTCTAGGATCAAGCAACTTCATGAGAAACATAATCAATATATCTTGCTCTGATCCACCAAATACTTATAAAAGTGTACAGCTTTGGTCTTCTTACACAAGAAGGAAAAGTGATGTATAAAGATCTGTTCAGGATGATGCAACTTAAATTGATTATCAAGTAAAAAAGAAGTTATCAATCTATACAAGTCACTAGTTGATCCTCAATAGTCTTCACTTGAAATATTGTGTGAGCTTTGTCTGAATAATGACACTGATTTGTTGTAAATTGTTCAAACTACAGCTACTAAAATTACTCCAGGGATGGAAAGGTTATATTAAGATCTCTTCAGAAAAGAGCAACAGGCAGGGTTTTCAGTATGGTAAAGAGTAAATAGGTGATACTAATGAATCAGGCAGGTAATCCTGTTAGTGTACAACATTGTGCTGGCATATAACTCTACACCATATTTTAGGCACAATACCTTTAGGAAGATCCAGAGGCATGCTCCCCCAGAAATATTTAAAATCAGAAACACCATTCACTGTATCTTCTGGTCTCTTTTCAAATAAGGGTATAAAAAGTGTTTAAATTTGCAATAAACACATGATTTAGCATTTTTCTGCATTAGGTGCATAACATCTTTTCATAAATGTCATAACTCTTCTCCCTTCAGTGACATGAAAATGCCTTTGAAGTTGGCAAAACTTTTTGGTAAACATAATTTTTTGGAGTGGGTGGGTAGGGTAGTTTGATTTACTGACTGAATCCAAAGCAATATGACTATATTTAATTTCATATGGTTGGTTGGTTGATTTAGTGTTTTATGACACAAAGCAGCTAGGCTATCTGCACCAAACATCCGATAAAAAGGTAAAAGTAAAGTAAATGAAGGTAAAGCAAAACAGCATTTAAAAACATAAATTGCATAAAGCCAATGTTGGCATCTAGTCTACAATGTTAAGAAATTACAGAAAGGGAAGTTGTAAAGGACTTTCTGTAGCATAATGGTAATTATCATAACTCACCAAGAAGACCAACAGGCAAGTACAAGAACCACTGTCAGTCACCTGAAGTTGGCCTTTCCAGGCCTAGTTCCGAGTTATGTGTCATTATGGCCATTTTCAAAAAGTAAAGTAATAAAAGTTTTAAAAGACATGTAACAAAACTTTAATTATAACTCGCCAAGATAACTAAGGGGTACTTCAAATGGATAGTTCAAACAGCAGTGTCAGTCACCTGAAGCTGGCCTTTCCAGTCCTGGTGTAGAGTTAGTTAATGTTACAGCCATTTTCTAATTTCAAATCGAACTAGAGAGACTGTGATTCTTAAAAGGAACCACATTAAAAAGGTTTAATGTATAAATAAAAAACTTAAATAACATTACAAAGGTTAATGGCCTTTAGAAAACTAAAAACGTTATCAAGGTGGACAGTGTCACCATCACCAATAACACTATCTAATATTATGGACAAACCTTGGGACCTAACAGTGTTAAAATGGTGCCGTTGTTGAGAGTCATAATGATGGCAAGAAAGTAAAATGTGGCTCACAGTGATTTGAGTGTTACATAGACTACACACTGGTGCATCAGTTTCAGATAAAAGAAAACGAGTTAAAAAAACTGTGACCAATGCATAGTCTAGTTAGAACAACTTCCTCCTTCCGATCCTTACGGAAGCAAGACGGCCAAAGTCCAATACAGGGATTTATTTGAAAAAGCTTGTTTTTGCGTTGCTCACTCCAAGTAGACTGCCAGCTGGCACGGAGCCGAGCCTTGAAGACAAGACCATAGTCCATGTACGAAATAGGCACAGTGGTGATAGTGCCGGAGCAGATAGATTTAGCTGCCGTGTCTGCAGACTCGTTCCCACGAATACCAACATGGCCTGGTATCCAGAAAAACTGGATAGAAGTAGCAGTTAATGAGAAATGGGCCAGTCGATTTTGAATATCAGCGAGAACAGGGTGTGAGCCAACGTGTAGTGATTCCAGGGCCAGCATAGAACTAAGCGAGTCAGTATAAATAGTGCAGTTGGAGTACTTCTTAGCTTCAATATGATCCAGGGCAAGAGAAATGGTGTACAGTTCAGCAGTGAACACAGAAGCTGTAGAGGGGATTCTGTGCACAACCCCAAAAACTGCAACAAACCATGGCAGAGTCTACAGTGGTGCATAAAGTCCAGCCTGTGGGCCAAATCCAAAGTCGACGATGCAAACTGGCAGTTTCATGATGATTAGACTGCACAATACTGTTTTGTTCACGAACAGAAGAATGTGATTTGTGCAGCGGTTGCTGAATCACCAGCAGAACATTTACTCAAAGCAGTCAGCAGATTTAGGCACAGCATGTGAGGTCAGTTACAATATTTTGTTGATGACAGCGAAATCTGGACGACCATTCACTGATGGTGATTTTGTCAAGCAATGTATGATTACTGCATTGGAAAAGTTGTGTCCAGAAGCAGTTCGCAAGCTACAGGCAGTGGCTTTGAATTGTATGACAGTTCAATGAAGAATTTCACACCTCTTGGCAGACAAGACAAGGCAGCTTACAAATAAAGCAGCCAACTTTGTCTACATCTCTTTGGCAGCAGACGAGTCGACTGACATCAGTTCAACAGCACTAGTTTTTGTTTGTGGTGTGTCGTCATCGTTTAATATCACAGAGGAACTAATCAGCATGGGTTCCATGAAGGGTCAGACGATTGGGTCTGCTCTATTCGAGTAGTAGTAATAGCGTTTCATTGGATTTCACGAAACTGGTAAGTGTGACAACTGATGGAGCACCAGCCATGACTGGAGAAAGTAGAGGGCTGGTAGCACTGTTGATGAAGCATCGACAAAACCAGAACAGACAGTTGGTGAAGTTGCACTGTATTATTCACCAAGAGAACCTGTGAAGTAAAGAGCTTGGTTTTCAGGTACTGGTGGCATTAGTGACGAAAACCATTAATTTCATCAAATCACGAGGGCTCAATCACCGTCAGTTTTGAAGTCTTCTTGAAGAAATTGATTCAGACTATGGTGACCTTGTGTATCAATGTGAAGTACGCTGGCTGAGTTGGGGGAAGATGCTCAGAAAATTCTGGGAGTTGATTGATGAAGTGATAGAATTACTCAGAAGCAAGAACAAAGACACAGAAGTGATTTCCATGACAGATCCAGCATGGCAAGCTGATTTGACCTTTGTGGTCGACATGACACAACACTTGAATGATCTGAATTTGAAGTTGCAAGGCAAAAATCAGCTTGTCTGTCAGCTTGCAAATCCCGTCTCAGCTTTCAAGACAAAGTTGCAGTTGTTCCGGCAGCAAGCAGCATCAGGCAACTTCATGTACTTTCCCACTTTTCAGTCACAGCTACAGAAGAATCAGGACATTGACACATAAGTTTATGTTGGGAAGCGAGATACCTTGATTTAATCCTTCAACTCATGGTTTCATGACTTTGACCAATGAAGATTGTTGATGAAACTTTTTGCTGATCTGTTCAGTGTGTCAGTGGATGACTTGTCAGCAGAATATCAGCTCGAACTTACTGATCTCCAGGCATTTGATGAACTGCACGCTATTTACCGAGAAAACAGTTTGCTTGACTTCTACAAAACGTTGCCTGATACATTTGCTAATCTGAAAGAGAACACACTTTTCCACACCAACATGTTTGGCAGCATGTACTACTGCGAACAGTCTTTCTCGCATATGAAATTGAACAAAAACTACACTCGCAATCAGCTGACTGATGATCATCTGGAAACAGTCTTGCGTCTTTTAACGTCAAACATCAAGCCAGACATTTCTAAGCTCGTAGATGACATGCAGCACCATCCACCGCATTGACTTTGTGACAGTTGACGTATCATAACATTTCTTAGAATAATGTGCAAACTCTTTGATGTGATCATTATTTGTGCATTCTTAAATGTGATGTCCATCTTGTGTGAAACAACTGTGGAACGATTTTAATCTTCACTTTCTTGTGGTCCCCAATGGTTACAAGAAGTCTGTTTGTGGCCCCTAACTCAAAATGTTTGTGCACCGCTGGTCTACAGAGTTACCTGATTTGGAACCATCCATATAAACTGGAATGGAAAGATTGTTTGAAAGATGTTCAACAAATAAAAGAAGGTACTTCCAATTGGGAGTATCTGATTTTCTCACATGACTTAAAAAAAGGTCACATTTGGGGACTGTAATAAGCCATGGTGGGATGGGCTGACCAGTGGATACTACAATGTTATCCAAGGACAGACCCAATTCATCCAACTGTGCCTGGACACAAAGGCTAAAAGGAGCAATAGCAGATTGTCTGTTTTGAAAAAGTATGGCCCACCGAGGAAAGAAAACACAACCCAAGGTGGGATGCTTTGGTAAGGAACAAAGTTTTGAAGCATATAATAAAGGCAGTTGCAAATGGCAAAGGTGCAAAGAAGGTTCATGAGACTATGTTTAAGCTCTTAACTTGGGAGGTGCGGAAAGCCACAGTGCAGAGCCGAAGTCCTTGATGATGAATGAGGTTCAGCATCTTTAAGGTCAAGGATCTGGCAGAGCCATAGACCAGTAATCCATAGTTGAGTGTCGATCAAATAAGAGCACAATATATCTATAGCATAGAACATCGATCCACTCCCCAACTGGTGGAAGAGAGGGCACAGAGGATGTTTAGTGCTCTTGTACATTTGAAACATAGCCACTTAATATGTGGTATAAAAATCAGCTTACAGTCAAAGATAAGCCCCAAGAACTTGGTCTCAGGGACAACAGGTAGCAAAACTTCACCGATCCGGAGTACAGGATCAGGGTGAATACACCATTGGCGGCAAAAGATGGCAGGATCAAGTTCTGCGAGAGCAGTGAAAGTGGACCAGACTGCCTGATCCAGCATCCACCAGGGCACGCCAGTTGGGTGGCATCAACCACGGCCAGTCTCTCTCAAAAGTACAGGAAAATGATCACTGCCTCATGGATTATTGTCAACCCTCCATGAAAAAAGGGAGAATAATGAAGGGGAGCAAATTGAGAGATCAATAGCAGTAAAGGACTGACTAGGTGCGTGAAAATAATTATAAGAACCAGTATTGAATTGACAAAGGTTGTGATCGTAGAGCATACATTCTACAAAGTGCCCCCTCCTATCAATAACAGCACTTCCCTGGAGGGGATGATGTCCATTAAAGTCCCCCAGGATTAAGAAAGGAGACTGCAACTGTTCAATGAGAGCATCAAGGTCTGATTGATCATATGTCTCTCCAGGTGATGGGTAAAGAGAACAAACAGTGATGGTATGACCCAAGGAAACACGGATGGCTACGGCCTCCAAGGGTGTGTCGAGTGGCAAAGACAGGGTGAGCACATGCTGATCAACCAACAGTGCTACCCCTCCATGCACTCATTACTGAATAAATAGTTATGACCTTATATCAGTACACATGAACACTAGTTTACAGATGTTATGCTTCAACTGAAGAATAAATAGTCTTTCAAACAGTTTCAAAACTTAATTTCCAAAATTGTATGAATCCAATGCATACCTGTTCTTCCTATGGTTTCATGGAGTGTGTACTGCTCTTCAGAAACTGCATAACAGCTGGACTTAGATGGCATATTTGTTTCTTAAAAAATGAAAAAGTCTTCTTAATGTAAGAAAAACCACTTTCATACTAAAGTTTATTCTAAGGTTTGCCTCGACTTTACACGAGCAATAGCGAAACAATCACATTAAACATTTTTAATGGGTAAAAAACAGGCAAATCACAATCTCATTGTATGTGAAATAATTTTAAATATGATAATAATTTCACATAATACGTTATAACACTTGGAAAACACAAAAACTTTTCAAATTCAGAATTCACTTTATCTTCATTTAGAAACTGTGGAAGCAAAAGAGCACATTTATATTAAATCAGAAATTTAGTCTAAACATATTACAAGCTCAATCTGTTTTATAAATAAAATACTATTAGCATGCCAAAACGTTCCTCAGAGCAGTAAACTTGCAAATTAATACAAAGTAACACCTTTGATTCTTAACAAACAAGAACCATAAATTAAAATTTCAAATTACAGGAATAGATCTACAGTTTAAATTTCATAAACAACAAAATAATTTTTTTCTGTTATTTCAGTGATACTGGGAAACAATAAAATGTGTGTTAATACAGCATTACATTTTTTTCATGATGTTTGCACACCCAGTACTAGTGTGGGAATTACAAGGACATGTGGGTAACCCAACTGTCACACTATAAGGAAATGTTTTTGCAACACTGTTGAATAAGTACACTTGTCACACCAAATAGCTTTAAATGTCAAGTCAGTTAAATCCAATGACAGCATCCAAAGAGTTTTAAAAAAATCCCATTTGCTAGATTATAGAGTGGTTGGATGAGAGAAAGCAAAATATTGTTATTAATGGACTTGCAAACAATCTGTACACTAGTTAAGGTCACTTCACTTTCTGTTACAATCCTGTTCTTATTGTGTAAGAAAGGATAGTATTTATTCAAAAGTATTCACAGAACTACTAGGATTACTTCATGAATGGAAGAATTGAATCACGGGAATGAGTTAATCATACAGTCTAAGCTCAGTTGAAGTGCATATGTCATGACCTTATAAGTTATATTCAAAATTGAACTGAACTTTATTATCCATGCATGTTAATAAATTAGATATTAAAGCATGTTTATAATTAAAAGTTTTATGTTATCTAATGTTCATGATTTAATTTGTCAGGTATGCAGCTTTGTGCTCATCAGCAAACAAAGTAACATTTTTATTACTTGGATAAATATAATTACCAAAAATAGAGAAAATTATCATCTCTGTTTGCAATTAGTTTATTATTATAGTGACAACTGATTTAGTCACAGTTTTGATTTGACTGCATAAACCTAATCAATGTGAACACTGCCTGAAGGTAACCAATTACATTTTCCAGTTCTAAACAGTTCTCTCAGTTGTTTAGCATGCAACTGGCACTACAATACATGCTACAATAATGTAAAGAAAGAAACTTCAAGTCATTTCCACATAGACAACAAATTATTTTTAAACACTGGAAGGTTATGTTTAAAAAACAAATAATACTGTCATCATAAACAGAGACAAATACCCTTAAAATGCAATTTTTTATACATATGACATAATGTAGGTTTTTCCACACCTACTGAAAGTTTAAGAAATTCTCTTAATTCTAAAACATAAAATTCAACTTCCAGATGAAACTCACTTCTTTTCCCCCAAATTAAATACACAACAGAATGTTTCAAAACTTTCCAAACAATCACATTTAAATACTTTTTTCTCCATAACATTCCTTAATTGTTTCTAGCTTCATGATAAGGACAAAAATTGTTGTTCACATATGTACAAGATATTGAGAATTTATTCACTGACTACAAAACTTAGTACCAACAGAGACCAATTCTGATTAATTTTAGTTGACAAGCTGACTCACTCCTAAAATTCTGCTGTAATCCCATGTCTGAAAGAAAGGATGAAAAGATAGTAAAAGACCATACTTATGATGGATGTCCTGAGATAGTATGTTTCACCTTGAGAAACCCATTCTTAAATTTTTCAAATCACAGTGTATCATAATAAGCTAATTAATTTTCTTTGCTCTTATAAGAAAAATAGCAAAGGTGTCACAAATTAGTCTTAATATTTGAAGAACAAGTGTCTAATCCTCCATAAAACTCCTCTACTGTTGATCTTATCAGTGAAAAACATTTTCCAAATTCATATTAACTCATTAAACCTTTTAAATTAAAGACTTTCTCAAAAGCATCATCCTGTCATCACAGTAATCACTCTAGTAGGTCTCAAGTCTTTCAAATTATTTGAATTTGTTTGATTTTCATTTTCTTGGATTTTATAAAATTTTACACTAACAATTTTAGTTATGCAACATGAATGTACAGTCTGTTTCTGTGGGTATTTTTATCACAATCATTAATATGTATTAGTGAAAATAAATACATTTTAATGAAGTTAAATAGTGAAATGTGTAAAATCAGAAGGAAGGACTGCATTAAAAACAGCAAACCTAAACCTCTAACAAATTATACTAGTTTGTTATAACTCAAAAACATGTGGGAAGTTGTGGACTTGAGCACCCACACCTCTCTCTCCTAAATATTAATTCTATATCTATTGCTACTCTTTATTTCTTATGTGAGACTGTCAAATGGAGATTAAGACTGATACATGGTGTATCACCACCACAATGTGGGTCCTATTTCTTTTAGTCACCTTCAAAACCTCAGGTACATGTTATGATCCTACACTGTAGCTTGTACCCTGGGATATTTTCACTCAATGTAGCATTTTTTTATTTAATTTGTTTTCAAGTTATAACAAACTAACACACACGTCATTTCTATGATTGCTGATATTCAATTTATGCCTTTCCTAATGCATCATTAATGAAAGAAAAAGGTATAACCTGCATAAGTGTCAAGGTTTCCCCATTTAAGCCTATACAGTTCCCTGGAAGTAGGGTCATTCCACGTCAAATCATCCAGGGGGCTACAGGTGACCCCCTCAGAATGCCTTGAAAAAATTCACATGTGCTCAGCCACCCATACAATGAAAAACTGCCAAAGATTAGATCAATAACTAATAGTTTCTGATTTACAGCCCTGCAAAATGTAATTAATTTTTTGTTATTTTTGGCAAATTCATTTTTGGGCAACTTTGGCTGCTTAAAGCTGCAAGAGTAATGGTGGTAGAAGGCTGATATTTGCTACACTGACTGAAGTAATCTCACAGAATTCAAAAACGGTCTCAAACCAAGTTTATCTCTCTTAGGATTTGCATAGTGAGGCTGTAAAATCACCTGAAAACTCAATATCATAAAAAAACATTGGTTAATTTAAAAAGCCATAGCTCCAAGACTTAATATGATACAAAGCTGAATTTTGTTTTAAAATTTCTTATAACATATCAGTTGATAAATCAGCAATTGTTGTAATTAAAAGTCTGTTAGATCACTGTAAAAAAATTTAGCTGCATGCAACTTTTTATGATTTAGCTAAAAATAGCCCTACTTTAGGCCACAGTTTGACCATGTCACCAGTTATTCAGCCCTTTCAGATTTTTACCACATATTCTTACATCTCTGAATATGATCTACAAAAGAAATCAAGATGGTGTTCAACCTATGTTTTGAGTTATAATTTTTTAAAGTATCCTCTGACAATACGTTTTTTATTTAAAAAAACATTCAGTTCAGGTGTGTTACTGTGTGCAAATATATCCATTCAGTTTTGTATCATATTAAGTCTTAGAGCTATGGCTTAATAAATAAACCAATGTTTTTTTGTGATTTTGGGTTTTCAGATGATTTTACAGCCTCACTTTAAAAATCCTAAGAGAGATAAACTTGGTTTGAGACCATTTTTGAATTCTGTGAGATTACTTCAGTCAGTGTAGCAAATTTCAGCCTTCTACCACCATTACTCTTGCAGCTTTAAGCAGCCAAAGTTACCTGTAAATGAATTCGCCAAAAATAAAAAATAAAATTAACTACATTTTGCAGGGCTGTAAATCAGAAACTATTAGTTATTGATCTAATCTTTGGCAATTTTTCACTATTTGGGTAGATGAGCACATGTGAATTTTTTCAAAGCATTCTGAGGGAGTAACCTGGAAAATTTTCCAAAATCTGGATGATTTGATATGGAATGGCCCAGTATATAAACAAGCTTTTGATATATATAAATATCAAAGGTCCCAAAATGAAACACTGATAAACTTTTAAAAAATTATAATGGTTATTCTAATCAAATGATGTAAACTTTATACCATACTTTTCTTCCTACTTAATTAAATTTTTTATTCACTTCTGAAACTCTTCCAATACTACAAAAACTAATACAATAATTAAGTTTCATGCAGAATGATACAAAAATATTAAAATGATTAACATCAACTGAGAATGCCTTTAAAAATTGCATAAACTTCACAAACAATATTATAAATTAGTAAGAAAATAAACACTTTATTAACATTGTAAAAACTTTTAAGTATCAAACATTATTGTACTGTCAGTACAAATATTTAATACTAAATATTAAGCTATTTGTTAGACCTCAAGCATGAAGCAAGAACATCATAATTCATGGTTCAATTCCTAGTCCAAAACTAACACAATTAAAATCATAAAACTATAGAAAAATGGCCCAGTAAATATTATAGGCAATATATGTTATTCATTTACTCAGTTTATTATTAATATAGTATCACTACCACTGGGATTTTTAACCAACCTAATTCAAATTATCTTAAGTCTTACTCTTACTTTCTGGCCTGGCACGGCCAGCTAAGTTAAGGCGTTCGACTCGTAATCTGAGAGTCGTGGATTCGAATCCCCGTCGCACCAAACATGATCGCCCTTTCAGCCGTGGGGGGCGTTATAATGTGACGGTCAATCTCACTATTCGTTGGTAAAAGTGAAGCCCAAGAGTTGGCGGTCGGTGGTGATGACTAGTTGTCTTCCCTCTAGTCTTACACTGCTAAAGTAGGGGCGACAAACGCATAGCCCTCGAGTAGCTTTGCGCGTAATTCAAAACAAACAAACTCTTAATTATTAGGACGTTTTTATCACATAGTTACAACTTCCTTCGCGCTTTATTACTAATAACTTACAATATGTACATTTACAACATAAAATTATAATTAAATCTAAGCCTGATACAAGAGGCCTACATATACATAACAAGTTGGTGTGTCATTTCAGTTTCCAACAAGCTAAATTTGGCTCGAAATCGAATAAGACATCTAATTTCATTCAGTTTGCATCGGATTCCGAGTCATATTCTATCTTTTCTTCAAAGTTTAAGTATCAAATATGTCCGCATAATGAAGATATTTTAGTATACGCAGATTAATAATATATTACTGTGGTGATACATAAAATATTTAATTAACAAGAATCAAATTATTAACGCTAACTACAAATTTCAATGACTACACCGTTCGCTCTCTCTTTCTCTCGGTGTTTGGGCACATGTTCATTCCCTAGAGGATTAGGTTCTCTTTGACCTCTTCCTCCCCTCCCCCCCCATCCCCGTACTTATGTGGTCTTGCAGTATTGAAATTTGTAATTATTTTATTTTTAGGTCAAAGTGAATTGAATATTATTCTGATCCTTTTCAGGCCAATGTCCATGTATTGTGGTATATATATATATATATGGTTGTTATTTTGCTCTATCAGCAGAATGTCAAGTTTGTTGGTGGCACTTTTTTTAAAATTATTTTTTATTTTATTTATTTATTTTTATTTTTTATGTTTAAAATATAAATTGACTGGGGAGAGATGTTTAGGACTAACTTCATCATGTATGAGGTACCTATCTAGTTCGCATAGTAATTCATTTTTCATCTAATTTTTATGGAAGTACGTTATTGTACTATGTAGGAGTCTATCAGGTATTGTTGATATGTTCGAACATTTGTGTATGAATTGAGATGATGTAGTTTTCTTGGAACCCTGTATGCTGTTGTGCGGAATGTGTTTTGGATGGTTTGCAGTTTGGTTTTAATTATTTTATCGCTTACAGTTTTCGATGCTGGAGCTGCATAATCTATTACTGGTCTAATATCATTGTAAAACTTTTAAGTATCAAACATTATTGTACTGTCAGTACAAATATTTAATACTAAATATTAAGCTATTTGTTAGACCTCAAGCATGAAGCAAGAACATCATAATTCATGGTTTAATTCCTAGTCCAAAACTAACACAATTAAAACCATAAAACTATAGAAAAATGGCCCTGTAAATATTATAGGCAATATATGTTATTCATTTACTCAGATTATTATTAATATAGTATCACTACCACTGAGATTTTTAACCAACCTAATTCAAATTATCTTAAGTCTTACTCTTACTTTCTGGCCTGGCACGGCCAGGTAAGTTAAGGCGTTCGACTCGTAATTTGAGAGTCGCGGATTCGAATCCCCGTCGCACCAAACATGATCGTCCTTTCAGCCGTGGGGGCCTTAGAAGGGTACGCTCAATCTCACTATTCGTTGGTAAAAGTGAAGCCCAAGAGTTGGCGGTCAGTGGTGATGACTAGTTGTCTTCCCTCTAGTCTTACACTGCTAAAGTAGGGGCGACGAGCGCATAGCCCTCGAGTAGCTTTGCGCGTAATTCAAAACAAACAAACTCTTAATTATTAAGACGTTTTTATCACATAGTTACAACTTCCTTCGCGCTTTATTACTAATAACTTACAATATGTACATTTACAACTTAAAATTATAATTAAATCTATGCCTGATACAAGAGGCCTACATATACATAACAAGTTGGGGTGTCACTTCAGTTTCCAACAAACTAAATTTGGCTCGAAATCGAATAAGACATCCAATTTCATTCACTTTGCATCGGATTCTGAGTCATATTCTATCTTTTCTTCAAAGTTTAAGTATCAAATATGTCCGCATAATGAAGATATTTTAGTATGCGCAGATTAATAATATATTACTGTGGTGACACATCAAATATTTAATTAACAAGAATCAAATTATTAACGCTAACTACAAATTTCAATGACTACATCGTTTGCTCTCTCTTTCTCTCGGTGTTTGGGCACATGTTCATACCCTAGAGGATTAGGTTCTCTTTGACCTCTTCCTCCCCGTACTTATGTGGTCTTGCAGTATTAAAATTTGTAATTATTTTATTTTTAGGTCAAAGTGAATTGAATATTATTCTGATCCATTTCAGGCCAATGTCCATGTATTGTGGTATATATATATGGTTGTTATTTTGCTCTATCAGCAGAATGCCAGGTTTGTTGGTGGCACTTTTTTAAAATTATTTTTTTTTATTTATTTATTTTTATTTTTTATGTTTAAAATATAAATTGACTGGGGAGAGATGTTTAGGACTAACTTCATCATGTATGAGGTACCCATCTAGTTCGCATAGTAATTCATTTTTCATCTAATTTTTATAGAAGTACGTTATTATACTATGTAGGAGTCTATCAGGTATTATTGGTATGTTCGAACATTTGTGTATGAATTGAGATGATGTAGTTCTTGGAACCCTGTATGCTGTTGTGCGGAATGTGTTTTGGATCGTTTGTAGTTTGATTTTAATTATTTTATCGCTTACAGTTTTCGATGCTGGAGCTGCATAATCTATTACTGGTCTAATATATGTTTTGTAGATTTTTAGTATGTTGTATGTAAATGCTCCACTGTTTTTTGCCAGTGAGACTCCTAGCATAGTTAGTTATTCGCCAGACTTTATTTTTAATTTCGTTGACATTATTAATCCAAGTTAGATTTGAATCATAAGTCAGACCTAAAAATTTTGCCGATCGGGCAGTCTGAAGTAGTGTGCCATTATATATATTTCTCGCTGTTGTTTTTGTGTTTTGTCAATTTCATAAAGACTACGAGTTGTGTTTTTGCTGTGTTTATTTTTATTCTATATTTTTAACAGTATTCACTTATTCTATTTAATTGCGGTTGCATGTTGGTGGCTGCTATTGTTGGTGTTGCGGCACTTTTCCAGACTGCCACATCATCAGCAAACTGTGAAGAGAATCCAGGATTTGAGACACCTGAGGGACACCAGCTTCTGGAGTAAAGTACTCAGTTAAGGTACCCTCAACATTCACGCTACACTTTCTATTTTCCAAAATGTTAGATAGCTAGCGAATAATTCCACGCGATAGTCCCATTTCATTCATTCGGAACCTTAGACCATCGTTCCATGCAGTGTCGAATGCTTTTTCGATATCAAGGAAGCAAGCGACAGTGCATTCTTTTTTATTGAAGCTATTTATTATATTTTCGGTTAATCTTATTAAATGATCTGTTGTTTGTCTAAATTTCCTGAATCCAGTTTTGTTCTTTTGGTAATTTTGATGTTATCTTCAAGAATGTGGAGAGTTTATTACTGATTATTCTTTCGAGAATTTTGCCTATACAACTGGTCAGGCTGATTGGTCGGTAGCTATTAGGTTTATTTGCTGGCTTTCCTTCCTCATGGAACATTAATATATTAGCGAGCTTCCAAGAAACTGGAATGTATCTTGAGGATAGAGATAGATTAAAAAGTGTTTTTAGGTGGTGAAACAATTTCGGAGTGCCTTTTTTTAGAAGGATAGCTTGTATTTCATCTTCATCTGGAAATTTGTTTTTTGTGTTTTTTATTGCTTTAAGTAGTTCTTGTATGGATATTTCTTTCATTAGTATCGTATTTTCATAGTTTGTGATAGGTCATGTGTGTGTCTGAGTTATGTTTATCAGGAAAATTGGTTCAAATTGTTTTTTATTGTTTAGTATATGGTTGGTAACTTTATTGTTGAAATATGTATTCATATCTGGATCAGAGTGAGTTTTAAATGTATTTTGAGGTTAAGCTTTGAAAGCATGGGCTTTTTCTTTATCTGTGTGTACTATTGTATTATTGTGTTCGAGTGCATGATATTTCTTTGCGGCTATATTATCGTTGATGAATCTTTTAAGGTGTGTCCAGAATTTTTTCGGGTCAGTTTTATCGTTTAGTTTTTAGCAGAAGTTGTCCCATTTATCTTGTTTTTGTTGTTTTATTTGTATTCTGATGTAATTTCTTACATTAGTGATGTCGAGAAAATCCACTTGTAGAGAAAAATATATACGTAAAAACGGCCTGCTTGGGTTTAGAAAATATTTTACGTATATATGATTTCTTACATTGTTTATTTGCGTTTTTGTTTCTCTGTCTCTTGTTATCATGTACTGTCTTCTTAATTGTCTTCGTTTTTTAATTAGGGTGATTATTTCTGTATTGGGTTTCCATGTATTGTTTGTTGTTTTATGGTGTTGTTTTGGTATTGTTATCTTGACTGCTTTCTGAAGGCACTCCGTTATTGTTTGACAGTAATTATCCATTTCAATATGGGTTTTAACTTCTTTTATGACGTTATTAGGTAAAAGGTTGTCTAATTCCTGTTTATAATTTTTCTAATTTGCTTCACTGTAATTAAATTTTTCTTTCCTGAAGGTTATATTTTTATGGGGGCGAGATCAAAGACGCAATATATTGGTAGGTGATCACTATCAACATCTTTTCCCACTTGGAATTTTATTAATTTTTGGCTCAGATTATATTGTAAATGCACAGGTCAAGTATGTCACTGGAATTAATGGCATACGCTATGTGTGTAGCAGTGGTATGACTACATCGAATCTCTGTCGGTATTTGGGTAAGAAAAGTTCATACCCTGGAGGGTCAGGTTCTCTATGACCTCTTCCTCCTCCCCGTACTTATGTTCTTGACGGATTGGTATTTATAATTGTAGAATTGAATATTATTTTGATCCTTTTTAGGGCAATGTCCATGTATTGTGGCTCATATATAGTGATTATTTTATTCTATCAGCAGAATGTCAAGTTTGTTGGTAGCATTTTTTTTATTGTTTAATACACACATGTACATATATTTATTATTTTATTATTATTATTATTTAATATATATATTTAAATTTATTTTTATATTTAAAATATAAGTTAACTGGGAGAGATATTTAGGACTAGCTTCATTACGTATGAGGTACCTGTCTAGTTCGCATAGTAATTCGTTTTTCATCCAATTCTTATTAAAGTACATTATTGTACTATGTAGGAGTCTATCTGGTATGGTTGGTACGTTCGAGTATTTGTGAATGAATTGAGATGATATATTTCTTGGAACTCTGTATGCGGTATGACTACACTAACAAATTAGATTCTGACTCAAACATGCCGCTTGATCTTCACAACTTTCACCTTTGAATCAGTTTGGCCAATGACAGTCAAGTAGAGTTTGTGACGACTCCACATAGACTACATTTTAAAAAACCATCAAAAACAAATTAATAAATGTGTTTATTTTGAATAACCTATTTGTAAAAACTATGTGATTTGAAAACAATTAATAATTATGGAATTTTTTTCATTTTCAAACTGTGATACAGGCACGTACACACACAAAAATTCAAATTTCAATTTTTTGTGACAAAGTTTCTTTTAAAAGTTTCGTTTCTTTTAGAAGTGTTCACGCAAAGCTAATCAAATAAGTTTCTATGCATAGCCGCCAATAATTTTGAAATGATAGACTAGAGTTTGTTTATTTGATTTCTGAATTTCGTACAAAGCTACACGAGGACTATTTGCGCTAGCCTTCCCAAAGTGGAAGATTACAAAGAAACCAGCTTGTTATCACCACCCATCGCCGACTCTTGGACTACTCAGGATACGACTGGGATTCTAGCCCGCGATTTGCACAGCACGAGAAGAGCGCACTAATCACCTATCCATGTCGGGTCAATAGATTAAAGCGAAGGCAGTTAATTAATAGTATACCAATGCCACATTTTTTCTAATTAGTGTTGTTTGTAAAAGTAAAGTGTTTTGATTGAAATTCGATACGAAACTGTATGGGGATCGGAAATTATATGGCTCCTTCTCATGACCTTTCTCATGTCTTACTGAATCACTATGTCAGGTTTGGTGCTCTTTTATCAATACATGTGGAAACGTTTAATGAACAGATGCACACATATAGTGACGTTTATTTAAATAGAAGATGAAGGTTCGAACTAACCCTTTCATGACTTTCCTCAAGTCATCGTACGTCAGTGTGTCAAGTTTTGTGTCTATTGATCAAGAAATGGAGAAATGTGGAAGGAAAAGTTATTCAATGATAGTTATTGTTTTACTTGACAATAGTATTTGTAAATACTTGGCTGTTGTCGTTTATTGATAAAAATAATGGTTTAAACAATTTATTACGCAACAATAATTAAAAAGTAATGCTTTTTGTTTTACAGTGTCTGTGAAAATTTTGTGAAAGAAGTTGGTGTCATCAAATTGTAAGGAGCGAAAGTATGAAAATGAAAACAATAATTTTGAGCCAGAGTGCAAGGAAAATTTTGCATTTACTCTTAAAGGAGGTAAATCTTTGTATGTTACCTGCAACGTGTTACTCAAGCCAGTAACTTGAAACGCCACTATGAAACAAATCACTAAAACTTTTCACCTGATTTTTCACCTAAATCAGAATTACGGAAAAACAAGTTAACTGTGTTAAAATCATTATTAAATAGCCAGTAGAAACTGTTTACAACGTTCAGTAAGGAAGCTGATTCAACGACTGAAGCTAGTTTTGTTATATCATGGAATATTGCTCGTACTAAACGCCAATATTCTGATGATGAATTTGTCAACAAGAATATAGCTGAAGTTGCTGCAGTGTTACATCCAAATAACACAAAACTTCAGTGATTAATAGCACAACCAGTAGCTTCACGCCACACTACAGAGAGACGAATCTTCCAGATCAGTTCTGATGTTGCACGCAAAATGCAAAATGATTTAAATAATTCCCTTGCATTCAGTTTAGCCCTTGAAGAATCTACAGACATACAAGACAGTCCATAACTGGCGGTATTTATTCGTTATGTTTCCTCTGATGTAACTGTGAAAGAAGAGGTGTTGGACTTACTGGTACTAAAAGAAACAACTCGTGGTGTTGACATTAAAAATGCGTTTGACAGAGCCTTAACAAATGCTGATATTCCACTGGGTAAACTCGTCAGTGTTGCAACAGATAGAGCACCTGCAATGGTGGGGAAAAATACAGGATTAATTGCATTTATGAAAAGTGACCCCATTTTCCAGAGTTTCTCCATGTTCATTGCATTGTTCATCGTGAACACCTGGCAGCCAGATACTTCAAGTATAAAGATGTTATGAAATTTGTTCGTGAAATTGTCAATTCCGTACGCTTAAATGGGAAGATCCACCGACAGTTCAAAAATTTTATTGAAGAACTGGAACCTGAGATAAACACAGTGATGACTCTTTCTTTTGCATTGTGAAGTGGTTATCAACCAGCAATGTCGTAAATAGGTTTGTGGATCTGATGGAACCTATTTTTACTTTTCTTGAAGAAAAGAAAATATTCCATTCTCAACTGGAAAATTATGGATGGATGCAAGATCTAATGTTCCTTACTGATATAATGAATCATCTACAAACTCTCAACTTGGCACTACAAGGGAAGGATAAGATTGTTTCTAATCTTACTCAGACAACATTCAACTTTCAGAATAAAATAAGAATTTTTTAAAGAGACATATTGTGAAGAAACTTCAATTACTTTCCTAATCTCAAAAGGAGAGTAAATATATTCCTTGATATTGAAATAAAAAAGTCACAAATTGGAAGAATACAAAGATAAATTACAAGGACTGCTTGATAATATCCTACACAGCTTTGAGGACTTGCAGAAGCTGAAGCCCTGGTTCGCCTTTCTTGTACCTCCATTCATAGTTGATGTGATCTATGATGGTTAATCAATTCTCGAACTAGTTACAGAATCATCTGCTGTGGAAATGGAACTAATAGAACTACAGGAGAACCTGGGTCTAAATATGATACATAAATCCCATTCTACAACTGAGTTTTGGAAGCAAATTCCAGAAATAAAATATCCTGACCTGAAGGAAGCCCGTGTGCGACTCATCTCAATTTTCAACACAACATCCTGCTGTGAATTACTGTACTCTGTAATGAAGTTTGTGAAGTCGAAGTATCGTGCAATCCTTACAAATTAACACCTGCCAGAGCTAATTCGTACAGCTTTGACAACATATCAGCCGGAATTTCAACGACTCACAAGACCTCTACCAGCAGTGAATAGCCTGATAATTGTGTGAATGTCTGTGTCAGACTATGACAAGACTAAAATTTTGTAAGGTGGTATCTGATTAAAATATCTCTTATTGGAAATTTGGATATTTTTCTTAGATGTTTTCGTATTAAGTACGCTCAATATAGTTGAAGTAATAATCAGCCAGGATATTGAAAACATTTGGTGTATATATATATATATATATATATATGTACTTTGTGGTAATTGAAACTGATACAAATTAACAGTTTGAAAACTATACACATTAATAAATATCATTACATACATGTACTTATTAATATTTATATATAGTTTATATAACACAATGTGTATGTATCATTAAAAACGTGTGTGTAATATTTGTTCATGTCCTCAAACATCTGAAGTTTATCGTATGTGGCTTTTACATCAAGCAAGTTTGGCCGTTCCTGCTCTAGAATATCACACACAATCTTACAATTTGTTTTTATCTCTGGTAGTAATTTCTACATCCTTTCAACTTTAAATGTTTGTTTCTTATTACCATCTGTTTGTGTAGTTTAATTTAATCATAAAACATTTTGTGGTTCTCTCTATATTTTTTATTTCATATAATACAAGCATATATATATTAGGTTAAAGACGACAAATAAATCTTGTCACATCTAAAACTTGTTATGAAATCCATATTAACAAGTCGTTATACATGTGATCGCGAGGAACAACCCTTTATTTATAACCTAGGTACAGTTTGTTAACTATCTTTAAAGGAGAAATTGTCTTTTTTATAACTCAACTTTGAACATCTTCTGTCTTTTCCCACTGCTATCCCTCACTTATCTGTTTTATATTTTTGTCTCTATTTTCGGCCTGGCATGGCCAAACGCGTAAGGCGTGCGACTCGTAATCCGCGGGTCGCGGGTTCGCGTCGCGCTAAACATGCTCGCCCTCCCAGCCGTGGGGGTGTATAATGTGACGGCCAATCCCACTATTCGTTGACTTGCTGCCTTCCCTCTAGTCTTACACTGCTAAATTAGGGACGGCTAGCACAGATAGCCCTCGAGTAGCTTTGTGCGAAATTCCCAAACAAACAAGTCTCTATTTTATTTTCTTTCGCTTACGTCATATCTTTACAACAATTGATTGATAAGTATTGCTTCGTTTCTAACCAATACAAACTGAGAAAGACAACAGTAAAATGGAAGCATAATATTATTGAATATTTGCATGTAGTAACTAAGGGGACAAGATATTAAAGTAGGAACCGAACTGTGCGAAAGAAAATTATTTTTTTTTAGTCGAACTCACCTTGCATTCCATAGATATTTCGGCCAGTACAATTTGTAGGTATAACGTTTTGAATAGATATTTTAATTGTATATTCACATAAGTTCTTTGAATAAATCTGAATTACATTATTGAAGTAAAAAACAAAACTTACACAACTAGTAAGTAACAATTACGTTACCATATAACCTGTGTGAAGCTAAGTAATTAGGGTTAGCAAACATTGGGCTGGTTTAGATAGCGCCGTGCTGAAAACTTTGGTGAAAGTGAATATTTTATAAGAAAAAAAATTCTATTTTACAGCAAGTACTACAGGCGAAAAGTGTTCGGATTGTACTGATATACAGTGAATTTTTATCTATTAAATGTTGTATCATTTTTTGACAAAATAAAAACAAATCCATTCCTTAAAACTATATAAATTACACATTATTAAAGATATAATCACATTTTCAGGTTCAGTCCCAGTGAAACGTCGAATATTGGACTAAACGGCTTATGTTTCTTACAACACTTACAAATGAAATTTCTAACGGTAATAAAATTGTAATTAAAATGTGTGAAAATATTTATTATATGGTTCAAAGTTTCGTCGGTTCAGTAAACACTGTAGGATCTGAGGTCGCAGGCGTTTCAGTGCTACTGCTCATCTATTTTATGCCTGTCGAATTTCGCAGTATATGTGTAGGAAGGTGTTATTTGTGCGCTTTCTCATAAAATTTACTATTCTCTTTTTTTTTAAAAGTTGTCAAGTTTTGAATGTGGTGTTAAATTTACCTTAGTTTTGACTAGACAACACTACAAATGCAGTAGGCCTAACTATGTATTGGCCTACAAAAGTATACTACTTCGGCTACTGTACGTTACTGTATAATAAAAAAACATCCATATTACTATTTATTCATTAATGTTTACATTTTAGTTATATTTTTAACATATAGAAAATAAACGAGAAATACATTGATTTCAAATGCTCCATGAAGCATAGTTTAAAAAACACGAGTATCACACAATCTTACAGTTTCTTTTTATCGCTGTGGGTAAACTGTGTATACCTTTCAACTTTAAATGTTTGTTTCTTAGTAGCATCTATATGTGTACTTTAATCTAATCTTAAAACATTTGTGCCCCCCGCTATTACAGCGGTAAGTCTACGGAATTACAACGCTAAAATCAGGGGTTCGATTCCCCTCGGTGGGTTCAGCAGATAGCCCGATGTGGCTTTGCTATAAGAAACACGCAAAACATTATCTCAATAAAAGTCTCGTCTGCTTTAAACAGTTGAGAAAAATAGTTGGCTTTGTTTTCAGCCCGGCATGGCCATGTGGGTTAAGACATGCAAGTCGTAATCTGAGGGTCGCGGGTTCGCATCCCGGTCGCACCAAACATGCTCGCCCTTTTAGCTGTGGGGGCGTTATAATGTGACGGTCAATCCCATTATTCGTTGGTAAAAGAGTAGCCCAAGAGTTGGTGGTGAGTGGTGATGACTAGTTGCCTACCCTCTAATCTTACACTGTTAAATTAGGGATGTCTAGCACAGATAGCCCTTGAGTAGCTTTGCGTGAAATTCAAAAAAACAAAAACAAACAATAACATTTGTGGTTCTCTATATTTTTATATTTCATATAATACATACATATAGTGTATATAAATAAATATATGTAAAAGGTTAAAGTCGTATGTACAGAATAAATCTACAGACCACAAAAAAACTTGTCACATTTAAATAAAACTTAAACTACTCTGAGATCTACACCGACAAATCGTCATACACGTGATCGCGAGATAAAAAAACCCTTTATTTATAATCTAAGCACAATTTGTTTATTAAATTTAAAGGGTAAATTTTTGTTTTCATAACTCAACTTTGAATATCTTCTGAGTTTTCCCACTTCTACCCCTCACTCATCAGTTTTGTTTTTCTGTCATTTTTCCTCCTATTTTGCTTACGTCATTTCATTACAACAATTGATTCTTGCAACCAATACAAACTGTGAAGAAAGACAACAATAAAATGGAACCACAATATTACTGAAAATTTGCATATAGTAACAATGGAGACCAGATATTAAAATAAAAGCCGAACTTTGAGAAGAAAGAAAGTTTTATAGCAAAAAATTACCCATCTTATATTCCACGGGTGTGTTATCGTTTATTTAAAAAATAACACTTTTTTAACTCCTTTCCCTAAAACTATATTTATAAATTACATCAATAAAGATATAATCAAACCTTTAGATTTAGTCCTAGTGAAAGTCGTGTTCTTGTTACGAGGACAGTACTTTAAAATTCTGTTCTTTGATAAACAAAGGCTTGTTGTACGTATCGTAGCTATTTTCATAATTGTCTGAATTTAGGATACCAAAGTGTGAATGTTCTATAGATGTTTTGTGAGGTGCCATTCAATAGATAGTGACGCAATGCATTTGTTTTTGTCGATCACATAGATACAAATATGCACGCCATGTCGTTTAGATAATAATAAGATAAGAAAATGTAACGTAATTAATTATTTATATTGGATTTACTAAAATATATATTTTCAACATGCTGCAATTCTTAGTAGATAGCCTATACTGTGTTGTTATATTATTAATTAACTGTGCTTTTAGTTCGTGATTTTAGTAAATTTGGGATAATGATATCCATATAACCCACAACAGCAAATTAATATACGAGGTCTGTTCAAAAAATACGCGGACCGTTTGAATTGCGCGGCTCCAGTTAGTTCCAGGGGAATCCGCTTGGTGTCGCTAGGTTCGTACAGATCAGCTGATTATGACGCCATTTCCCGATTGCAGATATCTTCATTTGTGTATTAGCTACGCGGTTTTAAGTGAAGTGCGATTTTTTCGTTTGGCGGATTTCAGAATGAATGACCTGAAGGAGCAACGACTTGCTGTGAAATTTTGTGTTAAACTTGGAAAATCTGCGACTGAAACTTTTGCTACGCTTAACACGGCTTACGGTGATGTTGCTATGAAGCGTACGGGATGTTTCAAGTGGCATGAACGTTTTAAGGATGGTCGACAGTCCATTGAAGATGATGAGCGTCCTGGACGTCCTTCCACGTCAACTGACGACCCACACGTCGACAAAATCAACAGCCTGGTGCGGGCAAATCGACGTCTGACTGTCAGGGAGCTTGCTGAAGAGTGTGGTATATCAGTTGGATCTTGTTACGAGATTTTGACCGAAAAATTGAAGATGCACCGTGTTGCTGCGAAATTTGTGCCACGCAGAACTCGTGAGTTTTTGGCCAAACACTCGATCACTGTTCTTCCCCACCCACCCTACTCACCTGATCTCGCTCCTTGCGATTTTTTCTTGTTCCCCAAACTCAAAAGACCCTTGAAAGGAAGAAGATTTGAGACGATTCCCGAGATTAAGGCAAATGCGACGAAGGACCTGGAGGACATTACAAAAGAAGCGTACCAGGACTGTTTCAACAAGTGGAAACACCGTTGGGATAAGTGTGTGCGTTAGAGAGGAGAGTACTTTGAAGGGGTCCCAGACCTGTACATGTCTGGTTGACTGCTTTACTATTAACCCGCGACCCTCAGATTACGAAGCGCACGCCTTAACGCGCTAGGCCATTCCGGGCCTATTATCTAACCTACAACAGCAACTTAATATACTGTGGTGGTTCACCTGGTGTCGTATCATCATTACTAAAATGGTTACAACATTTCTATTTCTAAGTTCTCTCAGCTGTGTTTCTCACGTTGGGTGACACACAATTAAGGGGCATTGATAATGTGGTAGAGCTTACACGAATAAGCAATATTTTGATCAAGTAGTCATTTTAGTTAAAATAACAATTTTAGGTAGGACTAATTTACACTGATTATTTATGTTATAATTATATAGATTAACAATCTGTTCACTAGGATGGAACTAGGATTGAATGCTATTAGTCAGTCATTTCAGCCTCAAATTGTGGACATGTTCACGTCGAGCAATTTGTTTTCGTTCCATTGGTTCCACTTGTTTAGTACATCAGTGTAATCAACACTGTTAACAACGATTCTAAGGTTAGTACAGTACACATTGAACTGTTTCAGTAAGTTGTCTGTTCTGTTGATGTTTCGTTCGAAATTCTTGATCTAATTTTTGCTTCACCAAACATACTCACTCTTTATGACGCGTGACTGGGCGGTATATTGTTACAATCAATCCAACAGTTCCTTTGTGAAACAGTGGTTGCTGAGTGGTGATCACAAGGTACCTTTTCTCTTTTCTTTCACTGCTAAATTATCGACGGCTATAGCAGATAGTCCTCGTATAGCATTTAGCCAAATTCAAACAAACCAATAGTCTCTTTAGACAAATCTGATAAGCTAACGAATTTTTCAGTTTGGTTTCGTTTATTAAAATGGAGAAACTTTGGAATGATGTATCGAAGTTTGCATTCTGAAAGAAAGCAGATTTCAATATTTTCTTTTTTAACTTTAATTTTGCAGAGGCACAGTATACAGGCAACAGTTCATTTACCTATGGTCATATCAAGACATTAGCAATCAGTGTTTCGAAGGAAAACGATATTTGACCATTAATAGTATATCTATATTGAATATGAATAAATACTTTGATATGACAGAAGGGGACAGAGATAAAATTTTCAATATATATGCAAAAACGGCTCGTTTGGGTTGAGAAAATATTTTACATAGAAGGTCGAAACGTTGTTCGCTCTTCTCTGTAAAATATTTTCTCAACCCAAACGAGCCGTTTTTGCATAAATATTTCTCTACAAGTGGGTTTTCTCGACATCACTGATTAAAATTTTCAATATTGTACAGACTTCATCTTTAGTATTCAGAGCAAAATAAAAAAAAATACGTAATTTCTAACTAACTAAATAAAATACATTGCTGAAATGACGATAATTTAAACAAAACTAAAATACATAGAAAGTAAATTACTGACAATAAAAAATGCTGTAAATATTTTAAAATGTTCTATTTTAATGAAGACTACATGATATTCGGTGTTGGTTAAAGTTCTTTAATGTGGATGGTTTCTTTAAGTACTAATTCCTGATCAGTGTTAGCCTTACAAAGAATATTTATATTTTAAAGTTCGTGTCCTGTTTCTTCACTATTTTGCTTTATGAACGAAAACCATGAGTTACTCAACTTTTCTGAGTATTTTCATGAACAACCCAATATTTTATTGACTCGTACTACTAGATGGCGTACGGATTTTTGAATACGACAGACTTTACCGTCTTCACTCGTGAAATATGTATAAGCCATGAATAAAGATAAATTCGGATGTTGTTAGTCAGGAAAATCCCATGCGTATGGTGTTAAAACTAATCTGGAACTATAACATAATTTATGAGTTATAAAAAAGCAATTACCTATCACCTATTGCTCTATGCATTTTGATTTTTTATTCTATCTTTCTAACTGCTTTTTTTAATCCTACCCCGATTTGGGAGCACCTTTCAGATGTTGGGTGCACAACCTACGTATCAAATTTTAAACTTTAAGTGAAACATAATACTAAATGTATAGTAACAGTTTTACTCAGAAATATTTTAGACTCTTTAGTTTTGTAACATTCATTTAGTGCATGTCACAAAGAAGAATTAAAATCAATTCAGACTTTCATGTTTGTTAGCATGTTAACTCTCACGAGTTTCTCCAGTAAACAATCTACCTTTTGTTTTTTAAATACTAATCTCAAATCCTATGATTATATTTGTTAACTAATTTTTACTTCTTCACATACTAATTACTCATGTCTCGTTTTTTTGTATAATTAGTGGTTTACTAACGAGACTCTTTTTATTTTACTCTTGTATGAAATTACAGAATGGATCTGCACAACAACCAATGAAGGCCGGCTTTGAAAGTAGATGAAGACAATATTTGAATGTGATTGGACAGAGAACATTATGCACCACTTATTTTCAGTTGCCAGAAGTCCCACCAGAGAACTACAAATATGGGTTATCAGTGAGCAGAAGTCTCACCAGAGTAAAACTATAACATGAGTTTTCAGCAACGAGAAGTCTCACCAGAACACGAAAAATGTAATATATCCGTAGCCAAAAGTGTCACCGGAACACAACAAACATGAGTTATCAGTAACAAGAAGTCTCACCGGAACAATACAAATATGAGTTTTCAGCAACGAGAAGTCTCAGCAACATAGTAAAACAGTGATAAAACAGACAGTGAAATTGAAGACCAAGAGTGTCGAAAGAGTCAGTGAAATTGAGACCAACAGTATTGGAGCAGTTAGTGAAAGTGATGACCAATAGTGTTGAAACAGTGAACTTGAAGACCAATAGTGTCGAAACACAAGTAAAAGTGTAGACCAACAGTGTTGAAACAGTGAGTGAAAGTGAGGACCAACAGTGTGAAAACATTCATTGGAAATCAAAACCAGTTGTGTTGAAAGGGAAATAAAAATGAAGAACAACATAGTGAAAACAACAGTGAAACTGGAGACAAATAGCACTGACACAGAGTGTGAAATTGAAGACTAACAGTGTCAAAACAACATTGAAACTGAAGACCAACAGTGTTGGAACAATAACTGAAAGTCAAGGCCAGTAGTGTTGTAACACTCTGTGAAATTGAGTATCAAGTGTTGAACATAGAGTGAAACTGAAAACCAATAATGTTGAAAGAGACAGTCAAGTTGAAGACCAACGTTGTTTGAACAATCAGTGAAAGTGAAGTCCAACAGTGTTGAAACAGACGGTAAAATTGAAAATTAACAGTGTTGGAGTGGATAGTGAAAGTGAAGATCAACAGGGTGAAAAAAGTCAGTGGATTTCAACACCAATAGTGTTGAAACGGAAGCTAAAGTGAAGACGAAAAAGTGTGCACTTCAGTGAAACTGAAGACCAGTAGTGTTGAAAGAAGTGAAAATGAAGACCAACAGTGTTAAAACAGACAGTGAATCTAAAGTCCACCAGTGTTTAAATTGACTTTGAAGTTAAAGACCAGTAGTGTTGAAGCAGACATTGAAATTAAAGACCAATAGTGTTTAGAAAATCAGTAAAATTGAACACTAACAGTTTTGAGAAAGTGAAATTGAAGACCAAGACTGTTGTCACAGTCACTGAAAGTGAAAAGCAGTAGTATTAATATGTACATTGAAAGTGAAGATCAAGACTGTTGAAACAGAGTGAAATTGAATACCATTAGTGTTAAAACAGATAGTGAAAGAGAAGACCAACACTATAAAAACAGTCAATGGAAGTGAAGACCAGTAGTGTTGAAATGGAAGTGAAAGTGAAGACCAACAATGTTGGAACAGTCAGTCAAAGTGAATACCAATACTGTTAAAACACTCTGTGAAATTGAATATCAAGTATAGAATATAGAATGAAACTGAAGACCAATAATGTTGAAACACACAGTAGGGTTGAAGACCAACACTGTTGGAACAGTCACTCAAAGTGAAGACCAATAGTGTTGAAAAAGACAGTGAATTTTAGTACCAACAGTATTGAAACAGTCAATAAAGGTGAAGACCAACAGTGTGAAAATAGTCAGTAAAACTGAAGAACAAGTGTTGAAGCACACACTGAAAGTGAAGACAGTGTGAGAACAGTCGAATTCTCAACAAACAATGGGAAAACAGAAGCTAAAGGGAAGACCATATGTGTGAAAATAGACAGTGAAACTGAACACCACATGTTAAAAGAGACATTGCAATTGAAGACCAATAGTGTTGAAGCAGTGAAGAGACAGTCAGTGAAACTTATAACCAACAGTGTTAACAAGTCAGTGAAACTGAAGGCCAACAGTATTGAAACAGAAGTGAGAGTGAAGATCAACAGTGTAGAATGAGACAGTAAAACTGAAGTCCAGTACTAATGAAACAGACAGTGAAATTAAAAACCAAGAGTGTTGAAACAGCCAGTGAAACTCCAGACCAACAGTGTTCAAAAACAGTAAACTTGATGACCAACAGTGTTGAAACAGCCAATAAAAGTGGAGACCAAGAGCGTGAAAACAGACAGTGGAAGTAAACACCAACTGTATTGAAACGGAAGTCAAAGTGAAGACCAAAATTGTTGAAAGAGATCATATAGGTGAAGACATACAGTGTGAAAACAGTCAGTGAAATTGAAGACCAACAGTGTTCAAACCGTCAGTGAAACCAAGACCAATAGTGCTGATAAGGTCAGTGACATTGAAGACGTATACTATTCAAACATTCAGTGAAAGTGAAGACAAATACTGTTGAAACACAGTCAAATTAAAGACCAACGCTATTCAAACAGATCGTGAAACTGAAAACCAACACCACTGAAACAGTCATTCAAATTGAAGACCAGTAGTGTCAGAATATAGAGTGAAAGTAAAGATCAAGACTGTTAAAAGAAACTGAAAATTGAGTATACACTGTTGAAACAAAGGGAAATTGAAGACGATTAGTGTTACAACAGACAGTGGAAGGAAGAGCAATAATGTTGAAATAGACAGTGAAATTGAAGATCAACAAATTTGAAACAGCCAGTGAAAGTAAAGACCAACACTGTGAAAACAGTCAATGGAAGTCAAGACCAGTAGTGTTGAAATGGAAGTGAATTTGAAGACTATAAGTGCTGGAACAGTCAGTGAAAATGAACACCGATAGTGTTAAAACCGTCTGTGAAATTGAATATCAAGTATTGAATATAGAATGAAACTGAAGACCAGTAATGTTGAAACAGAGTGAACTTAAAGACCAACAGTGTTGAAACAGTCAAAGTGAAGACCAGTAGTGTTGAATGAGACAGTGAACTTCAAGACCAACAGTGTTGAAACAGTCAATGAAAGTGAAGACCAACATTGTAAAACTAGTAAACAAAACTAAAGACCAATAGTGTTGAAGCTGAAGTGAAAGTGAAAACCAAGATTATGAAAACAGACAGCGGAACTGAAAACCACTAGTGTTGAAAGTGATGGTGAAATTCAAGACCAACAGTGTTGAGACCGTCAGTGAAACTGAAGACCAACAGTTTTGAGAAACAGTCATCAAAGTGAAGACCAACACTGTTTAAGCGGTCAGTGAAACCGAAGACCAATATTGTTGATAAAGTTAATGAAATTGAAGACCGACATTGCTGAAACAGTCATTAAAAGTGAAGACCAACGCTGTTGATAGAAACTGTGAGATTGAACACCAAAACTGTTCAAACGGTCAGTGAAACCGAAGACCAATAGTGTTGATAATGTCTGTGAAATTGAAGATGTATACAGTTGAAACACTTAATGAAAGTGAACACCAACACTTTTGACACAGACGGTGAAATTGAAGACCACCACTATTGAAACAGTCACTGAAAGTGAAAACCAGTAGTATTAAAATGTAGAGTGAAAGTGAAGATGAAGACTGTTGAAACAAACTGAAAATTGACTCTACACTTTTTAAACAGAGTGAAAATGAAGAGCATAAGTTTTGAAACAGTGAAAGAGAAGAACAATTATGTTAAAACAGGCAGTGAAATTGAAGATCAACAATTTTGAAACAGCCAGTAAAAGTGTAGACCAACACTGTCTAACCAGTCAATGGAAGTCAAGACCAGTAGTGTTGAAATGGAAATGAAAGTGAAGACCAACAATGTTGGAACAGTCAGTAAAAGTGAATACCAATAGTGTTAAAACAGTCTATGAAATTGAATATGAAGTATAGAACATACAACGAAACTAAAGACCAATAATATTGAAACAGACAGTGAAATTGAAGACCAACACTGTTGGAACAGTCAGTCAAAGTGAAGACCGATAGTGTTGAAAAAGACAGTGAACTTGAATTCCAACAGTCTTGAAACAGTCAATGAAAGTGAAGACCAACAGTGTGAAAATAGTCAGTAAAACTGAAGACCAAGTGTTGGAGCACACAGTAAAAGTGAAGACCAACAGTGGGAAAACAGAAGCTAAAGGGAAGCCCATATGTGTGAAAACAGACAGTGAAACTGAACGCTAAGTGTTTATGACAATTCGCCACAGAATTGGGCTGGCCTCAAAGAAGCTGGTAAAGCCAACAAAGTGTATCCCAATTAAGGAGCATGAAAACAGTCGCGCCAACAATCTAAGTTGTCAAGCTACTACAGCAAAAGAAACACCTGATTTAACTCTCATGATGAAAGTATTGAGCAAACATAATCAGATTGAGAAAGATTGTTTGCTTGTGCTGTTCAGTACTGCCCTTTATATGGCTTTGAATGTCAGACCATTCAGCGATTTTCAAGAGCTTCTGTTGCTGCAGGAGTAAAACTTTGGTGTGAACGTAACAGAACATTATGCCAATGACAAACAAGCAGTTATGTTTACGAAGTATATTGCAGAAACAATTAGAATTAATTTCAGATCTCGTCTGCACACCTCATTATTCTTTGGCATTATGACTGACGACTTAACAGACACTGCCAACATTGAGCAGAAGATAGTCTATGTAAGATACTTGGACAGTGACTGTTACCCAGTAACCCACTTCCTGTGTCTGCAGTCAGTTGAGAAGGCTGATTCTGAACACTTGCTACAGGCACTTAGTTCAAGTAAAGGTTTCTTAAATACCTGGGATGAGAATTTTCTGGATTTATCCTGAGTTCCTAATTAAGAAAAATTAGAATGGACAATATTTCATGCACATTTGTGTTTTAATTCAGGTTTACATAGTCATCCATTATTAATATACATCAGTGAAAACTCAAGCATTTTTCAATTGATTTAAACCAAGAAGAACCATGTATTTACTACTTCCAGAATTGGGGCTTAACCCAACACAACTAGCGTAATAGATAATGGAGCAATTGAATTTTCCAAAGTACAAATTTACATTTATATATATATATATATACATACAGAAAGTAACTAATATTGGGTACTAATTTTTTGTACTTGCAGCATTGTCCATGTATGGCAAATTTCTCGACTGCCTTGAATCAATTGTATGCCTGACAGCTGATGGAGCAGCTGCCAATTTTGGTACAAATAAAGGACTTGTCAACAGATTGAAGATGCAAAAACCTTATTTGATAGGGATCTACTGTGTTACTCACAGATTGGAATTTACAATTAAGAAGACCATCAAGGACATCCCTTACCTTGAATGTATCCAAACCTTTTCAGAAGACCTATGGAAGTTTTATGACAATTCGCCACACAATTGGGCTGGCCTCAAAGAATCTGGTAAAGCCAACAAAAGGGACAGGAACCCGATGGGTGGCCTACAAAGAGCACGCTCTGGAGTCAGTTTCTCATAACTGGCCAGCTTTAGCGGAGCATTTGTATCAAGTAAAGCTGCATGACAAAGGGTAACGTGGACAGAAAGCTGCAGGATTATACAGTACTTTGACAAGCTTTAAATTAATCCTGTGAAACTGAACACCAACAGTGCTGCAAGAGTCCGTTAAATGAAGACCAATATTGTTGAAACAGACCCAAAAAGTGAAGACGTACAGTGTGAAAACAGTCAATGAAACTGAACACCAACAGTGTTGAAACAGTTAGTGAAACTGAATACCAACTGTGTGAAAACAGTCAGTGAAATTCAAGACCAGTAGTGTTGAAACATAACTGAGAGTGAAGACCAACAGTGTGAAAACATGAAGAGCATAAGTGTTGAAACAGTGAAAGAGAAGAACAATAATGTTAAAACAGGTAGTGAAATTGAAGATCAACAATTTTGAAACAGCCAGTGAAAGTGACGACCAACACTGTATAACCAGTCAGTGGAAGTCAAGACCAGTAGTGTTGAAATGGAAATGAAAGTGAAGACCAACAATGTTGGAACAGTCAGTGAAAGTGAATACCAATAGTGTTAAAACAGTCTGTGAAATTGAATATGAAGTATAGAACATACAAGCAAACTGTAGACCAAAAATGTTGAAAGAGACAGTGAAATTGAAGACCAACACTGTTGGAACAGTCAGTCAAAGTGAAGACGGATAGTGTTGAAAAAGTCAGTGAACTTGAATTCCAACAGTCTTGAAACAGTCAATGAAAGTGAAGACCGACAGTGGGAAAATAGTCAGTAAAACTGAAGACCAAGTGTTGGAGCACACAGTAAAAGTGGAGACCAACAGTGGAAAAACAGAAGCTAAAGGGAAGACCATATGTGTGAAAACAGGAAGTGAAACTGAACACCAAGTGTTAAAAGAGACATTGATATTGAAATCCAATAGTGTTGAAGCAGTGTCGAGACAGTCAGTGAAACTGATGACCAACAGTGTTAACGATTCAGTGAAACTGAAGACCAACAGTGTTGAAACAGACGTGAAAGTGAAGACCAACAGTGTCGAATGAGACAGTAAAACTGAAGTCCAGTACTAATAAAACAGTGAAATTAAAAACCAACAGTGTTCAAACAGCCAAGGAAACTGCAGACCAACAGTGTTGAAACAGTGAAGTTGTAGACCAACAGTGTTGAAACAGCCAGTGAAACTGCAGACCAACAGTGTTCAAAAACAGTAAACTTGATGACCAAGAGTGTTGAAACAGCCAATAAAAGTGGAGACCAAGAGCGTGAAAACAGACAGTGGAAGTAAACACCAATTGTATTGAAACGGAAGTCATAGTGAAGACCAAAATTGTTGAAATAGATCATATAGGTGAAGACATACAGTGTGAAAACAGTCAGTGAAATTGAAAACCAACACCGTTCAAACCGTCAGTGAAACCAAGACCAATAGTGCTGATAAGGTCAGTGACATTGAAGACGTATACTATTCAAACATTCAGTGAAAGTGAAGACAAATACTGTTGAAACACAGTCAAATTAAAGACCAACGCTATTCAAACAGATCGTGAAACTGAAAACCAACACCACTGAAACAGTCATTCAAATTGAAGACCAGTAGTGTCAGAATGTAGAGTGAAAGTGAAGATCAAGACAGTTGAAAGAAACTGAAAATTGAGTATACACTGTTGAAACAGAGGGAAATTGAAAACGATTAGTGTTACAACAGACAGTGGAAGGAAGAGCAATAATGTTGAAATAGACAGTGAAATTGAAGATCAACAAATTTGAAACAGCCAGTGAAAGTGAAGACCAACACTGTGAAAACACTCAATGGAAGTCAAGACCAGTAGTGTTGAAATGGAAGTGAATTTGAAGACTATAAGTGCTGGAACAGTCAGTGAAAATGAACACCGATAGTGTTAAAACCGTCTGTGAAATTGAATATCAAGTATTGATAATAGAATGAAACTGAAGACCAGTAATGTTGAAACAGAGTGAACTTAAATAATAACAGTGTTGAAACAGTCAAAGTGAAGACCAGTAGTGTTGAATGAGACAGTGAAATTCAAGACCAACAGTGTTGAAACAGTCAATGAAAGTGAAGACCAACATTGTAAAAATAGTAAACAAAACTAAAGACCAATAGTGTTGAAGCTGAAGTGAAAGTGAAAACCAAGATTATGAAAACAGACAGCGGAACTGAAAACCACTAGTGTTGAAAGAGATGGTGAAATTGAAGACCAACAGTGTTGAGACAGTCAGTGAAACTGAAAACGAACAATGTTAAAGAGTCAGTGAAACTGAAGATCAACAGTTTTGAATAAGTGAAAGTGAAGACCGTCAGTGTCCAAATATTTAATGAAAGTGAAGATCAAGTGTTGAAACAGTCAGTAAAATTGAATACTAATAGTGTGAAAACAGTTAAAATGAAGGTTAGCACTGAGGAAATAGTCATAGAAACTGAAGACAGTAATGTTAAATATATAGTGAGAGTGAAGACCAATTTTGTTGAAACACAGTGAAATTGAACACGAACACTGCTCAAACAGTGAGTGAAATTGAAGACCTACATTCTTGAAACAAACAGTCAAATTAAAGATTAACACTGTTCAAAAACAGAGATTAACACTGAAACTAACACTGCTGAAACTGACGGTGAAATTAAAGATATCCACTGTTGAAAGATTCAGTGAAAGTGAAGAGCAACAATTTTTAAACAGACCGTGAAATTGAAGATCGACACTGTTTAAACAGTCATTAAAGTGAAGACCAACACTGTTGATACACAGTGAGGTTGAACACCAACACTGTTCAAACGGTCAGTGAAACCGAAGACCAATAGTGTTGATAATGTCTGTGAAATTGAAGATGTATACAGTTGAAACACTTAATGAAAGTGAACCACAACACTTTTGACACAGACGGTGAAATTGAAGACCACCACTATTGAAACAGTCACTGAAAGTGAAAACCAGTAGTATTAAAATGTAGAGTGAAAGTGAAGATCAAGACTGTTGAAACAAACTGAAAATTGACTCTACACTTTTTAAACAGAGTGAAAATGAAGAGCATAAGTGTTGAAACAGTGAAAGAGAAGAACAATAATGTTAAAACACGCAGTAAAATGGAAGATCAACAATTTTTAAAAAGTGAAGACCAACAGTGTTAACGAGTAGGTGAAACTGAAGACCAGCAGTGTAGAATGAGACAGTAAAACTGAAGTCCAGTACTAATGAAACAGACAGTGAAATTAAAAAACCAACATTGTTGAAACAGTTAGTGAATGTGAAAACCAATAATGTTCATAAACAGTAAACTTGATGACAAACAGTGTTGAAACGGCCAGTGAAAGTTGAGAACAAGTGTGAGAAAACAGACAGTGAAAGTAAACACTAATTGTATTTAAATGGAAGTCAAAGTGAAGACCAAGATTGTCGAAACAGACCTTAAATGTGAAGACGTACAGTGTTGGAGCAGTCAGTGAAAGTGATGATCAATAGTGTTTAAACAGTGAACTTGAAGACTAATAGTGTCGAAACAGAAGTGAAAGTGTAGACCAACAGTGTGGAAACAGACAGTGAAAGTGAAGACCAGCAACGTTGAAACAGTGAGTGAAAGTGAGGACCAACAGTGTGAAAACATTCATTGGAAATCAAAACCAGTTGTGTTTAAATGGAAATGAAAGTGAAGACCCACATTGTGAAAACAACAGTGTAACTGAAGCAAATAGAACTTAAACAGAGTGTGAAATTGAAGACTAACAGTGATAAAACGACATTGAACCTGAAGACCAACTATGTTGGAACAGTAACTGGAAGTGAAGACCAGTCGTGTCAAAACAGTGTGAAATTGAGTATCAAGTGTTGAACATAGAGTGAAACTGAAAACCAATAATGTTGAAACAGACGGTGAAGTTGAAAATTAACAGTGTTGAAACAGAAAGTGAAACTGATAAATAACAGTGTGAAAACAGTCAGTGAAGTTCAAGACCAGTAGTGTTGAAACACAAGTGACAGTGACGACCAACAGTGTGAAAAGAGTCAGTGGAATTTGAGACCAATAGTGTTGAAACAGAAATGAAAGTGATGACCAACAGTGTGTAGACAGACAGTGGAATTGAACACCAAGTGTTAAAAGGGATATTGAAATTGAAGAGCAATAGTGTTGAAGCAGACAGTGAAATTCGAGACAAACAGTCAGTGAAACTGAAGACCAAAAGTGTTAAAGAGTGAGTGAAACTGAAGACCAACAGTGTATAAACGGACAGTAAACCTGTAGACCAGCACTATTGAAACAGACAGTAAAGTTGAAGACCAACAGTGTTCAAACAGCCATTGAATCTGCAGATCTGTAGTGTTAAAACAGACTTGAAGTTGAAGACCAACAGTGTTGAAACAGTAACTGAAAATAGCGTTGAAACAGACCGTGAAATTCAAGACAAACAGTGTTTACACAGTCAGTGAAACTGTAGACCAACAGTGTTAATGAGTGAGTGAAACTGAAGACCAACATTGTTAAAACACAAGTGAAAGTGAAGACCAGAACTATTGAAACAGATAGTAAACTTCAGAGTTCGAAATTTTCTATTTAAAGCCGGACATGCCCATTAAAAAAGTTTGACCGGCACTTTCCCATCTATCTCCGAACATCGTGACCGGTGGTCATATTCCTAACATATCGAATACAAATACATCGTCCCCTCAAAAATAAGTAAGACAAAAGCTTAGTCCATAGATTTTGCTTAAAAGTATATTCTATTATGAGTGGAAAATAACTTGCAAAATTTAAGATTTAACTTAAGACAAAAAAAGCAAATTTAAAAAAACGGTCGTGAACGCTTACAAAATACGCTTTTTAGGTCACCTTATCTTTGCCGTCCCGTATAGTCACGTGACTACCAAACATTCACAACGATCTGACCGTGGCGTCTGATAGTAAAAACAACGGGAAAGTCTCACGATCTATTTCAGTTTGGCTTCACGAGCAAGAATAATGAATCAGAAGACATACTATGGAACCCCGAGAGAAAACAACCCAAGCTTGTTGATCCAAATCCAAGTGTTAAAGAAAAACTTACTGCTAGCACTGGCGCTAAGCTTACTTGTCGTTTCCAGGATGAAAGGAATAGAGGCTGACCATGGCTGGAGTATAATAACGCTACCAGACTGATGTTTTGCTCAATTTGTCAGGAATATATCCAAAGCAGTGGAAGGCAGAAGAACACCTTCATAACAGGATCTTCCAACCTGAGAGCAAGTGCTGTTAAGGTTTGTTTGTTTGTTTGTTTTGAATTTCGCGCAAAGCTACTCGAGGGCTATCTGCGCTAGCTGTCCCTAATTTAGCAGTGTAAGACTAGAGGGAAGGAAGCTAGTCATCACCACCCACCGCCAAGTCTTGGGCTACTCTTTTACCAACGAATAGTGGGATTGACTGTCACATTATAAAGCCCTCACTACTGAAAGGGCGAGCATGATTGGCGCGACTGGGATTCGAACCCACGATCCTTGGATTACGAGTCGAACGCCTTAACACACTTGGCCATGCCGGGCCTTACTGTTAAGGAGCATGAAAACAGTCGCGCCAACAGTTCTAAGTTGTCAAGCTACTACAGCAAAAGAAACACCTGATTTAACTCTCATGATGAAAGTATCGAACAAACATAATCAAATTGAGAAAGATTGTTTGCTTGTGCTGTTCAGGACTGCCCTTTATATGGCTTTGAATGTCAAACCATTCAGCGATTTTCAAGAGCTTCTGTTGCTGCAGGAGTAAAACTTTGGTGTGAACGTAACAGAACATTATGCCAATGACAAACAAGCAGTTATCTTTATGAGGTATATTGCAGAAACAATTAGAATTAATGTCAGATCTCGTCTGCATACCTCTTTATTCTTTGGCATTATGACTGACAGCTCAACAGACACTGCCAACATTGAGCAGGGGATAGTCCATGTAAGATATTTGGACAGTGACTGTTACCCAGTAACCCACTTCCTGTGTCTGCAGTCAGTTGAGAAGGCTGATTCTGAACACTTGCTACAGGCACTTAGTTCAGGTAAAGGTTTCTTAAATACCTGGGATGAGAATTTTCTGGATTTATCCTGAATTTCTAATTAAGAAAAATTAAAATGGACAATATTTCATATACATTTGTGTTTTAATTCTGGTTTACATAGTTATCCATTATTAATATACATCAGTGAAAACTCAAGCATTTTTCAATTGATTTAAACCAAGAAGAACCATGTATTTACTACTTCCAGAATTGTGGCTTAACCCAACACAACTAGCGTAATAGATAATGGAGCAATTGAATTTTCAAAAGTACAAATTTACATTTTGTTTTTGTTTTTACAGAAGGTAACTAATATTGGGTACTAATTTTTTGTACTTGCAGCATTGTCCATATATGGCAAGTTTCCCGACTGGCTTGAATCAATTGTATGCCTGACAGCTGTTGGGGCAGCTGCCAATTTTGGTACAAATAAAGGACTTTTCAACAGATTGAAGATGCAAAAACCTTATTTGATAGGGATCCACTGTGTTACTCACAGATTGGAATTTGCAATTAAGAAGACCATCAAGGACATCCCTTATCTTGATAGTATCCAAACCTTTTCAGAAGACCTATGGAAGTTTTATGACAATTCGCCACAGAATTGGGCTGGCCTCAAAGAAGCTGGTAAAGCCAACAAAAGGGACAGGAACCCGATGGGTGGCCTACAAAGAGCACGCTCTGGAGTCAGTTTCTCATAACTGGCCAGCTTTAGCGAAGCATTTGTATCAAGTAAAGCTACATGACCAAGGGGAACGTGGACAGAAAGCTGCAGGATTATACATACTTTGAAAAGCTTTAAATTAATCCTGTACATGGACATACTCTTGCCAGTTCTGCCTGTTTTGACATCTTTTAGTCTCAAAATGCAAGACAGTTCTGCTACTGTGAACGTTGTTTCTGACAAACTGTTTGTGAAGAGAAGCTGGGCAATCTGAATCATGTTGAGAGATCCCAGAAAATTGTTAAAGAGCTCACAACATGTGAACAAACTGGCAAGTGGTTATGTAGAGGAAAGGTGATTGCTATTAGTTGTCAGACAAGAGCCAGAGGCTCAAAAAGTGACACAAAAGAGACAGTTGCTCAATCCGTGGCTGAAGAAACTGCCATCTTCATAGGTAAAATTGTCACATATTTGAATGAGAGATTTGAAGAATGTGATAAGGATTTTATTTGTGCCTTTCAAATTTTTGAACCAAACAACTGTCCTAAAAGCAAGGAAGCATTGTCATCTTATGGCCATAATGAACTCCAGACACTGTTGGACCACTTTGGTGCTCTGCTAGAAGCTAAGGGTTTCAACATTGCAGCTGATATTTGCCAAGCTGACTTACACGAGACACTGCTCAAAGCCACAAGACTTGCCAAATCAGATTAGTCCCTGGCTAGTAGTGCAAGTGGATTGTGGGCCCACATTTTAAGTCAAATTACTGCTGAGGATTGTAAACCTTTCCCTGGATCAACAATATTGGCCTTGGTATGCCTCATGCAAGTGATTTCCATGTCATCTACTGAACCAGAACGTGGATTTTCCCAGATGGCACTTATTAAGGATGACTGGCAGTTCAAACTAATAAATGATTCTCTTAATCACTTCATGACAATAAAATTAGCTAAGAATAAGACCAGTGATCTTGCACACAGAATTACTCTGCAAGTCTGTAGAATCCTGGTGGAAGGACAGTAAAAAAACCAGACGATTTGTGAGTCCACGTGGAACTTAGTCTTAGTGCTGGATGACTAAATCTACGAGTTTGATTGATGTGTCATTTTTCATGAATACAAGGCTTGTTGCTACTTGCTTTGAAATAATGCATCAGTGCCATAAATAAAATGATTTTCTTTTGTATAATAATTGTCTGTACTTGATTTCTTGTTTTTTGTAATGTCCGGTGACAATTTTGTTGTGTCTTGCTAAGATTTCAAATGTCCGGCAAGTCTCACTGCCCAGCAGGACATCTGTCCTGCTGAAAATTTAGAATATTTCTACCCCTGAACTTGTAGACCAACAGTGTTGAAACAGACAGTGAATCTGCAGACCAATAGTGTTAAAACAGACAGTGTAGTTATAGACCAACAGTGTTGAAACAGTCAGTGAAAGTGAAGACCAGTAGTGTTGAAACAGAGAGTAAACTTGAAGGCTAACAGTGTTAAAACAGACTGTGAATGTGAAGGCCAATAGTGTGAAAACAATCAATGGAAGTTAACACCAATAGTCTTGAAATGGAAGTTAACTTGAAAACCAAGATTGTGAGAACAGACAGTGAAACTGTAGACCAATAGTGTTGAAATAGTCAGTGAAATTGAAGACCAGCAGTGTTGAAACAGACAGTAAACTTGAAGGCCAACAGTGTTGAAATAGTCAATGAAACTGAATACCTATGATGTTGAAAGATATATGAAAGGTAGGACCAAGAGAGTGCAGATAGAGTGTAAAACTCAAAACCAGTAGTATTGAAACACACAGTGAAATTGAACACCAACAGTGTTGGAAGAGTTTGTGAAAGTGAAGACCATTGTTATAGAAACAGACCATAAAAGTAAAGACGTACAGTGTGAAAATAGTCAGTGAAACTGAACACCAATAGTATTGAAACAGACAGTGAAATTGAAAACCAAGTGTTAAAACAGTTAGTGAAACTGATGAACAACAGTGTAAAAACAGTCAATGAAACTGAAGACTAGCAGTGTTTAAATAGACAGTGAAATTGAACACCAACAATGTTGGAAGAGACAGTGAAAGTGAAGACCAACGGTGTGAAAAGAGTCAGTGAAATATCAGACCAATAGTGTTGAAACAGAAATGAAAATGATGACCAAGAGTGTGAAGACAGACAGTGAAATTGAACACTTAGTGTTAAAAGAGGCATTGAAATTGAAAACCAACAGTTTTGAGACAGTTAGTGAAACTGAAGACCAACAATGTTGAAACTGAAGTGAAAATGGAGACCAACACTGTTGAAACAGAAGTGAAAGTGAAGACCAACAATGTACAAACAGACAGTAAAATTGAATACCAACACTGTTGAAAGAGAGAGTGAAATTTAAGTCCATTAGTGTTAAAAGCAGCGAAATTGAATACCAACAGTGTTTAAACAGAAAGTTGAACTGAAGACCAGTAGTGTTGAAACAGGTATTGAAAGATATGACCAACAGTGTGAAAACAATCAAACTGAAGACTGGTAGTGTTTACACAGAAATTAAAATGAAGACCAGCAGTGTTGAAACATTCAATGAAGATGAAGATCAACAGTGTTGATACAGTCAGTGAAAGTGAAGTATAATAGTGTGAAAACAGTCAGTTAAAATGAAGGTAAGCACTGTAGAAACAGCCAATGAATCGTAAGACCAGTACGACTGAAACAGACAGTGAAAGTGAAGACCAACAGTGTTGAAAAAAGAGAGTGAATTTAAAAGACATACAATGTTGAATTAGTCAGTGAAAGTGAAGATTAACACCATTGAAACACAGTGAAATTGAAGACTTACACTGTTGAAATATTCATTGAAAGTGAAGACCAACACTGTTGAAATGGACCGTGAAATTGATGCCTTCTCCATTGAAACAGTCATTGAAAGTGAAAATCAGTTGTGTTAAAAAACTGTTCAAACAGACAGTTAAGTTAAAGACCAACACTGTTCAAAAACACGTTGAAACTGAAAACCAGCACTGCTGAAACTGACTGAGAAATTGAAGATCTCCACTGTTGAAACATTTAGTGAAAGTGAAGAACAAGAGTTTTGAAACAGACCATGAAATTGAAGACCGACACTAATGAAACAACCATTGAAAGTGAAGACCAACACTGTTGAAACACGGTTGGATTGAACAGTGAAAATGGTCAGTGAACTTGAGGACCAATAGTGTTGATAGTGTTAGTAAAATTGAAGATGTACACTGTTGAAACATGAAGTGCAAGTGAAGACTAACACTGTTGACACATACCATGAAATTGAAGACCAGTAGTGTTAAATTATAGTGATAGTGAAGATCAACACTGTTGTAACAGAGTGAAATTGAAGACCATTAGTATTGAAACACACAATGAAGGTGAAAACCAATAGTGTTGAAACAACCAGCGAAAGTGAAGACCAACAGTGTGAAAGCAGTCAGTGGAAGTCAACACCAATGGTGTTGAAATGGAAGTGAAAGTGAATACCAATAGTGTTGAATCTGACAGTGAAGTTGAAGACCAGCACTTTTGGAACAGTGAGTGAAAGTCAAGACCAACAGTTTGAAATTAGTTAGATCAACACTGTTGAAGCAGACTGAAAATTAAGACTACACTGTTAAAACAGAATGAAATTGAATTCCATTAGTATTGAAACACACAGTGAAACACAAGAACAATAGTATTGAAACAGACAGTGAAGTTGATGACCAACAGTTTTGAAAGAGACAGTGAACTTGATGATCAACATTGTGAAAACTGTCAGTTAAATTAGAGACCAACACAGTGAACGTCTCTGTTGATTGGGGATATACCTACATAGGTTACATGTTATACTACTTTGAATTCATCACAACGAGTTATTGTTGAGAGGGATTTGAATAACATCCCCCAGTTAGAGATTCTTGCTGGTTTCTCCACTCAAGGAGCTACTACAGTGAGGCGTATCTCCACTCACAAAGATGGAATTACAATGCCGACCAATATTTTCATGCTGACATTTACATCACCACGTCCACCTGTCACCAACAAGGCAAGTTATCTTAATTGCAGGGTACAGCCATACATTCCAAACCCTCTCCAATGATACCAGTGTCAGTGGTTCAGTCACTCAAAGACATCATGTCATGTTTCCTTGACGTGTGCTTGTTGCGGTATCAAGAACCATTATGCTTACGAGTGTGAAACGGATCCTCATTGTGACAATTGCAATGGGTCTCACCCATTCCACTTTTGTTCTTGCCCTAAATGGTTGGAAGAAGAAGAGGTGCAGCATTTCAAACCATTCATAACATTACTTATCCTGAGGCTCAAAAGTTGCAGTCCACCACTTCATCTCAAACATATGCTGCTGCACTTTTCTCCACTACTTCTGTGGGAGTGCAAATTTGTTCTCAAAACAAATGAAAAGTCTTTTGACCTCCATGGATAAAAAAGTTGATGAATCAACTTCTACACCCATCTGTGTCCCTTACATACATTACAACAAATCCCAAGATCCACTTTCTTTGGTTCCAGGTGCAAGCATTTCCTCGGATACATCTTCTTCTGCCACCCCAAAATGCAAAACAATCATTTGTTCATGTCCTCAGTCACTGGAATCCTCTTCCAACAGGAAAGACCTGCCCATTTGACCCAGGGCAGGATCCATGGAGGTTGATAGATCTCCATTTAATAAAGACAGTAAAGAAAAAAGACATAGTCATAAACAGAAGGGTTCTCCATCCAATTCACCTATGAGTAAATAAAAAATGGCCACCTTTATACTATGGAACTGTCGAGGTTTACGTTCTAAGTTGGATTACATCAAAACACTGATTGTTTCCTACCATACTGTATGTCTTTCTTTACAGGAAACATTTCTGAAGCCTGCTGATACAGTCATCTTTTGGCAGTTTTTTGTACAGAAATGACAGGCTGTGTGTTGGATGAGAGCATGGAGGGGTGGCACTGTTGGTTGATCAGCATGTGCCCATCCTGTCTTTGCCACTTGACACACCCTGTCGAGGCCGTAGTCATCTGTGTTTCCTTGAGTCATACCATCATTGTTTGTTTTCTCTACCTGTTGCCTGGAGAGACTTATGATCTATCAGAAGTTGATAGAATCATTGAATAATTGTCGTCTCCCTTTTTAATCATGGTGGACTTTAATGGACATCATCCTCTCTGGGGAAGTGCTGATATTGATAAGAGGGGTCGCTCTGTAAAGTGTACGCTCTCTGATCACAACCTTTCTCTTTTCAATACTAGTTCTTCTACTTATTTCCATGCACCAAGTCAGTCCTTTACTGCTATTGATCTCTCAATTTGGTCCCCTTCACTCTTCTCCCATTTTTCTTGGAGGGTTAACAATAATCCAGGAAGCAGTGATCATTTTTTCTATAATTTTGAGAGAAACTGGTCATGATTGATGCCACCCGACCCATGTGCCACGGTGGAAGCTAGATTCCACAAACTGGCCCTCTTTTACTGCTCTCACAAAACTTGATCCTGTCATCATCTGTAAGCCATCAATAGGTAACTGTGTGGCAACAGTAACTGACTGTATTATACAGGCAAATGCCCAGTGTATTCCGAAAACCTTGACACATCCACCATGATATCCTCGTCCATGGTGGAATCCTGCCTGCCACATAGCACAGAAAGCTCAAAATCGGGTCTGAAATACTTTCTGTAGATATCTCACAACCTCGAACCGCATTGCTTTCCAACAGGCCTGTGCATATGCTTGGTGGGTAAGACATTAAAGCCAGAAGGAATCTTGGATTAAGTTCACAACCAGCATATCATTTGCTACCAGTTCCAAAGTCATATGGGACAAGATTCAAAAGGTCAGGGGCAATATAATTCTGTCTCCATTTTATCATGCTCTCAGATTTCCAGTACTCTAGGTGAAAGTTTTTGCCTGGTATCTAGCACTTCTACTTCTTCCTCCACCTTCTTAGCCATCAAGACTCTGGTAGAGAAATCACCTCTTTCCTTTCGAGTTGATTGTCTCTATGACTATAATCTTCCCTTTACACTGGTGGAACTCAAACTGGCCCTTCATCTGTATGGCAGTACATCAGTTGGGCCTAATGATGTACACTTTGAAATGCTGCACCACATATCTCCTGCTTCTCTTGCTATTTTTCTGATTGTTTTTAACTGGATATGACAGGATAATGTTTTCCTGATGCCTGGCACCAGGCTATTGTCCTACCTTTCTCTAAGTCTGGGAAGGATCCCAAGATTTCTTCAAACTACCATCCAATTGCTTTGACGAGCTGTCTCTGTAAGATCTAGGGAGGATGGTTAATGCTCGTCTTATTTGTTCCTCGAATCAAACAATCTCTTCTCACCCACTCAGTGTGAATTCCAACAACAGCACTCCACCATGGACCACCTTAATTGACTTGAAACTTCAATCAGAGAAACCTTTTGCAAATGACAACATTTTATATCAATATTCTTTGACATTGAAAAGGCTTATGATACAACATGGAGGTATGGCATATTGCCAGACCTCCAGATATATATGGTTTACGTGTCCATTTGCCTATTTTTATTAAAAATTTTTCAATGGACAGTAGATTCCAAGTTCTTGTGGGTTCGACACTTTACCATTCTTTTCTACAGGAACTTGGAGTCTCTTAGGGCTGGGTTTTGAGTGTCACACTTTTCAGTATAAAAATTAATGACATCACTGAACAACTTCCTCTCACTGTTGCAAATGGGCTCTATGTCAACAACTTTAACATCTTATGCCAGTCATCGAACATGAGGTATGTTGAGTGGTAGCTACAGACTGCCCTCAGTCGTTTTCTCAAGTGGACCACAACAAATGACTTTAACTTCTCTCTCTATATATCCGTTTGCATCCACTTTTGCTGCCAATGGGGTATTCACCCCGATCTTGAACTCCGTATCTGTGAAGTTATGCTGCCTGTGGTCTCAAATACCATGTCTAACTAGCTGTCTATTGTTAAATTTTAATTATTTATAAGAATGAATGAATGTGTGTTTATATGTGTATATGTTTATATATATATATTTATATATAATGCATGAAGCCATTCAGAAAACATTGCTAGTTATTAAATTTTTTTGTGAAGGCAGACAGTTATTTTTAAATATGTACACTTTTACCTTTGATTTTTTTTCAAATAAAATTAAAATGTTTATAAATATATTAGGTGTTTCTTGTAAGTGTTTTACTGCTTTCTCTGTAAGTCCTTGGTACTATAGTATGTCAGACAAAAGCTAACTGTTCTAAAACCATATCAACCCATATGTTATCCCAGTTTATTATTTTTGTTACAGAAATATTTTGTTTTGAACTTTTTTGTTAGAATAGAATATTTCACACAATGAAGTTACTTAAAGATTATCAAAATGTATCATAAACCAGCAACAAATATGGAATTAGAGATAAGTGGGTCCAGGGATTTCATCTTTCATTCTTTCTATTTTGCTGCAGGATACTCGATTTATGTATCTCTCCTCATGAATAAGTTGTCTGAAACCATTTATGGTTTATATTTCAAGACTATATTCAGACCTTAGAACTGTACAAACAAAAGTCAGTAATGTATGTGTTATGGGCTGATAAACTTTTTATAAAATGTTGCAAAAATTCTGTAAAATACAACAAATTATTTTTTATGTTCATGTATTGTAATTTTAAGGTTATACCTAACACAAATGTATTTAATCTACACATAGTCTAGAGGAAAGTAAAGTCAGTGGTATTTGTATATTAAACATGAAGAACTTAGGAACATAATTCATTCATAACTAGAACTTGAGTTTCAAAATTGATGTATCATATTGGTTAATTGCATCTTGTAGGTATTTGTATCTGTTGTGAGAGCAAAATCTTATCTCACAATGTATTACATTTAATATTTCCCCTTGAAACATGTTACTGGAGTGATTACATTAAACATTTGTAAACATATGAATATTTCAAATTTTGTTAAAAGTTATAGATCCAAACTCTGAGAAATTGTTACCCAGGACAGAGACAGATTCAAGATGTTGTAAGGTTACAACTAGATCTTTAGTATCACTAGTGATAAATTTATATTACTTTCATGGTTTAATTTACCTATAACTACACCACTAGTAACTTCAATAACAAAATTGATTAGAAAGCTTGTAAGACTTTACTATATCTTTATCTCCTGTGGTGTTTTTAGCTGTAGTATAGCAGCTTACAGAATAACTTTGAGTTTTTTTGTTTGCTCAGTCAAGTAAACCATTTTAACTCAACTCATTATCTCTTGACTAATTTAATATTTAGTTACTGTTTTGGTTTCAGGAGAACAGACCCTATCAGTCAATGTATTTAACCATTATCAAGGTCTCGTAAATTAATTTATTCTAATCCTATCTATAAGAATCTCAATTTAAGGGTAAGCAAGTAGAGATTCTGATGAGTAATAAAATTTAATTTAGAATACATGCTTGGTATTGCTGGTGCAGAAGAGTATAGCTAATAGAAAATAAAAATTGTCTCTAAGATTAATTTGTTATGCCTAAAAGACTTTCAAGTGCCAAGTCTGCTAGGATACCTCTTGTTATTGGTTACTAAAGTTTACTTATCTGAAGCAAAAAAGTAATATTTAAAGTAATAATCTTCATAAAACATTTGTTGGTATCATTAATCTTGTATTTAATAAACTTCCAACTATTCATTTTCTTTATTCGAGTGACATGGATATTACAAGTATTATCAAAGAGTTTTGTTATGTGGAATGTATTTAGCCACTGAATGAGCAGAAACAGTAGAAGAAAATTCTGTTAATTTTGAGAGGGAAGAAGATATGTAACTTTCCACTTACAATCAATAATATTGATATTTTGTCTTGATTCTAACTTTTTCATTAAAAATAAAATTTTTAATAATAAAATTAAATTAAATTTTAATAATAAAAATGAATTTTTTTTCAATAAAAATAGGCTTTCTAACATCACTGGAAGTTAGTGAACCTTACAGATTTTAATTAACAACTGTACTGTGCAGTCATTTGTATAAGCATGACTTTCATGCCTTTGTAGAATATTTTAAATAGCTGCTACATAAATTACTATATGTACCTCATGAATACATTTTATGTAGAGAGTGAGACAAATACTATCTATATGTATTATATTTGATACCTTAGGTAATGTTTTTATATGAACTGTTTCTTTTAACAACGTTACCTACCATATGGTCTTTAGCCTAATTATTTTTGTGTGCATGAACACTGCATACAAAATCTTCTAGAAAATGGCTATGTTAGATTGTTGTTTTTGTCATACAGATTATAGAGTACAGTTAATCAAGTGACATGAGTCATGATGCACTAATTGATAGTTCAGATATTTAACCAGTTTCATGTTAGTGGTTAACACAGAATGTTGCTTTCCCTTGGATATTGTAAATGGAGAACTTGTACAGATTTACCTGTTTCAGCATGGGTCTGTTTGACTGCTCACATAACGTCTTTGTCTTTACTCACTTACACTTTTGATACTAATGACTTTTAATGTAGTATACATATCTTCAAAACAATTGACAGAGTTTCAGTAAACGTTATAAGTGTTTCACATTAAAAAAAATTATTTTTGGTGAAGTGGTTTTAATAAAGTAAAAAAACAATTTATCTGTGAATATATTGAGTACTTTCATCACTAATTTGTGTGGAAAGTGATTTACATGTCAAGATTAAAAATCATCTTCATCTAAATATCCTAAATTTTATTTGCTTTATCTTATATACAATTGTTTGTTTTTAGTAAAACTTTATATTTTATCTGTTATTTTCTTTATACAATGTTGGTCAGCTAAAGGTGACAACCAAAAGTTAGAAAACAAGAAAAATTTTGATAATTAAAGGAAGTTGTCTAACTTCTAATATTATTATTGAATGCTCATGGAAAACTTGTTTACATGTAATACTTTTGTTTTGATTGTGTACAAAGATATCTGCTTTGTTTGCCCTCTTACATCATGTATCTCAAGGTGTACATGTCACAATGTTTTACAGAGTTATGTTTAAAGTTTAAATCAAAAACTTTACTATCAACATACACAGATATTTTGGTATCAAAACATAGTTAGTGAACACAATTTTAATATTGTATAAGTTTGAATTTCTTATTCTTAAAAAGAAATAATTATAAAATCCTAAATCTTTCCTGGTATTAGTGTGGTGACATTTGATCTCTGGGTCTTTCCTCTTCTCTAGTTTATTGAACACCCCTCCAAGAAATAAGAAATGTAACATATACTTCTAATTATAATATAGACAGTATAATTTTTATATCTCCCATTGTTATTTCCCTACAAACCACAAACTAGATAATCAGACCCAAGTATTTCATTCCATCTTTCACAAGTGGCAATATTTCTCTAATGTTTTAGTCTATCAAATGAAGTTTGTTGTTTTCTTTACACAGCAGTGCCTATTTTGTCATTTGAAATTACGTTGTAGAACTTAGCTGAATTTCTTCAAGGATATTATTACATAGTTAGAAAGCCAGAGAATTATAATATTTACAGGATAGTGTTTTCTGTGTGTTATTATTCTGTGCATTATGTATTGTATCAATACCATTAATAAATATAAACAAGTAAGTTTAAGTGTTATGGCAAATACAATAAAAAATGAAGAAAAGATTAAGGTGTGTACTTTATTCCATGTTATTAATGTTTTATTTATTTATTATTATAACAGTAAGTAAACTGTAAAAATAGAAACTTATGAGATAAAGTAAAGAATAAAAGAGATTCTTCTTAACAGAGTATGTTTGTGAGCAGCCCATGGATTATATAATTTATATTAATGTTCAATGTATATTTGTTCAGTGATTTACAACTTGTGTGTTATAATTATTAGTTACTCACCATTCAAGATGCAATAAACAATAACATTAAGTATCTGTATTGCTACAAGCTATAAGATATTTAAAATAAAACAGATGTAGTACCTCGTTACAACTTTGTCATTCTAGAAAGAAAAAGGGTTATTTAGATATATTTCTTTACTTTATATGATGGTGACAAGGTCATATAGGTCCACCAACCCAGTATATGTTATGGTAGATAAAATAAGAAAAATAGTACAAAGTTTTTCTGAAAAGAAAAAAAAAAAGTCATATATTTAGAAAATTTTTGTGATTATGCAAATAAAGTTTCAAAAGTTTTTGATAAAGAAAAGTATTTTTATTTTGACGTGAAAATCACTTTACATTTGCACTGTTTACCCACCATCTTACTCCTTATATGTATGGACAAAGTTTTAGTGAAAATCCTCAATTGAAAATTTTAATTGTTTTTGTTTACAAAATACTTGTAATGTATACTCTATACCAAGTTTTGTGAAACCACATTGGGTACCATCATTGCTTTGGTGCATATACATTCATAGTTACATGGTGGTCATAAGCTCATGCTAAATACACAAAACCAGTTTTGGAAGTGTTAATTTCAGTGTATGCTTTATAACTTCTGTGTCATTATTCTTCTGTAAGCATGTAAAATATGGCAGTGAACTTTGATTATAAGAGATTTTGTTGTAGTATTTCTACTTCTAATAAAACAGAAACAATGAATTTAAAATTTCTGTTGTTCTACAGAGACATTTTGAAAGAGATAAATGTATAGGAGTAGTGGTTGTATCATGACTTAAGGTTTCTACCTTTGTAGTTTTACTGTTTTATTTTTTTCTTATGAATTATGAATTGAGGTTTCTTATTTTTCACAGAATGTTTTTTTATTCATATACAGCTATCATCAGAATTACCATACTTTTCTGAATATTTAAAACACATTGATTTCTCAATTAAAGGAAGAAACCCAATAAGAATCCATTGTATTTATTAATGACCACTAGATGACAGCTGTCTTGTTCCAGGTAACTAGAAAAAAATTATACCAAATACTTAGTGAGCTTCTTTTTAAGTTTAATCTGTAAAGAAATGTTTTGTGCAAATATAATGTTCAAGAGACACAAAAAGTGGTGGCAAAAGAAAATTATAAACTAATTCTGAGGGTAGTTTTAATGTAGTTGTTTTATTCAGTAAAACTATTAATTCACTGTTTAATAATATTTCCTCCATACAAGAATGTGTCTGTGTATGTATATGTAATTCATGATTAAACATTAAAACAAAAGTAAAATGATAAACTTTAAAACAGTAGGTCTTAATGAACTAAAAGTTTGTATTTCTGTTAAATCTAAAACTAGTAGTTAATATGAACCTGTTTTCATTAGGTAATCTGACTTACCCTGTTAACACATTTGTAGTTTTACATTTATTTCAAGAACACCACTGTTATTGACAGTTTCAAAAATATGTATAATTTTCCGAAATACATTTGAAGGGTGACCTTTTGAAAGTGCTTTGGTTATAGGGTTTTTATCACTTTATATAACTTTAAGTTAAGCATTTAAATTACTGTTCTATATATTGATATATAGAAAATTATATATTTTATAAATTGATATATAGGAAATTACTATGTAGAAGAGTCTGATCAGAGGGTAAATGTATAAGACCCAAGAGACTATGGGATAAGTCCTACTGGTCAAGAAGCATCCAGTAAAGGAAAATCATGTGTACTTGACCAAAGGATTCCTGAAAGAGATAAAACCTCTCACAGAGAGAGAGAGAGAAGAAGGTAAAGCCTTCCTGATTCTACTGGGGGTAGTAAAGAACTTCTCCAACTTTATGAAAAACCCAACTCAAGCAGCTTCTTGAAGAAGTTTGTTTGCTTTGAAGTTAAGCAAAAAGCTACACAACAGTCTACCTGTACTTTGCCCACCACAGTTAAAAAAACCCAGTTTCTGGTGGTGTAAGTCTGTAGACATGCTGCTGTGCCACTGGGGACTCTTGAAGAAATAAGTGAATGTGGGTTGCTGACTTGGCCCAAAAAAGTAAGTAGTAGCAGCCATTTGACCGTGTAATTGTGAGTCTGAAGGCTAAGTAAGTGAAAATGACATGCAAAAGATCATACTTCTTGGCAAAACATGAATTGAGCTGAAGAAAGACTAAATGGCAGTGCCCAGAACTGGAAGACAGTATCATTATGGATGAACTAAAGAAAAGGATGTCACAGTGGGGCAACTGAGATGTGAAGATAGGTGGCCAAGAAACTGGACTTGATCATTCAAAGTTCTGAGGAAGAAACAAAAATGAGAGATAGAACTCCATGGTGAAGTGAGGTGTCTCTAGAAAGGTATACAGTCAAAACAGATCTATAATGAGTTTCCAATATTCCATATTTTTTGATAAAAGAAATAAATAAGAGTAAAATTCATGTTGAGTGGGCATAGAGGATCTTGAACAAACTCACAAACAAATGGATGAGATACAATCCTGAGGATGAAGGAAAGAGATCTGGGAAGTCATGAAGGGTAGCCAAGAAGACACATAAGTAAACATACTAAGAGAAAGTATTCAATACTAACAAGTGAACATAACATAGAAACTTTTAGTATTTACAAAAACCTAGAAATCAACATAATTTGGATGTAAAACATAAAACAAAAAATAAGGTGCAAAACCAATAAAGGAAAGCAGGAGATAGAAGTCCATCCAAATAACCTATAACTCAAAAGACGTAAAATCAAACCAATTTCAAAACCATGAGAGTAAAAGGCACCCAGTTAATAATAACAGTTTTTGCTTAAATCTATTCTCAAATTAGATGTGACTATTAGTAAAGAATAATTGATCTTTAAATGTAAATTTAAACACAGGTAACCTAGATGGTGTAACAGGTTTACCATTATACATTTATTTCACTAACCTGTGTTTATTATAGTATAGTGTTTTTTATGCATGTAAAATTATTCATTGTTCACTAAGATATTCTTGTTGTAGTAGTCATCAAGTCTTTTTTCACTTTACTTTTGTCGGTCATCTGTGTTTACAAATGCAGGGTAAGTGAGTCTTTTAAATTTGGCTTCTATATTCAAGGATTCCAGCTCAGTCATGAATGTCTGTTCTTTTCCCATGTCTTTATTTTTATTGCATGCAATTTTCAGCTGTACTACACTGGTCTCAAGTGACTGTTTAAGAGCTGGTCAGCCATCCAAAACACTTTGAAGTAGAGTTAAAACACTGCTTGAAAACATTTTATGAGCCTTTATGGTTCTTTTGTGATGATTGCCATTAAAAATCTGAGTCACTGTCACACTACTGTTTTAATCTGTGTCTTGTCATGCCTGGTCTATTCCACTTCCATGAATTTTCCTTCCCAAACTTCTTAGTGCATGTAAGACTGTGTGGAAAATATTGGCAGAACACAGATCTTCCCTTATAATTTTGTCACCCTGGTATTTTAATCAGAGCTTGAAATTAACACTTTTCCCTGTCTTTATTGTTAATATATGTTTCATAGGGGCTTTCTACAAGGATTACTTGACATGTATTCTCAAGACGGCTGGTATGGGTATTGAAACATTAATTAAAATAAAGTACAGAACAAGTACACTAATCTGTGTCTTGTCATGCCTGGTCTATTCCACTTCCATGAATTTTCCTTCCCAAACTTCTTAGTGCATGTAAGACTGTGTGGAAAATATTGGCAGAACACAGATCTTCCCTTATAATTTTGTCACCCTGGTATTTTAATCAGAGCTTGAAATTAACACTTTTCCCTGTCTTTATTGTTATTATATGTTTCATAAGGGCTTTCTACAAGGATTACTTGACATGTATTCTCAAGACGGCTGGTATGGGTATTGAAACATTAATTAAAATAAAGTACAGAACAATGTTTCGACCTTCTTAGACAATCTTCAACTTAACAAAAAGAGTTTGCAACTACACTAGAAACATTGTTCTGTTTTTATTATAAGGCCAATTATAAGGTAAAAGAGTAGCCCAAGAGTTGGCGGTGGGTGGTGATGACTAGCTGCCTTCCCTCTAGTCTTACACTGCTAAATTAGGGACGGCTAGCACAGATAGCCCTCAAGTAGTTTTGTGCGAAATTCAAAAAAACAAACAAAACAATTTTATTATAATTAAAGTGTTAATACCTATACCAGCTGTCTTGAGAATACATTTTTACTTCAAGTAGGTTTCTCATCATCGTGAATTACGTGATATGGCTCTAGATCATCTGTAATAAGAAAGCCTAACGTTACTTAATTACTTAATCAATGTTTAAATAATTTTAACCACAAATACCACATTTTGTCAGAATCATTTTACTATAGATAAAACTTTTATTGACATGGAAATAATGCTAGCAGCAAACCTTGTCAACAAAACCAGAGTGTTCTCAGGGATGCATTAAAAAGTTGTCTAGTTAGTAAATCATAGCAAATCAATATTTCATTATGTTTGTGACAGGTTCTTGTCCATAAATTGTGGTGACATATACATGGATGTTAATTGTTATTTTTTATTTCCATGCAAATGGTCTGAAATAGCTGAAAATGGTATCCACTTTGAATTTCAAAATGGATGCCCTGAACATTAATAGAAAATCTGGCAGTAATTATTTTGTGAATCAGTATGCCATTTGGATAATTTTTAGATATTGTTGTCAAGAATCTAGCCAGAAAAATATCAAACCTAGAATTTGTCACATCAACAGGGAAATTATAAAATTTTGTTTGATATAAAAATGAGTTGTTTTCCAGTTAATGTTACATTGTAATTTTTCAGAATTTACAGTAAAGTAATTATGGATGTTTAATCAGTTTGGTTCTGCCTGAATATGAATTAGGTTAAAGTAAACATTTATTCTGTGATATGGACTAGATAATGATTAGCTAAAATGTTTTCAGTTTTATTCTCAGATGAATTTTCTCGTAATTTTAATAAAGCTTCATAAATAATACAGCTTTCTTTACAGAACTTGTAGACAACTTGAGCTCCATTGTTTTCTCTTTTCAATCCTTATTGTGCTTAACCTTGTTCCACTGGCTTTTATTACAGAACTGGAATCATTCTCTCAGACATGTTCTTTTCCTTTGATTAATACAGTTTTTGCAAAATGTAAAGTTGGTTAAGAGACACAAATAATTTCATAACTTTGAGAAAATGAAAAACTGTAATCATGACATTCTAAATTAAATATTTCAAACCAGTTTTTAAAGTTAAAGTTAACACAACCATTTTATTGTTTAGAATTAAGCACAAAGCTACACAATGAGCTATCTGTGTTCTGCCCATCACAGGTATCAAAACCCTGTTTTAGCAGTGTGAGTTCACAAATATAATGCTGTGCCACTGGGGTGTATTAGCAATGGTAAATTAGATCTGAATCTGAATATGCACACTTTATATTTTCAAGATAATAAAATTATTGCAACCCACATTTACAATGTCTGCATATAGAGTAACTTATCAATTATAGCCTCAACTGCTGGTTCAAACAAAGGAATTATCATTTCTTCTGGGCAGCCAGTGTCTTTTGCCAAGCCACCTATGACAGAACAAGACTGTAATGCTTGGTCTGTGAACATATTGTGCATCAACAGTATAACAATAGATAAACCACATCCAGCATTTATCCTGGTGTTAAAAATGGTTCTTATAATATAAACACCAAACTGAGCTATTATTTCCACCTGAAACGATAATTACAGGAATTTTAAAAATAAAACACTCGTCTCAACTCAAGGCTTTCTTATGTAGATAAGTTTGTTTCAAAATGCATTTGAAAATGTTACAACAAAAAATAATTGCTATAGGTTGATAAAAATGGGAAAAGCATATGCTCTGAATAAAAAGAAGGATATTCTGTTATCAGATTACACACACAGATACTGATCTTCACATGCATACAGTTATATACAATATTTTATTGTTCACCCACAATATTAGTTTATAATAAGGTTAACAGAATTTTTGGAAGCAAATGGTGCATTATAATAGTTACAAGAGGTAGCAGTATTATTTTCAAACTTTTTCAGTTTAATTCATATAACTTTGGTGCACTTTGCATGTGGTCCAGTATGTTAATTCACTAAGATGCTATAAATTAGTTCATTAATTTGACTTTACTACTAAATTCCATATACACATATGTGTAATTTAGTTATTAAATGGATCACAATACAAATGAATGAATTAGTGGGGAATCTAACTTGTTTTATACTATATTATTCTGTGTGTATATATATATTTATATATGTATTGTTGCACTATATATATAAACTTGGGAATTAACCAAAAGTACACAGTAATGCACATTCATACACAAACAGAAGTTATACATGAGCAAACAAAGCCAATGTTTAAGTGCAACACAAGTACACTGACTGTAGTATTGTTAGCACCATATTGCAGAAGCAAATAAATAATGATGATTTTCAATTTCATATTATTTATTAGTGGAGACATTATTACATCCTGGGTAACCACTGTAAGAAGTAAAAGCTAACTAACATGGATAATTATTCATTCTGTATAGGTTCACTGGATACAGTGTTTCACATTCACCACAACCTGTCACCATTTTTATATCAGCTTCTTCAGAGTTTTCAAATTATATAAAAAAATCTGCAGAACAAGCATTTTATGTGCTTTTAATTGATATACAAGAACTAATGTTATCATGAAGGTATATGGATAAAAGTTGTTTATTCTTAAAAATCTAAAATATATTTCCACATATAAGTATAAAAATTATGTACCTATACTTTTTATATACCTTTTGTAACAAGTCTAAGGTTGTGAAATATTTACTTAACAGTCCAATTTCGTTTTTTTATAATGTGTATATATAATTCTCCCCAACTTTTGATCAACTTTTTGTCTGGTTATCAATGCCACATAAAATGGCCAAATATTGCTTGATATATACAGTTTTCTGTAACGTATTTGTGTTAACAGAATAGTGTCACCTGTTTATCATAGTCAAACTCAGGACTATCTTTTACTAAGATTTTCTTCAAACCTTATAGCACATGTGCTGAGTGTCAATTTTTTATCCATTTTAATTATCAATGTTAGTTAACTGTGTCACATAGATCTTGTTATTATTTCACAATGTAGGTGATCTCTTCTTCACCATTTCCTCATATATGTGTGCCACACCCAGAAAATTTTATGATTATGTAAATTATTCTTAGTTTCTTTCTTAATTACCAAAGCAATTGCATAAAAATGTTTAATATATCCAGTTGCTTCATGAATGATTTCACACTACAACCTGGTTCATAAATGTATGTGTTGTGGGAGGACTCCACAATTAAAAGAACTGTGTATATTGACCTGTGCTAAACTCCTTTAGTATGTAAACCAAATCAGTTGAAATTCTTCAAGTTTTCAAATAATTAGTGCTTCTTTATCAATCTTAAAATTTGTCACCAACAATGAATTAGGCCTCTACATCATTCTTTGCTATTCCTACTGAAATTACATTTTTGGTGAAGAAATGAAAATCTTCACCAATAAATTACCAGCTAGTCTGCCTGATAATAATGAATAATTTTTTGTAATGATATGTTATTTCAAGCTCTTGAAGTATTTTCAGCTATTAATGATGAGTAAAATAATTTATATTAAAACTTACATTTCATAATAATATAAGTTCTACTTTATTTATTTATTTCTGTTTTAATATCCAACTTTTCGATGTTCCCATTCAGTGTTCAGATTCAGTCAAATATCGTATTATTCTTACTTTAAAATATCTCACCTTGAAGGCTCAGATGATAGCTCTCAACAAAAAAGTTATATGCTCTTTTGCATTTTCTTTCTCATTGGAATCAGAAACTTACTTAAACACCTACAAGTAATAATTCCAGATATTTGTTCCTTCTGAACAAAACTAATAAATTCTCACTGAAAATAGTGATCTGTCTTAAGACTCAAAAGAACTGAAAAAAATGATTGACTTACCACTGCAGACAGTGATCTCTCTTCAGACTTGTCACTGCTAAACAAAATACTTTACTTACCACTCCAGATAGTAATCTGCCTCCATAACTATTCCAACTTTACATAGCAGGTAGTGATTGATTTCAAGACTTGTTCCTTATGTTGGCTTACCACTGCCAGTACTGAGCTTTCTATGAATTTATTTCCACTGAAGAAATTATTTAATTTGCTATTGCAAATAGTAACCAATATCTAAAATTATTCCACCTTAACAAATCAGTTGATTTACTGCAGCAGATAGTGATTTCTCTCCAGACTTATTCCTTCTTAACAAAATAGTTGATTTTCCATTGGAACTAATGATCATTCTAGAAACTGTTCCTTCTAAACCAAATAGTTGTATTTCCACTTGAAGTGATAATCTATGTCCAGAGCTGGTATTTATCTTTTCCAGTTCCATTACATCTGAACAAAATAGTTGACTTACCACTACAGGTAGTGATTTATTTCCAGGCTTGTACCTTCTGAAGAAAAAAAAGGTTGACCTAACCCTGTAGGTAATGATCTGTCTCTAGACTCATTACTTCTAAACAAAATAGTTGACCTACTGCTGCAGGTAGTTATCTATCTCCACCACTGTTACTTTTGAACAAAATAGTTGAATTTCCACTTCAAGTAATGATCTATCTCCAAACACGTTGCTTCTCCACAAATAGTTTACTTACCACTCCAGATAGTCATCTGTCTCCAGGCTCATTCCTTCTCAACAAAACTAGTGACTTACCACTGTAAGTAATGATCTGTATCCAGTTTTGTTGGTAATGCATAAAATGACTGACTTTCTACCCCAATTAATGGTCTCTCTTGTGACTCATTGCTACTGAACAAAATAGTTGACTTACCACTTAAAATAATGATCTGTGTCTAGGTTCATTTCTAGTGAACAAATTGTTAACTTATCACTACAGGTAGTGATCTCTCTCTGCACTAGTTTCTACTGAATAAAATATTTCACTTCCCATTGATAAGTGATGTATCTACAGTATTGTTGGTAATGATGACATAGTTAACTTACCACTGCAAGTCATGATCTGTCTCTAGGTTTGTTCCTACTGAACAAAACAGTAGTTATGGATGATTTTAATTTCAGTCATTTTGATTGGAAAATGCTAAAGTCAAAATATGGGAGAGTAAGGACTGTTTATGATGGCTTTCTTTACCAGTTAATCAAGAAACATACTAAAAACTGCTAGTTAAGATTTACTGTTAACTTGAACTGTAGAAATAATCAAGAGGTTTCAAATTTGGCAACGTCTGGGAGTAAGTGATCATTCCTATGTTAGGTTTAATGTTTTCCTGCATATGCAGATAAAGAATCATAATATTCTGTATACAAATTGCAAACAAGAACATTTTGAAGGGAAGCAACAATGATTGTCTGTTATGAATGGACAGCTGATCAGATGTGGAATATTTTTAAAGACAAATTTTTATCAATCCAAGGAAAACATATTCCTTATAGAAAGAAAAGGACAGCAGCAAATAAAAAGCAAGTTTGTATCAGAAAAACTACAGGAGAAAAAATATTGAAGTATCATAACTTTAAGTTGACTGATGTGACAGGAGACAAAGAAGATTATATATGATCAAGAAAGTTGGTAAAACAGGAAATTGGATCATAAAAAAATAATGTAAGAGAAAAGGTTGGTTGAAAACATATTAAGAGTAAGGGGTAAACAAATTGTTAGGATTGGGATAGAACCCTATATGAATAACTTGGTATTTTTTTTCTCAGCCCTTGAAGAATGGGCAGGTACCAGAATACTGGAAATTAGCTAATGTAACATATCTTTTCAAGGCAGATGATAAAGATTATCCCAGCAGTTACAGACCTATTAGTCTTACATCAGCTGTGTGAACATTTTGCGATGTCTGATAAAAGATGTTTTGCAAAGCCATTTAACAAACTTTAGATTTTTATGGAATAGCCAATCATTTTACTATGGGAAAATCTTGTCTAACAAACCTTTTGGCATATATTAAATATATGGCAACTGAAAAATAATGCATGTGGGTTATCATAACTTGAGTTATTAGTACGATGTGAATGGGAATAACCTGAGAGCCAAATAAATTACATGACTCTGTAGGTGGAAAAATAATTAAAGATTTATTTTATAGTGTAATTAGTAATTACAGAAGACAAATGCTATGCAGCTTTAGAGAAAACTGAATGTTGACCTCAGCTTGCTTAAAACAAAACTCGTTTTTATTGGTTTAATTGTGTAGTTCTTCTTTAAGTATTGTTTGAAAAACTTCATCATTAATTATTACCTTTGAATATGACTTGTGCTTATTGACATTATCTAGCTTGATCCAACATTGTTACTTGAGTTTAAAATTACAGAGAGTTCATGGCCTGTAACCTTCATTCAATACCACGTCATTGTGTTTCTAACATGAATTCAGGCTTTCCATTAAATCTGTATTTGTCTCAAATTTATATAGTAGTTTCAAGATAACTGTCTTTTAAAACCTTCAGGAACCACAATAAGCTGGAAAAGAATGGTAATTTCTGAAAAAAATTCTTTACTAACAATAGCCTTCCATTATAATAAAAAAATTACTTGTTCATAGGTGGATATAATTTTCTTTCAGACTTGCTTTTTGTTAAAAGTTGTCATCAATGCCAACTTACATGAAGTGTGACTTATATTATGTAACCAAGATACATAATTACAAAAACTTAATATGTTAATAACTCTTGATTTTCTACTTTAACTACTTAAAATATTTTTTAAATGCTTTTGATTTGTATCATCATAAACGTTTACAAAATTGTACTACATATAACTAACTGGAAGAGGTTTTTATTCACATTATATCTGATAGGAAGATAGCAGTTACATTTTCTTGCCCATGTTCTAATCAGTTGAAAGTTTACGTATGATGATACCTGCTTTGGTATGATTTTGTTTTATTTTTGTTTCGACATGCTCTTTAACTTATAATGATCTAAAATAATTAGTTAGAGCTTTGGACTTGCTATTTCTTCGTGTAGTCCTTCCTTGTAATTTTGTTTGCTTACGGTTGTTAGTTTTTTTCTAATATATACAAAGTCTGTGCCTTGTTTGTTATGGTTTTAGTTTATTTTCATGTAGTAATCTTTCTTGTATAAAATAATGCATTAATACTGGAATATTGTATGTTTGACTTTATAGAATTTCTAAATTCTTCATTAAATTGTCACATTTGTTATTTAAAGTTGTAATGTGAGTAATATTTTTCAAGCTTGAAAAATGTGTGGTTTGTCAGTAATGTTACATTTGTATATTGTATATTTCCAGAGGTTTTAAAAAGGTTGCTTTATTCTTGTATTGTATTATATGTTACAAAATTTGAAAATGTTAACTTAAGTGGAGTTTTAGGTCATTTTAAATGAATTTATATAGAAGTTGCTTCTAAGAAACTTTTCTTTAAACAAAGATTTCCATTATTCATTGATAATAATCATTCACAACAATGGTTCTAATGTTCACTGTGCCTACAAATAATTCTTTCTACATTTATGAAAATGAGTAGTGGTTGTAATTAATAATTTACTTGACAAATTAATTTTTTCTACTTTCATTTTGTTATATATTGTATATTTTAGTTTAGAAATTCTATAAATATTATTCCGTCCTAGTTAGTGACTTCCCAGAGAATGTTTAGATAATGAAGGTATCTCATAATATGATTTTTCAAATAAAGTATGCAAAACTTTTTTATCTTGTTTCAAGATCTTAGAATGGTTTTTGTTTAGAGAACTTGTATGTTGACATCTTTCTTCCTAAATTATTTAACATTTACTGAATATTGTAAAAAATTGTTTTTCAAGAAATGGATAATCTCTGGAAGATACATATATTTATTACTGACTTTGTTGGATCAGCATTATAAAGTGATAGTATCAAACATCACCAAAGTGAATCAATAAACATTTTCTGAATATAGTTAACTCAGCTTTATTTCTGTATATTTTTTGTATTTTGGTAAACTTTAGCTCATTATGAAACAACTAAGTTTAATTCTTTTCTCTTGGTACAAGTAAAGGCAAAGCTAATTGCAAGATAAATCTGTATTAAGTTTAAACCATAAATAAAACAGTAAAGATGATAGTAAGAATTAAGTCTACAGTAGTGACATCTTCAAAATTAGTCTCTCCTGTTTTGTCAGCATTTAATTCTCTTCAGATTATTGTTAATTTTGTGTCATTATTTTATGGTGGTTTGTTGAGTATTTGAAGAAAAGTAGTGACTGTAATTTTGATGATCTCATTGATTTTGCAAATGTGAGATGGTTAAGTAGAGGAAAAGTGTTAGAACGATTTACTTCCTTATTTCCTCAAATAAAAGAGAATCTTGTTGAAAAAGGTAATATTGAAACTTTGTCATGGCAGTGTGGTTTGCACTTTCTGTGCCACATGATGGCTCACTTGAATAATTTGAATACAAAGCTTCAGGGAAGAGGTAAAATATCACAGCCTATTCATGAATTTCAATTAAAGGTAAACCTCCTAGCGAAATAATTATAAAAGATTGATTTGACACATTTTGCAAAGTTAAATAGTTTTCTAGAAAATGATAAGGACTATGATTTTTCTGATGCTGAAGATGATCTCTATGTAAACTGGATCAAAAATCTATCTCAAAAATTTGAATCACGTTTCTTCGAAGTTAAAAATTTGAAATTGATATTTGAATTTTTGCATGTTCCATTTCAATTTGACTTAGCAAATTCCAGTAAGGAAATAACATCGTTTTTGTCCTTATATACGTGTGGCGTTATAATCACATGACACTACAGAACTGGAGGTAACAATGTTCTGACCCTCGGTTAAACCTGTCGTCTCTTCAAAAGGTGTCACTATTATCACCAAACTACACGGACAGTTCGATTACCAAAACTATGCTTCCATGTACTCTTTCAGTATTAAGTTTTCATGAAATCATTCGACGAATACGAATGTTATATCATTGTATTTGAGTAAAAGTACAAATACTTCAATTTTTCATACCAAAGTATATAAATATAAATACCTAATACCCCATGTCTGCTGTAAAGAGCAGCATCTACAGCTTTTCTCTTGCCAATACTTATGAATATTTTGTCCGTTTGATGTGGTGATCTCTTGTAAGTTCATTGAGATTGGTTACCTCGTAGTAATGTGTAAAACAGTTAAACCTTTTATTTTCATCAAATTCGATACCATATCTACTCTACTGTTGACTGTAGGTAAAGAATATTACCTAAAAAACTTCACACGTCTTTTGTATATCAACCACTTTTATTATAAACTGTGTCAGTTTCACTTACATTATAAGTCATGTCTACCATACGACCCTATTGGATCATAAGAGGTTAGACTGGCCTATCACACTGAATAACCTTCAATGACCACAGCTTTGATTTTTACACGTTTGGTATTTGTCATTTCTCTTCTGTGAGCCACACTGCTACTGGAAATAGTAAGGCTGTCCATAGGCACAGCTTGATATGGTGAGTGAAACCATTCACATTAGTAAACAATAAGCATGGGACTGACATTATTACACTTCCTTATAGATGCTTCAGACATGTTAAGGAAAGATAAATAGGGATAAGACATCAAAATAACATTAAGTTTTTTTCCCTAATAGGATTCTTTAGACTTATAAAAAAAGACATGAGACTCCAAGACGTACTGTTAACTATGAGCTGGTCATCGCTGTTAACAAGATAAAGTGATTTGACAATTTTAAAATAAAATATAACAAAGAAGAAGAACTGTAAACATGTTTATTTGGTTATAAACTGACATATTTAATTGTTTACACCGTTACTGAAGTACACAAAGAACATACAACCAGTAAAACTAAAATATATTATATACCAGATTGTTTTCATATACCAGTTGAGATGTTTCTTTTACCATACTTCTTTACAGAAGTTCTAGATCTGACTAATAAATATACTCTTCAAAAAAAGAAACGCAAAAGGCAAAATATGAGACAAATTGTTAACAAGTTTATTCCGGATAGTTTTGTATGACATGTGTGAAACTTTGCATATTCACTGCTGAACATCCAAAGTCTGCAAAGGCGAAGTCCACGCTCACTAGTTGAAGTTTAACGTCAATAACGAGTATGCCCCCCCCCGTGAGCATCAATAACTGCTTGGCATCTCCTGCCCATGGAAGTGATGAGATGACGAATCACATCCTGTGGAATGGCTGTCCACTCAGCCTGCAAAGCTGCTGCAAGCTGAGGTAGAGTTGAGGTTGTCGCCGTCGCAGACGTCGGTCCAACTCGTCCCAAAGATGTTCGATGGGGTTTAAATCTGGTGATCTGGAGGGCCAGGGAAGAACGTTGATGTTGTGGTGTCTCAAGAAGATAGTGTTGAGTCGGGCTGTGTGAGGACGGGCGTTGTCATGTTGAAAAAACGTCGTTGATGTTCACCTTGATGGGTTGCACATGGGGCCTAAGAATCTCGTCGACGTATGGTTGAGCCGTAAGATTCCCTCAAATGTGCAAAAGGTCTGTTCTGGCATTGTAGGCGATGGCAGCCCACATAATGACGCTGCCATTACCAAATCTGTCAACATCCTGCACACAGTTTGCTGCAAAACGTTCACCTCGGCGACGGTAAACACAGGTTCTTCCATCCTGCCTACGAAGCATAAAACGTGATTCATCGCTGAACCAAACATGCCTCCATCGTCGATGAGGCCATACCCGATGTGCTCGAGTCCACTGCAGCCGTGCCTGACGATGTTGCTGTGTGAGGATGACGCCTCTGACTGTCGGATTCCTGCATCTCGTAGACGGTTGCGTACGGTCTGATCGGAAATCCTACGCAGCCCTGGTATGGTTGAGGCAGTAGACGTCGCAGTGGTGGTCCTATCCCAAAGGTGACGTAACCGGATGTAGCGATCTTGTGCGGGCGTGGTCACACGAGGTCTGCTAGATCGTGGACGGTCACGAGTTGATCCATGTTATTGGTGACGATTCCATAGCCTTGTGATGGTGCTTGGGTGGACATTCAGAGCTCTGGCAACATCTGATCGAGATTCGCCTGCTTCCAAGCGATCAATGGCGTTGTTGCGTTGTGCTTCAGTCAGTCTTGGCGTAACTGTATTGCGTGTCGGTGGCTTAACACTGAGCTATGGAAACCGAGAACCCGTCACTTTTATAGGGATTTTGCACTTGCAGAACATGCAGATCTCTCAAACAAATTTATTGGACACGCATGCGTTTTTGGCGAAAAATCCGATGTTTTCCTCCGTTTTCAAAGTGCACAACTTTTATTGTCATTTTGGTCTGACAATCAGTGCCTTAACACGTGTAACATCACATACTCTGAGCTTGTAACGTTATTAAAATATTCTGTTATTATTATTCTCTTTAAAATAAAAAATATCCCTTTTGCGTTTCTTGTTTTGAAGAGTATATTTGACATCCAGATCTTTATATTTCACCTTCTTTCTAACTATTTAAAATCCACATCTCTATTCTTCACTTTATTACCGACCACTTGTCATCCAGATCACTTTACTTCATCGTCTTGATAAATATTTGACACCCAGATCTGTATTCTTCATTGTCTTCCTACCTATTTAACATCCAGATCTCTTTCTTCACCTTTTTAGTAACTGTTTACCACTCAGATCTCTATTTTATATTCTTATACCGAACACTTGATGTCAAGTTCTCTATTCTTCATCTTTTTGCTAACTATTTAACACCCGGATCTTTATACTTCATCTTCTTGATAACTATTTGACAGATCTTTGTTATTCAACTTCTTTCTAACTATTTAACTTAAAAGTCTCTATTATTCATTCCATACAGACAACGTGACACACAGATCTCCTTTCTTCATCTTCATGGTGATTATTTGACACGAAGATCTCCATTGTTTATTGCTTTACAAACCACGTGTCACCCAGATCTCTATTTTTCATCTTCTTGCTAACTATTTTACATCCAAATCCCTATTCTATACCTTCTTTTTAACATTTAACACCCAAATCTCTATTTTTCATTTGTTACCAATCATGTGACACCTAGGTCTCTATTCTTCATTATCTTACTGACCACTTGTTATCCAGATCTCTATTCTTCATCTTCTAGACAAATATTTGACACAGAGATCTCCAATCTTCATCTTCTTCCAAAATATTTCACAATCAGATCTCTGTTCTGCATTGTCTCGCTAACTATATAACATCCAGATCTCTACTCTACATATTATATATAATAATTTCACATCCAGATATTTATTCTTCACGTTCTTTCTAATTATTTGACATTCAGATCGTTGTTCTTCACCTTCTATCTAACTATTTTACACACATATCTCTATTCCTAAGTGTCCAGCTGACAAATTGGTCCCAAGATCTCTTTTCTTCAAATTCTTGCAAAATATTTTACACTGTGACAACTATTCTTCATCTTCTTCCTAAATATTTGAAAACTAGATCTGTATTCTTCATCGTCTTCCACTCTATTTGACACAAACTCTTTATTCCTCACCTTCTTTCGAAGTGTTTCACTCCCAGATCTCAATTCTTCATTGTCTTACCGACCACTTGACACAAAGATCTCATTTCTTCATTATTTACCGATTATTTTACATCCAGATCATTTTTCTTCATTTTCTTTCTGACTATTTAATACTCAGATCTCTATATTCTTCATTGTCTTACCGACCACTTGTTATCCAGATCTCTAATTTTCATCGTGTTGCTAAATATTTGACATAGAAATCTTTGTTCTTGAGCTTCTTCTATAAATCTCTATTATTCGTCTTCTTTCTAACTATTTAACACCTAAATCTCTGTTCTTCATTGTTTTAACGATCTCTTAACACCCAAATCCCTAGTCTTCATCGTCTAACGAAACATCTCACACCCAGATCTCTATTCTTCATCGTCTTGCCACCTTCTATCTGACTATTTAACATTCAAATATCTCTTTTTCATTGTCTTACCGACCACTTGACATCCATATCTCTATCATTCATCTTCTTAATAGGTATTTTAAAACCAAACCTCTATTCTTAATTGCCTCACTAACTATTTGATATCCAAGTCTCTATTCTTCACCTTGTTTCTAACTATTTAACACCCAAGTCCCTATTCTTCATCGTCTTCCAAAATATCTCACACTCAGATCTGTGTTCTTCATCGTCTTGCTGACTATTTGAAATCCACTTCTTTATTCTTCACCTTCTTTCTAACTATTTGACACTCAGATTTCTATTTTTCTTTGTCTTACCTTCCACTTGACATCCACGTCTTTGTTCTTCATTGTTTTACCGACTACTTGACACCCAGATCTCTTTTCTTCATCGTACTGATAACTATTTAACACCCGATATCTATTCTTCATCTTCTTGCTAATTATCTACATCAGGATCTCTATTCTTCATCGTCTTGCTTATTATCAGACATCCAGAACTTCATACTTCGCCTTGTTTCTAACTAATTATAACCCAGGTCTCCATTCTTCACTGTTTTGCTCACCACTTGTCACCCACATCTGTATTCTTCATCGTCTACTTAAATATTTTACATTCAGATGTTTTTCTTCACCTTTTATCTAACTATTTAACACTCAGATCCCTATTTTTCATCCTATTACAGACCACTTAACATCCGGATCTCTATTCTTCAATGTCTTACCGAACACTCGATATCCAGATCTCTATTCTTTATTGTCTTACTGACCACTTGCTACCCAGATTCCTATTCTCCATTGTCTTACCGACAACTTCACACTCAGATCTTTATTCTTCATTGACTTACCGACCTCTTGGAACCCAGATCTCTATTCTTCATTGTCTTACCGACAACTTTTCATCGAGATATATATTCTTCATTCTCTTACCGACGTCTTCACACTCAAATTTGTTTTTTTTTTATCTTGCCAACTATTTGACACTCAGATCTCTATTATTTATCGTCTTCCGAAATATGTAACACGCAGATCTCTATTCTTCATCATCTTGCGAAATATTTCACACCAAGATCTTTATTCTTCTTCCTCTTCCTAACTATTTGACACCCATATCTCTATTCCTCATAGTCTATTTAACTATTTGACATACAATTCTCTATTCTTCATGGTATTCCTTCTTGACGCCTAAATCTCTTAGCTTCATCTTCTTTTTAACTGTTTAACCCCCAGAACTCTATTCTTCATTGCCTTACCGACCATTTGACATTGAGATCTATATTCTTCATCTTTTTGCTGGTTATTTAACATCTAAATCACTATTCTTCACCTTCTTTTTTACTATTTAACACTCGGATCTCTATTCTTCATTGTCTTACCGACCACTTGTGAAAGATGTAGACCTATGTGTACAAGAGGTAAGCCTTAAGTTACAGTTTGTTTGTAATTAAGGATAAAGCTTTACATAATCTATGCTCTTCCTGTCACGGTTATCGAAAGCAGGTTTTTAGTACTATAAATCTGCATACACACTGCTGGGCCACATTTTCTGCTATTTTTTATTTTTTTAAATATTTTATTACTAACTGAGATTACTTCAAGAATAAAGTCGTCAGGTGAAAAGTTATGTCACCACTAATTTGTTATTACAGCTCAAAAGGTAACGATTACACGAGCACACGCTCACTGTGAATAAAAATTTACATCTGTCTAGTAAACTGATAGATAACAAAACACTGGGAAACAATAATCATTAGAAGCCTCTAAACATTCAGGTGCTAAAGAATTCTAATTTTTTATTGGTATTTAATATACACACACAAAGCAATGTAATAAAATGTCACAATTCTATAAATCTTGGGGCCAGTATGGCCAGGTGGTTAAGGTATTCAACTCACAATCTAAGAGTCGTGGATTCGAATGTCCCTCAAACTAAACATGCGCCTTTTTTTTTAGCCGTTGGGGCGTCATTATGTAAAGGTTAATCCTACCCTTCATTGGTAAAATTGTAAGCCAAGAGTTGGCGGAGGGTGGTGATGACCAGCTGCTTTTCATCCAGTTTCTCACTTCTAAATTAGGGACAGCTAGCGCAGATAGCCCTCTTGTAGTTTTGTGTGAAATTCAAGGGCAAACAAACAGGTGTATGTCACTGTTACTTCCGGGAAGAGGCTAATATACGACATTCCAAGACACAGACATCGAGGTTTAAGTTAAATCAAGAAAAACTCCATAAATCGTTGTAAAATATTAAAGTCACTGGACTATTTGAAAGATATACTACGTTCTCTAATAGTTATATAACAGATGTTCCAATACTTTGGTTTAATTCGTTTATCAACAGTCATCTCTACGTCTCCAAGAACATGACTTTTGTATTTATATATATATATACATATGACGTCCGTAGTTTAGTAGAAATAGTTTTAAAAAAAGCTTTTATTACGTTTTTGATATCGATATTCTATGAATCCAAACAGTAATCTTTTTTTATTACAGAGCAGGGAATGGCTGAAGGAAAAATAAAAATACCACCACTAAACGAACCAGTAGAATGATAAAAAGCAATAAGCGAAACTTGTGTAAATATAAGGTAGATATTCTAAGTTATAGTTTAACAAGTTATTAAAACATCTGTACAAAAATGTTTATCGTAGTTCTTATCACTTCTCATGTGTTTGGATGACCCTAAGATTTTCACATAAAGAAATTTCCGTTAAGAAATACATTAATTATTTAGTAGTAGAATACATTTACAAATAATTAACGTTGTTTGAGCTACTGAAGTGTCGTTAAAACAATCAATAACTGAATCTTTTGTCTTCGACTATTTCTTCTCCTAATGCACGTGTTTAAGAGTTACTCAAGTTCAACGTCTTCCAAAATAAACAGTTTTTAATAACCTTCTGATTTTTTTTATTTCTTAGCATTTGTAACATGTGTTGTGAAAGAAATGATACCAGTAGGTAAAATTTAAATTCTCACTAAAACGTCGACTTCCTTTCTTTGACACGAAAAACTACTTGTCAAAGTGACTTGTAAATGTATGTTAAAACACACAAGTATTTTTACAAAAGGAACATAACTATAATGTAGGAAGGAAGAGATTAGCACATAAGAAAATATATCCAAACTACCTATCAGAGCTATCAGAGCCGTAGTCATGGGTCCTGAAACGATCCATATGTAATGTTTTCCCGTACCCTTTGGCCAAGCGTGTTAAGGCGTGCGACTCGTAATCAGAGGGTCGCGGGTTCGCATCCCCGTCGCGTCAAACATGCTCGCCCTTTCAGCCGTGGGGGCGTTATAATGTGACGATCAATCCCACTATTCGTTGGTAAAAGAGTGGCCCAAAAGTTGGCAGTGGGTGGTGATGACTAGCTGCCTTCCCTCTAGTCTTACCCTACTAAATTAGGGACGGCTAGCACAGATAGCCCTCGAGTAGCTTTGTGCGAAATTCAAAAACAAAACAAACAAACCCGTACCCTTTCCAACATGGCATACTCAGGAACAGAGGAAATGATAAATAGTAACGGAAAACGTGGAAATGAAAAACTGTCACATTACTATGGAACGGAAAAAAATACAGCGTTACATCCTGATATAATTTTTACTTTGTTGAGGCATTACAAACCCTATGAAGTAGAACTTTGGAGGAAGGAATTTATTTCTCGTGTCTCAGTATTTAAAAAAGAACTGTAATCATTGGACCCATTTCACCAGATTTAACCTACACAAGAGACTAAGAAATCTATCAGAATTATTAATTACTCTGATATATTCACGCAAGTATATCTTAAAGTGTGTTGGGAAAGTACTTCATTACGTTGCTGGTACGTTCTTACATCGCGTGTAATTGACTGTTATAACCAATGAATAAATTAAATAGAAGTTCTAGTCACATAACGCTTCTAAGACGTGTTTGCTAAGATGATTGATGTGTTATGCTAACACATAGTAATGTTATCGGTGGAAAATACAATAAAAGAGAATAATGTTTACTAATACAAATATAACTTATTAAACTACTATTTTTGTTTGTTTTCAAGTTAAGTACAAAGTCATACAATGGGCTATATATGCTCAGCCTATCACGGGAATCGAAACCCAACTTCTACAGCTGTAAGTCCACAGTCACTGGGGCAATCTACCCTATGCTGCTTGAAGGATTTGCCATTATTACTCCACCAGGTATTGTGGAAAAGAAAACAACGAGAGCAAATTAAATAAAGTTTATATAACTGTAGAAACTCGATTTGTAGGCACACATAAGGCTACTCCCCCACTTTTCCCAGCTAACGTTTATATATTATTATTATTACTACATTAAAACGAGTCCCATTCGAACAAAGTCAGACATTCCTGACTTGATTATTGTGTGAAAGATGTCTTTCTGAATTGTTATACAGTGGTAAGTCGGAAGGTTTATAACACTAAAAACCGGGTTTCTATAATCGTGGTTGGTACATCACAGACCGCCAAATGTGGGGCGGTCTTTACCTACAAACACAACAGCAGATTAAATTATGATCATTACGTAATCGGTGAACCAGAGCTAATTGAGTTTTTACATCTCTACAGGATCTATGGAATAGAGCTAATTAGGTATTTATATCTCTCCACACAATCGATGGAATAAAGTTAATTAAGATTTTATATCTCCACACAATCAGTGGAGTAGAGTTAATTAAGTTTCAAGAGTGCTGCAGAACTGATGAAGTAGAGTTATGATTTTAAGGCTCTGCTGAAATATAGGGTATCATAAACATACTTACTAATACTGGTGAAGTAACACTCAAACCGGATGAAAAACTCTGTAACGTATGTGACGTTTTACAGTCAAGCTTTGTTTGTTTCTGTTTTTGAATTTCGCGTAAAGCTACACAAGGGCTATCTGTGCTAGCCCTCCCTACTTCAGGAGTATAAGACTAGAAGGAATGCAGCTAGTTATCACCATCCACCGCCAACTCTTCGGCTACTATTTTACCAACGAATAATGGGATTGACCGTCACATTATAGCGCCCCCACAGCTGAAAGGGCAAGCATGTTTGGTGCGACGTGGTTTCGAACCCGCGGCCCTCATATTACGAGTCGAACACCTTAGCTCACCTGGCCATTCTGAGCCTACAGTCAAGCAAGTTAGTAACTAATACTGATTTCTAAACAAAGCAAGCTATCTACACAGATCACAATTAAAAATAAAGTAGTATGAAAATAAGTAGTATACTGTTTCTATTTATTATTTATAATGATTCTAATAAGTTGTTTCATCCGCTATTATTAATAATATCTTAGGCCGTAATCCCTGTAATATCTCAAGTAGTTCGGTCAGCTTCCTGGATTCAGGCTAGCCATAAATCAATATACTAAGTGAAAAGCGCAAAATAATCCCCACAATAAAAATTTATAGTATCAGAAAAATTTAGAGAATAACAAAAAAGGTAAAGTAAACAATCTAACCAATAATTTTAGTGTGTGTGTGTGTTTCTATGACAAAGCCACATCAGGCTATTTGCTGAGTCCAACGAGGGAAATTAAACCCCTGAATAATTTTAGTCAAAATATTATTAAAGAAAGAATAATATAAGTTATAGAATACAAAATAACCAGTGATGTGTTTCTTCTCTTTTGTATATTTTACGTCCGTTGAAAAAAGAACAAAGCAATACAGATACTATAACAATTGAAATGAACAAATAATTATGTAAAAGTTAATATTAAGAGAATCAATGATCAACGAAATAAATTAATAATAAATAAAAAGTTAAAAATAAACTCGCGTTGAAGCCTGAAGTGGTTTTTCTCTCTTCCCCACAAAAAATATATTTCAGTTTATTGTTTTTATTATTGTTGGCTAGATGGCAATTTTGGTACCCAACTTAAGTTTCTGGGTAAGTTGGTTTATAACCGAGATAAGTAATTAATAGTTTCAACATAAACAAATATTCTACGTATACAGAGTAGATTCTGGTTGAAATATGACCAAGTTAGAAAAATAAGTTCCAGTTTATGGATGAGGGTTTGATGTAGATATAAGTCTTAAATTAAATATGTCATAACTGAGACTAAACAGTTTTTCTTGGTGACAAAATACCCAATTGAAATAAAAATGTATCTCAGAACGGCTGGTATGGGTTAACACTTTTATTGATAAAGAGAGAAAAACGTTTCGACCTTTGTAGGTCATCTTCAGGTTAAGAAAGAAAGAATGTGAATGTGACCGTTGACACACATGCCTTAGGGACGAGAGTATAAACGGGTACGGGATTGTAGGGGGCACTGCAGGTGAAACAACAAACCTGTATATGCATATATACATAGTTCAAGTAAAATGACTAATTTTTACCAAATACAAAACCAAACATTTTACCCTGAACAAAAAAAATTTTACATCTGGATAAATAGTGATTTTGTCTTTGTTATGTACAGTAGTTAATTAATTAACTTAAATCACCTAATTTTCTACTAGTTAAATTTCAGAGAACAACCTGTGGCAACAATTTGTTTGATATACTTTCAATGAATGAGTTGTTTCTTGGATATATTACCATAATTTTATTTTGGTGTTTTAAAGGCGGTAACTCACACTGTGTTTTTTGTTACTTTTTCTAAATTAAGATTACTTTACAATCATAAATATCCAATACAAAAGGTATTTGATTGACACGGCTGGTAATAGCGACAATTACTTTACTTCCTTTACATTTCAGATTAGGGTAGCAGTATTATCAAACAAATCTATGGAACAAATTAAAGATTGGAAGCATAAGTTTTCTGATAAAAGATGTGTCGTTAACTACAATTATGATTTAGAGAGACAATAGAGATGTTACAAACACTCATCTCTCGTCTATTTGTTTTAACTTTAAAGAAACAATAGAAATGTCTTTATGACGTTCTTTGTCATTAATTTGTTCTAACTTTAGAGACAATATAGATTACTTTATGATGATCTTTGTCATCACTTTCTTCTAACTTTAAACAAAAATCTATAAAAAACTTCCCACTTTGGTATTCTAGATTCAGACAATTATAAAAAAAAACTACAACACGTACAACAATCCTTTGTTTATTATAGAACAGAATTTTAAGCACTTTCCTTGTAACAAGAGCCCGACTTTCACGAGGAATAAACTTGAAGGTTTGATTATATCTTTGTTGAAGTCATTTATAAATATAGGTATAAAAATTGTTTTAAAAAAATTGTTGTTTATACAATAAACGGTAGCATATCTAATAGATAAAAAATGACTCTTGATATCAGCACAACTCGAACACTTTTTCCCTCCAGTAGCTGCCGTAAAAAGAACCTTTTTGTAAGAAAATTTTCACTTTTTCTAAATATTTCAGTACGACGCTATCTGAAACAGCTCAATCTTTGCTAATCCTAATTACTAAGCCTCTCACAAGTTGTTGAGTAATGTGAATGTTACTTACTAGATATCTAACTTTTGTTTCTCATTTCAAGAATTTAACTGAGATTTATATAATTTATTGTCATGTGAATATTCAATTAAAATATTTATACCAAGCTTTATACCCATAAATTGTACTGGTCGAAGTACCTGTTAAATGCAAGGTGAGAAACATTCGACCACAAAATTTTGCTTTTCCTTCGCACAGTTCGGTTCCTACTTTAATATCTTGTAACCTTAGTTACCATACGCAAATATTCAATAATATTGTGGTTCCATTTTATTGTTGTCTTTTAACAGTTTGTATTGGTTAAAAATGTAGCAGTACTCGTCAATCAACTGTTGTAAAGAGAAAGTGTGTTCTTTCGTATAGCAAAGCCGCACCAAACTGTCTGCTGAGTCCACAAAGGGGAATGGAACAGCTGATTTTAGCGTTGTAAATCCGTAGACTTACCACTGTACCAGCGTAGAACGAAAATAAAAGGAAAATGAAGAAATAAATATAAAACTGATAAATGATGGCTAGCAGTGAAAAAAGACGGAAGATGTTCAAAGCTGAGTTATAAAAACGAAAATTTCTCCTACAAATCTAGTTAAGAAATTGTACCTAGATTATAAATAAACGGTTGTTCCTCGCGATAACGTGTATATCGACTTGGTGGTGTAGATCTCGGAGCAACAGGTTTTGTTTGTCTCTGTAGATTTATTCTGTAAATACAACTTTAACCTATATATATATATATATTATATTTGTATTATATGAAATATAAATCTAGAGAGAACCACAAAATGTTTTGTGATTAGAGTATAGTACACAAGTATACGCTACTAAGAAACAAACATTTAAAGTTGAAAGGATAAACAATTTACTAGCAGTAATAAAAATAAACTGTAAGATTGTGTGATACTCTAGAGTAAGTGTGTTAAACAGGTTTTGGTTTTCTATGTTTGATGTTGCATGTTTGTACAGGAAGTGTTCTGCTAAAAACCACTTAACAATAACATACCGTTACGTCACATGTTGATAAGTGTATCACAGTATTATTGATTCCTAACAAGTCAGTGTAGAATATTATGTTTGTTGTCAATATTATTCATATCTGTTCTTCCGTTACTTAAAAAGTTAATGTTGAGCTCTGCCTTCGTCCGCAAATTTTGAAACTCAGCGCGAGAAAAGGATACGATAAACAGGAGTCAGAGATGAACGGACAGACAGACACCACTGTTCACGATATATATATAGAACAAGTAGTACATAATGTCCAATCACATTCAGATGTTCACAACAGCTACTTTCAAAGTCGGTCTTCATTGGTTGTTGTTCAGATCGAATTTTGTAATATCATAAAATGGTAAGATAAAAAGTCTGTAGTAAATAAACCACTAAGAAACCCGTACGAAAAACAAGACATGAGTAATTAGTATGTTAAGTAATAAAAATGTATTAACAAATACAACCACAGGCTTTTGGGTTACGAGTTAGAAAATAATAGATAAATTGTTCACTGGAAAAACTCGTCAAAGTTCACATGTAAACAAACATGAAAGTCTGGATTAGCTTCGTATTTCTTTTGACTTACATTGAATAAATGTTACAAAATTATAAAGTCCACGTACTTCTGAGTAACACTGATCATACAGATTTGTAATTATTTTTTACATAAAACTTATAATTTGATATGTGGGTGTGCACTCAAAATCTAGAAGGTGCTCACAAGTTGTGGAAGGATAGAAAAACTGGTAAGTTAAAGGATCATAGGTTGAAAAATACAGTGTAGTAATAGCATTTTTATAACTCACAAATTATGTTTTATTTCCAGATTAGTTTTAACCCCATATCATACACACAATGTTTCTTCTGACTAAAGTCATCCGAATTTCTCTTTGTTCGAGGCTTGTATATATTTTTATACCTATGAAGACCGTATGGTCTGTTATATTGACGAAACCAAACGCGATCTACCAATAAGAGCTATTAAACATTTGGAACCTTCCAAGAAAAAGAAAAAAAGTTGTGTAACCCCTATTCTTCCTTTACAGAAAATTATGCCTTTTCTACTTTTTATAAGTTTAAGTCTAAGATTCATCCTAACCTTCTGAGCCCTAAAGAAATCTTTTAAAAGAACTATCATTGAATAAAAATATACAGGTTATGTCGTCCGATAGTACCATTGTTGTTCTTACCTGAAATGACCACTTAACCAAACAGTGGTTATTCTTGACAACTCTACCAAATTTAAATCCTTATCAATGTTCCTTTAATGATTACCATCATTCGTAAGGAAACATTCCAAAGATAGCCAGATGGTTAAGGCACTTGATTCGTAATCTGAGGGTCACATGTTCGAATCCCATCACACCAATCATGCTCGTCCTATCAGCCGTGGGTTCATGATATTGTGACGGTCAATACTACTATTCGTTAGTAAAAGAGAGAGTAGCCGAAAAGTTGGCAGTGGATGGTGATGACTAGCTGCTTTCTTTCTAGTTTTACACTGCTAAATTGGGAACGGCTAACGCAGATAACCTTCGTCTATCTTTGTGTAAAATTCCAAAACCAACAAAGTTGCCTGAGAGGACTTCGTAAGAAAAGTATTGTAGACATTTGACTGATGATGGGAAGACACCGGGTAAACCATCACAGTATATTAAGTTATTAGTGTAATTGTTTTAAAAATAATTATCAAAAATTTACTGAAATCACGAACTAAAAGCAAAGTTAATTAATAACACAACAACATAGTATGGGGTATGTAAAAAATTACAACATTATATAATGTTGAAGATATATGTTGTTGGTAAATCCAATATAAAGAATTAATTACGTCATATTTTCTAATTTTACTATAATATTGCATGTATATCTGTATATATCTATGTATGTGACTGAAACAATAAATAAATTATGGCATATCTATCACATGGAACCACAAACAAAATTCTTTTTAAAATTCCAACTTTAGGTATTCTTCATTCACACAATTATAAAAATAAATACGATACGTACAACATTATTTTGTTTGTCACAGATGGAATTTTAAGTACTGTCCTTGTAACAAAAACCCGGCTTTCACTAGCACTAAACCTGAAAGTTTGATTATATCTTTATTGATGTAATTTATAAATATGGTTTTAAGAAATTAGTGTGTATGTGTGTTTTTCTTATAGCAAAGTCACATTGGGCTATCTGTTGAGTCCACCGAGGGGAAGCGAACCCCTGATTTTAGCGTTGTATTGTTTGTTTGTTTTTTGAATTTCGCGCAAAGCTACTCGAGGGCTATCTGCGCTAGCAGTCCATAATTTAGCAGTGTAAGACTAGAGGGAAGGCAACTAGTCATCATCACTCACTGCCAACTCTTGGGCGACTCTTTTACCAACGAATAGTGGGATTGACTGTAACATTATAACGACCCCGTGGCTGAAAGGGCGAACATGTTTGGTACCACCGGGATTTGAACCCACGACCCTCGGATTACGAGTCGAACGCCTTAATACGCTTGGCCATGCCGGACCTTTTAGCGTTGTAAATCCGTAGACTTACCGCTGTACTAGAGGAGGGGCATTTAAGAAATGAAGTTAAAAAAACGGTGTTTTTTTCTCCAATAAACGGTAGCACATTTAATAGATTAAAAAAATGACTGTTTAAATCAGTAGAATCCAAACACTTTTCTCCTACAGTACTTGCTGTAAACCGAATCTTATTTTCTCAGGAAGTGTTCACTTTTTCTAAATTTTCGAGTACGACGTTATCTAAAACAGATTAGTGTTTGCTAACCCTAATAACTAAGCTTCTCAAACATTGTAGAGTGACGTGAATGTTACTGGTTGTCTAACTTTTGTTTCTCATTTCAAGAATTTAATTCAAATTTATAGAATGACCGTATGTGAATATGCAATTAAAATATTTATACAAAAATTTATACCTACAAACTGTCCCGGCCGAATAACCCGTGGAATGCGAGGAAAGAAACTTTTGACCATAAGGATTTTGTTCTTCCTTCGTACAGTTCGTTTTATTATTTCCTCTCCATAGTTACTACATACAAATATTTAATAGTATTGTGTTTTAACTTTATTGTTTTCTTTCACAATTTGTATTGGTTAGAAGTGAAACAATCCTGGTGAATCAATTGTTATAAATGACGTAAGCGAAAGAGAAGGAAAATTAAAAAAGAAACATAAAACTGAAAGTGAAGATTTTAAAAGTAGAGTTATATAAAAGACAATTTCTCCTTTAAACTTAGTTAACAATTTCTACGTAGAGTACATATAAAGGGTCGTTCTTCGCGATCAAGTACGCAACGGTTTATTGTTGTAGATCTTAGAGAAACAAGTTTGACGTATCACAAGTCACATTTGTCTTCTGCAAATTTATTCCGTATATATAACTTTAAATTTATATATATGTATATTATATGTTTGTATTACATGAAATATAAAAATAGAGAACTACAAAATATTTTATGATTAGTTTATTTTTTAGCAGCATCTATTTGTGTATTTTAAAGTTCAAAGGATACACAGTTTACTAGCAGTAATAAAAACAAATTGTAAAATTGTGTGATACGTTATAGCAAGGAAATGTTAAACTAAAAGTAATAATGTCAAGCATATCGTTATGAGGTTGTTGTTTTTTTTAATGTCGGTTTAATTACACGTGTCATCCATTGTATCTGTTCATTTTTGGATTTCTTTCGTTAATGGGTATAACTTCCATGTACTTTTATTGATAAGCAGAAAACAATATTTCGAACTTCCTCGGTCATCTTCAGATTAACAAAGAGAGTTGGCAACTATCTGTTACTGGACACACGTCTCAGGATGAGAGTATAAACAGGTACGGAATTGTAGGGGGCACTGCAGTTAGATATTAGGTTATTAATTAGTACAGGTATAAGGCGTTTCTTTATATTGGTTTAATTTTGGTTTTAGTTGTTGCATAAGTAGGACTTCTTTGATTTTGCGTTGATTTATATTTGTCTTCCCACTTAGTATGTGGGTGTTTTCATGGTTGTGTTGTGTTTATTTGATTTGCAGTGTTCAAAAACGTGTGAAGATGTTTTTCGTGTATTCTTTGAATCTGGTTTCAATTTTTCTACTTGTTTCTCCAATGCAGAAGTAGTGGCAGATGTTGCATTGTATTTTATAAATAATGTTGGTGTTGTGTTTGTCAATGTAGTTTTTACCTAGTATGGACTTTAGTTTTGTATCTGGTTTTTGAATAAATTTGGTGTTTACTGGAATGTAGTGTTTTGTTATAACTTTTTTTCGAAATGTTGGTTATTTTTTCGCTGATGTCGGGAATATATGGAATGCAGCAGTATAAGGTTTTGTAGTTTGTTGTATCTTGGGATCCATTGTTGTTTGTTTGTTGTTGGTCTAGGTGTGTGCATAAAATTTTTTCCAACGGTTTTTGGAGGAAATTTGTTGTTGTTGATGAAGTGTTGTCTTATTTTGTTGATTTCATCATTAATTTTATCTGGTGAACATAGTTTTGTGGCTGTGTTTATTTGGTTTCTTAATACGTCGAGTTTTTGTTTTGTTTCATGTGCTGAGTCCCAGGGAATGTATAATCCAGTATGGGTGCTTTTTCTGTGGATTTCTGTTTTGAATTGTGTATCAGTTCTAGTGATCTTGAGGTTAAGAAATGCTATTTGATTAGTATTTTCCTTTTCACAAGTGAACTTAATGTTGGGGCGTATCAACTTAACGTGATTGAAAAACTAAGAGTGTGTTTTGTAGATGTGAAGCCAGTAATTGTATCATCAACATACCTGTACCAGTATAGTGGTGGGTGTAAGACTGAATTTATCGCTTGAAATTCAATCTGTGTCATAAAAATGTTGGCTCAAACCGGTGACACGGGATTCTCCATGCTTAGCCATTTATTTGGAAGTAGTTTTGGTTATAGAACCTAAAGTTAGTTTTGGTGGTAGTGAATTCTATAAGGGTTACTAATTGTTTACTGGGTTGTGTATCAATGGGTTAGGGTCTTGGATATAAAGTTCAAGCATCTACAGAACATCTAAATGTTAATATGCGTTGTCACATTCTGAACACTAATAATTTACACATAGGAAACTTTTCATTGACATAACGTTGAAATGATGAGCTAGTACTATAGGTAGATTTTGTTTGAACGTGAATAACCTCTATATATTACAAAGTTTAAATTTTCTAAAGATAACAACGTGTATTTAAAAATTAAGCTGACTTTCAAATTAAGAAATGTATTCTATACTGAATGATCCTTCTGAACATTAGACGAAGTTTGTAAGTCTTTAGCCATAAATGTCAATAATTGCTACCAGCTAGATATAACTGTGCTATTAACTTGCTTTTTCTGTACGATTATGTAAATAATATGACTCGTGTTTTGTTCGGAATTATTTTAATTTTCCACTTACTGCGTTACAATTCTATTTTGTTTAGTAGAGGTTCAATGTTGCTGTTGTTGGGTTTTTAACATTTTCCCAGGTTGCAACATCATGTGCGAATTATGAGCAAAAAGTGTGGTTTCTCTCTTTGAGAAGCTTGTTGCTATCACACTCTTTAACAACACATTCCAAGTAACTCAACTTGTAATTATTCACTGCTACATATGTCTTCTGGTACCAGTTCATGGAATATGGCTTACGTGACTCCTAGGATCCCTGATGTAAAAGGCCACATTACTTAGTTGTGACCAGTTTAGACAAGTTAACAACTTAGGTAGTTCATGAGAAGTATTTTTCACTTCTTTATGTAGTAGATAAGGGGATGTTTCACTTGGTATGGACTTTAGGTAAAAATAGTGTTAAGGGTAGAAAAAAAGGTACCTTATGAGCACAAAAACATCACTACACAAAATTTCATGTCTCTCGATGTTTATAAATACATATATTTAAACATTACATAAAGTTAGATATAGGAAGTTTATATCTACTTCTTAATTTTGAAAAATTTATGGACAGTAAATGTAAAACTAAATTTCAAGATTAGCAAATGTTTGAGGCAGCAAACAATAGCTGCTATGTTTACATATTAATCACTGTCATTCGTCTTAAATCTGTTTCTACCATTGATATTCAATAATTTTCATGAAAAATACATTACTATCTTTTTTCAAAACCTAACGCTGAATTGACATTTAATGTGTTGTCCAGAGAACTGTAGTGTTTGTATAGCAACATCTACACTTTTTTTCTCTTTTCACTATATACTGTTATTTAGATAAACCAGTTCATATACTTTCATGACCTAAACAGTTAACACTAAATGCCATGAAAATACTTAAACAACTATATTCTGCAATAGAATAATAACAACACAAAATTTGAAGTTTCATTAAAGTATTATTTGCTTTCTGCTCTCTCTGATAAAGAGTTTCCATATTGTGAAATGTAGCAGAAAAAGAGACTTTTCACAAGTTTCTGGGTATTTTAATTACTGGCAATAAGTATTACATCGTTTTTATTGTAAGCTCTGTTGCTTTTCAAGAACTTATTACTATCTGTATGAGTATTTCACTTTGCATTATATGGATATTTTTATTAACCGAGTAATTAATCAACAATAGTCCAGTCTAATGGCCACAATGTTTTTCCACTGTAATTGGTTCCTTTGAAAAACGATGAGCTCAATTTTAGATCAAACATCTTCCAAACTATTCAAAGACCCTTAAGACTCTTGTTTGTTAACTTCTTTACTATGATATATGTCCAAATTAAATGTAATTGTTTTTTCTCATAACAATATCATTCATTTTTGGAATGAATGCAAAGCTCAGGATTGGTTTCATATGTCGTTTGGACTTCATTGTTGTACTAAAATATCTGCTACACACCTCTGCTTTCACAGAAAAAATAAAGACGTCTTACTCTGAATATCTGCTTTTTTGTCATTACATTTTTATACAATCATGCTATTGCTCTATATATTATTAGATAAGAGCTATAATGCATTACAGAAAAGAGTAGTCTATTATTACAAGTATTGTACTGTTTACTGTAGAATTATCATGAATTTCCTTGTACCAAATATGTCTTCTGTGATGCCATGAGTTAGATGTCTGATGAAATGCCATTGTGAGTAACATATCTATATGAATATAACTGACCACAAGAAGATACATTGTTGGGTAACACAAAATAAAACATGAATAGTTTAGATTTTGGTGATAAAGTTTTGTACCTGGTTGACCAAAATGGTTATAATGTCAATTATACACGGGCAAATTAGCAATATCATGGAAACTTCCAATTTGTAAATATATCTAACACCTTATAAGTGCACCTGTTGCACAGAGGAAAGTCTGCAGTTTTCTTTTGTTGCTAAGCAATTAGACATAAAAGTTATTGATTAAACATAGTGTGACCAAAATGCACTAGCTTTTCTATATATTGTAATATGTTAATCTAACTGAATTTTACCGATAATTATTCTATGAATATGACACTATAATCGTAAAGGTTCTCATTTCAACTTTACCTTTGGTAGAAGAATCTGTACATATACATATTTTGTATTTATTGTTGCTCTATCTACCTAACATTCTGTTTTCATGTATTATTTCATTTCAAAACGTTTCTCAGGGTTTATCGTTAACTATTAGGCTTATTTCTGGCTTGAAAAAGAACGGTTACCAGTATCGTCGCCAAGTGATTGAAAAAAGTATAAAATATTTTACAAATATAATAGAAGATTTACATTTCAATGAAAGAAATAATAAAAACATTTTAAGAAAATATATATATATATGTTATTTTCAAATTATTACAAAAGCTAAGCCACTGGTAAATAAATACATACACAAATACATCTAACTCAAGAACCACCTCACGTGCAACGTGTAGTAACTAATACTTAAGCATCACTGTATCATAGCGACATAACGGAAATTCAAAAAAGGAACACAATAATTCGATTTGTGAGTAAAGTTTGTGAATATAACTCCAAAAGTGTTAGAATAAGTAAATATCGATATTAATTAAGTGGAAGAATGCACAAAAGACACAAACCTAATAAAAAATTATTAATATAAACAAAACAAGGTGAAACAAAGTGATCTACATTTTACTAAAACCTCTAGAGGGAATTAGTTGGTAAAAATATACCTTAGGTTTTGTAAGCAATTGAGGACTTGGATTAAAGTTAAAAAGCCTAAACAACTAAGACAATGAATTAATGTAAAATAACCTTATCATCGTAATCTTTCTATAATCTCGACAAATGCTTTAAGTATTTCCATTAAATAAAAAATGGCTGTTCTCTAAATAATGAATTATTATAGATCTAAATTATTATTTAGTTTAGCCATGAGCAAGAGACTCCTCTGGAAAGAGTTTTTCAAACAAATGTCAATGGTCTAATCCAAAGGAATGTTTGTGAATAAATAACTTAAGTCAAAACTACCAACTAAACATCCATTATGAGGATGTAGATCTTTAATTATTTAATATAAGAAAATGAGTCGAGGACAGTAAATTAATTAAATGTTAATAATTTAAGAACAGGTATAAGGAATTTGGCTGTTTTACAGGTTGCGTTCTGATTGCAGAAAGTATTAGGGCCTGATGTTTGTTTGTATTTTAATTTTGTGCAAATTTAAACGAGGGCTATTTGCTCAAGCCGTTTACAATTTAACATTCCGTGATTATTTGACAATACCTATCTATTTCAGATTGTTTCTCGGCAGTTTGGCTTATAGTGTTTAATAACAATTTGTCCAATATATTTTATTTTCTTGCTAACCTGTTCTTTTGTAGTTGAATTTTTCTCTTTGGTGGGGTTTATTTTTGTGGGTTGGAGAGACTAAATACGAACCACATAAGTAAGTGTTCATTATGAGCATATTTTTTCACCTTAAAATATATAAACTTTTAGCTCATACTGTATGAGATTAGGCAGAGATCGAGTATATTGCTACTGTTATTAGTATACAATTAATTCATTGGTGTTACTTCATTTAGTAGAGACATGTACTTATAAAAAAACCTATTAGTTGTCTTCCATTTCTATTTGTTGTTTTACATCATAAGTTTTTGTGCTTACTAATTAGATCTTCCATGAAAATGGAGTTTATGTTGTGGGAAAAGATGTTATTTTGGTAATTTCTTTCCTTGGCAGATTTTTCGATTTACATTTTCCCGGGGCAACCGCGAGAAGCAACTGAGGACGCTCAGAAGACCAGGTGCCAACAACCTTTTCATTCTGTTAGTAAAGTCTAATAACATCACTTAATGTCTCATCTGTTAGTATACGCATTTACCAAATTCACTTCATAAATATTTTTTTTCATTTTCTCGAGACTGAAAGAGGTTGAAGGATTCAAAATAAAAAATTACTGCCAAGATTAGATCAGAGGACGGGGCTCAAAAATCATTGCTTATTTTCATTCTGCTCATGATTGAAGTGAGGGTTATACATGGAAAGTTACGTCATACATGAGATCTTGTTATCTACATTGAACGGCCGTTATCGGGCTCGTGGCTCTTCAGGGAGGCGGGAATTTAAAAATCCAATGAGTATAGACTTAGTTGTGGGGGTGAACGAAGTTGCCAAGACAGATTTTCTAAATTTGGAGGAGGACTTGGCGTCATGTACGTCTTACTGTCTCAGATAAGTGTTTTGTATAATCTCGATTTAAGCAATGACCGCGTAAAAACAAAATGGGAGATAAAGTGAAGTGAAGTTTAAATGACGTCAAGCACGCTATCATGGAAATCTGGAAGTGTTTTGAGTAGCTTTCAATGTTTCTCATTTCCAATACCATTCTAGTGGAAACAACGTGTTGTTTTACAAAGAGAAAAGTGGTCAACAGAAACTGCGCTAAGTGTCGATAAAGTTAAATAAATATGAGGTATGAAGACTGACTAAAAAAGGGACTAAAATAATCCGAAAAGTATCAAAAATAGATAATAATTGTTACAAAGATTAGGGGGAAACACTGATAATTCACACTATATGAGTTTCAATATTTTATCTTTCTGAAATAGAACAAACTAATGATTCGAAACCACTGGTTTGTTTATTAAGGTCAAACAGTGTTAACAGTTGAATCCAATAGGCTTCTCTTTCCTTTCCATCCTCTTTAGTTTTGAAATCGGTTTCAATGTTGCAAAGACTCACATCACTGAGAGAATGACCGGGTTGGCTTAAAGTGTTGAAACGCTATCTAAGAGTACTTTGTGTCTGTCCTTAATATCAGTGATTGACTTTTTTGTGCTGTATTAGGTAAAAGGTATTTTGGGTTGTACGAGTATTTTTTTAGAAATTTTAAAGTGTTGTTTCTCTTCGCTTCAAGACAAGCAAGCACAGCCATTTTATAACAGAAGTTCGAAGTTACTTCTATCAGAGTATTTGTAATAATTTTTAGACATGGTTTCTAGTCTTTTTTGTTAATTTTGGTGAAAATATTCAAACTAGTCAAAGATGCTGTCCGTAAGTATAAAACAGACATAAGGTTAATCCATGTTACTGAGTAGTGGTGTGATATAAACATTCCAACTAAAGAGGTTTAACTAATTTATAGTTTAGATTTGTAAAAATTACTTGCAATTTAAAAGTAAAAATGATTAGACGATGTGACATGTCGCTATTAAAATTCCTGTGCAAATACAAATAAAACATTTTTTGACAATTTTTATTAATATGATTAACTTAGTGCTTTCTACAGTTTTATTTGTTTTTTATTTCAGTTTATTTCGCACCACATAACACCATCATCTGTTCTTGCGAATACATTTTAAGGGAAATTCATGACTGTAAGTTGTAAATAACTTTTGTTGTTATTCTAATTATCTGTTAATGTAAAAATTAGAGGGAAACAATCTGTTTTGTAGAAGTATGTCTTAAAAGTAATTTAAAGAGAAAACACTAAATAAACTAGAAATACATTTGGAATCATCACAACTTCAAACTTTTACTGAAACAATGTAAAGTGTTTTTGCTAGTTCATTTTATAAGTACATTTTCCACGAGACGATAATGAAAAGCCAGCTATGAATTTCAATTTCTTTTCACCGAGACAAAAAAGCAACTTTGATTGGATGGACAGTTTGTGTTTTAGAGACAATACTGCTGATGTTGTAACAGCTATGTGTTAAGAAAAGTTGTTGCTTTTTTTATTATTCTCAAAATCATCGCCAGTGTCTTGTGTTGTGAGGACACTACTTTGAACACTTCCACGCCTGATCTTTCTTCAGTTATTATAGAATTAGGGCTGTCCATGTTATTATATTGTTTTGTCACGATGGTTTTTATCAGCCTCATTTATATTTTGTATTCAGCTATTCGTTGCATCAAGTTTCAGAATAAATTTACGTATTTTATTCCATTCACAAACAAAAGATTAAAAAACAACATTGATAAATGTATTATACGAAATATACGTCAAATAACATTTTTTCGAATATTGCAATTTTGACATTATTATGAAAAAAAAGTGTAGATTTGGCTTAACTTTGTTGTAATATATATATATATATGTATATTCGTTTCACTAGGATCACGCAAAACTAACGGCTAGCAATAAGCCTAAAAGATTGAATTATGCCCATGAAAGCTTCAAAGAAAAAGGTAAAATATTTCTATTTTTCTGTTTTCTAGTATTAAAGGTACTAGCAAAATCTTTTAAAATTTCAGTGAAAATTTTCTACATTATATATTTTGTCTGTAGACCGCCTCTTTGTCCCTTTTATCTAATTTATGTCAATTACAAAACTTCAAAACAAGCATCCAAAGTATGGAATTAAAATCCATCCTAACATCAGTTACTTCTCTTCGCCAAACCATCCATGAAAAGGTTTCTCAAGCAATTTCAATTCAAAACCAGAAAGAAATCTTCAAAGAATATATTTCATATCAATACACTTCTTTCAACGCATCAACTTCCACTTTCTAAAAACTGGACCTCTTGCTTCTTTTCAAGCACTACACAAAGTCAGATGTTTTAACCTATATGCCATGATAATGACAATTAGTATATAGTTTGTACAGATCGTGTATAACTTCCAATATCATATACACCAGGATGGAATAAATCAAAGAGTAGTTTCAAATGACTTTATGAAGAACAATCGTTACAGCAATATTCCCTTTCTGGCTGCTATATAAAACCTCATTACATCTAAAACATTCAAATAACTGGTGTAACAGTTTTAGAGGTAAAGCAACATTATTATCAATTAACAATAGTTAATGTAGAAGATGACAAAAGTCACGTTTAGTTTAATTTAAAACCTAATATATACTCGGAATATTCATCGGATAAAAGTAAATGATCATGTAGAAATAGTAAATACGCATCTTGAACTCTTTTCTTGTCAGAGTAAAGAAAGACAAAATAAGCCTAATATTTCAAGCCATAGTTAAACAGAACCATCAGAAAATTCTAGGCATTAGAAAACGAACACATCTTATATTCTGTACACCTAACCAGGTTCCTACCAAACCAGTGATATTTATGAAGGATCAAAACGTACAAAGCCAACCATATTTATTACAGACCAAAGATATTGAAGACGAAGGAAAATCTTGCTCAGCATCTCTTTGTGATGTGGCAGAAATGTTTTTTTAATAAACGCATCTCAGATAAGACAAAAAATTATGAGAAATTTCGACATATTCTTACAAAGAAATGCATCTCTGTTTCATAATTCATTAAATTTGTTTACTCTTTGTTATTTCCAATGGTACACAGATATCATTGGTTCTAATACCTAATAGTCAAGCTAATAATGACTACTTTTACTCATAACATTTTATATCATGTTTCTTCTGTATATTATAGCTGAATTTTTAATATTTTTATTTATTCTACATACCTAACACAATATTTTAGATAATGTTTCGTCTATCAATTTCAGTTTCTTCCATATCAAAACTCAAATTTATAAATTTCATATTTTTTTTTTCAATTAACACTGCGTTGATTTTTAAAATCTGCTTTACCTTATTTATCGATTTAAATATAGGATAAAGCATTTGTTGATTGGTTTGTTTTGAATTTCACGCAAAGCTACACGAGGATTATCTGCGCTAGCCGTCCCTAATTTAGCAGAGGGAAGACAACTAGTTATCACCACCCACCGCCAACTCTTGAGCTAGTCTTTTATCAACGAATTGTGGATTGGTCGTCACATTATAACGCTCCCACGGCTGAAAGGGCGAGCATATTTGGTGTGACGGGGATTCGAACCCGCGACCCTCATGTTATGAGTCAAATGCCTTAACCACCTGCGGTGGGTGGTGATGACTAGGTGCCTTCCCTCTAGTCTTACACTGATAAATTAGGGACGACTAGCGCAAACAGCCCTCGAGAAGCTTTGCGCGAAATTCAAAAACATACAAACTTTAGTTTTGGGAGAACATGTAACATTTTTCGAAATAGTATTGGTCTGTTTTCTTCAGATATAGTCTTTAGATTAGTAGTACAGGGTTTATATACAAGTACAAAGACAAGAGACACAATAATTTATAGTAAAAGAAATGTTTTCACCAGATGACAGGGTTATAGGTCAAGTCTATGGTTGGTGAATGAACGTAGCGAAATATGGTTGATGTTTCAAAAGACATTATCACAGTTTAGAGAAAGATAGTTCGGTTTGATGATCTCTATAGTTTTTCCAAACAATATGTTTTCTTTTTTATGTTTCTGGATAACGTAGGAGAAACGTTTAGTTGCAAAGTATTTTACGACCAGGTTCAAATGGATGGCATGCTAAAAAACATCTGGAAGTTATCTCTACTCATATGACCTTTATATTCTTTTCACGTTTTATTTAAATGAAATGTGATATTTGCCCCTTATATTTCTTAATACATTCGTATGGGATGCTATGTATAGGCCTTGGTTTTTTTTCTTTAGAAGGAGTTATTTAGGGTTAGGTAATATGATGTTTATATTATTTCAAATTTTTGAAGAGGCGAGTAATTTCATTAGAAATTTCTTGTATAAAATGGTATGTCGATAGAAGGGCTAGGGGTTAATATAATATTTTGTAAGGTTTTGATCTTTAATAAAAGCCCTATTTTCTAAGTATATTTTCTAAAATATTTTCTAAGTAGTTCAGTTCAGTTTCTAAGTCTTCTTTGCGGGTACAATGTTGCAATAAAATATAATAGTGAGTTTGTTACTTTTAGGTTCTCTCACCAAAACCAAAAATAATCCTTCACTTCATATCTAACTTACGTGTGTTTAAACAAATCTGTGTGTATAATATGAAATAATTCATAAAGATATTAGTAAAGTTATTATTGAAAACAGCTTTATAATCTTTCCTCTTCAGGTTTAATATCAGACAAAACGAACCATGATGTTACTGAAAACATAAAATCTTGCCTTTGTCAGGATACTATATCTCTTCCTATGGCAATCAATAACACCTTCTGCGACTTCAAAGAGAAATCAGTTCCTACAAAGGTTTTCACACAAGGGACACTTAACATTGCAATTTGTACTGCCGCGACGTTAGTAAAACGTGCACATGCTATGAATCACGAGAATAATTATGCAACCTGCAGAATACAACACAGCATGACATATGAATTTGAAAACCAAGAAACAAAAATATTTGTTAACCTTTAATTTGTTGTTATATGCTCTTGAAGCAAAACAAGTTAGAGGACTCTTCACCAAACATCTAGTTTATTAATAAATTTCGTGACTACAAACCTAACTAAAGATGATATGTTCAGTTTATTATTTTCAATTTGGTTCATTATAGGGGAAAACAAAATTGTCGATGTAAATATGACATAATCCTGCAGAAAATAAGGTAACTGTTAATTTTAAATTACAATAACTACAATTTTGAACTGATGATGATGCCATACAAAAGGTCGCAACAATGTAATTATTAAAAGTTAGAATTCACCTGTAGAAGTTGTTGTTATTGTATTTTGAATTTAATTATTTAGTATAGCAGACTCCTTACTAGATGTCAAGGTAAAGTTAGTTTATATGCTATTTAATTTCGTATAAATTAGCATTTTTCATTTTACTTAAGAGGAATCTATGGCAATCAGTAACACCCTGTGTGATCTACAGGACGCTGATTTGAACTCCCGTCACACCAAACACACTCACCAATTTAGCCGTGGGGAATGACTAAAATATGACGGTCAATGTCAAAGGACGTTGATGAATGAGCAACCCAATAGTTGACGTTGGTTGTTGTTGACTACGTGCCTTCCCGCTAGTCTATAACTGGTGAGTGTCAGCGCAGAGAGCCCACGTATAGTTTCGCGCAAAATTCAAAACAAACTAAACCAAACTTAGCAGTTAATACGTTATAAAAACTAACTCAGTATCGAATAAACATTTTAAAACTATAAAATTATTTTCATGTATTTTCTTGATCAAATAGGACATAAGCGGTTAGGGAAAGATATGTAGCAGTTCTTGTATATCATATATTGGTTTTCTTTTTTTCTTTTGAATTTCGCGCAAAGCTACACGATGGCTATCTGCGTTAGCAATCCCTAATTTAACTGTGCAATACTAGAGGGAAGACAACTAGTCATCACCACCCACCGCCAACTCTTGGGCTACTCTTTACCAACGAATAGTGGGATTGACCGTTTCCTATAACGCTCCTACGGGTGAAAAGGTGAGCATACTTGGTATGACGAGGATTCGAATCCGCGACCATCAGATTACGAGTCTACTGCCTTAACCACCTGGCCATGCAGGGCCTCTTTTCTTAGTTGTCTTTATCTGGCCATGGTAAACGTATATTTTGACAAGCTTCAAGAATATGTACTATTGATGATTGTAATCTGTTAACAAGCAGACAAGCTGTTAACTTACAATCAAATTAAAAGTATGTAATCCAATGATATAATTGGGTTTCATAGTTACTTATATAATCTGAGTATTTCTTCAAGTACTTTGGACCTTTGGTGCCAGGCTAAAACTAGTTGAACGCGACCTATCATATAATCTTTGTCGTCAACACCTTGTAGAGCCGTTTTCACTTATAATTTTTTTTTAGACCCTTAATTCTTGTATTTTTGATCAAGGAGACAAATTTGGTAAATATATTTTACGTGACCCTGAAATAACCATTACAAATTTATTCAATATTTTTGCCACCATATAAATATTCAAGCACGTTGATTTGACGAACTTCAACTACGGTTTTTCCATATACACTATTCCAGCCATTTTTTATTATAGGTAACGTTACTATGGTAACTTGTGAATTAAAGTAGAGAAGAATATGTGAACAACATTACATCTACTATACCCAGTGTTATCGAGTTCTTTCGTGTAATACCAGGACTCTACAGTTTGACTGCTATACGGTAGATCCAGTAGTTGTTGAAACACTATTCATACTGTCTGAATAATAATTGTTTTAGTGCGAATCTTGATATTTATTAACTTTATCTAAGTTATTATCCATTAACACTAAGGTAATGATTTATCAGTATAACACTGTTTGTTTAAATAAATATTGGTCTTCTCTCATACACTTCACTTTTGTTAAATATACTATGACAAATTAATTATTTGTAATTATTGCTTCGATTACAGTGACTTTGTCTTGTACAAAAACTCAAAAAAGGGAAAAAGGTCACTTAAAAAGCGGATCCAGGATGATATCCTAAACTGTTTCAGTCGTGAGCATGTATATAAACCATATAAAGAGGAAAACATTAGAAAGATCAAAGAAGATCCGATCATCCAGACTGAGTCCAGGTGTCACGACTGGTAAGTTCTATATTTTTATGGTTTAAATAGAATACCGAATTTTAATACTGCATATACTAAACATAATCATTGTATGACAAAAAGCAAATTTTAATACATAAATTTTAGCCATGTAAAAGTGGTCAAGCCATGGTGTGACTGGACTTAATACTTCTTTCGGCCCTCTCAGAAACATACATTTCTTACTATACATATTTACATAATCATTTTTTCACAGTGTACAGTTTAGAGGAAGGATAAGCACTAAAACTCTCATGATAAGTGACTTTGTGGAGAACCTTTTGTATATTGTTTCTCATACTAGTGAAAGTTATACTGACTATTTAACTGTATTTTACTTTGTGAAATGATGATAATTTGTTAGCGGCCAAGTTAGTACTGAAAAGGGGTCTTCATATAATAATTATTACCTGATCCACAAAATGGTCCCAGTATTATTTTCGGGGCACTAGTTAGCTAAAAGAACTATTAATGAGACTATATGTCTGGAGGATGAATAACTTGAACATCCAATGGATATCTAATTGACTTTTTTTTTATCAGATTTCCGTATTAGATTTTAATATGAATATTCTCTGGTTAAAAATTGAGAGTTCATAATTTTCCAACTCTCCTGGAAAGTTTGTTTTTGTTTCTTTGAATTTCGCGCAAAGCTGCACGAGGGTTATCTGCGCTAGCCGTCCCTTATTTTGCAGAGTAAGACTAGAAAGAAGTCAGCTAGTCATCACCACCCACCACCAACTCTTGTGCTACACTTTCACCAACGAATAGTGGGATTGACCGTTAAATTATAATGCCTCCATGGCTGATAGGGCGAGCACGTTTGGAGTTATGGGGATTCGAACCCGCCACCCTCAAATTACAAGTCGAGGCCTTAACCACCTGCCCATGCCGGACTCTCCTGGAAAGTCTCTCAGTAGCTTGATTCTGATATTTTCAATTGATGGGTATTCCATGATCACAAGGGCTGAATGACAAGTCAGGATCACCTTAAAGTTTTTATTTATAAATAACTGACCAACCACTCGGCAGCACTCACTGTCAGAGGAAACTTTATTCAGTTCTTAGAGCCGAATAACGGGGCCGAATGTTATTCACACAACACGAGCACAAATGAAATTACTGACTGTGTTTAGTTGCATTGTGGCTCGAATTTTAGACAATGAGAAACGCAACTCTGCACATTGAATATCAGTCACTGTTGGTTTGTCCAAGTAGAATATAGTAAATATAAATTAATGTTAACTTTTAATCTCGGCAAGAATAGTTTGAAAAAAGCGTGTTGTTTAGATGTGAAAAATGCAACAGTTTTAACATTACTTTTGAATAATAGACTATTTTTGATTTAAAATACATTTTATAGTAAACTTTAAATTGTATGGATTTTGTATATCATATTGGTTCGTGGGACTTCTTTTAACAGCTATGTGGTATGACAGTAATTGTGTGTCTTAACTTTTCAGTCCACATTGATTTAAAAGAGAAACAACAAACAATCTCTGCTTTAACTACATTTTTTCTCCCACATGACGTATTAACCACACTCCAGTCACAATAGTAATGAGAATGCTGACATAAATCACCAGCCTATTTTCGATTACACATGTGGTCGACTGATTGATCTTCAACCAGATGGAGCACAGGTTGTGGAGGTGATAAAACCTCTTTACAAACCATACGGATTTTTTATAGCTAAGGGGAGGATGAGAAACAGTAAAGGTAAAGAGCTTCTTGTTTGTATCTGAACAGTGTTTTCTCATTATTATTATTACCGTAAAAGAGAACCAAGCTTGCCTGTTTTAACCATTTACACAACTATACAGTAATATGTTCTCTGTCTATCAGTTAGTAGACACTAAAATGATGTCACCTTGCAATATGCACATGCCATGAATCACGATAATAATTATACAATCTGTAGGATACAACACAGCATGACATATGAACTTGAAAACCAAGAAATAAAAATATTTGTTACTCTTAATTTTGTTTATATCTGTTCTTGAAACAAAACACGTTAGAGGATCCTTCACTAAACATCTAGCTCATTAATATATTTCGTGACTACAAACCGAACTAAAGATGATATGTTCAGTTTATTATTTTCAATTTGGTTCATTATAGGGGAAAACAAAATTGTCAATGTAAATATGATATAATCCTGCAGAAAATAAGGTAGCTGTTAATTTTAAATTACAATAACTACAATTTCGAACTGATGATGATGCCATACCAAAGGTTGCAACAATGTAATTATTAAAAGTCAGAATTCACCTGTAGAAGTTGTTGTTATTGTGTTTTGAATTTAATTATTTAGTCTAGTAGATTTCTTACTAGATGTCAAGGTAAAGCAAGTTCAGACACTATTTAATCTTGTAGAAATCAGCATTTTTTTTTATTTTATTTTAGGGGAAAGTAAGAATTACCTAAATAATTGATTTGTTTTGAAATCATATATAGAATAAAGGTTTTCCATCGTAACTGAAACTATTTTATTCTAACGTTTTTAAATTTCACTTTATTAGTTTTACACTTTTGAGGTTTCAAAGAGAAAGTTTGTATAATAGTTATGGTGACCATAGTACAGACAAACATTTGTTAAGACTAAACATGCACACACACACACTCAGAGATTTACACCAAATTGTCGTAACAGATCAATTAATTTATATTTTACCATATATTTCACTTAAAGCAACATATAGAATATTTCCGCAAAGCGGTTTCAAATTTTAAACTGATAAACTATATAAAAGTTAGTTACTGACTATCACCCACCACCAACTCTTTTCTGACAGAATAAGTTGGATTTGATTGTCACTCTTAAAGCATAACCATATTGGGAAATTCTTACTTATAGAAAAGGATAAAGACTACTAAGAAACAAACGGCAGTTTAACCAACTGTAACTGTTGAATCATTAACGAAAATAAGATAATTTGATGGAAGAAGGATTTTAATTGCTTAACGCAATTTAAATCATCAAGCATTTTGTTTCCTTATATAGACAATTTTTTTTCAAGCTATTTCATATTCCTGTCTAACCTCACTAACATCGTTGAACAAAACAAGTTAGATATTCTTAGATAAATTTTAGTCAGATAGAACAAAGAACAATTACTATAAAGATCTTACAGTTCATGTATATACATTATTTTGATAGTTTCAGGAGTGTTCGTGACAAGGATGCGAGATTATCCAACATTGATTTATCTTGCTCGGATACTTGATCTAGGTGATGAAATTTTAAAGATAGATGGAGTCAATGTCAAAGAAAAAAACATCATGGAAATAAACAACTTAATAATAAAAAAGAATAAAATATACTTAACAACTCTACCTCGTTCCAATCGGAAAGATGAGTGAAAATATACATAAGAACACTTGATGACGAGAAACCCACTTGAAATAAAAATGTATCACAGAACAACTGGTATGGGTATTGACACTTCTTTTGATAAGCAGAGAATAACGTTTCGATCTCAATAAGTCATCTTCAGGTTAATAAAAAGAGTTTGCACTTGACTGTTGCCAAACACGTCTAAGGGACAGCAGTATAAATGGGTACAGGATTGATACACATCCTCAGCAACCAATTAGCAACCCTTATAGAATTCACTACCACCAAAACTAATTATGTTCAATAACCGAAACTACCTACAAATAAATAGCCTAAGTATGGGGAATCCCATGTCACCAGTTCTAGACAACATTTTTATGACACACATTGAATCTCATGCGATCAATTCAGATTCATACCTACCACTATACTGGTACAGGTATGTTGATCATACTGGATTCACATCTGCAAAACACTCTTAGTTTTTCAATAATGTTAACTCGATAAGCCCAACATTAAGTTCACTTGTGAACAAGAAAAAACTAACCAAAGAGAATTTCTTAACCTCAAGGTCACTAGAACTGATATGCAATTCAAAACAGAAATCCACAGAAAAATCACCCATACTGGATTATACATTCTTTTGGACTCAGCACATGAAGCAAAACAAAAACTCAACATATTAAGAAACCAAATAAACACAAACATAAAACTATGTTTACCCGATAAAATTAACAATGAAGTCAACAAAATAAAACAACACTTCATCAACATCAACAAATTTCCTCAAAAAACTGTGAAAAAAATTATACACACACACCTAGATCAACAACAAACAAACAACAATAAATCACAAGACGACAAACTACAAAACCTTATACTGCTGCAAACCATATGTTCCAAACATCAGCAAAAAAATACCAACATCTGGAAAAACTTATAACAAAACACAACATTCCAGTAAACACCAAATTTATGCAAAAACCAGGTACAAAACTAAAGTCCATATTAAGTAAACACTACACTAGCAAACACAACACCAACATCATTTATAAAATACAATGCAACACTTGCCATGACTTCTATATTGGAGAAATAAGCAGAATAATGGAAACTAGGTTTAAAAAATACAAAAGAAAACACCTTCATATGTTTTTGATCACTGCAAGTCAAATAAGCACAACATAAGCATAGAAAACTCCCAGATAGTGAGCAGGGAAACAAATATAAACAAATGCAAAATCAAAAAAGCCTTACTTATACAGAAATTAAAACCAAAATTAAACCAATATAAAGGAGCACCTTTATACCTATACTAATTAATAACCTAACATCCTATTGCAATGTCCCCTTCAATCCTGTACCTGTTTATACTCTCTTCCCTAAGACGTGTGTCAAGCAACAGACAGCTGCCAACTCTCTCTGTTAACATAAAGATGACCTAGGAAGATCGAAACACTGTTCTCTGTTTATCAATAAAAGTGTTAATACCAATACCAGCCGTTCTGAAATATATACACAAGAACTACGAATGGCATTTTTATTGTAAATAATATTTGCCCATGTTTTTATATGTGCTACGTTTTTAGATTAATACTGTAAAATAATGAATTAAGAATAGCTTAAATTCTATTCTTGATATTGTATTAAACATATTGTACATAATATTGTGTTGGATTTTATTGGTGAAAAGATGAACTAACACCCACAGAATTCTATACAGACAAGGTATAAAAGAAAAAATCTTGAAACAATTTTTGCACAAAGCTTCACTGAATATAAGTTTTTCAATCTCGATGGACAATTTGACTAAAAAATGTAACTGTCATTAGATACTTGGTTCAGGTGTCATTAGTTGTAAATCCCTCAATAATTATGAAATAAATATTAGCATATCAAATTACATAATCCTGAGCTGATCACAAGCATACTTATTAACAAGAATCTCTTTTATTTCTTACTTTACCTTATCTCATAAGTTTCTGTTTTTACATTTTACTTACTGTTATAATAATGAATAAAGAAAACAAATGAAAAATTGGAATAAGGTACACACCTGGGTCTTTCTTTTTTTTCTCTTGCTGTCATAAAATGTAAGCTTACTTTTTATATATTGATGGTATTGATACAATAAATAATGTTTTATGCGATTAAACACACAAAAAACACTGTCCTATAAATATAATAATTTCTGGCTTTCTGACTCTATAATAGACAGAGTTGTGTGAAGCAAACCACAAACTAGATCATTTGACAGATTAAAACTTTAGCCCTCTATTGAGTATAAATAATATTGTGTGAAACATTAAGGAGAACTATTGGTATTTGTGTAGAATAGAATGCAACAGGTGATCTGATTATCTACTTTATGGCTTGTAGAATAATAACAATGAAAAATATAAAAATTACACTTTGTCTATATTATAATGAGAAATCTCTGTTAAATATATTATTTCTTGGAGGGGTGTACAATAAATTAGAGAAGAGGAAAGACCTAGAGATCAAATGTCACAATTCTAATACCAGGGAAGATTTAGGATTTTATAAATATTTATTTTCAACAATAAGAACTTAAAACTTACATAATATTAAAATTGTGTTCGCTAACTATGTTTTATACCAGGTTTATCTGTGTATATTGATTATAAAGTTGTTGATTTAAAATTTAAACATAACTTGGTAAAACATTGTGACAGGTACACCTTGAGCTACAGGAAGTAAAATGGCTAACAATGTAAATATCTTTACACACAATCACCACAAAAGGATTACATGTAAACACATTCTCCAAGAACATTCAATAATAATATTAGAAGGCAGACAATTTCCTTTAATTATCACCATTTCTTTGGTTGTCAGGAAATAATTCAAACTGACCAACGTTATGTAGAGAAAATAACAGATAAAATATAGTTTTACCAAAAACAAACAATTGTACTTAAGATAAAGCAAATAAAAGTTGAGATTTTTAGATGAAGAAGATTATTTTTAATCTTAACATTCACATCACTTTCTGCACAAACAAGTGACAAAAATACTCAATATATTCACAGAAAAATAGTTTTTAGCTTATTACAAATATGTCACTATAAATATATTTTTTATGTGAAGTACTTACAATGTTTACTGAAAGTCTGTTAAGTGTTTGAGGATATATTTACCACATTAAAAGTTAATAGTATCAAAACTATAAACAAGTAAGCAAAAAGATGTTATGTGGGGAGTCAACCAAACCCATGTTTGGAGAGCTAAATCTACACATATTTTCCATTTACAATAGCCAATAGAAAGCAACATTTTGTGTATTAACCACTGAAATTAAACTGGTTAAATATCTGAACTATAAATTAGTGCAAGATGACTCATGCCACTTGACTATTTATACTCTAAAATACTGCCATGAAACTGGTTAAACATCTGAACTATCAGTTATTGCACTATGTCTCACATCACTTGATAATTTGTACTCTAGAATACCACCATACACTGGTTAAATGTCTGAACTATCAATTAGGGTACCATGACTTCAACTTGTATGTATTCTTAACATTTAAGTAGTTCAAGTTCAAAACCAGTTCCATTCGTCAAGTGTTAGCTTCAGCACATACGTTAAGTGGGAATTTTTGTCACCATAAAAATAAAAGTAAACCTAATATTGAGTTAGCTAACAAGATGGACAATAAAGGAATTAGTTACTTTATAAGACAGAGTTGCTGACTTTTTAATAAAACTCTTACAATCAGTTGACAAGACTAACATTTAGGAATTTAAATACCTCAGAAAACAGCATGATAGAAAACCAGTAGTAAATAAGGTATAAAAGATTGACAAAAATCTGTTACTCAATCACGTAAAAAGAGTAATAAAATATTTAATACTGTATCAATAAACAAAACTGACAGAAAAACTGGTGAACGTTAGGTGATAAACAACTCTGGTACATTGGAAGACAGCTTGGTTTAAAATACAGAAATCTTGTCCTCAATCAGATGAAAAGACTGATAAATAAAGCTGGTACTACAATAGGTGAAAAGTGACAAAGAAAGCTGGTACTACATTAGGTGAAAAGACTGATAAATAAAGCTGGTACTACATTAGGTGAAAAGACTAATAAAGAGAACTAGTTCTAAATAAATCAACAAGATTGACAATAAAAACATGTGGAACTGGAAATTACTAAAGTATTAAAGTGTCATATAAAATATGTCACATTGTTATACAACTATACATACAGTTATTAAACTGTCATATAAAATATGTCACATTGATATACAAGTATATATATAGTTATTAAAAGTAGGTAACAAAATGCACATAAAACATTTTATACCTTCTGTCTTGTAACCTATTTATTTAGTCATCATACTTTACTACATAACTATCAAATGGTTCTTGTGTACATGTTAAATACTACAAATTATTAACTTTACTTTTATTCATCAAAATAACATCATCATCTTAATGGGTTTTGAGAATATTTTCTAAAAACATCACCTGTTAACAGTACAATGTTGAAATTCTTGAGATTGTTATAGAAATTACAAGCAAAAAACAAAACATTAAAATTATTTTATTCTGTAAATGTTACTTACATGTTTGTGTGTATAATGTATGAATTTATTTTATTGATCGAAATTAAATTTCATTGAAAATGATACACTGTGTTCAGAAAGCACACTAACTGAAGTAGCAATCAGTTCATTTAACTCAGCCTTAGAATGACCTTAAAGAATGGTATTCATGTACACTGATACTCAACACAATTATAAGTATCTACAAAACACAAGTTCACATGTATTTTGCATAACTTCAAACATAGATGGTACAAGAAAACGAAGCTCGTATTAATGTGAAATTAGAACAAAAAAATCTTAATGAAAACGTAACGACCGAGTCTGCATCCAACTACTAGCCACTTAGATCATGCAAAAGAGGGCAAAATACAATTCAAATGTCTTCACAAGAGATAGATGAGAACAAGGTAATAAATATCCTGCACAGGTCATCTATTACAAGATAAACTGATAATATGAACACAGTGCACTGCTCTATATTCTTTATAGTAGCTACTACATCAATGATCATTCCCATTTCACAGTAATGAAGTAAAGCTCCTAACTCATACTAACTTGTAATACCACAATATAGCCTCACTTCAAGATGGAACAACAATAAACATGATAAAGAAGTTTAAAAGTGTAACAGGACAATGGTTGTAGTATATAACTTATGTCTGTGATAAATGAATAGTATTGATGAAATACTTACATCTGAATTACAAAAGATATTGTTACCACATTTAGAAAAATATGTAACAGAGAATGTTACACAGTAAAACAAAATGCACAAAAAATAGTATATAAGTGTATATTGTAAAAATTATGAATGAAAACTAATTTAAATAGAAAATACCAGTATTTATCATACATCTAGGATAGCTGCTGCTGACCTACAGCATACAAGAAAATGTTAAAATATGTACATACAACTAATTGTCATTAGTTCTATTATACTTGTTGTTAAGGTTTTATTTAAATGGCAACAAAACACTCAGAAGTAAACTTTAAAGAAACTTCTAATCTGTTATACTACAGTAAAAATAATTAAAATTAAACACTGATTATTAATATGTTAATGACCAATACTTCTGTAAGTAATACTTCATATGACCTCATCTATTACCATATTAATGTTTGATGTATTAAACATGACCTTTGTGATGGAAACAGAATTAAACATATTCAACTGCTGTCCTTGCTGTGTGCTTAGTGAAGAGTACTTCACACATTATCCACTTCTGAAATTTGTTAAACCTTACAATGTACACAGCTTGTATATTGAAGAGTGTGTGTAAGCCTACTTTCCTTCATACTACACATTTTTGTATGAGGTATCAAGTGATGTTTATGACCTGAAATACTGAAGTATACAGCTGTAACGGGTATGATGTGTTTAATAACTTAATATATTCATGGTCAATATATACAACCTGTACTTATATTTGTAATGTAAATGTATAGTTTTGCCAAATCTAAGAAAACCAATTAACCTTTGAGTTACATACCACATGCTCATGTTTTATGAATTTCTGCACAACTGTGCTTGATATTTTTTAGAAGCTTGTATGTTAATACTGAGTGTAATATAAAAATAATCTCATATTTATTATTTGTTCACAGGTTAAGCATTAAATTAATAATATTAATTTGTTTCACATCATTTAACAATAAAAGTAGTTTTATTAAATATTTAAATGTTCAAATACTTGTTTTAAGTTTCAATGTTAAATTATACATTACACCTTATGGATTGTACGAAATTTATTGTTACATTACACTGCAATTGTAACTGTTACTAGAACATCAACTGTTCTGTAGTGAAGAATATTCATGAATTTATTCAGGATTTTTAAAACATAAGAAACTTAATAAATAATTTTTAAAATAAACACAAAATGATTTTAACAATTCTTTAGATATCAGTTTGGGTATTTGTTTGACTTGTTTCCCCACACAGTAAATAATTATATAAATTGTTCAAACACATAAGACCTGTTTCATCATTTGAACTATGCAATTGATTCTTTTTGATGAATTTATTATTTATAATACTGTATGTTGAAAACCACTATGTAACATAGCTATTTACTAGGCTCTTTTGCATACTTCTTGTAATAGCTAACCATCAGTCAATATTCATATATATAAAAATAGTCAGCCTAAAGACCATATGTTAGGTCACCTTGTTAAAAGAAACAGTTTAGTTAAAAACATTATATAATGTATCGAGTATCATACAAACACATGGTATTTGTCTTACTCTATATATTAAATGTATTCATTATGTACATATGGTAATTTGTGTAGCAGCTGTTTAAAAAACATTTTATAAAAACATTGAAGTCATGTTCATATAAGTGAATGAACAATACAGTCACCAATTAAAATCAGTAAGGTTCAGTTTTTGATGTATGTCAGAAATGTAACAAAAAAGTTAGAATCGACACAAAAGACCAATCTTATGTTACATACCCTTTTCCCTCTTAAAATTAATAAATTTGTCTCATATTGTTTCTTTCTGTAGCTGAATACAGTCCACATATTGTCTTTGATATTGCTTGTATATCCATAGGATCTTAATAGTGAAAATTAATAATTGAAAGTACATTATATACAAGATCAATGTTTTCAACAAAAGTTTTATGAAGGTTCTTATATTAAATTACATTTTTGCTACAGATATGTAATCTTTAGTAACAAATACAAGAGGGTATCCTCAATAGCTATGGCACTTGAAATTCGTTCAGGCAGGATTAGAGTAAATTAATCTAAGAGAGTTTTTTTTTCCCATTTCTATTAACTATAGTTTTGTGTGCCAGCAATATCAAGTATGGAACACATGTACACTCACTCAGCTCAGTTTTATAATTTATCATGCAGAATTAGAATAAATTAATATACATAATGTTAAACATGATCAAATATATGAATTGAAAGGGTTTGACCTCCTGAAACCAAAAGTGCATTTCGATCTCATATTAAACAAGAGATACTAGAGCTGTAAGTTAAAATTTTGTACTTGACCAAATAAAAAACTCAAAAATCATTCTGTGAGCTATTATGATGTGGCTAAAAACACATCATTAGATAAAAATGTATAAACTCACTACTCATAATTAGCTATTAATCTTGTGACCTAACAAGTAAATGGAAATCGTACATTGAACTTTCACAGACAAGTTCACAAGATGCAGCTGAAGAATATTATTACTGATTGTTACTAAATCTTGTTAGTGATTTTGTGATTAAGTTTGTCGTTGTGTTTTTCCTCCTGATTCATATATTTATTGAAATATTTGTTAACTTGGATTTATTTACTGTATTGTTCATTAACATTAATTTCATGTCCTGGCTTCACACACATTTGTTTCCTGTGTGGTAAGTTATCAACTTTTATTTCAGTAACTTAAAAGTTACCCTTTGGATTTCTGTGGTTGTTAAAATATTATTATTATTTTTTGTTCTACTCTGGTTGCAGTGGCAAGTTACTCCAGACCATTGCAATATGTTTTTCTATTAACGTCTTTTTCCAAAACAATATTACTTCATCTCACCCAAAGCTATCTTGATCCTGGTTTGCCCTTCAAGCATTGCTATAAAAATGTTTCCTATCAGTGCACCAGTCTTTTCTACTGCTTTATTTTCTCACCATTTCAGAACATGTGCTGATCAGGTGACTATCCTCCATCAATCATATTGTGTCATTTATTACTAGCTAACTTCTTCTACTCTAGCACAATGATCACTTTCTTAGTTGGCATTTTGTTGTACAGACATGTTTTAAATCATTCTCCATGTGGCAGATTTGGACCATGATGGATCACAAATTTATGTCACTTCTAACTACTTGTGTTTGATTTCTGTTGTTTATACTTGTTTCTTTTAGATAAACTTCTCTTTTCTAATTTGTTAATATGAATTTGAGATTTAACCCTTTTGTATCCTTTACTATGTATGACATAAAGTTTTAGTGTCAAGATTTATTAAACTACTTTTTTGTGTACATGAAATGAATTAGCATAGTGTAAAGATTTAAATAATAATATATATTTTAATACTTTAAGTTTTAAGGTCTTAATTTTACAAGGTAATATTTAAAAAATCCTGAGCTTCAGTTAGTGTGACACTTTTTCTAGGCATCTTTTCAGTTTTATCCATCACCCCTTCAAATAATCCAAAATTAAAGTAAGTTACTCACTATAAAATCATGATTGCTCAGACAAACCATAATTTTGTACAGTTTTCAATTTTGTTAGGTTACAAGGCTCTCAACTAGAAAATCAGACCCATCTTGCTACATTCACCTGCCACATCTTCTTTCTCAGGATTTGTTACAAGTTCTCTTTTGTGTTTAATTATATATACTACTTATAACTAATAGAAAATCAAGGTTTGATCTACCCAATGACGTATTATATTATGTCTGAATATATAAGCCTCAATGTCACTTACAATACAACTTTGTTTACCATGGGAATCGCAACATGTAGCTTGGATGAACTTGTAACAACTTTTGTTGCATAGTTAGAAAGCCAGAAAAATTGTAACTGTTTGTGAAACTTATCTCCCTTTTGCATGTTATTAGTTTGTGTTCTTTGGTGTATTATTTAATTAACAAAATGTTTAGTGCATTACTATACAAAATAAGCTTAAGTGTCCTCAACATTTGACACCAAGAAAACAGAAATTGGGTAATTATTTTATTCATTGTTTTTCCTGTTTGTTCTTTATTTAACACTCTAAAGGTAACTAAAATGTAAAAATATGGATCTTTTTTGGTCAGGTAAAATTAGATAGGGTAAAATAAATAGTAATAATAATAATATAATAATGTTTTACCAGGCAAGAATGAGAGGAACTAGGTTGTAGCTCATGGGTAGTGCAGTTTGATAGCATAATGTGCAATGAGTGATACGACAAAAATGGCACAAATAGTAATTACACAATTCAAAGAGTAGTGAAAAAAACAGAAAAATAAAATTTAATAGCAAATGGATGTATACCATTATGAATGTAGTTTCATATTACAAATTTGAAATTATTCTAGAAACAAAAAGGAACAACTTAGATTTTTTTTTTTTTTTAGTATTTATGAAATTGATCAAATAGACCTTTTTGAAATGGGGTAGAAAAAATAAAATATGTAGTTTTACTGCAAGAAAGAAACAAAAACATTTTAAATGTATTAAGAAAGTTTTAGGGATTACACAATGGAAATCTGAGATTTTTGTGGAATGGAAAAGTATCTTTAATCTTAACATGAAAATTACTTTACACACAGGCTATTCAAAACAAATATTTATGAACAGATCTTTGTTTTAGTTCATTGAAAATATTTCACTAAAAAATATAATGTTTTGTATGTAAAAGTCTTATAACATTTACTAAAAGTCTATCAAGTTTTATAAAGTTAGATAAAAAATTCTGAAAACTAGAGGCATTAAATCTATAAAGACTTTTAAATGAGCACAAAGTGATCACATGTTCAGTCATATTGACTGAGTCCGTGTTGAGAGAATTAACATAGCAGTTGGTAAAATTCCTGTGTTAGTATACAGTGGGTTTGATACAAGCCCCAGAATTTTAAGGTCAGTGATATCTGCTGGTTAAGCACAAGATTTAGTTCATGGAGAGTTATTCTCATAAATTTGGCCAGTGATTCCTTTCTTTGATGTTATGATTTTTTTGTGAAGAAGCCTCTTCCTTTCTTGTTATTACTTTTTGTTATTGTTTGAAAAATACTAAAAGTCTATCAAATTGTATGAAGATAAACACACTATTTATAGTTTTTATTTTTTCTATGACACTTTCAACCTGTTACCATGCATCCTTGTGACCTGCTAGTTTAGGTATTGTTCTTCTTCTCTAGATAACTGTGATACATTCTTCAGTGTATTCCTTACTCTCAGTTAGTATACCCATTTATAGAGTTTAGGTTGCTTGTATGGATGGACCTAATTTCTGCACTTGTATTTTACGTCTTTTGTGTCTCACCTGGTCAGTTTTTGGTAAGTTAGATTTGTATGATTTTTCTCTATCATCTGGGCTATTTGTGTTTAAATTTGCATTTAGAGTTTGTTTATTCTTTTGTTTTTATTAATGTTTGGTATATGTACTGGTTTTGCATGATTGTTACTATATAGGCAATTATACTTTTAGCCAATTTCGTGGGTGTGTTGATTTGTTATTTAGGGGTTTAATTTTCTTTTTCTTTACTACCAATTGCATCTAATTGTGGATTAAATTTGAGTAAAGATTATTGCCGTTAACTTGATGCCTTTTTACTCTCATGTCTTTCAGGATTAACTTTGACTTCACATCCTTTGTATTAGAGGTTCTTTCATCTTTAAAAATTCCTTTAGTGATTTTGAACTTTAGTTGTTGATTTTTTTAAAAGTAAAATTTATAGATTCATAGGTTTACATTTTTTTATACTTTGTAGATTCCAAAAACGTTTATTGTGTATTGATTTGTAAATATTGAGTACCTTCTCTAAGTATGTTCATTTATGTGTCTTTTTGGCCATGTATCATGAAAGTGTTATGGGTTCTACAGGTTTTACCTAAATGTTTCTGCCTCAGTTCTGCTCTCCCTTATATTCAACTGCCAGGTCTCTTTCCCTCCTCCTTGGGATTGTATCACGTTTAGTCGTCTTGCTGAGTCTATTCAAGACCTCCTACACAAAGGAACGATTGAATGGATTGTACCCACTCAACTGGTATTTTACTCTCATCTGTTTCTTGTCTGAAAAAATATATAATTTTGGAAACCCATCATAGATCTGTCTTGGCTGTATACCTCTCTGAAGACATTTCACTTCACCATGGAGTTCTACCTCTCTGAAGACATTTCACTTCACCATGGAGTTCTACCTCTCTGGAGACATTTCACTTCACCATGGAGATCTACCTCTCATTTCAATGGGTTTCTTCCTTGAAATTGTGGATGGTCAAGTTCAATTTCTTGGCTGCCTATCTTCATAGTCCAGTTGCCCCAGTGTCAAATAATTTTTTTTTCTTTGGTTTAGCTACGAGGGTTCTGTCTTCCACATCTTGGCACTGCCATTTGGTCTTTCTTCAGCTCCATTTATGTTTTGCTAAGAATATGTTCTTTTGCATGTCATTTTCACTCACTGGGTCTTTGGACTCATCATTACATTGGCAACTGGCTACTGCTCACCTCTTTTTGTGCCAAGTTAGTTACTAATTTGCACTTACTTCTTCAAGAACATGCTTGTGTGGGTTTTTGATGAAGTTATAAAAGTTCTTTACTGTGCCTGTGCACCTTATTCACTTGGGGGTTCTCATTAGTTCTCATCTTGGTCAGGCCCAGTCTTTCCTAAGTGGGCTCCATAATATGGAGTGGAGAGTCATTAAGGCCCTACATTATTCTATCTCTTTGATCAGAAGCACATGCATTCCCTTTATTGGATGCTGCTTGGATCATACCATTACCCTTGCACCTGGAATCAGGGCCAACCTTGAATGGTGGCTCAAGAGGAATTTTACAGTTGTGAGGGTTCCCATTTCTCCACCTCATTTTGAGTCTCATCTGTTCACAAACACTTCTTTGGTGGATTGGGAGCTTTTTTTTATTTTAGAGTCATTGGTCAGTTCAGGAGGCTGATCTCTGTATCAAAATCCTGGAACTTTAGGTTGTTCATCTGGCTCTTTATAATTTTCTTCTGCTCCTGTGGGGGTGGGTGGTTATGGTTCATTCTGATAATTTTAACTGTTGTCAGCTATATTATAAAAGAACAGAGAACCAAGTCCAGACCTTTGTGTTTTCAAACTCTGTATGTCCTGTATTTGGCCAACAACTACAAAATGACATTTTTAGCTTATCATGTCCCTGGAATTATTAATCTTATGGCCAGTCACTTATCTCATCCAAACCAAATTCTCCCCATGGAGTGGTCTCTTCGTCCTTGGAAATTTCTGTAGGTTTGCTCTCAGTTCAAAATATTACATAGATATGCATTTGCCACTCACTGGAATGCCAAACTTTCTTCCCCTTTATTCTTCAGTTCCTTGCTCCTCAGCTTATGAGGTGGATGCTTTCAGTTGGGATTGGAGGGATTTTTAGGCTTGTATGCCTACAATCCAATCAGATTCTCCCCTCCAGAGTCATTTTCTTTATCCAGATCACTCCTTCTCATGTTCTGTTGGTTCCTCCATATTGGATGGCTCAAACATGGTTTCTTCTGCTCTGGCCCTTACTGGAACAACAGCCCCTGCTATTTCCCTCTTCCTAATTGTTTCTCCAACGACCCCAATAGGACGTACTTCATCCAGCACCTTACCTTCACTCCGGGGACTCACCCCTCATGTAGCATCTTTCTTTGCCCATACTACTTGCCCTTCCATTTATTTACGTACCAGAGGCATAGATTTTACTTCAGATTTTGGTCTATTTACTATGGCTTTTGACCATCCCATTGCAATTTTATGGCTCGTTGATCAGATTCTGTTTCAACTGGTGCTCATTATAGGGCTGCCATATTGAACACCCTCCAGTTTCTCATTTCCAGGAAGTGTTCTCTTCCCCAGATATTTCCCACCTTTTTCATTCCTTTTATCTCTTCCATTCACCATGCTCCTTTGGTCTGTTAGATTTGGATCTGAATGTTGTATTCTATGCCCTTTGAACCCATTGTAATGTGTTCCTTGTATTCTCTTTTCCTTAAGATCTATTTCTTCCTCATTCTAGCATGTGGTCACAGTTATTCCAAAACTTATATAATTAATGTTTCCTTCATCCTTTACCATTCCTCATATGTTATCCTCTCGATCAAGTCTTTCTCACTTAGACATTGGCTCCCTAGGAAGGTTGTTTAACCTTTTCTCCTAATACCATACCTTCCATTCTTCCTTTGTACTCCTGTGCAGAATTCTATATATACTTTGTTCAGTTTGTTTCATGCAATGTTATATGGTTCATACTGCCTCTTTTCACCATTGTCATTCCTGCCTATTCCATAAAATTAAGTGAAAAAAAAGTATATATGTGAAACTGCAAAAGGATATGGCCATTAAATAGTGCTACAATACTTCAGAAAGGAAACATGTTTGTTAATATAACAACTGATACTCAAATAATGAATTATAAGCATAGGGAAGTTTTATTGATGGTGTAAAATAATAAAGTTTTCTGCAAAACATTGGTCTTTTACTTCTGAACAAGGCAGACCAATATTTTGTCCAAACATGCAATATGTTCCACCATCAATAAAACTCTTACTTGTACTTATAAATCATTGTTTGCCTTCCTGTTATTTTAAACAGATGTTATAGAAGTAGAAAATTTTGTTTTGATATGTATGAATACTGGAAGTACATATTTTAAACTCTGGAAAAATGCTTTCTACAGAGTTGTGTGTGCATAATAGACACTTGTTCGTTTTGTTGGTGTATAAGTGAAACTAATAAAAAATTGTCAGTGGGATATATAATAGTTATTTTTCTTGTACAAACTAACAAAGAATCCTTTAGTGGTACAAGATTAAGATACAAACCAATCAACAAGGAATTTTGTTCTTGGAAAGTTTGATAAGTTGCAGAATTAAACCAATGAAGTATCAAACTACTTGTGGGTAGTTATGCATACTACTTGAAAATGCATAAAAATACTGAAGAAATATCACTTAGAAACTCATGTTTGGAGCTAGAAATTAGTTCTTTCCAGGCTGAAAGTAGAGGTTGTCTCAGTGCTTGAACTTCTTTCAAAAGATTTTTTCCAAGTTCAAGATGCTGAAGTTGTCTGATGTAAGTTAAATTGCTGTATCTCTCAATCGACTAATGTAGTTAAGGAATTAAAATGAATTGTATACAAGAAACTATCAACTATGGTACATCTGAACTATTACTTACATGGTATGTCATATGGCCTGAAATGTTATATTTTTATTTAGATGACATAATGATACATGGTAAAACATTTGATAAATTTTAAGAATGGTTAAGGAAATGTCTGGTTCAGTTCATGAAAGAGAACTTTAAACTGGATCACAAGAGGTGTAAATTGTAAATAGTGCAAAGGTGGATTTCCTGGTATTCACACTGCCAACAGAGAGAATTTACAAACCCATCTAAGATTGACTGTTCAGTATTGGTGAGCCAAAAAGAGAATAAAAATAACCATATGGTTGTCTTTATATATGAAGTTTACGAATAAAGATGGCCTCTCCAATAAATGTTTGTTGATGGCTACATCTTACAAAAAATATTCAAATGTCTAAATTCAAAGAACTTATTTAAATATTTAAAATACTCAAACAATAAATTTTTGTCTGTTTGTAATTAAACATAAAATTACACCATGGTTATTGAAACCAAGTTTATTGTGTCATAAGTCTACAGACATACACTGAGGGGTTGATAAATGTCATTTAATACACAATCAAAACCTTTATTCAAACACTGATAAACTGTTTTAAAAATCACTGTACATGTTTCTGTTTCAATTTACTTCATACTCAGGAGTGTGAAAAATATTGTGCAACCAAATAAATATAAAAAGTCAATGGTCAAGTGACTATTTAATTTACCTACTTAAAATGATCATACCATGTACATATTACATAATTTTCCAATCCTTCATCTTCTCTTAAGATATAATTATTTTTAGTGTCTTATAGTTGAGTTAAGAAAAGAAATGGGGCTAAAAAACTGGTAAAATAATGCACTTAGGGATAAGGATTGGCTTGGATTTAGGATAACAACCACTTCCATGCATTTGATAGTGATGAGAGGGAAGCAGGTAAGGGAAACACAGAGGATAGGAAAGTTATAATTTTAAGTAGACCTCTAGTTAGACATGAGAAAGAAGAGCAAACAAATATGCTTATGCTCTCCAGGAGTTGGGATATAGGATATAACTGATATAACCTGAAAGACAGTTGAGGATGGTGCATGTTGGGGCTAATTATGTATACAATACTGATAAAACCATATTAATGAAAAGGATCATAGCGTCATTTTGTCAGAGAATACATTGTAGGAATGAGATGCCAAGCATAGATCACTGTGTAAGCAGGGGCTGCGGAACCGGGGGGACTGTTGCCCCCCCCACACTTTTGGCTAACAACCATTTTTTTTCAATAGTGCAAAAAAAAAAGAAAGAAATGTCGCAGATAGATAATATTTTGATTCTTGGTTAAAATGAAATTTTCATTATTCTGTTGCTTGGTACATCCTGCTGGTATCAAAATCGTTTGTTTTACCCTATTTAAATTCCTACATGACTACACGAGCGGTGACGTAGGTGCGCGACATAAAAAAAATAAAATAAACGAGCGAGGCCTACGGCGCGCGTGCGGATCTGTACTACATACCGTGCCCTGTCTTTGATTGCATATTATGACCGTAATCTTACAGAGATGTAGACACACACGATATTATCAATCATGTATGTGTTGCATGGGGCTGTGCGCGCGTATTGTTGCGTGACTTCAAATAGAATGTGGCGATGTTGTTGTTTTTTATTCTTGGACCTTGCGTGCATGGTGGCGAGCTAACTATCACAACACACACGAATATATGCATTATAAGAACCGAAACAAAACGTAACACAGTATGCATACACATAACGTACATGTGTGCATGATAAACTACACACGAAGTTGGCTCAGACTAATTCTAAAACCTACCAGGCGTCTCATTACGACTCCAAAATTTCCCTCAGATGCCTTGATACAGAATTTAAGCTCAAGATGGATCATGCTTCTACCAGTGAGGATCATGAGAGTGAGGTACAAAATAAACTTAGATTAATAATTGTCAGTTTGTTCTTAGGCAGTTATGTTATGTATTGTAGCCTTGTAAGTTGTAGGCTATCAATTTACAATTAAGCATTTAATAGGCCTACTGTGCACAACTCTGACACGCGGGATGGTTTTAATCAAGTTTGGACACTCGCAGGGGTGTGGGGTTTTCTAAATTGTTAACTTTGAGCAAATCCAATGAGAATGATGTTCAAGGTAATCCCACTTAATAAAGATCAGTAACCATGTGGGTATGGGTAATTATTTATAATTATTAATTAAAAATTATTAATAAAAGTTTAGAGTGGCAGCCCTGAATTTGATATCCAAAACATAAATGGAAACATCACCTGTACGTGAGACTGGTCTAAATTGTCAATATCCCGTTCCACCACCCCCTTCCCTAATGTAATTACAATTTTACAGGAGAGGTACTCGCCTAATGGGTGTATTCCGCTCTAATAGGTTACTTTTCCCCCACCCAATCCATTTTGACCTAAATATGGGTAAGTTTATCGCTCAAAATGATATTCTTACAGTTCTCGCACCGATTCTAACCCTTATTGTCGCTCATGCTCGATGTGTACACGTTGCGCACACGCGTGATTTTTAAATTTCAAGTGCAACATTTAAAAATCACGGGTGTGCGCACGGCCCCGATCCCTCGCTGGCCGGTCGGCCGCACGCATCTAACTAGATAGCTTCATACGGACCGGCGCGGGATGGGTATGTTATCAGCTAACTAGGTAGCTTCCTATGGACCTGGATGGGTACGTTATATGGGGTAATGACTTCCTGCGCATCATGGAGGATTCCACAATGGATGTGAATGTAGAACGTACCCCATAAAAAAACCTTAAAATGGGTCAATTGTTCTTCTTAAAAATCCCTATTAATGGGTACTCTTTCTGCCAAAAATGACCCAAATGAAAAAATAGGGCGATTTGAATAGGGAAACATCATACAGTCATTTCTTTTCATATTTCAATATGTCAGTCCAAAGCCCCTTCCCAGAAAAAGAAAAATACAGTCATCGATGGAAAAGTTCTGTTGTCCCAAGCTGCCTGTTAAACAAAGGAAATGTGAACAAACTATACAGCAGGCAGATGTTCAGCAAAGCGGGTCGTCAGTAGAAACTCTTGGTCTATCGACAGCTTCAAAAGGCATCCATTCTTCTGTAGGTAGCAAAGCAAGTATGGATGACAGTTTACAGGCGGAATTGCTAATCCCGTCAAAACCAAATCAACCACGAAATTTCCAGTACCCCAAAAGGGAATGCAAGCAATTCAAACGATCATTTCAACCGTCATGGTACGAAGAATTTCCTTGGTAACACTACATAGAGGTTTCAAATACGGTTCTTTATCACACTTGCTTACTGGCAGAAAAGAGCAGAAACTCAATGCAAAGTACAAAGAATCGGCTTTCCTCCGAGATGGCTTTTCAAACTGGAAGAAGGCAAGGTAAAGTTTCGAGATCACCAAATGTCGCAGTGCCATAAAATGGCAGTAGAAAATGTAATAGTTCTTCCCAAAACATGTTCTAACATTGGCGAAATGTTGGACATGACATTGGGAGAAGAGAAGAAAGAATCTAGGAGCAACATGGTCAAGATCATCAAGAACTTACAGTTCTTGGCTAGACAGGGACTGGCTTTGCAAGGACACAGCGATGAAAAATCGAACTTCACACAACTTTATCACCTCAGAGCAAAGGATAATTCTAAAATGATAAAGTGGCTTAAGAAAAAAACCAACAAGTATGTTACACATGATGTTCAGAACGAAATATTAGAGGTAATGGCATTGCAAGATGTGGAGTCTTGCATCAGAAACGGTCGTTATTTCTCCATCCTTGCCGTTGAATGCACTGACGTTGCAAACAAGGAACAGCTTACAATATGTATTCGATGGATTGACAACAATCTGGAACCTCATGAGGACTTCATCGGATTTTATGAAATCCCCACCATAAAGGCAGATACCATCGTATTGGCCATCAAGGACGCGATAATTCGGATGAACTTGACCCTGGCCAACTGTCGGGGCCAGTGCTACAATGCCGGAGGTCCTATGGCTGGATCATGAAGAGGTGTTGCTGAACAAATCCTCAAAGATGCTCGTAAGGCACACTATACACATTGCCATGGGCATGCCTTAAATTTGGCAGTATGTGACGCAACAAAAGGGTCTAAGTTGTTAGCTGATACCCTAGATATCACATACGAAATCTGCAAGCTTATAAAATTTTCACCAAAGCGTCAAGGTCTGCTCGAAAAAATAAAAGCTGACATCAACCTAGAAACAGCAGGTCTAAAGGTGATTTGCCCAACTCGGTGGACAGTTCGCGGCCAAAACTTCGACCGCATCATTGCCAACTACGAAGCGCTTCTCTTGGAGTGGGACGTTTGTCTGGAAGATCGTCTAGACTCTGAAATGAAGGAACGAATAATAGGTGTCAGATCCCAAATGGAGAAATTTGAGTACTTCTTCGCTCTTCATCTTGGTGTCGCCGTGTACTCTTTGACGGACAATTTGTCAAAAACATGGCAGAAGACCTGCATGTCTGCAGCACAGGGACAACAAAATGCAAAACTGGTAGCAGGCATTCTTGATAAAATGAGGAATGATGGTAATTTTGACAAGATATATGAAGAAGTGCACCGACAGGCAATGGAGCTCAACATTTCCGAACCTCAAATGCCAAGACAGAAGAGAGTGCCCAAGCGTTTTGAGGTAGGAGCCGGTGAGCCATCGTTCCCGTCGTCTCCCAAGGAATTCTACAGAAGGCAGTACTTTGAGGTTCTTGACCTTGCCATTAACGCAATCAACCGTCGTTTTGATCAGCCAGGCTTCCAGGCGTATCAACATATGGAAGATCTCCTCTTGAAATCTCTTCAAGAAGAGGATACTCCTGATGAGCTGAAGAACTTGGCGGACAAATACGGTGATGATCTGGACATCCTTTCTCTCAAGGCACAACTACCTCTCCTCAATGGACTGTTACGCAGTGACTCTGAAGATCGTCACTTTGAATGCTTCAACGACATTTATCTGGCCGTGAAGCAGCTGAAAGAACCTCAAAGATGCCTAATCACGGAAGTGATAATTCTAGTCAAACTCCTGCTTGTTAACCCATCAACTAATGCTGTAGGAGCTTCTCGACGGCCAGAAGACTCAAGACATGGCTACGATCAACAATGAACCAATCTCGTTTTAATAGTTTGGCAGTTCTCCACATCCACAAGGAACGCACAGCATCGTTAGACCTCGTTTCTATTGCCAATGACTTTGTACAAAAGAATGACAGAAGGAAGGTGAAGCTCTGTGTATTCACGGAACACGACTTTGCTGGAGGAAGTTGTTCCCATCATTAGATCACATACGGTAATTTTACTCTTCCTTGGGAAGTGATTTGTATTTCTATTCATCGACGTACATCAGTTTATACTTTTGCGATATGATAACGAGGTCAGTAAAATTATGATTTCAGTTTTCATATGAAATTTGATATATAAAGGTGAATAGGCCAGTAGAGCAACTGTGTCATTATTCATTTATATTTCCATTTTAAAAGATCATTAATATATGCATTGTCGAAGTAACGTGTCATCCATGTATATAATTTTACTGAGATACTTAGGCTAGCTCTATTTCGATTTTTTTTTTTCAGTCCTAAGTTTGTAAGCAACCTAAATGCATATTCATACTCAGTCCCCTCCCCCCTCTCCGCAAACACAATCTGAAACATCCCTAGTACCTTGCGTCATCGCATTGAAACACATTTTACTTCATTAAATTTAGGTTAGCATCTAGCATCAGAATATCTCAATTAGATTTGTTGTCTCTATTTAGAAAATTTCCTTGTAAGGACCTGCTAATGATAGTTGATGTTGCAGAATTCAAAGTAGCAAAGTTAAACACAGTAATTTAAGATTAATTTAAGTCATACCGGAAGGCACAGAAAGAGAAAACCGATTTTTTTTTTATAGTCCCCACTAGAAGAACTGCTAACAGGGTCTCAGAATGGGTTATCAATATGATTAAAATCGAGGAGCTTCAGTTAAACAATGGCAGTTTAACTGAGTTGTATTGATAGATTTAAACTAGGATTAAAGAGATATGAGAGTTATGATATTAGTAAAATTAGAAATATAACTGATAGGAAAATGTGTACAACAGGCACAAAATATGAATTTGTTTTAAAATATATAACTGATTGTTACTATCATAATGCTAGAACTATTAGAAATTAAACTGATGAGTTCAAGACAGTTTTGGATACAGTGGATTTCAATATGTGTTATACTGAGACTTGGTTCGATATTAACAGTTTTGATGAGAGAAATCTTGTTTAATATACCAAGCTACAGATTATTTACTACAGGTAGAGTACTGAAGAGAGAGGGTGAGAAGTAGCTTTGTATGTGAGGAGTGAATTGCATCCTGTTGAGTTAGGGTATATTAAAGAATATAGCAGTAAGGTTGAGTCAGTTAGTGTTAGTGGATAATTTTGCATCTGATACTAAAGAAATATGTAGATGAAAAAAGGGAAGTGGGGCAGAATAAGCAGTATGGTTCAGTAAAGGTTTAAGAGATCATATCAGATATAAATATAATGAATTCATGAAATTTAAACTTTCTGAAAATAGCAAGGACTTGGAAGGTTATAGAGACCTGGTTAAAAAATAAGTCAAAAGGGCAAAAAAGGTGGTTGGCTGAGAGAGTTAAACAATAAGAAATTCTCTACAGGGTAGCCCGTAAGTTCCTACCCATCCATATATTATTATGTTATATTCAGTTGCGCATGTATTATACTTTTTTTTTTTCCAGAGAAATATAGCCAATGTAAGCCCATTAAAACTTGAAGAGTGTATTGTGCATAATATTATGCAGCGAGAATGAGGGACAGCACACAGATACACTGGATGCATAAAATATATGGATGGGTAGGGACATACGGACCACCATGTAGGTGTATAATGGGTAAGCAAAATGTTAGGATGGAGACTGGACGTTTTAAAAATGATAGTGAGTAGCTAATGTCAGAAAATTATGAGATGGTAAACTTATTACACTACATATTGTCTTCAGAAAGATGTAATTATTATGCCTCAACCACAGCACTCAATGTATGGGAGAAATACTGACTTAAGAGAAGTTAGTAAACCTAAAAATTTATAAATCCTATGGACCAGACAACTTATATTCTAGAGTTTTATAGGAACTTTTATTTGTGAAACTTTAGCCAATATTTTTCACACATCATTAGAAGGAAGGGATAGACATTGTTTATACAATTATTGGCCAGTTAGTTGTTAAGCTTTTGATAAGGTGCCTCAGAAAAGACTTGTTACAATAATAACATCTCTGGGTGTGGGGGAATTATTATTAAATGGATAGAAAATTGGTTTGGCTAGAAAGCAGAGGCCTCCCAGTAGCACAATAGTAAGTCTGTGGGCTTACAATTCTTGAACCTCAGTTTTGATACTAATGATGGACACAGCACAGATAACCAACTGTGTAGCTTTGTGTTTAACTTCAAACAAACAAACAGATTGTAAGGATTTTGTTAGAAGTAAGGCTGTTAAAAAAGTTATAAATAAACATATTTTTGTTATCAGAGGGCTTAACCCCCTAGATAATGTTGTATATAAATTACCTTAATAACATGCCTAACTATATTTACTTGTTTAACCAGCCAAAGGTGTGGTGATGAGCTTTCAGTAGGCGTAACTACAGCCTACAGCAGTGGGCACAGGCGATCATGTGAAACATTAGGCCTCCCCTTCATGAGTTTCAATTTTACTTTACCTTTGGTAGAAGAATCTCTATATATGTAAACTATGACATTTTCTCGTCAATCCCGCTATTCGTTGGTAAAAGAGTAGCCCAAGAATTGGTGGTGTGAGTAGCTGCCTACCCTCTTGTTTTACACTGCTAAATTAGGAAAGGCTAGCGCAAATAGGCCTCGTGTAGCTTTGCGCGAAATTCAAAAACAACAAAGTAATAACGATATTTACAGAGATCTTCTTATTTACAACATAGAAGCTAGAAATTATTGCATAGCGAATGAAAAGTGAATGTGTAAATATAGTTAGTAAATTATTTAGTGTTCTAAATAAAACAAATATATACCTTTAAATAGAATTTATGTGTTGGAAAATGATTTGACGTGTCGTGAGTGTTGCCGAGTGAAAATAAAATACTACGTGCCACGGTTAGATTTTTATTATTGTACAATACTTTTTTCTTATGTAATTCTAAAGTAATAAAATGGTAAGTTTACGAAATATATCTAATAATACAACAATATATAATTTATGTTTCTATTATAAAACCATAAATAGAATATAAGGAAATAAATATAACGCTCCCGTGTAGTCTAGTTGGCTAGTAGACCTGGCTAACACCCAGGAAACCCGGGTTCAATCCCGGCATGGGACGAAACCTTTTTTTCTTCATTTCTTTCTACATAATTTCATTGATTTTTTTCTGCACACGTTTTATTACTGTTAGTGACTTTAACCTTATCCAATAATCAATTAAATTGTTTTCTTATTAATTATTGGGCTAAATTTATGTTCCATTGATCCTGTAATAAGTGACATGTAGTATTAGTTTGAATTCATCTACAATTTGATTCCAAACTTATTGACAAATTTTTAAAATACTAGTTCTATTAGATTTTAAATGCCAATCAACAAATGTGATGACATGACCTTTGACCTGTGGCGTGAAGGGTAACAAGTGATACAAAAATAGCTTCAAGATGTAAATTCTCATGAAAGGATGCTCAATAAAACCCACGGCCTGCAGGCTGGTAGTTCAGTTCCCGAACCACTGAGACATATCAGGCTTAAGTTAAATAATAGAAAAAAATTTCAAAATTTCACTCTTTTGTTGTGTTGATGGATACTTTAAAAATATTTAATCATATAGGTCCATTTTTATGTGAAATAACATTCCACACCAAATGCTATTGGGACTAATACAGTGAGACTCATGTCAGTCAAAATAATTAAAATGGTCTGTATACCGAGGGACAAACTGGTTAGAAGGGTGTTTAGGCCTGTATTATGGATGAACCATGAAAAGCATGTGTGTAAACCCAGTTCCAAAATATGCTCCATCTGTCTGGTGATGTCGCGATGACTTGGGGTTGTCCATACATTTTGGGCAATACAGCTTGACCATGGCTTCCACTGGGACATCCGAGAGACCTTCAAGTACATATGCAAGAAGCCTGTTAAGTTGCTACCACTATAAAAACAACCTGACCGTCCAAAAATGTCATAGAATGTTAAAACAATCAAATTAAATCAATTTTGTAACCAGAATCACTCAAATCAGAGTTTTTAAATAAACCACTGAAAACAAGTGGCATGGAAGAAATTACATAACAGTGTAAAGAACCACACATGATTAGGTTTTTTTTTTTTCTTTCTTCATCTTCTAAACATGGCTGGGAATTTTTGTAACTTTAAAAGTAATTTGTAAACATTTTAGCTGTAGCAAAAAAAGTTCATTGCAATCCCTTGTTTGGATTTTATAAAAAGAAAAGTTTAATTCATAAATACGCATCTTTTGTGTAACATTGGCTACTTTATTTAAATTAGATAGGACGACTTTCATAGTAGATTTCCAAATTTTCATACTAAATCATTTTAACATTTTTTAAATGAGAATTAGAGATAACCTTTACCTTTATAATTGTTCAAGATAAAATTACAATATCATCAGCATTTCAACACTTTAAGTGACCAAATTTTTTCATGGGATTAAAAACAAATTAATCTTACCTATAGGAAGCATTGGCTGGTTTTCACAATAAACAAAGTCTCCATTTTGATATTTTTCTATCTGAAAAACGAAGAGGATAAAAAAGAACTATTTACTGAGCTTTAAGTAATTAAGAACCTGATGAAGTACATTGGTTAAAAAAGTTGAAATAAACAAAGAATAACCTTTAATAGAAATACATACCTTGTAAAAATTTTACATAAATAGAGTAGATTTATTAATCCAGTTTAGAGGGTATTCCAACATAATAGAACAATATATAGTTTATACGTTTATAATATAAAACCATAAATAGAATATAAGCAAATAATTTTAACGTTTCCGTGTAGTCTACTAACACCCAGGAAACCCGGGTTCAATTCCGGCATACGACGAAACCTTTTCTTTTTCATTTTTTTCCGCATAATGTCATTGATTATCTTCCGTACACATTTTATTTCTGTTAGTGACTTTAAATTTATTCAATAATCAATTAATTTGTTTTCTTATTACTTATTGGGCTAAATTTATGTTCCATTGATCCTGTAATAACCAATATGAGATAAAATATTTTTGGTAATTATATAAGAAAATAATAACTTATGAGATTTGAAACATTCAACATTATCGTTTCCATGACGAAGTGTCTCATCATTTGGTGATTGAAAATTATTAAAAAACACGCGGTTTCCGATGGTTCTAGATACAGCCGCCTAACACGTATATGTCTACTTCACTACTTTTTCTGGTGAGTGCACATACACTTATTTATAAACGTGTTAAAGTGACTTAGTTTCTTCTACCCCCACCTCTACACTTCCAATAAAGTTAAGCAGTTATGCAAGACCGAGAAAAGATAAAGAGTTACCGCTTCATAACGCTGCGATTTAGGGAAATTTTCAATTTTATATAAAATAAAAGTAACATATTAAACGTGTACAACCACTCTCACATAAGTTACAGTTGGTAAAAGATAAGTTTATGGCCAGACCATTATGTAGCTTTACTCTAAATCGCAACAAACGAACAAACTCAAACGATAAGTTCGAGCTCCCTTGAACAATTAAAAATAGTGAAGGCACTAATCGCGAATTTACTAAAAGGAGAGTAATTAAAAACGTATTGCAGCTTCTATGTCTACCTTCTAGCAATTCTGAAGAACAATAACAACAAAAGTTGGGAAACCTCCACGATAATTCCCTAAATGCAACTAATCACTATCCGGTTAAATTTCTGGAAAGAGAATACATTTCTGTTCACATGCGTGATCTCACACTAAGCAAACGCAAACTAACGTGGCAGAGGTTTAGTTTAGAGAGAGAGAAATCGGGAGAATTCTCTCTCCAACTGGGGTGTTCAGGAACGTTGCGGTTCCTCTTCGTCCCCTTTCGTGAAAGGTTATTAGTTTTATTTTTATTTATTTATTTAGTAAATAATTTTTTACTCTTTTTTGGGTGAAGTAGGTCATTCTTAATGTTATCCTAGACCGAGGCAAAGGCAGCACCGGAGAGAACGGCCAGGTCCCGTCCCGAAAGGCAGAAGTCAAAGTAAATACGAACACGAATTCAAACGACCCGACTCAGGTTCTGGCAATAAAGTTGCCTGTGCTGGGATCTAAAAATTCTGGAGGTGCTCCAGATTGCGATGTCGTCTGCGTATTGTGAATTGTGTGTGTATGTTAGATTTGGAAAAGGTATGTCACTGACAAAAATTATGTATAGAAGTGGAGAGAGGACTGATCCTTGGGGCACTCCTGCGGTTATATTAAATGATTTGGATATAGTTTTATTGACTTTTACTTGTGCTGTTCTATCTGTTAAGAAATTTGAAATCCATTTAACTATCGTGGATTTATTTGCAGGTGTTTTAGTTTGTATTTGATGGCATTGTGCCATACGCTGTCGAATGCTATTTTGACATCTAGGAATACCCCGATGGTTACTTGATTGTTGTTGAAAGCTTTATAGATTGATTCGTGTGAGGTGATCTGTTGTTTGCCTATTTTTCCAGGAGGCATTTTGAGATTCTGGAAGAATGTTATTTGATTCGCAAAATGGAGGAGACGGTTGGAGATAATTCTCTCCATCAGTTTGCCAAGGCAGCTTAACAGACTGATGGGGTGGAAATTATCTGGATTGGTTCTGTTGGTTTGTTTCTTTGGGATCGTGGTTATGATGGCTTTTTTCTAAGTGTCAGGGTAATATCCAGTCGCTAGTGAAATATTCATGATGTTTGTGAGGTGTTGTAACAGGAGAGTAGAGTTTTTTTCAGAACAATGTTTGGTATTTGGTCATGTCCAGGGGAAGTATTCTTCAAGTTCTTGATATTAATTTTTACTTTGGTTATGGTTATTTTTCTAATGATTGACCTTGAGTATGCTTCTAGTGTCTCGCCAGGGAATCGTGGTGAGAATGAAGCTTGGTTTGTATTTATGAACTTGTTGACATGATGTTGGTGTTGTGTGTCAAAGTCTACTGAATTTAGGTCGCTAAAGGAGGATTTGTAGTAGTCAGCTAATAGGTCAGCTTTCTCTACGTCTGTCCTTGCGATTTTATTGTTGTGTGTGATATGTTGTAGCATGTGATTTGTGTTTTTGTCTGAAGCAATACTCTTGAATTTTTTCCAAAATTCTTTTGGATTGTTCTTGGTTTTTTCTAAGTTTTTACAGAAGTTTTGCCAATTAGTTTCTTTAGCATTTTTAATTTCTTGTTTAATTTTTGTATTTGTTCTATTGATTTCTGTTTTAATGTGTGGATCACGTGTAACATAGTGTGTTCGTCTTAATTGTCTGCGTTTGATTATTAGTGCGTGAATTTCTGGTGTTAAGAGTCCATTGAATAAGTGATTGCTTTCTTCTTGTTTTAGGAATTGTGTTTTTTTATGGCTTCTGTAACTTGATTTACATAATTGTCTAGTTCTGTTTTGTTGTTAGCATGTTCAATTGGGCGGGGTAGGTACGAGTCCAGTGTAGCATTAAAAGTGAGACAGTCTGTTTTGGTGTAGGTGTATGCAGAGGGAGTCACGTACGCCACGGCAGGGTGAATCATACATAACATGGGGAAGTGGTCACTAGTGATTTCATCATGTACTTTAAAGTTAGAGATTCTGTTTACCATGTCCTTGGGTACGATGATGAAATCGAGTACATCGTATGAGCCGTTAGCGGCTGATAAGTGTGTAGGTGTATGGTCATTAATTAGGTGCATTTTATTACTAAAATGAAATTTTTTTTATGCACAATCCTCTGCGTGTGTTTCTGTTTCCCCCTTAGTTCTGTATGCGGAGAATTAAAATCCCCAATAATAATTGGTTTGGGTTTGCGATTAACACATTTTTGAAGGAAGTTAATGTCGATATCTTTAGTTGGTGAACAATATATGGCTAGAATCGGAATAGTTAGCCGGTTGTTAAAGTGTATATTACAAAAAATGGTTTCATTTATGTTAGATCTAAAGTAATCTTCTATTGAGATTAAATGCGATATTTCTGTACTAAAGTAGGCTATTATACCTCTGTTGTTTTCTGAGTAAGGTATGCTATGCGTGATGAATCCGGAGACTGTGGTGTTTTGTTTCTCTGTGCAAAGTATTTCTGATACGATGATCATGTTGGTATTTATATGTTTGTTTATGTTGTATATTTCTATCCTTTTGTCTTTGAGATTTCCTTGGCAGTTGATGTGTAAAATTTTAATGTGTTGTATCATTGTGTTGTTTTATTTCCCTTGCATGAATTTTGAGTGAAAGATGGTGTGGTTTGAGGTGGGAAAGGTGAAAGTAAGAACTTGCAAGGTTACACACAGCCTTGAGTGACACGTGCCTTCATTCGAATGTGAGGAGATCACTCAATTGTATTAGCATTGCTAATAAATTTGTGGTGAATTCTGTGGGGTTGAATGCTTGTGTTGTTTTCGAGCGTGTGACGTCTGCGTAAGTACGTGTTGGTTGAGGTTGAGAGTTTTTGATTTGTGTGTCTGTTGGAGTTTGTAGTAATGGTTGTTTGGTGATGTGGGTTTGATTGTTATTGTTCGTGGTTTTAAAAATAATTTTGTTTCGTATCTGAGTGTATTTGGAGCAGCCTTTGTAACTGGCTGCGTGAGGGCCCTGACAGTTTGCGCATCTCACTTGGTTACGCTCATTAGGACACTGAGCAACCTCGTGAGGTCCGCCACATCTCACACATCTGTCCTTGGCCATGCAATTAGTTTTCGTGTGTCCGAACCTTTGACATTTGTATCATTGAATAATGGGCTTTTGGTGTGTTTTTTCCGGTTCGGTCGTGTGTTTCTTGAAAAATAGGAAGCAACCGTTTTTTAATAATTTATCTTGATCGTCTTTATTGTTGACGGTTACCTTGATCAGTGGCGTTTTTTCTTTCGTTCTAGAGGAGATGATTCGGTCTGATTTTACAATGTCGTAGCCTTGTGTTTTTAACTCCTCTGTGATTTCGTTATCTTCGATGTCGAAATCGACACCTCTGATAATGACAGTTAACTTTGGCGTGTTGTTTTTTGGTGTACTGATGGTGGCATGGACCCCGAAGGCATCCTTGGGCCAGTGGGCCAAAATATGTGCAAACTCTTGTGGTTCTGTGCATTTTAACATAATTATTCCGTTGGGAAGACGTTTAATGTCCTTAAACAGGATGCCCGGGTAATAGGCCCTCAGTGAAAGCAAGCACTAAGCACCCTCACACTAAGCAAGCGCTAATTGCCTTTTATTACAACCCATGGCTGTAGACAGCAAGGTAGGGGAGGATGACCCATTACCCCAAAATTTATTTCATCCGATAAAGAGAGATTTTATTTTTCCAACAGTAAAATACTCACAATAATAAATACAAACCCAAGTGAAAGCTGCAAGTGTTAATTCTGGGGTTGGAGAATATTAATTCTATAACAGCCACAAATAGCAGCTGAGATAATCCTCAGTAAGGTCTGCTTTAGATATTTCCCCCCACGCTAAGTTTAACAAGTAATCTAATGACAAATTGTTCTTACGAGTATAGAAACAAAAAATGTAAGTTCTTTAACCTACTAAATTAATTTTCTATAGGAAACTATGTTAACAGATGCTAAAGTACTACATTTACTCTTCTCTATAATGTCATTTATTTTTCCATTTAGGCTTACTTATCAGCTCAGGCTCCTTAATTTAAGCTAGTTATTTGTATTATTAGTACTATTTATATAATGTTTATCTTTGAATAGGCCCATAACCCATAGTGAAGGCATAACTTGCCTCAAAACCTCATGCTCGTTGTAAAGCAATATGTTGTATCTTAGAGATATGGGAATTAAAAAGTTGAAAGCAGATATGTAAAGATTGAGAACATTAATAAACATATTGCTTATAAACAAGACAACATCAGGAAGATCCTATTTCTTGATTGATGTGTTAAAAAGTCAGAACACCACTGTTCACATGGAAATTAATTATTTCAACACAAATATGGGTGAGTCATGGCAGGTAAGAGAACAGATGAGAAAAACTGATTACTTTCTCCTTCAGCTCATGTTTTACATACAAAGATTATATAAAACCTGCTGATGCAACATGCCCACAGATATCTGAACATATTCCACCTAATAAGTGCAAAATATATTATTCAAAAACAACAATAAAGAAAACATATCACAAAGGGTTCAAAAGTAAAAGAAATGTAGATCATTCAGACAATTTCTTATTTTTGACAATGCCAAGGTTCTTAAAAATATTGTAGATTAAAAGGTTGGAAATGGTTTGTTAATTAAGGGACAACAAAGGTTAATAATATTAACACAAGAATGACAAAGAACAGAATGCAAATATGAGAAGTAATGGGCCAATATTTAAGCCAATTGAGAATAAAATACTAATTAGATGACAGGATTATACAACACCCAGTTCTGAAGCCATAGGTTCTAAACATTACTGTGAGAAATGGATGTTCAGGATGAATGAGCAGATATTCTGGTAATGGTAGTAGAATCTACTCTCTAGTACAATTGCCAGCTAAAGTAGAAAGATCAGGATAACCTGCTGCTTCATGGAACTTACTCTGCATAAGTTAGATCAAGAAATCATTTGAAATAAGCCAAGCCAATTAACAAGAATGTTGGGATAAAGCATCCATAAAAGTGACTGAAATCATCTAAGGCAAAGAACCTCATGCAGATGATTATAGAATCAAGACAATTTTTTTACAGTAAAATATACAAGGGCGGTTAATTCATACTATTTAGAAAGCACAAAAAAAAAATAAAGATACACACTTCCAACTCACTAATGTATAACTTTCTTCTCCATTTTTCACCATTTTGATATCCAGCAAACTATCCTGTTCTTCCACAACAAAGGGTTCTTCTACCTTCATCTTTAATACTTCCATGATTAAATGACAGTTACCTTTACTTTCTTATTAAAGCTTGAAGTTAAGGCTGGATAGAAACAAGATAAGAATTAGAACTTGTAGCCTATAAAAAATAAGAATTAGAACTTGCAGCCTATAGAAAAGATTACAAAGTATTCGACAAATATATATATACATATCAAAATTCTCATCACTTTGATAACTTTCATATTAATTCATAAGGTTAATTATCTTCTCATATTTAAACTAAAACTATCACATATCCCTTTTAACTAATATTAATTTACCCTCAAATAAAATTTGTAAAAAAAAAAAAGATTGAGACAATCTTTAGAAACAAATTAATATAAACAGTAAACATGAATGTAAATACTAGGGAGTTGGGTATTATCTCACTTAAGTGAAATAAAAACTCTGTAACCCAAGTGCTTTTGAAAGGTCTACCTTTCAAAAGCACTTGGATTATTGTTTTTATTTCAGTTCTATCAAAACTCAAGACTTCTTGAAATTATGTGTTTTTCTGACATAATGAATTTCACTGAAGAGATATACCTCATATATAAAATTACACTATAATATGACTTGACTGAAACTACTGAAATATTACACTTTTTATCTTTGAACTTGAAATTAATGATAGTTTCAGTCTCTTGTTCATTCTTGATAAATGTAAAATTACATAATTCAACAGCTCTAGAATCATATACTTCTTACAAAATAATTTACTTTATCACAAATTTTATAGAGAAGCATAATTTAAAACAAAAATATCCAATTTTTTTGTAATTTTGATATTATATATCTGGAGAATGTGTGTGTGCTAACAAAAACCATTACACTGAAAGTAAAAAAAATATTTCCTTTCATAACAAACATGTAGAGTAAAAACAAAACAAAAAGTAAACTATAAATTTTGTTGAATGTTTTGATAACAAAAAAAAAAGATAATATACATCAGTGCTTTTGTGTTTAACATGAAGATGCATCTAATTTTTCTTGGTTTCCAATGAATATTTTATGTGTAATCAAGTTGTAAACAGTCTTGGCAATGGGCTCAATGATTGTGCAATGGAAACACCAAGCAAGTAAGTAAAATGAGGGGAAAATAAAACAGGATGGAATAACCCATCTTAGTTGGAGGTTATAATATTCTTATACCAACAATGTATTTCTGATAGTTACTTCCCTCTACTCATAAGAATAGTTATTCCTATTTGGTGCTGCCCACTATACATAAACATTTGTATTACACATGTCAAAAGCCTTCTGCACTCTTCCTATTGGAATCAAATGATTCCAACATGTCTCTCATTTAAATCATCCTGTGTCACTTCTCTACCATTACAAGCACAGTAACCCATGCAATGCATGTGGTTCCCTCTATGTGTTTCTACTGAACTATAAACTATCAGTTCAAAGTTTGGTAAATGACAGAAGCACAGCAAATAACTGGGGAGGAAAGGTAAGAAGTGTGAGTGGAGGGAAGTACCTATTGGAAATACATTTTCAGTTTTGGAAATTTATAACTTCTGATATAGTACTTTCCTCCCCTCACAAGATTAGATAGAATCCCACATAGATGAAGAGGGACTGGTGCAAGGAAAAACAGACCAAAAGCATTCAAAGGACACCTCTATATATGAAAGAATCAGATCTCAAAATTTGAAGAGGGATACTACACCACTTCTTATCCCAGTATATTCTTTTCCCAAATGTGGTAAGTGCAAGAAAATAGGATGTAAAATGACAGAAGTACAGTCGCATAGGATAAAACATGGTAGGAAAGTGATCCTCACCACAGAAAGATACAGTAACTCAATTCCACAATAAAAAGTGGATAAACATAGATGCATCCTATGATGTAGAATGGTGGACCATATGACACAGGATTAGCTCTGAGCTACCAATTTGGGAACATAACATCTGATATTGAGAGAATATCTATCACATGCAATCAACTCCTCCAATCATAATACAGGTCAGAACCATCCAAATTGGAATAACATCCCTGTGAGAAGAGAGAATGAGGGATAGCCACGGGTATAACTGGAACAATCTCACATACTACTCCTGTGACCTACAACCAACAGACAGCATAAACTGAGGGAGGAAGATAGAAAACCTGAAACCTGTATGAGGACTTGTATTGACTGGTTCACTATAAATTCAAAACCAGGTGATAGGGTAATTCATAATGAAGAGAGACCTATTTGAAGTAAAAATGTATTCTCAAGACAGCTGGTATGAGTATTAGCACTTCAACTAAAATAAAGTACTAATACCCATACCAGCCACCTTGAGAATACAGGTGATGGGATACTGACATCCATGTACAAGTAGTAAGAGGGAACCTAAATTCTCTATAGCTGAACTCCAGTGTTTATGTAACCAGTATCAGGAGGCCATGTCATTCAGCAAGGTGATAGCTTAATTTCTCCAGAGGCTACATCAGCTTAATGTCATCCCCCAACTCTCAAGTGAATGGTTATAACCATCTTTTTGTGGAACCCATTCAGGGGGATGTCTCCATGGTCAATCACCCCAGCAACTTGGAACCAGTTTGTGGTAAGAACCCTTACACTCAACTAGAAGAAGGGAGTGAAAATGTGTTGGGAGTCCAGAGAAAAGTCAACACATGAGACAGTACATTAGGTGATCACAAAACCCTATTTTCAAAAGCAGACCATACCGATTATTTAAGTGAGACATGACAGAGATTGGCAGCTATTTCCTTGTGCTTTACCCATGAAGTTCATGGTTAATACAGTCCAGAATGGGCATATTTATGAAGCAAAATATTACAAGGCTGTTTACCTACAAATGATCTTGTGAAAAATCCCATCTCAAAGATGAACATGCAAAATGATGGAAAGGAAGACACTAATCAACATGGATTACAGTACAGAGTTAGTGTTAAAATCCCCCTCAGCTTTACTCATGAAGTCCATGAGTAGCAGTTCAAAAAGATATAGTTTTAATGATTTCTAAAACATATATACATACACACACATATACATCACCAAGAAAATGCCCAGGAGTGTTATATAGTTACTTCAGTTAATATGGATTTTAGACGAAGCACATTTGACCATGCAACACCCACCACATGATGGAATTCATAAAGAAGATTCTAAGGATAGGGAAGCTGAAAAGAAAACAATGAGGAGATAAAGCAACAAGACTTGTGCCAGGCAAAGGTGAATGGATGCATGTAAAAATGCCATACAAGGAAGATACAGCCAGATCTAGTAGACAATGAACAACAAAGGTATTGTACTTTACATTACAGTCAAAAAACATCCTTCAAAGAATGGCAAAGGTGATCAGCAAAATACATATTATATAAGAATTTCATATGAAGAGACAATAATCTTCCACAGAAAAGTTCAAATATGCCAACTGAATGAGCTGACACACCCAACCAATACAACTAACACTAGAGGGCACTAGAAACTAAAGCTTGCAAGAAATAATGAGTCAGGACAGGAGTGCAACCGTGAGAGGAGGCAGAATGTGTTTTATAACCTATAGGAATGAAATGAAGAAGAAAGCATACTGGATTGAAAATAAAGTACAGGTGGAAAATGGAAATAGAAGGTCTCATGGATATGAATGAAGGATCCAAAACATGAAGTCAGATGCTGAGCTGAAACAATGGACAAGCCAAAATTGTGCATAAAGACATAGTGGTGACATATGTGGAACGAAAGACCAGTTTGTGATGAAAATCTTGTTGGTATATAGTCAAACTATCAAGAGATGAAAGGAGCCAGGAAAAAGGCAAGTGAAAACCACAATGTGATGACAGTGGGATCCAAAAAGAGGCAGAGGGCTAGATAGCACAGAAAAAATAAAATAGTAATCCCTGACTCCGTGATATAAGTGACTGCAGTGAGAAAGTGGGAATGTATCACCACCTCCTGCAGGAGAGGAAGAAGGTGGGAAAAGGCTTGAGAAAGGTGATATGGAGAGACTCCTTGACAGACTAGAAACTGGAAATCTCCTGGATGAGAACCTCAGCCCCTTAACGAGGATTATGGAAACACAGGTAAGTACTGACCCCCACTACAGTCTGGATTCTGTTCAACCACAAAGTCAGGGACTTAAAAAGAAGTTTCACTGATCAAGGAATGAACATTCCATGCAAGTCCACATCCTCAAAGAGACAGAACCCATCAAGCTGTAAGAAAAGCAAGATATTCAGAAGCAGTTCATGACTATAGTTATTAACCAGAGTTACGACTGGTGGTCTTCAAGGCAAATAAACTGTCAAACTACAGCTATTCAGTGGAGTTAAAATAGGTTGTCATTAAAGAAAATTACTGTTAAATGTAATTCCCAGGATGCAACATTAGTAATCCTCTTTGATGGCCATGTGGTAAGAGAGTTACACAATCAAGTATCAAGTGCTTAAATAAACTGAAACAATTAGCAAATGAATCCAACATTTCACTCTTGCCATCATATATAATGTCATTAGTGTAAATACCAGATTAATCAACCTTTGTCAAGCACTCCTTTAGATTAGACATAACAATGAGAGGTGGAAGCCCTAATTTAGAGCTCTGGAGGACATCATTTGGAAAAGACTTAACGAAAGCAGCATTATATCTTTTCACACAGAATGTTAAGTTTTATAGAAAACTGCCATCTTACTATGTGGCCACAGTATTTGTAAATTTTCTGAAGAAAACCATTAATCCAAACACTATCAAATTCAGCATCCACATAAAGATGGCTATTACAACTCCTTTGTTAACTATACTGATCAGATTAGCTTGTTGTAGTGTTGAAAGGAACATCATCACACTCTTACCATGACAAAAACCACATTCATCAGGCAAGAAACAACAATCACAGTATTATACAAACCAAATAATGGGCATTAATTTCGAAAAAAGATTTGGGGGGAGAGAAAATAGTTGGTAGAATGTATCACCTCAAGAGTTAGGGATAGGTAGAAATTCAGCACTAAGTTTGTACAGCACAGAATAACTTATGAAATATTTTCTAGTAGTAGTGATCTTCTGATTAAGAGGGTAAATAAGCTTCCTATGGGAGGATATTATTATTCACTCACCTACCCATGAAGCAATTGCAATAGAGCCTTGAGCATGTTGATACTTTTTCCATGTTGAAGAAAAATGGATGCCCTTTGCCAGAGAAGAAAAAAAACAACTTACCCCACTTGGAACATTCATGACTTCTAATATCTCTTTTCATTTTAAACTGTGATTTGTTAGTATTGTGTCAAATAATCTTGACATAAACACTGCAGACAAGTTTGGTGATGTTAAACCAATAGTTTACTGCATTCAGCCATGGTATTTTTTAAAACAACTTTCACAGAATTATTCATTTGTAAGGATCTTAAAATGGTCTCCATAAAAATACTGCTAAACGTCTCAGCAGACATAAAACTAAGTCTACACCATTTAACTTGGTAGGTACTTTTATAAAAAATTCCTTCCAACATGCACAAGAATAATAACTTTTGAAAGAAGAGAAAGTCTTAAGTCATCTCTAGAGAAATTAACACAAAGTGTGAAAAATGCTCATTACCAAAGGTATTACATATACATTTGAAACCAATTTGGCTAGAATGTGAAATCTAAGATGGACTACTGGCCAGTGTAAGAGTACTGAAGAGCAGAGGTTCTATAATTACGGAGAACTCGCCTTTGTCATTAAGAAATCACTTTACAAAATGATTATGAGTATTAAAATCAACAAACATGTATACTGGTTAATAACAGAAAATGAACCTGAGTGAAAATGGTACAAAAATTCTACACATTAAGAATGGTTAGAGTTACCACCTCATAGGCAACAGAAATACCAATAACTTACCAAGTTGCAACATTTGGAATAAATACAAACTCTAAATTATAGTAATATGTTATCTTCTGGAACCAAATATGCTTGACACTCAAGTATTGACTTGTACTTGTATAAACCACTCTGAAATGAATACAAAAATAAAATAAAACTGGGTTAAAGCCCCTAAAGACAAAGCTACAGTTTGGATGCATTAAAATACAAGGACATATTCAACTGCTACAGAAGCAGAAGTTAGAACATGCAAAAACATAAAAAAAAAACAAGATGGAAGATTATGTGATGCAATTTGAGAGTAAGTTAGTACATTAGATGATGCAGATGGAAAGGAACTAAGATTTCTGGTTTTGCAGAAGTACTGTTACCAGATGGATGAAAGCATAAAAGGTTTTGTATGGGTCATCCAAGTCATTATACTCAAATTTGAGTTATAAACCCTCTAGAATTTTTTATTGAAATTCATGATGACCAACATAAAGAGTAAAAATCAAATATACACTCAGTTGTTCCTTAAATGTTCACACCAAGATGGTGCTACAACAACAAAACTGTATTATTAGGAAGATTAATGTTCTGTAAGAATAATTGAGCCAGAAGCACAAACATCTATATCTAAAAGTATATGTTTTATTATCATATATTATTGTTTGTAGGTAAATTGTGAACATTATCAGCAAGTTGGCACATGATGAATTTGGACTGAAATCATTGTATCATTTGCTGAATATGATCATTTGAAATGAACCTTGAAAAAAGTGATGACAAGATGACAAGAAGGATGCCAACACATCATTTTTGACAAATGTATCATATATCCAAGCCACTGGTACAGTTTCAGTTGAAATAAAACTTGACAATGTTCTGATAAAGAAAAAGTATTTTTAATTTTAAAATCAAAATTAACTTTACATATTGCATGGTCATCATTCTGAGAGGAAGCATTCTTTTGAAAGTGATAGAATGCAGGAAATTTTCCCAGCAATCACTTATCCCAACACAAACTGTGCCATTTAGAGTTCAATAATGCTGAATTCCTGAAAGTAAAGAAAGCATACATCAGCATGAAAAGAGAAAAGCCAATAAATATCAGGTACTAGGCAAATACACAACAAAGCTGATTTTAATGAGTTCTCATTATTATAATGCCCTTATGGCTGAGAGAGTGAACATACTTGGTGGGATGAGAATTCAAACCCACAAACCTCAGATTATGACTCAAGTACTCTAGCCATGCCATGCCAAGAAAGTTAAATGGTCAACTGAATCATGCAATAAATCAGGTACTCATTGGAACATGAATCACCCCTCTTGTAATTTATACTAGTTGCAAAGTTCATTCTTTGAAAAGAAGTAAACAATGCATCTAGTAGCTGCATCAGATAGATGTCAGTATTTTATATGGCTGGGTTAAATTACTTTATGACAGAGTGACTATTTCTCTTTGAGATTAATTTAAAACATAATGATGAAGGGTTTTCTGTTTATCTACAGACTACAGGAAAGACTGTTTACCACTAGACAATTTGGATACAGTCTTGGGTCAGTTATGTAGGAAAGCCAACCTAGACTGCACACCACCTTACAAGTGCAAATGTTTTCTAATTTATTCATGTAAATATTAAAGGTTCTGTTAGTTTATAGATCTCTGGATCTCAAAATCCTTTTTCTTTCTCTAACTTGCTGGAGTATGCTGATCTGATTCAAACATAGCTTGGATATTTTCAAACTGATAACTGGGCATTTTGTGTATCAGTGTTGTATTTAAATACTATAAAAAATTCAGAAAACTCTCAATCTAATTTTGAACCTAATGACCTAAAAGGCACCAAAGTAAAATTTAAGGCTTTTATCTTCCCTGTGATGATAATGTTAAAACATAGCAGTGCACGATTTATCTAGGGAAAACTTAGTCCATTCTAGTTTACGTGACAAAATGTTTTGGTCACTGACAATACCTTGTGGTGTGAATCTATTTTAATATAATTGTAAATGCTGACGATATTCTCATATTTATTATAACTCAAGTAACATAGACTTTCCCCGTAGTTAAGATTTAGTACATCTAAATATATGGCAGATGTACAGTACCACTGAATTCTAAGTTTCACAAGTATATATAAATATATGAGAAATTGTAAAGTTTACTTACACTGATTTATGAAGAAACACAAGATATAACACACTGGCCCTTAATAATATTGCATTGTAACACAACGAGGTAAACTGGCACTAATGAAGACTTTGCAATCATCTTGTTCAGTAACATTTATTGATTCAATGAAATCAAAATGTCAGCAGTGTCTCAGCCTTGACAATCAGTTTCCATCTATCATGTTTTAACAGCAAAACGAAAAGACTACACATCCATCCCCAGACACACACACACACACAAAAAAGTAGCCTAATAACGAAAAGCTAGAATTTGAATACAACCCCCCAAAACCCTTTGCAACATGGCGATTTACTATTCTCTTTAGCTTAGTTTAGCTATCAATAATCACTTCCACTACACTATCTAAACTCCTAACTCACCTTCTACAGAATCACATTTGTAGAGAAATATATATGCAAAAACGGCTCGTTTCGGTTGAGAAAATATTTTACAACGTTTCAACCTTCTTCCGTCATCGTCATGTTCACGAAGAAAGAAGTAACTGACCGGAAGCTGACCACATGTTTGGAAGGGGTTGTGTAACTGAGTGTCGGAATGTAGAGGGCGGTGTTAGATGTTTGAATATATAATTTTATTTATTTTATTATATTAATATAGGTATAAAGGCGTTCCTTTATATTGGTTTATTTTGGGTTTACGTTGTTGTATAAGTAAGGCTTCTTTAATTTTGCGTTTGTTTATGTTTGTTTCTTTATGTAGTATATGAGTGTTTTCTATGGTTATGTTGTGTTTATTTGACTTGCAGTGTTCGAAAACGTGTGAAGGTGACTTTTTATGTTCTTTGAATCTGGTTTTCAATATAAAGGAACGCCTTTATACCGAAATTAATATAATAAAATAAATAAAATTATATATTCAAACATCTAACACCGCCCTCTACATTCCGACACTCAGTTACACAACCCCTTCCAAACATGTGGTCAGCTTCCGGTCAGTTACCTCTTTCTTTGTGAACCTGACGATGACCGAAGAAGGTCGAAATGTTGTTCGCTCTTCTATGTAAAATATTTTCTCAACCCAATTGAGCCGTTTTTGCATATATATTTCTCTACAAGTGGGTTTTCTCAACATCATTGAGAATCACATTTGCTTGGAGCAAATATTCGTATAATAGGAGTGACGCCAGCTTCTCCTAGTGGTAACGTACATATATTATTAATACTGTGATAAATAATGTTAATATTTGGTAATCGCTAGCTATTTTAAGAGTGTTCGTAAAGTGCACGAAGCAGGACCAGTGAAGAACATTCGTAAAATAAGCGATCTGAAAGAGGTGACATTTAAAGCCTAATTTGTTATTCCTCGCCACTACGTCCCTATTCTCTTGACCAATACTGTCAAGTCTCAAATGAAAGACTTCAGGGAACCATAAAAAAGTACTATTTTGACATTATAAAAGATATCAAACCATTGTTAATATAAACCGCGATAGTGATTCACAACAGGGATCGTTATGAACAGCACAAAACCCTAATAGAACATTTGGCAAAAAGCACCTTAAACCGTAAAGTTCCAATTCAAACATTACTTTAAAAATTTATTACTGACTGCTAAAGTTGTACACAAAAAACATGCATACATATTAAACTTTAAAATAATAGAAAATCCGCCCAAAGCAGCCCGTTTGTAATTATTATTCTCTTTCCAGTCTGCAACAAAAGTGATTCGATACATTCCACCCAAAACTTTTGTATAATAAATCAGATATTGCAATTGCAAAAGTTGTAAGAGTATTGAAAAGTCGATTTGTTTCATGTTTTATATAAGGTAAAATATATCATAATTCTTGAGTAACTAATGATCATTATTTCTTTGAAGTTAACTGTTTTACAAATATCTGGTGTCAATTTAAAAAGCTAAAGTATAAAATGAAACAAGAATTACTAAATAATAAAAACGAACATTAAATTTCTGTAACACGTAGAAACTCAATGGTGTCTTATAGAGCCAACTCTTTGCGTACAAATTGAGTAAAAAATTTGTTTGCTTTTTTTCAATTTCGCGCAAAGCTACACAAGAGCTATCTTTGCAAGCCATCCCTAATTTAGCAGTGTAAGACTAGAGGAAAGACAACTTGTCAACCACCCACCGTCAACTCTTGAACTATTTTTTTACCAACGACCGTCACATTATAACGCCTCCACGGCTGAAAGGGGTGTGCATGTTTGGTGCGACGGGGATTCGAACCCCCGACCCTCGGATTACGAGTCGAACGCCTTAACCCACCTGGCCATGCCCAGAGTAAAAAGAAACAATATTAAATTTTATTACACACTTGTGTAGAATAACTGCTTTTATTTAAAGCGATGTTTTAGAAGTATAGTTTTATTTATAAAGTATGCTTTTCTACCGATACAATTTTACACGCGCTTAATGAAGCTTGTGTCTTAGCGTATGCATATATAAATACACACACACATATATATAATCCACTACTAGATATTATATACAGAAACTTTAATAACACAGAAATTATAAATGTTCACTATATTGTCAAACAAATATTCATGACAATTTCCAGCGGCATCTTATTCTTTTACTTCTCGAACTAATGTAATCAAATAGTCAACAGCCTCAGTAAATCACCACGAACCGTACCAGCATGTTACCAGCACTGCTTATTATAATGTACAATGTTGGCTACCACATCAAGCAATACTTTGTCACTAATTGCGAATAAAAAACCCTGCAAACATGATAAATAAAAAAAACTTGTAAATATGGATTGTAAAAATGGAAGGAAACAGGGTTGGAGTTATAAAAGACATTATTTACTCAAACTGCAAATCTCTATTTTCACTCCACCACATATAATTATAGGTAACAAAATGGAACCAAAATATGATAAGGTGTCAAGGTGGTTCAATATCAACAAAAATTACAAGGTAATATATAAATTAAAATTTGCTGATTGCATAAGTATACAGCTCCCTAAGTCAGTACTTGGTGGAAGCACCTTTGACAGCAATTACTGTTGTGAATCTTTTTGTATAGGTCTCTACCAGCTCTGCACAATTTGATGGTGTAATTCTGGCTTAATAGTTCCAAGCAAAATTGCTTCAATTTTGAGAAGTTCATTGGAAATCACTTATAGACTGCAACCTTAAAGTTTTGCCATAAACTTTCCATACTTTGGGTCATTGTCTTACTGAAATGTGAATGTTTGATGAAGCATGAAATTCTTGGCTGATACAAGCATGTTTTTGTCTAGGATTCACCTCTACTTTTCACCATTCAGGTTCACAGTCATTGCTGATGAAAAACATTCACATAATATGATGCTGTCAAACCATGCTTGATAGTTAAGATGGTGTTGATTTGATGATATGCTGTACTGGGCTTGTACCAGACGTAATACTTTGTCAAAAAATTTAATTTTTGTCTCGTCTGACTATAAAAACCTTTTGTCACATCTTTGTAGCATCATTTACATGCTTTGTCACAAACTACGTACGCGATTCAAGATTATTCATTTTCAATAATGATTTCTTTATTGCCACTTGCCCATACAAGCTGGCTTTGTGTAGAGACCATGATATTGTCAACTTATGAACACAAATTCTCAGTTCAGACATGGAACTTTTCAAATCTTTCAAAGTCACTGTTGTTTTTGCAGCAGCATCTCAAACCAGTTCTATGCTAACCTAGCTGCTCAGTTTGGAAGAACGACCTGATCTTGGTTTTATGAAACACATTTCTCTTCTCAATGATGGACTACAGTGTATTCAAAGAGAATATCAGTGAATCTGAAATTTTCTTGTAAGTTTGCTTCATTTTTGCTTCTCCACCACTTTATCACTAACTTGTTTGGAAAACTCCATAATCTTCATGGTTTGTTTGTTGTATTACTGTCAGTTGTGACTTTAACAGATTCATTAACTCTGAAGTTAAACCACTTTGATTACACACAGACAGAGATCATTATGCTAATTTTTTGTGACCTCTTAAACTAACCTTTTGTGCTTGAACTAATTTATGGTTGTTTAGAAAGGGGCTCAATATTTATGCAGTTGAGAATAATTTAATTTTTCTTTGTAAATTTAACTTATATACATCATAATATCAGCCTTTTTTTAGCTTTCTCAGTTTGGGGCAGATTATTTAGATTCTAAATATAAAGTTACATTTGAAAGTTTCATGATTGAAAGCTCAGATGGCAACAAAGTGTGGAAACCTTGCAGAGAGAAGGGGTGAATATTTTTCCATATCACTGTATACAAAATGAGTTAGAGAGCATGTGAAGCAAAAGAACAACGCTAAAACATACAGCTCAAAAGTTCCAACCAAATATATAATCAACTATAAGATATGAAATGAGAAAATGTACTTGATCTACACATATGATACTATCAAACATAGATACAGAAGTTAGTTCTTCAACTCAAGATCAGCCAATAGGAAAACCAATGCACTATGATGGGAAAATACCATGGGAGTTGCAACAGTTTTAATTCGAAATCATTTCAAGAGTGCGAAGTTGATTAGTGAATATATATGCATTCTTCTTGCTGCCAGTTTTGATAATGTTAAGTAACCTTTCAGCTGAAAGCCAAAGCAAAATAACTACCAAGCATTGATAACTGCCTTATAAACCAGTTTTCAACCATGACATCATAAAGAAACATCCAGAGTAAATGTTTGGAACAGCAAACAGAGGAAAGAAAGGGTTTTAAGAAATATACATGAGATTTGAAAAGGTTTGTCTGCTATCTTACTAAGAAACTCCTCCTGTAATGATGGATCCCTTGGCATGGGACCAATTTATAGATACCACAGCAGATGAGAATCAAGCTGGAGCAGATTAGATGCAAAGAAAATTTTGAAGCTACCCAATGGAACTACAATCCACTTAGGTTGCAGATCAAGATGCCAAAGCACCATCTTACATGGATAGATCTATTGATGTGGGGTATTACTGAATGCTTATAAACTCTGGTTCTACAACTAGGTTAGTAAAACCAAATTTAGTAAGGAAATGTTGAAAACTGCTTAAAGATATGAAGAAAGAAGGTGGAATGATGTGAAAGGCAAGTGGACATAAGGTTGTAACAAGTGAAAAGTTAGAAAATAACCATTACTGTGAGAAACTTTTCTACATCTCATGATGTGTTAGTAAATGCCATCAAGGAATATTGCATATAAAGAACTAACTTTACCCCCAAACATGGATGAGGTTAAGCTAGGTTCTTATTTTATGATTATGAATACTGGTGTTCCAAGTGGTAATTACTATTCTACAGACTGGAGGTCCTACGAAAATAAGGCAAGTAGTCATTGTAACAGAAGCACTTATACTTAGAGATACTAAAAATATATTTACATCGAGAGACTAGGCCATAATAGAAAACAAACACTCTAATGTGTCCAGATAAATTAATGGTTGGTAATTTCTTATGAATGCATGACAGCTATCAAGTTTAGATGGAACATTTTAAGATATGAAGCTCTGTACAGGTAGTACTTCCATATTAAGAAAGATAAAAAGTTCCAACCAAATATATAATCAACTATAAGATATGAAATGGATAAGGGAAGATAAGGGAAAAATATAAGAAGTTCAATGTCAATCCCTTATATAACAACAGCTTGCTACATCACTTACAGCTGATTAGTGCCAGCAGTTACATTACTTATTCATGGAATATCAAGAAACCTTCTCTAATGGCCCACATGACTTAAGCTAAACCAGAAAAAATAATCATTACAGAACATCGAATCCATCCAGAACTGACCAACATCAAGGAATATTTATGAAGTAAGAGGACTGTGCTCTTACTATCATCAGTTTGTAAAATATTCTTTTAACATAAATCATCCATCACACAAATTACTGGAAAAGCCAAATATGTTTTGCTGAACATCTGATTATGAGCAAACATTCAACAAACTAAAGATGGAACTGGTTACCACTCCTACATTGACATTCCCATCTCTCAGCAATCCACTTGTTTTAGACAGAGATGCTTGTGATTTTACAATGGGAGTAGTTTTGTCACAAGTACACTGTGGAAAATAACAGGTGACTGCCAATTATAGAAAGGCAATGAATGCCATGGAAAGAAGATATTGTACAACTTAAAAACCCTGAATAATCTTCATTGTTATTTATATAGACAAATATATCTATGCTCCAAATTGATCATGCAGCATTAAATTATCTGGCAAATTTTTACAACCAAGAAAACCAAATAACAAGACAGTTCCAAAACTCCAGGAGTTATGCTTTAACTGCATGAATACAGAACTATGAAAATGTCAAGACATTCTTCTGAGGAATGTAAAACTGTGAGAAGAACAAAGTATAGTAGAGAAAATCCTGTTAACCTAAAGTACAAAAGTCCAAGGAATCACATCTACAAATAACTACAAGAATTGTTTGTTTTGTATTCAAGCACAAAGCTACATCAGTGCTCTGTCCACCATGGGTATCAAAACCCAGTTTATAGCAGTATAAGTCTGCAGGCATGCAACTGTACCACTTGGGGGGAGGGGGCTAACTGTGAGGAAGTGAGTTGGTACAACCTCCATGCTTGAGTAAAACTACAGATTTAAAACTAAATATTTTGTGGCTCAAGAATAATGCTGAAAGACCCTCATGGCAAACAGTTACTTCATACAACCTAAAACCAAAATGTACTGGGCACAATGGGCTTTTCATGTTTATAAGAAGACTAAGTATGTTAGAAATCAAAAGATACCAGAGAATCAAAACAACAATTATAGTTGGTACTTCTCTATATTTTAAGCATTCTGTCATCTATACAATTTTCAAGTAGCCATACACTTGTATATTAAGAAGATACTTAAGCAAATAATATAATGCTTCAACAATAGCAATTAATACCAGTAGTATTCCAACACAGTACCATTGTAGTTGCTCATGTGTTGGAATACTACCAGTATTAATTGCTATTGATATGCTTGACTCTCTCTTCCACAGTAACAGTGAGAATAGATACATCATTATTGTGATGAACTATTTCCTGAAATGTTCATATGCATAAATTGTTCTTAACCAGTAAGCAAAAAATTCTTGCAAAGAAACTCATCAATAAATTACCCCAAATTTGATGTGTAAATATAATTTCATACAAATAATAGATGGATCTTTGAATCAGACTCTACAGTTATATGTTAGATCCTATGATTTAAGAAAACCAAACAAGCCTTGTTCTATCTTTTCACAGCCTAGTGGAGATATACAACTATACACTGTTAAATCAATTAGCCATGTATATAAGTGAATACAGAAAACCATGGAATCAAGATTTTCTACTGCTGCTAATGAGTTATCATTTGGCCAAACACAAAACTACCAGCAATTTATTACTGATATTCATGAGAGAACTTAATGTGCTAATAGACCTTCTGTACTTTGTCTCATAAGAAGTTACTCAGGAGAGTCATACACGAGATATGTAGAGAGATTATGGAACACCATCAACAACATACATACCTACTTGAGAAGGATGTAAATCAGCTAGTGATAAAATGAAAAGTTGCTATGACGTTAATACTAATAAGACTGGATTACACTGAGGTAACATGACCCAGCTATATAGTAATATAATTGTCACTGAAAGAATGGACAACCTTCTAAGTTATGCAGGTGTTAGGAAAGATGCATGCTGTACTGCAAACAATCAGTGATGTGGTTTGCTGAATTCAAAAGGATAGGTGAGGCAAGTAAAGGATTATCTTTCATAATCAGATATGGAAGTACATCAATGTGAGAAGTGCCAACTGGTTAAATCCAAAGAGGAACTTGTTAGCAGAAGCTAAAACTTCTAACAAGCCCAGAATTTCTGATGAGACTGCTTCTGGAGGTTTTTCACCTGTGGATGTACTTGTCCACCCATCCAGCAACAAGACAGCCAGTGATAACAATGAACTATATGTTATCATATCTGCATACTATAAGACCTCAGAAAAGAAAATCATTAAAAAAAAAAATACTTGGTGAATGAATAATTCAGCATGGTATTTACCCTTAATTTCTTGCACTAGGATTACAGAATTCTTCAAGGAACTTCACAATCAAGGAAGGGGCAGTGTTGTAAGTGATACATTTCTACTGTTGTAAACTTGTTTGATAGCTAGAAGGAGTTGTAGGTTTTTAATGATGTAATAAGCCACAAGACTACGTCTGTTCATTATACACAGTATCATATTAGCCTTTTTCAATTAAAAGTATGACCATCATAAAAGAAATGCAAGTAAATGGGCTAAGGGAAATTCCAATGAAGTACCTTCAGACAATGCTACCATCAAAAGATTTGCTTTGGGACAAAAAGGAATCACTCTTAACAAGATACTGGAAACTTGTGGCAACAACAAGCAGCTTTGAAGGGGGCTGTATAACATTACACTCACCACTCACAGGAAAATCAGTCTGAAGAAATGGTGTTTGAAAGAGTTCCTTTGGTGGGTTATACTGATCTATTAATTTTAATAAAAACATCTATTACCCTAAATTATGAATAATCATTGAATGTACATGACTAACTCTTTTCCAACAAGCAAGCAAAGAGAAAGCTTCTTAATGCTGTATCATTGATTTGTTAATGGTGTGTGTGTTTGTATGAGCAGAAAGTGGATGCTCTGTTTTTGTTATAAATTGTTTAACTAGAGCCTTATTTACAGACAGTCTGCTTTAGAGTGTAGTGGCTTAAAGAATGTTTCTGCTTGTCTTATTGAGCATTTTCCTTCAAAAAGTCAAATACTGTGAATCCAAAAACAGAATAAACTTCAAAACTGTCAACACATATATTAACAAAACAATGGAAAGGCTCACAAAGAATGAACAAGATAGCATGTTTACCAGCAGTTTTTTCACAACTGTTTTGTTTTCTCACAGGATATAAATGACTTCTCGTAGGTCTATTTATAAAGTGTACACACCACATAATGAAAATGTTTTGGGTATGATGGAATTGCCAGGCAAATTAAACAATGAAATGAAGAGCATATTATAAAGATAATTAGTGATGTGAGTTACAATCCATACACACACACACACACAAATAAAAGCCAATAAACAGCATAGGAAATAAACTGAAAATACTTGGTTGGAGTTACAGTTATAACAAATTGCATACCAAATCAGTCACTGCCAGTAAAATTTATTAATGTAGAGGAGTCACCAGAAGTTACAAATGTACAAGTGTAATAATACTAAAAATTAACAGTTAAGAGTAATAACATTCAATATATTAAACAGTTAAACCACTATACTTCATGAAACTAACAACACATAAATAATACACATTTACTTAGCAAAAATAGACATTCTAGTGGTTGGCTTGAAATGCCATTGTTGAAATAATGTTTTGAAAAACCTCCAAAATTAGAGAACATACGTAAACTGCACATACTTGTTCAAATAATGAATTTTTAAAGTGTGTATTAACACACAGGGGTAGAAAACATGGTATGTTTCTATACTACATTTACCCTGTCCTCTTTGCTTCACTATTGTCCTCAACTAACTAACATTAATTTTAGCTTTATATTCAACAGGCTTACAAATGCATGTTGGTCAAGGATTAGCTAATTTCTTCCCATCCTTGTAATCACACATAAGTGCAACTTAAACCTCTAACAAAGAAATTTATTTGGTACATCACAATACACTGAAGTATTTTAAGTATAAAACTCTGTAATAATTGTACTTTAGTAGACTAATCCAGAGAAACAATGAAATAAAAATACTTTAACAATAATTATACAGTAAAATATTGTTTATCATAAAGAACAATGCTCTTCATCATTAACTAAACTGAGAAATTAAATTATTCACTGCTTAAAAGTAATTTCAAGCACAGGACTTTTCTACAGTTTAGTTTCAACCTATAATAAAAGGGCAAGTCTGCAGGTCTGACCACCATAATTCCAAGATGAAAGAACACAGAAACCTGAAATTTGCATGCATACTAAGTGGACTATGAGAGTGTGGCTCCTAGATATTATTGCTTATCCACATGTGTATGCATCTTTTTGTGAGTTAAGCAAGCAAAAAAAAAAACACATGTAAAAGAATATGTGACCCATAGCTCCAAGAGCACAGAACCTGAAAGTTTGCACCCACATTAAGAGGGTGTGCACATGGACATTATTACCTGTCTACCTGTGTGTATGTATGCACATTTTTTATGAAAACAAAACAATACACACAGCATATTTTAATAGACTTTCCAAAACATTTCCCACAACTGATGTAAGACTAATCAGTCTAATTACTGGGGATATTTTTATTGCCTCTCTTGAAAAGAAGAATTATATACCAACCTTGAAATCTCTGCTTCCTGCCCACTAATCAAGAACTGACAAAAAATTGTAGTAAATGGCTCAAATATCTAGGAAACATACTGAGGAAGTATTAGCTGGTCGAAAGCCTGATCATTTTTAAACTTATCAATTTTTCTTAATCAGTTCATAATTAATGCAGTCATTATGTATGAACTTGTTTTCATTTATCAACTGTTCAAGATGTCGAATACTACTTACAACTTTGTTTGTAAAAATCAAAATTTAATAACCCAACCATTTTGTAACCATCAGATACTCGCCTTCCTTTATCATCCCTCAAAGGTCCTATCCCCCATTCTAACATTTTGTTTACCCTTAATGTACTAAAAGAAATACTTACTGTTAAATTTTGTGTTTTCACCCACCTTTTCTCATACTTCCTTTCTGATGTCCTAATTTCCTATTACATTAACTTTCTTAATATTCTCCAGTCATACCAGTCAATTTAAATTTCTTAAATCAATATTTTTTATTTAATTTCCTCTCTCTAACTAAACTCTTTGTAAGACAATTTGGTTTTTTATTTGCTGCTATCAGTTTCTTCCTTTAAGGAGTATGTTTATCTTGAATATTTAAGAAATTATCTTTAAAAATGTTCTACATGTTATCAGTGTCTACAAATAACTCAGCTGCCAATTCACAACATATAATTCTTGTCATATACCTTCAAAATTAACTTATTTGAATTTGTAACCAAAATGTCATTATTCCTTATCTCCATAAGCAGCAAAACATTGAGCCTAATAAAGCAATGATTATTTGCACCCAAATATTCCTCAAATTCTATCCTCTTGATCATTTATAAATTTAAAGTTAACAATAAATTATAAAACAGTATTGTTTCTAGTAGGTTCCTTAACTATTTGATGAGGAAAGCCACTCTGAAGAGTTTCCAAAAACTTTTCTTCCTCGTGTTTTGACTCTAGCATGTCCCAGTCTATTTGCCTGAAATTAAAATCACCCATAACTATGACTTCATTAAGAGCTGAAATTTTAATTTCATTGCAAAGCTTCTCACTAATTTCATCAGTTTCACCTGGTGGTCTGTAGCAAATTTCTACAAAAATCTTTTTCCCTTGATATCCACTAAAAGAAACCCAAATGGCTTCAGTATCCTTGCTATTATTCTTAATATTCTATACTCTAACAGGATGTAACTCATACTTTACATATATAGCCACTCCTTCCCCTTTCTTTACTATTCTGTCCTTATTAAATAACCTACAATCATGTCTTCCAAAAAAACCTTCTATCCTCAAAATCATCTATATTTAACCATGCTTCAATTATTCCTAAAGTCATCTACTTTATTTTTACACTTTACAATAGTAAAAATTAAGCCTATCCTTACAACTACTTCCGTACTTATCTCCCATGATGAACTATTCTCTGCTTCTTATTCTTTTTTAGCATTTAGTTTTTCCTTGCCCTCACCACTGTGTAGTCCTAGTTTAAAACTTCCCTTACAACTGAATTTATAGCTTTAATAAATAAGCCAGCCCCTACCCTCTTTAAATGTAAACCATCCATCCCGAGAAAACTCCTTTCTTGTACTGATCCAATCCCACAAGTCCAACCAGCCTGTATATACTCATTCTTACATATTGGCCTAAGCCTAGCATTAACCCTAATGAATTACTTATAGCTTCATCCCCACATTTAATTCTGGGCAGTATCCCTGACAAAATTAATTATGACATTTTTCTTCAAATGCTTTTACCAATCCTTTGTACTTATTAATTAGCTTTTCTGATCTACCTTTTCCTACATCATTAGCCCCTACAAGTACCACAAAAATTATTTTTGTTAGCCCCCTTCTTTATATTTCCTGCTCTGTATGTTATATCCCTATGCAGCATAATCAGATTCTTTTCTCCTTCTTTATCACACAGATTATACAATCCACATCTTTTCTGACCCTTTTGTTTTCCTCCCCTCCAATAGTTCCTCATCAGCAGAAACCAGGGGTTTAGATTTGTTGCTCAACAGAATAGGCTCATTTTAACTAAATTCACAACTTTTTACTGTAACAGTACTATTTCTAATTCCATGAATGTCATTGTTAGTAGACAAATCCTTGGCATGTAAATACTTTAGCTCCTTCTGAAATCCTGCTGTTGTATCCAAAGTCAATGCTTCTCTTTATCTATTGCCTCTCATTTGATTAGGATAGCCTTCAACCTACAAACTCTACATAAAAATAGTAAATTTTCATTATTAGCTTCTTTAAAGGTACATGGCATTCACGAGTTCCCATATAAAACCTACTCATTACACCTAACAAACTGTGAATTCTTAGCTTCTAAGCTAGTCTTATCAATTGTATATATACTTAAGTCTAAAAATAAGTACTTAATACTAAATACCAGTAACCTATTGATAATACTGTTATTGTTAAGCCTAATGATTAAGAACCACTTATTTTTTATCACAACTCTGTTTTTACACTAAAGTTTCTTTAATTATATAACATAAAAACAAAACTTATTAATTTATTAAAACTAACAATATACATAATGTTAATAATTAAATGAATTTAGCTTGATTTATAACCTATCTATAAGTTATAATAATATAACAGCTTTTAAAAACCAAGAAACAATAAACTAATTTTAGATTGTATTTACTTGATAAAACAATGTATCTACTCTCTTACAATTTCCCAGTACATTGAAATACACCCAAGTCTAAAGAAGTAAAGCACCATTACACATACTAAGTTTCTTTTGGTGTAGTAATGAAACTTACACCACTGAAATGTAAATAAAAAAATCATACAGTTTCACTTTTATTTAACAAAATTGCAATATCTGGTAAGTATATATATTGTTATTTAACCAAAATTACTATAAATTGTGTTATAGATATCTTTCAGAAATCTGTAATAGCTTAACTTTTCAAAGTCCTTCCTCTTCAGTTGCACCCTCTTACTTACTTTTAATAATTCTATTGTTAAAAATCTCATTATTCATAAAAAAGCTCTTTACCAAAGCAGAAACTAATAAATGCAAACTAAACCTTGTATTGATGTAATGAAATATAACAACTGATAAGCATAAAACTGTTCATTTCAGTAGCTGTAACAAACTATTTCATAATGATATAATAGCTTCATAACACAGTTAAATCATTACTTTAGCCTTTACAAAACAGAAATTCATATATTAAATCATATCAATCATAAAGAGATGTCATACAAAAACACAAAAAACCCATAAAAATACAGAAGTATATATAAAAAAAAGCTTAAACAATGACAAGTAATTTTTGTACTTAAAATCAAAAACAGGAGTTAAAAGAATCCTTTGACATCTTATATTGCAAAAAAAAAAAGGATAAACACTGAAAAATCACAAAACAGTAAAACCATTTAAACAATTAAATACAACGCTAATCAAAAACCAGTTATAATGTTACATGAACATGGTAACATTAAATAATTATAATGATCTGCTGCATAATATTGAATAATGAATTTGATGAAATGTCATAGCATTGTTCACATGACTAAAGTAAAAGAGACTTGTAACATAATAGATAAATAGTATATTTTATTTTGGATAAAAATCAACAAAGAAACAATACAGTATACATCTAATATACTTAAAATAAATACATATATATATGTAAACACAACTTTGGGATACAACATTTTTGTGTTCTTACATGCAACTGCATGTAGAGAAACTCTTACAAAATTATTAGAACTGATGAAACACAAAGTAATACAAAGAACAACCAGAAGAAAAACACTAAGACAGATGTATTTGTAATACAAATCCATTAAATGAAATATAAGAAAGCCATAAAAACCATTTAACCTTTCAATTGAACTGTAACTTTTACAAAATTTAAGACTATATACACTGTTTTACATTCCAACCTAAGGACAATTCATTAGCAGTGGTGGTTTGTTGTATTATACAACTTAATTCTGCTAGGGCCTAACAGGTATTGAGAAGTTCTGTTCATAACTGCTGGATCTTGTTCTCAAATCATAAGAAAATCTCCAGACATTTCCACAGCCTGTCATTTTTTAGGTTATAGATACCAGAGACCAGTTGGTTTCAGGTGTCTTAGCAATTAGCTAAAATCCAAGTCCTGTATGTTACTGAACATACTGTTTATTAATTACTATTTTTTTCCCACTATGCAGCATTTAATTCCTACAGACTCAAAGATTCAGTGAAGTATAAGTAACTACTTTTGAAAACAAGAGAGCCAAAAGGAATAGGAATCTGGACTATATATAGCAAAAGTTATTATAAAATGTTAGGTCAGATAATTTCTAATTAGTCACAAGTTCAGTAGGGGTGTAGACTGTTAAATGTTATAACTGTCCTGCTAAAAACATGCCCAATTTTAAATTACATTTTGGATGCAGGGTAATAAGATTTCACCTTCACCAAGCAATATTTCTACAGATTTAGCATGTTCTTGCCTGTAGAACATGTACCACAACTTAACTAATATATATTAGCTGTTATCATTCCTGTGGCAAAAGAGGAAACAGTTTACCCTCCAACCCAGTTCTGCTTCTGTCTAGTCATTATATGAAGAACGATCCAGTCTCTAGTTGTGAAGACTACAGAAGTTAGTTCCTACACATGAGCTGTCACAAATTAGTGTACAGTAACCTGTGTTCTAAACATGAGAATCAGGTTACACATCAACTTTTCCTCAGAACTTCTTCCTCTTACAAGCACAGTACTAACTAGGTACAAAGGTTCACCCCACATGCGATACTTTCTCCTACCCAGTAATACACACAACATGCATTTTTGCATATCTTTCACTGTAATCCCTTCAGTAGGAGATACTTCAGGCTTTGTATAAAATTAGGATGTACAACTATAAAACTGGAAGAAGAAATAAAAAATAAATTGATTTAAGGGCCTGCAGGCAGTAGGTATTTAAGTACTTCAGGCTTTGTACAAAACTAAGATGTAAAACTAAAAAACTCAAAGAAGCAACCAAGGCAGTACATACTTTAGCCTTTGTATAAAACACGAATGTAAAATAAAAAAATAAAATAAACTGGAGGAAGCCACTAAAATGACAGGAGTTCTCAATGATAAGATATATATCTTCCATGGTATAGGTTACAGAATAAATACCCCCTTTTTGTGTGTGTGATGATACTTCTGGCCTTTGAATTCTTTAAAACATATCTATTTTTTCATCGCTTCTACACAAGACAATCAGGTTTAAAAGGTTGTGAATTTGATATAACAGAGCTGATATTTCTCTATGTACATTCCTATGTAATTTGTTTCTTTTAAAAAAGAATTATTAATATTTATTTATTTGCATTTTGTAGCCTTCAATAAGCTGTTTGCCATATACACCCAATCTCAAACATTACTATGAATATCAGAATATAACATAATTACTTAAAAAAGTTTTATATGAAGATTCAGTTCGATTAGATGAATATTACTGGAACTTCAAATTATCTTAAAAAGGTTATTTTTTAGTTCAATGTACTGAAACATGATAGAGAAGTGAAGCAGAGTTTAACCTGGTAGTTCCTCACATGAAGTAAGACAATGGAACCAATTACTATTCTTAATAGATCATCACTTTTTGTGCACTCTATATACATCATATGTCAAGGTGATAGAAAGGATCAGCTTACTAAGTATGTAATTTTGTTTTTAATGAATTTATGCATATTTAAAAGGCTCAACACATAGTTCAAGATGACACTTGTATCTATCCTGAATGATTAGTTCATTTTATCTCAGAACCTCTGGTGTTGGTATTAACACTTATTGATAAGCTTACGAATAAAAGTGTTAGTACCCGTACCAGCCATTCGAATGTACACTTTTATTTCATGTAAGTTTCTTGTCATCAAGAGGGATTGGTTCATTGAAATCCTAGAGTGTTTAACTTTTCAGAAAAGGCTCAACATCATCTTTCTTTGTTGATGAAGAATTACTCTTCTCTTCAAGAAAGGTGAGAAACACACTTTACCAGAATTATGTTTCACACATGGAACTAAATTATTCCTTCTCATGTATTTTGAAGTTACAATTACTGACAAATTTCTCTCAAAAATACATGACACAAAAAGTATTTCTCCCAAGAAAAGTATTCTCTCATGTTTTCAAAGATCTCCATTTATCCCACACACACATTCATACATTACACAATTGTATGATTTCTCCAAACATGCATCTTCTTCAAAACCATATTCAGTAGTAACTTAATTAATACCAAAGTAGGTAAGTAATATTTTTGAAACTCTACAAATGTTTGGTTTCTCACCTCTATATATTATCCCATGGCTTTTCACTACAATTTGTTAGAAATTCTTTACCATACACTCAACAATAATATAGTAATATTTCACCTATTTGTATTCTCTCATGTTTAAGTCAATATTTATTGCAAAGTCATTTTCACAAATTATGAAACTAAGTTGTCTCTCCTGTGTGTATTTAGCTGATAATTTTCAAGGAATTATTTCTTCTGAAGTGTTTCCCATAAATGCACAACTGTACATGTTCTTGCTATGTATTTTTATCTGATGCATTTTTAATTTATAACTTTTTGTGAACTGTTCTTCACAAATTACACAACTGTAAGGCTTCTCCTCAGAGTGTATTCTTTTATGAAGTTTTAATCCAATATTTGTTACAAACTGTTTTCCACAAACTGCACAGCTGTATGGCTTCTCTCCAGAGTGTATTCTTCCATGTATTTTTAATTTAATATTTGTCCCAAATTTCTTTCCACAAACTGCACAACTGTAAAGTTTCATATGTGTTCCTAGATGTTTTTTTAACTTACTACTTGATCTGAAGCATTTCTCACAAACTCCACAACTGTAAGGTTTTTCTCCAGTGTGTATTCTCTCATGTGTTGTTAGATTAGATTTCAATCCAAAGCATCTTCCACAATATGTGCAACTATAAGGTTTCTCTCCAGTATGTATTGTTTCATGTATTTTTAAATAGCTATTTGTTCTGAAGTGTTTTCCGCAAACTGCACAACTATAAGGTCTCTCCCCAGTGTGTATTCTCTCATGTGTTTGTAGATTACATTTCAGTCCAAAGCTTTTCCCACAAACTGCACAACTGTAAGGTTTTGTATGTGTTCTCTGATGTGTTTTTAATTTACTACTTGATCTAAAGCTTTTTCCACAAACTGCACAACTGTAAGGTTTCTCCCCAGTGTGTATTCTCTCGTGTGTTTTTAAATTAGACTTCAACCCAAAGCATTTTCCACAATATGCACAACTGTAAGGTTTCTCTCCAGTGTGTATTTTCTCATGGGTTTTTAAATAACCACTTGTCCTAAATTGTTTTCCACAGATTGCACAACTGTAAGGTCTCTCCCCAGTGTGTACTCTCTCATGTGTTTGTAGATTAGATTTTAGTCCAAAGCATTTTCCACATACTGCACAACTGTGAGGTTTTGTATGTGTCCTTTGATGTGTTTTTAACTTTCTACTTGATCTAAAACATTTTCCACAAACTTCACAACTGTAAGATTTCTCCCCATTGTGTATTTTCTCATGTGTTTGTAATATAGATTTCAGACCACATTTTTTCCCACAAACCTCACAACTGTAAAATTCTTCCATGGTGTGCCTTTTCTGATGTTTTTTTAAGTAAGAATTTCTTCCAAATTGTTTTCCACAAACTGCACAACTGTAAGGTTTCTCTCTATTATGCATTTTTTGATGCATTTTTAAGTTACTACTTGTTCCAAATTGTTTTCCACAAGCAGAACATTTGTAAGGTTTATCCCCAGTATGTGTTCTCCGATGTGTTTTTAACTCACTATTTGTTACACACAGTTTTCCACAAATTGCACAACTGTAAGGTTTATCTCCAGTATGTGCTTTTTGATGTCTTTTTAAATTACTATTTGTTACAAATTGGTTTCCACAAATTACACAACTGTATGGTTTATCTCCAACTTGAGGTATAATAGACTGTTTTAGGTTCTTTCCATTCAAATTTGTTTTTTCACATACATAATTGTTTGGTATGGGGAATTTCATGGTTTCTGTAAATGAGGCTTCTTGTCTTAAAACATATCCAGGAAAGTGACTTCCACAACAGATGCTTACACTAGTCTTTACATCTAAATTCAAAATATATGATAAGAAAAACATTGTTAATAATAACATACGTTAGTTTATTTGTAAATAAACTTTAAATACATTTCATTTGCCCAGTACAATGAAAACAAATGTCAAAATATTAAAAAGATAAACAATTATGATGCAGTTTTTTTGTTTTTTTTTATTAATAGTTTCATACTTTATGAGAACATATCCCCTGGACTGAAATACCACTGAAACCATAAATTGCAGGTAATATGGCAAGTTGAAGAGTTTTCATCAGTCAAAATATAAAACTAACTGTGAAACTACGACAGTATAGTTTTATAACAGCCAATGTTACTTTCCACCAGTAATTACATGCTTAATTTTGATTCTTCTCTGACTTGTTTGCACATCTTATGATTTATTCACATTTACATTCAAAATTTAATTAATTTTATTGTCAATGTACATCAACAAAAGTAACTTTAAATGTAGTTTAAAGATGACATTATTATATTATCTACATTTCAGTTTATCATTTTAAAATAAAATATTTGTGAAATATTTCAATCTACAGTTCAATGTACCAATTTTCCACTTATATATATATAATTCTATTATTAAAGTATCATATTCAACATTATGATGTCTGACTTATTGTAGATACAATGTATATACACAATTTCAAAGTCAAACAAACACAATCAAAGTTAAACTGTTTCACATTCTAGACACAATACACTAGTGCCTTGATTATGCAACACCTGAATTTTCGCAACAAAACTAATTTCTGAGAGACTGTTTTTTCAAAACATGTTAGTTACTGTCTAGAATTACAATGACATAATTATTTTGAGAAGTTTTAAGGGAAAGAAAGAATGAAGAATAATGAAGGACCTGGTGTGTGTTCAAATTGTAAGTTGGCTGGTTCAAGCAGTCTTGTCTCTTTTATATTTGGCTGTTAAGACAAGAATACAAAACATTTGTAGCTTGGGTAACTTTACTGATTAGTGATTAAAAACATAGTAAAGAAAAACACACAAAATAAATAATATGACTTATTAAACATTTCAATCAACTTCAGTTGTCATCAGCTGTTTCGTGTTGCATGGCAGCCATCCTTTTAGCACAGATGCTTATTCAGGTTATGTTGGAGTGTTGTCCAGTTACGCATTGTCACCTACAGACTATTTCAACAAGGCTATTTTGTAATAATTCATATGCATAGATTTGTGCTAAGGTTTAACTTATTTTTTCATAGGCATTTATAGTATGTGAATGCATTTCTGTGCCTATAGCAGAAAAAGTGCTGAAATTTAGGATTTATTTGTACCTTTGTTAACAGTTAAACAAAAATAGAAATGGGCAATCAAAAGAGAGAGTAATTTTGTACAAAACATGGAATTGGACTCTTTGTATTTCACAGTTACAAGAAACTGAGCATGACTGATTGACACTTGCCTTTTATGATTATAACTGAGAAGACTTTTATAATTCTTGATAACAATGTGATTAAACAACAGTAAATAAGATTATAAATTAAGACAATGAACTTGCATATAATGAAAAATTTTAGTTAGATTAAACAGCAGGTTAACTAATGAGATAAACTACTGTCGGATTATCAACTGTTTTTGTTATCTGCAATTTTGCCATTTCCTTGGACAAGTAAAGATAACTGAAGCACCAATGTATATACATAAATATATTATTTGTTATAACCAAAAACAAGCCAAAAAAAAATGCTGCATCAATTGAAAAGATTCCTGGGTGCAGATCCTATGTGAGATATGAAATATACTCTAGGTTTTGGAGGTCACTATGGAAGTAGAACCCACATTACAGCAGGGATACACTGTCTATCAGTCTTAATCTCCATTTGTCTGTCTTACATAAAGAAAAATAAAGGAATAGCAACAGAAAAAATAGGTATAGAAACAGAAATTAGGAGAGTGAGACATGAGTACTCAAGCCCAGACTGTCCCACATCTATATCACCCTTCATTGCTTGCAGACAGTTGTGGGAAGGTAACTGCTCTCCATAGTAAAGAAGAAAAAGAAATTAAATGAAAAAATACACAAAAAGTAAAAATAAGGTACTACCATTTGTGGGTAAGTACGTTACACAAACTTACCTCTTGAAGTTAGCATTCCAGCCCCAATTATGGTAATAAGGCACTAACTGATAGCCCAGTAAATTAATGACACTAGTAGGAAGGGTCCCCAACCAGTTATCTAAACTAACTAGTATAGCTCCCAACCACCACTCATTGAAGTCTACTTAACAATTATTTTAATTTCTAAATCTAAATAATCTGCTTCTGTATAATATATTGAAGTATTTTTATTTCTAATTCTATCAGAAACAACAATATAAAATATTGTTGATTTCAAATATCATCCAGTAGAATAATTGATAAAAACATAAATATAAATATTTTGGACAAAAAGAATATATTTTACATATCCAATATTTGATTTACCCTTTTTTAATAGTAATGTACCACAATTTTTGAAATTTTGTGTAAAACTTGTAATAAGTTGCAATATGTATTGATAATGTTGAAATACTGACACAAAAATTAATAGCAAATGGATTTAATAAAACAAAACTTTGAATAAAATTGTTAAAATGTTCTGTAATAAATATAAAATAAATTTTACTAAACATTTATGATAACTATTTTTAGCTGTGAATAAGGTCATTTAACAACATGGCACTATGTTATGCGGATGAATGCCTTACTGCATATAAAGACTTGTTTATGGTGTATGAAAACTCATAGTTGCAGCAGGCTTTAATGGGTGGTAATTGGGAGTTACACCAGGAAACAAAAAGCTTTATATTTAAAAGAATAAAAAAAATATACTTTTAGAATCTCTCATATGCCATATTAATACATAAGAAAGGAGCTCAAATGAAGCCAGAATTCCCAAATGAGATAGAACTCCTTATGCAGGAAGAAAAAAGAAACAAGAGTTTTAGTAACCATAAGCTCTAAGTCTTAAAAGATCATTTAGCTTGCTGTGCAAACAAACTGAGAAAGACTTTCAAGTGAATCATATAGTAAGTAGGAGGTTCATACAGACTTAGGGAACTTGATCAGCCAATCTAAACATAATATCTCCCAAAATGTAAGGGAGGTCACAACTCTGAATGTTAATTTGGACAAAGGAGTCAGTCATTCATGTAGTATTGGAAATGGAGACAAAGAATACTTCTACCAAGTGAAAGCACTTATGACCTGGCTGAAAATGTACAGAGCCAATGTTTGAAGTGGGATGGAGATGCAGCCTCACTTTCTTTTAAGGAGGGCCAGAAACCATCCTGCTACATATGAGTATGTTGTAAGCTTCTCAGAAGGGAATGGTTCAATAGATGATGTAATAAATATTTACAGCAGCAAAGTACTGGCAAAATAAAGTATATTTTTACTTCAAATGTCATCTGAGAGCAAGGGAGGAATGAGACAAAGTAGCACACAGGTGGAGAAAATTACTCCTCTCACAACTGCTAGGTTGGTGTGATCAAGTTTATAACAACAAAGTACCCATTAAAATTTACATACTATAACTCCTAACCTGTTTATACAAAATTTTATTATTTAATTGCCCTTTGACCCAAGTCTAATTAATTATCCCATCACACAACTTGTATATCTCTCACTGACATGCAGCACTCACTCCTGCATCAAATGAAGTAATGTACAAGCTGTTCATGAGTACATCTTGTAAAAAATTATGATTATTATTATTTTTCATTATCTTACCTAATTTAACCTAATACATTTCTAATATTTACACTGTTAGTTATTTTAATAATCTACTATATAAAAACAAAAACTCATCTGTCTATCACATCAGTATATAATGGATGTTTAGAAAATTATAAAATTCATAATAAAATTCACTGCCTTTACCATCTCATTTAATAATTGATAGAATCACATGGTTAAGAAAGCAGAAATGTGTCCTTAAAAATTAACATTTTCCTAAATTCAAAATGTATTTCCGACAATACTTACCTGCACTGATAATATAGAGAATTCTTGATCTCCAGGGATTCCAATCTTTGCCCATCTAAGAATTGAAAACACTTGCTCATATTTCATACCCCATTCAAATGCCATAGTTCCTATATAAAAGGTAGAATAGGATATAACCAATCATTGGTATAGGTCAGCACCAACCAGACAGCTGAGGTTTCACAACTCAGGGTTTAAATTAAGGGGTCATGGTTCCTATATTCAAGTTAACAAAATATATTCATAAATGAACGCTTTAAAAATATTTCATGTCATTTGGTAGATAATATTTTGCTCTAATAGATGGTGTGTTCGATTTTCATATGTCTTTAATTTTTGCTTTCATTTTCAGCTCATTAAATGGAATGTCAAGTGAACAAAATCGAGCATTTTCGACACCATCTGCTTTTCGCATTTAATGCAATTTTGTTTAAAACAATGCATACTATATACCTAGGTATTACATGAAATAAAGCATAATAGTAATGGTTCATGCATTGAAACACAATGTTTTATATATACATATACACTTTTAGATCCCAACCTATAGCCATACATTGATGTGTTTTGCACCATTGGTATCACAAGAAAGTAAGCAATACCTATGTGGACAAACTATTTTCTTCACCTGAAGAAGTTTAAAAGGTGACACACCAGGCTTGGAATGGTGGGATCATAAATACTGTACTCAACCACAGGAACAAAACTCATTCAGTCTGGAATTATGAACATACATTCTCACTTCCCACCTGAGTGGACAAGGAGTATTCCACTTGCCCTTAGAATTATGGAGAGGACAAGGAACCCGTGCTCAACCAAGTGGTCCTCCTGTAAAAAAACATATAATTGAGAGCCCTGAAAGGACATAACAACTGATCAGGATCAGAGCAGTCACAAAATGAGAAAAAGCTAGTAAATAAATTTGAAAGAAGGATCCTTTCCCCAGCTGCCAGAGTCTTTGAAAGAAAGGACATATTGAGGTAAAGCAGGACAAATGTGGAACGATAAGAAGTCCTATGCACATGGGTTGTAAACAAGTCTTCACCAACAATGTACACAAGCCAACAACAATAAAAAATACAATTTAAGAGAAAAGTGAAATAAAGAACTTGAAGCTAATGAATCAAAATGAGGATGAAACAGCACATGTGAAACAACCGTAAAAGTCCAGTTTCGTAAATGAAAAAGGTGTTTTGGCCAAAGAATAAGAAAGGATTTCAGCTGACCTGATAGAACTTAGAAACCTTTCAATATTTGGAATACCTGAAAATAGTGAATATTGATGGCTTATATAAAACTATCATAGTCGAAGCAACTCTTCTCAAACACTTTTATAAATCAGGATATCGTAAATACTTTTGGATGAATAGAGTTTAAATTACTTTTAATGCACCAAAATATTCATTTTGGTTTGTAAATGGTCATGTTGACTTATGAAGAGATATAGTTAAATGCAGAGAACTCTTAAAAGTTAAACCTTTATGTCAGGCAAAGAACCACATACCATCCAAGCATTAAGTACGAATTTCCAAACAGTTGCATGTATAATGTCTGAAAGAGGTTGTCTCAAGAGAGATTTCCAATGTGGAAGAGGTGGACATTCCTGTAGATACTGAAGAAGCAGAAACAACATTTGTGCTAGCCAATATGGTGCAACAAAGAGAACTTGACAGGACGTAGAATGAACCACAGTCGGAACCTCGGACAACAGCCAAATCGGGGAAAAGGCATACAAATGTAAACCTGACTAGTCCTGAGTTTATACATCTGTTGCCAATGCTCGAGGATGAGATACTGGAAATCAAAACAACTGCAGTTGAGAATTTTAATGAGTCACACAGGCATTTATCACCAGAAATCAAACTGAGAGCAAATCCACTTGTGATGTAGCATCCATTCTGTCAGGAGAATCCAGCTGGGTTGAGACAAGTGATCTGCAATTAAATTCATCATTCCTGGAACATGACATGCTAAAATACTGGTACAATGGGAATGAACCCAAAAGAGAAGATCCAAGGTACAAAAACAAAAGTTTTGAGAATGTGTGCCTCCTTGATGAGAAATCTGAAATACCACCATGACATTTTTGGGATATACCATGACAATTTTTCCCTTCCAAAGAGACAAACCTTGAAACATCGCCCTGTGAACTGCAAATAGTTTGAGGATGTTGATATGAAGGATAGACTCATCTTCTGTCCAAATACTCTGGAACTTCTAACCCTCAAGGAAAGCTTTCCATCCCTGAAGAAATGCATCTGTGAATAACTGGTTCTTGGGACAAGGTGGTGGAATGGGTACCCCAATAGTGGTGGTTTTATTATCCAACCATCATTCACAATCCATGATGTTGCTTCTTAATAATGAAATAAAATGATCCAAAGGATCAGAATGCATGGTCCACTGATCATACAGTGATCACTGAAGAGTGCTCATGTGTGCTCATCCCAAAGAAATTAGATGCTCAAGTGATGCCCACATCCCTAAAAGAGAGAGGACCATTTGTACAGTAGAAAGAGGAGACATAAGTCTGAAGGCTTTTTTCACAGCTTGAGGGCCGAGAGGAATTGGTTAAGCACAGCTTAAGTGAGTATTGAAAAACAAACTCAGATAAAAATAAATATTATACCAGTGACAAAATTTTTTTTGTGGCTTCTGAAAGGAGAATCTGAAAAATTATTCTGCTAATTCACAGGATGGAACTAGAAGGAGCCAGTTATCCATATAATGATGTGCATACAGGCCCAAGGGATGCAGGTGATGAGAAAAAGACTAAAAGGTAGAGTTATGAACTGCAGCACTTGATGCTTGTATATAAAAACAAAAATGAAGACATCTCTGGGAAGATTCTTTTTTGACAGTATAGAGATAAGTGTCAGTAACATCAAACTTGGTGATCCAGAGCCATGGTGCAAAGTGCCATCATAGGTTGAGAAAAGATTCCATTGTAAAGCGAGTTGGATCTAAAAATTGGTTAAGATAGATTGATTAGTGCCAATCTCCTCTCTTCTTGAGTACAACAAATAAATGGGATTGACCATTTCTACTACCCTTTTGATTAACATCTCTTTTACAGCTTGGGAGTGAAGCTCCACTTCCCATGGATCTGTTAGAGGTGAAAAGGCAATAGGATGAGCAGACTGTGAAGGAAATGATGTAAATTCAATGACCAACTCTGCAGCCACATCATGAAGTACCCATAGATCTCTGGTGGAAGAACTCCAGACCTGCAGGAAGTGAAGTAATAATGTTCCTTCTGCTCCCCTTCTCACAGGATAGCCACCAATAACAACAGTGTTAGTCCACCCAAGTTGAAAATCCTCAAGAATATGAATGGACCCTGTTATGGGAACCAATAGACCTGAGAACCAATGAAGGAGGTTTGGAAACACTACAGGCGAGTTCTCCTAAATAAATGCCAGAAACATTGATGATAATGAAGAATGTAAATGGGCTGTATCAATTTGGAATTTAACATCTCTGGAACTCCAGCAAATAAACACATGACAGAGAAAAGGAGCCTCACCTAAGTCCATAAGGGCAGAAGACATTAAACAAACAATTACTAACAAAGCAAATCTACTCAATAAATCCCAAAAAACAAGCCAGGGAACCAAAGAAAGAAATTAATAAAACAATCTGATTGAGGTAGACATCAGCATAATCCCCAACTTTTCCTCAAATTGCTGTGAGGAATGTTGATAGGCTTTAGACAAAAGTTGGATTGAAGGACAACCATCAGAATAAGAAGAATTTGAAAACTTATCTGCGTAAAGTGATCCCAGGTTTCAATCTAGACTCCTACAGGGGGCCAATTCATTGAGAATCTACACAAATCTCTTTCTGATGGTGATGAACCAATGAATTTTAATCTAATAAATGTGGGGAACAAGGCATATCTATCATGTTGCATAACTGAGTGGCAAATCCCCCAAGATGAACAGCAATATTAGGAGTAGGAGAAACCAAGTAGCCACTTGTCATCCTTTCTGCTAACAAGGAAGGAGTAGATAGCAGAGGTGGAAGAGAAAAGGTCTTGTTGACCTTTGTACCAGACACATGAACATGGGAATTCATACCCACTGGGAAGTTTATTTCTCTTTAATTAATTTATAAATATAAATGAAAAAAGAACTGTAGAAATGCCAAATTAGTTAAAAGTCACAGTGTTAATAGTGAATAATTACAACACTCTTGATAGAAACTTTTCCTACATGATTTGTTTAGAAAAAGTTATTACATTATCTGAATTAACTATCCTTCTATAAAATATGAAGATAGATGGTACATTGAAGTTGGTTTATAATTTTTCAAATTAGAAGTTGCCTGTGACCTTTAATTGGGGTAGAAAAGACTGGAGCAAGAGTTTTCAATTCATAGATGGGCAAAGAGTAGAAACCCTGGAAACCATGATAGATCTATACTGTCAACAGAGGTAAATATGTTTTGGAATTATTTTTTTTGTTTCAATCTACATGGATTTCTCAAGAAGAATATTAGAACATACTGTAAAAACAGATAGCAGTCAAAATGTTAATCACACAATACTTAAAGGATATGATGAAATATGCATACAAATATTTTTGTGAAATACTAGAAATAGAATAGTTATTCTCCATACATCTATCATTACCAGATTATCATTAAGTTTTAAAAACATGTTCATAAAACATTTATTTAAATATAACTTTGAAAAGAGAAGTAGATCATTATTTCCCACAATACAACAGGCATAAGTTTGTAATGAATGAAGGATACAGCAGTATTCAGCTTCAAAAATTTCACAAACCATCCCACTTCAATTAATGAATGGGCCTAGTACTGAAAATTCTGTTTATCATAGACAAACTGAAGAAAGCGACAAGTGGATAAACAAATCAGGATATGGGAAAGTTAACATTTTCTTTACCTGAAAAAGTATTTCTGACAGATAACTCTTTAAACACACACTAGCTATTTTACTCTAACCTGCTTTTGAGACTTTGCATGTATTACTATAATTGTTTTTTTGTATAAAAACTTGTGACATGAGCTATGTTAGTGCATGATGTTATCACCAAGCAACAATACACCTTCACAAATAGGAGAGTGTCACATCTCCTTGCATAGTAGATCCTCAGGAAATTAACTGCATTTGTAAATAAAGCAAAAATATTGTGCACCAATAACTGGGAAGAATAATAGAAAGAAATGCATAGAGGTATCTACCTATTGGAAATACCACATTGATGTAGTGGAGGGGGAAGTACAGCTGCAAAACCCTAGGTGAGCTTTATTCTGAGAAGGTGACAGACAAAGAAAGCTCATGGAATGTGACACACTACTGTGAGGGCTACTAAAGAAGCAAATTCATGGGAGATCATATCCATCTCATGGAAGGTAAAATGTTTGCCCAGGTGTAACTATGAAAGACAAAAGGCAAAATAAGCCAATGTTTCACAGGGATGGGAAGAAAAATATGATAAACTGAGCTTTGCCATACAACAGGTCATATGATCAAAAAACATAGTGTGACTGGGGTAATGATGAGACTTTTCAGACTGGTATGTATTGTTATACAACTTACTACCACACAGAACACTTAATCCCATCCAGCTTGTCAAAACCTTTGGAATATTGGTACATTATATAACAGGGAGTAAGATGCAGTATACTAACATGGACACCCATGCCATACTTCCAACTGAATTGTGCTGCTCACTTAAATTCTCACCAGAAAAATCCCACAAATGTTGAGGAATTTTCCAAGTTAACCACTACGATGGCTAGAAACTAGAAACAGTAAATGTCTCCCATGCTCCACTCAAAAACAAGGGAGAAATTTGCATTGGGAAATACTAGAGGGGTGTCTGAATCAACTGTATCTAACCACTACAAAGGTATTTTACAGGAGAAAATGCAACACATTTCCATGAAATCTAATAGGTAAAATCAGCATTTATGGGTCAAGGAAATGTGAAGGTACTCTCCTCTGGTGGCAGCTTCTTCCATGATAATTTATGGAAGTTATGGTCTTTAATGAATCTATAAAATTCAGAAATTTAGGAGAAACTTTTCATATCAACACGGAGATGGACTGTACATCAAAAAATCAAATATACTGTATAAAATGTGCAGGTTGTGGATTGGATTATATTGGGCAGACCAGGGACCAATTAAAGAACAGAATGATTATCCACAGACAACAGATAAATTACCCAGAATTGCGACAAATTGGACTAAGTAAACATTTAAACCAATGTGCAAAGGAAAAATACCTGAAATTCAGAGTAATACTATTCTATAAGATTAGAAGAGACTGTGAGCAAACAAGAAAAACGATAGAGAAACATTTTATCCATAAATATGTCAGAATTAAATGAAATTCCTCCAAAATAGTGATATGAATAATTTTATGAATGAAAACTTTACAAATCACGTGATTCTGATTATGTTCTCATTAACAATCAAACATACTAATGTTCTATATTTTCCTACCATTTTATAATGCAGTGTGATCAGTGAAGCATGAAATGCGTAACTGCAAACAAACGACCTTAATATCATCATGTGAAGCTTTTATTTCTATGTGTGTATATACACACACACACACACATCTTGTGGAAAACCCCATCTCAACAGATTCACTTTTGGAGGCAGGATGGATAGGTTTAATACTTGCCATTACCCCTGACTTGATGCAGATTTAGGAAATTAACAATATACTGTGAGGCAACAGTGACCACTAAGTGGCTTTCAAAAAGTAAATGAGATTGATAGTATTAATGGATAAGGAAATAGAAAAAGCACATATCCACCAAAGATGATGAATATATTGGAGTACGGCAATTGGAACAAAGTGAAATTCAGATAAAGACAAAACCACTAAATCTTGGAGATAATGAGGAATGAAAATGTTGGGCACAGTCAAGATTCCAACCTGAAGAAACTCATCCAAGAGCCATTGAAATTGCAAAGTCAGAGAGTGAGTTAGGTGGCAAATTTGATATGATACAGCCTGCAAGACAGGAAATGATGATCTGTATAAGCTGAAAAATCCATCTAGTAGGTATAGAAGACAAGAACTCCCTGGAAGAAGAGAGGTTCCTAGTAACACCTGACTGCCCAAACTGGACACAAAAGACACAATTAGAGTTGTTACAATCATAAAGAGATGAGTTTGGGAAAAAAGGTATGTCTATGGAAGGAACAAGTAGTCAGCGAATAAAATCATGGTAGACCTGTAAACAAAGTAAATGAAGCACCAAATGCATAAAGATCTGATCTGCAATAACCACATACAAAAAGGAAAAGAAAATAAGATCTTAAGAAAGAGAGATGGTGTAAGGAGCAAGTAGACAACAGTTCAGGAATCTGAGTAAGAGCATGTAAAACAACATTAAAATCCCAGTTGGACAAAGAAACTGGACAAGGAAAACAATGTGTGTGTATTTTCATATAGCAAAGCCACATTGTTCTCTCTGCCATGTCCACAAGGGGGAATCAAACTCCTGATTTTAACATGCAAGTCTGAAGACTAACTGCTGTCTCACCAAGGGAAGGAAATTAATTCAGAAGAGTGAGGAAAAGTAGAAAGAACAAGGGAAGAAAGGGCATAACCATAATGGTGACAGGTAGCCCCAAAATTGCTGAATAACTTGTAATGGTAGAAATTGACAAGCCATTGTCAAGCAACCAGGTAAAGAAGGCCAAAAGGTGGACAAAAGAGGTCAGCCTGGTGGTAAACAGTAGCAGATGGATTAGTGGTGAAAAAGCATGCCCCATATATTTAGATACATTGTAGATGGGCAACACAAGTAGGACAAAAACAGGAGTTACAAAATCAGATAAACCTAACTGCCAAATACAGGACCAAAAACTCCCACCTGTGAAGATGAAGGGATGAGACTTTCCTAGGTGAAAGGGATATGTAAACAGCTGAAGCAAGAGTAATACAGATGATGGTAAAAGAAAAGGGGTCATGGATGCCAGATGGTGGAAAAGAGGAAACCAAGACTCAGCTGGCCAAAAAAAGTGTTACCAACGGGATTCAACAAGGATTGTTGCCAATTAATGTCAACAAAATGTAAAGAGGATGATAAACATACAGAAATAGATTAAACCAGTACTGACTGAGAACATTCAAAGTCAAAACATATGAAAGAGGTACAGGGGATCAGGAAAGTAGATGTTTGATAACTGATCTTTGGCATGCCTAACTGGGAACAGAACCAATAAAAGAACTGAGTATGAGGTGGTCATTTCTTTGGAAAAAACCTGTCCAGTCAAGAAAGTTGATCCACTGCCAACTACAATACCTCTTGTAGGAATTTGGATGTGGGTGGCAACAGAATACTATTGAAGAAGCCTAATGTGATCCTGGTCTAAAGGGGAAAAGATGTTTGACAGAAGTAGCAGTCTCTCAAAAGGAGATAGAACATCTCATGCAGGAAGTACAAAATAAAACTGAGGTGACTTGATGCTTCTTGTCTTGCAAACAAATTTGGAAAAGCAGAGCCCGAATGAATCAAGAATTAAAAAAAGATGCCAAGGTGGACCAAATATTGAATTGAAGTCAGGATTGACTTAGAAAACTTGACCAGCCAACTCAAATGGGCTACTGCTTAGAGAACAGATGTGACTGAGAAGGTACCTTTTGAAAAGACACAAGTAAGAGTCAACTGTTCATAGAACAATGGCATCAAAGTCAAAGACTGGACATATCTAATAAATGCTGAAAGGAAAAGCCTGAGACTAGTACATTTGATCTAAGTGAAGGAAATGCTAGGAAGGCAAGACAATTAAAATATGTAAAAACGAGTGAGATATCAGCTGCGGTGGTCATCCATAGTGCTTCCATTTTGAACTGTGAAACAAACAGAAACTGAAGAAGAGAAGAAAGGTCTATGATGGAACACCAGTTTCTGACTTTTTCCTTTTTTTTTGAAACTATAAATAAAACAAGAATAAAATACAAGTACCCCCCTCAATGACTTCCACATACAAGTCACCTCAATCGACCACAGCAGCTGCTAGTCCTTAGAAAAGCTATACAATGAAAAGGCATAAAAGGACAAGAAGCAGAAGAGGAAGCAACCTGACGAGACTCCTAATGATAACTTAAACTTAGAAATTCAGGAACCAAACTAATCAGGGGTTCCCAAGATAAAACTGGGAGAGGCAAACAGCCAAATGTAAGACATTAAAATTAATGAAATTCCAGAAACAAAGATTTAAGCAGGACACAACAGAAGTTGAAAATTGAGGGCAAGGTAAAAAACATGTATGCGTAAGATTTTCCCATAAATCTCAAAGTGTCATGACGTAAAATCATAAAAAAATAAAGCATGAATATATAGCAAAGAAGTAGAGTATGCAAGAGATGAAAACAGATGAAGAGTATGAGAAAGAAAACGAAAATGAAAAGATTCCCAAGCTGAAAGAAAAGACTCAAGTAATGGAGGGTCATGTAGAATTAGCAAGAAAAGCATAAAAAACAAACAAAATTTATTACTTGGTGATGCAACTTTAAGTTGAAGTTACAGACTAAAAGGAAACTAAAAAAAGCTAACACTATTAAAAGGTGGTGCAAATCTCATGAAATTATTAAGTTTTAAACTTGAAAACAGTGCTGAGGTTAAAAATGAACTTAATTTCAATTGCAAGTGCTCATGGGGATCTACTGCCCAAGAAGGATAAGTCACCCACCTATTGGTGAAGGGCTATTGTCACATAATGTACATGAGTACATTTAAGAGTGAGAGCTACTCCTAAGGCTAGGGAAATGAACAAAATATATTTGGCAATGATATGAGTTAATAGCTCTTTTTCACGCTAAGTCTTTACAAAAAAAACCAGGAAAATAAGAAATGCAGCTCAAAAAGACTCTTACTGTTTCATTTTGTAGAAACAATGGCTGTTTTCTCCATCCATTTCTAACCAACCTTTTTTAACAAGTTTTTCAACTGTTCTAATTTTATCACTTTAAACTGTTTAACACAATAATTTTAAGTACAGATATCAAAAGACACATCAAACATAAATCTTTCTTTCTTCTTTATAATGACTTTAATCCCAACTAGGTTTGGGTCATCCAGTATTTTTTTTAAGCCAACAATATTTACACCCAGGTGGCCAGCTCAGATGACACAAACACACAGAACAAGCATGTTTGGTGATGTAGATTTGGATTCACAATCTTCAGGTTGTGAGTTAAGCACCTTAACCACTAGGCCAAACATATATATATATATATATACTTCAAAGTAATCTTAAAGATTAAAAAGTGGTCTTATAAGAGTTCAATAAATTGTAACTGATTATTAAGAATCCAACTAGTTTTTTCAGCCACTGCCATTAAATTTAGTTTTCTTAGAGATGTCTGTACTCACCAGAGCTAGTTTCTAACCTAGATTCACTTTCTGTTTTCACATTTGTAACACTACATTTTGAACAATCCAGATTATCATCACTGCTGACACTGAACTTTGAAATAACCTCATCTTGTGGTACATCATCAGGCTGTTCTGCTTTCACTCTGACAAATATATTCTAGAATCAAACAATACATTCCAGAGATTAATAAAAAGAACAATTAGGGGCATCACTAAAGTACAGAAATGGATTAGTCTCTACAGTTTAATAATCTAAAACATGGTGATATAAATCTAACATTTGAATTATTTAAATATCTGAAACACTTTTATTGTTTTTTGAATATATGAAAATATTCAATGTGTAAAAATGCAGAGTAAAGTTTAATTTTTGTCATTTGTAGTTTCAGGTTTTGAATGAATAAATTTTAATGAATTATCATCATCATTGGAACACTCCATACCTGAATATATCTTTTATTAAATAAATAAGCAAGAAAAATTGAGCTTTATAAGGATACACTAATGAAGTGAAAAAAAATCAAACATTGATGTTTTAATATAACCAAATATCTGAACTTGAGATTCCAAGTATTTCAGTTTAATTTTTGTTATTGACAAAATGGAACACTTTAGCCACATTTACAGACATCACATATATAATATACCTTCACCAAATCTTATACCTACAAGTTATACAAGATCTCCAACAAAGATCCAGAAATTTGATAACAGAAGAAAGTTACACCAGAAAAAAAAAACATTGTAACAAAGTGAACAGCATCGTTGTCAACAAAAAAAACCCTAAATTCTGTCAAGACAGAGCTTGCATAAAATTTGAAGCATATATAATAAGTCACATGGAACGTGGAGGAATAATGAGTGATGTATATTCGCAATGTGTAAAGGGCATTATATATTGTTTCAGTTCCATGTTTGGTAACATGATGAATTTAAATTCATAAAAAAAAAAGACTTTCATAACTTTAGATGTGCTTATTTTTTCAAACCGATTTTGATTTTTAAAATGTAAAACTTTCTCAGTATAGTTTAACTATTTCATGACAGGCTCGGTGCAATATACAGGAGTTTGTATATACATTTGTACATGTTAAGAACTTAACTCTTGATGCAGTATGTGTATTTTCACAAATTTGGTAGACTCTTACTAAAGATTGCAATTTTCTGTACACAAAAAAAATCAAATTTTTTAATGAAGTATTTTTACTAAAGATTTGTTTTGAAAATATTGTGTATATTTCATTACAAGTTCAAGTGCTAAGTGATTTTCATGTTATGATTAGAAAACTATTCTTTCTTTCAAATATTATTTGTGTAATCTCTAAAACTTCCTAAATACACTTCAAATGTTTATTTTCAGTAAGATTCTACACTTTGTCTGTTACTTTCTCTACTATATGTGGGATCTGTTAATGTGACCAACAATGTAAATGCCATAAAAAAAACAACTTATGAAATAATTACAAATTATTCTTTTTTTCAATCCAAAACATCTACAGATCATAACATGAAAAATACAAATGTTTAGTCTATGTACCTTAGGTCTCATAATGTTACATATTTATATATATTATTTTTATCATATTGATCTTCCAGCTGCACCTGGCTACCATTACAAAACTTACACTAATCATACCGTACCAAATAATACAAAACTGATCTTTAGTCTTTACAAAGTGACCTTGTCTTAATTGTGTTTTAGTAGACTAGCATTATGTAATAAACAGTCACATTTAAATTATACATTGTATGTGTGTATAGCTTATTACTATTTAGAAATAATTTATTAAACTTATTTTTTCCTAAATATAGAACAGTAAATAAAGAAGTAAAGCAAACAATTATCTCTTCTAGCTATAGCCTTTGAACTTGGTTGTTGCTTGACATAGGTTGCTAAGCCTTTTAAAATTTTGCACGTAGAGGATATGATTTTTTTTATAGGTTTTATATTTACAGTTGAATCATCACAATATCATAAGTTACTACACTAATACCACAGAATTTTACTATAATTTATCAAGCTTAGCAACTAGGTTGTATTTGGTTATTAAAAAAAAGAAGAAGAAAATTCAAACAAACTAAAGACACAACTTATCTCCTTAAAATCTTGATTCAAAAGAACAAAACAGCTTCTAACAAATTAAAATGGTAGAAAAAACTACAATGGGATATTCTATGCTGCTGATTGGTTATTCACATGTGATATATTACAGAAAGTAATATATATATATGGGACCATTTCCATAAAAGGAAAAAATTGAATAACTGTGTATGATTCAGAACATAAGCCTTTTCTTAACAGTTAAAAGATACAAGATTCTTACCTCATATTCTACCTTGTCAATATTGGTACTTTGAGTTCCTAATTCATATGAAACTATAGACTTAGTATTTTAACATCATAAACACCTAACCCAAACCAGTGCTGCATTCAATATACCATGTGACTCACAAAAATATTTAGATATGTTCTTTTATCATCTACTTTTAAATTAGGAAATTAATTAATGCATAATACTAAAAGTTGAATTATAATCTAGTTTTATACTAAACTTATTCATATAAATTCATAATAATTCAATACAATTACGAATCCAAGTTAACAAATAACAATGAAAAGGCCTTTGACCCATAACTCATTGCAACAGGATTAATGAATTGCAAAGAAACAAACTGAAAATAGCAATAAAGCACTAATGGTTAGGACAAGAATCACAAATGGCAGTAAGAATGGGCATAAAAAACAAACTGTTTATGTAACCATCTATGTATTTACATGTGAAATCACAGTATTTTCATTACAATTATAGTATTAATGTAATAGGTCAGCTATTTTGTATTAATAAATCAGGAATATTTTGTCAAAACGCAATTAGTAAATACAATTTCAACACTGTAGTAGACAAGAGTTAAAATGAAGAAACTAGCCTAGCAATAAAGAAGATTGTAGGAGCAGTGTATGCAGATACAAAAGGTTAAGGTTAGAAAAGTCAGGTGTGGTTTTCAAAAGGGTAATATGGAAAGATGTAGATAAATGGTGAAAAAGGAGTTAAAGAAGACTGAAGAAAGAAAAAAAGATAGCACAGCCAGTATCTTAGGGTAAAAAAGTAAATAAATATGTTGGAAACAATATGCAGATTGCTGATTGAAGTAGATAAACAGCTTCCAAGTCTAGTTAACTGAGGTGGAAAGTGAACAAGATTAAGAGCTGTCCAGATTGTACTAGTAAGAAAATGCTGAAAAACATCATTGTAGGACTTAGTAGGTACATATAGAGGCATAAATCAGGTCTTGAAGATTCTAGAACAGTATGCTTTTATGGTTTGTAAGGATGCAGAGGAATTGATAGAGAATATGGAAATATTCAATTTGTGAAAGAAGGAGTGATTAGGGAAAGGAAAAAAAAAAGCTATCAATCTCTGAAATCATTTTACATCTTATGTTAAATGGGAGGAATGTGCTGATCTTAGATCATAATAATTTGTAGTTCCTCCCAAGACTGTGCCAACTGGAAAAATAACCTGATATGGTGATATACAGCCTAGAACTTAAGGTAATAATAGTAAAGCTTCTCTACCCTTGGAAGGAAATAACACATAAGATCATGAGAGAATGTTGCTAGATATTAAAAGCTTGTTGGAGAATGTTGCACTGAAGGCTGGACTTCTGTAATATTTCTAGTGGAAGTAGGAGGTACAGTGTTTATAAGCTACTATACAGAAAACTTCTTGAGAATAACTGGATAATGAAGCAATGTCTGAAAAATGTATTGAAAGATGTAGATCATCAAGCAGCTGAGAACAACTCTACATCAATTTGTAATCAAAACAATAAGATTAGGTGCAAGAAATTACTGGTGGTGCCTGATTATCACTGATAGCACTAATTTGTTGCTAGGGTCAGCCATGTATGCTCTATTGGAATAGAAACAGAATTACCCACAGCTTCCACTGAGAATTAAGAACTGATTGAAGCTGCTGTATGTTCAAACTACACTGGTCAAATGTGATAAGTTAGGTACAAGAAGCTTTCTATGTTACAATTATGCTTTAGGTGCTTCATAGTAATAATGAACAGACTTTAATTTATCGGGTGTTCTTGGGTCAACAATAATGCTATGGAAGTGGTCATACAAGAATTTTGTATTTGCTTGTTACTTGTAATTATCATTTCTTATTATTAGTTGTAACTATTACTTTTTTGAAATACCTTTGCAAAAATCTTAAAAACAAACCTGAATTGTGTTAAGTACTGCAAGAAACTGTAAATGCAAAGTATTGCAATGTTCAATAACAAAAAACTAGATCTTATGAACAACAACTAAGATCAACTCACAAATTAAAATACTTTAAATATTATTTTTGGTAGCCATCAAAGTAATTCATTCTTCATAAGACAAAAATAATGAAACTACTTTTTTTCTATAGAAGTTCAATGAAGGTAAACTATATAAGAGGTACATTGATAATCATATTAGTTGCCCAGTGTCCACAATATCTGATGCAAGATATAAGCACTGAAGTTTACTTCAAGTTTCAAATACACTTACATACAAGAGGGCATAATCTAAAGTGATAATTATAAATTAGAAACTTCAAGGTAATGGGTTGCAAATAGCTTTAATTTTGGTAAATATTTCAAGTTTCAATCATGTATATAACACTATCAGCTTTCCAAGTTTCCAAATAGACCTACAAACTTTATGTGAATCACTATCAGTGGTTGGACTTGTATCTGTGACAAGATGAACATGTTACTACAGAAATATGTAAATAAAATAATTGGGTTCTACAACTCTCTTCAAATAAACTTAATAATAAAAATAAAAATAACTTTATATATGAGTTTGTACATTCCAATGGTTAATGTTTTATGCAAAAGCAATTAAATTGTAGAAACATCTAATAAGTAAACTGTATAGAGATTAAACCCTTTCACTATGGGCTCAGTGTAATATACACAAGTTCATCTACACATTTGCACACTAAGTATTTGCACTAAAACTTTTGATACAGCAAGTGTATCTTTACAAAATGTGGTAGACTTTTAGTACAGATTACAAGTACTTTGTATGATAAAAAATAAGATTCTTAGATGAAATACTTTAACTAATGATTTGTTTGTGAAAATAATGTTTCATTTCTAGTCTCAACACAAAGTAATTTCATGTCATGATTAAAAAAACTATTTTTGTCCCATAAGTTTCAAATATTATTTGTATAATCTCTAAAACCTCCTAAATACATTTCAAATGTTAGTTTTAGTAAGACTATATTTTGTTATTTTCTATACTCTATGTGGAATTTCCCACTTGATTAATGTCATAACCATCATAAAAAAAATTAGGAAACAAATATAAATTACACTCTTTTCATGATAGAATGATTACATATTATAACACAAAAAACAAATGTTTAGACTAAGTAGCTTAAGTCTCATGATATATATATATATATTTATTATACTGACCTTCCAGTCATGCCCAGCTATTATTACATAACTTGTGTTCACGTGCACTCATGTAACACACCCATTAACATAAAACTGACCTTTAGTCTTCCCTGTCTTGGCTATGTTTTAGTGGACTAGTATTTTTTAATATGTTGTCATATTTATTTTATTATACATAATATATGTACATAGATTATTATTGAGTCATTCCATGTCAAATCATCCAGGGGGCTACAGGTGACCCCACAGAATGCCTTGAAAAAATTCACATGTGCTCATCTACCCATATAATGAAACATTACCAAAGATTAGATCAATATCTCTAATAGTTTCTGATTTACAGCCCTGTGAAATTTAGTACTTTTGTTTTATTTTTGGCAAATTTATTTTCGGTTATCTTTGGCTGCTTAAAGCTGCAAGGTAAAGGTGGAAGAAGGCTGAAATTTGCTACACTGACTGAATTAATCTCACAGAATTCAAAAATGGTCTCAAACCAAGTTTATCTCTCTTAGGATTTGCATAGTGAGGCTGTAAAATCACCTGAAAACCCAAAATCATAAAAAACATTGGTTTATTTAAAAAGCCATAGCTCTAAGACTAAATATGATACAAAGCTGAATTTTGTTTTAAAATTTCCTGTAACCTATCAGTTGATAAACAAGCAATTGTTGTAATTAAAAGTGTATTAGATCTTCTGTAAAAAATTTTAGTTGCATGCAACTTTTTATGATTTAGCTAAAAATAACCCTACTTCAGGCCACAGTTTGACCATGTCACCAGTTATTCAGCCTTTTCAGATTTTTACCATATATTCTTACATCTCTGAATATGATCTACAAAAAAAAAGTCAGGATGGTGTACAACCTACTTTTTGAGTTATAATTTTTTAAAGTATCTTCTAACTATACGTTGTTTACTTGAAAAACAAAACCTCAATTTAGGTGTCACTGTGTGCAAATATATCCATACAAGTTTGAAATAAATTATGAATCTCATTGAAATATTCAAATCAGCCTTTACCATATATTCTTACATCTCTGAACATGATCTTCAGAAAAATCAAGGTTTTGAAAAATAAATTATCAAATTATAAGTGTCTCTGATATGTACCATTGGGGCAAAGAACCACATTCAGGGCATACAGTTCTTTCTTGTCAATCAGGAATCAGTCTGGCAAAATTGTATAAAGTTTGATCTACTTGAGCACTTTGAAAAATGCAAAATTGTGGCAGGTATTAGGTTACATCATAGCTTTATTCCCCACTCTAACAACAAATTGTATATGAGAAGGCTATCAGATGATGTTGTGTACACAGATGTAACTGTTTATAGTAGCAGTGAAAGTGATGCTGCAGCAGCTCAAATAGGGTCTAATGATAGCAATGACAATTATCAGCCAGGGAAATATGTGGCATGCATATACGATCATGAATGGTACGTGGGAAACATAAAAGATAGATCAGATGAACATTCCGATGTGTTGTTGTCATTTATGAAGAAATCAAGAAACGAACTGTTCTCATGGCCTGCAAGGTCACGTAAAAGATAAAAGCTGGATTCCTTTCCAACATATTCTTCGTCTGATAAGTGCAGCTACCGTGCAAGGCAGTAGTGCTCACCACTATGTTCTAAGTGATCTCAACATAATCAAACTCAAATTTCAGGAATTTATTCAAGCTGTTTGAACAAAGCAATGTTTATTTGATGTTGTTAAGGCTAATTTATCGCCAAAGCAGTTTTTGAAACATTGCATTGTCACGATTATTGCAGTTTGGTGTGACTATAATCTTTCTCAGTTATCCTCTATTGTAGCACTGTGCTTTTTGTGTCTGATTTACCTTTGTATTTATTATATTATGAATCTTAAACTCAGCCATGTCTGCATAACTGTAATGCATACACAATATATTTGCATTGCCATGTGATCTAACTAGTTATGCTAATAAACTTGTTCATAAATGAATTAATTTGTTCTTGTTTCTTACAACTTCATTATTTAACATTGTGAAAGGCTGGTTAGAATATTTCAGTGGCAGTCATAAAATTCTGACAGGTATTTTTTGTAATTGTATGGATATATTTGCACACAGTAACACACCTGAACTGAAATTTTTTTAATAAAAAACGTATGGTCAGAGGATACTTTAAAAATTATAACTCAAAAATTAGGTTGAACACCATCCTGATTTTTTTGTATATCATATTCAGAGATGTAAGAATATATGGTAAATATCTGAAAAGGCTGAATAACTGGTGACATGGTCAAACTGTGGCCTGAAGTAGGGCTATTTTTAGCTAAATCATAAAAAGTTGCATACAACTAATTTTTTTTATAAAAGATCTAATACACTTTTAATTACAACAATTGCTGATTTATCAACTGATATGTTATAGGAAATTTGAAAACAAAATTCAGCTTTGCATCATTTTAAGTCTTTGAGCTATGGCTTTTTAAATAAACCAATGTTTTTTATGATATTGAGTTTTCAGGTGATTTTACAGCCTCACTATGCAAATCCTAAGAGAGATAAACTTGGTTTGAGACCATTTTTGAATTCTGTGAGATTAATTCAGTCAGTGTAACAAATTTCAGCCTTCTACCACTATTACTCTTGCAGCTTTAAGTAGCCAAAGTTGCCTGAAAATGAATTTGCCAAAAATAACAAAAAATTAATTAAATTTTACAGGGCTGTAAATCAGAAACTATTAGAGATATTGATCTAATCTTTGGCAGTTTTTCATTATATGGGTAGATGAGCACATGTGAATTTTTTCAAGGCATTCTAAGGGGGTCACCTGGAAAATTTTCCAAAATCTGGATGATTTGACCCTGTTATTTAGAAATAAATTATTAAACTATATTAACATACAGAACAATAAATCTAGAAGTAAAGCACACAATTCTCTTCTTGCTATATCTTTGAAATTGGTTGTTGCTGGACTTAGGTTGCTAAGCTTTTTAAAATTTCCCATGTGGAGGATATCAAACAAAATTTCTTTTTAGGTTTTCTGTATACATTTGAATGACCAAACAATCATAAGTTACTATTCTGATACTATAGAATTCCACTATAATTTATCTTAGTAACTAAGATGTATTTAGATTTAAAAAAAAGAAAAGAAACTTTGAACAGCCTAAAGACATAACCCACCTCTTCAATATCTTGGTTTGAAAGAATGTAGTAGCTTTTTCACAGATTAAAATGGCTGGAAAATGCACCAGGGGAATGTTCTGAGTTGTTGATTGATTATTCACATACCAAATACTGCAGTAAGAGTATATAAAGAACTGTTTCAAAAATTGAAAAGAACTAAAGGGGCCACTGTGTTTGATTCAGTATGTGAGCCATATCTAAAAAAAAATAAAAGATATGAGGTTCTTATTTTATATTCTAGTTTGTCAGTATTAGTAATTTGAGTTCACAATTTGTACAAAACTAAAGACTCAGTATTTTGACATCACAAACATCTAATTTTAAGCACTGCCACATTCAACATACCACAAATCACTAAAATCTATATTTGTATTCTTTTAATATGCACTTTTAAATAAAGAAATTAGCTCAAAATTAAAGTTTGAATTACAATTTAAAATTTGATTCCAAACATATTGAGATAAATTCTTAGAATAATAGTTGAATAAAATTTTGAATGCAATTCAACAATCTCGATGACATAGCTTTTTACACCTTGAGAAAGTGTTAAACCAATAATACATGGATATTTGCTAAACCTGCCTTTACAATGTTAAAGAATAAGATTCTATAACTCCTGCCTTGTGAATGTACAAGCACCAATAAAATTAAAATAATAATTTGAATAGTAGTATTTGTAAATACAATGAATTTCCTTTGTTCATATGTTAAGATCTGATTGTAAATTGAAATAACTTTTTTATTGGTTAACAGAATATGAATGCTAGGTTCAACAGTAGTGCACAAAACATCTATAATGTCACACACACTGATCATGAAAGTGACACCTTCTTAAACAAAATTACATTCATGTGTGTCCTATTGAAATTGACAATTATTAACTTTATCTTTTAGATTCAGCCTGACTTTTCTGCACATGTGACAACCTTTTGTTATAAATATATTGCAATAACATTGGCATAAACATGTTGTTTATTATTCAAAATGTTATCTTAGTTTTAACTTCTTAAATTCAAAATAAACATTTGAAAGATACACTGTCTTTATTTCTCTTCGTCACGTGATGCATCCACGTTCTGAATTTAAAACTTTATAATCTGATTTCTAAAACTTCCAACCAATTACAAACATGAAGTTTATATTACTATAAACAATAATTTAAGATTTTAATATCTTTCCTTCTTTAGTTACTGATATTTCTATAAATTTGTCAAACCCTCTAGAATCCCCCACCATTTTTCTCTTTCTCTTTCAAAATTGTTTGCTAATCCACTCTCATGGCTGATGGGCATACTTATAACTAATGAATAGAAAGTGATTACTATTATTCTATTTCATGGTGCAAAGTATACAAATGACTCTGGTTTCTTAGCATTTTTATCATTACCCCTGCTCTGAATCACTGATAATTTATTTAATCTATTCATAATTTACTTAGAAAGCCAGAGTACCATAGTTTTGTGACATTACATTCTATTGACAGATTTTTTTTGTTGTTCTAAAATGCATATTTGAACACTGTATGTACTATTTTATGGACAACAAAATTTGTAAAACTAAATGATTTGTAAAAGAATGGCTTCAAATTTGTACTAGAGTTCAAAGCCTCATACGAGATCTAAAAATTTTTATTTTCAAATTTCACAAGTGCACGTCTAAGCATTGTTTATATAGGGTCTACAGGAAAGAGCTAATGGCTACCACTGCAATGTAATGCTTTTGATATCACAATTACTACTCTATTAAATACAAAGTACACAAACAAGACCATAGAATTAAAAAACAAATGTAAAAAGGGTAATACTTAAAACTGTTAAGTAACTTGAAATTTTCTGAATTACTGCAGCCAGTTCAGAGTTAAAAAATGGCATTATTCACTTTATTTCATATTTTTATCAACTGTTGACATATTGTGACTTATGAATTAAACATACAGCAGTTATTTTTTATTATAACAATTTCACAATAACAATTAAAAAATTATTATTCTTAATACTTGTCCTCAGATGTTTTTTGGTTTGCTTTCATTTTGTGACTAATGAATTTTTATTCATTTTTTTGCATCATATTATTTCAAAGGTCTCTATACTATTAATCTGACATACAATGGTTAAATAGTGCAGAAAATTTCTAAATGTTCCACAATGTCCACATAAAGTTTCAAAAATAGCTATTTACAACACACTTTAAATGTGTATCCATCACAAAGTTTCAAAACTTCCTTTCTGATTTTATACTGCTGAACAAACTAATATACAGATCATTTGAAGCCACTATAACAGACAATTCACACATCAGAGTGACAATAAAAAGGTATATTAATAATGAACTTACAGTATTTTAAAGCAAAATGTACTGCAATGCAATAGTACAGTTACTAGGATAGTATTATTTACATATCCATATCATATACCACATTACGGTTGCTTTAATATACAAATCCATATCAGATCACATTATGGCTGATTTAATAGAAAATTCTATCCAAAGTTAATTCAGGTAGACCATTATTTTTTAATATTTAAAACACAATTATACAAATATATGTTCACTTATGTAAAACCCATGCAGTTCATTTAACAAAAAATTTAATAAATGTTAAATAAAACCAAATTTAGTATCAGTTTTGTTTTATCTGAAATGATTTTCAAACCTAATTGGTACAAGTTGTAGAACACAATGTAAGAAAACATCTGCAGCCTGATAATAATAATGTTGCTACAAAATAACGAATACTTCTTTCACTATTAATGTTACAAAAGGAAATGTAAGATCTATGGATAGCTAAAGTTGATGCTACAATAAGAATGGTATTAAACCTTTGGCTGGCTAATGTTAGTGTTACTACAAAATAATGTTGCAAAACAAACAAGCATCATCAATAAATTGCACAACAATTTTTTTGAAAAGTTTTGCTTCCTGAAAAGGTTTTGCTGATTATGACAGGTACCTGGTGGGTATGCACAAATTTAGTTTTGGTTTTGCTTCATCACGTAGGAACTCTGAGAAATAAACAGTTAACTGTTTCCTGGCAATAACATATTTAACTGCGTTTGTGTTTCTAATACGCTATTACATTTAGCATAATTAAAAGTGTTTTGCTCCTGATTTTCGTTTGTATTCAATCTCTGGTGCATCACGTTGCAGTATCCAACAGCAGTCAGCAATCTTTGACGGATTCCAGTTACCCTGATATCCTTTTTCCATTCTAGCAATGTCCTGATGAAAATGAAGATTTTGATGAAACTGTACGTGATGGGCAAATTTGGATGTGATTTTCATAATCAGCAGCCAAAAATCTATAAGGAACACCCAACAGTGTTCAAGAAGCAAAACCTTTGTTGTGCAGCGTTATTAATGTCACAGGTATGATTGCTAATATTAATGTTACAATAAGAACATTGTTACTGAATAATACTTGTAAACTAAAAATATCAATGTCAGAACAGTTAACATTTGAGGACAGCTAATAATAACAATGCTACATTAAGAACACTATAATGTACATAAATAGATAAATATTAATGTTGCAGTAACAACAGTGTAATAGCTGTAAAGCAGATAATAAACTTGTAGTGAATTTCTCCACCTTGTGACTAGAAATATATCACCACTAATAATACCAATCAAATGTAATACAAAAATACATTATTACAGCTTCATAATCACTTCAATATGGAAAAAATGTAAAGTTGTAATCTACAAAGTACCTCAATTTTCTCTGGTGCTCCATCACAGTTCCCTTTTTGTTCCTCTGTGGTTACATCAATCTTCAAAGTAATATCTGAAGATCTTTTTTCTATGTACCTAGCTTCTTCTTCTGCTAGAGTATAAGTAATATATATTTATCTACAAGACTGAATATAATTTATGCAACAATCAATCATAATCTCTGCAATATATTTGGTAAAGCATGCCCCTTGTATAATTTAAATTTGAGTGTACAAAACTTATATCCACCAGGAAAATATGAATTATCAGCAAATTATCAGTTTCTGAATATCTTGTGCACAAAATAATTTCAAACGTGAAGAGCAAAGGAGAAGTAAAAAAAATATAACTAGAAAAATAAAATATTTCTAATTATCCATAGCTTATGTTCCTACTAACTGGCAAGGTTATATTATTCACAATGGAATATTAAAATTTTTCAACACTGAAATATATTTCAAGTGCATACTTTCTCTCACATAGCAGATTTCTCAATTTAGTGCTGCCCTCTATATACACAATTTTTGCTCACCACTAACCTTGAAACTTCCACTTAAGATAGCATAATTCCACATGATATTGCTACATACAACATTCCTCCAACTAATAGAAATGTAACCCACCCTTCTAGCTCAGTTGGCTCCCTCCATACTGATTGCTTAATCACCACTTTGATATCAGGCAAGTAAATGTACATTGAACACTGGGAAGAATGAATGAAAAGTGTAACCAGAAGTAAGTGTCTATTGAAAATACATTATATCTTACTTCCTTCCACATAATAACTAGAATTATACAATGAAGTGGTTGAGGAAATGGTGCAAAACATGGCTGAGCCTCCTTTGCAAAACACCTAAAGTGAACCCCTAAAGTGTAGCACTTTATACCATGGAAACATATAGGGGCACATATATGGGAGACTGCACTTCATACAGACTAGGGTACACTATTTATTTACATTATGGATATGTGCCTCTATTATGGGTGGAAAACAAGCACAGTCCAGAATTTGATTTTGGCTCATAGACATTTAATATTATGTAATGTGACTAGAGCATGTTAGATCATAGGTAGTAGGTCAACTCCAGTTCAAAATCAGGCAGCATTAGGTATTTTTCATTTGATATGCAGTAGGAGGAGGGTCCTGTCATCTTCACCTTAATCCCACAAAGAAGGGAAAGTAACCTCCATTTTATAAACTGAGTAAAGACTCATGTGTGCAGTTCCTGCACACATCCAGTACAAGACCACATAGGAATCAACATCTTGGCAACAGCAGGATGGACAAAAGTATATGTGTTGGACCAATTTCAGTCCAAAACCAAGTGGCATTGGGTATTTTTGTTGATCTTGCAGAAGGACGAGTGTTTGCACCACTGACACAAACATAACACCATTACCCTACTCTGTTAAGAAGAATTTATCATGAAGAATTCTTTGTAGTCAACCACCCCAGAAGCTAGGAACTGAGAATTGACAATGATTCCTGTATTCTACTAAAATGAAAAAAAAATAAAAAGAAGTGAAATTACAATGGGGAGCCCAGAAAAATGTAACATCCTAATACAATGCATTGGGTGACCACAAAAACACTATTTAAAATCAAGCCAGCCCCAGTTTATTTATCTGGGACTTGGAGGAATAAGCAGCTATCACAATACTGCTTTATTCATGTAGTCTATGAGTGAGTACAGTCTGGATCAGGACTTGTTTAGTAACTATTTTACATGAATACTTTTAACAGTATTGTGGAACATCCCTGAAAAGCCATACACTGTGCAGGTTTAGTTACGTATACCCTGAAAAGCCTCATTTGCCACTTAGTGGAATCCTGTGAAATATAAGAGGAGCTTAGAAAAGTAGGAGAAACAGAAAAAGAACTTCACCACTCAGAACCACTTAGGTGGATGGACAATGGGAAGTAGCCTATAGCTTGACCTATAAATATCCAGATGATGAAGATAATGTGTGGAAAAGTATGCAGCATTGATTATGTACAGGGGCATCGATCCTGGGGGGATGGGTGGGATACATCCTCCCTTCATTTTACGTGGGGGGTATGGTGCATACAATCATCCCCCCCCTACAGTTTGGTCTGTTGAATTGTTTTATTGAATTACAGGCCTACAAATTATGTGTTTGTTCTTGTGATTCTCATGCTCTTACCAATCGAATTACATAATTAGGCCTAGATATAGGCTTTTTCAGTAGCCAAAATGTACATCTTTAATAAAGGTGTGCTTCTAAGCTTTTCAATCTAAGCGATAATTCGTAAGTATCAGTCAGTAGGCATAAGTATACATGCAAGGCTTGCAAGCACTATCACAGAATCTACCTACGTCTTGTACGTAGTGTAAGATTAAGTAAAATTTTCATCACAACAGATTGAACAGAGCATGAAATTCGAAAATATTACTCCCAAGTGTAAACCTCTGTGATCTAGATCTGGCAAGCCATTTGTAGCTTGCAGCTGCATCAATCTTATGTGCATGTTGTGCAGTTTTTCTATGCCATTTGTTCTTATGCATGTCTAGTCGGTTTAATTGTCGAACACCTTACTCTCCTAAGCTGCCAAAGCCACTGACCATAGTGTACGTTTAGTGTACAGCTAACAACAGGTTCAGGCCGCTCGGATCCAGATGCACCCTACATCACCCCCTCCTCTCCCTTTCGTCTGAGTCTCGATTTTACAACAGGGCTCATTACACCTGTGTTTGTGGCCCTCATTAATCCATGAAATTTCAGATTATCACTGCCCTCTAATATATTTCTGGTGCTTTATGGTAAAAGAACAATATATTCTGTTATCATAGATAGTAAAAATATTGTATTTTCTTGTATAATTAGAACACAAAAGGAGCGATTTCAACGGCCTGAAGCCTCTACTCGAATTGTATTGCTAGTTTTTGTTTTAGGTGTTTTTATTTAATATATGTACTAATAGACATTATATCACAACGTGTTTGCCTTTTGATGAACTTTAACAGGAATATAATATATTTGTGATGTTTAAGTATTTTTTGAGAAACTTGCAATTACTTGCATTGTAACTAGCACACATCACTGTCCCAGCGATGCTCAAGCGGTCAGTCGGCTCGGTAATCACTGTGAGGTTTGCGTGTTCGACTTAAAATACATTGTACAGTTCAGTCCCACTTCCATTCTGTTTTATCTTCGTTCGTTGTACGTTAGAGTTTTTCAATAAAGACTATACTTTAGCCTGTTGAGTCATCTGGGAAACAGATTCCAATTATGACAAGCAAGCGTCTGAAACTTTCTGATATTAGACAGTTCTGCAAGCCAGTTACTAGTACTACAAGTGACAATGCAGATGCAGATAATCCAACAACCTCAAGCAAAGGAATAAAAACTTGCCATACAGAGGAAATACCATGTTTATCAGAGGACGAGTCTGAAATCGCTTGTGCAACTATTGCACAACATGAATCACCAGATAGTTGTGAAAGAAGTTTGTGCAGTAATGAAAAATCTGACACTCCACAGATACAGTGTGGAAAGCCATATTATCCAGATGCACAACAAATACCACAACAGAAAGCAAAATCTCAAATTCCGGGGCAAGTGGTTTGATGAGTTCCCATGGCTGCACTTCGACAATCAGACTCAAAAAGTCATATGCTTTCATTGTGCCAATGTGGAAAATAGAGGCCTTTTTACAGGAAAATTGGAGAGGCCAGTGGAATATACCTTCATATCCCCCGGTTTTTGCAACTGGAAAAAGGCAAAACAGAAATTCAACGAACACCAATCCTCCTCTCAGCACAGATTCGCTATATCTCCAGAATGTTCAAATGATGTAACTCCAGTGACTGTCCAGCTACATGATGGAAAAAAGAAGCAGCAGGAAGAATGCAAAAGGAGTCTAGCCAAAATATTCAGATGTTTACGTTTCTTACTACATCAAGGTTTAGCATTAAGTGGACATACTGATACGGAGGGGAACTTCCTGCAGTTAATGAAGCTCCTGGAAGAGGAAGATCCTGAGTTGATGGCCTACTTGTCAAAGAAAACCACATTCACCTCACCCCAGGCACAGAATGAAATAATGAAGATGTTCAGCCATCAAATACTGAGAAACTTAGCACACAAAGTGCAGCAAAGTAAAATCTTTGCATTAATGGTTGATGACACTCAAGATATTACAGGTGCCGAACAGGAAGCAATATGTGTACGATACGTAGATGAGAACCTTGACGTCCGTGAGACATTTCTTGGTTTGTACAGTGTTTCCAATACAACTGGTGAAACAATATCCTCGACTATACTTGATGTATTGCCTAGACTCAATTTGTCACTATCAGGATTAAGAGCACAAACTTATGATGGAGCCTCTAAAATGAGTGGTGGGTACAGTGGATGCCAGGCAAAAATAAAAGAGAACCAACCGTCAGCTTTGTTTTTTCACTGCAGAGCACACAAGGCTAATTTAATAATGCAACATGCAGTTGAAGCTTGTGAATGTGTTTGAGATTCTATCCAGTGGGTACATGAATTTGATGTCTTGTTTCAGAGGTCAGACAAATACAAGACAATCTTTGAAAATATTGTGTTATCAGACAGCCACAATGGTCCAGTTAAATACATCTGCCCACTGTGTCCAACATGCTGGTTGTGCCACCTATCTGCAATTACATGTGCTAATGATCACTACAGTGACATTGTTGATTCTTTGTTTGAATTAACAAATAAAAAATCAGATGTAGCAGTGAAAGCACGAGGTCTGCTGGACAGATTTGGCAAAGGAAAGACAGTTTTAGGATTGTTGATGGCTCAGCATCCATTAGTTGCATTAGAGGAACTAAACTGTGCATTCCAAGCAAAATCAGTGATAGTATATGGCATGATTAAAGCATCTGCAATGACAGTTGAGCAATTGCGGGTATTGCAAACAGAGGAAAATTACAAGATATTTGATGATGCTGAGAAAAAGGTAACTTCCCTAGATCTGGTGCCTATTGAAACTACCACGCATTTGCAGACCCCCCCCCCTCAGAAGGATCACAGGTGATGGCTCAGCACACCATTCTGCAACAGCTAGAGATTACTACAGAAGCCTATATTTTGAATTTGTAGATACAGTCATAGAACATCTGACCACTAGATTCAATGCAGACAACAATGACTTGAGGCAATATCTGGCACTTGAGAACATGATCACATCTGGCAAGTATGACAACTCGGTTATAAACTTCTGTCCAGAAATCTCTGCACAACGGCTTGAGTTTCAGTTGCCCATGTTCAAAGGAACAAAAGCAGTATCTCTGAAAGGTGCAAAGGATGCTTACTGTAAAATGCATGAAACAAGCCAGCAGATGTATAGTGAAGTTTCTTCTCATAAAAATTTTGCTTATATGTCCAGTATCCAGCTGCAACTGTGAACACAGCTTTTCTGCATTAAGATGGTTGAAGAGGTGGGTAAGGTCAACTATGTCTCAGTGCCACCTTAACCATGTGGCAGTTTGTCACACTCACACAGATGAGGTCGACAAGATACATATAGATGAGCTTATGAAAGAATTTATAAACAGATCATCACAAAGGAGGTCTACGTTTGGGAACATGTAGACTAAAGGACTAAATGAATCTTACTTCAATGGAAAGTATGAATACTTTTCAATACGATGTGCTACATTGTACTGATGTGTAATTTTCAAGAGTTCGCAAATACATTTTAATTATTTTTATCAAACATGAATAGTTTTTCAGTAGATATAAACTTATCAAGGGTAATTACTAATTTTATTAATATTTAAAAACGTGATTCATGCAATGAAAAGTATTAGTAACCTTGTCAAGTATAATGGCCATCTTTTATACCGTACAGTGTGCAGGAATAAATTCATGTGGCAGTTAATTTGTGACACATTTGTCTTTATTCTATTAACATTTTGAAAACTGTTCCCAACACCTCACTTATACAAATCTACATGGAAACCTTGAAGTATCGTGGCAACAAGATTACTCTGTGACTGCATGTTTACAGCTTTCAGGTTCATGTAATCAGAGATTACCAATATGCAAATTGAACCGTCCACATAAGTGGTTGCAAAAATCATCCCCCCCATTGGGTGTAAAAAATCTACACCCATGATTATGTACTACCCAACAAAATCTTCTCTAAGGTGGGGGGAGTGAGGAGTGAGCAGCCAGAGATTTTATGAGAGAGAACTTGAACAAGACAATGATAATTGTAATCCAAGAAAGCATAGGCTAAGCAGGTGAGTTGACAAAGCCATCCTGTGAAGGTGACAGGAGAAATAATTTAGGCAGAACAGGTATTCCAAGGAATAAACAGAGGAAGTACGAGCCTCAAAAGTGCAGGCCAATTAAAACTGAACTTCATAGACAGGACAAAGAAGGTACAGGATCAGAGCAAAAATAAAGGTGAAAAACAGATAGAAGAAAATTAGGAACAAATGTGCTGTTCCCTTTAATGAGCTGCAAATGTTTTGAGTAGAAAAACATAATAAAGATAAAGAATATATAATTGATGAAAAAGAATATGGGAAGAAACCATGGAATAGGCAGGCAAAAAGAAGTAAAAAATAGGGTGTAAATGAAAAATGGCACAAAGAACAAGAGGTTAAAGAGTCAATAAGAGGAAGGGTGAGCAAACGGAGAAAAACGTTTAATCCTAATTAGAAGGTACAGCAGGACAGGGATGGTGGTGTTGAAACAAATAAGAACATAGTAATGACTGGAGAGGAGAACAGACGACAATAAGGGGAAAACTTAAAAGTATTAGATAGGGTTGACAGTGATAAACCTTGGAAGAAGAGTCACATAATAAATTCAAAAATACTGGAAACAGAAGGATTGGAAGAAGAGAAAGAATGATGCACTGACTAATTGTAGAAAATGTGCCATTTTATTTGATAATCAAGGATGGGCAAATAGAAGGAGAAAGAAGGAATGTTACCCATGAAGAGAATTTAGAACATCTTGTAAAGTACCAAACAAAACCTACTTGTATCAACACTGCTGAATGGGAGAAGGTAAATTAAAGTTGAAGGAGTAGGGATTGTGACAGAGGTAGAGAAAGAGGAGCAAAGGAGAAGTTTCAATAGAGTAAACCACAGTTGAGAAATCTAATACAACGCTGTATGTAGGACTTGATATGGTGTCCCAACTGAGAAAAAGAATACAAGAAAGAAATTATAGAGGAGGGTAAGCACAGAGGAAGAGGTTGGAAAAGTCTTGGCTCAAAAAAATCCTAAAGTAGAGCTGATGAATAAGGAACTGCTGACAAGAAAAAGAGCAGATTAGTGTTCAGATGAGTTACAAATGCATTTGTAAGAGAAGTGCCCAAACAACTGCAAAGCCATTTGAACACCAGAGGATCAAGAGACTACTTTGGGTAATATCTCACATAGCCCTGAGGGATGATATGTAACAAGATATAGGGTACCTGGAATATTACAAACTATTTGTCCTTCCTGTAAAGAATGGGTTCAGAAAAGAAGGTTGAGTGTGTGGAAACTGAGAGAGCAAGATCCCCTGATGATTGATATGGGTAACAATTATAGAGTTGTCTGTATAGATTGTAACTAAATGTCCACAAACAATCATAAGAAGACAATTCAACCATTCAATATACTGTTAAATGTTGTAACAGATTGATATGAAGGACCAATTCTTCAGGGAATCACCAACTGAAAATCTTGTTAAAGACACATCTGTTAACTCTGAGGAGACGGGGCAGTATCCAATGAGAATAGTTTGTATGGAGAATTATGTATAGTGCAATAATATTTACAATAACTCTGAGATTTCTTGGGTATTTTTGTGAAGATTGGTAAGGTTTTATTAAAGATTTCATGTTTTTTGTGTATCAAGAATGAGATTATATTTATAAAGTATTTCAAATAAACTTTATTTATTATAGTTGTTTATACTTGGATTTTCATGTTAAGTATAAAAATACTTTTCCTCTTCTAAAAGTTTTCAAATTTAATTTGCAAAGCTTCTTGAACCTTCTAAAGGAATCTCATAAGTTGTTTTAAGGTAAATGTTTATATTTAATTTTTTTAACATTTCACTAACTCTAGCTATTATCAATGTACAATGCAATGAAATGCTTAAAAGAGAAATAACTAAATATCTTTTAATTTCTATCAAATAATCTTGAAACATCTTTTTGCTATTATTCTTAATTACGTCTTTACTCTTTCACATACAATTTAATTTTAATTTTCTTTTTTCATTCCTGTCCTTTAGAATGTTATTTTTTATGATAACACACATTCATCAGTATCCCTGGCCAATATTACAGGTTGAGAAACTTTAGCCATCAGTAAAATAGCACACTTGCTAATCCTTGTGAACTTAGATAATGGTTTATGTTTAAAAAAAATATATTAATCCTTTCAAATATGTATCTTAAAGCATAAATAACACAATTACCTGAAATATAAAATTAAACCCTAAATACAATTTGACTTACACATTTCTAGATGAGAAACTATGCTGAAGTGCAAGCTAAGAAAAAAGTAAAATAAAATATGCTAAGAGCAGTTTGACTAGTTCCATATATAATTCTGTGAATTTTTAACTAATTATTGGGAAATGGTACTTTGAAATGTGTTATTGATTTGGTTATACACACCTAGCTCAAATAAGTATAACTGGCTAAGAAATCGAGACTATATGAATAGAAAATGGGAAAGGCTTCTGTCAAGAGTTAAGGAATTTATTTATCCTTTCTCCAAACATGCCCTAAGGAGCTTGAAAGAAGTTATGTCTGAACAGAACAATTCACCTAATTTCTATTTATATATGGAAGTAGGATGTACATGGAGAAATATTCAAGTTACATAGATGAAAGGATTAAACTTCCTGAACTTTATGTGGGAGTGGGAAAGACAATCATACCATAATCACCTTAAGTGCATGAAACTGAAGGGAATCTAGCACCATGTGGCTGATGAAGGGAGTACATGCGAATATGGTAAATTGATACATTGTCATAGGAAGACTGCATCCAGTATCAAAAACCAAACTGGCCAGAACCACCTCAAGTACATTAAAATTGTCGAAATAAAAAATGTTGAGTGACAGAGCAAGGGATTAAACTGTAATAATTCACAGTTATCTCCAATGTGACTCTGATGGAGTAGAACTGAAGAAGGAATATAAACATCTGTAATACATTTGTGAGGACTTATGTTGATTGGTTCTACTATAATTCTAAACCCCAGCCACTGGGAACTGACATCCACATGAGGGATTTCAAATAAAAGGGAAAACTGCAATTTTGATGTCTTACTCCAATTTTTTTTAATGTTTTATACTGAAGGATATCCCCCATCATCTACACCAGCAAAAGACCACTTCCATACTCTCAATTGAATGGTTGTATAATTATTTCTATATACTGTTTGCATTTCATTAACCCTTCCACCCTGTATATCCATTACTATGTATGACAGAAAGTTTTAGTGTCTTATATTCAACATTTTGTTAAACTAGTTTTTGTTTATGTTAAATCAATTAGTAGAGCATAAAATCATAGCTAATAATCCATATTTAGTTTTAAGTTTCTAGTTCTATAAGGCAATACTTTAAAAGTTCCTGCGTTTCCCCTAGCATGAAACATGTCACCTATGTTCTCGGCACATCTTGTCTTTTATACTTTAGCCACCACACCTTGAAATAGTACAAAATTAAATGTCAACTACTCACTATAGCATCACTGTTGCTCAAACAAATTATATCTTTTATAGCCTTCAATTTTGTTTGGTTATTAGAGCTACTGAATAGAAAATCAAACCCTTCCCACTACATCAACCTGTCACATCCTCTCTCTCAGAATTTGTTAATAGTTGTATCTTTCATTCAATTATACATTATCTATAACCATAGATAGTCAAGGTTTTCATCTATGAAACGACATTGTATAACATATTGTTCTGAAGAGATGAGATGATAAGCAATTTCACTCATAGTACCCACACGAGAAATTTAATAACTAGTTTGGATGAATTTGTAATTGCTCTTGTTGCAAAGTTAGCAAGCCAAAAAGACCTTGAGAGTTAAGAACAGTTGTCTACTTTCTGCATGTTACTTGATATATTACTTAACAAAATAAAAATAACTGACTATATTACTACCTTTAGTATAAAATAGGCTTATATGTCCTCAACAATCAATAGCAAAAAACATAAGATTGAAAAAGTACATTTTTTCCAAGTTTATTCTTTACTTGTATAAAAGTAACTAAAATGTAAATATAAGAATCTTTTTAGCATAGTTAAGATAATATTAGGTAAAATAACTGAATAAAAATGTTTCATGAGGCAAGCATATGAGCAGCAAGCAAGTAATGTAATTCAATACATGTGCCAAGAGTGATTTACAACTTATTATTAACCAAATAGTTGTTAGACATGGTTCAAAGGGCAATCAAAAGGATCATAAAATGATAAAATTTAATTATAAATGGAGGCATACTGTTATAAGCTTAAAGTTACTTAGAATAAATTAGTTTCATGTTACAATTTGAAACCATTCTAAAAAGAAAAAAAAAAGAGTAATTTATTTCAATTTTTTGGGTAGTTACAAGGTCAGTCAAATTGACCAATCTCACTATAAGTTAAGGTAGAGAAAACAACAGATAAAATATAAAGTTTCACTGAAAGAAACATTTAAAATGTATGAAGAAGTCTTTAGGGATTACACAAAGGAAATTTAAAATTTTTCAAATCAGGAAAAGTACTTTTAACCTTAACACCAAAATTAATTTTCACATAAACAATTCGAAACAAATGATCAATATATTAATTGACAAATCTTTAATCCAGTTTTTAAAAAATACTTCACACAAAATGCTTTTTGGCATGTGAAAAACTTGTAATGTTAACTGAAAGGCTGCCAAGTGTTGTGAAGATATACACACTATATTGAAAGTAAGTATTAAATCTATAACGAATTTAAACGAGTACAAAGAGGTTATGTGGTCAGTCAGATTGGCTGAGCCTATGTTTAGAGTTAACCCATTCAATGGTCTATCATTCCAGTGGCTTGAAAGTGGAAAGTGGTATGGGCTCTCAACTCCATTAGAAGAAAAGTGGAGTCAAATGCAGTTTAAGATCCACAGGAACAATACTGCAGATAGTGCAATGGCTGACAACAAAATCCTATTTTTAAAAGCAGACCATACTGATTTATTCAATACAAGGCATGGCAGGGATGGGCAGCTATCCCCCTTCTGCTTTATTCATTTAGTCCATGGGTGGGTATGATCTGAAAAGGGCAAAGTTATGAAGCAATTCTATCATGAGGATAAAACTACAATACATCTTGGGAAACACCACATCTTTGCAGTGTGTGTTGAGTAGCTATAGAATTTTAATATGCAAGTCAGCAAGGCTTGACTATGAATATGAACAGTTGAAGATTACTTCGTCAGGCACTGCTTGCCCCAAAGCAGGAACCAAACAATGAGCATTTATAAAAGGGCCCCTGAAAATGAATAGTAATTAAAAAACAACCTACCCTGTCAAAGTCTAACTGAATTCTGATATTCTAGAATGATTACAAATGGAAGACAATAACCCAAAGAGGAAAAAGATGCAAACCTATGCATATAGTGAGAGATGAATGTATCATGGGTAGTCCACATGTCCAAGTGAAAAAATACCTCCACAGAACAATGAGAAAATGCCAATAAGAAGATAAGATATCAAACTGGGTGACAAAGCACCCAAAACAAAGTACAAGAGGAAGACAGTAAAGAGAAAGAACCTAGTCAAATAAAGAACCAAACACAATTGGCAAAAGAGAAAGAACACAAAAAGAGGACATTTGCCAAGAAAGAAAGAAATGGAAAAGACACATCAAAAGGGACCCATTCATGCAATATAACAGAGTAGAAAGTAAAGGACATAGAAGTCTATCTGGATCAGAATGAGGATAAAAGTTTGAAACAGAATGAAGGGAAAGTGGTTAAACTAAGGAATTATTCCAAAAAAATTGCTTAAGCATTGGATGGAAAAAATAATCCATAGAAAGGAGAAGATATGTGGAAAGAAAAAGAGTATGGGAAAATAAACAGATCACCAACATCCACAGGCAAAGAGAAGAAAGTGGAGTAAAACAAGGAACACTGGAAGAATAGTTCATATGTAAGACAGTGCAGGATCCCATCAATATCCCTATCTGGAAGGGCAGCTAGCCAGAGCAGATGACAAATCAAGAAGGAACATATCCACGCGTAAAGTGTAGCAGAGGTGTATACTTGCAAGATTGGGAAAAATGAAAGGTGTGGGACAGGACCACCTGAAAATCTGTGAAAAGGAGACAAAAGACCCCTGCTCTAAAAGTCACGAGAGGAAACCTGCATGAAGAACAACAGTGGGTTGATCAATAGAAATCCTTAACCCAGAAACAAAAGACAAAAAAATTCCACTTGCATTGAATGTGTTTTTCTAATAGCAAAGCCACATCAGGCTATCTACTGAGCCCACCAAGGGGAATCAAACCCCTGATTTTAGCATTGTAAATCTCTAGCCTTACCACTGTACTAGTGGGGGGGCCATTTGCATTGAGAAACTTCCATGAAGGAAGGGTCAATAAAACAAGTCAGAAAAGTAGCCAACCAATGGGAGAAGATAAATCACCTTCATAATAACCAGAGGAAAACCAGGCATGAAGATGGAGGACAGAAAGACATGGATGAAACACCAGTGACTGAAGATAGTAAAGAAAAGCAAGGGAGAGAAGAAAAGGCAACAGAGGAGGAATTTAGAACTGGAGAAACTGTGGAACTAATGAACACAAAGTATCAAGGATGAATGCAATCAACCAGAGAAGAAGAGACAAATGTGTGGGTCAAATCCTGGCTGAAAACGTTTATAGCCAGGGTAAGAAAATGAGGAACCAGAGACACTAAAATCAAGGCAAACTGTAAGTAAGAGACACAGCAAACGCCTCAATGGGAGAAGTATCCCACTGAAGTTAAAGTCACCCAAAATCAAAAAGACCAATAACTGGAATCCCCTGGACATTAACAGAATAGGACCTCTTGGTCTAAGAGTTGATCAACCCATATATTCCATCCATAAAGAGATGCATCCATTAAATGTAGAAAACTGGATGAGGAGGAAAAGAAAAAAAGATACATGTGGGCCCAAAAAGAAGTTCCAACATATGAATAAAGAGGAAAAATGGAGAACACATGCCACACTGGTATTTGGGACTAGCAACCACTGAAGAAAAGTCAGAATGGATCATAACCAGATGACTTCTGATCAAATAAAGAAAATGTACCAAAACATGTCTATAGCTGGAAGCTCCAAGACACTGATCTTATGGAACACTCCATGTCAAGGGTGTGTAACACAATAAATTTAGCAGGTGCAGATCTTAATCTGTACTAATAAAACATCCTGTGTGTGTATGAGTATCAGTGCCATAGTTATAAAAGGAAAGAATCTAGAAACCTGAACGTTTGCATGCACTCTAAGAAAACATCCTGAAGGTGTATACTTAGGTATTATTTTTATCTCAAACAACTATTGACCAATTTTATTTTTTACTATAATTTTGCCCTATAGCTATTAAGCTGTAGAAAGATAAAATTATATACTGCCATTTGTTATTTTGGTACAATAAATTGTTTAACTCAGCATGGCCAGGTAGTAAGGGCACCTGACTTGCAATTTGAGATTCAAGGGTTCAAAAACTCCATCTTACCAAAAATGCTCACCCTTTCAGCCATGAGAGTATTATATTGTGAGAGCCAATCCCACCATTTGTTGGTAAAGAGTAGCCCAAGAGTTGGCAATGGGTGGTAATGACTAGTTTTCTTCCCTCTAATCTTTCAGTTAAATTAGGGATGGCCATTGCAGATAGTCTCCATGTGGCTTTGCATAAAATTAAAAAACAAACAACTTGTTTAATAATAACAATAACAGTTTTGTAACAGCAGTTTCAAAAACACATATAAAAGCATTATAACTCATATTATTGGTGGAAATGATTATATTTATATGTTTGTTAATTTGTATAAATATATGTATTTTCAAAATATGCGAGAAGTTAAAAAATTTTATTTATGTTATTATTTCCAATAAAACCTTACACAAAAAATATTAGACTTGTATATTGATAAAGAAAAGTTGTAAAAAAAAAAGGTTATTTTTGCAATTTTATTATTTAACATTTCCCTCAGTAATTGTATTTATACAAAGTTTATGGTTTTCAAATTTAAATAAAAATTATTACTTGTGGAGCAAAAAAAAAAAAATCTTATTTCAAACAAACATGAGGGAAATACAAATGATGCAAACCCTTCTTTAAGATAAGTTTGTGCTTGTTTGCACCTTTCAGCCCCTATAATAGGCCCATAAAAATATGAAACCAATGTATTAAAGTTTAACATCTGTAACATTACATTTTTAGTGTCGATGAAAACCTTGTAATCTAATGTTTTCCACAGAAGATGGACTGGACCTTTGGTCTGATTTATGTGGAAATAGCATAAGCAAAATTTATATGTATCTTATAGACATGTGCTATTAATGTATTGTCACAATTAAATTCATAAAATGCATTTGTGTCTTCTGACAAATGCAAAACTAACCTTTTTACAGAATCGAAAGGTTAAACACATAAAATTCTCAGTAAATAAATTAGTTTTTATTCACTTTTTCTTCGGAAGGAGAGAACAGTTAGGTACATAAAAATTTCTGATAACAATTATGTACCTCAGAGTAACATGTTTAAAAAAAAACAGTCCTCAATACTAGTCACAAGCAGCAAAAGTGACTGAGTAAGCCACCACAAGAAACTAAAAATATAGTTTATACAGAAGTATTACAATCTCTGTTAAAGGAAGAGGATTGGTTGATGCAAATTATACAATAAAACTACAATTTCATTTATTTTCTTTAATTTTTAAATTCTTAAGCAATTTAATTAACAGAAGGGGATGTGGCCCCGCAAGGACAATAAAAAGAGTAACAAAAGAGAATACAGTCTTTGACACCATAATCAAACTGAAGCAGAAAGAATTGCCACTGAAGGGAAATGGTATCTGCCAGCAAATAATACAGTTTAATGATGTAAGTAATGCAATATAAACAAAAGAGGAGCAGTCCACATACTGGTCTGGATAATCTCCTTCAAATGGCAAAAAAACAAGCAAGCAATAACATAATGATGTGGCCAAGTTTATGAGATGTGATGTGATAAAGATGACACCCTTGGCAGGAAACAGAAGAGAAGGCCAACCAAATAGGCCAAATGAACCTAATCTGAAATACTGATTGAAGAAAGATAAAAAAAACAGCAGGATTCTGGAAAATAAACAAACATGAAGTAGAACCATGAAAAGGAGAATTACAAAAAATATACAATGCAATCCTCGCACAGGACAAAGTGATCAGGAACAAAGATGCAAGGTAAAAGGGATGAAGATAGCAGAGAGGGCAAATTTTCCTTCATAGGCAGAAGAGGTTTTAAGAAGGAAGGAATGATCTAGATAAAGAACAACATAGGCACCGTGATAAATATATGATAAACATCGTAAAGAGGTCAGACCTATGTCAATCCAATGCCAACAAGAGAAGAATATAGGGAAAGAAAAATATGGAACAGAATGAGAAGACTTCAAATGAATGGCTTGATAAGGCATAGATGACAACATTAACATCCCAATCAAGAAGGAGAAAATACGATTGAAAAAGTTAAAAAAGGCTAGAATGACTTACAGAGAAGGGATAGGTCAAGCGATGACAAAATTTGCCGCAATCAAGTAAAAAAAAAAAATCATTCAGGACAAAGAAGCCTGATAACCTGAAAATGTTGGAAATGAAAGATTCTGATCAAAATGCCAAGAGAAAAACTGGGAATGATGAGGCACATAGAATATTAAGGACTGAATACAAAGGAGAAACAACATGCCATGTCAAACATGTGTCTGGTGAGGAACCTAACAAAAGCCAAGCATAAAGTTAGAGAATTGTAATGGTGAGATGGCAGGTTGACGAAAGAGCAATGGAGAAAGAGGGAGATGAAATCTGCAAAAGTTTGAGAAGTGGAAACCAAATTTGAGCTGACTAATAAGAAGCTACCAAGAGTACTTGATACAGAGAAGATTGGATGAAGAACAGAAGCTTGGTTGGAAAGCATAAATGTGAAAGCCCAACCACTTCTGGCTGAAGGAATTGGTTTCAGGATTTTCATATCAAAAGACTTAAATAAGCAAGACAATAAACAAAACTTAATTTTACTAGCATTAATATCTGGGACAAGAAATATAATCCAAATACACAATACTGGGTTTTCAATGCTACCAGATGAGGAACTGGAGACCAAATTGATAGAACTTTGGTGTTGAAATGAGTTTCAGGTGCACTGATGTGGGAAGTACCCAGAACAGAATACAACCTGGGGATCTAGGGACAACTCTTTAGGAAAGGTTTTGTGTAGTAAAGATAACTGATTCATCAGAGTTAAAGCTCTTCGAATATGGCAAACCAATAAGTGACTACTGAGCTCTTGAACCCAAAAAAAGGAGTCTCAGTATCTAAAAGCATGGCGAGCCTGGACTTGGTACCTTTCTGTCTCTTAATGTAGGAGATTACTGAAGAAATGTTGTAATATGTCAGAACCACATATTTGCCTATAGATGATGGAGAAATGAGACAAGACCTGGCAAACTACGAAGAGATCCAAAAGACTGATATGAAGGTCTAATTCCCAAAAGTCCAAATTCCAGAGATTGCATGTGTATTTAGAAACACACCCCAACAAACAGAAGAAGCATCTGTGAACAGATGCTGCTGCAGGCAAGGAAATGGAAGAGGAATCACAACAATAATATTGGTTCTATTCAACCACCATGCAGGGTATTTCCATAGGAAAAACAGAAGGATGACCTACAATTTGATGGATCCAAGAGGAAATTCCACTAATCTCACAGTTTCCACTGAAGATAATATATATGACTATGCCCAAGAAAGAATGAGTGCTTTTAAAGCTCACATCCAGTAAAAAAAAGGCAGAGAAGAAGAGGATATAGTCCTAACTACCAACCTCTCCATATCCTGAATATGAAGAGGAGATGACTGTGCCTGACAGTAATGGGAATTGAATAATAAACCCATATGAATGAGATACTGAGTGGGGTAAAGAACAGATTTCTCTAATTTAATCAACTAACCTACCCTTGCCATGTCCTGGTGGAGTAAACAACTATGTACAACAGACGGCCACTGGAAAGAGTCAGAAGAAGCCAGTCATCTATATAATGATAAGCCCTAGACAGAAAGAATAAAGATGGCAAAGTTCAGATGATGCAACAAATACATAAGGTGTTGTGACAAGCTCGAATGGAAGAACTCTAAAATTCGTGAAAACAAATTGACAGGAGAAGAGAGATATGGGCACACGAAGATAAGCAAGCATCTGTTACATTGAATTTGGTTATCTACAAACCCAAAGTGATAACCCAATGAGGGAACAGAAAGGATTTTATGGTTATATGAAGGGTTCCAGAAACTAATTGAGAAAGAACTGATCTATAACTGGTCCCCTTGAAGACAACAAAAACTCGAATAATAACCTGGAGAAATTGGAAATACTTATTCAACAGCAGCTTTGACCAGAAGCTCTGAAATACTTTTGAAAAGACAAATTTAACAAACCAGACTGTTGGAGGAGGGAAGGAAATATGGAAAGAGCAAAGGGGGGAAGGACCTGAAGTGAAGAGAAAGACCAAAGGTCAACCACAAAAAAAAAAAAATTTTTAGAAGATACCAAGTAATCTGAAAAAAAAGAACCTCTTTTAATGGAAAAAGGGATGAACCATAGGACAGAGGAGAAAGTTGCAAAATATTGGAAACTTGAATAATTAGCTATAGGAATGGCAATAATAGTTGAACATCCTCCATCATTGACAGAAAAAAAAAAAAAAAGACATAGCAGAAAAACTTCACCAAATTCCTCCTTGTCACGTTCAATGTCATCAGCTCATGCTGTCTCACATTGAGAAGACCACAAACCAAGCCCCTATATAGGAAGCAAAACTCTACCAAATCAAATCCTGCACTCCACACTCAATAGCACCAATCACAAGACTTTAGTAATAAAGCTAAACGAGTCTTCAGACAAAGCAAAAAGCAAAGTGGTGGATATACTAAATTGTTAGTTCATAACTTATAAAAAACAATGCAAAAAAGTATGTAATAAATTCCAAACTGTAAGCAGACAAACTGAAAAAGAATCAAGAGCAAGAAAAAACATCTCCAACTAACAGCATGCTAAATGAAAAGTAAAGTTCATGGAATGTAATACATAGATAGCTAGTTGTTCAGGGAGCATATGTTTTGTTCTTACTGGTAAAAAGCTGTCACATGCATTATGCATGCTAAATGAGCAGAGGGAACTAAGGGGCACAAGTACATTATGCAAGAATTAAGATTTTTTAATGCTTTAAAAGGCTGTCCAAGATTGAGTGAAGCTTTATATACAAGGAGAAATTTGTATCATATAGAAAACTGAAATTAAATCAGTAAGAAACCACAGTGAGTCTCAATAACTGATTAACAATCAGTTCTAGTCAATGCATTAGAAAGGTGCTTAGGTTGAACTACTCCATGAGAAAATTATGTTGAATGATGATATCATGCTGCATTAATTTCACATTAAATACATTATTCTTATGTGGGAGTTAGCTCAAGGTTAATAGTATGCAAATCTCATAGGCAGATGCACTAGGAATAAAGCTGTTCCGTGTGTAGAGGTAAGAAATGTTATTAGTTGACTACTTTTGTGATATTAATAAAATTAATCCTAATTTTGGTTAATCAAATCAATGTAGATAATTTAATATACAGACTAATGTATTAAATTAGCCAAATGGTCAGCTGTTGTTATAATACAATTTCCTGAAAACCCACCAATAACTTTTATTCCTTCAAGTTTAGGTTTATGTACTCAAATTACATACTATTTCCAGATTTCATAAAACAAATATACAAGGAAGCTTGTCTTATGTTTAACTCACGATCCTATTTACAAACTGATTAACTAGATAATGCTAGTTCTAGCTGACTTGCTACCTCAATATTGCAACAGTTTTTACATTATGATTTCCCAATTTAAAAATAACCACTTAGTTATGAGGATCTAGCTACACTGAACAATGTCAGTTCTTGTACACAAAATATGATATACATTGTTATTGTTTTACAGTCTTGTACTGCCTAAGGAAGGGACTTATTTTTGAGGTGCAACAAATGATGGACTTTGATTTCATAACAAAGTGCTTTACTCAGAGTACTGTATTACTCCTTTAGTTAACATTTGAAAAGACTCAGGTTTAACCTCAATGCAGGTGGTGATAAAGAATACAATTATGACAGTTTCACTGGTTTCAGGATTCTCATATCAAAAACAAATAAGCAAGACAATGCAATCTAATTTTACTAGCAACAATATTTAGAACAAGAAATATAATCCTAATACACAATACAGGATTTTCAATTCATGATGAAAGAACTTTATGCACACAAAGTAATTCAAGTAATTTTCACAAGATTTGTGTTGAGAAAATAAAATGTTAAAATTCCAAAAGTTTACACTTACTTTTAGTTAATTTAAAAGTTTCTTCATTTTTCACCAACTTAATATCCAACAAAGAATCCTTCTCCTCATCAGAAAAAGGTTCAACCTTCATCTTTAATATTTCCATACTTATATCAGAGCTTCATCTTTCTAATCTTAAAGAGCTTCCAATCAGACTACAAAGAAACAGATTAAGAATTAGAACTGTATCCTTAGAAAATGTTCCAAACTGTATAGTAAATATTAGCTTAACAATTTATATTACCTTAAAAACTTTAAATCCAATGGTAAACTTCTTCTTTATATCTTTATAATAAAATTCTTATCAGCTCTCAGTATGATATTAAATGTTTTTTTAAACAAAACACATAGAAAAAAGCCATTACAGTATGTACAAAAGGCAAACTTTTACCACAATGAGGAGAGATATATATATATAAAATTACCACATTATATGAAATCAGGAGAACTGCTAAGATAATACACTCTGTATCTTTACACCACCTTGGATTTTAGTTTATAGTTGGATTCAATCTTTTTAACTTCCCAACATAAGTATAATTCAATAATTCACCAAATACAATCACCACTTCATAAAAACTTCATTTGGTTTATTCCAAAATGGGTTTAAAGGAGTACTATTTGAAAGAAACATCACACTTTTTGTAATCTTGAATCTTTAATGTTCATAACAAAAAACTTGATTCATGTTAATAAAAAACATTACACCAACTATAAAAAATACATATTTTCCCCAGAAAACAAACATGGAAAGACACTTTGTTTTAGAGCAAAGCCAGATTGAGTTGTGTGTGTTTACTGCAGGGGATCAAACCAAAATTACAGCTTTGTAAGTCCATAAACTGTTCAACCAAAAGAATAAACAGAGTATTGAACAATAATATAAACTTTGTTTAATGTTTTAATTTATAAAGATTATATGTATTAGAACTGTTCTGCAGTTAACACAAAAATATACTTGATTTATGTTGGTTTCAAACAATTGTGAGTTATTTTATGTTACAGAAACAGACATTCATAGTTATCAACTTTATAAACATAATTACTCAGAAGACTGTGCTTGCTACAAATAAACCTTACTAATTTCTCCAAATTTCCTTAGTTTCAATAAATGGTACATAAAATATTGTAAAATTAATAGAGAAAAAATATTTAACATAAGAGAAAAGAAATAATGTCCATATAATTATTCATCAACTTTACATTTATGAATTCAATGTTTAACATCTTTCCAAAACAAGTTAACCACAAAAAAATATTTTTGTGACACAAAGAAAGGTTATAAATACTGTACATAAACATTCTGATCAACATGAATATTGTTGTAATTATCAATTAAAGAGACAAATTGCAACTGTTTAGGTCAAAGTCAAAAGTATTCAGTGGAAGAACACTTACTCTCCATGCTGCTTACGGAAACTTTGAGAGGAAATAAAAGCTTTATTAATTAGCAGATGAAATATAGCACATAAGAGATAAAACTAAATATTTTAGCTATTATAGCTCCAATCACAAAAGATTATCACAGTGAAATTCAGCAAGCACATGTTTTGATCACAGGCAATCTGTTTAACATTAAAAGTTTGAACATTCCAAATATGAGTGAATAATGGAAGTAGAAATATATTACTACGTGAAAAAGAAAATGTTTAATAGTTCCATCTAAGTGATAAAAATGACTATTTAAAACTTTCTTCATGCAGATTAAGAGTACATTTTATATTTATACAGAGCACATTCTACATTTATACAAAATACATTCTATATTTAAACAGTAGTTTTAGTTGATAAGTGTTTATTCCTAGTTCTGTAACCTACTTACAGATAAAAATACAGTTAGTATACTGTTCAATACTATGTACATTGTACAAGTACTTTGTTGCTGTGTTGAAGATGCTATGTTGTGTGTTGTTGAAGTATAGTACTGGTGTTGTACATTATCAGTGAGTTGAAAATGCTGTGTTGTTGAAACATATTTCTAACATTGTATCATAATGAGTTGAAGATATTATGTGGTGTAATGTTAAAGTCTAGTACTCATGTTGAATTATATTACCGAGTTGAAGGTGCTGCTATGCTGTTGTATGAAGCATTCACACTATATTGTTAATGACTTGATTATATTGTGTGTTGATGAGTTAGTTTTGTGATACATTTTAGTGAAATTGAATTAATTACTGAACTATATCAGAAGGGTCTGAAAAACAGGAGATTCAATCAAAATATTAAAGCAGATAGTAATACTACAATGCTTACTGAGTCAATGTTAAATAAAGTAAAGACTGCAGACAAAGAAATTGGTCCAGAGAAATAAATAAACTTTATCAAGACACTTAGACAAACACAGCATGTGTACTTGCAGAGCACTAATTGTGAACAATCACTTTAAGTAGCTTCTATAAGATAGATGACTAGTTGAAAGACAAGTTTGAAACTGACTTAATGCCAGATTTCTTAATTCTCCAAGAGTAAACTGGCTATCACATGACTGATAATTCTCATTATACATAAGTGGGTCAGCAATAACCTCTAGGTGATAAAAATATCACCTGAATAACCATTGTAGGGCACTGCCATCAAAACCATACACAAGGTCTCATTAAGGAATGTTCCCCATGGACTGTAAAAGATACAAAGGAGACAATCAGGGAGAAATAACAGATGTTTAGCATCATCTGGCAGGGTGGGAAATTTACAGAACTGTAGTAAAGCTGAAAATTTGATTCCAAATTAAATAAATATGAAGTCAGGAGAAACAGCTTGTTGATAATATTAAATAATGTCATGTGTAAACAAATGTTAAAATATGGGATTGAATCCTTAATGGATTAACATGGCAAAGTTTTTGTTGAAGATGTGAAATAACTGTGGTTTTAAATTATTTTCTTTTCAATAGAAATAAAGGTACAATCAGTACTTTGGAACTGTAAATGGAGGAACTGACCCTTCTGTAAATATTAATCCTTTGGGTTTAGGTATAAATATTTTGAGTTTTGTGATGAAATATTATACTATAGATAAAATACTAAGGGCAGTTTTCTTAAAAGTATTAATGGAGGTCAAAGATCATATATGAAAATCTCTCTCATTTTTTGTAAACAAATAGAAATGTTGCTCTTATTTCTAAAGAGAAAGTTGTCCTGGAAATTTTAAGTCATTTAGTGTTATAATTTTATGGACACTTTATAAAACCACTTATATAATAAATGAAAAACAACCAAGATTCATCAAAATTAAACTTTATTTTTATAACCAGTTAACTGTTTTATTTTTTTTTAATTTTGCTATTTGATAGATAGAAATGGTATCAACTTAGATTTATAGTGGTGTACCTTTTAATAAAATACCTCACAATAGCTTAACTAATAAAATTAAACAGAAGAGGTTTGAAACTGATTAATTAATTAAACTGTAGGGTGTTGGGATAAGTAAAAGGTTGTTCTTAATGAAATCCAGTAACACTAAAACCCCAGCAGTGGAAGTCAGGGATCAGTGCTTAAGCTCTGATCTGTTTTTCACATTAATGATATTTATACAGTATAACTAGTAAGGTGTATAATAATATCAAATCTTTGGCATTTATAGTTGTATTGAGGAGAATGAAGTAATAAAGGACCTAGATCAATTGGTAACTTGGACAAATATTAGGCAAATAGCCTTTACCTATAAAATGGTGCACTTGATTATCACAATTGATACCATATATAATTAAAATAGATTAGAACAGTAGAACTGAAAAAATTATCTTGGGACAGCAGAAAATGCTCTTATTACTAGTAGTAAATTCAATAGAATTTTACTTTTCTCTAGATTCTCATGGTTCCTTATGTTGCTGAAAAAAATTATCTTGGGACAGCAGAAAATGCTCTTATTACCAGTAGTAAATTCAATAGAATTTTACTTTTCTCTAGATTCTCATGGTTCCTTATGTTGCTGAAAAAAATTATCTTGGGACAGCAGAAAATGCTCTTATTACCAGTAGTAAATTCAATAGAATTTTACTTTTCTCTAGATTCTCACGGTTTCTTATGTTACTTATTTGTAATAACAGGCATCAAAACAAAAAATAAATAAGTAAAAAACACTACAAAAAATTAGCACAACAAACTAGTTTCCACTTATTTCATGTGCTTATACATAGATGTATATAAAGTCTGGGTCAGCCACCAAAATGCCACATTCACACTCTCCACACCCCCACAAATATATATTTAAAATTCAGGTTATCTTTCAAAGTTTAATGTAATTTATAAAGTTAATATCAGTCATGAGCACCAAATCAGATCAACCGTAAATTTAACAATGAACGCAAAAACTAATAAACATATTCTTAAAAGTTAAACTTTTAAGTCCGTTAAGTTTCAAACATTAATTTTTAAATAAATGATTGAATATGGTTATATTTTATTATTTGATAAAAATGGTAAGTATATTAAGTTATAAAATTAATATTTAATTAGTTTTAGTACTACTAGTACTTGACGAGTTATGGTTATCAAATGCTTGGTAAATTATTTGTTTCAAAAATTTATAAGGCTAGTCCTCCACACTTGTTACTGTTAGTAATACTAATCGTAATATGATATTACTATTAGCACTGTATTACGAGTCATTAATACAAGTTTTAGCATTAACAATAAAATTCGAAAAAACCAGTTTAACAGTTTATTACAAGTTACAGTTGATGTTACTAGTGTTTCGTATTACTCCAGCTTTTCCTTGTAACTGAATGTTAAAGGTATTGATTATAACAATAATATTACTACTACAATTTACAAAGTTCAAAGATTAAATTATAGGAAAAAGATATTCAAAATATATTAAAATGCATTAATTATTTTCTTACTTATTGTATTTTCAACAAGTTTACTAAATACCAGAAGAAAAAAAACTTTTGCTTTCTTATTTTAATTTGCTTTAACTGTAACAATTTACAAATTAAATTTATTTAACTTTTCAGAACCACCGAAGTACCGCAAAATTTTACCTGTGCACCAGTGCTATCCGAGTAGCACATATGCGCATGCGTGGGACTTAAGCGATACATTTATCGATATGCTGGTCGTGTGGACCAATGATTCGAAAATCTTTTCCAATATCACTCATCCCTATAAGCTCTTCACAGCAGCTCACTTACTCCAGTTGGAAAAAAACAAGCACTAAATTAAAACATAAAAAATTAAAATTTATTATGATTTATACCCCCGATGGGGCGGTGATACGTTTACGGATTCACAATGCTTGAATCAGGGGTTCGATATCCTTCGGTTAACACAAGACATGTCCTTCTCTGGTTCTGCTATTAGAAAATACCACTTAAATATGGTCCGGCATGGCCAGGTAGTTAGGGAGTTCGACTCATAATCTGAGAGTCGCGGGTTTGGATCTCCATTATAATGTGCAGTCAATCCCACTATTCGTTGGTAAAAGAGACGCCAAAAAGTTGGAGGTGGTTCGTAATGACTCTCTGCCTTACCTGTAGTCTTACACTGCTAAATAATGGACAGCTGGCGCTGATAGCTCTCGTGCAGCTTTGCTTAAAATTCAAAAATACACAAACAAGACTCAAATGTTCATCAAACTACAACTAGAAAAAATATAACATAAAATTAACAAAAGTAAATGTACTTATGAAACTACGAATGAAATAAGTAATAATAACTTATGATTTTTCTTTTCTTGCTCTTGAATTTGTTCTATAATTGATACTAATCATTGACCATGATATTTACCCCATTCTGATCTCATTAATCCTTGGATGAAACAGCCACCCATTTGAGGAGCACTGTCTAAACATAACTTACTCATAAGTTACTTTTACTAACAGTGGTATTACTGTGAGTATTAATCGAACTTTAAATGTTATTAAATGAAATACGTCACTTCAATGAATTTAATTTCGGTTTTATTCCCATCTCTTTCTAGTTCCCAAGCAAACGGGAGGTTGGAGACCTATCATTGATCTGTTCCAGTTTATTTACTTTTTTGAAATCTCCTTCCATTCACTATGGAATCTTACCCCTCACTTTGTCGTTTAGACCAATCTCAGCTACTTATGTGTTTTATCAGATGTTATGCACCTTTGGCCATCTTTACTCAATAGGTCTCCCTACAGCTGGTTCCTGCTTACTTCTTCATATACACAGTCCAGAAACCACATTCATTTACTCCTACAAGAAGCAGCGCAGGTGGGTTTTTCTTGAAAGGTTGAAGAAGTCCATTTTTATTTCCACTCAATATCTTGTTGAATTGAACCAGAGTTATGTGTTCACTTCATTGGAAGCTCATCAATCAGAGGGACTTCTCCCTGGATCTCTTGTACTATTCTGTTACCCTTCCTTTCACAATCAGGGTCAATCTCTATCGAGGTGGATTCCAGCATGTGGTAAGGGGACCTTCCAGAGAAGATTCTATACTTTCAGTTTACGTGTTTCCCTTGCGTGGCGAACCGTGAAGGTGAGGAGAAGATCCTGGTGGTTGAGGAATCCAACCCTAACACATACTTTGGCTTTGAATTCCTGTAGACAGGCGGCCTTGAAATGGCCCCTTCAGGGTCAATCAGCTGGTCCACTTGGGCTATGGTCAACTGAGTACCAGTGTTGAACATTCTAAACAGGTGTTTGGGACATTGTATCTTATTCTGGTGTTCGGGTATAGTGCTCATGAAACTCTGGTATTGCTGCAATGTCCTTGTTTGATATTGTAGTGCGCCCCCTCGTCGGGATCTATGGTGGATGCAGTCAGTGGGCACTGAAATGTATTGCCTTTATTATGGATACACCAATTCAAAAAAGATAAAAAAAACAGAAAAACAGATTATAGGAAAACGGCCACGCATGAACGACTGTGTTGTACAGTCACCATCACAATCAGATTCTGTACCTCGATTTCTAATTATGCATTCCTTATCCGAAAAATCCTTAGAACAGATATCTCCCTTTTTATTCAAAAGAGATTAGAAGGTCTTGCTGGTGCCCCAAGTCAGTATGGAAGTTATGCTCTGGAAACATCTTCACCACAATAAACTAAACTCCTTTTGGAATTGAAGCCCACTGGGGATATACCCATCGAGGTTACTCCCCATACAACTATAAATTTTACAAGAGGAGTTATAGTTGAGAAGGATTTATAGAGACATTCCCAAGTCCAAGATCCTTACTGGTTTGTCCAGCCAAAACGTTTCTGTAGTGTGCTAAATTTCCACTCCCAAAGGCGAAATTATGATGCCTACTAATGTTTTGATAATGATGTTGACATCATCTTGTCCTCATGCCACAGTTACAGCAGGTTATCTTAACTGTAATGTATGGCCAAACATTTCCAACCCTTTCAGATGTTTCCAGTGTCAGTGGTTCGATCACTTGAAGACATTATGTTGTGGTTATTTAACACATGTTCAGAGTATTATCTGAAGTTATTATCTGCGAATTGAAATCACACTGTTGACTGTAGTAGTTCACACCCCTCTTACTCTATTTCTTGCCTTAAGTGAATAAAGGAGAAGGAAGTGCAAGCTTGAAAAATATAAACAATATCTTCTACCCAGGGATTCATAAGCTATTGTTCCCCATTCCATCTCAGACATATGCTACTGCACTCTGTTTCTCTTGAATAGTGGGAGTGCAGACAGATTTCTTGATGCCTCCAGTGGAGACATTTGTGAAACATATGAAGTTTGTTGCCCTCCATAGTTAAAACATTTGACGAATCTACGACTACTTCCACCTCTGTCACTACCACTCCTTCTGATGACTGCCTAGGTTCACTTTCTTCTGAAGCCCTGAGATGCAAAAAATTATTTGTTCACTCCTACAATCGATGGAAACTTCGTCTACTGATAGAGACCTGCCTACTCGACCCAGGACAGGATCTATGGAGGTCGTCAGACCTTCGTCCAGTAAAGAAAAACATGGTGTAAAACAGAAGGACTCTCCACCCTATTCTCCTCCACATAAATAAAAATGGCCACTTTGATACAGTGGAACTGTTGGGATTTTATTTGGATATAGATAGCATTAAGAATTTGATTGATTCTTACTATTCTATGTGCATCTTCTTACAGGAAGCGTGTCTGAAACCTACCGATGCAGTCGCCCTTCAGCAGTTTTCTTTGTGCTGAAATTACAGGTTGTGTAATGGTCAAGTGCATACAAAGGTGGCACTACTGGTCGATCAGTATGTGCCCACTCTTTCTTTTCTTCTGTCACACCAAACATGAACTCCTTTCAGCCGTGAGGTCGTTAAAATGTTACGGTAAATCCCACTATGCGTTGGTAAAAGAGTAGCCCCAGAGTTGGCAGTGAGTGGTGATGACTAGCTGCCTTCCCTCTAGTCTTACACTGCTAAATTAGGGGCGGCTAGCACAGATAGTCCTCCTGTTGCTTTGCGTAAAATTCAAAACAAACCAAACTTGTCTTTCCCACTTGATACACCATTGAAAGTTTAAGTCATATGTGTTTCCTTGTGTTGTGCCATCACTCGGTTCCTGCAGAGACTTATGTTCAGTCAGACCTTGATACCCTCATTGAGCAATTACCACCTCCCTTTTTAATGGACATAATTCTCTCTGGGGTGGTGCAGGTATTGAGGGAAGGAGTCATTCCATAGTGCATATGCTCTCGAATTACAACCTTTCCTTCCTCAACACTGGTTCTTGTACTTATTTTCATGCACCTAGTCAGTTTTTTACTGCTACTAATTTCTATCTACTCCTTTTCACTTTTTGTGAAGGGTTGATAGTAACCCGTGGGGTAGTGATCAATTTCCTATCATTTTGAGTGATATTGGCCTTGGTCGATTCAACCTGACCCACATGCCTCGATGGAAGTTGGACCAGTCTAAATGGCCTTCTTTCACTGCTTTCTTGGAAATTAATACTGTCATCATTTATAAGCCATCGATTGATGATTGCATGCCAGCAGTTACTGACTGTATTATCCAGGCCGCTTCTCAGTGTATTTCTAAAACCTCAACACGTTTTCCATAGTATCCTCATCCATGGTGGAATCCTGCCTGCCACATGGTACAGAAGGCTCAAAAACAGGCCCGCAATATCGTTTGGAGGTATTATATGCTTCTAAACTACATTGTTTTTCAGTGAACCAATGCACTTGCTCAGCACTCAGGCATTAAAGTCAGAAGGAATTTTGGATTAAATACACATCTAGCATCTCTTCTACCACCAGTTCCAAAATCATATGGGACAAGATTAGAAAGGTAAGAGAACAATTTCCTGCCCCCTTTCGATCTTGCTCTCTGATGGCCAGAAAGTTGCTAATGCCCAAAGCATTGCTGATACTCTCAGCTAAAGCTTTTCTTGTTGTCCATCTTGCAATTCTGCTTCAACCCTCACCTTCTTAGCCATCAAGATACGGGCAGAGTGATCGCCACTTATTCTTTCAGACTGACAATCTCTATGACTATAATCACTCTTTTACACTGGAGAAACTCAAACCTACTCTTCATCAGTCTGGTAGCACATTAGTCAGATCTGACAATATTCCTTCACTACGAGATGCTGCACCATCTCTCTTGCTATTCTTCTGGTTGTATTTAACTGTATCTGGCAGGAGAATGTTTTCCTGATGCTTGGCACCATGCTATTGTCCTCTCTTTTCCAAAACCAAAGAAGGATACCAAGATTCCTTTAAACTACCATCCAATTGCTTTGACGAGCTCTCTCTGTAAGATCTTAGAGAAGATGGTTAATGCTCATCTTGTTTGATTCCTCGAAACAAATGACCTCCTATCACCTGCACAGTGTGGGTTCGATGGCAGTGCTCCACAGTGACTTCCTGATTAGACTTGCAACATCAATCGGAAAAGCCTTTCTCAAATAACAAGATCTTGTTTCTGTATTTTTTACCTTAGGAAAGCTTATGATAAGCATCCTGCAAGACCTCCACTCATATTGGTTGCATGGCCACTTGCTCATTTTTATTAAACATTTTTAATGGACCAAAGATTCCAAATTCATGTGGGTTTCACACTTTCTCACAGAAACTTGGAGTCCTTCAGGGCTGTGTCTTGAGTGTCACACTTTTCATTATAAAGATTATGCCATCAGTGGACATCTCCCACAGTTGCAAATGGTTTCTAAATCAACGACTTCCACATCTCACGCCATTCATCAAGCATGAGATTTATTGAACATCAGCTACAGGCAACCTCAATCCTTTACAGAAGTGGACCAAACAGTTTTACCTTTTCTTACTCTAAAACCATTTGCATGCACTTGTGCTGTCTCAGAGAAGTTGTGCTTCCAGTGGTGTCAGAAGCAACGTTTTGGGGGCGTATCTTTGACAGTAAGCTGACCTATATTCTGTACATCAAGGAGCTATGTGTCAAGTGTACAAGGGCACTGAACATTCTGTGTGTTCTCTCTTCCACTTCTTGAGGAGCAAATTGATGTCCTAAGCTACAAAATTGTCATGCCACCATTTGATCAAAACTGGAGTTTCTAGTCTACAACTCTGCCAGGACCTCGGCCTTTAAGATATTGGACACTGTTCACCATCAGGGGCTTCAGCTCTGCACAGAGACTTTCCACACTTCTCCAGTCGAGAGTTTGTACACTGAGTCTCATGAATTTCCTTTACACCTCTGTTGTTTGCAACTGTCTTCACTGTATGTGGCAAAACTTCGATCCTTACCACAGCATACCACCTGGAGTTGTATTTTCCTTTTTCGGTGGACCATGCTCCTTTTGGTCTTCGTATCCAGACAGAGTTGGATGAATTGGGTCTGTCCATGGACAACATTGCTGTATCTACTGGTCAGCCTATCCCACCATGGTTAACTACCATCCATAAATATTGACCTTTCTTTGGATCATCTGAAGAAGGCAGATTCTCCTGATTGGAAGTACAGTCTTCTCTCTGCTGAACATCTTTCAAACCATCCTTCCATTCCTATTTATATGGATGGTTCGAAATCAGGTGACTCTGTGGATCTGCCATGGTATGTTGTGATTTGGTGGTTGAACACAGAATATCCTCTACAGTTTTTGCATTCACTGCCGAAGTATTTGCCATTTCTCTTACCTTAGATCACTCAGAAGGTATGCAGTACACGAATTATACTATTTGTACTAACTCACTTAGCTCTCTACTGACCCTAGTGCTGCTTCACATTAGTTCTCACCCTGTTCTTGTCAATATTCAAAACCGACTGGCCCATTCTCTCTAACATCTACTTCTACCAGTTTTTTTTTCATACCAGGTCACGTTGGTATTCATGGGAATGACCTCGCTTCACAGTTAAGTCTGACTGCTCTGGTGCTCTCAAGGCCATGTCTATCCCAAACATGAACCATGGTCCTATATTCAAGGCTCGGCTCCAAGCCAGTGGGCAGTCGACTTGGAGTGAGCAATGTGACAACAAGCTTTTCCAGATCAAATCTTCTATTGCTTCTTGGCCGTCTTGCTTCCATAAGGATCAGAAGGTGAAAGATATGCTGGCTATGCTAAGCATTAGTCACAGTTTTTAACTCATTTTCTTTTATCTGGGACTGATGCAACAAACTGTAGTCTGTGTGACACTGAAGTTATAATAGCCCATATTTTACTGTCTTTCCATCATTACGACCATGAATAATGGTACCATTTTACACATTTTTACCACGGGTTCACCTTTGACATTGGACAATGTCATGAGTGATAGTGACACTCTCCACCTGTTGTGTTTTTAAATTTTTCAGGGCCATTGGCCTTTTTAACTCTATTTAAAATTTTAATTCAAAACTGTACTTCGTTTCATTTTAACGTAATCCCTTTTTATGAATTTTAATAACTTATTTTTTACCAGTTGTTTGGTGCAGATAGCCTAGTTGCTTTGCACCAATAAACGTCAATCAACCACTCAACCAATTAGGGCCAACGTGGTTCAGTGGCTCAAAAAGGATCAGGCACAACTTTAAAGGATTAGCTTGCCTATTTAGATTTTCAGGGGATTTCTGATCTCTGTTCAATAAAGGAGTTTTGTCTTCACATTAACATTCTTCAATGTGGAATTTTAGCTGTATGGAAATATGTTATGAATTGCATGCTATGTTAAAATTTTCCAACAATGAAATTGTATTTCCAATAGATACTTAACTTTTCTCACACTTCTTACTTGTCCTCCCTACTTCTGGTGCACTAGCCAAAACTAACCTTGTGTTCAATATTTAAAGATATATTGTAAGAAAATTTTCATTCTCGACTTTGGACAGATAACTACTTAGAAAGGCTGGACTTGTGAACAGACAGGGAAATGTCTGATCCTGAGCTTGTATAATATAGCTTTGTAAGTCATCAACCACCTGAAAGAAAGCATGACAAAAGGATTGAAACATTGTAATTTCTGAGTTGCACTACCAATTCAACTAAGTGGAGAATTGGTTGGTCTGTTGGAGTAAGTTTAAGGCTTGAAAGAGAAATTCCAAGAAGGGTTTGTCCCCTTACACAAATGGTCTGCCCCATTGCATGGGACGTTTCATTAAAATGCTAGACTGGCAGTGCTTCCTCATGGACAAAATTGTCAAGATATTTCCTGGTGAAGAAACGATGCATCATTGGAAATGAGGGATAACCTGAGCTTGGGAAAGAGTTTTTGTTGTGACATAGTATTATTATAAAATAACTTGTTGGAGAGAAAAATCCTGCAGCAAAAGCTGTTGTAGAAGTACCTCTGACAGGTGAACTCACCGAAGCACCTCCACCATATCAAACTAGTTCAATGTCAAGGATTAACTAGTTATCCATACATCTGTGCAGTATAATATAACCACATTGATTGTTAGTGTATGGGCAATACCACCAGGTCTATTTTTAGGTTTTACTTACAGTCAGTGTCAGTTTTCCTTTACCTGGATATCATTCAGAACGATAAGGCCAAAGCTTCTGTTTAGCTTGTGGCATGACAGAACACTGTCAAGTAAACTGATCATATTTTACTGACATGCAAAGGTAATAGAGTTACCAATACTGTCAAACAGCTGAGCACATCCAAGACAAATAGAAGCAAGAAGTGGTAGATGCTGTAACAAATACTTCATAAAACTGAAAGAGCCCATTTCAGGTTTGGACACTAACTTGAAGGAACACAACATGTTGCTTACACCAAGCATATTTAATGGTAAGCTCATTATGGAGATTGATATGGATTTATGAGGCTACAAGGGTGAAATATTAAAATTGTGGTCAAGAAAGCAGCAGCCAAAACATTTCTATACATCTCAGAATAAAAAGACTTCCATATGACATCATCATCAGAGCCAGTGAATAGTCTCCATTCTGTCAGGTGATAATAGGTTAGATGTTAGAGGAGAGATCTCTAGCTTTACCAAGGAAATCTTGCTCAGAAAATGAATTTAATCATCTCTGATGTCAGCTCTGGTATTGATACTCTCATGATGCATATAGTGCCATAAGTATCTTTCAGTTCCCTCTGTGAAATAGATGAACTAATGTTCTACAAGAGAGTCATACCATGTTAACCTGAGAACAGCAAACAACATAGAATGGAGGGAACAACAGTGTCTCCATGTACACAAGTCATATCCTGCAGTTTATTCCAAGCAAATTATAATGAAACATGGTTAAAGAAGCTACAAATGATATTAAATACATCTTTTTTTAGAAAGCAGGCAACATTAGATTTAACAGTTAAAATGAAATGAGGGATTAAGACCTGATGTTTGTTTCAGTTATGGGTGATCATTTTTTTCAACTCTTCACTGGATGGTTATAGGCATGGCAAGTGAAATTGTTGTAACTATAGAGTAAAATACATTGGACCATGGCTGAGAGCAAGTATGTGAATTCCAATACAACTGGAACTGTTGATTGGGTAATGTACATATAATCTAGATTAACACAGCAAAGGTAATTCTGTGACTTGCTAGTTTGATATTACAATGTACTTGTGGGTGTAAATGGCAAGCCAATGATGGTAACCCACCACATCATAGATACAAGTGAAAAACCTCTGATGCAGCAGTTACTGTATCACATTACCTAGAATACTAAAGATGTTGACAAAACTGAAATACAAGAAATCTTAAAGGAGAGCATCATGTGATCCTAAAATAATGCTTGGTTGTGTCTAGTCATGCTTATCAGGAATAAGAAATATACATGAAGGTTATGCATTGATTTCATATGGTTTAATACAGTAATTCTCATTGACATCTTTCTTTATTAAAAACAAATTATTACTGGACGTATTAGAAGAATCAATTTAATTCAACAATTTGGATCTAGTACTTGGATAATAGAAAGTCAGATTGGAAGCCAAAAGAATACTCAGACTGAGCATGACAGGTAGCCAGAGTGAATTTTGCATCATGCCATTTGGTTTGTGTAATGCACCTGTCATATTCAAGAGGCTAATAGAGTACTGAAATGACTGCAGTAAGAGAGATGCCTAGTCTACCTTGATAATATTTAGGTATTTGGTCACACCTTAAAGTCTTTAGCTAAGAACCTGAAAATTCCAGTGGATAAGTAAAACAGCTTTGAAACTGTTAACAGTTTTGTAGCAAGAAAATTGCTAGTTCATGCACTCAGAAGTGGAGTTTCTCTGCCATAAAGATGAAATCTTTAAATATCCAGCTAAAGTAATTATGATGAGGGATTAACTTGAAAGTAATGAGAAGTCTGTAGTTTCATTATTTCTTTACTACCAATGATTTTGACCAACTTCACCAAGATAGCAGCACCATAGTCTGCTGTTGCATAAATTGAAATGCACATGGGATAGAGTGTGATCAAACATTCCAATACCTAAAGCTTGATTTTGTGACTGCTCTAGTACTGGCTTATCCATAAAACACTCATTTCACATGCCAAATTCCAAGACAATGCATTACAAAATACGAGATACAAAATCTCCAATTTCGATTCAAGTTCTTCTCACTTGTTCTTCATATAAAAAATATGGAAATTTCATTTGATAGAAAAGTATACATAACTTTTATGGATTTTTTGTTCAATATGGCACACTTATAGATCTTTAAACTTAAAATTACGTGTCAATTTTGGTTTAAGTATAAGCCAAATGTATAAAGTTATTCAACATAGACCACTCAACTTTGACCAAAATTCTTATGCACATCTTAAGCTATTGGTCTTAAATTTTTACTAGTGCTTAGTGCTACTTAAGAATAAAAGTGGACCATTTTTAGCTTTGTGTCATTCAGATTAAAGATGACTGATTTAGTGCATTGAAACTAAGTATTGGTTGGGCTAATCAAACTATTAGTTTTGAGCTTACATTTTCAAAAACATATAGGTGGATGGTTATTATTCATTGCCAACTTCTAAGTAAAAAATGTTAAATTTTATGAAATTATCTTCATTAAAGAGTGTTTAGCAACATATAAAATTAGTTTAAGCTGTTAACATAAATAATGATGCTTGATACATGTGATTATTTTATCCCATTTTAGAGAATGCATACTTCATTAATCATTGAAATATAACAGATACATTACATAATCCAAATGGTAAAATAACTAAATTTTCACAATCCATAATTTGCAAAGATACCTTCTCCACTTGCTTCAACCTGCAATTACCAGTATCCATTCTTAAGATCCAATGTTGAAAACCATTATAGTCCACATAGAGCATCCAAAGTACAATCAATCCTTAGCAGATGGTAGGCATTATCTTAGAGATTTTATTTACCTCCAAGTAGTCTATACACAACCTTGTGAATCCATTTTTCTTCACAAGTACAATAGCTGAGACCAAAGGACTAGCACTTACTTTTATCTCTCCTTATTTTACATGATTTCTATCTTCTTGAAAGCCTCAGCCCACTTTGCAAGTGAATGACAACTGGTGAGCATATATTTTGTGGCTGCAATGTTGTAACACATTTCATTTATTTCGCCTAAGCCATGGGTCCCACTGGAGAAACTATTCTGATATTACATGAACAAGTCATGTAATTTTTGGAATTGATCAATAATAAAGCCTCCACACCTCTGGTTACACAACAACTATAAGTAATATAATAAGTTCTTTTTATATGAGGATTGACATTATACTTTCTACATCTTGCTTTAAAGGTGACTACAACCGATGTTCATTGCTATCTATGTACTACCTATAAACAGTTTCTTGCAGTATCCCATCCACATTTGACTTCTTTAGTTTGTTCTGTTCATAATCATAATGATAACATTTTTATTCTTCAGAACTATGAGAGTTCTTCCAAACATTAATTCATCAGGAATGCTGAAATGTTTGATGCTCAATAAATAGATTTATTTGTTCCTAGTGTATAATAGCATGAATATTTATTCCACTGCTTGGTGGTACAATGACTGAGCTCCTTGATATCACTGGAAATTCAAACTGTTTCCAAATGATTTCCTTATAATTTACTTTGAAGCTGGCTTCCCCTTTCATACATGTCTCAGCATATGTTAATTTCCAATACCAACTGTTCTTTTTTATCAAGTAAGAAGAACAGCTTGTTGTTTGCTTTTCCACTTATTCACTCTGAAAATATTTTTTAACTAAGCCTGCTACACTTCCCATGGTACCTTTTGATATGGTCCATTGGTATCACAAATAGGCAGTGTTGTTAAATTGTCTAGCTAAAGTTTGAAACTGTATTTGTTGGGAACAGAATATTTTTTTATATTCTATATTTAGTGGTAATTTATTTTTAAGTAGGATGTCTTGAGAACATACAGAGCAAGATTTTGTTTGCTTAGTTTTAGTATTTATTAATTTATTTTACAGATGTTGTATTTTGTTGTCAATTTTCTTTTATACCTAAATTATGTTTTTAGTGCTTCTTGAAGTTTTATCAGAACAGTCTGTCTCTGTTTCTTCAACCTTGTTACACCACTGATAGTTTTAAACTTGTCTTCAGTCATAGTTATTTTAGTTTTAAATTCTTCTTTAAATAATGTTTTATTTTTAACTCCTTCTTGATCTTCCTTTAATTTTCTATTCCTTCTTGTAATTCTTTTAATTTTTCAACTCTTTCTTATTTATCTTCTCACCCATATTGTCATCACATTGAAGGTGAGATTTATTCAGTGTTCTGATAAATGTTATGTGTTCTCTTGAATCATGCAGTAAAAATAATGTAAACTTTAGTCCAAGTAATGATTATAAATTAGTTTATTTCTTCTATAACATTTCTACCTGCTTTCACATTGAAAAAGTTGTAATAAATTCACAGATAACATTCCAGCAGAAAATCCTCACTTATGGTACTTTGCTTAACTTATAATTTAATTATAGAGTTTCACAGATAATTGATTGAATAAGAATAAATACAATATAAATTTCACTATTAACAATGATCTGAATCTCTCACTCTGCACTTATTAACACTTCATTGATTTCACCAACTTAAATAAATCATCACTGATTAGACACCTCTTTTGTTGCCTTCAATGATGCTGTCTTAATTTATATGATCAATGTTGGGAAAAACAAATATCACAAGAATATTCTGTTGATTAGACACACAGAAGAATGTTTACCTGTTGATTTGAGGTGCACTTTCTTAGTTCATTTATACTTGGTGTTCTTTCAATAGACATTTTTTATGGTCATCACATTTAGTTTGACAGAAGTCTCTCCTGAGACAAATAAAGCTATGGAACTAAGCACATTTTAATAAAACTAACTGTGATTTTTCTGTGCAATTAAACCTGCTGCATTTTCTTTTTATTTATTTCATAATAAAGGTTGTTTTCATTTTCACTCTCTTTGTTCCACACATACTAGCAAAACTCATTTATTATATTCATAACTACTATTCTTATTTCTTAATTAAATCTGATATTAATTGCTCTGTCCGACACTTTATAATAAGTGTCTGGGAGACATAAATGTTAGATTTGATTTCACAGGAGTTATAAATGAATTTATTTAAATCCTGCAGTCATGGGTTAAACCTACAAGCTACAAACTCGAAGAATTTACTCATGGAATAAAAACTCACTCTGAGACAATCGAAATATTAATACCAAAACCTTTTCATAATAGGCTGTTGATCGATTCCTCTACATCAAAGTTTCCAAAGCTATCTTGAAATAATAAAAATATCAAATACTTCGTTTTGAATACTGATATATTTATTAAACAGATTTTATACTATGGTCACCAACAAGGATACAACATTGAACAGGTTAACTATTAAAGTAATACAAGAAATTCTTTCAGTCATAGATTTGTTATACAATTGTAATAGCAAATCTACCGATATATATCTCTTAGCCATTCTACAGAGTGGCCCGTAAGTCCCTACCCATCCATATATCTTATGTATCCAGTGTATCTGTGTGCTGTCTCTCATTCTCACTGCATAATATTATGCGACGCCATGTTCTTCAAGTGTAAATGGGCTTACAGCGGCCATATTTCTCTGAAAAAAAAACACAAAACAAATTTATAATACATGCGTAATTGAATATAACATAATAACATATGGATGGGTGGGGACTTACGGGCCACCCTGTATGATATATTTTACTAGCCTTTCTAAGTCTTCAATGCAGTTTTCTCATCTTTATCTCTTCAGACATTATTAGAGTGAAACACTGTTAGAATAGATCAGAAATATCATTACTTACAAAACGTTCGTGTAACAAATCTCTTCAAGTGTTTGTAAAATAGCCATACTTCTGGGTATTAGTGGGTTTACTAATAGGTCAGGATCGTCTGAAGCAAGGTGTCTTCAGGTTGGGGAAACATGTTTTATATAAATTTTTTTCTATGTTATTAGAATTTCTAAATCAACGCTATGGATCTGTTTTCACAAATAGTTCATTCAACTTAATTAAAATTAAAATGAGTGCAAGAAAAAAACTATCTTGGGCTGTGATGAAAACCACGTGAAAAAAATCACAAAGGCGTAAAAGTTATATTCAACGCAGTGGTCAATGCAAATCAATCACAACTCAGTAGCTTCTCCATTGGGAACGTGAAGCATTGAAATCTGGAACCTGCTAACGAATGAGAAAGCAAAAGCTTCAACAGTGTTTCAATTAATCCTTGCGCATAAAATAATCCATTAGAAGAAATAGTTCATTCGAAGAAGATGTCCATCTATAAATAAAATTAGAGGTGACTGAGATTGACACTGACTCCATTGTCATATGTCTTAATCATAAATCAGACTGTTCTGGTATTTTGCATACATAGGAAGATATTGTAAATTATTCATTTATTATAACATCTGACATTGATTTAAGCTCTGATGGTGATGACAAAAGTTACAAACCTCTATCAGTTACGGCACAGGTGCCAATAGAAAACTCCATCCTAACTAACCTTTGACAACTGCTTCGAATATACTGAAGCAACCAGTTCTAAATTAGTATGATCCAAAGAAATTCGGAAGAGACATCTCTTTCAGGGTTTTTATACCCTAGTTGTATACAATCCACTCACCCCCTCCCGATATAGTTTTGACATGGGTAAACGTCAGTGTGAGAGCTTTCCCTACAGGAAGTTAGTGTGGAGTAGATCATTCATATTTAAATATTGAAAAAGAGTCACAGAATAAACCTCTATATTAGTTTTGGTGAAGATTAATATACAAACTGCAAAGTCGTTACATAGACATACAGCAGACAGTACTATTATATTTATATAGATTACCTTCGCAAAACTATCGACACCTTCAGTATAAGAAAAAGGCATGACGCTTATTTTTCAGGAGCCTCTAATATTGAGTTTGATAGTAGCATTTAGTAATCCGTGTGTATTGTTTCATTTCTATTATTTTTGTATTATTGTGTATGTTGCATATTACCTCATGGCCAGGCGATTAGGACGCTTGACTCATAATCCGCGGGTCGCAGGTTCGAATCCCCGTCACACCAAACATGTTCGCCCTTTCAGCCGTGGGGGCGTTATAAAGTTACGGTCAATCCCACTATTCGTTGATAAAAGAGTAGCCCAAGAGTTGGCGGCGGGTGGTGATGACTAGCTTCCTTCGCTCTAGTCTTACACTGCTAAATTAGGGACGGCTAGCGCAAATAGCCCTCGAGTAGCTTTGCGCGAAATTCAAAAACAAACAAACAAAGCTCAAGAGTTCGTGGTTGGTGGCGATGACTAGTTGCCTTTCCTCATGTAGCTTTGCGCGAAATTCAAAACTAACAAAGAAACATTATATATAATTAGATTAGATAGTGTTATTATCTAAAGTCGGGCATTTCTGTTGTAACATAAAATTTGTGCAAATGATTTAGATAGTACGTCTATGCCAACAGGCAGTGAAGTTCAAGGTCAGGTCCACTAACAATTGTTGTTCCATTTACTGACAAGAATAACCCAGCGCACTCATTAAAAACACATTATTGTTTCTATAAGAAGACTATGTAAGAAGGTGCTTAATTCACACTTAACCTGGAGAAAGTTAAAGTTAGTAACTTGTTTTCGCACCGTGTTTCAGTGTTTGAAAATTTTACTTTGTAACTGAAGTGGTGGAAAACATATAGTACATCCAAGTACTACACTCTCACAGATTTTTGTATTTATAAGGTACCACTACTTCTAACTAAATCTCCTAAACTCTTACAAAGGCCTTAACTTTCATGAGAGTTCTAGATATTGCATTATTATTATTATCTGCTCTTTATAGCAAACATCTAAAGTCAAACGTTGAAAATATGGCTTAAAACACACCGTAAAAGTTATTTTATCAAAATCATATTTATAAATATTAATTCAGACTTTGATAACAACATGTATCATTTTGCATTTAATGTACGTCCCACAGTGGCTCAGCGGTATGTCTGCGGACCTCCAACGCTACAAACCGGGTTTCGATACCCGTGGTGGGTAGATTACAGATAGCCCAGTGTGTAGCTTCGAACTTAATTCAAAACAACAACATTTATTGTAAATATGAGCGATTTCATGATTTACTCACGAATCTCTTTAAATAATCTGAATTCTTTTGTAAAGCAACAGTATCCACTTCAAAGGCAGAAACTCCCAATACCTTAGAATCATCAGCAAATTGACGTATTAACTATTCTTTCATCAGTATTATTAATGTAACTTATAAAGAGCAAAGGTGATACTGATCCCTGAGGCATCTTACATGTAACGTTTAATTTATTTTGACTGAATTCTCTTCATAACAATCCTCTGGTCCCCCGCTAGTACAGCGGTATGTCTTCGAGTTTACAACGCTAAAATAAGGGATTCGATTCCCCTCGGTGGGATCAGCAGATAGCCCGATGTGGCTTTGCTATAAGAAAACACACAAACAATTCTCTGTCTTGAAATATTTTCTTTCATCCAGCCACTTTTCTACCTAACGAGTCAATTTATCCCCATATAGATATAACTTTTTTCAAAACAAATGTTTTGCGTGAACCCAATCAAATGCTTTTGCAAAATTCAAATATACCAGAATCACACCTTTACCTTCGGAGGTTATTAAACATTAAATGTTCACTCATCAAATTCACAGACTATAATATTAAAAAAGGTCTGTTACAGTATTTGAACAACAGAATCACATTCGCTTTAAATATGCCTGAATACCTGTAATCAGCAGGTGGCACGAGTAGCACGCGTAACTCAGTTTGAAAGGAGTGGAAGTTGAAGTTACAAATAGTTTTCCGACTTTTTGAACTTACAAGATGTTGTGTCAGTCGTTGTTTCTCTTGTAACTTCGAGGCTAATAATAATACGTGTCAGGTAAGAGTACTAACTCTTGAGATAACCTGGTTAAATATTTGTGAAATTAATTCAGTTTCACTAAACTCATGCTATAACAAACCTCTGTTTTCTCTATCCAGCCACTTTTCTGGTTCCACTAATGAACCAACTTATTTCGCATACTTTTTCTTTTAATGTATCTCTTGTTTAAAATCTTGTCAAATGTATTACTGGGATGTATATCAAATTCACACGTAACCTCGGGGATTCCTGAAGGTTCCGAATAAGAGTTCAGTCATCGGATGCTCGGTAAAGAATATCAAACAGGCATGTTACTAGTGTTAGAATAATGCTTGCCATTTCAGCTGTGCAAGGGGTTACAACATGAAGGTAAATATAACTTGAGTTGATAAAACGTAGCAGAAGAAATTGTGGGGTTGAATAATTACTACCTTGACTCTGTCATCTCTAATTTAAGGATGGCGAGTACAGATAATTTTGTGTGAAATTCAGTAAACGAAAAACGTGCATCTGTACGTTTAAGGCTATGACACGAGTGTTTTTCTTTGTTGTTTTTTTTTCCTAATCCTCTAATAACATTGTCCTGTATTTATCTATTGTTTTCTGTATTGTATATGCAATGTTTCTCAAAAATATTTTATTAGTCTACTGACCCTCCTTTTGCTTTACTATTTTTTTTATCTTTTTGTGTGTCTAAGTGTACTACAAATAAGTTTGTGTAAATTGCATTAAGATGTTAACGACTCCTCTATTCAACACACAACTGAACAGTAAACTTTAATTTGACTAGTTTGTATATGTGTAATATTTTGTGGGTTTATTTTACATACTAGAACAGATCTTCAGTACTTTATTGTTTTGTATCTTTCAAATGACTGATATGACTTTTATACTTTTATTTATATAAATTTCATTTTATTAATGAATTTGTAGTTTTATTCACTGTATTTTTCTTTTTTATTGTTATCAGATTAAAGTATCCTAAACGTAATTTGTTTTTTCAGTTGAAAAATGGAATGGCAACATTGACAGTTTTTAGGCTATGTAAACAGTATTTAAAATATGACAAGCATTCATTTTCTTTGATTTGTTTGGAAACTTCTCAAACTTGTAATCTTTTTTTACCTAAGTTTGTAAGAGGTCACTTGCAAATAAACAGTTATATTCTAGTAAAATTTTCAGAATGCCACAACTTTCTTGTCTTCAGGTGAAGATACAGAACAAATTAAAAGAAAAATAGAAAACTATAATGATATCCAGTTTTCTTCTAATGACTATAACCAGTTTTCCAGATGACCAGGCTGATCTCCAGTTTTCAAGAGTTGTACATTTACTATTGGTGACAGTTTCACTTATTTTAACCAAATTGCAGTAGTTAGTTTGCCCAAACTTATTTTTATGACTAGTTTTAATATTTTTACTAATATTCTTCACAATAAAATTTGATTTGTCACAAACTTATAATATACTAAGAACGCTGAGAGCTTTCCAAAAAATGTTTTTAAAACATGGTTGGATCCAGGAATTGATTGAGAAACATTTTTCTTTTAATACACAAATTTATGACTAAGTGGATGGGGGTGGTTGTGGAATCTTATTTTCCATCTTTACTTTAGCAAACATATTTTGAAATTATTACAAGAGGCAGTGGTTATTTTGAAATAATGTATTCAAAACAAGTCAAATGTATATACAAAACTTGTTACGCTGTTGGTTGTCACCATTGTATATAAAACTAAATAATTCTCTTTTCTTGCCACAATGTCTGCACAGGCCAGTTCAGTTACTTCGGAACTCAATTGACAATACAAATTAACTCTCTCCTTTTTTCTTTTTTCTTATAACAATAGTGATAAATTCACTAACATTACATCATGTGTTACAACACTTATATCCAGAACTTCAAATAATTGTTCCCTTTTATTCAGGGTCCACACAGAGAAGTTTAGTTTGTTTAGAACACACTTTAACAAGACAAATTTTCTTTCACCTTTATTACAATAAAGTTCTGAACCTCACTTTAAATATTGTTTGTTAGGGTTAAAGCAACAATCAATTTAACTTCACTTTCACTAATTTAACATTTTCTGACTTTTTCTAACTTTAGAAATTAGCTGTCACAACTGAACTGATGATAACTCAGTATAGATTTGTCTAATTATCTTTCACTGAATTTTTTTTTTTTTTTTTTTTTACATTGTTGGACATCTATTTATAAATATTCTTAGGCCTAGGACTCTCTAGCCTCTAGTGATGACAATGATACACATGAAGACAAAAACCTAGAAATTTTGAGTACGATGATGTCTCAATATTACAAAAGCTTAGTACAACAATTAAACAGCTTACACAATGTATGACTTCTTCAAAGTGTTATGTAATTAAACTTGTCACAACAATTGCTTTTACACTACTCTTTAATACATTTGTTATGAAAACTAAATAATCATTAAATATTAAATCACTGAATAAACTAAATAATAACTCTTAAACTTAAGTCTTGTATACCCAACAGTCGTCCGTTAAATGGAATTATGTTATAGGAATCTTTCCTTTAAAAAATCTTTTCACACACACACACACACACACACACACACACACACACACATTAAAGTGGGAGTAAAAATTTTCAATAATACCAAGTCTTTGTTTCTTCCCACTTTCCTATCTATGTAATAAGAATTTGTATTTAAGATCTTAAATTTTCAAGTGATTACCAGTTTCATAATGTATGGGATATAAACAGTTTGTTTGGCTTGAAAATTATTCAAGGTTTGTTAGAGGTAAGTTGTTAGGTTTTACCCATCACATTTGCAGCTTCTATAAGTGATGTCAGGCTGACATGATCAAAATAAAATTAGCGTGAAAGCAGTTTATGGTGAAAGTATATGCTAGAACACTGATTTACAGTTTTGATGCTTTTGACAGAATTTCATTAACCCACTTTATCACTTTTTCAGTAATGAGATTGTCACGTTCCACACTTCTGATTAGTAATGTATAGAATAACTAGTGAATCCAAGCATTCCATGATCTAACCCAGTGACTGCAGTGGTTGTATTCTTTGATCATAAATTGATGAGAATTCAAAATATAGATGGAGTTGCTTTGATGTCAAACATACTTAAATTCCACCATAAACAAACCAATTTATAGTTGTTCCTGTAATTTGGAAAACCTTTTTCTCTCCTTTTTTGCTCAGTTTTAAGGCATACTTCAGGTACTTTAAAATTTCTTTATATTCTCCTATTGCAACAGTTCCTTAATGACTTTCAATTGTGAATTGCCTTTGTTAAAATTTCTTTTGTAAATTTGAAATTGTATTTGTAATGTTATTTGTAAATTTGCACTTATTCTAGTTTTAAAATCTTTGTTTTGTCAAAATCAATGCAGTTTGTGTTGTGGACATCAATAGTATTTGTAGAAAACATTGTATTGATTAATGAATTTAATCAAGTAAAAGTCTAAATGTGACCATGACTATTACAGAAAACATTTGTTTGACTCAGACTGAGAAGTAATGGATTCAGAAGAAAAGGTCAATATTGAATTTTTACCAAATCCAAGAGAGCCTCAAGTTCACATGCAGTAGATTTAATAATATTGTTTTCAACCTCTAAATCTATTAAATTTGAACTTTTGAAGTTTTTGCACCAAGGATTTAGTTCAATGGTCGATGTATTTATTTACTATATTAAATGGGGTGGATGATTTGAACAATCTTACAAGATGTCATGTTTAGTTAAATTCGGCATTAGATCCATGGTAGCAATGAGTTTTTGAGTTTGAAGTTATTTGTTTTTTTCTTTGATTGTAAGCTATATACTCATTAGTGTTCTTCATTTCTGAACTAACATTGGTATTTTGCCCAACAGTTAAGCATTTAGCATTTTCAAGTAAATGGGAAACTGATGTATTGCAAACCAGCCTATTTGGATACTCAAACTAATTAGAATTTGAACAAAATAAAACTAATGCATTAAGTTTTGAAATTAATGTTTACAGCTAAGCTTACGTATTTGCATTCGTCTACTATCAGAACTAGCAAAAATGCTTTCCTCAGGGTGGCTGTTTATGCAAGTAATTACTAACTAGTATTCATGCAACATTGGAGGGAAAACATTTACAAGTTAACACTGTCGATTAAAATTTTTTCTGGGAAATACTGCATGGGAAAAGTGTTCAGATTGTGTTGATATAAACTGCTATTTTATGTGTTAGAATTGGTATTATTATATGAAAAGTGTTCAGATTGTGTTGATATAAACTGCTATTTTATGTGTTAGAATTGGTATTATTATATGAAAAGTGTTCAGATTGTGTTGATATAAACTGCTATTTTATGTGTTAGAATTGGTATTATTATATGAAAAGTGTTCAGATTGTGTTGATATAAACTGCTATTTTATGTGTTAGAATTGGTATTGTTTATTGAAAAAATAACTTTTTAGAACTACATTTTTTGTATTAACATACTACACCAATAAAGATGTAATTAAATCCTTATGCACAGCCCTGGCGAAAGTCATGTTCTTATTGTAAGGAATGTACTTTTATTGAAAATCATGTTTTATGATAAAAAAAAAAAAGGTTGCACATACTGTAATTATTTTTCTAATTGTCTGAATCTTGAATACTTAAGAGTGAAAAAGTTTTATGTATTTTTTTGTTTGTGGTGCCATTCAGTACGTAGCACCACAATGTAATTATTTTTCCAACACATTGTATATGTACACATTATGTCCATTATAGTAAGATGGCAAATATTTTGTACAGATTTACTGAAATTCATATCCTCTTAACTTAGATTTTAACTTTAAAAAAAAAAACATTAGTTGTACAAAATTATTGTTCTGAAGTAAACTTTTAAATATTTAAATGTTTGCATTGTTGGCTATAGAGAGTTTTAGAATTAATGTGACGTGGGGGTGTGTGAACCCTCGAAACTCCAGAGGAGTTTTACATGAAACATCAATAAATAGTTTATATATTTTATTCTTTACTTTGGAGAGCAGTCACCTTCCTACAACTGTCTGCAGGCAGTGAAGGGTAATATGGATGTGGGACATTGTGGGGTTGAGCACCTACATCTTGCTTTCCTAATTTCTAATTCTATTTCTTTTTCTTTTTCTTTATTTTACTCTTTATTCTTCATGTGAGACTGGTGAATGGAGGTTAAGCCTGATAGACAGTGTATCTCCACCGTAACGTGTGTCCTACATCTTCAGTCACCTCCAAAACCTAGTTTAAATTTTGTATTCCACATTGTAGCATATACCCTTTTACACACACACACACACACACACACACACACACACACAGTCACATAAAGATTGTTAGAGTTGGTTAATATAGTGTGGTAGTTTCTTGTTAAGTTGATGCTATTTACACTAGAATTGGAAATAAATGTTACTTGGAACAGATTTAATAAAAAAGAACTTAAGGTATATTCCAAATTTGGTTTTAATTTATGACTGTGTTTTGAGCCAAGGCACTTCTTCAGCTAGTTACTAAATCCAGTATAGAAACTAAATGGTTATAGCAAAGTAAAGAAATGAACATGTTATATAACATTTCATTGTGTGTACTTTAAATCATTATTATACAGGTGAAAAATAATATAATAAACTCTAATACATGATATACAATAAATTAGTAAAAAAAAATCAACTTGAGTGAGCAAAAGTTCAAGTTAATAATACAGGTATTAAAACACTAGTTACAAAAGATATTATGAGAGAAAAGGTATAAAATTTAAGTAAATGACCTTCAGAAATTCAGTTATCAAGAAAGAAACATCAAATGATAGACACATACTGATTTAGTCTTCTTGGGGAAAGAGTTCTAGAATATATATAAGGTGCTATTCTTTGTGTCTACATGTAATGTTCAACTGAAGAAGATGAAGATAACTAGCTTGAGATGTGGGAGGCTGTGTTTGTCTAGTTTTACAGTGCTATTTCCATTATTAGATCTGGAAATCATAATACTTTCATTTTTATTTAAATTTTTAAAGCTGTAATTTTATAGAACTTAAATGCATGTAATTTTTGCATTCACACTTATAGTTATTTCAATAAATATGAGCCATATCACTAGTTTTTAAGTTCCAATGTTAAATACTAAAGTCTTAACTAATTTGCATGAGATAGGTTGATGTAACAGTAATTGAAAAAATTGTTCCAACTCTGCAAAATAATCTTCCAACTAGAGCTTATAAAGAATACTAAATTTTAAACCATTAGCTAAAACATTCTTAATGTCATTGAAAATATACTTTGGGTAATTAGTGATAACATTATCAGAATGTTCTATGCCTTAAATTGCTAAATTTAAGCAATTATACTTTCCTTGCCTTTAAGAATTTTGTGATTTAAATAAACGTTTTTAAGTGCATAAAGTTGAACTTAAATGCATCTATGGATAATCTTGATAAAATTCTCAATAATTTCTGTTTTTGTTTAATTTCAAAATTTGTTTTTGCTTTTCTTATTGTCTAAAAATTCAAAAATGAGAGACTGAAACTTCAAGAAGCCATAGAAGTAATTTTTATTACTTGTGTTCGTTACAAAAAAAAGGGCCACTGAATAGTTCAGTTGTTAAACCTTTAATATTATTGTTTCACGTTTTGCAATTTAACATGCTTAAATACACCCATTGTTCTTCTCCCAACCCAACTGTTAAAGGAAAGGAAAAATGAAAAAAGCCAATTTTATATATAATTTATATAAATTTAAAGTTAAAACTTCCTGCTAAGGAAATTTAAAAAGTGGGATATTTTAGTTTTTAGTTAGTGGTTTTGCCATAAGCCATAACAAAAATGAGATGAACAAATTTGAAGAGTAAGTGAAAATTGAATCAAATTTTACCAAATCACTGAGGCTGAACAACCTTGAAACAAAAACAAAATTATGAGGGATAGACACACACACACACACACACACACACACACTATTTGGTAACTTTCTGCATAACATCAAATGTAATGAAGATATTTTAATTATTTGAAGAGTTGTAATAATTGGAAACCCTAATTTTGATTAGTTGATAATATATTTGAAAATCAATTTGATCATAATTTTAATTAACCAAATATTAGAATCATTTGACAGACTAATTTTGATTTGGTGGTTATTTTTGTCAGTCATAATTTTGATTAATTATTTGTTGGAATAATGAAAAACAATAATTTCTCCGTAACTTCTGAAGCCCAAATGTTCATTGAAGAAGTTCAAATGGCTAAGGGAATCGCCCTGTTGAGAAGTCTGGGCAAAAATCCCACCTTAGAATAATTTTTGGCAATTTTGAGGAATTAAAAACTACATGGAGTCTTATTATATTTTGTAATATCTAGTTACATAGCAAGATGATTTGATTAATCTACATAAGCAATGATTCCACTGATTAATATTTCACATGGCGACTGTTTTTAATTAGTTAAACAATTAAATTAGTAATTGTCATGAAAATAATTATGATTTGAGGGTCTGCTCAGGATACTTACCACTGTTATTAATTTTCACATTTGTACCTGCAGTTCTTTGGCATCATACACTAACAACTTTGTTGTTGCTTTTTTTTTTTTTTTTAGTAGTTGACTAAAATAAAAGTAACTTCCTAGCAGTAAGCACCCAGCTCTATCCACAGTCCAAATTAGTTAACATCAGATAAAAGTACTAGTAATATATCAAAAAATTTGAAGATGAAACTAATTAATTGGTAAGTTCTCATGATAATGTGCATTTTTAAATTTGTATTTGCTAGAAAGTGGATTTTTTAAATTTTAATTCAAGTTTTAATCCTTTACCTGTTTCTCCTTAGTCTTACTGGAAATTTTGATAAGAATATAAAGTGAAGGTCTGATGGAACTATGGAAGTATTAAAGGTGAAGGTTGAACCTTTTTCTGGTGAAGAGCAGGATTCTTTGTTGGATACCAAATTGGTGAAGAATGAAGTAGAAACTTTTTCAATAACTAATGGCAAGTACACATATTTAGAACTTAAATATATTGTTTTTTTCAGTGACTTTCTTTCTAAATACAGAATTAATTTTACTGAGTTTATTTTAGTGATTCACCTAAATTTTCTGTTGGTGATTGACATTGTTTTTTTCATTGAATTTTTTTTATCAGGCAAATGTGTACTAGTAAAATAAGATTTTATTTTCTTGCTTATTTCAGTCTTTGATATAAGAAATCTGAATCCAGTAACATTATTGCAGTTATTTTCTGCATTATCACATATGCATTAAGTTTCAGTTATTGCGAGTAAAGTGTTTTTTTAACACTCAAAATGCATTTGTTTCATCTCAAAAACAAGGTTGATCCTTGGTTTCCATTTTAATGCAATGGAAAAGTGACAATGTGCATCATCTTTTGCAAATGAGAAATTTAGTTTTCAGTGCAGCTAAATTATTGTAACTAAGCAGTACACATGCCTCAGGAAAGTATAATGGAAAACTTGTCAGGCCTAGTTAGTGAAGCAGCAAAAACTGGCAATATCTAGTTAATTAACCTGTTTGAGTGAGCCATTTTGATTGAGAAACATTCAAGAGTTTAACATGAAAGAAGCTTAATTGTTTATTGTTTTATGAAGTCTGGATGTATATTTTGAAGTTATACAGTAATTCCATACATATTAGTTATTCTTGTTCAGTGCTGCCCTGTTTTTGTGAAATTCTTCTTTACACATGCCACAATCCTTGTGCTCCAACCTCATTGGAATTGGTATATTCCAACATGTCTTCTGCAAATCATTATGTGTCATATTACACAGTAATAGCATAGCGTGCTTAAGTGACTCGTGTAATTCCCTTTGCATTCTTCAACTGAACATTCCCTTCTTGTTTGGTGGTGTTTGAGATGTGCTTTTTCATTTGCTTATTGTTGTGTTCAACTTTGTTTTCCTCACAAAATGATTTATTTTAAACTTCTTGATTTGTTCAACTGGATTATTTTTTGTTTTTATCAGTCAGTTAAAGTTGCCTTATTTCTGCACTCAATTTTGTACAAGTTTTCTGTTCAATGAATCGTGAAGTTAAGTTAACCACTTCATGGGCTATAATAGCAACTACCATATTTTGTGGCCTTAGGTGCAGGTGACCCAATGATGGATTTATTTCGTGTTTTGTGTTGGGAGATTAAATGTTACACAGTTCAGCCTTTCTCCCTGAACTTTACTATGGCTCCCACTAAAACTGCTGAACCTTTGTTGGCTGACAAGGACTCTTTGTTTTCTTTTTTTTTTCCACCTCTAGAGTTTTCCAATCATTCCTATTCCCAAACTGGCAATTCTCCTAGGCCTAATTTAGTCTTCATGATTTTTGATGTTTCGTTCCTGTCACCTATTTCTTTTTTTTTCCTCATTCTTCTTTCTTACATGAACTATCTTTCCACTTTTTCCCCCAATATTTGGATTATTGCTGTGCCATTAACCTCACATTTCCATGAGGAGATTATCATCACTTTTTCCATCTCCATATTCTTGCTTTTGTCTTACCTTAGTTACCCTTCTCTGGTAACTTTCTTCCAAACATCTGTTTTTGGAGGGTCTTTACAGACATCCTGAAGGATTTTTTCTGATACCCTTTACTTTCTATCCTCCATTTTAGCCCATAATTATTAGTCTTACACATTTGGTTTCTCTGTTGTTGGGACCTTCTCAGAAGGAACTAGTTTTAGCTTAGGCCATTTTATTCTCTATATATCTCAGGGACTTGCATCTTGCTCTTTTTCTGAGACTTCATATATTTGATGCAGTCTTTCACAGTATCAGGCCAGAGGTGCCAGCAGCCTACCCTTATAACTTTTGTAGCTCATTTGTCTCAGTCAGAACCTCACATTTCATGTAATCCTCTTCCTGTCCTTCATTCTTCCAACCCTTAACTGTTCCTTCAACTCTTGGTACTTCTTTTTGTCAATTTCCTTGATGGAGTATCACCTGTCACCATCTGTACTGGTGACTACCCTGAGAGTTTAGATTGAGTTGGAGCTAGCTTCCCTTCATTTATGTTCATTGGGTGAGTTTTTTTCGAAGGGTTTCATCATCCAGTTTCCTTTTTCATTTCCTGTTTCTCCTCACCTATTTCCTTTCCTCTTCATTGAGATTCCATGATATATATGCATTTGTCAGAAGCAGTTGAAAATTTACTTTTTCAATGAGTGAAAAAATGGTTCACCATCTCTTTGGGGGATTTCTTCCGATATTTTCATTGTCCCCACTGAAACTGGTGATTGGCAGCTGGTCATTAATTTCTTGTCTCAACCACTTCGTTGCATTCCCTAAGTTCATCATGGAGTTTTTTTCTCACCATTAGATGGGTGTTTTTGTCAGTGATTTAGGAGATGAAAAGGGATATTTCATTTGCCTACCTTCACATCCTGTTTGCTCTTTAGTTCTTGATCTTAGCTTTGGTTAGTCCATCTTCAGGTGATTTACCAATTTGGGGCATTCCTTTCAAACTTACGACGGCTCCATATGTATTTTTATCACGTCATACAAGCTTTTACTTATCTTCAGGCTATGGGGATGTGATTCCATGGATGACTGGCTTCTCTTTGCTCATTCTGAGCATTATGCGACTTCACACTCACCACCTTCTTTCTGTTACAGCTGAAATTGGCTGGTTGATTGAATTAAGAGGTTCTTCCTTTGATCCATCCAATATTTCATGCACTTGGGGGTCTTCTACAACACCACCATCAGTTTTGCTCTCCCTTCTCCTGTACATCTATGTTCCACGGAACTTTTAATTCACTGTGCTCTCTCATCCTGGTCACTTGCTGCTCACCAGGTTCTGTCACCTTTGAGTGTGTGATCTTCCATGACCATATTCGTCCCCCTTGGTCATGTCCACCTGAGATCTCCACAGTGGGACACTTCATGAACTAAGGAACCTTGCATAAATCCAATGCATTGTTCTAGGAAATTTAGGAGGATTTCCTAGATAGTGGATTCTCTTTCTGCCACTATTTCCCTTTTTCCTTCCCTGAGAGACAATATGCAATGGTGGTTAGACAACACCCATACATCAGTTGGTGTGACATTTTCTCACCCATTTCTGGATGTTCATATGTTCACCAGATGCTTTCCTCCAGGGATGAGGGAGACTTAGATAATTCACCACAAAGCTTTGGGCTGTTGGTCTGCAGATGAAATCGTTTTGTATCTTAATGTTGTCGAACTTCTTGCGGTTTCTTTGGGTGTTAACTTGTTTCCTGGTGATGTTTCATTTTGATAACTCTTCAGTTGAGGCTCATATCAACCAACAAGTGAACACCTGGTACAGGAATCTCTGCTTTCAGACTTTGAATCTCCTATACTGGGCTTATGCACATTCCATTTGTCTTGTCGCATGTTGTGTGCCAGGTGTTTTAAATCTAGTATTGCATAATTTTTCATGCCTAGACCTCACAAGAACTCACATTTTTGAAATTCTTCAAGAATAATCCAATAATAATCTAGTGGACTGGAAACACTGGTCAGTAAAATTATCATTATGCATTGGGTAGTTGGTTGCATTCTTATTGTAGATTCATGATTACCAATCACCTGATTAATTTATTTCATTTGACCATTTTCAACTCCTACTTTTCTTCCAATTCCATCTTAATGAGGATCAGGTAATCTTATCTTTGGTTTTCACTGCTATGATTACATGGGTATGATCTTTTTACTTTCTGTTTCTCCAGTTTTTTTCTACTACTTGATCAATCGAGCAACACATGCCTCTGTTGCTCATGTCTCCCCCCCCTTTCAAGTTGGAGATATTCTCCTTCTGACTTTTTAGCTTGTTCAACTTCCTGGATATCTAACCTCCTTACCCCTTCTCTTTGAGGCTCTGCATTACAACCTACCATATCTACTTATCAAGCTTCCACCTACCTGTTCTCCAAACTGCCTTGATTGCTTCTTCAGCAGTTGTTGTGTTAACTTCTTACTTTTTGCAATTTGTTTCTTTGAGTTGCCTTATATACTCTAGTCATAATGCAACAGTATTATGTCAAGGAATTTTATTTGATACCCTTCTTCCTTGTTATTAAGTTTTGTATACATGGGTTTGGATTCCTTTGAATTAGGTGTGTGACTTGTTATCAATGGATTTGAACAATAAATGGACAGCACATGATCCACTTGTCTTAAGATATATTCAAAACAAGTCAAACATATATTCAAAAATTTGTTACTCTATTCGTTATCATAATTGTATCCAAAACTCTAAATAATCCTCGTTTACATCAAAGTCCACAGAGATGGGTTTAGTTACTTTAAAATGTCCTCTGACAAGAAAACTTCATCTCTTGTTGCAATACCACTGTGAAAGTCAATTTAGATATTGTATATTACAGCTAAACTGACAATAACACATTCTGTTATTTATTTCACTAACTAAACTTTTACTAACTCCTGTATCTATGTATTTCTAACATATGACAAAAATCTAGAAATATCTAACCCTCTAGTAGCAACTACAGGGTGTTTGGAAAGTCACTGTGCAGTTTTGTAATCATATTCATTCAGTCTATTTCAAGCCAGAAACTGATAGTGGTGTTTAGAAACAAAATAAGAAGGATCCAAGCCTGTGTTAGTGTCAACAGGGGTCACTTTCAACATTGTTCATAATTGTCATTCATATTTACCTCCTGTATTCTATATTGAAACATGTCAGTTAATAAATATGTGCACAGTGACTTTCTGAACACCCTGTATATTAGACATGGGAAAAACTTGGAACCTTTTTTATGAGTACAATGATGACAACAATATTACAAAAGCCTACTACCACAATTAAACTACATATGTAATATGTATGTAACGAAACTTGTCACAACTATTGCTTTTATAATAATATATGTTTGACTTTTATGGAGATTAAACTGTTATTAAATAATAAATTACTAAACAAAGCAAATAACTCTTAAACAGTCTTGTTCATCCAACATCTATCTTGTTTGTTGTCATGTGGTTCCTCTCAGGTGTTCCTGAAAGTACAGCCAGTAAGGAGCTCAGAATTAACTCTTTTTATTTTAGGAGCTGACACCATTTGGCTACAATTCTGAGAGTGATTAGTTCTTAAACTTGGGCACTTATGGATTCCTTGTGCAAAACATGCTTTTAATGCCTTTCACACTGAGGATGCTTGTAGTATTTCTACAGTTATGTGATTATTTGGAATCTGTAGTCCATTCTCAGAGGTGTCCTCTGCTTTGATCTCTTTCCCTTCAGGATCTTGCTAGTTTGAGCTAACTCATCAGATGCTGTCAATATTTGCTTTTCCTACTCCAAATTGGTTTCATAAGGAGGATCTTTTTCACATTTTTACTGTAGAGATTCAGCTGTCTTTGTTTCCAAGTTATTTGATATTCTGGTTGCAAGAATTTTGTCTTCTTTTGCAAGAGGATCTTTCTTATTTGGGGACTCGAGAGATTTTAGTCCATTCTTTCTCTGGTAGTGCCCATTTGAAACCCTTTAACTGAACTCTGGTAGATGAGTGTAATATGTTCAGTGATCCACTGTCATCTTCTTTCTCTCCATTTGTTTTAATTCATGTTATTGTGATGTGATAATTACCACTTCCATTTACAGTTACTACCTGGAGGAATATAACTCTGGATACCTTCACCATTTTTGATATTTGGTGTCAAGAAGTGCAGTTTCTTCAAAGCAACATCTTTTAATAGCTTGTTGACCATTTGGTAGATTGCCACTGTCTATAGTCGTGTCTGTTTTGATTTGTTACTGTGATTTGTTCATTTATCTCATCTGTCATTTCTTACATCAACTGACAGGAGATATTCACTGTACCCCTCAGTATGGATTCCTGTATGTGGTGAGGAGACCTCACAGGGAAGGTTTAGTTCTTTCAGTTTACCTCCTATGGGATTTAAACATCCACCCACATGTTTGCTGTGCGTGGTGATCCATGAAGGGGAGGAGAGGATCCTGGTGGTTGAGGGGTCCAACCCAAACACACCACTTTGGCCTTGAATTCTTGTAAACGAGCAGTCTTGGGGTGGCCCCCTTGGGTTAATTGGCTGGTCCACTAAGGTGAGGGTCAACCAAGTGCCAGTGTTGGATGTTTTCAACAGGTGTTGTGGACATTGTATCTGATGCTAGTGCTTGCAAAACCCTGGTGTTGCTGTAGTGTCCTTTATACTGACTCGCTTACTTCTCTACTGGCTCTGGAATTGCTTCATGTTGGTTCATACCTGTTCTCACTGATATTCAAATCCAACTGGCCCATTTCTCATTAACATCTACTTATCTCCAGTTTTTCTGGATACCAGGCCACATTGGTATTTGCAGGAACAAGCAGACATGGCAGCTAAATCTATCTGCTCTGGCACTATCACTACTTTGCCTGTTCTATACATTCCTGTATTCAAGGCTCGGCTCTGTTCCAGCTGGCAGTCGACTTGGAGTGAGCAACACGAAAACAAACTTTCTCCAAATAAAAACCCTATATTGGACTGATCACCTTGCTTCCATAAAAATTGGAAGAAGAAAGTTGTTCTAACTAGACTACACATTGGTCACTGTTTAACTCATCATTTTCTTTTATCTGGGATTAATGCACAAATATGTTGTCTGCACTCGGGTCACAATAAGCCACATTTTACTGTCGTGCCATCGGTATGACTCTCGTGAGGGCACCATTTTAAACATGTTTTGTTCCAAGATTTATCCGTAATGTTAGATGATGTTAATGGTGATGATGATACTATCCACCCTAGAAATGTTTTTAGTATTTTAAAGGACTTTAATCTTTTTAATGCTATTTAAGTTTTTTAATTTATATATTAGACCCTTTTGTAAGGTTATTCGTTTTTAAGAATCAAAGTACAATTAGTTCAATTTGAAATTAGTAAATGGCCGTAATTACATACAACTCAAAACCAGGACTGAAAGGCCAACTTCAGGTGACTAATACTGCTGTTTTAACTACCTGTTAGTCATCCTGGCAAGTTATAGTAATTAAAATTTTGCTACAAGTTTTTTGAAACTTGTATTACTATACTTTCTGAAAATGGCCATAAAGTCAAATAAATCAACCAAGACTTGAAATGCCAACTGCAGGTGACTAACTCTAGTTTTTTAACTTGCATGTTAGTCATCCTGGTGAGTTATGATAATTACAAATTATGTTACAGAAAGTTCTTTACAACTTGTATTACTGTAGTTTTTCTTTTACTCCTGTAAACAAGATGTAAAAATTTGATTTAATGTTATTTATATTTTTAATTCAAAAATTACACTTTGTTTTGTTTTATCTTAATTCGTTTTTACAAATTTTAATAACTTTTTACTGGATGTTTGAAGATAGCCCAGTTGCTTTGCACCATAAAACACCAACCAAGCAATCAATACTCACTGAAAAGCTCTTCTCTCTCTAGACATCCTGTATTGAGCCAATAACCACAATATCCAGTTGCAAATGTGCCATGTCTAACTTTGCTAGAATCAGATTCTTACATTTATTTAGAGCTTAGTGTCTTGTTTCATCTCTGAGAGTTTCATTATCACTTCATTTGCAGCTTTCCCAATCATCAAACATGCAATAATTTGGTGATCAGCGTCAGATTCTACAGCACTTGTGGTAGACACTTTGAAAGAATTGGTATATTGTATTTCAGTATTATCATCTTTTAGCTCCTTTCCAGGATTCTAGATTGTTTTAATTGCTCTCATTGGCCTTCATAGTTTGCTTCTGCTTTGTGATCAATGAAGGTTACCTTTTCCTTCTTTGAGGTCCTTTTTAATTAACCCTAGAGCAACAGGCTCAGAAAAATATACACGAGTTCATCAATACATTTGCACACTTTAAGTATTTGTACTTTAACTTTTGATACAGCATATGTATTCTTGCACAACATGGTAGATTTTTAATAAATATTACAAGTATTTCGAATATAAAATATCAGACTTTTTAATTAAATATTATTACTAAAGATTTCTTTGTGAAAATAGTCTTTCATGACTGGTCTGAGTGAGTGCAAAGTGACTTCATGTTATGATTAACCTGTTCAGTGCTGTATACGAGAAAACTCATCCAAGCCAATCGGTAACACAGTGCCACGGACGAGTTAATCTGTTCTCAATAATACCTAACTTCAATGCTAGATGTCAGCATCATAAATGCATTTGACCTATTTACATATTGTTTCAGTTTCAATCCAAAATGGCATCACAAAAAAGGTTACAAAATGAAGAAGCATTAGAGTTGTATTTCGAACTTGGTTCAGAGTTGCCATAGCAGCTGAAATACTTGGCAGTCAACAGGTTAAAACACTTCTTCCCCAAAATCTGAAATAATATTTGCATAATCTCTTGAACCTTCAAACACTTCGAACATTTGTTTTCAATAAGACTGTATTTTGTTATTTCATTGTCACTTGATCAACCTTGTAACCATCATAAAAAAAAAAAAGGAAATAAATAAAACTTTTCATGCTAGAATGACTATATATTATAACACGAAAATACAAATGTTTAGTCTATGTAGTTGAGTCTCATAATGCTATATATGAACACATATATTATAGTGGCCTTCTAGTCATACTTCCCAAAGATTATGTAACTTGCATTGACCCCTTGGTGTGGATTCCTGTACGTGGTGAGGGGATCTCCCAGGGAAGGTTCTGTTCTTTCAGGTTACCTCCTCTGGGATCTAAACATCCACCCATGTGTTTGCCATGCGTGGCGACCCGTGAAGGGGAGGAGAGGATCCTAGTGGTTGAGGGGTCCAACCCTAACACACTACTTTGGCCTTGAATTCCTGTAGTTGGGCAGCCTTTGGGTGGCCCCCTTGGGTCAATTGGCTGGTCCACTTGGGCAAGAGTCAACTAAGTACCAGTGTTGGAAGTTCTCAATAGATGTTGTGGACATTGTGTCTGATGTTGGTGTTTGGGCATAGTGCTCACAAAATTGGAATTGCTGCAGTATCCTTGTTTCACATTGTAGTCCATCCTCTCATAGGGCTTCATGGTGGGTGGTGTCAGTGGACACTGAAATTTTTTTTATTATGGATCCTCCAAACAAAAACTTAATAGTGGAAAAACAGTCCATTGGTAAACAACCATGTCTTGAAGATTCTGAGCAGCAATCTTCAACAACTGTAACACCTGTACCTCATTTTCTTACATTGCATTCTCTTTTAGATAAACCTTTAGGGTAGATATTTCCCTTTTTCATTCAGAAAGGACTAGAGTGACTTGCTGGCTCTCCAGAGACAGTAAAGAAGCTTTGCTCTGGTGACATATTGGTGGAAACATCCACATCTTAACACAGTGAACTCCTCTTGAATTCAAAGGCAATTGGGGATATACCTATTGAAGTTACACCTAATGCTACTTTGAATTTGTCACAAGGAGTTATTATTGAGAGGGATTTTAAGAACATCCCTCAGTCAGAGATTCTTCCTGGTTTCTCCACCCATGGAGTTTCTGCAGTGAAGCGCATCTCCACTTGCAAAGATGGAGTTACACTGCCGACAAATATCCTTGTTTTGACATTTACATCACCACCTGCCACCATCAAGGCAGGTTATCGTAATTGAAGGTTATGGCCGTACATTCCATACCCTTTCTGATGTTTCCAGTGTCAGAAGTTTGGTCACTCAAAGACATCATGTCGTGGTTCCCTGACGTGTGCTCATTGTGGTGGCAAGGACCATGATGCCTATGAGTGTGAAACAGACCCACGTTGTGTCAATTGCAATGGTTTTCACCCTTTTTACTTTCATTCTTGCCCTAAATGGTTGGAGGAAAAAGAGGTGCAGTGTTTGAAAACGACTCATAACATTACTTATCTTGACGCTTGAAAATTATCCGCCACTTCATCTGGGACATATGCTGCTGCACTTCGTTCCACAACTACAGTGGGAGTGCAGACAGATCTCTCTGTGCCTCCAAGAGAATCATTCTCAAAATAAATGAAAAGCTTTTTGACTTCCATGGTTAAAAAAATTGAATTAACTTTTACAACCATCTCTGTTTCTCCCATACATTCCAACAAACCCCAAAATTCACATCCTTTGGTTCTAGGTACAGGCATTTCTTCAGATACATCGTTTCCTCTCACCCCAAGATGCAAAACAGTTATTTGTTTACATCCTCAGTCACTGGAATCCCCTTCCAATAACAAAGACCTACCCAATCGACCCAGGGCAGGATCCATCGAGGTTGATAGACCTCCATAAAATAAGAACAGTAAGGGAAAAAGACATGGTGGTAAACAGAAGGATTCTCCAGCCAATTCGCTGACACGTCATGAAAAATGGCCATCTTGATACAATGGAACTGTCAGGGTTTACATTCTAATTTGGATGACATCAAAGCACTGATTAGTTCCTACCATCCTGTATGCCTTTCCTTTCAGGAAACATTTCTGAAACCTGCAGATACAGTCATCTTTCAGTAGTTTTCTCTGTACAGAAATGACAGGCTCTGTGATGGACAAGTACATGGAAGGGTAGCACTGTTGATTGATCAGCATGTGCCCACCCAGTCTTTGCCACTCGACACACCCTTGGAGGCCGTGGCCATCCGTGTTTCCTTGGGTCACACCATCACTGTTTGTTCTCTCTACCTGTTACCTGGAGAGACATTTGATCAATCAGACCTTGATGCTCTCATTGAACAGTTGCCGTCTCTCTTTCTAATCCTGGGGGGACTTCAATGACATCATCCCCTCTGGGGAATGGTGTTACTGACAGGAGGGGTCACTGTAGAGCGTACGCTCTCTGATCACAACCTTTCTCTTTTCAGTACTGGTTCTTCCACTTATTTTCATGCACCTAGTCAGTCCTTTACTGCTATTGATCTCTCTGTTTGCTCCCCTTTATTACTCTCCCATTTTTTCATTGACGGTTGACAATAATCATGAGGCAGTGATCATTTTCCTATACTTTTGAGAGAGACTGGCAGTGGTCGATGCCATCCGACCCGCTTGCCCCAGTGAATGCTGGATCAGGCAGACTGGTTCACTTTCACTGCTCTCACAGAACTTGATCCTGCCTTTGGCTGTCAGCCACCAATAGATGACTGTGTGGCAGCAGTAACTGACTGTATTATACAAGCAGCTGCTCAATGTATTCCTAAAACTTCTACATGTTTTCCACTATATTCTTGTCCATGGTGGAATCCTGTCTGCCACATGGTATGGAGGACTCAAAAATGGGCCTGGGATACTTTCCATAGATATCCCACACTTTCAAACCCCATCACTTTCTATCGGGCCCATGCACATGCAAGGTGAGTAAGACGTCAAAGCCAGAAGGAATCTTGGATTAAGTTCACAACTAGCATACCTTCTACCACCAGTTCCAAAGACAGGGTTTGAAAGGTCAGTGGGCACTACAATTCTGTTCCTCTCTCGATCTTACTATCTGATAGCCAAGAGATAGCTGATGTCTGGAGCATTGCTGATACTCTAGGTGAAAGCTTCTGCCAGGTATCTAGCACTTCTGCTTGTTCCTCCACCTTCTTGGCCATCAAGACTCCAGCAGAGCGTTCACCTCTTTCCTTTCAAACTGATTGTCTCTTTGACTATAATTGTCCCTTTACACTGGTGGAACTGAAAATGGCCCTTCATCGGTCTGCCAGTACATCTGTTGGACCTGATGATGTTCATTATGACATGCTGCACCATCTATCTCCTGCTTCTCTTGATGTCCTTCTGATTGTCTTTAACCGGATCTGGCAGGATAATGTTTTTCCTGATGCCTGGCACCAGGCTATTATTTTACCTTTCTCTAAGCCAGGGAAAGATCCCAAGATTCCTTCAAACTGCCATCCAATTGCTTTGAGGAGTTGTCTCTGTAAGACCTTAGAAAGGATGGTTAATGCTCGTCTTGTTTGGTTCCTCGAATCAAACAACCTCCTCTTGCCCACCCAGTGTGGGTTCTGACGACAGCACTCCACCATGAACCACCTAATTGGACTTGAAATGTCAATAGAGAAGTCTTTCTCAAACAACAACATCTTATATCAATATTCTTTAACATTGAGAAGGCTTATGACACAACATGGAGGTATGGCATTTTGCAAGACCGCCATATATATGGGTTATGTGGCCATTTACCCATTTTTATTAAACATTTTTTAATGGACAGGAGATTCCAAGCTCATGTGGGTTCAACACTTTCCTGTTCTTTTCTGCAGGAACTTGGAGTCCTTCATGGCTGTGTTTTGAGTGTCACACTTTTCAGTATAAAGATTAATGCCATCACTGAACAACTCCCTCTCACTGTTACAAATGGGCTCCATGTCAACAACTTTCACATCTCATGTCAGTTGTCAAACATGAGGTATATTGAACAGCAACTACAAACTGCCCTCAATCATGTACTGAAGTGGACCACGGCAAATGGCTTTAATTTCTTTCTCTTTAAAACTGTTTGCATGCACTTTTGCTGCCAACAGTGTATTCACCCTGATCCTTAACTTCGTATTGGTAAATTTTCACTGCCTGTAGTCCCTGAGACCAAGTTCTTGGGGCTTGTCTTTGACTGTAAGCTGACCTTTATACCACACATTCAGCAGCTATGGGTCAAATGTACAAGAGCACTGAACATCCTCTGTGTCCTCTCTACCACCAGTTGGAGAGCAGATTGATGTTCTACATTAGATATGTTGTGCTCTTATTTGATCAAAACTTGACTATGGATCACTGGTCTATGGCTCTGCCAGACCCTCGGCCTTAAAGATGCTGGATCCCATTTATCATCAAGGATTTTGGCTCTGCACTGGGCCTTTCTGCACACCTCCCCAGTTCAGAGCTTATACTTAGAGTGTCATGAACCTTCTTTGCACCTTCACCGTCTGCAACTGTCTTTACTATATTCTTCATACGTTGGTTCCTTACCAAAGCATCCTACCTGGGGTTGTGTTTTCCTTCCTCGGTGGGCCGTACTTTTTTAGAACAGATGATCTGCCATTGCTCCTTTTGGCCTTTGCATCCAGGTGCAATTGGATGAATTGGGTGATTCCTTGGATAACATTGCATTATCCACTGGTCAGCTCATCCCACCATGGCTTATTACAGTCCCCAAACGTGACCTTTCTCTAAGTCATCTGAATAGAGCAGATACTCCTGATTGTAAGTACCGTCTTTTATTTACTGAACATCTTTCCATTCCAATTTATACGGGTGGTTCCAAATCAGGTGACTCTGTGGGCTCTGCCATTGGACTACGCATTGGTCACAGTTTTTTAACTCGTTTTCTTTTATCTGAAACTGATGCACCAGTGTGTAGTCTATGTTGCACTCAAATCACTATTAGCCACATTTTACTTTCTTGCCATTGTTACGATTCTCAACCACGGTACCATTTTAAACATGTTCTGTCCCAAGGTTTGTCCATAACCTTAGACAGTGTTATTGGTGATGGTGACACTGTCCACCTTGATAAAGATTTTAGTTTTTTAAAGGCCATCTATCTTTTTAATGTCATTTAAGTGTTTTATATTTATTCATTATACCTTTTTTATTGCGGTTCCTTTTTAAGAATCACAATCTCTTGTTCGATTTGAAATTAGAAAATAGCCGTAACATTAAATAACTCGACACAAGGACTGGAAAGGCCAACTTCAGGTGACTGACGCTGCTGTTTGAACTACCTGTTGGCCATCCTGGTGAGTTATTATTACAATTTTGCTGCATGTTTTTTAAAACTTTTATTACTTTACTTTTTGATAATGGGCGTAATGACACATAACCTGGAACCAGGACTGGAAAGGCCAACTTCAGGTGACTGATGGTGGTTATTGTACTTACCTGTTAGTCTTCCTGGCAGGTTCTGATATTTACCATTATGCTAAAGAAAGTCTTTTACAACTTCTATTACTGTAGTTTCTCTCTTATCATTGTAGACTGGATGTCAACATTGGTTTTATGCTATTTATATTTTTAATTGCTGTTTTATCTTCATTTCCTTTTATGAATTTTACTACATTTACTTTATTTTTACCTTTTTAACGGACGTTTGGAGCAGATAGCGTAGCTGCTTTGTGCCATAAAACACTAAATCAACCAACCAATCAACCAACCAACTTGCATTGACACAGTGCATGTACACTCGGGTCACGTATCCAGTAATGTAAAACTTACCTTTAGTTTTCCCCGTCTTGGCTGCGTTTTAATGGACTAGTATTTTGTAATATATCAAGTCACATTTTGGCTATTATACATATGTGTATGTATGTATATAGATTATTACTATTTAGAAATAAATTATTAAACATTTTTCTTAAAATACAGAACAATAAATCAAGAAGTAAAGTAAACAGTTGTGTCTTCTTGCTACAACCTTTGTACTCAGTTGCTAAACATTTTAAAAATTTGCATGTGGACGGTATCAAACAGATTTTGTTGAAGTTTGTATATATGTACAGTTGATAACCACAAATATCATAAATAATTACATTCATACCATAGAATTCCACTAATTTATTAAGCTTAGTAACTGAGATTTATTTAGACTTTAAAAAATATGAAACTTTGAGTAGACTAAAGACACAACCTACCTCCTTGAAAACTTGTGTCAAAAGAATGTGGTAGCTTTTTCAAAGATTAAAATGGCTAAAAAAGCCACTGATTAGTTATTAATGTGTCATGTACTATAGTAAGAGTGTATAAGGCACTGTTTCAAAAAAATAAAAGTTGAATGGAGCTACCATGTTTGATTCAGTATATAAATTATATCTCAGCAAAATAAAAAGATAGGTTCTTATTTTATATTCTAGCTTATCAGTATCAGTAATTTGAGTTTCTAATTTGTACAAAATTAGACATAGTATTTGGACATCACAAACATCTAATTTTAAACAGTGCTGCCTTCAACATACCATGTGACTCACTAAAATCTATATTTAAATGTGTTGTTTTAATATTTACTTTTAAACTAAAAAATTAACTCATTTATATTATTAACATTTGAATTAATCTATAGTTTGATTCCAAACTTATTGACATAAATCTACAAAATAATAGTTCAATAAAATTTTGAGTGCAAGTCAACAAATAAGTTGACTTGGTCTTTGAACCCTGACCCGTTGTGAAAGGGTTAATGGGGGTCTTGAATGTATTGCTTTCAGCATGACTTTACAAACCTTCATACTTATGTGTTGCTTTTGTAAGGTTTCTTACAAGGTTGGTAGGTTTTTCTTGCAATGGAGATAGTTTTTCTTATTTTTTGTCAACCATCCATTCTTGATTTATCAACATAAGTAGATGGTTTTTTGAAGCTGCCATGACTTCAAATCATTTAACTTTTCTTTATCTACTTTTATTTTTACTTGGCTTTTCCTTAGCTGTTTTTGTGTATCAGTTTCTCTACTTGCCAGATACACATTACTTTGGTGATGATGATTTGATTTTCTCTTGTTACCTCTTCTTCATTCAGATTTTGCAGACCTCTTCTCAGCTCTTCTTATCAGTCATCCTTTTCAACAATCTTCTGTTCTGTATTGAAGCCTATGTTTAGTTCTTGGGGTTATCCTTTCAAACCTTTGGCACTTGATCCATATGTCATCTTTCTCTTCAGACGTGTTTTACTTCCTTGTAGGAGATGTATTGTTCTGATATTTTCCCTTAGATGCCATCTGCAAAGGGATATGTTGATTTTGTTCCATACTTGACCTCAGTTTGCAAGATGTAGGCTGTTTGAGACTGATCCAAGAGATTTTGTAATATCCGTCCTTTCGATTTAATTTATAGAATCATTTAGACCCCAGTCATCTCCTGTGTGGGACAGCATAATGTTACCTGATGCTGTAGAAGCAATCAGAATGTCTTTTCTTGCTTTGAAATCCTTAACTTCTTGAGCTATATCCCTTGATTGGATGGGTTAAGCAAGTCATCAAGTTTGTTTTTCCTCCATGGGAGATGACACTTTTTATCTTTTGAATGTCATTTCTGATTAATTTTATCTGTTTCTTTTGCCACAGGCTTTTTACATCCCCTGGATGAAGTCCTGCAGGTAGGGATGTAAATGATCTTTCACATCTTTGTACTGAATTGCTTAACTCGTAATGAGCTAACCATAGACTCTTAAGAGGTGAATTATTGATTCTTACATTTTAGTAGAGCTTCACTAAAATACCAAATTCATGCAAAAGACAGAATGGAAACAATAGTCACTGGTTTTGCCCTGCAGAGAGCCCTTCTCTATCTCAACTGAATAGGGGCAACAAAATCAGTGATACCTATTTGCCCCTACAGATTGCTCATTGTTGAGTTGGGAATTTCTGCAATAATTTTTCAGCATTTTAAGATCTTTCACACTTTATGGAATACACAAATGCAAAAAATTACCTTCAAAACAAGACAGTTTGTGTTATCTTCATTAGCAGCTCAAAGTAACCAACTGTACTGCATCAGTGAGATACACATTAAGGAGACGACATGATTGTTGTTTAATCCTTGTAACTCTCTAATTATTGCTCCGAGCGTTAAAAATGGATCATTCCTGATGTTTGTGACCAGCTGGTAAGTTTTCTGTGGGAAAAGATTCATCCATTAACCTACATATTATTCTGGGTACTTATTTCTTCTATGCTGTACAAGTTTCACATATTGCCCTAGCTACACTTTCTTGATCTTCTGACTTGTGGGATACAATGAGGATTTGAGCAGCCATGACATTCCAAATACCTATGACACTTTAGGAAAATAAGAAAGATATTTGAAAAAAACCTATTTGAACAACTACTTACATCTCTTAGTTGAGAAGGATGAGGTTTTTCACTGAATACTGCCTACACTAGGTACCCATTCCTAGTTGGAGACAAAATCCAAAATATTTTCTGTTCTGTTGCTATAGTTTTATAAAAGAGTGACAATTCTTATTTCTTACATCACATCAATTGCTTCACTATCACCTCACTTTGGGACTCTAGTTATTAGTTTTTCAGAGACTCAAATAGCACAATCTGAGCTTAACAAATTTCTTACCTGAATCTATGTTTCATGTACGTATTCAATTCTTCAGAGAACCATCCATCTTTCTTCCCCACTTTCAGTGTCTCTTTTGCCTCGTCAAGAATGGGCTCTGGTGTGTCCAATGTGCTCATGGAGATTCCAGAGCAAAGAGAATGTGTTGGCTTTATACAATTATGGTGTAGTCTTACGTTGATTGCATCATACTACAGAAGTGAGAGTTTTTTCACAAATGTGACAATGCACAAAACATTTTTGGGATTATCACTGAGGTGCTTGCTATTTGTTATGTATGGAGATGAATATCTATAATCAATACACTTGAGGTGATAAAAAATGTTAACTTTTGCCATTACATCTGTTATTTAATGTATATAATTATTCACCAGTTTCAATATCCATATGTTTCTTTGTTATATCTGACTGTATCCAAGTATGTAGAAATTTATCAATGAAGTGTACTTAGTAATAACTGTGTGCTGTATTATATATTTTAATTTTAGATATAAAAACTGAGAACATCTGTTGTGGAGGTCAATTTCCTGATCATAATATTTCAAAACAAGAAGATCTATTTACTGAAGCTACCAACTTGCCAAAACCAAACAGCGGTACGTGTGGAAAAACACATTTAAGTGCAAATAACCTGAGTCAATCTAATATAGCTGATGGTAGTGACAAACCACACAGTTGTGAATATTGTGGAAAACAATATGAAACAAACAGCAGATTAAAAATACATCATAGAATACACACAGGGGAGAAGCCATATAGTTGTGCAATTTGTGGATTATCATTTCGAACAAATAGTGAATTAAAAATGCATCAAATAATACACACTGGAGAGAAATTACACAGTTGTGTAGTTTGTGGAAAACATTTTGTAACAAAATGGAAACTAAAACATCATGAAAAGATACACACTGGGAATAAACCATATAGTTGTGCAGCATGTGGTAAAAAATTTATATCTAACTATGACATAAAAATGCATGAGAGAGTACACACTGGGGAGAAACCATACAATTGTTCAGTGTGTGGTAAAAACTTTAAATATAGCTCTACAGTAAACATACATATGAGAATACACACTGGAGAAAAACCATACAGTTGTATAATATGCAGCAAAAAATTTAGAACAAGTGGTGAACTTAAATATCATGAAAGGATACACACTGGGGAAAAACCGTACATTTGCGTAGTGTGTGGCAAAGAATTTGTAACAAGTAGAGAACTGAAAAGTCATGAAGGAGTGCACACTGAAGAGAAACCATACATCTGTGTAGTATGTGGAAAAGACTTTCAAATAATGGGTAGCCTAAAAATACACGAGACAAGACACACTGGGGATAAACCATACAGCTGTTTAGCATGTGGCAGAAACTTTAAAACAAGTGGTGATCTTAAAATTCATGAGAAGATACACAGTGGACAGAAACCATACAGTTGTGTAGTTTGTAGCAAAAAGTTTATATCAAGTGGTAATCTTAAAAGGCATGAGAGAGTGCACACTGGGGAGAAACCATATGTATGTGAGATGTGTGGCAAAGAATTTGGAGCAATGGGTAGCCTAAAAAGACATGAGAGAGTACACACTGGAGAGAAACCTTACAGTTGTATAACATGTAGTAAAGAATTTGTAACAAAGACAAACCTGAAACAACATGAGAAGACACACACTGGGGAGAAACCATATGCTTGTGTAGTTTGTTGCAAGAAATTTAGAACAAAAAGTTATCTAACACAACATGGGAAGATTCACACTAAGAAGAAACCATACAGTTGTGATGTTTGTGGAAAACAGTTTGTAACAAAACTTCATCTGAAGAAACATGAAAAGGTTCATACTGGGAGAAATGACAGTGTTGTAGTGTGTGACACAGAATTTAGAACAAAGAGTTATGTGAATCAACATGAAGATAAACCTTAAAGTTGTCACACGTATGGAGATGAAAAGAATTTTTAAATTTGGTGTGGCACATTCTGATTACTTTTTTTGCATATATAATCTATTGAAACTTTTTTTTTAACTTTATTGGTACAAAACATTCAGTGTTGATAGTTCAGATACTTGTAACCAAAAAACCTTTTTAAAATTCTGGTAAATGTGTTGTTTACTTGTTTTGCCTTGATTTTTTGCAGCAGAAACAGCTACTGGTATCACAATAGAAATTTGATAACTTTTGTATCCAATGTCTGTGCCAATATATGTTCAGAAAACAGATAAGATATGTTTTAAACATCTACCCTTGATGTTTGTTTTTACATCTCTTCATGCCTGATAGGATTGTTATTCTGATTTTTGTGATATTTAACACGCAAAGATCTCTGACGTATTGCGTAAACTAAATTCGCAAAAAAATGGCAACAATTGCGCATATTTTAATATCACGTATGCCATTTACTAATAAACATTTATTTCTCCAATTAATCTAGATCTATCATTAAAGAATTTGCCTTTATTTATTTATTATTATTTTACGAAATCTAAGCTAATAACTTAGGTGTAACTTAGACCTTTGAAGTATCAAATATTTGTCGTGACATTTAAATGTCTTCTCCAGATCCATTAGTTAAATTCCAGTACCAAAAGTATACAGGTAGCTTCAAGATTCAAGAATTCGTGTATTTTTAATTATTATATGCTACTTACCTCTTTAAAATGAGTAAAAATGTGATAACTTTCCAATCTTCATGTCAACAACGTCATGCGTTGATTTATTACCAACATCTCTTGCTTAGATCTCGCGATAGTATCGACACTTGCGGATTTGTGTTGCTTGAAGCCATGATTGGGACAGATCTAGGTAGGAATTTTGGTTAAATTATTATTTCGTTCTGGTCGAACGAAAAATAACCAGGGGCGGTCAGAAACTATTGTTTCTCTTCACCCCACACAAGGCAAGAATAAATTAGTTACCTGATTACGGAGCGAGTGATATGGACAGGAGTGGCATGTTAGTTATTCATACAACGCGACGGTCACGAATGACCTAGAAGTTGATAGTGTGTTGAATTTAATTGAGGAGAATCGGGAAAAGCTGAGAAGAGATCCTGCCGGCCCGAGAAACGACGAAGAAAGATGAGGAAGGTTCAGCAGAACACCCACAAGCGTCCGAGGAATGATGTTTAAGAATGTTGACTTGGAGAGAGCCGAGAGATGCAAACACAGTGCGCCGACATGATTAGGTCTCATGACTTATATGTATTAGCTATTAAACACTTAAAAATTTTGGATATTCAAATATTTGGATACTAATTTAAAATTTAGATATCAAAATAACGTACCTCTTTTCAGGGCTGGGATCTATAGATTCTATGAAACGGACCTTTTGCTGTGGGGGGAAACGGGAGTACCCCGAGATAACCCACTTTCACGGCCAGGGCGCCGAACATAGGCCCTGATCGTGCCCGGAAGAAGAGCTGTAGGGAAGAGATTATATAGATTAAGAACAATTGACATACATATGATTACAAAGCAAATGATAATAACAGAACACAAAACGCATAGGTGGTAGCTTGGATGTATTTTGAACTAAAATGGCGACTCTTCCAAAGAGCAGCACGGGTTGTCCAAGACTAATCGGTCGAATTGTCAGTCGATGTGTTGGATAGTCGGTCAAGCCAGGGAATACTTTTGATGAACGACGACTTTCCCGAGTTGGATGGGACGAGTGGTTCGTCAAGCCAGTGAGAACGATTAGGGAACGGACTTAACTTCGAATCAAGAAAAGCAGCCTTCCTGCTTGCTCTCGTGAAGCGCCTAACGTCAGGATACTGGGTATTTTGATTAATCATGTCGGTCTTAGTTTGAGAGACTGCTTCTGCTGTTGGGATATTGTCAGTCATGGTAGAAGACTCTCTAGTTTTTGGTGCTTCATCGATGGTTTGTGTGCCCTGGGATATGTTATTAACGAAACCCGTTTGGGTATACTTTTCAGATGATTGGTTTATTGGTGGCGGGGTGGCTGTGGGCATAGTGGATATTCCGTTCGGCTGTGGTACAGGTGTAGGTTGCTTGGGAATTTTGGGTTGAGTTGGATGGCGTCGGGGACGTTCGCCGCTGTAGTGGAATATATGGTAGTAGCATCCGTTTCGTAGGATAGTGTCGGCAATACGTTTGCTGGGTGTTACAATCTTCATGAACTTAGTAGCTTGGCGGAAGGATTTTGAATAAATTCGGGCACGGCGTATAACACTGACTGGGTTTGGTTTTCCACGGCGCTTTTAATTTCGCTCGGTTGGATGGACTGATGTATTCCTTTAAGGAAGACTGTGAATAAGCTAGTAAGGCTTTTCGTGGGCGCACAACTAATATTCATAGGGGTGTTCCATGGCGAACAGAGGTAGGACAAATCTTCAGGCGTAGACGGCTGGAGAAGGATACCTCCACGGCAGAGAATACGCGTTCTAGACGGATCAATGGAAGCGCCAGGCTTAGCCTGCGCAATGAATGTGGCAACTTGAAGAGACGAAAGGTGAGGCGGTAGACCGTCGACGATTACCGGCGGGACAGTTGGCGGGAACGGCACAGCAGGACCTGGAAATGACAGCGTCATTGTAGCAAGAGAAATATAGAAACACGTCTGACTAGCACGGAGTCAAAGCTGGGAAAAATGTTCAAAGCCATGATTCTGAAAATTACCTCCTGTATAAATAAATTATTCGGGTAAAAAAACATGCAGTAAAATAGTGATGTGTGTATAAGGATAAGTTACTTGTGTATTTGTGCGTGTACCGCCAAAATTTAATTAGGCGTAATGAAATTTGTCATACAAGTTTATTACTCTTGTTTAATATTTTATATCAAATACAATTCATATCTTGAATCCTCTTATATTTTGAAAGTTTTCAGTGTAAATGCAGAAAATTGAGAAAAGATACGTTGAATTGCCTTTCTGTACTTTATCTTGT